>NC_138189.1:28939065-31339065 GCF_964194105.1 Spermophilus citellus
GTATCCCTTTAAGTTTTTTCTTCTAATTGTACTGGCTAGAGTTTCAAGGACTATGTTGAATAGAAGTGATGAAGGTGGGCATCGTTTTCTTGTTCCTGTGTTTAGAGGGAATAATTTCAGTTTTTCTCCATTAGAATGATGTTGGTCTTGGACTTAGTATAATATAGCTTTTACAGTGTTAAGGTATGTTCTTTTTATCCCTAATTTTTCCAGTGTTCTAAATATGAATAAATGCTATACGTTCTTAAATGGTTTTTCTATATCTATTGAGATAATAATGTGGATCTTGTCTTTAAGTCTGTTTAGGTGATGCATTACATTTATGGATTTCTGTATGTTAACCAACCTTGTATCCCTGAAATGAACCCCACTTAATCATGGGGTGCTGTCTTTTTAATATGTTTTTGTTTGCAATTTGCCAGTATTTTATGAAGAATTTTGCATCTATGCTCATCAGGGATATGATGTTTTCTTTTCTTGATGTGTCCTTATCTAGTTTTGATGTATGAGTGACACTAGATTCATAGAACCAGTCTGGAGAAATTCCCTCCTTTTCTATTGCATGGAGTAATTTGAGGAGGATTGGGATTAGTTCTTCTTTAAAGGTCTGGTAGAACTTGGCTAAGAATCCCTTCAGTCCTGGACTTTTCTTCATTGGTAGGCTTTTGGATGACTTCTTCAATTTTGTTACTAGAAATTGATCTGTTTAAATATTCTATATCCTTCTGCTTCAATTTCGGAAGAGTGTATGTCTCTAGGAATTTGTCAATATTTTTGCAATTTTCTAGCTTATTGGAGTATAAGTATTCAATGTAGTTTCTGATTATCTTCCTAATTTCAGTAGTGTTTGTAGCTATATTTCCATTTTCATCATGGATTTTAACAATTTGAGTTTTTTCTCTTTAAGCTAGCTTGGCTAAGCATTTATAATTTTTTAAATTCTTTCAAAGAACCAATAATGTGTTTTGTTGATTTTTTTGAAAAAATTTTGATATCAATTTGATATTAAAGAAACACAATCTTTTCAATGAAATAATATCAGAAAATTTCCCAAATCTTAAGAATGAAATGGAAAATCAAATACAAAAATCATACAAAATATACAAAATTAAAACAGGCTCACTCCAAGACACATTACTATGAAAATACCTAACATAGAGAAGAAAAAGGGTAGAATTTTAAAAGCAGCAAGAGAAAAAATGATAAAGATAAACCAATTCAGATCTCAGATGATTTTTCAACCCAGACTCTAAAAGCTAGAAAGTCTGGAATAATTTATACCATGCTCTGAAACAAAATGGAAGCTACCAAGAATACTGTATCCTGCAAAATGAATATTTGAAAATGAAATAAAAACCTCCACAATAAATAAAATTTAAAATAATTCACAGCTAGAAAGCCATCACTACAAAACATACTCAATAAAATATTTCAGGAAATGGAAAATAAAAGTGAAAAACAGCAGAGTGAAAAATAACACTATGGGAGACCCTCATCGTTATACAAAATACATGTATGAAGATGTGAGAAAAAGAAAAAAAAAAGAATAGTGTTACCTTAGATTAAGTAGAGAGAAGTGATGGGAGGGATGGGGAGGGGATGGGGGATAGGAAGGATAGTAGAATGAAACAGACATTATTATTGCTGTGTGTATATATATGAATGCATGATCAATATGATTCTGCAACCTGTACACTCAGAAAAATGAGAAATTATATCCCATCTGATTCAAATGTATGACATGTCAAGGTCATTGTACTGTCATGTGTAACTAATTAAAACAAATAAAAAATTAAAAAAAGAATACCCAAAAGAGAATGTAATTCAACTTAAAATTTAGAAATAAACCAATGACAGGAAATAAGTGGAACTTTCAATAATAACATGAAAGACAAAACTTGCCGACTGGATCAAAAACAAGACCCAACAATATGCTGTCTTTAAGAAACTCATCTCATAGACAAAGACAACCATAGACTGAAGGGATGGTAAAAAATATACCACATAGTCCTCATTACAAGCAAGGGTTTCTAGTCTTCTATCAGATAAAGTGGACCTCAAACCAAAGTCAATCAGAAGAGACAAAGAAGGCCATTTCATACTGTTTAAGGGAATCATAAAGCAAGAATAAATAACAGTTATAAATATTTATGTCCCAAATAATGGAGCAGCTATATAAATCCTCCTCAATATCAAGAGTCAAATAGACCACACACAATAATACTAGGTGATTTTAACACACCTCTCTCAATATGAGATTCACGTTCTTAAAAGAGTGAGTAAATGTAGCTTTTCCTCAGGAAAAATGCATGTCAACATTGCTATGGTTTGGATATGAGGATGTCTCCTAAAAGCTCCTGTGTTAATTGTTAGAAATGGAAATTCCAGTGGTTCATTATCACAGTATAGTATTTGGCCTTAATTGGATCCAATTGTAGCCATTTTAATTATACCCCTTCTCGTCATCTTCCCTAATTTTAAAATTAGCCAGTCATGTAGCCTGTACCCCTGAGTCGTCTAAACAGGGCAAAGGGCAGCACTGCTTAGCTATATAAACAGGCAGTCTGCCCATCCAGGCATGCTTGCTAGCCAGGTTTCATTGGATGCCCTTCTGTCAGAAGTAGAAGTTTTCCTTGCCCACCCACTTCTGAGTGCATGTTTAATTTCTTACAGCACCTCAGTATTTCTAACATTATGCTGGATTATTTAGAGGTAAAATGATTATGTTACAAAAGCTGTACCTAATCAGTCCATCCTAGTTTGAAAAGACTGACTGGGAGGTAACTGGAGGCAGGTGGGGCGTGTCTGGAGAAGGTGGGTCACTGGGGTTGTGACTTAGGAGGGCTGTTCTTCTTGCAGCACATCTCCCTTTCTCTGCTTCCTGACCCAGTCATGAACTAAACTTCTCTCTACGGGGCCCTTCCCCATGACATTCTACCTCACTTGTGCCCAGAACAATGGAGTAGGTCATCTATGGACTGAGACCTCTGGAACTGTAAGCCCCAAAATAAGGTTTTCATTCTTTAAGTTGCTCTTGTTGGGTGTTTTGGTTACAGTGATATAAAAGCTGACTAAAACAAGGGTCATGAGCAAACACCTTGGTACTTTTTTGAATGTCCATATCTGCACCATGGCTGCAGAAAGGATTATGGGTGTCTTGGCATTAGAACTATCCTTTTCACTATTTTCTTAATCAGATGACTAAGCTATGTGTAAAGAAAGAGAGGAAATATAAAGTTATAATTAGGCATGCAGTTATGAACTAAGGACTCCAAACTCAGATAAGCCTCTGTTAGAATGTTACATATACAATTTCCTTATTAAGAAACATAAGATAAATAATTTAACCTCATGGAGTCTCACTTTTAGTATCTATAAAATTAGGGTGATACAAGTAATTGTCTTTTAGATTAATTAATGACCAATTAAAGTTCTTTAAGATGTATGGAAAATATTACTATCTTGCAAAAGAAATTAAAATGGTAAGAGATGTTCAAGTGTATGCAAATGATGTTGGAATAACTTCCAGTGCACCCTCTAGTTCAGCAATCCAATGTTATTCTTTTCCTTCCCTAGCAACCCTTTTCCAATAAAAGCAAGGCCATGAGGCTTATAAATTAATAAAGGGGAGGGCAGCTTCACTGAAGTTCAGAGACCAGAGGAGAGTACTGCCTGGAGAAACATTAACCACCTTGAAAGGGAAATTGAAAGTTTCCCTCTATTCATTACAAATTCTCATGGAAAGATAAATAGTGTAGTTAAAAACAATAGATACTAATTAACTGTCTCTCTTCTAGTGAAAGACTGGAATTACTGAATGTGTGCTACAAATAAATGGATCATAGACTAGATTTAATTTTTTTAAAATTTCTTCAGTGTAATTCCTGGAAAGTATGTGTCTATCAAAGTCAGATGATCACCATGGTGCCATGTCCAAAAGCACACAGGAAAGTATTAGAAATGGCTAAGGGAGGTGTTTGCGTCGGATGAACTCTGACTTCCTCAGAGCCTGCATGGAAGGGAGAGCTGCAGAAATTCCTGAGGTCTCCCAGGATGGACATGGGCTATTACTGAATGTGCTATAAACTTGTCAGAAAGACAGCCACCATGATGGACACATCTCTGAAGCAGAGGGCTTCAGAGTAGATTTCCCAAACCTGGGGTTGCAAGAGAATTACTGATAAAACTTTCAGCATCTGAAGTAGCAGTCAGAGCAAAAGTGGGATGCCTAGTCAGAGTAAAATGGTGAAGATTCCTATAATAACCATCATGACTTTTGTCTTATTAAAGAAAACAGACCATTAGCTAAATGACTCATAGATACTTCAGCAGAATGACGTTTAGTGTAGACCCCACACCACAGAGATATGTGGGATGAGCCTCCTCAGCCAGAGGACATTGGCACCAGAGGCCACCCAGCTTCCCAGTGCCACAAGGTTGTGCTTATTTCTCCTTAAACCCAGACACCATTTTGGAAATGAGGATAGATGGAGCAGCTCCACAAGTGAGGAAAACTGCAGCTGATAAGAAGCTTGATTTTTGACATGACTGAATTTTTCCCTGAAAGAAAATGTTTTAAACTATGTGATAGAACCATGTTTAATTCAAATTTGTAAATATATTTTTTTAAGTAGAGGATTGAACTTCTATAGTAAAAGAATGGTGGAAATTCAAGAAATTTACTTTTTTTTTTTCTTAAAGAGTTGTCCCTTAGTAAAGGAACTTAGAGCACTACAGTGGCACAGTGGCACTGCCCCTGGTATGAGCACCAGGGAGGTGGGCCTCTTGGCCCTTGCTGCTTGGTGCTTGCTGAGTGTGTTGCATAGCACTAATAGAGACAATGGAGAAGAAATACAGCATCCAAAGATGTTGTGCCTCCTCTAGGAGAGAAGCAGGGTTCTTAAATTGGCAAGACTTCTGTGGTAAGGAGATATCATAAGAATATACCAGACGTCAGTTAATAGTCTAATCCCCATTATTTCTTGATTTCTTGAGGAAATTAGACATGCAGCATCAAAAAGATAGTCACCATATTTTTTTATTTTTTATGTAATTCCCTTGAGTTGGTTAAACCATTGCACACATAGTTTTTACATTTTCTTTCCAATACAATCCTAAATATTAACATGTTCAATTAAGCAAACTTGGAATATGACAGAAAGGAGAGTAAAAGATGAAAAACATTCAGTATGACCCAATACCCTCATTCCTTGAATGCTATTTTATATAACTGACATCATAATTTTTAATAATTTTTCCATACTTTTAAAGTCCCATTTCACTTAATATGTTTTGAAAATTTCATCTTTTTCATTACATTTTCTTTTGGGCTTTGTCTTTGAGAGGAGTTTTTAGGGACTATTGAGAGACAGGATTTTTTGTGCCATGTCTGTGCTTGAATTTCCCCTAAAATTTCATGGTCATCTAACCATGAAACTGAGAACATAACAATTTTTTTCTTTTCTTTTCTTTATTAGAGCATTATATTTATATGTAGTAGTTGGGTTTATTTTGACAAAATCATAAATGTATGGAATTTGATTTAATCCATTTCAGTTTCCCATTTCCTTACTTTCCCTCTATTCCTTCTTCCCTCTATTCTGCTTCCTCTATTGATCTTTCTTTCTCTCATTTAGTTGTTTATTTGGTTGGTGCATACATAAGGATGGCATTTCCTGCAGCATATTTATACATGCACGTAATATAATTTTGTTAAATTCATTCCACATTTCCTCCCCTTTCCCATCCCTCCTCCCTCCCTCTTGATTTCCTTCTTCTATTTTACTGATCTTATGTCTTTATATCTGACCCCTGCTTTCCCCCTTATTGTGTTCTAGCTTCCAGCTATTATGAATTAATGTGGTATTATCACTACAGTATGATGATTTCAGTTCTTTTGGATAAATACCAAGGAATTGAGATAGCTGGTTCACATGGTGGTTCCATTCCTAGTGTTTTGAAGACTCTTCCTTACTGAAAACATAACAATTTAAGAATAGAAGCTCCACGTTTGTCTGGGACATTGATACTGGACTGCCACGCAAAGATAATATTAAGAGAAAAACTTTTTCTAAGAGAAAATGAAGAGGGATCTAAAATAGATTGGAGAGTCACATGACCAAATATAGGTTTGACATTGCAGAGAGGAAGAGAAGGTTAGGGAAGGTATCTTTGATTGATGAATCACAACACCTTATTTTTAATTCCTAGTTGAAGATGTAGCAATAACCTTTGACTGCTACAGAGAAGAGTCTTATCCATCAGAGGTACCCTGGTCTCCTTGGTCTACTACCCACACCCCTCCTCTTTGGCTTGTAGCAATTCCATGAGTAGTGTGGTTTCTCAAACCAGGCAATGGAATTTAAAGTTAGCAGTTGGAACTCTTGGTTATATACGGTCCCTGTAGATTACCAAGGACATTGTTATGGTCACCAATTGGTTCTTTACAGCTGGAAAAGGACATTTTAAAGTTTCTCACAGAATTCTGGTTATAGAAGTGGTACAAATGTCCCTAACTTCAGGAAAATCAACAAAATGATCTTTAATGTTGGTTGAAGTATCTATTTAAAAATATAATATTTGGCATACTGAAAGAATTTATTTAGGACTACCACAAAAGTGATTCTGGAGCCCAGTTTAACCCTGTCCATTTTTGTCTTTACATTTCAAAACTTGTATATTTTAAAATACTGTCAATCACCTTTGCTTGACTTCTACAATTTCATCTCAGAAGTGACCATTCAGTCCTTTGGGACAGCTCTTCTCTCCTGCTGGGTTGCTGCTTATGTTTTAGTATGATTGTAGCTCCTACCTGCAAGAACTTCTTTGGGTCTGCAAAATCTTTTCAGTTTTCTGCTGTGGTTGAAGTCTATTGTTGGGATATTCAGGACAACAAAGCAAAGCTTTTGGGGTTCTGCTGCTGACAGGCAGTACCCATTTGCACTCTTTTGTGTTTGTAGTGATTTGCTGCTCTTTCAGAGGAGTTTTCTAGCGAAAATATTTTTTTAAAGGTAGAAAAAGAGCATTGAAATTTCTCACAGATTTCTCTTTATAAGAATAGTACTACCAACTTATTTTTGGACAAAACCTCCTTCTCTTTACAAAAATCATTAAAACAGGTATTTTATTTATAAAAAGATGAAAGAAGTAAAACCTCATTTTTTTAGAAAGAATTCTAAATAATAATCTGACAGTAGGTGGTTGAAACTGAAAATACTGATGGAATTGCTTTAGTAAGTTAAATATGATATACATTTAGCAGGGCTGTGACCTTGAATATTTTGAAAATATGTGTTTTAATGCAACTATTTTCTCAATGAAATGTTTCAAGTAGAATATTTTTCTGAAGGTTATAATTAAAGGACTGGTTGTAAAAAGACTCTGAACTAGCCTCCTGGAGTCTTGTTCATAATGCCCTTTCTGAATGATGAATCTCTCAGAATTGTTCTATTCCATTGTAATTTTCTTCTCTCACTTTTATACTTATAGGGGAAGAATGGTCTATTTCTATTGTCAGTTCTTCTATAGTAGGGAATTTAAGAGGTTTTCAGAATTCAGAAATGAATTTTCCTCTAGCTCTAAGTCCAAAGTGTCTTGGGCACAATGAATACCAGAATGGAGATTTCTTAGCATCCCCACTAGTGACAATTGAGTAGACTCCATCAGTTAGAAGTTCTAAAATTAGTTTTTCTAGATGGTGGCATATATGTTTCATATTTTTTTATTCCCTTACCTTCTACTTTTAGTTAAATTCCATATATTGAGGATCATTTTCCCAGGAAATAAATTACACACGTTTTCTGTATGAAACATGTTCCTAGTTTTTTCATTTTGAAATATTTCTTCTAGTTATAAGAGTTTGAATCTCTGGCTTTGCCAATAATGATTGTAATGGATGTGTGTGAAGATGTGTATACACGTAAGTGTATGCACTTAATTTCTTCTGATTAGAATTTGCTGTGTGTGGTGTTTCAGTACAAAACCTCTTTGCCTTACCACCTTCCCTCCCCTTTCATCTTAGTATTTAAATATATAACAACTGGAATAAATAATATTTTCAAATATTAGTTGATGTAATGTGAACAACATGAATGAATATGATGAAACCTCTGTCAAAAACTCAGTTCTGAAGGGCTATGCTGACATACATCTTTCAGCATGGCCTCTTAAAGAACTGTTTCACAGACACAGTGAACTGAACTGAGATAGATTGGGTTGGTTTCTGAAACATGTAAACATAGTGAAGCAGAGCAGGGCCAAAGGCAAGTGTTGGCAGCATGGGTCTGGAAAGATTGGGTGGCAGTTTGTGTTGGAGTATAGTGCAGTCATTCCCAAACAGGTGACTGTTACTCCCCAGGGGACTTTTGGCAATGTCTGCACATCTTTAATTGTCATCACGGGTCTGGGGGAGTATTGCTACTGGCATCTAGTGTGTAGAGGTAGAAGATGCTGCTAAATACCCGCAGATGCAGGGATAACCATAGGACAATGTAGCATCCAGGACAGAACGTGCACTGATGGAGAAACCCCGTTGTGCAGTGTGCCATACTGTAGAAGACAGGAGAAAGGGAGAAAGGGAGAGAAAAGGCATGGGGGGAAGGAGACCCCACATGCTTCTCCGTAGGCACACAGAGAGGGTTGAGCCTGGCTGCCTGGTAGGAATGCCTTGTCTTCTGTTATTTGCTCATATGTTATGCCATGCTGATTCTCAAAAAGTTAATACAGTAGTTAGTAGCTGTAAGAGGGTAGAAATGATAACAGGGTGAAAGCCAAATGCTAAAGGATTAGATGAATAGCTCTCAAGGTGTTATCAAGCATAAATTTCATTATATTCCTGTAATGATTACTGTAGTAGGTATTGTTTAGTTTATGTCTTATCCATAATGATTTTTTTTTAAATTGAAATTTCTATATGAATTAAGTGATAATTAAGTGGCTTAATATTTAGAGTCTGAGTTCACTTTATACTTTCTGAAAGTAAATAAGTAAAATCATCGTTTTCTAATGGAAAGAGACTCTTATCTATGACAGAATGGTTTCACTCATTGCCAATGATGAATCACAGTAGATTATTTTTCATTCTTAATTGAAGATGTGGCAATCATTAATTCAAAAGTTGCCTGAGACTACTTATAGAGATTAGTGAAAAATACAGCGAAAGAAAAAACTGGTAAGTTTACTTAAATGAAAGCCTCATCAGTGAACAGCCCAGCCAATCTGGATACTTGTAAAGAAGTAGGAATGACTTCCAGAGGCCTGAACATTTTATTGAGTTGCTTGATTGTTTTGACATTTTAATGACCTCTTCCAAGACATCTCTTATATTTGGTTTCTAATCTATTCCAGTGTTAAAATTAATAATTATGTCAGCATAAAAGGTGCTGTCACTTACATTTATTTTTATCTTCTGAAGTAGGAGAGATAATCCCTGTTTCAATTCACTATTCAATAGTGGAATCTCCGTATAATCTTAATCATGAAGTCAGAGATTAAATGCATTGACAGAATGAGTAAGGTTGCCTTTAGCAAGATCATTTCAAGAATTTGCAATCATGTTTAAATAAGTGTTCTTTTAAGTCTAATACAGCAGAAAATTTCAAGTTAGTGCAATTAAAGGGAAAATAATTACTTAGTTTTTAAAAATTGGTTTCAACTAATATATAGTTACATGTGGTGTTGGCCCGTCATTGTTTATTTGATGCAAGTATTATTTTGATAATACTTATTTAGTGCTATGTTCTACATGTGTGATGCATTTTGACATATGTCATTTATAATTTTTAATAAGTAATGTACAATGATGATCCTTTTGTAGTTGAGAGAAGTGAGGCATATATGTTTAATATTAATAATCTTATAATACAAATGAGCTAGGAAGTTTGCTTATATACAGCATAGATGAATGAGATACTGTTACTTTTCCAGATAATAAGAGTTTGAGATATGTCATATGCCAATTTCTTCATTATCCTTTGTTCCATCAGAATTTTGGCTCACAAAATAGCAGTTCTGGTTTGCTATTTACAGACTGCTTTATCCTGACCTAATCTGCTAAAGTTCTAAACTTATTTCCTAATCACTGAAATTGTCTACTTCCTAGATTTATTGTGAAGGAAGGATGAGATAATGGTTGTGAATATGCTTAGTAATCTCAAGACTGAAATTGTTATTGCCAGCCCCAATAAGCATAATGAAAGTCTAGTCTTCTCCTTAACTATTGAAAGTCAAACTGATAATTAACTTAATCTTATTTTACTAACAAAGTTTGATCACTTTGATCACTGGGGAGTGGAAAAATAAAACCCTCTAAGATACACACATCAAATAAACAGTTACCTTAGCTGTTCCTCTCCCTCCCTCCCTTCCTTCTTATTCTGAATGATCAGATCTCCTATATCATCATTAGTTATAAATGGAGATTCAACTCTAATGGTTAGGAGTTTAAAATAACAGCCATTTGTTGTTTCTCATGAATTTGGTGGATTGGGTGGGCGGCTCATCTGGCTGAGAACTCATTGGTTAACTGGGGGCAGGCTGGTCCAGGATGGCTTCAGGAAAAGCTCCTGGCCTCTGCTCTGGGTGGTTTCTCATTTTTCAGAAGGTTAGTCTAAGCTATGGAAGTTCAAAAGAAAATGAAGGTACACAAGGTCTTTTGAGGTCTAGACTTGAAACTGACTCTTCTTGGTACTCTATTGACAAAGCAAGTCACAAAGTCCATCCCAAATTCAAGGGATGGATTAATAGCCTTTTCCTTTTTCAAAGGAGGAGATGCAAACTCACCTTTCATAGAGTAGAAATACAAGGAGAGCTGAAAAACTGAGATCATTTGTACAATTCCTCAGGCTTCCTGTAGTCAGTGTCTACAAATGAGTCAATTCTCTTTCATAGCTTTAATCTCCTACTCATGTTAATAGTGTTTGCCAGTAAATGGATGGAGCTGGAGAATATTGCGGTAAGAGAAATAAACCAATTCCAAAGAACCAAGGCTGATTATTTTCTGATATATAAATGCTAATTCACAATACAAGGGGATGGATAGGGAAGAATAGAAGTACTTTGGAGCAGACAGAGGTGAGTGAAGGGAGGGCAGGGAGTACAAGGGTAGGAAGGATATTAGAATAAATTGGACATTATTACTGTATGTGCATATATGACTACAAGACTGGTGTAACTACATCATATATAACCAGAATAATGAGAAGTTATACTCCATTTATTTATGATGTATCAAAATGCATTCTGTCATGTATAACTAATTAGAACAAATAAAAAAATTATAAAAAATATAGTCAGTCTTTGGCTAAGGTGACCTACAGTTCCAGGAAAGTGCCTCAATTTTCAACATATCCAAGACTTTTTGGTGCTGTTGTTGTTTTGTGACCTTTAGTGGGTATGATTATTCACACTTCCTTCCAGATGATATGCATTAACTTGACCATCACCTACTTCTACTGGTATTAGCTAGTTCCAGTGCCAAGGCCTGGGGCCTATGGTACTCTCAACTGTCAGTGTTCTCTGGAATCAATCCAGCTGAGATTTGAACTGAACAAAATTCATATCATCCTACTAGATACCAGAAACCTGAATATGGCCACTTGCTTTTTTAGGTTGATTTGTTTTTGATACTGGGGAACCCATGGGCATGCTCCAACTTAGCTACATCTCCAATTCTTCTTTTTTTTTTTTTTGCCAGCTACCATTATTTTTACTTAACATTATCTTTTTTTTTTATTGGTTGTTCACAACATTACAAAGCTCTTGACATATCATACTTCATACATTAGATTGAAGTGGGTTATGAACTCCCAATTTTACCCCAAATGCAGATTGCAGAATCACGTCGGTTACACATCCACAATTTTACATAATGCCCTATTAGTAATTGTTGTATTCTGCTACCTTTCCTATCCCCTACTATCCCAGCTTTGGTGGTTCAGTGGATTCTCATCTCCAATTCTTTTGCATTTTATTTTGAGACCAGGTCTTGCTAAGTTTCTGAGACTAGCCTTCAACTTGCAATCCTCCTGCCTCAGATTCCTGAGTCTCTGAGATTACAGGTATAGACCATCATACCTGGCTCTTTTTATACTTTAAAGTTAGATTTTGTGAATTGTGACTCATTGCAGGTCTGCAAGCTGCAGAGATGTGGCCTTTATCATATCGGTTGATCTAGTGGCCTCTAGTTTCCTTCTACTATAATCCCTAATTAGGTTTCTAGACCTGTCTGCCAGGCCAATTGGCACTTTTGAGTCAGAAAGATTGGGATTCTCCTATTGAGGTCTGGGTAAAAAGGCCAAGGTTACCTGCCTCCAGAGTATTCTTCCTCCCTGCAAAGAGTTGTTTATGAGTAGTCCTCAGGAGTCTCCTTTCCTGCCTGTACCCCTAGGTGGCTTTGTTCCCACACTGGGATCACTCTACCTTTTGGGTCAGGATGGGAGGAGGGGACATGAGAACAAAGGAAATCTGAAATCTATAAAAGGGGCAGGACACCTCCATTCCCTCAGAGCAACTGCTTTGGACCCCTTCCTGTCTCTGCGTGTGCTCTATCCTTTTTTTTTTTTTAAAAAAGAGAGTGAGAGAGAATTTTAATATTTATTTTTTTTTTAGTTTTTGGTGGACACAACATCTTTGTTTTGTATGTGGTGCTGAGGATCGAACCCAGGCCGCACGCATGCCAGGCGAGTGCGCTACCACTTGAGCCACATCCCCAACCCCGTGCTCTATCCTTTAACTAAAACTTTTTGTGCTTACCAGCATTTCTTGGGTGTTCAATTTTCAACACGGGGGAATGGGTCTCAGAACAACAACATCACCTGTGGTCTTGCTAAATTTCAATGTTGTGTTCAGTTATGCATATTGAAAAACAGCCTGGGCCCCAAGTGTTACACATCTTATAAAACAGATCTTTTTATTTGTTACACTGAACCTTCTTTTACCCATACATGTGCCCATGAAGGCAGTGTGAACAGACTTGGAGAAGCATTAGAATCTAGAGCCAAATACCTGGTTATTAATGCTCAGGCAGGGATATCCATCCCACACCTCACCTCTGTTAAGGGTAACATTTAACATATTTTAGTAAATTATGAAATAAATATGCATGGTTCAAAAAAATTGATCATGCATTGCTTCCTCATCAGTCAAGATTCATAACTCCTATCATTAGTCTTTCTAGGAAGTTTTAAATAAAATAACAAGAAATTATGATTATATGGACTTTTTGCCCCCTCCCCTTTTTAAATGAACTATATTATTCATACTTATATGCAGATTGTTTTTGGTTTTTGCTTTTTCTATCATGATTTTTTGATACTTGCTTCTTTTTTTCACAGTTGTCAAGTATAATTTGTCTAACCAATCTCCCTATTGATGTACATTTAGATCTCTTCAATTTGTTTATCTAGTAAGCAATGCTTCGGTTCTTCAGTAAGCTTGAACATAAATTATTTCACAAACTTATAATTATGTTAATAGAAAGCAAATCACTTGAATGTGGTAGCTGGATAAGTTTATACATTTTTAAATTTTATATGCTGCCTAATGTAGCCTGACAGAAATAGTACAAACCTATAACACCTTTAAATATCAAGAATATCTTTTTCAACAAGCCTTATCAATGGAATTCATTATCAAAACTTTTATCTTATTTTGTTTCTCCAATTTGAAAGGGAGAAAGTGATATCTCATTGTAATTTTAACTTGTATTTCTTTTATCAGACACACCCTTGAGCACCTTTCCAATGCTAAAGAGTCATCAAAGTGTTACAAGTTAGCCTTTATTTGTGATATGAGTTTCAACTACTTCTCCCAATTTATCTTTTTAATTATGAAAATACTTTTTTTAAAAAAAATAGTTTTCAAAATGCAGAAGTCAATTTATATATTTTAAATATTAATTACAATGGCCTTCCTTATTCCAAGATTTTAAAAAGTTTACAATGTTGTATTATTTAATCTAAATGATTTGAATATTTGAACCATTGGACGTATAGATCAGAATTAATTTTTCCAGTGGTTTGTCTAATTGTCACAACACCATTTAGTGCATCTTTCCTTTTTGAATTGAGGAACTTCCTCTGTTTCTAATTTGCAGAGACATTTTATCATGAATGGGTGCTGGATTTTGTCAAATTCTTTTCTTCATCAATTGATATGATCCAATGTGACTTCCTTTTGAGTTTTGAATGTGATGATTATATTAGTTGATTTTCTATAGTTGACCCTATAGCATATCTAAAATGGGGTGAATCCCATTTATCAATGTATGTAATTCTCTTATAAATTGTTGGATTTGATTTGCTCATATTTTCTTGATGATTTTGCATCTATGTTTCTAAGATATATTGGTCTGTCATTTTCTTTTCTTGTTACATCCTTATCTTATTTCAATCTTTGGTTAATGCTGGCCCTATCCAATATTGTGGAAAGGATTTCTGCTTCTGTTTCTGAATGACTTTGTAAGGGATTGATATTATTTTTTTCCTCAAAATTTTCAAATAATCATCTGTTGGTCTGTTGATTTTCATTATTTAACCTTTTTCAGTTTCACTGAAATGTGCTCTAATTTTTATTTTTATTTTTTATTTTTGCTTTGTTTCAGGCATACAGTGTTTTCTAGTTTTCAAAGATGGAAGCTTAGAAATTAATAACATGGAAGCCTATGTTATTAATTTAGATCTGTCTTCTTTTCCAATATATGTATTTGTTAGTATACATTTCCCTCTAAGTACTTTCCAAAGTTTGCATTCCATAAATTTGGTAACTTTTTAAAAATTTAAATCAAAGTATTTAAAAATTCTTCTATCATTTTATGTAGAAACAGATTGTTAATCTCCACATACTTGGGGACTTTATTTGTTATTTCTAGTTGAATTGCACTGTGGTATGAGAACATACTTGATGTGATTTTCATTCTTTGAAATTTGTTTAGTTTTTTGTAGTCCTGGATGTGATCTAGCTTGGTAAGTGCTTCATGTGGACTCAGGAAGAATTTTGCTGTTGTTGAATGGACTAGTCTAAAAATGTCAATTAGATCAAGTTGATTGATAATGATGTTCATGTCAACTAATAGTGCATTAGGATTATTATGTCTATCTGCAGAATTATCTATTATTTATCATTATGTAATGCCCCTCTTTATCCCTAGTAATCTTTTTTGTCCTGAAGCCTGCTTAATGTGAAATTAATATAGTTATTTCAGTTGTATTAAGAGTATTAGCATAGTATATGTTTTCCCATCTCTTTACTTTTAATCAATCTGAGTCTTTATAGGTAATGTGGTTTTTGCAGAGAACATAGAGTTAAGACTGACTGAAATTTTTGTTATTTATTTGTTTATATCAGAGATTGAACCCAGGGGTGCTTTCCACTGAGCCACTTTCCCAGCCCTTTTTATGTTTTATCTTGATACAGGGTCTCACTAAATTGCTTAGGACTTTGCTAAGTTGCTGGCTTTGAACTTGTGATCTTTCTGACTCAGCCTCCCAAGTCACTGTGATTATGGGAGTGCACCTACGTGCCCAGCTAACAATTTGTCTTTTAATTAGTATATTTGGACCATTCATTTTTGTTATTTTCTTTTTATTTATATATTTGTGCTGAGGATTAAAACCAGGGTCTCATATATGTGTGGCAAGCATGCTACCACTGATCAAACCCCAGTCCTCTTTCACATTTTTATTGGTATATTAGACTATTCACATTTCCTGAGCTGTCTCACCATTTCCTTCTTAAGCACAAGAATTTGTGCCTTGTGATTACCTAAAAATAATCATTTTATTATTGTTTTTCAAGTCAGATAGAAATGCAAGATTTTTTGTGTCTATTTTAAGCAACATAGTTCCTGATAGTTCATTTAAAAAAAATCTATGTATATATTTTGTTTCTATTCCAAAGACTTTTTTTCCATTCCTTCCAAGTTCCAGCTGTTTTTCTTTGTTTTGGGTTACTTACCTTGATTTCCCTGGACTAGCTATTTCACAGAACATTGCTATGCTTCTGTGAAGGCCACACCCTGATTATTCTTATTTTTGTTGCTGCCACTAAGCAGAGTTTAGCTCATCACCTTTACTCTTTGATTCTAACCCTATCCAGGACACACTATAGGAACAATCTCTGTTCATTTTGACTTTTGAGAGTGAAGTTTGCAAAATTAAGTTTGGTTACTGATCATTTTTTTTCTTATTGTTTTGCTTAATTTCACAGAGAAGGAGGAAAAGACATTGAAATATCCCCCAAAACCCATACTAGAAATAGCTGGAGAACTGTCTCTCAGAAGCTACAACTGCCCTTTCTTGCAATGTATATTCTGGCTATACTGATTACTGAGACATGTTAGAATGTTTTGAACTGAAATAGCCTGGGTTTGTATTTGCGGGGAGTGAGTTCATAATTCCACTCCCTGTCCCATGGAAATTCCAGCCCTATATATCTTACATGTGAGGGAAAGCATTGCCAAACTCCAGTCCAAGTGCAAATGTGTATGTCTGTACTCAATTTCCACCAAACATTAAGTCTAATACACTATAAAACATTAAAAATCCTTGAGAATGATTATTGAACGGACTTTAAAATTCAAAATGAGGTTTCATAGGGCATAGAGAAGTACCTTACAGTAAAACATGACATGCTCTTTAAGCTGAGAACATCTTGTCTTTTATTTTGTTTGTCATTATCTAAAATTATATTCCTTTAAATCTCCTCAATATTAGTTTAGTCCACATTTAATCAACATAGTTACATATAAGTTAGAGGAAAATATTTTTCATTACATTTTTTGACCTCACCCATTTTCAAAATACCCTGTTATCTCTCTAGTTCTCTTTTGACTTTTTAAATGGAAACAATCTGTAATAATCCCTACAGACCTAAAGAAGAATTAACTTGGATTTAACCTAGTAAATCCTAGGAAGGGATTTATTATACTAAATTTATTTGAAAGCATACTGCTTACTAGGTGTATGGTGATATTATTTTTAGTTTTATATCTGCCCAGACCTCATTGGAGAGAGAAGGGTGATTTGTACAAATGTTCTATGGAAAGAACAATCATTTTAATTGACTGACAGAATTTAAGTCAAAATCCTCCTGAATCAAAAAGCTCTTTATAAGATGCATGAATTAGTAATCTATTTGACAAAGAAAAATTCTATAACACTCAAAAAGAATTATATTTTATATGTGGCATTGTAACATTTGAATACAATTTAACAAATGAGCATTTAATTCTGACTCTGAGCAGAGTTATAGAAAAAGAGCCTGTTATGATTACAATAAAAATAAATGCATTTATATGGATATATAGATTAGATAGAAAGAGAACTATAGTATTCCTATGATCACATAAATTGGAAGCATCCAAGAGTGTTTGAGACCACTTTATACATCATAAACTTACAGAATCAAGGAGTTAGAAGGCACCATAGATGCTATTTGGTTTACTACCTCACTAAAGTTCAGTGCCAACAAATAGTTTCCCAAATTGTGTTTTAGGACATTGCTAATTACCTAAAAGGTATTTGTTGTAATGTACTGAATTCTGTTTCTTCAAAGACCCTGTCCTTCAGCCATAATTGCTCATTCTGGAGCTACACATGCTAAATGTATTTCTAATTCTAATGTAGGACAGAAGCAGCTTGTGTCCTGTCATTTGCTCTTTTTTTTTAAAGAGAGGGAGGGAGGGGGAGAGAGACAGAGAGAGAATTTTAATATTTATTTCTTAGTTTTCGGCAGACACAACATCTTTGTATGTGGTGCTGAGGATCAAACCCGGGACGCACGCATGCCAGGCGAGCCCGCTACCACTTGAGCCACATTCCCAGCCCTCATTTGCTCTTAAAACTTCTCCTCTCCTAGCCTGGCATGGTGGTGCACCCTGATAATCCCAGTGGCTCCAGAGGTTGAGATAGGAGGATTGCAAATTCAAAACCAGCCTCAGATACTTAGTGAGGTCCTAAGCAACTTAGTGAGACCCTGTCTCAAAATAAAAAATAAAATGGGCTGAGAAAGTATTTCAATAATAAAGTATTTAGGGGTTCAATCTCTGAAAAGAAAAGAAAACAACAACAACAAAAGCACTTCTCATCTCCAGAATAGCATTTCCATTCAGTGACATTGAAATGACAAGAGGTAACTTCATTACCATACTGATCTTTATTCTTTCAGAATCCTTTAGGTTGCTAGTGGTCTATATTTTCATATTTTTGTGTCCAGTGTTAAAGAAAATTATGTGGTTTGCTTGAATAAGTTTATTTTATATTCATTCCCAGAACTGTTTCTAAAATTCAAGTATCTCTACAGAAAATAATACTTACCCTAGGCCACACTGTCACTTAAATTATTTTTTGGAGCACAGAATATTGGGATCTTATTATTATTTTGATTAATATACTGACAAGAGCTATAAGCTATATTCCTGTCAATGTAGAGAATTAAATAAATATACTCAGTCCCTTGGGATAAGTTATTCATATGACTGGTCACGGCTGCTATTTTTATCTTACCCTAACATGAAGAAGAATTAGGATCAAACTTATTCTACAAGAAACCTAATAACAAGAGTTTGATTTTCTCCTTCAAGGAGCCCAGACAGAGGAGCACGCTTCTGTTAACAATTCTTTAAAGTCCTTCAAGTTGATTACAATCAAACATTCTATCAACCAGACTCAATTCAGTGCCTTCCAGGATGTCAGCAATGTAAAAAAATGTTTAGCAGAGATAAAAATGAATCATAAGACAAAGTTCCTGTCCTCAACATTGGTGCAGTTTGGGGGAAGACAAGTATATGAAGGAAATATTAGAAACATAAAATACCTTTTCTATGTAACTCATCAACCCCATAAATAATCTGTATTTCAACTTTTGGTAAAAGGAGAGGAGGGCAGCTGTTCTAATTAATCCAACTAAAAATTAAATGTGCAAAATGTACTTTCAAAGATTGTGCAGATTAGTAAAGAATATGACCACCTGCTCCAGGTCAGGCCCTACCTTTTCACCCTCAGTAATGTTTCCCAATAACTGAAAAGATACAATGCAGTATAATGAGCAGCAAGGAACCAAAATCCTAACAGATGAAAGCAATCAATGATTTTCATTTAAGTGCATTGTTTTAATTGCATTATTTTTCAGCTTGATTATTAAATTTATATTTAATTGGTTCCCACATCTCCCTATGGTCTCTTATAATTATTTAAAGAAGTGTAAAAAGTCCTTCACATCTAAATAATTAATAGCCACATAACTCCTTTAATTCACTGCCCATAAATATATCTTTCATAAATTGAATTCAGATGTCCTGGATTAGTTTGGTGTATTTGTTCATTCGGATACCTGTGTATTACTCATTTCTATAAGTTATAGTGTTGTTTGCTTCACAATAAAAGTTTAGTTACTTTTTTCAGTGACCCTTAGATATAGAAAGCACTTCAATTTGATTAAAAATACATAATTACTGATTCTTTTTTAAAAATATTTTTTATTGTATTGGACACAATATCTTTATTTATTTATTTTTATGTGTTGCTGAAGATCAAATTCAGTGCCTCACACATACAAGGCAAGTACTCTCCCACTGAACTACAGCCCCAGTCCATATTACTGATTATTAATGCAAACCTATATCAAATCACACATGAAAGAATGTTTCAACATAAATATTCCCATATTTTTCATTTTTATTTTCAGTTTTCTTTGACGACAGTCAACCATTTAACAAATATAATGACATTTGGATCAAATAAAACAATGGTCCTTCACATTTTAGAGTTGTAGAAAGAATAGAAGAAGAAAATATACTGGACATACATTATTGAAAAGTGTTGCTATAGTCAGTAATCTTGCAATTCTTTTTAAAAGAATCTACTTGAGAGTATAAATAGTAAGTTAGAAAAAAATGACATTATATATAAAAATTTAATTATTTATTGACACATTTCATATTGCTTAATTGTCCATGTAACTCATCAACGCCATAAATAATCTGTATTTCAACTTCTGGTAAAAGGAGAGGAGAGCAGCTGTTCTAATTAATCCAACTAAAAAGCTATTGATAGTTTTATTAAAGACAATGCTTGCTTAGGAAATGCTAACTATGTTTTTCCCCCCTAAATTCTAACAGACCTACACAAAAGCCTTCTACAAAAGTTCAAGTATAAAAATGCAAAATATTGGGCTTGCTTTCCTCCAGTTCTTATGCCATCATATTTATCAGTTAACAATGGAAAAGAAATTAACTAGTGTTTTCATGTTTGAAATTTCAAGAGTAAATTTAGAAAAAAACAGTTGGTAAACTGGTCTCTTCTAAGGTGTAATTCTCCAGGTTCTGGAAGACGCCCTTGATGCTTTCAACTATATTTGCATTCAAAACTTTTTAAACAATTTCATTTCTGCCTCTCTTTCTTCTATTTCTACTCTTACTCCAATTTAATTTTTATTTAAGACTATTAGAATAGAAACTAATTATTAGAATAAAAAACAACTACCACTAAATAATGATATCACTATCCTTTAACATGAAGGAGAAGATTTGAGTAGTAAAGTAATAGATTATAGCCTCTGATTAAAGGACAATTATTAAACTTGTACTATGTTAGAAAAAAGAAACATTTTAAGAGGAATATTGCATATTAAAACATGTTTCACGTAGATAAATACAAAACATTTCTCTACCATTATTTATGAAAACTAACATTAATTCACTGCTTGCCATCCGTTAAACACTGTGCTAAGTACTTTATGTTATTTAATTGTCAATCTGCTGTAAGAGTTCTGAGATTAAATCTCATTTGTAATGGAAGCATTTAAACAACTTAAAGTAAGGTTTACAAAATTATTTTTTTTCCTAACTACAGAGCTTAAACTGATGGATAATGCATAAAGATATAGGTATATTATTCTTTTATTGGTCTAATTTTGTTGAATTAGGGATTTTAAACAAAACAACATACAGTTTCACTCCAGTAACCTCAAATTTGTCATAACTTTTTCAAAAACTAAATTTCACATGAGGGATGAATTCAAGTTCTTTTTGTTCCAAAATTTCCAGTGAATTGAACAAAAATTATTACAAACTACTTCCATACTTCTCTTCCATTCTCCCACAAGATTTTGGAAAAGAAAATTGGAGAACAATAAAATGTCTATTTTGATATCTTCAAGAAGATAAAGAGGAAAATTATTTCTAATTTTCAGCATTTTTTTGAGATATTTATTGTTATATCCCTGTAGTTCAAGTAGAAATATGAGGACTTTCTGATAAGGGGTTATGGTCTATTGAAAACTATATCTCAAAAACATTGCTTTGGATAATTCTAAAATATGCTTTAAATCCATGAGTACATGCTTGCATAGTTAATTTACATATCTTTTTTTTATAAGAAAGGCAAACATGAATTTAAAGAACTTTATAGAGTGCTCTGGCCCATGAGGAACTGTGATGTTGTTCAGTAGAAAGAGTAAATTCAGAGAATCTGGGTTTCTAGAATTTGTCCAGCTTAAGTTTTCTAAAGAAATGGTTTGAAGTTATTCTTACTATTCTTTTTGTTCTGAAAATCTCTGCCAATAACTGTACTTCTTGTGCACTTCTAATATATATATTAGAAGTTATATTAGAATAATATTGTGACCTCTTTTGAACTTCTAATATTATCTATGTCTTCTCTCTGATTTTCTTCATCAATCTGTTCATATATTTGTCTTCTTTATTAATATTTTTGAATAATGAAATTCTGGGTTTTGAGGCCTACTTTATATTTATTTTCTATTTTATTGGTATATGTTCTTATTTTTATTGCTTCTTCATTTCTACTTTCTTTGGGCTGATTTTTCTCATATTTCTAATTTCTTTATTTGACACTCTATCCATTTTTGCAGCTTTTCTTCCTTTTAAAAATAGACATTTAAGACTAAAAAGCATCATACCCACAACATCCTCCAATTTTTATTATAGTATTTTGCTTACAGTTCATTTCTACATATTTAAAATATCCATGATCATTTCTTCTTTGAACTTAGAAATGTTTAAGTTTTATAATTTTCTAATGTATAAGGCTTCTTAGTTTGATCCTTATTCTTGTTTTCGAATTTATTTCATTATATTTAGAGCCTATGTTTTATTAGGTAATTTTAATGCAATTTATAGTTTGATACTATATTGCCACATTTTATAAATAATTAATACATTTACTTTAGAACAATTCACATTCTGAATTTTTTATATTCCATTATTTGAAGCTAATTAATTTTATGGTTCAAATATTACACACTTTGATCAAATTTTATTTGTTTGTCTCTTTGTTCTGTCAAGATTGAAAAGATAACTTTATCAATTTTACTCATGGAGCTAATGATTTTGACTTTTTAAACTTTTTAAGCTATTTTATGAAAATTTTGAATATTTTCTTCTTTATTTATTATTATATAGGACTTCTTTTCTAAAATAACATTTCATTTTTTAAAGACTTATTAATATATAGCTAAAACTGATTATTTTTTTTTTCATTTTGATAGTTTAAACTTTACATGTCCTTAGAGTCTAGGTGTTTTTTTTTACATATGGAATACATTGGGAACATTTTTCCATGTAACACTATAATACCTATTACTTGATGAAATAGTATATTTACATTTATTGTAATTTTACTATCTTGGAATTTTTTTAATTGATGCATAGTAATTATACATATTTGTGGGATAGAGTGTGACATACTAACACATGTATACATTGTATAATGATCAGATCAGGATAATTGCATATGCATAGCCTCAGATGTACATAATTTGCTTTCGCTGGGAACATTTAAAATCAAATATTTCCACTATCTATTCATGAAATATTCAACTAATTAATCTCAAACATACTTCTGTAGTGTTGCAAAACATTTGAAGTTACTTCTAACAGCAGCCCTATACCCATTAACCAACCCATTCCCATCTCTCTCTCCCTCTTTTACACCCATTCCAGGTTTTATTACCATTGTAAACTCATCTCTGAAATCCTACTTGGTGTGATTTGAATTATTGGGTTTTGCTCTTCTGATTTCTGTTTGACTTTTTAAAAATATGTTTTTAAAATTTCATTGTTATTAAACATTAGCATTTCTTTTTTAATTTCCAAAATGACTTTTTTTTCCTATTTAGATAATGTTTGTGTTGGTGTATTTTCTACCAGTTTCTTTGTTCAATTTCTTTTCTTGAAACCTAAAGCCTTGCTCTGGGTAATTGTTCTTTTTAAACAGTGTATCCTTAGAAGCCCAGTGACAGCCCACTGCTTGTAAAAAAAAATCAACTTTTGTTTATCTGAAACTTATCTATTTTTCTCTCATTTTTGAAAGGAAATTATTATGGAAACACAATATTGGACTGACAGGTTTCCTCCAATCTTTATAGAACATTGACAGTGTAATTTCTTTGCTTTATTTTTCATCGTTTCTGTTGAAAAGTCTCCTGTTAGACTAATTATATTTACTTCTTATCCACATTTAACTCATTGCTGACCCATCAGGTTTCAGCTTAAGATTTTCTTTGATGTCTAGGAATCCAGAACTGCATTGAAACATTTTTTTTCTTTTGTCTAGTATCTATCTCTTCTTCTGGAACTTTACATTCTGTAGATTTCACCTGTATTCTGAATCTTGAATAAGTTACTTTAATTGCTATATCCTAGGTTCCTTGCTTTTAAAAATAGGGGCAATTGTCATCAACACCAAAGCACAATTGGGTTGTTTCATGAATTAAATGTGCTGATTAATACAAAAGAATTAAAATATCTCACAGCAAATTGTAAGCACTGGGTGAGTGGTGGGAGGGTGATGGTGTTTCTGGTCTCGTGATGGAGTCGTAGTTACTAAATGAACACTCAATTTTCTACTATAGTAAAAAGTACTATAGTACTTTTTACTTTAAACATAATCTTAAACGACTGAAGAAAACAATATCATTAATCACACTAGTAAATCTCTTGCTTGTATAATGAAAAACTGGTATATGAGTTTGTTCTCCCTGTGAGGGTGTAAACTTTTTATTACGTTTCACTGGTATTCTACATAGTGCCTTACCCAGTGTTTCATGCATAGATGTTTGTAATACAACTTTAACGATTTGGCAACATTTTTGTTTACCTAGCTTTATTCCACACTATACTTTCTCTGTGTCTTGTTCTGTTAATTCATTCCATTCTTAGAACATTATCCTTTTTTCTTGCCAAACTCATTGCCTTCAAGAAGGGATTTTTTATTTTATTTGTTCTTTCTAGATATACATGACCATAGAGTATATTTTGACATATTATATATACACAGAATAAGTATAACTTGTTCCAATTAGGATCCCATTGTTATGGTTGTACATGATGTCTAGGTATGCTGGTCATGTTGATTTTTTTTTTTAATTTAGTAAATAAAAATTCAATGCTTTGTAAACACTAGAAATGTTGGATACAAACATAGCACAAAATTTTAGTGCAGTAAGAGAAAGATAAAACACATTGAATTATGCACAGATAATTTGTCTTTCAAAGCAAAGTTTAAAAAAAATTTTGTGGATGGGCCCATGGAGCCATTTTGTATATAACAAGCCAACTCCATTTTGCCAATATTCTTTTGTGGTCTTTGTTCTTAGTCAACTTGAATCCTGAGAGTCTCAGTGTTGAGGTGAGATGTGTAGAAGATGGTAGTGCTTTCCTAAGAAAAGACTAATTATATCCCCACCCCAGACACAAATAATTAAATATTTGTTTCAGTCATCACTTCTTGAAACATTTTTAACCTGATAGGAATTACATATTCCTTCTTCTATTTAAGGTGTTATTTAGCAATTATTAATATAGAGATGACTTAATCACCCACTTTTCTATGACCCATGTAAGGAAATTGTATTATATGCTAATGAAGCATACAATATTCAGTCTCTATCACTCATTACTCTGTATGTTGGATTGAAGAATGTTAAACTGCTTGCCATGAATTAAGTTTACCTTTTCCTCTCCTGTATCTTATGTCAAAATCCATGCTATTATTCTAGTGGGAACTAAGGTCAGTTGTGTCCTCCTTAATTTGCCCAAATTCTGCAAAGAGTACACAACAATGAGGGTCATTTATCCCCTTCAGTGAAATAGGCAATTTTTCAATTACTGTCTTATACTTTTCTTTTTTCTGTTTTTTTAGAATTGAAGAAATTTAAAAAAAATAATATTTGAAAATAGAGAACCCAGAATGTATTACATGGCAAAGAAGCAAGTAGATATTAATACAGACTTACTTTCTCCATCCTATCACCCACATAACCTTTCTTGAGAACTTCCTAAAACACAATTTTGATTATGTCTCTCAGTTGGCTTCAATACTTTTAAAATTTTTATTTTATCATTTCAGGAAGGGTATACTTTTCTACAGTCATGAATAAAGAATAAATAGTTTTGAGGTAAAAAAGAAGATATTCAGGTTCCACATTCTTGAATAACTTCCTTCTTTTGTAAAATAGCAAAAGCCAAAAGAATTTTTAAATGCTCCCAGTAATGAACAATTGTTTCAACTACATACTATATGTTTGTATTGTGATGGTTGAAATTATAAGAGTCAGACACATTTTCTAAATTTAGCTTGCAATGGATTTTACCAAGCAACTACTATATTTACTTCTAAATCTCCCAGAATCTAACTAGCTCAATTTTTACTTAAATTCTGTATTAAGTCTTTTAAGATTATTGAGTATGGTGATGTTACTAGAGGAAGATTATAGGCCTAGGCAGTAAAGATGAAATACTCTTTTTAGTTCTTCCTTGATTAACTGCAGATTTGGAAATAAAATGAAATATTATTTCTTCTGCACAATTGTGAACTACTTGAGCCGAACACCAAGAGTTTCCTAACAAAAATGAGTTCTCTTCTTCCAGATCCCTATGCCCAGGTAGCTTGTACTTCTATTTTTATAGATGAATTTGCAGTCTAATTAATTTTGTTGTATCTTTTAAAAGAGGCCTTTGGTCATGCAATGACAAGGACAAATTTACCTTCCACTGTGCTCTACATCAGGATATTGATGGCTACATTAGCAAATGCAGCTTGGTAACAGACTACCTGGAATCAATCCTAAGAATGATTCATCCTCTCTGACAACTTTTCCAAAGGCAATCCCTTTGCAAGCAGCAGCAGCTCTGTCTTTTTCCTGAATACACATTCACATGGTCAGCATTTTGGAACCCAGAGGATGGTCTAGATGGAATAAAAGGAAATGTCAGTCTGACTCTGACCATCACCCTGGAAGAGCAAATGGCTCCACAGTAACAATAAAGCCGTGGAAATATCTACAGTATTGTAATCTTTTCCTTCACTTTCACAACCATTGTGACCTTTATGTGTCAGAGAAAATTTATTTTAACCACCAGTCTTTAGATTTATGAAGCGTTTTCATGACTCACATAGTTTCTGAGGTCAGGCTCTTTGGATGTGATAAGTAGGTTTGTCTTACAAGTGTCAATAGAAAAAGTTTTCCTTTTCAAATATGCATAATAACAACACTCAAAACTAACGTTTGAAAGGGCTATAAAATGCATACTAAGCCATAACATATCTATTCATAAAACCAATACTGATAACATGTTCTACTAATCTAATTGAATTTGTATTTATTTCACATAAAATGTAGATCAGTCACCAGACTAAGGACTGAGACAGGCTCTTTCACATACTCTATCTCTGGTTTATTTCCTCTATTTTGCAAAAGAAAAATGAGTATAATTAAATGACACATGCTTACATTTTTAGACAATTATGAACCATAAGAGTAAGCCTTTAAACTACAGACTGCATAGTAAATGCCATTTTTATTAAGTACTTATTAAACACTTACCCTGAAGTTATATATGCACAGGGTTCTCTATAGGCTTTGTTTCATTTGATCCTCAAAAAACCACTAAGACATAAATATTAGAATTCTTCCAAATGCGAAATTGAAGAAATCAAATTTAAAGATAAAATGAAAACTCAGTGGTTCAGTGAGTGGATGTGTATTTAGGTAGTAGGTTCCAGAATGCATACAGCTAATCAACTTGGTGCACTGCCCTTGTTTATCATATGAAATCAGAACCTTGTAGAATGTGGTCTTTCACTATTTTTCTCCAATGGCATGTTCCATTCATCAAGGAATTCACACAATCACTCATCAGACATATTTTACCTTTCAGAAGCTCCATGTGCACATATGAATTAAAATCTCACTTCTGACTCCATCAAAAATTTTTTTAAAGTAGAATTGATAGTCTTAGTCCATTCATACTGCCCCAACAAAATACATTAAACAGTGTGGCTTACAAACAACAGATATTTATTTTTCATAATTCCAAAGGCTGGAAAGACCAACACCAGGTGTTAATAGACTCAGTGTCTGATGAGGGCCTCTTTCAGCTCTAGAGTGCCAACTTCTTATTGCACACTCACATAGCAAAAAGAGGTGAGAGAACATCCAGGGATATTTTATAAGGGCACAAATTCCAATCTGAGGATGCTACCCTCTTGACCTCCAAAGGTTCCTCTTCTACTGCCATTATGCTGGTGATTATGTTCCAATATATGCATTTGGAGAACACACAGACATACAGAATATAGCAGGTTGTAAAGATAAGGAGAGGCAGATAGAACACAGGGAGAAAGAAAATGAAGAATGAACTTATCTAACCCTTCTTCATGTTGAGCTGAGCCAAGGTGATGATTAAGAAAGGTTGGAGGGAAATCCTAACATACATATGAATATGCTGCTAAAAATCATTTCCTGCTTGGTATTTGAACTTTAAAATCCTACTAAACTTGGTGACATATTCTCAGTCTGATGCAAAGCTTTCTAGAGGTAGTATTTGAATAAAGTCTTAGATAGGCTATAGAAATAGCCAGAGTGAAAGAAGAAATGAAGCTTTTCTCTCTTTTTCTTAGGAACAGATGATTTTGCAAGAAAAGACATGTTTGAAAGATAAATGAGTAGTTTTTCAGCTGGTATTGGCAAGAACATTTAACTTGGTATATGGTTTTCAGGAAAGGTTTAGATGTTCAGAGATGAAAGTCACTTAGCATAGAAAAAGAATAAATATTCTTGAAAAGAACTTTTATTAATACTAAATATGTTACCAGGATTATTTTATAAGTATTTGATACTGCAATGCCTACCACGTGTCTTGGTTTATTCATAATCAACAATATTTGAATTACTTATTTTGGCTCATGATTTTAATCCATGGGCAGCTTGTCTTTGGGCCTGTGGAGGAACAATACATCATGGTGGGGCCACATGGCAGAGTTAACCTCATGGAGGTTAAGAAGCAAAAAGTAGAGAGAGGAAGGAATATTCTGTGAATATCCCTGTGAAGGGCATGCCCCACTGACCTAACTTCCTCCCACTGAACCCTACCTCCCTACCTTCTAAAGGTTCTACTACTTCCCAACAGCACCATAGGCTGGTGACCAAGCATATGGGCCTTTGGTGGCCACTTAAGATCCAAACTATAACAAATTGATACTATCATACTTGATTCATTTTAAGACACTTGGGTTTTCTACCACTATGGAAACAGACATGCAGTTGACATCATTTGATAGTGAATTGGCTGTGCTTTGTATTTTTTTCTTTCTTTGTATTATTTTTTAGGGGAATTTAAAATAATGGAATCTCACAATCAGAATAAATACTAAGTTTGAATTCATGACATTCTTTATAGAGGAGGCAAAAGGAGGCAGTTCTGATTTTATTTTACCTCAATACTCATAGTAATTTACATTTTTTGATTTGGGAGCCCTAGATAATATTCATAACTTATTTGAAGATTGTCACATTCCACTATTGGAATTCCATTTCTTCAAAGTAATATTGTTCTTTGCAAAGTTTTAATTTTAAATACAATCTCAGTTTATAATCTCTTGGACTATTTTATTCTCTGGGATTCAGATGTTCATGGTTATGATAAACAACCGTATAAATCTTTTAACATTGTACGCAGTGATATATATGTGTGTGTGCACGCAAGTGTATATAGCTGATATCTTTAGTTCTGTGTCCTGTTATTCTCTTGGCATTAATTTCTATACACATCTGATTGTTTATTTGAAAAAAATGCCACTTTATATGAGTTCATTTAAGATCTATGACATTGACTTATATACAGAGCAAGAAAATAGCACTCAGGAGTCATGGTGTTAGAAGTAGCCCTTAAGGAATGAGGTAACTGAGGAATATAGAAAACTTTCTCCAGATTTCGTCAGCAGGATTGACCTTGGTTGCCCTCAATGATAGCTGACTTAATCATGAAGCTTTTAATGGCTTTTTTTCCTCCTTTATTTCCATACTCTTTTGCCTTTGTTTCCCAGGATCATCTCCCAAATAAATTACTCGCACCTGAGTCCTGACGGTTTATTCCAAGGTTGCACATATGTATGTGCAAATGCATTTTTATGAGAAAATGTCAGTTTCATCATGTGTATTCGAAGGGTGTTCTTACCATGAAGTTGTCTATCAGATCCCTAAAAAAAAAAATTGCATTTTATTCTGAAAAGAGCACTGTGGGGAGTTTTCACAGCAGGGCTTATTACTGGCTTCTTGCTTGTTTCCATGGGAACCTGGAATCACAACTGACTTTTGGTCAACCCTAGGAATTTGTCCTTCAGAATACTCTTTAGTGTTTCTGATTGATGACTCTGTTGTGTAGACCTAGAGCAACAGCCCATGCCTTGTGAGCGTTTCAGGATTCTTGTGCACAAGGATCAAGATTGCTGATGGTTTCCTGGTGCTATTGTAGGGCCCCTGAATCTTGGTTATCATAGCTGGAAGTATGGCAGCATGTTCTTATATGACCACTTCTTCATAAAAGCCTCTGCAGACAGTCTCTTTTTAAAAGGTCCTTGAAGTTCACAGCCACAGAAAAAGTATTTCTTATACAATGACCCTAAATGGAGGAATTCTAAGAAACCTCTATTTGGCCCTTTTAAACTCTACTTAGTGCCCCTCTTCCTGTTCTTGCTCTGTATCTCCTTGCTCTAATTAACCTTAGCCATGAGTATGACCTGCTGCTGCCTCTTGTGAGTCCTTTAGGAGAATGAGCCTGCTTGAGGTTGGTCTTGAGACCTCTGAACCAAGCACCAAGTAAAGCTGGGTGGTTTTGGAGAGAAGAGTCATTTTCATACCTAGGATACTTTCTAGGGGAAGAACCCAGTTTAATAGTTGGTGTCAACGGTACTCATCTATAAAGCTAGTGATTGATCTTGAGTTATTGAATTTTCTACAAAGAATAACACATAGGAGACTGCCATACACAACTTCATTGCCTTCACAAATCCTTCTTAGGATTTATATCAAACGTGAATGGCAAAGAAAAAAAAATTCTGTTTTATCTATTGTTAGTGTCCAATCATAGAAAAGAATAGTGAGCTCCTTTGTCATTGCCATCTGAGATACTTTGAGTGACAAGAACCCATCAGTGTGTCACCCCCGAACTTCTAGACTTCTGATACTGACGTCAGAAAGGGTAGACCTCTCTCCCATCCTCATTTGGGAAATGGAGAGTTATAACAAATTTAAATATGATTTTAACAAAATGATGCAAACTAAGAAAACAGTCAGTGACTGCCTCATCAGAGCTGGCAGGTGAGACAGCCTAGTGCCTGAGAGTTTTAAAATCATGAAGGTTAGAAGGTGTCCTTGGCTAGGTGTAGTGGCTTATTCCTTTAATCCTACCAGGGCAGCTGCAGCTGGAAGATTGCAAGTTCAGGGCCAGCCTGGTCAACTTAGCAAGATTCTGTCTCAAAATTAAAAAAAAAAAAAATCTGGGGATGTAGCTCAGTTGTGGAGCACTCCTGAGTTCAATCTCCAGTATAGGAAAAAGAATGAAAAAAAAGGTGTCTCTTGACTTTTCAGGTACTTCAGGGCACTACTAAATGACTCCCTGCATGTCAAGTAATTAAGATAAGATAAACAACTCTTATATTCTAATTCATTTTTTTTTCTTAAAATATCTTTATTTTGTTTGCTTATTTTTATGTGGTGCTGAGAATTGAACCCAGTGCTTCACATGTGTAAGGCAAGAGCTCTGCCACTGAACCACAACCCCAGCCCTTATATTCTAATTCTTAAGAAAAAGCTTGCAATGCTGGATTCAATTTGAAAGAAACTTCATCTCTCTCAAGCTCATAAGCTTGAAAAATACAGAATATTGAATTTGAACTGACATTTTCAAATTAGTGTTTGCCACAAAAACTGTAGGACATACTCAATCAAAACAACATTCATCTTGTTGAAATCACTAATGGTTATTTAGGGAAAAACACACAAACAAACAAACAAAAACCCCAAAACTCTATGAAAATAAGTGATACTAATGGCAACTACTCACTTCATTTTACAAGTCCTCTCTTGCTTAAAACGTTCTTTTGGGAAGACATCAATTATTCTCAGAATCCATTAACCCATACGGACAAAGGTAAATATCCAAGGAGAATAATGGAAGTGATGAGTTTGCCTTAAAAAAAGGAAGAAGATGTGCAAGGTATACTGTTACTTTAAAGTGTATGATGTTGTGACTTTATCCATCTGTCTAAAATGAGTTTGAAGGTTTGGATCTCTGATTTATATCTATTCAAGGTCATATGTGAATTCTACCTGCCAGATTGAACTAATTTCAAAATATACATTTTCATTATGTAGAAATTGTTCATTATCTACAACTACCAGAAAAGTCAGACACCTTTTAATGAGCATTTAAATATATTCTCATACATCCTAGCAGCTTATAGGACCTTGAGTCTCTGTTTAAAATACAAGGAAACTGTCACTCAAATGGACATCTTATTCATTTGGGAACATAAGACTAGACAGAACATTTCAAAGTTCATTTTAAAATTCATACTTATTTTGGAATTTGTTAGTAGTCATAAACAAGTTGTTCATGTGTTATCAAAATATCACAATATAATTTATAATAATAATCAGCTTTTAACAGGAAATCCTTCTTTTGAACAAATGCATTTAGAATCCAATACATTTAGCATTATACCTAAGCAATTATTTGTATGACCTCCTTCCCACAACAAACACTCGATATTGAGTCCCTTAAACAAAGGGCTATTTCTCATTCATTTATGTATGCCCAATGCATAATAAATTGTTTGGTTTAAATGTCTATTTGCTTTGAGTAGTTTTTTAATCAACAATTTTTTACTTTCTCATTAAAAATGAAATATTTGAATATAATAGAAATGAATACAAATGAAAACCTCCTGTGATTTCACTGTCTAATTGCAACTATTAATATAGTATATGTATCCATATCCTGTTTTATATGTATAATATGGACTTCTAAGGACACTTTCTAACTTCTTTTGGTAAGCTCAACTTCTGTTGGTAGCAAAGAGAACTTGGGAGACCTATCAGCACAGCAAAGGAGATAATCAATTTTCAAAACCATCTCACCATGGAATAAGAACTGTCACCTTCAGGGTAAGTGATTGCTCTCATGCAGCCATAGTCCCCAGGAAGAACAGGTGATGCACTGTGCATATTTACACCTGAGTCTCTTTTTGCTACCCAAGACCAAGTCAGTGATAAGTACAGCAGGTACTGGAAAGGGTTCCCTGGGTAGGCAGACTCAGCTTGATTGCCCTTATTTACAACTCAGGAATGTCCCTTTCTCATTTCCTCTTCCAGTTTCCTCTATGTAAACCTCCATTGGAACCTTCAACAAAGGTGGGCTAGTTATACTACAAGCTGCTTCACTCTTGATGATTTCTGAGTTTATTGCCAAATGACTTTTCTCACTATCGTACCATGAATGTGAACATTATCATATCACTGTTATAAAAAAGAGACTCCTATAAAAAGGCAATGAAGAGGAACAAGGGAGTATCAATTCACTTCAGAATTTTTGGTACATTCACCCTGGATCATTCCTCAACTGTACATTAGACTTGGTTCAAGCTTACCCAATGCAGCTACAAAAATATAATGCTCCTTTCTATCCCTCTTTTAAATTTTTGGTGACAAAACTTACTACAAGACCTTATCCACAATTTTTTTTTCGATACTGGTTATTGAACCCAGGGGCACGTAACCACTGAGCCACATCTCCAGCCCTTTTTTGTGTTTTATTTAGAAACAGGGTCTCACTGAGTTGAGTAGGGCCTCGAGAGTTGCTGAGGCTGGCTTTGAACTCGTGCTCTTCTTGCCTGAGCCTCCCACCCACTGGGATTACAGGTGTGCACCACCATGGCTGGCTCCTATCCACAAATTTTAGGAGCACAATGAAGTATTGTTAATAATAGGCACAATGCTGTACAACAGATCCATAGAACTTGTTCATCTTGCATTACTGAAACTCTATACCTTTAACCAGTACCCCCCATTCCCTCCCTGAAACCCCTGTAAACTACCACTCTAGTTTCCATTTCTAAGAATAGACTATTGACTATTTAATTTAGCATTATTTTCTAGAAGTATACCCATGCTGTTTTATATTACCAAATTTCCCCTTTTTAAGGCTTAATAATGAAAATAAGATATTTTTGATCTTACACATTGAAACAAAATGTTTGAAAAGAGCCATCATTCTCTTTCCCAAATACTTTCAGCTTCAGCATGTCCAGCTTCCCTCTTTCCCTTGAAGAAGTGAGGGGGGTCATCTGAATCTGTGAGAAGACACGGGACAAAGCACAACTTGCTCTATCCTCTCTTTTCCTTTAAGGTCAGGCAGCATGATGAGAAGATTCCTTGTGGACTTCCTTCTCAACCTTGTGGAAAGCTTAGCCAGCAGCCCATTTTCAGGGCTCTGTTAGTCGTACTCAGGAGTGAAGTATTAGCAAAAAAATCTAACTCTCATCCTGAAGTTACACTTATCCACAAAAAAATTGTAAATTGGCATTTTGGTGTCCAATCCCACTTCAGATTTTTCAATTTGTTTTATACACAGGGAGGAAAGAGGGAATTATTAAATTATTACATATCAAAAAGTTTATTTGTTCATGATGAATCTTTAAAAGCATATGTGATTGAAATCTCAGAACCAAATCAAATTGCAGGAAATAAAGTTTCTCCTATGAGATGGATAAATGTAGTAAATGAAGATCGCTCTGTTTTAATAAATGAGGGTCATTTCTGGCTTTGACTCTGGAAGGTCTCTTAGCCTCTAGTGATTTTGTCCTTAAGTGAGGGATTGCTGTATATATGCAGGAATTTAGCAAGTGCAAACACAGGGTGTTCAGTTTCTAGCAAATGCAGAATAATAATTCTTTACCAAATGTGAACCTCTAAGACACTAGAAAATGCTGATCTTCTGGATTTGATTATATGGGCTAATTTTCATTTAGGAATAGGAACTGGTGACCTTCGACTATGCAGTACTACCTTGAAGGCAAGGTTGAAATAAGGATTACATAGTTTTAGAACTGGTGTAGGAAAAATATTTGTCATTTTATAGTGTATCTCATTCAGTAAGAGAAACAGAAATTTAAAAATTGAAAATCTGCTAATGCTTCAGAGTACACAATCAGTAGAATGAAAAGGCAATTTATAGAATGGAAGGAAATATTTGCAGATCAAAATCTAACAAGGGGTTAATGTCTAGAGCACAAACAGAATTCTTACCACTCAAAAAATAAATAACACAGCAAAAAACTAGACAAAGGAACTGGATAGATATTTCTCCATAGAAACTACTTCAATGGGTGATAGGCATATAAAAAGATGCTAGAGAAATGAAAGTTAAAACCATCATAAGACGATCCCTCACATGTCAGGGTGGCTACTATTTAAACAACAGCAACAACAAAACAAAAGCATGACAAAACATAAAATAACGAATGTGGGTGAGGATATAGAGAATTGGTAACACTTAGGCACTGTTGGTGGGATTGTAAAAATGATGAAACTCCTATGGAAACCAGAATGGAGAGGCTCAAAAGTTAAAAATATAATTACCATGAGATCCATCCATCCCACTTCTGTAGATCTATCCAAAAGAATTGAGAGCAGGGTCTTGAAGAGATAGTTGTACATCCATGTTCACAGCAGCACTACTTATAATTGCTGAGAGGTAGAAGCAACCCAAATATGGTATGTTCATACAATGTAACATTATCCAAACTGAAAAAAAAAAACAAGAAAATCCTGTCACATGTTACAATATGGATGAAACCTGAGGACATAATTCCAGGTGAATTAAGTCAGGAACCAAAGAACAAATATTGGTTATTTATGAGACACCTAAAATTGTCAAAAGTCAAAAAAAGCAGAAAGTATAATAGTGGGTACTAGAAGCTGGGGGAGGGGGAAAAGATAATATGCTATATAATGATATAGTGTTTCATATTTGCAAAATGAAAAAAATCTAGAGATCTGTTTTATAACAATCCATATACATTTCAAGCTATTGAACAGTTCCCTTAAAAATAGTTAAGATGATAAATTTTGTAATATTTTAAATTTGCTATGTATTTTATCATAATACAAAAGTATAGTACACTTCAAACAGTATGAAGTACTAATAATAGAGGTTCTGGCCATAACTCTATTGGTGCCAGGCAAGATTGCCTGCCCATATTCAATTTTTCTCTGCGTTAATTGGAAGACTTTTTTCCCAGGGTTCATTTCTTATGAATAGTGTTGGTAGCCAACTCATACCATGTATTCTTTAAATCAAGTCTGAATTTAAATACTTAAACAGATGACCAGAGATATATAGACAATATTTTACTTCACCCAGAAGGATGTTAGACTTTTAAATGCATACATTAAAAAAATGAGAGGTATTTATTTTAAAAGTTTCCATTTTTTGAATTGAGGTTGAAAAACAATGAAGTTATTATAAAGTATTATAAGTCATAGGCTAAAATGGCACATGTTTAGGCTATGGTAAGGCAATAGAAAAATTAGGACTGCTAAGGAAAAAAAAAGTAGACTCAGTATTGAAAAACATGCTACAGGTTGAAAGTCTACCCTCAAAATTTTACTTTAAAGCAGAAACTGTGAGTAAATTAAAACAAAACAAAACAAAACGGCCAGGTACAGAGATGCACAATTGTAATTTCAGCTTTTTGGGGAGGTTGAAGAAGGAGAATTTCAAGTTCAAGAATAGCCTCAGTAACTTAACAAACAAGATTGTCTCAAAATTAAAAAAATAAAAAATAAAAAGGAATAGAGATGTACCTCAGTAATAGAGTGCCCCCGAGTTTAAGTGATAGTACCTAAATAAATAAACAATAAATCAAGGAAAGAAATTATCTTAGGAGAAAACTGATATATTAGAGGATAAAAATTTTCAAGAATAAATTTTGAAAGTCTAGATGGAAAAATAAAAAGAACACAAGACAAAGCCAGGTCCAGAGGTTCTCAAGATAGATAATATAAAATGGAAAAACTCTTTTGCATCAAAGTTGATGACATAACTCAACAAAGGCAAGGTTTCAGAGATCTAACTATGATTCCAAAATGGAACCAAGGTCTAAAAAAAGAAATACTAAAGGAGTACTTGAAAAACATGTTCAAATCATGGCACATGCTTTTTCAAAACATTTAGGAAAAAGGCAAAGCTGCTTACATTAGAAGTGATAAACCCAGGAACTCCCACCCTCTCCCATCCATCCTGACAGCTCATAAATTTAGGTTTTATGCCAATCCTTTAATCTTATGATTGACACAGCTATGCTGGGTGTTTACAGAGTATCTAGGTAGATTTATGAGGATAGATGCAGTGATCATCACAAAACAAAGATTTATTGGTGAGATCCAATTTGAACACAATTACTGTAGATGAGGTGTACGTTGTATGTATAACTATAACTGTGTGTCATAGTTAGGACATTTATAGCTTCAGCATTCTTTAAAAAGTGCACTCAAGTGGAGTTAGGGAGTATAATGATATGCAGAGTCAGGATGTAAGACTAAAGCTGCACAATAGAAAGATGGTTTTCTGGGTGGAGACAAAGTTGGACATGATTGTCAGAACAGTGCTTGGCATTTGTCTGGCCAGTATTATTGACTTCACTTATTTTCCTGTATGAAGGTAAAGGCATGTGAGAAAAAGCAAACATCTGGGCCAAGAAACAAAATGAAATAAGGCAGTCATATTGAATAAGAGTGCTAGTCCTCTACCTGTCAAGAGACTGAAGATAACACAGTAGGAAACAGACATAACTATCAGGCAACCAGGAGCCTTCAGAAAAGAGGAGGGGAACAGTCCAGGTAGAGAAAACTTTGAACACATCCCACACCACATCTGGAGAAAAAAAGATGGAATAGAAATAAGTGTGTGCTGACTACAATTGGGAATATTCAAACTCCAGAAAAACGTTATATTGAAAAATAAACTTCAGGATTATGATGTTCACTAACTCCCAGAGCACAAGCTTCTGAAACACCAATAGAAATTTCAGCAGTTAAAGCAGCTGATGGATCCACTGCTGAGAGATGTTGACCAAATGTAACTTCTTAACTTGTGTTTTTCTAAAATTCATGATGACAAGAATGTTAATGGGAAAGGAAAGTTTTAAATGCTTTTAAGACTCAAAAATTTTTGTTTTGTCAAGAAATGAGAAAACTTCTATTTTGCTATTGTCAAGGATGCATGACATCATACACTAAAAGAATATAAATAAATAACTAGAAATCACTGAAAAAAAAAAAAAAAGCAGCTGATGGGGATTCCCAGTTGTCACAGATGAGCAGAACAGGACAATCTTCCCCAGAAGACAGGTTTCAAGGCCTAAGTGATCCCATTACTCTACACCCTGAGGCCAACGATTCACAAAAGAAAATTCCTACTGAGAAAGAAGCCTCTGAAACACAGGTTCAACATAGTCATGAAAATTAGCAGTCTCTGGGGTGAAAAGAATGGCCCTTCAGGTGACGTCAGACAACTGTGTAGGAGGGCCCAGACCTCAGTGTAAATCATGGTGGGAAAACTGGATACCCACATGCAGAAAATGAAATCAAACACTTTTTAAAAATTCCTTATACAAAAATGAACTACAATTTAATTAAAGAATTAAACATGATCTGAAACTGTAAAATTAATAGAGGGAAAAACAGGGGAAAGCTCCAGATTATACCATTGGTCTGGGCAGTGACTTTCTTTCTTTCTTTCCTTTTTTTTTTTTTTAGCATCTGACCTCAAAAGCAAAAACAGAAAAATAAATTGCATCAAAGCATAAATCTTCTGTACGTAAATGAAACAACAGAATAAAGAGACACCTCACAGAGTGTGAGAAAAATATCTGCAATTAATACACCTGACAATGTGTTAATATTCAAAATATATAAGAAACTCAATTAATTCATTAGCAAGCAAAAAAAAAATTAGAACATGGCAAAGGACTTGAGACATTTCTCAAAAGACGATATTCAGGAGGTCAAAAAGTTCATGGAAAAATGTTCAACGTCCCTAATCATCAGGAAAATGAAAATTAAAATCATATTGAGGGCTGGGTTTGTAGCTAAGTGGTAGAGTCCTTGCCTGGAATGTGTGGGTTCCATCCTCAGCACCACATAAAAATAAATAAATAAAAATAAAGATTAAAAAAAATCACATTGAAACACCACCTCTTAACTTCTTATGAAGTACATGCTGTGATTTGTGACAACATGAATCAACATCGAGAACATTAAAAAAGTGAAATCAGCCAAGCACAGAAAGACTAATATTCTGTGGTCTCACTATATGTAGAATCTGAAAATGGTGAGTCGAGGCTAGACATCTGAGTTAGTAGAGGCTGGGGGGCAGGAAGAGACTGAGGAAAAGAGGATCAAAAGGTTAAAAACAATTTAATTAGGGGCTGGGGATGTGGCTCAAGTGGTAGCGCACTTTCCTGGTATGCATGCGACCCGGGTTCGATCCTCAGCACCACATACCAACAAAGATGTTGTGTCCGCCGAGAACTAAAAAATAAATATTAAAAAATTCTCTCTCTCTCTCTCTCTCTCTCTCTCTCTCTCTCTCTCTCTCTCTCCTCTCTTTAAAAAAACCCAACAATTTAATTAGACACAGCAGTGGGTTTTCAAGATTTATTGCACAGCAAGGTGACCTTAGTGAATAATAATATATTATATATTTCAACATTGCTGAAAGGAAACATTTTAAATGTTCCTACTACAAAAAAATGATGATGTTAAGATTTTTGAGTTCTTTATATATTCTAGAAATTAGTGCTCTATCTGATGGGCATGTGGCAAGAATTTGCTCCCATTCTGTAGGCTCTCTATTCATCTCACTGACTGATTGTTTTGCTGAGAAGCAGCTTTTTAATTTGAATCCATCCCATTTATTGATTTTTTTTATATTAATTCTTGTGCTATAGGAGTCTTATTGAAGAAGTTGGGGCTAATCCCACATGATGGAGATTTGGGCCTACTTTTTCTTTTATTAGGCACAGTGTCTCTGGTTTAATTCCTAGGTCCTTGATCCACTTTGAGTTGAGTATTGTGCATGGTGAGAAATAGGGGTTTAATTTCATTTTCTTACATATGGATTTCCAATTTTCCTAGTACCATTTGTTGAAGAGGCTATCTTTTCTCCAATGTATGTTTTTAGTGCCTTTGTCAAATATAAGATGACTGTAATTATGTGAGTTAGTCTTTGTGTCTTCTATTCTATACCATTGGTCTATAAGTCTATTTTGGTGCCAATACCATGCTGTTTTTGTTACTATTGCTCTATAGTATAATTTAAGGTCTGATATAGTGATGCCATCTGCTTTATTCTTCTTGCTAATGGTTGCTTTAGCTATTCTGGGTCTCATTTTTCCAGATGAATTTCATGATGGCTTTTTCTATTTCTATGAGGAATGTCATTGGGATTTTGATTGGAATTGCATTAAATCTATATAATGCTCTTGGTAGTATGGTCATTTTGACAATATTTATTCTGCCTATCCAAGAACAAGGGAGATCTTTCCATCTTCTAAGGTCTTCTTTAATTTCTTTCTTTAGTATTCTGTAGTTTTCATTGTAGAAATCTTCCACCTCTTTTGTTGGGGTTGATTTCCAAGTACTTTATTTATTTTTTTTTTTGAGGCTATTTTAAATAGGGTAGTTTTCCTCGTTCCCTTTCAGAGGATTTGTCATTGATATACAGAAATGCTTTTGATTTATGGGTGTTGATTTTGTAAATAACTCAATCAATAATGAATAAATGAGCCAAGGAACTGAACAGACACTACTTAGAAGATGATATACAGTCAATCAACAAATATATGAAAAAATGTTCAACATCTCTAGCAATTGAAGAAATGAAAATTAAAACTACTCTAAGATTTCATCTCACTCCAGTCAGAATGGCAGCTATTATGAAGACAAACAACAATAAGGTTTGGCAAGGATGTGGGGAAAAGGACACACTCATATGTTGCTGTTGGGACTGCAAATGGTGCAGCCAACATGGAAAGCATTATGGAGAATCCTTGGAAAACAGGGAATGGAACCACCATTTGACCCAGGTATCCCTGTCCTCGGTCTATACCCAAAGGACTTAAAAACAGCATTCTACAGGGACAGAGCCACATCAATGTTTATAGCAGCACAATTCACAATAGCTAAACTGTGGAACCAACCTAGATGCCCTTCAGTATAAGAGTGGACAAAGAAAATGTGGTATATATACACAATGGAATATTATTCAGCATTAAAAGAGAATAAAATCATGGCATTTATAGGTAAATGGATGAAACTGGAGATTATAATGCTAAATGGAATTAGCCAATCCTAAAAAAAACAAATGCTGAATGATTTCTCTGATTTAAAGATGCTGATCCATAATATGCCATGGGGGGTGGGGTGGGAGAATTAAATGAACTCTAGATGGGCAAAGGGGAAAAGGGAAGGGAAGGGGCAAAGTGGTAGGAAAGATGATTGGATGTAATGGTCATCGTTACCCTAAGTACATGTAAGAAGACACAAAAGATGTGACTCTACTTTGTATACAATCAGAGATATGAAAAACTGTGCTCTATATGTGTAATTATGAATTGTAATGCATTCTGTTGTCATATGTAACAAATCAAAATTAAAAAATGATGAATATATGAGGTAATTTATATGTGAATTATATTGATATATAATCATCACAAGATAAGTACTGATATCAAAGCATCTTGTACCCATAAATATAAAGTTACTATTTTTCAATTAAAAATAAAATTTTAAGTTAAACAAAGAATGAATGATATTTCCAACAAGACCTGAAGATCAGAGGTCTCTTTGTTGGACATGTCAAAATTTATGGATAAAAACATTTCATCCATATATTCTGAGAGAGACAGAAGCAAGAATAAGTGGTTTCTCCAGATTTTGTAAAAAATAATGTCCAAACGGATCCCTTTTTTAAGGGTTATCTCCCAACTGAGTTTAATTCTACTGGTGATGTACCCCAGATGACTAGCAAATATTGATTGAAATCCTAATGATGCTTGTTAAAGAGAAAAAATATTCTGACACTTAAAGTGGTAAGGAAGAATTTATTCAGGACCAGTGTGACAGGTGTCAAGACTACTGCAATAGAGGAGAGAGATCAAGTAGAACTTGAAATACAGCAATGACAAGTGTGGTGATTTATAGTCAGTGAACAGAATGAGGCAGTCAGTGGATGGAAAATTACTGACAATCAACAGTGTTAGCAAATTTTTGCTAAACTGACTTCAAATAGAAAAAGCCCAAATAATTTAGGCTCATACTTCCTTACTAGAAAGGAATATAATTCCCCAACTTGTAAGTATGGAATGCAAAAAGTGATTGCCTTTCCAAAATCATAGTTTAGTAAGGAGGAAAAGTGGAGAAAACTAACAAATTTAGCTACATCACCATAGTTACCTTCAACAGTGATAAATTGCTTTGATTTCAGGTGTACTCTTGATGTGATACAATGAGGATGGATCCTTATCTCTGTCATTTTCTTCCCCAAAACTCATAAGCCCAGGCTCACCATGGAGGAAAGAACACTAATCCAAACTGAGGGAAATTCTCCGAAATACCTGACTCGTCTTCTCAGTACTATCATGTCCATCAAAAATATAACAATAATAAGGAAGTCTGAAAGAATGTTATAGCCCAGCAGAGCCGAAGGAACACAATGACTAAATACGGTATCCTAAATGGGATATGAAACAGCAAAAAGTCACTAGCTAAAGAAAATAATCCTATTAAAGTATGGGCTTTACTTAATAATAATATGTCCATATTGGTCCATAAGTGATGATAAATGTACTATATTAATGTAGGATGTTGACAAAAGACTGGTGTCAGGTATGTTGGAACTCTGTGCTATCTTCAACTTTCCTATAAATCTAAAGCTATTCTAAACTTAAAAAAAACTTTATAAAAAAATAAGAACCTACTCACTTTCTTTTGTTGAGGATAAACCCCTAGTTTTAAGGTCCTGAAATAATTAAATCTCTTCTAGTAGAAGAGAATCTAGATTGCAGCAACTGAAAACTACCCAGTTCTGCCTAAGCACCAAGAATAATATATTCGTGAAATTCTAGAATGAGAAATTGAGGAAGGCTTAGCTTGTGCCAAAATTTCAATAGATTTTTTCAAATACAAGAACAAGAGTTAATGGCTTTGGGATGGGAAATATTATAGGGAGTGAATTTTCTGATTTGAATACACTGCAGCTTTGAATTTTGCATAATTAATGTATCTTATTATCTTATTTCAGAGCATTCTAAGGGCAAAAGTCCCAAATATCCTCCAAGTGACCAGGAGTATACTCCAAGGTACAGTGATGGGTGCTGCAAAACCTTCTGATTTTGCAAAGCCTTTTGATTTTGGAAAGTCTTTTCAAGACTTCTGACTTTCTCTTGAGAATGAGAGAGCCACATCTCTGTTTGATCTCAATAGGTGAATTATCTAAATAACAGATTTGTGTTATATTTTTGAATAGGAATTGTCTCACAAAGGCTATTATATTAATGCAAGAGGTGAGATGATTAGATTATAAGAGATGAAACCTGATTAAACCATCCCAGTTCAAATGTACTAACTGGGTGGTATCTGGAGGCAGGTTTGGTGTGGCTGGAGGTGGGTTGCTCGGGGGTATACCCTGGAAGTTTTCATCTTTCCTGTGGCCCTTTCTTTCTTTCTTTCTTTCTTTACTTTCTGGCTGGCATGAGGTAAGCAGCTTCCTTCAACTGCTGCACTCCTACCTTGAAGTTCTGCCTCACCTTGGGACCAGGACAACAGAGTCAGCTGACTGTGGAAAATGTGAGCCAAAATATACTTTTCTAAATTGTTCTTGTCAGGTATTCTGGTCACAGCAATGTAAAACTTACACATTTTGAAGTAACTACACAAGTTTCACTTTATTCTCTTCTTCTGCAACACATGTCTTCCTGCTCAGACAAGTATTTTGCTTTCTTGGCTTTGTGATGAAACCAGCTCTGCATCTTCTGAAGGACAGAGATTGTCCAGGGTTGTCTGAGGCTGCATGGGTAGAAATCTCTTCATTTAGGGGTCATTTACAATTAGCTCCCTTTGGGGCATATATAGTCAACATCGTATCAATTAGCTTCTTTAGAAAGGAAAATTGTAATTTAGTCTCCATCTGACTGATTGGGCCAAGGCATTCATTCTTTCCTTCAGTGAATATTGATTGCATACGTCCTATGTAATAAATAATGCTCTATGTGTTGAAGATACAACAAATCGTAGCAAAAAACACAGAAACTCTACTAGTGGAAAATATATGGTGTGGGAAATCATAAGTTTACATATAAAAGAAAATTACATCATGTCATAGTTATATAATTAATATAATAGCAATATAATATATAATAAATAGGAAAGTGATATGGGAAGAAATAAAATACAGTTAGTTTTAAAGAAACTGACCAGAAGTAGTTTGTGTGGATGGTCAGGGTGAGTACTTATTAAGAAAGTGTTATTAAGTAAAACATTTACATATGGTGAGGAAACTGAACTTCTGGAGAGAGTGTTCTGGGCAGAGGAAAAAGCGGTCTTGAAGTATAAGTGTGTTCTTTGATTGGTAGCTTACGGCATGGATTGTGGTGATACAAATCATATTTTTGGATAGGTATGTTTATCTCCAAACTCATCTAGTTGCATATATTAATGAATAAAGATTTTTCTAAGTAATGTGCACTTCCATAAAGATGTTTAAAAATGAAATTTAAAAATTGTGGAAAACAAATTTTTAAAATATTATAAAAGGAAAAAATCATAAAAGGTTTCAGAGAAAAAATTAAAGGTATTATTTATGAATAAAAATAATCCAATTAACATCAAGCTTATAAATGGAGAGACTGGAAACAATTTGAAAGAAAATAATGTGAACATATATTTTATAACTGGATTAAACCATCATTTAAACATGATAATGCAGAACAAATATGTGGAACATGGATTTTTAGAGCAGTGAAACTATTCCTTTTGATACTATAATGGTGGATATATGTCATTAGACATTTTTTCAACCTCACAGAAATGAACTATAGTGTAAACTATGGACTCTGGATGATAATGATGTGGTAGATGGCATTGATGGGTTTCATCCATAGTAGCAAATGTACCACTCTGGTGTGAGTTTCTGATAGAGAGGAGGGCTAGCATATGTTGGTGAAGGGAGTATATGGAAATTGCTGTACATTCTGCTCAGTTTTGCTGTGAATTTAAAATTGCTTTTAAAAATAAAATATATTAAAATAAGAAAAACGAAGACAGTTTCTTCTATTCTCACGAGGGATGTCATTCACTAAGTTTTTAAATTCCAATCCAAATTTAAGGTGGATAAGAAGAGCTTCAGGCAGATCTCCTTCAGGTCAGTGTTGCTTTATTCAACATTCCCTCTGCAATGTAAGCTCCTCAGGAGCAGGGACTGTGCTGTTCCCAGCACCTCTCCCTACTGTGGACACCACAGTAGGCAATCTATTTATAGTTCTTGAATGAAAGAACAACTAACTTATTATCATTATCAGTCATTCAGTAAATATTTACTGACTTTAATCAATCTCAGATATAATTTTAGGAGCCATAATAAAAACTTTAAAAAGATAAGGTCTCCAGTTGCATAATGAGAAAAAAAAATAATCAGATTTCCTGGTGGTAAGGAGCTGAACAGCTTTCCTTCACTGCAGCCTCAGGCTCACAGCAAAAGAGTTGGCCCCAGGGCTGGGGATGTGGCTCAAGCGGTAGCGCGCTCGCCTGGCATGCGTGCGGCCCTGGTTCGATCCTCAGCACCACATACCAACAAAGATGTTGTGTCCGCCGAGAACTGAAAAATAAATATTAAAAATTCTCTCTCTCTCTCTCTCTCCCTCCCTCCTCTCTCACTCTCTCTTTAAAAAAAAAAAAAAAAAAAAGAGTTGGCCCCAAATGGACTGAACCCCTAAAACCACAGGCCAGTCAGAAGAAAGAGTGATATATCAGAGCCCACACCTCTGCTGCAGAGTAGGCCTGTGTTTGCAGTTACTTACCTCCCTCTGTGTCTCAATAAAGGTCCTCATTCAGGTGTGCAGGCTGAAAACCCAAAACTCATCCTTTGAGTTCCTCCAGGAAGTCCCATCAGTTTATCACCATCCCCAGCAGTTCTGTGCCTTCCTGACCTGCTCTTGGCCCAGCTGGCATGATTCCTCAGATTGTAAATGGTCACTATCTGATGGTTTCCCATTCCATCTGGGGATTCCACATTTGGTTAGAGCAAACTCTGTTAACCCCCAAAGCTGGTTATTTGGGGTTTCCCTCTAGTAGCTTCCTGTTACTCCCAGAATGAAGATGTGGCCTACAGAGCCCTGGGGTTAGTCTTCTGTGCTGCCTCCTACAACTCCAACTTCCCCACACCCTTCCTTCTTGCCTCCAGCAATTGGTGTAGGGCATCTCTCAAGATGGTTGCATCCACCAGAGATGTTCTGAAGCTAGACTCAGAATTATCCTCTGGGGAAGCCCCTCTTCCTTAGAAGCCTCATTTTTCCTCATTCTAATCCCTTGCTCAGGTGATCATTGTCTGTTCTTGTTCACAGACTAAAAGCTCCAGGTGGCCCAGACCACACCTCTTGGGGCTCAGCCAGGTGTTCAATTAAGCATGCAATAGTTAAAAAGCTCATTATCTCCACCGTGGATTGGCACTAGGGATGTTGGCTTTAACTGGAGTTCTTGCCATGACTTTACATGTTGGCAGTACTTTGACTATTATAATAATTTGTTTTCTGAAGATAAACTGAATTCATTTGTGAAAAATATTAGATCAATTTGATCATCATTGATATAATTTTCTCCCTCGAGCCTTGTCCTCCCCCAGTCTCCTCACGTTTACCAGTGGAAACTCCATTTGGTGAAGCTATCACTGGTTTTAATATACCACTGACCCATTTCAGGAGCTTCAATATGCTTCAGCATATTCAATCCAAACATTTCCAAAGATAAGTGGAGAATTTCTAGTAAATTCTCACTATAGTTCAGGATCCCACTGTCCTTTTCTTTGTATTAGTGTCCAAGGCCACTATAAGAACAGATGTTGATTTTTGAAAGTCAAAATCATGAAAAAAGACATGTGTCATAAATAGTCATCACTCTTATAAGACAAGTAGGGGTCTGAATGTCAACAAAGAGAAGAACCCTGGGATCCAGCAAAAGGCTAAAGATGGCTTGGGGGCTGTGGGCAGAGACTGAAGCTGTGGGATGCAGCTGGGCAGTTCTTCTGCAATGGAAACCATGCTGCAGCTCATCCTGCTCTTCTCCTGGTTGTTTGAAAAGAGGCAGAAGCATGTCCACCTGCTCATCAGGGGAAACTTACCAAGCCCTATCCACCTATGGGAGCTCCAGGAAGGTGTAGACTCTGGTTCAGTGAAAGGTAAAGCAGTGGAACTATGGAGCTAGAAACTGTTTCACTGCCTGGAGAGAGACACCAGGCACCTGTCCCTCTCCCTGAATGCCCCTGTCCATGATCTATTGTCCATTCACCAGCTACAAAGAGATCTTGCCTCTGAGAGCTGAGCCATAGGCTCAGACTGAGCTGCTCCCCCTGCAGGCTGCGTCTCTGTACCAGGACTTCTAATTCCTCCAGGACTAGTGGAGTCTCCAGTGCTGACCTCTGTTGCTGTGGGGACTCTGTTCATGAGCTGCTGAAGATCCAGGTGTCCTAGGAAAAAGAACAGAAGGAGAGTTTGAAGCAGGCTCTGAATTGACTGAATAACCTGAAACAGGTGAGAGGATGCATCCTCCAGGTTCAGGGGCCATGAGGGAATTAAATGGAAGCAACCAAGTCAGGTACCCTGTGCCAGGGAGCTCTTTCAGGGCATGCTCTTGCCCTAATGACTACTGTGCTTGTTCCAGGTCCAATTGTGCAGATGGGGGGGATTCAAATTGGAGCCAAGGTTTTCACATTTGTACTCTCATGCACCCCATGTCTCCCAATAGAGCATTTAAAAGAAAGCATCATCACAGAAGATTTTTAGAGCAGTGAAAATGCTCCGTATGTATACTACAATGGCGAACACAGGTTATTATACATTTATCCGAACCCATACAATGCACAACCCCAAAAGTAATTCCTAATGTAAATTATGGACTTTGGGAGATAATGACAAATTGATGTAGGTCCATTATTTGAAACAAAATGGACCACTCTAATGGCGGATGTCAACCCTGAAAGAAGCTGGGGGAGGGAATAGGACATATATGGGAAATCTCTGTAATTTAGCTTAATTTTCTTATGTACCTAAAATCATTCTAAAAAAATAAGGTCTACAGAAAAGTAATTTTTAAAATGGGAAAAGAGAGAAGAAAGGACTTATCTCTGAAAAGCCTTGGACACTTGAATAATACCCCTTATAATGAATCTCTGCAGGGTCTTTATACCAATTGCTTTTAGGCCAAAGTGTTCTGTTTCAGAAGAAATGATCTGCTATCAGATCTTGGACACATGGGGCCTCCTTTTAAAGTCCTCTGCTTCATCTTCCTCTTGCCCTCTGACTCTAGTCTCTATTTCCCACAGAAATCCCAACATCTTTTTTCTTCCCATAAAACCACATATTCCTTTTATTTCACTCTATACTTAGGTAGTTCTTTAAACCCAGCCCAAATTCATTACATTCTTAAGAACCAGTTTTAATTCTCCTCATAGAAGTTGAAGAAAAATATGTCTATTTTCTTTTATAATGCATCAAAGAAAAGGGAAGTTTAAAAATCAGTTAAGAAATCACTAATAAAAAGCTCTATCCTTTTCCTCCTCTTCCTATTTGATTCCTAACCAAGCTGTGCAAGCTTGAGTATAAATTATATCTTAAATCAATACACTTATTTATAATACTTCTGCCACTGCCCTGATCCAATTCATTATCAACTTTTTCTTGGAAAATGTATAGCCTCCAAACAGAGCTCTTCAATTTGTTTTCTTGATAGACCAGGGTATTTGTGATCATAAAGCAGTTCTATTGAAATCATCTTGAAAAGTTGGGATCAGGAAGCCTTCCCAGAAGTTGATGGAAGATTTCAATTTTGAAGGATCAGAAGGGCTTGCTCAGTAGGAGAATGGGTAAAAAGCACTTCAAGAAAGAAAAGCATTTGGAAAGAAAGACTCCCAGGGAACAAGACATAATAACGTAAAAGTGGATGGGTTGGATTCCCAGAAGCATGTAGGTAGTGACTGTTGGTTAACTTTTCATTGCTGTGATAAAATACCTAACAGAAACAACTTAAAGGAGGAAAGATTTATTTTGACTCGTGGTTTTGGAGTTTTCAGTTCATTGTCAGCTGGCTCCATGGATTCTGGTTCTGTAGTAAGGCAATGCATCATAGTAGAAGGGCATAGCATGGCAAACCTGCTTACCTCATGGTGGCCAAGAAGCAAAGAGAGAGAAACAGAGACAGAGAGACCAAGGGAAAGGGTAGGAGAGAGGAAGGGGCTGGGGATAAGTTATATCCCTCAAGGGACCACCCCCAAGGACTCACCCCCTTCAAATAGATCCCACATCCTGCAGTAGTCCATTCAGCTGTGAACTCATCAATGGATTAATCCACTGATGAGTCTAGAGCCCTCATGATACAATCACTTCCCAAAAGTTCTCCTTCTAAACGCTGTGGCATTGGACCCAAGACATTGGAGGACATTTTGGATCCAAACTGTGAACCACTTGGGATCCTTGAAGAAGTGTCTTAGGCAGTGCAGAAATTTGATCAAAGTATGAAGAACAACACTTTGAAGTTCGAATTACTATATTTTTTCCATACAGTTGAGGAATGGTATATAGAAAATTTCAATTTAAATAAAAAATGTGGTTAATTTGAGTTTTAAATTTCCTCACTTGTGTTTGCCTCAAATTCCTTTATATTCAAACGCACAAACATTTTCCCTTCCCTTAATGAATCATTCGCAAAAAAAAAAAAAAACACAGATGAAATTTACATATTGGAAGAGCAAGTGACTTTTGATTTCTTATGTGACAGTTTTTGAGAAGGTGTTATTCTACCCACCTTGATTTTAGCAGACTTCTCTTTGTAGTAAGTGTTACTTTGGAGCAGTAATCTGGTGTCACGGTGATGAAGAGGAAAGGGTGAAAAAAACTTAGCATTTCTCAGCAGAAAATATCTTCCTAAATAACATAAAATATCAAAAGTGCACAGAGTCTCTGACTATTGCTGGGATTCCTGATATATTTGAGTTTAGGTGCAAAGAGAGAACTGAGAAGTCCTAGACCTGCCATTCTCAAATGTCAGAGATTTTGCACCCCTACTCTGCAATACGGGTGCAAAAATGTATTTGTCAATGCCTGCAGACATTCTTGATTATCCCAGAGATACAGCAGGCATCTAGTAAGTAGAAGACAGGGCTGCTGATAAACACTGGAAGATATAGGGCAGCTCTTCACAACGAGTAATTATTCAGCCCATAATAGTGTCCCATTTGAGAAATTCTGTTCTAGACCAATCCATTCAATTTACAGAAGATGAATCTAAGGGCCAGAGGATAGCATGTCGATCAAAGTCTCACAGCTGGAAAGAAACAGGACTCTCCCTCCCATTCTCACAAGCACAGCAGGTTATGGCCCTAACAAATCATACAAGCAAACTATTGGGTCCAAACAGCAGGAAACCTGGTTCTTTCAGGGATCCAGGAATCAAGCTATCTACCAACATGATCATTAATTTCTTTTTATAGAGATGTTAAATCTCATTGTTTTTCCTCTGTGCAAACAAATAAACAAAAACTAAGAATAAAAGTGGTCTGATTTCAGGAGATAGAGATAGTCAGGGGCTTTCTTAAATAATATTTCTCACCAAAAAAAAAAAAAAAAAAAAAAAAACAAAGGACTCTGAGATTATGGAGTTTTCTTCTGGATATAAATAAAATTCTTATGAGCCTTGGAGAATTTGAATCACCCACTCTTTGGCACCTAAAATTTCACTTGGCCTAACAGCATCTGTAGCATATTTTCTAAAACGCTAGTCACATTTTATTGCTCTTCTGCTTAAAACTCACCAATGGCTTCTTATCGAAATCCCAATAATGCATGACTTTTTGCTCAGAGCACGCAATACATTACTGAATTGGCTCTTTTCTCTATTTTTTTTCTTAAATATTTCTTTCTTTCTTTTTTTTTTTTTTTAGTTTGTAGATGGACACCATATCTTTATTTATTTATTTATTTATTTTTATGTGGTGCTGAGGATCAAACCCAGTGCCTCACACATGCTAGGTGAGCGCTCTATCACTAAGCCACAACCCCAGCCCCCTCTTTTTTCTATTTTGACCTTGTTTTCTACCTCTCTCCTTTTGGTTGTGCAGAACATTGCATTTATTCTTCCCTCTAAGGGAAATGCTATTTGTCCAGAAATTTTCATGTTTTAGCCTTTTCTCAATATTAATTCAGGTCATGTTAAGAATGACCTTATCAGCCAGGCATTGGGGTACATGCCTGTCATCCCAGGGGGTGGGAGGGGTAAGGAAGGAGGATCACAAGTTCAAAGCCAGCTCAGCAAAAGCAATGTGCTAAGCAACAAAGTGAGACCATTTTTCTATGTAAAATACAAAATAGAGCTGGGGATGTGGCTCAGTGGTCAAGTGCCCCTGAGTTCAATCCCCGGTACCCGAACCCCCCCCCCAAAATGACATTATCAGGAGAGACATTTATAAAGAGTCAGTCCTGAAACATGGTCTAACCCAAGCATTATTTGAATTTAAATTTAAAAATAATGAAAGTAACCTTTTTATTCTTTTAAGATTTCTTTAAAAATTTGTGACTTTGATTCTGTCATTTTCTATGACTCCATCACTTTGGTTGTCCCACAGTAAACTGAGATAACATAAATATCAACCACACAGGATTAAATTGGATGTCAAATGCAGGGCTCTTATCCCAAAGCCTTATATCTTGGGTTTAAGAATTATCAAATTATTCATTGCTGATATGATTTATTAATGGCTTGTTGCTGTTTGCTTCCATTTGGTTGATATCCATAACAAAATAAAACAAGAAAACAATAAAATATTTGAGGCATCCAGAAGGAATTGTTTGACTGCCTAGAAATAGCATAAGTAGAAATAAGGCACTGGTATATTTCTCCAAGCAAGATCCAAAGTGAGACAAAATAGATGGAAGAGATGATGAAGACAGGGGTGAGAAAAAGGCAGGACAGAGCATCTCTGGAGGTTCACTGCCTCCTGAGGAGAGAAGGACCAGGCCTAGGGTTGTATTGCTTGTTGATGGAAAAGGAGAGAAGATGTTGGCATTTGAGAAACTTTTCAGGGAAACCAATAACCAGAAGTTGGAGCTAACTCTATTTTTTTAGCCATTCATGTGTACATATGTACACACACACACACACACACACACACACACACACATAAGGAGAAAGAGAAAAAAAGTAGAAAAAAGATAAAGTTCAATATATTACAAAAGTCTGAAATATGAAAGTATTCTATTCTTTCTAGTTCTTTCCAGAACTTTCCAATGTATTGATGCACTTGTATCTACAGCTCCCATGTGTCTTCTCTTGTTTCCTTTTCTTCTGCCTGGTCCCTTTCCCTTCACTATGTCCCTATCTATTTCTGGGTCTTTTACATTCCTCGTCTCTTTGACATTTTGAGTACAGTATGTTCTCAGATGGTTTCCATGGGGAGTTTCTAAAGTGAAAGCCACATTTACTTTCTAGAAGCACTTGTAACATGAGCTTTATGACTTCTTATGTTTAAAATAATTAACCTTCATTTGCTTCAAAATAGTCATGGGACTGTAGGTGTCTCCCACCAGGTTATAAACAACTCAAAAGTAAGAGCATGTTATTTCTCCTTCCCATCCCCTGTGATGAGTATGATTTGGCATATTGCCAGTATCTAACAAATAATTATGTTAATATCAAGTGAATAACTAGCATTTGCTTGTTTTCAAAATATGGTTGTGTAACAGTAAAGGACAGGTATATGTATATTCTGAAAAAGTTCACTGTTAGGAAATTTAATCATCATGTAAATATCATGAAGTGTACTTGCACAAACAAGAGATTAAATAAAGCATAAGAGATGATGATGCTATCAGGAGACTTGGTAAGTAGGAGATGTATAAGGTTATTGCCTGTTTAATACAGAATACTGTTTTACACAAACTTTTAGGAAGCATAAGGAGTACATTCCATAATAACAGAAAGAATTGTACTGTACATAAATCAGTAACGCAGTCACGTGTTATCATGTACTGAACATAATTATATTCAGTATGCTTTTATAACCTTTTTAACCTATGCCGTGCAGTGGGTTTGTTTATGCCAGAAACACCACGATCACGTTAGTAAAGTATTTTCCTACAGCATTAGGATGTTACCAGGAGACAGAAAATTTTCAGCTCATTATAACCTTACAGGACTACTGTCATATATGTGGCCTGTCATTGGCTGAAGTGTTGTTAGGCAGTGCTTGACCGCAGTATCTACTAAAGGGTCAACACAACATTCATGAAGGAGAAACAGGGACTAGAAGAAAGCAAATTTATTCACTGGAATTCCTCATAAGGAATATCTTAAAAGGCAATGAGGCAGAAGATGAAAAGCCAAAGAAACCTGAATATGATATCTCCCAATCCCTGGAGAGAAGTGAGAGGGAAATTAATGGCAGGATGAACATTGATTGGAGAGGTATTATGGTTTATCTGTGCAATTATGTATTTTTCTGTCACCCTCTTAATCTCCTTTAGTTTAAAGTTTCGGAGATCATGAAATGCTCACATGAATCTTTGCTAGAAGTCAGAGAAAGAACTAATGAGCAGTGTCCAGATGATATTGGAATCATCCTTTTGCATATGACAAATAAACAGTAAAATGGGTAACTAAATTCCTGAGAAATAAAAGATACAAATTAAAATCATAATAATATCATTTTTTCCATTCAATTTATATTTAAATATTTAAATTTATATTTATATTATTTTTTATTGACCTCTATGGGTTAGAAAGGTAAATGTTCTCATATACTAGTGTCAAAAAGAAATACTGTTATTATTTTGAAAAAATAAAGGTTAATAAAAATGTATTTTGCTTTTAATATGTAGACTTCTTTGGCTAGAAAAAAATTCTACTTTGGAAAATTTCCCTAAATAAGCAATTGAAATAAAAATATCAAAGAGGTTGTAGAAAACTTAGGAAGTTTATGGGAACAAATTTGTGGCCTTGATGGTAGTGATGGTTTCATGGTATATTTTTATTCTCAAATTCATCAAGAGGTATATGCTAGATATGCACATCTTTTAATATGTCACAACTCTATAAAATGGCTAAGATAATTCATTGAAAATCAATTAAAGGATGGCCTTTCTACTTAACATTTTGATGAAATTGCCAACATATTTAACTTTAGAAATATAATCATACATATTGTACACATTCATAGAATATTGTGGAATAATTATAAATGATGTTTGTAAAAAGTTAATGGCAGAGAAACGTACATATCATTTAAAAGTAACTAAAAAGAACAAGGTATAAAATTACAAATTAAGATTACAAATAATAGAGTTTCATATATTAAAATATGTACATATTGCCTGTACTTTCTAAACTGTGTACAATGAACAATGAGAAAATGAAACCAAGGACACAAAATTGACAATAGATTCATCTCACACCTCTCTGTGTGGTGCCCCTTGTAGCACAGACAAATGAGAACCCACATCTTGGTTTCTAATATTTTCTAATAGAAGACACTATTCCTTGGAGAAGTGGCTGACAAAAAAAGAGAGTGGGGAGGGTGTAAGATGAGTCTAGAGCATTTTGTAGTACCAAAAAAAAAAAAAGTAAAACAATGCTAAAAACAAAAACAAAAGCAAAAAGCACATCATGGGGTTATACCAAAGCTCACATCACTGTGCCAAAACAATAGCCAAAGGTGGAACAAAATAAAGAAGCATTAAATTATATCCTAACATACAAAATAAATATCCATGAGTTCATATGCATATAAATAGATGATAGGATAAAAAATATTGAGGAAGAATAGACAAATCTCTCTTGCAGAAAAATTCTAAATAATTTATGTAGCCACACACACTCTCAAGAAGGGGCAACATAATTCTCTATCCTTAATAGGTTGTATTTATTATGGGAAGCAGTGTGAAGATTCCTCAGAAAGCTTGGAATGGAAGCATCATTTGAAAAAGCTATCCCACTCCTTGTTTTATACCCAAAGAACTTTAAATCAGCATATTACAGGGATGTTGCCACATCAATGTTTATAGCGGCTCAACTCACAATAGCTAAACTATGGAAACAACATAGGTGCCCTTCAACAGATGAATAGATAAAGAAACTGGGGTATATATACAAATGGAATAATACTCAGCCTTAAATAAGAAATAAATTATGGCATTTTCCAGTAAATGGATGGAGCTGGAGAATATCATGCTAAGCAAAAAAAGCCAATCCCCAAAAAACAAAGGCCAGATGTTTTCTCCAATATGCAGATGCTAATTCACAATGGGGAAGAGATAGGGAAGAATAGAGGTACTTTGCACTTGACATAGGGGAGTGAAGGGGAGAGGAGAGGGTATGGGAATAGAAAGAATAATGGAATTAACTGGACATTATTACCCTATGTGCATATATGATTACACAACTAGAGTGTTTCTGAATTATGTATAACCAGAAGAATGAGAAATTATACTCCGTTTATGATTTATGTGTCAAAATGCATTCTATTATCTATTATCATGTAAAACTAATTAGAACAAATAAAAACTAAAAAGTGAATAGGTTGTACATAGCAACTTCCTTCCAAAGTGCACAGTAGCCAAAAGAAGAGAAAGGATAAGTTTCTAATTAAGAAAGTTGACTGGGGCTGGTGTTGTGGCTCAGTGGTAGAGCGCTTGCCTAGCATGTGTGCAGCACTGGGTTTGTTTCTGAACACCGCATATAAATAAATAGAGGTCCACTGACAACTAAAAAATATTAAAAAAACCCCTGATAAATGCTCCCTCAACTAGGTGACTATGTTCAGAATTAATAGTGAAAAGTCAAGTGACAGAATTCACCCTTAATATGATGTGATAAAAATCACACCTGTCTGGTCTTCCTCCCAAACAATTGCCCCAGTCGAATGAATAGAAAGCATTGAACAAATTACAGTGGAGGGGCACCCTATGAAATACCTGACCACCACTCCTCAAAGCTATGAAGATAAAGGCAAGTTTGAGAAACTGGTAATCAAGAGGAACCTAAAGAGACCTGCTAAGTAAATGTCATCTATGATGGGATCTTGGAATAGAAAAAGACACTAGGCAAAAACTAAGAAAATGCAAGTAAATGATGAATTTTATATAAGGATAATGAATCAGTATTGATTCATTACTTGTAAAATAGAATACCATACAAATATAAAGAATAAGAAGGGTGAAACCAAATGCGCAGTTTCTATAAGAACTTCTCAATTTTTCTGTATGTTTAAACTATTCTTTTGAAAGTTTATTGAAAAATGAGTGGCAGTTTTATGGAAAGTTCTTCATCTAACCAAACTACCAAGTATGATGTACCACCAAAAAATCACCTTCCATATATCCCTTCTTGGGGGGGGGGGGGAATTGCTCTGCCAAATAAAGAGTAGCAAACATGAAAAAGGAAAGGTATGATTCAAGAATCACGATGTAAAAGAGTGATCCCTAAAGGTGATGGCATGAAGGATTCCCAAGACAAGGTAGCATAGTGACAGAGCAAGGAATCCAGACCTGTGTGCTTAGCGCCTTCTCCCTCCAACTCTCACTTGATATGTCCTTCTCATGAACTTCACTCCAATATCTGGTCTGGCTTCCCACTGACCCTAACTTCAAATTCTACCACTTTCACCTGTTGTCCTTTTCTTCCTCCTACCTGTAAAGACAGTCCTCTCATAAACATACCAACTTTATTACTCTCCATGACCTTTGCTACCTGCCGCGTCCGGCAAAATGGACCGAGTCCGGCGGGAGACGTCGGGATTAAAAAAGACACAGGAGTCCGAGGTCCTTCATCCAGGGGGAATCTGACTTTATTCTCTCAGCTCATACTTATATATTTCTTTCAGATAGAATAGAAAGCCACTAGTAGGCGGGAGCAAGGAGGAGGGGAAAACAGGTGGTTCATGTCGACTCATAATGAGCCTTCAACCAGGAACCTTATCAGACCCAAGCAGGTCAGGACGTTCCCACATGACCATTATAGGCTGAATAATATGAAAACAGACACCACAAATCCTTCAAGGCCTTGTGAGCTCCTTCAAGGCCCTGTGAGCTGGCCTCTTTGACGTGCACAAAAATCAGGGCTGGATCCAAGCCCTGGGGGCCGGGGGGAGTCCGTGCCAGCAGTTTCCCCCTCTTTTGTTTGTTGCACGTCAAAGGGAATCAAGTAGCCCCTGTCTTAGGTCGTTCACTGCCCTTACAGTGCTTACCCGTCTCTGGGGAGGCCCCATTCCCCTGTCTTAGGTTGCAGTGCAAGCGTGAAAGTTGCCCGTCTCTGGGTACTACAAGATCAGCTCGTTGTAGCCAAGGCGTTTAGTGGTATCTACTTAGCCAGTCATTATTAGGTCTTTAACTGGTTCCGGTTCAACAGGGCATAGAGTCAGAGGAGAAGAATAATAAAATAAAGAAGAAGGGGGGTGAAAGGAGGAAGGCATGAAGCAGGGATCATTGTAGAAAAATCATCTTCGAATCGGTCAGAGACAAACTTCAGCAAAATCATCCTTGGTTTGTAGGCGTTGATAATGAACCTGTATTGGCTTAGAAGTCAGAATGTTAATTTGATCTTTAATAAATTGTGTCATTCTCTTGACAAGGCAGGGGCCTACAGCAACTATAAGGAGGAGACCGAAAAGTGGTCCCATATTGTGAGTGGCGGCATCTGCTTTAGCATTGCCTTCCGCCAGAGGCCCAGGAAGCTCTGAATGTCCTTGGATATGTCCAATGAATAAAGGTTCTCGTCTAGCCCAAACAAGGAGCTGAACCGTTTGTAATTGTTCCATGATAGTAGATTGCCTGCCAATATAAGGGGCTGTTTCAATAACTAAGGCTAAATTGGCAACATAGAGACTATCAGTATACATATTAAGTGGGGTGGAATTGTAAAGTTTAAGGGCCATAATTAGAGCCTCAACTTCTGATCTTTGGGCAGACAGTTTAGGAACAGGGTGTCAAATTACTTGAGATCCATCAAAAACAACAGCAAATCCCCCTTTTGCTCCGTCTGTATAAACAGTCTGAGCCCCCGGGATAGGTTCCCCTTTAATAATTTTAGGAAAAATAATAGAACATTTTTTAAGGCCTTCTAGAAGTTTATGTCGGGGGAAGTGATTATCAATTTGACCTTTGAAATTACAGAGAAAAAGACACCAAAGATCATGTTCTTGTTGTAATTTTAAAGTCATATCCTGGGTATAAGGCTGAATGAGAATGTCAAAAGTTTTTCCAAACAGTGCATCACCCAAATATTTGGCTTTCCAGATCAGATTTATCACTAGTTCATAAAAGGGAGTTATCACCCGAGAGTTAGAAGCGGGTAGATGGACCCAATAGATGGGACCTGTTTGCCAAAACACTCCAGTAGGAGTTAATTTTGATGGCAGGATTATAAATGATAGGGGTATAGAATAATCTATCTGGGTAACCTGTATCTTTTGTGGGGCTGTTTTTATTAACCTGAGTGCCTTCAAGGCTTTTGGAGTAGGTTTTCACATGGAGGTGGGTGAGGGGTCTTTTCTCAAAAGGTCGTACAGGGGTTTAAGTTAGTAGTTCAATATACTTAATGTTTAATCAACAATGTGAATTTATTTACCAAAATTAATCTTTATCTTAAACAGTAAGAATTATTAGGCAATAAGGATCTTTCTTTAAAAAATAAACTTACATTTTAATAGGTGTTTATCATATCAAAATATGGACAAAATTTTTGCTCACATTAGTATAGTTAAATTAGGAAAATAACCTGAAATACCCTTAAATTAATTATAGTCAGTTTAGTATATATAAATCTCTTTTTTAATTGTTCTAACTTTTTACATCATCTGTTTAGATAACAATATAAAAATCTCTCCCCCTTTTTTTTTTTTTTTTTTTTTTTTTGGAAAATGAATATAAAGACCTTGTTTTACCCAAAGATGATTTCTTTCTTCTTTTTGGGATCCATGTGTGCTTTTTTTTTGTTGAAGCATCTTTTTCTTAAAAAAAATATACTTTGGAACAATTTCTGAAAACCTTAGAATCTATAAACAAATTATTATACTTTGATAAGAAATATCAATGAAAATATAGTTAAAACCCTTAGATATTTTGTAGAAATAATTATAATAATTTATCATCTTATAAGTTTAAACAGTAACCTTGAAAATTAGAAACTACTTGATTGTATTTTCACTTAAAAGCAAATTTATAGTAAACACATTTATCTCAAATATCTGTAACTGAAAAGGCAGAGTATCTGATAAATGTAAATATAAAACATAAATTATGGGTTTCCTGTTGAAGAAAAACAATTAGGCAAATATATATTAACTAATCAATTAGGCATGTGTTAATTAATTTATGGATTAACAAATATAGGTTATTTAAATATCTAAAAAATATATATTAAGAATAAGAACTTAACTTATAATTGTATTAACTTTATGTAACCACGTGGTCTTAAAATATTTGGATCCATTTTAGTTTATTTTTAACTAGGAGTGCACTCTTTTATGTGACGTCACTTGATGTAACTGAAATAAGATCCTTGAGTATACATTTTTATTTTTATAGTTAGCAATGAAAATAAGGATTTTTTGGTCATCACAGGAACTTTGCGGGCTTGTTCCTGTGGCGAGCAAATGCATCCTCATAACCTCCAAAATTAAAGGTAAAATATAAAGAAGCATATTTGATATCTCTCATCAATAGAACATTATTTAGTAACACAACTATAAAGAAAAAGTCAGGTTATTTAACTTAGAACTAGCTTAAATTTAGGACTGTAACATAGAAACCTGTAGAATTAAATTTTGTCTGAAAAAGATATCTTTCATTAGCATTTACAGGTAGGCATCTTTTAAAAATACAGGCTCTGAGCAGCTCCGGTAGAAATCTGAAACACAGCAGTACAGGTTAGTGGCTGGAAGGTGGGACTAGAAGTCCTGTCTGAGTGACTGTGGAAGAACCAATCGGAAGCCCGCAAAAGTGTGGGAGGTGGGACCAGGAAGCCGCTCTTCCGGCCAGGCACCCCATGGTTACCATGGTGATGTAAACAACATGGAGTCCGCCGCCCATTTTCAGGGCAAAAGTTCCCTAAGTTTTCCTAGCCGATTGCATTTTGTTTGATTTTGTCTGCATTTTTCCCCACCTGGCCAAGATCTTACTGCGGTAGCAGCTTGTTCTGTCTCTGGATCGCCCCGTACACTCTGCCTTCTGGGGTTGTCCTCGTCCCAATCGGGGTTATAAGGAGGGAGCGCAACAGGGATCGGGGCCTTAGGTGCTTTAAATCTTGACTTCTTCATTTGACCCTCCAGTTCCTCCTCCTGCCAGCTGTTACCATGGAGCCCAGTTAGTAACTCCCTTATCTTAGAAATGTACTCAGCACTGTGAAGCCCAGCTCAAGGCCAGAGGCCTTGTTTACATATTTTTGTGAAAAACTAGTAAGGGAGTGTCCAGCGCCTGGAGTGCTGATTTTTTTTCAGACAGTAGCCAAATAAAACAGGGAAACATGAAAATAGGAAATTTATCTACATTGAACCTTTTTGTAGAGATTCTTTTGCTGAAAATCCTAAAATAAGCCATGGTGAATATTCTGGAGAAGGTCAGTTAAGACTTTTCTGTGGGCCTATTAGGGAGGGGGAAGATGAGAAGGCGGGGTTGAGAGCAGCTAGGGTGGATCTAAGAATGAAGAAGGAGATATGAAAGAATAATGGGAAAGGGGTAAGGACTCTGCCATTTGCTCTTCCTGGACCTGGTTAAGGACTTGTTCACATTTTGCAAGCTGTTCCTTAATCTTTATTTTATCTATTAACAAAACATCTTTAATCAGTCTCCATAAAGAGAAAGTGGCGATTGGGATACTTTCCGGACCTTGATCCCTCAACAATCTTTGTAAATCACATCTGACCTGATCCCAATCATTGTTATTAAGAAATCCCCCTGTCAGAAACCAAGGACATGCCTGGGCAATAACTTCAACGAATTCTGTTGCAATTTTTGTTTTTATTCCTGTTCCTTGTGTGTTCAACAGCTCTCTGAGTTCGTTGGCCAGACGAACTTTAGCTGCTGAATTACCCATGGTGCGCACTTCTTTTCCCCTTCTCTTATGGAAGGTCTCTTTTCCCCTTCTCTTATGGAAGGTCTCCAATTCTCCCCCTTCTCTTATGGAAGGTGAGTCCCGTCCGCTTACCTCCGCTTTCCGGTCGGTGGGACTTCCAATCTGCCGCGTCCGGCAAAATGGACCGAGTCCGGCGGGAGACTTCGGGATTAAAAAAGACACAGGAGTCCGAGGTCCTTCATCCAGGGGGAATCTGACTTTATTCTCTCAGCTCATACTTATATATTTTTTTCAGATAGAATAGAAAGCCACTAGTAGGCGGGAGCAAGGAGGAGGGGAAAACAGGTGGTTCATGTCGACTCATAATGAGCCTTCAACCAGGAACCTTATCAGACCCAAGCAGGTCAGGACGTTCCCACATGACCATTATAGGCTGAATAATATGAAAACAGACACCACAAATCCTTCAAGGCCTTGTGAGCTCCTTCAAGGCCCTGTGAGCTGGCCTCTTTGACGTGCACAAAAATCAGGGCTGGATCCAAGCCCTGGGGGCCGGGGGGAGTCCGTGCCAGCAGCTACCACCTGATTTACCATATACATGTAGTTATTTGTTGTTATATTGTCTTTCCTCCCCCAATAAAATGCAAGTTCCCTAAAAATCATTTCCGACTTTGTCTCCTACTGTTCCTTCAGGGCTTAGAAGAAAATAACTGGCTTAGAAGAGTGACTCGAGACTTCTTTAGTGAAGGAAAATGAATGTATTTTAATAATACAACTATTAGGTTTGAAGTCATATATATTTGGATGCATAAAACCCTATAACTAACAGAAAATGAATTTCCGTACTAGGTAATGAGAATTTTTTTTTTCCTTAATGAACATGCCGTATTGAAAAAACCGGAAAAAGTTATAAGAAAGTAATGAAGAAATCATATTCCATAACTATACCCAAAAGTTAATTACAAAAAGTTAACTAAAAATCATCTCTTATTTAGATAATATAACATTTCTTTAATTAAATCATGGGACAAATAGAAAATGTAAGAGAAATTTAATCATATTTAGAATTTAATTTTGTTCAAACACTACATATCAAATTGAGTGAGATGCAGTTAAAGCCATACTGGAAGAAAATATTTATACTTATTTTAGTGAAGAAGAAATATTTATAAATAAGAAAAGGCATTCAACACAAAAAACTTTAAAAATAATATTAAATATCAGTAAAGGTACTTACTGATATCTTTAAAATAGAAAATAGGGAAAAGCATAATGAAAAAGCCCAAATTTGGACTGGGGTTGTGGCTCACTGGCAGGATGCTTGTCTCACAGGTTTGAGGCACTGGATTTGCTCTCAGCACTGTGTATAAATAAATGATAATAATAATAATAATAGTAAAGGTCCATCAACAATTTAAAAAAATTTAAAAAGCCAAATTTGATGCTTTGAGAAAACTAGCAAATTAGATAAGACTCCCGTGAGATTATCCAAGATAAAAAGAAAAACGAAGAGGTATCTACATAATCACACATATATAAAGACACAAATGTACATACATCACATGCTACTAGGAATGGAAAAAGAAAATAATTTACTGATACACAAAAGTTTTGAAAATATCATATAAGCAAATACTAAACATGATTTTATTGCAACAAAAATGAAAATTCAGATAAAATAAAAAGTTTCTGGAAAAATATAATTTACCAAGACTCACTCTAGGTCAATTAGAATAGAATAATTTTATAAACATCGAGAAGAATGAAGTGTAGAATTAAATCTGCAGATACACAAATGAACTTGGAGTTGATGTGTGAGTGGGTGGGAAAATTTAAGGCCATATAGTTTTCTAAACAAGTTTTACCCAACTTCTAATCTGTAGGTAATTCTGTTTTTATTCAAATTATTTCCAGGAAGGGGGAAATAAAGAAAAGAGAGAAACAATAAAATCTGATTCTAATACTTGACAAGGATAATACAGGAAATGAAAAAGCTCATTCTGACTTATTAATGTGCATGCACAATTTCCAAAGAATCTTTTTTTAATTACAGCTTTATAGTTGTATAAAGTAGTGGGATTTATCCCAGCAACCTCATATATGGATGAAAATTAATTTTAGTTTATGATCACCCCTTTACCCCCCCCCCCCCGCCGTCCTTCTTCCCATCTCCCATTCTCCTTCCTCCACTTCAAATACAATCTTAAGAAAATATGGTGAATATTATAGAGAAATGATATATGCACATGAGACCTGCCTATCCAGCCTATCCAGAGACCTGCCTATCCTATCATGATTCAGTGACCACATTTGCTCTGCTCTTAGATTCACTATAAATGGGCATCCTAACTTGCTCATATTAACTATGTTCTTTAATTTACCTTCAATGATAATATTTTGGTCTCCACATTTTCAGTTTTAGTTATCAAAAGCTCTCTGATTGATCAGGGAAAAAGAGGATTGCCATTTATTGAACTGATATTTAGTTTGTGAATATAACTCACCTAAAAACCTTATTCTTGTTATCTTGTTTAATTTCCACAATGTCCTTCTGATATGTCAATTATGTGGAACTGTGTAAACCGGGATATTAGAGGTTAAATAAATTTCCTAAAATCATGCAGCTTGTAAAGATGGAGTAAAAATTTCAATTCTGATGTAATAATTTATTGGCTTTAAAAACCAGTAACAAAGAAAGGCATATTAACTAAAATGGAGTTCTACCTGTGTGAAAAATAATCCCTATACCATATATACTCCAAAATAAATTCCAAATAGGCTAAAGAATACAGTATAAGAAACAAAACCCTAAATTTTTAGAAAATAAGCATGAAAGCATAGTTTTACGGCAGGATAAAGAATGTTTAATTTACTTAAAACTAAAAAGAAACTTGTAAAAAAATTTTAAATAAATTTAAAATTACTCATGAATTCTTACAGAAAAAAATCAAAATCCTATTCATGAGAAAGAGATCAGAAACAACTAAGATTTCTATCACATGCAACACATGATTAGTAAAAAAATGCAACAAATATTTTCAAATCAGTGAAAATTAAAATAAGGAAAAGCCAAGAAAAATAACCCAAGGACACAGCAGGCAATTCACAGTTGAGGAAATCAAGATTGATGGTGAGAATAAATACATTAAAATTTTACTATCATTTATAAATAGTTAAATGCAAGCAACACTAAGAATTCCCTCTTACATCCAACCAGTTGTCAAAGTTAATGAGAATAGGAACATCAGGTTTTGATAAAAATTTAACAATGATTCCTATTACTAATTGAATACATATTTTTAAAGTCATTTGCTTAGCAATTTGCTTAAGGTGGGCACATTCCATGACTCAGAATTTCACTAAATGGCTGCTATGGAGACGGTGCCAACACATGTTCACAGAGACTTGTAAAACAATGTTCTGTGCAGCTCTGTGCATAATAGCAAAAATAGAAGGAATAAGGAGAAGGAGAGAACCCTAAAACTCCCATTAGAAAAATTCAGTGTAGTTGATTAGTACAGTGCAATATTTGACAGCGCTTCAAATGAAGAAAGTGTATCTATCAACATGTGTCGACTTAAGGACTTTTAAAGTTGAATAAACCATTAAGATTTTTTTTAACTGAACAGAATGAAGCCATTTGTGGAAAATATAACACACATGAATGAGGTAGATTTAACGTGTTGTTAATGAATTTTTTATTTTAGGAAATTTCATTTTTAGAGACTTTACAGGGAGGATATTCTATTCTGCATTATAACTCAAGGTTCCCCAATGAAATCCTTAATTTCATGATGATGGAGGGTAGCCTATCCAGAGAGAAAACATAGATAACACACATACTTACTTAGTATAATATTTACATTCATTTATTTCATCAAGCTAAAGAGAAAGTGAGATATTAGGATGATAGGCATGAATATTCAGGCAGATCAGTGTCTAGTTGAGTAACTTTTGCTGACATAAAGTAGTGCTAGTGACCTCAGAGAAAAAGAATTTCTTCCTCCTGAATTTCTGTGTATATTAGACAGAAATCTATGTTAGGATTATAAATAAACCCATGTATGAAGTAGTAATGTGAGTTCATTCAGCTATCCATAATTAAAAATAAATCCAGTCCATCCATACTACATGGAAAACAATGTTTCTCTATTTGTACTGTAAAAATCAATATTAAAATGTCACAGGCAAAGGTAATCAAAGATTATATGGTCACAAATGTAGAGGAACAAAAATTTTATAGAGATAGGTCAGGAAATTTATTTTAAAACATTATGTTTCCTTCATGGATTCATGAAGAAAAACACTTTTTCCAATATTCCATCTATTTCTGTTTTTGTAATGGGTATTTTTTTAAAAATAAAGGGCCCCAGTACATGCACATAAAAGCATATTTATACTACTTTTAGATATGTGACATGACTTAGACAGGAAACACAACTTTAAAGACATTAGTTATTGTTGGGAAGGGAAGGAGACAGAAGGGGTGGGGGATTTCACTGAATCTGTAACATTTTATTTCCTATTTTTAAAGAACGGTTTGATGCACATATGGCAAAATGTTAACATCTGTTTAATCTCAATGATGGGTACATAGGTGTCTGTATTATTTTTTTGTACTTTTCTACATATTTGAAATTACATAAATTTTTATATAATTAATTTAAAAAATAAATGCTATTAGGAAGTATGAAAACTCATTTGTGTGAAAAATTTAAGTTACTATTTATAACTAAATGGTCACATATTTGGCATCGTAACTTTATCTTAGGTAATATATTTCAATGTAAAATAAAAGGACATTTTTGCATACATAAATTATTTAACATTTTAATGCTTATCATTTTAAACATCCTATATCAACCATGCAACGGCTAAGCTCTGAAAATCTTGCTTATTTATATATTTACTTTACTTCTAAGTGTCAAATGCTTACATTTACGTTATTGATATTTTGAAAAATATGCCTTCAGATTGTGACAGGTTGAGTTTAGAATGTAATAAGCTATACAGTGCACCAATCAATCAATCAATTGATACCTTCTAAGTTTCTATTATGTTCAATACTAGTACTAAATACAAAGAACTGGCCCCAGATTTTGCAGGGCTTATAATGAATAAGAGAAGAGAGAAAAAAAACAGCATATAAGTAAATATTGATTACACATTGTAATAAATATTCTGAAAGGAGGAGGGACATGTTGGATAGAGGTTATCCAGAAGTTAGGGAGACTACTTCAGGAATGTCTCCAAAGAGGTGACGTTTTAACAGAGGCTTATAGGCTAACAAAGACCCAAATTAAAAGTAATTCATCAGTGATGAAAATAGTAAGTCAAGATACTCTGACAATTTTGAAGTTAGAAAAATTGAGGATGTAAGTACCATTAGCTTAACAAGATCAAGAGTAAGAGCTACTCTGAAGAGGTAAGCAGAAGATACAGATATGATTATTAGCATGTTGATGTTCAGGTTTTTATTAGAAAACCAATCGTTTCAGGCTTCAAATAGGATCAACATTCAAAGGAAAATCATACATATGTTAAAATAAATTAACTGGTTCCATATGTATAAAATAGAAAAAATATCAGTAACATAACACTGAGAATGCAAGTTGACAAGTATATATATGATTTGTACAATATGAAACTGTTTCAAGGAAGAATAAAAATATAAAACAATTCTACATATTGGTATGATTTCAAATATGTGTATTGAAAAATCATAAATATTCACACAAACACACTCACCATAGGACAATGGTTACCCCTGAGAGTGAAATAGGATATAGGATTGGAGAGAAATGTACTTGTATATATCTGCAATATTTTAGTTAAATGAGAGTTGAAGCAAATTGAATACAAATGTCAACCTTTGGTGGATTCTGTGGTGTGTAATATAAGATTTATTATGTCATTTTTCATTCTTTTTAAATACTTGAAATATTTTTATAACTCTGAAGAGCAATAAACAAAAAGAAAAAAATAAAAAAAAATAGTGAAATCGTAGCATGACTTTATGTTCTATGTTTAATTTCTGGCAACCAGGCAAAAAAAGAATTAATTTGCTGTTACTGTTCAAAGTTTGCATGAGCATGTTTGTTTGCATTAGAATTCAGTTCCATATAACAGAGACAAACCTGGGTGTTTTAAGCATAAGGCATTTAGTGAAAGAAATTAGGGGCTTAAAAATTCAGCAGGAAACCAGGAAGCTAGGACTCTGAGAATGAAGTTCCCAATGACACTACAAAACCAGCCCACTGGGAGAACTGCTACCCTTACTATAACAAAGAAGGTTAGGAAGTGGAGGGAAAATCCAGGAACTAGTCCTTGTACCAATGTTCTAACTTAGCTTCCATTGACTCATTTAATATTTCTGATTAGACTGTGATCATATACATCAGGATTCAGTTGCAGATAACACACCACAAGATCTTTCAGTTCATAAACCTGATGATTGTCCATTGATATTTCTGATAAATTAGCTGCTGAAAATCCAGAACTTACTGACCATGTTTTCTAGCATTTTCAGGAGTTTGGCTCTGCTTTCTCCCATGTTCCCATCTAGTTGGACAAACTTTATCCCATCTTTAGACCCTACACTGGGTCTTGGAAAGGTAGATTTCAGCTTCTCAAACTTCAAACACAGAGTAGTTGCAAACACAAAGGAAGGAGGTGGAATGGCCAGCATAGGCCCCTCAGGTGAGACACTTGGAAGCACTTCATTTCATCGCAGGGAAACACCACAGAGATTTTTCCATTTTCTACTTGTGTTAATTCAGAAGCCAGTAACCAGATAATAAGGACAATATCAGGAATATTTAGGAAGAAGCATGTATTCCTTTCAAACTCAAATGCCTGCAATAAGCCCAGGTGGCTGCAGAATAGAGAGCAGCAGCTGGTCAGTGTTGGTTAGCATCCAGGCAAACGCAGAGCATCTCGGAAATAAAGAAACAGATTTGTTTCCCTGCTCATTAGGAAATTCCATTTGGAGGTCTAGCAGCTGCCCGTGGTGATAAGAAACCTCAAAATTGTTTTCTTTTAAAATCTATAAGCTGAATTTATATAATCAACCTAAAAGATTTTCACTTGTTTGACTTGGGCACAGAATTTTAATTGTCCAGAGGTCTTATTTTCTGGCTCATTTCCTTTGTCATTTCACTTTCACTTTTATCTCCCTGCAACATTCCTGAGTGCAAGAGAACATTACTCTATACTTGTCATTAAATAATGTCAGCTAATACTTCAAGTCACCTCATGCAAAAGAGAGCTAAATGGAAATTGCCCACCCCTTAAAATTTCTACATAGAAAGACAAGGAGGAGAGAACATTGGCAATATTCATTTCTGAAAGCAATAATGGGGTCAAGAAATTCTTCGCTTGTGGTGAATATTAATAAGCAAATTATGTGTTTCTGGTCCCATGAATCCCATGGAGCATGGACCTAGCATTCTCCAGTCCTATAATATAGCAAGAATGACTGTTCTGCAGTCATTGCAATACGTCCCTAATTCTTCATTCTTCTCAGTATCTGCATAGTTTTGTAGTGCCCTTCTATTCTAACTATGAACTTGGCCAGGTGACTTGCATTGAATAGTAGGAAGTTTGCCAATGTAATCAAGGTGAGGGATGAATGATGCTTTTTCAACTGGGCTTGTATAGTATTGCTTCTCTGCCATTGTTATAGGGAACATGCCTAGGTAAAACTGCTAGAGGACAAGAAGACACAGCATGCAATGTTAGGTCACTGAAGACATTCCTGCCAAGGCCATCATAGAGCAGTGAGCAGCTAGACAACTTCTATCTACTTGTGTCTGTCTATGAGCCCAGACAATAACAGCAGGTGACCTGCAACTGGTATAGATACTTTAATGAGTCCAGCGTAAATTAGCTACACCTTGGAGCCACATGAGCTAAATAAATGTTTCTTCTTATATGTACCAACTTGTTATGTACATTTTTGTTACTCTATCTGCTACAGTAACCTATGAGTATCACATGGTAATGAATTGATGATGTTGTGAATATACAAGATATCTGAATTTCATTTGTATCTCTCACGTTCACTTTAGCATACCAACAACTCAAATCTAAATTGATCCTACAGCATGCTTTGAACCAAATGGTTCAAATTGTGCAAATGACTCAGTAATTAAAATGTTTCTTTTCTTGCACTATATTTCAAAACTATTCTATCATTGGACTTGTTATAGTCACACTATCTAAAGTTCTGATGTTTGAGAAAAGCCACTTTGTTACTAACTTTTAACACATTTTGAATTCTATCTTTTTAGGTAACCATGTATTTACACATCATTCTTCCTAAAATAGAGGTAACAATCTTCAATGTTGAGAAAATCCAGAATGTCTTACAATTCTGTTTTGAAGCAAGAATAAAATCTAGGCAAACTGATTCAATAGAGCTGTTTTTCAGCCTTTTTATGCCTTGTTTCTGTGCTATCCTCCTCATTTACTCATCAAGGAACTTCAAGGGATACAATTTAATAGAACACTAAGGAGATTCCCAGTCTCTGTAAATGTCTCCTTTTAATGACCACCATCAAAACTTGTAAATCTTATGTCTTCATGCCTTACCTTCCACTTCTAAAGTTTGTGTATGCATAGAATTTTTCACAAAGAAGAAATATGAAACATATGTTAAAAGAAATACAAAACATTTTATATTAACAAATTGCTTCATTTCCAAAAAATTGAAAACATTAACCAAAAGCATAAAATTCCATTAACATAATGGTTTTAAAAAGTCATAGTGGAGAGATAATAGAAAAATCATAAATGAAGTAAAAGTGTTGTATGCACAGAAAGCATTTGAGACACACTTAATAATTCAAAATGGGAAAGGAATTTGACTTTAAGTGCACTAATTGCCAGAGCAAAGGAGAAATATTCTTAATAAGAATAATATGATCCATAAAACAAAAGATACTTCTTACTTAGGATAAACAAACTTAAAAATTATTTGACACAAAAACATTTTCTATATACCCTGATTTAAGTAGGTGACCTCAACTATATACCCTTATAGTAAATGGGGATTACAATAAGTTTTTTTTTCATATGAATGCCAAAGTCAAAACAACAATAAAAAGGGTGGACAATGTAGTCAAATTGTGCAGTTTTCTGGCTGTCAGATTGTTCCAGAAACTAACTTGAGATTTCCTGCAGAGATGAATTAATTGCTTATCATTCAATCAATTCTTTAGAAATATAGCTTCTCACAACCTCACTTGTTACACAATGGCTCAGAAAGAGTTTAAAGCTGTGTTCTCAGATGCTAAGGTAATTTCCACTGCTAAGAACTTAAGTTGTCATTCATGTCACTGGACAAATGGCACTAATTGTTCTTAATTGCTAATGAGCTTGTGACAATAATGTCCCACTATGAGGTGTATCTCACATATTTTGAAATGCTTCTTGGAGAGAGAAAGTCTGTTGCCACACAGACAGGATGCTCAAAGGCAAGTTAAACTTTCTATCTTCCATACTCATGTTAATCAGGGTACCTTGGGGTAGCCTCCAGGGTTCTTTAGAGAACTGTTTTATTTCTTGACTTTCACACTTCTGAGACTTGTCTTTAATTAAAGGAAAGAGGTTGCTTTACGGTATATTTTTCTTAATTGACTGTTTAGTCTTGGGTTTTCTTTGAAATACAAATTTCATTAAGGGAGAAAAATTTTAAAGGCACAGATAATATTGCATTTGATATTGTAAACTAGTATATGACTAGGTATATAAAGTTAAAAACCAGCGGGTCTGCTGGGCATGGTGGTGAACACTAGAAATCCCAGCAAATCTGGAGGCTGAGGAGAGAATTGCAAGTCCAGCAACTTAGTGAGACCCTGTCTCAAAATGAAAAAAAATAAATAAAAAGGGCTAGGGGGTGTAGCACAGTGGTTAAGCACTTCTGGGTTCAATCCCCAGTACCAAAACAAACAAACAAACAAATAAAAAACCAGTGCGTGTCCATAAAGCAATATTTGGCAGCATAATTTGGCTTCTATTGAACTTAGATCACCTATGTCAGAAAATGTTTGCTATCTTGGATGGATAAATATAGTGAGCAAGATGAATGTATTAGAAAAAAAAGATATTTTAGAGAACGAATTATTTTATATAGACATTTTAATCATCATTTATGCCTCAATACAGCATACACTTTAGCATGTAAATAGCTATTTTTATTTATGTTCTGTACAATGTAATTTCACTGCAAGTTAGGAATTGAGTTTTTTACATTTTTATAATTCTAATTCATGTATTACACACAATAGTTCTTCAAAAAATTCTAAAGTGGATTTTACCCCAGAAATGAAAGGTTGGCTTAACAAAAGTTAATCAATGAGATTCACTATTTGCAAAGATTAAAAAATAACTTAGGCAATTACTTTAGAGATATAAAAAGAATATTTGACAAGGTGTGATTTTTTTTTCTATAAAAAAGTATCCCAAGAAAAGCAGAGATAGAAGGAACTTTTCTAAACCTAGGCATGCATCTGTCATGGTTTAGATTTGAGGTGTCCCCCAAAAGCTCATGCAAGAAAGTTCAAAGACAAAATGATTGAATTATGAGGGCATTAACCTGATAAGTGAATTGAACCACTTGAATAGATTAACTGGGTGGTAACTGTAGTCAGGTCTGGTGTGAGTGGGGAGGCAGGTCACTGGGGGTATGACTTTGTGGTATAGATTTTGTTTCTGGTGAGTGGAGCTCTTTGCTGTCTGCTTGCCATGTCCTGAGCTGCTTTGTTCCTCCACACCTGTTTGCTATGATGTTCTTCTGCCTCTCAAGAGCAGCACAATCAGTCATCTATGGCCTGAGACCTCTGGAATGATGAGCGCCAAATAAACTTTTCATCCTCTAAAATTGTTCCTCTTAAATCTTTGGGTCACAGGGACAAAAAAAGCTGACTAAAACAGTCTCTAGAAAAACAAAAGAAAAATTACAGTTAAAGACATAATGCTTTCCTTCTTGAATCAGGAAAACATGAGGTGTTTTCTCTCATTTATTCTATTAAACGTTATAGCAATAATTCTAACCAGTGTAAAGAAAATTTATTCAATTATTTAAGAAAAATAATTGAAAGTATAGATTGTAAAGGAAGAAGAAAATCTCTTTTTATTCATAGACAACATTCTCTTTTATGTAGATGATCTATGTAGAAACATTATATAATAATCTATATAAACAATTAGAACCAATGGTTGAAGTTAGAAGGATTATTGGAAACAAGTTGAGTATACAGAAATGAACTGTATTTCCAGACAATTTCCAAAATTAAAATGTCTTGCATGTACTTACTATTAACACACATGGTATGTAATCGAATATAAGGTGATATAAATACAAATAATATACCTAAGAAAATTTGGATAAAGGAGACTGGCAAATACATAGATATGTATGTAGGTGTATAGATATATATGAATATGTAATTAATACCACTCTAGCTTGTAATTATAATGCACCAATAAAAATGCAGGAAAACAGTAAAAAAAATCAAAATTGAGAAACTACTAGAAGAAAACATAGGGAAAATGTTTCAGGACATTGGAATGGTCAAGGATTTTTTTGGACAGGACTCCAAAAGCATGAGAAATAAAAACAAACATGGACAAATGGGATTACATAAAAAGCTTCTGTATGATAAGGGAATTATTATCAGAGAGAAGAAATAATAATAATAATAATAATAATAATAATAATAATAATAATAGCAAACAATATACCTGACAAGAGGTTGATATCCAGAATACATAAGAAACACCAAAATTTTAATAGCAAAAAATACACAACTCAATAAAAATTGGATATAGACCAATGTTTCTCAATGTATGCATTGAAAAACATACATTTCTAAAAATAAGACATGTATATGGCCAATGTTTATATAAAAAAGTGTTCAGCATCATGAACCATGCAAATCAAAACCATGAGATATCCCCTAACATCAGTAAGAATGACTACTGTCAAAAAGACTAAAGATAAAAGAGCCGACGAGGTGTGGACTAAAAGGAACCCTTGCACACTGTTGGTAGGAATGTAAATTGTATAGCCATTATGAAAATAAGTATAGTGGCTGTTTTAGTCAGATTTTTCACTGCTATGACTAAAAGATCCAACCAGAATAATTTTCGAGGGGGAAAAGTTTATCTAGGGGCTAATAGTTTCAGAGGTCTCAGTCCATGGATGGTCAGCTCCATTCTTTGGGGCTCAAGGTGAGGCAGGACATCATGGTGGAGGCTGTGGTGGAGGGAAGCAGTTCATATGATCATATGATGATCAGAAAGAAGAGTGACTCCGCTTGCCAGATACAAATATTTACTCCAAAGCCACACCCTCAATTCTTCACCTCCTCTATCCACACCCACCTGCCTTCAGTTACCACTCAATTAATTGCATAAAGTGATTAATTTCCTGGTTAGGTTAAGGTTTTTGTAACCCAATCATTTCTTCCCTGAACCTTCATGCATTGTCTTATATGTGAGGTTTGGGGGCACCTCACATCCACCATAACAGTGACTCCTCAAAAAATTAAAAATAGAAACAGCTTAGGATCCACCAACCCCACCACTGGGAATATATCTAGAGGAAATTAAATCAGTATATGGAAGAGACATCTACACTTCCATGCTTATTGCAACACTATTCACAATAGCCAAGAATGGAAACAATATAAGTGTCCATCAACTGGATGACTGGTTAAAAAAAAAGCATGGTACAATTGCACAATGAAATACTACTCAGCCATAAAAAAGAATGAAAACACGTTATTTGCAGTAAAATGGATGGGACAGGGGAGCATTATGTTGAGTGAAATAAACCAAACAAAGAAAGATAAATGCTACATAATCTCATTCATATATAGAATGTAACAATTGGTCTCACAGAAATTGAAAAAGTAAAGATTGGGGAGATTAGAGCTAGAGAGGAATGGGAAAATGTTGATCAATGGGTGCTGAGTTATATCTCACTAGGAGGGACTGTAGATAGAATAAAGTACCATACATGTCAAAAAGCTAGAATAAAGGATTTTAAAAGTTTTTTTCCATAAAGAAATGCTAAATCTGAGAAGATAACTATGTTTAACCTGGTTTCAATGTAATGCAACATGCACATATATTGAAATGTACCAGGGTACCTTGACATGTAATTCTTATGCTTTTATGTATCCGTTAGAAATAAAAACCAGTCAAAATAAAACAGTCCCTTGACAGGCACTGGGGACATGTGTTTGATTGGTGGGAGATACAAGGCTATAACTCATATCTTCTCCTTCATTTTCATATCAGGAAGTGTCTGTAGCATGACTCTTGTTTTTTTTTTTTTTACTTTTATGTCTGTATTTTTTTCAGTGCTTGGTCAAATACTCAACCTCCAAGGATGCTTGTCAGAGATGCTTATAGAGTCATAAATAGACTTGGCCCCTAGAATAGAATGTGAAGAGGCATTGAAGCACTTTATTAAAAATATGTCCTGAAACGGTTAATATGGATTTTTAAAAATCACCCTTTATGCTTTCAGAATAATGTATGCACTGCCAAATCTTGTGTAAATTTCATTTCACAAACCACGCTTGAGGAATACTGAAATTGGTGCTATTCGCACAGACAATATTAGCAAATGTATTTTTCCTACGCTAAATGCAAAATATATCCTTGTTGTTTTTATTATCTGCCAGTGGGCTTAATCTTATTATTGACCTGAAAGGTTTACTTAAATCTTTCCCTATGGCCTTCAGATCTACTGAGGCCACAGAACAAACTGACGTATTGTGTTTTGGCAATCCATTGGCAGCTCTATTACTATAGATTACAGTAATCATCCCAAGATGTCACTTAGGCTTAGCTTTTCAAAGAGAAGATGGAATCAACCGAGTTGGCAAATCCTCCCCAAGATTCTTTTGTTTAAAAGATGTTTATTTCAGTTAAAAAAAAAACACCTCAATTTATCCAGCATCCTTGGATAACAATTATCTTTCCTGTTGGAAGCTATTACCCTAAGAACTGCATCTTAAAGCTGTATTCTAAGTTTTTTGTTTGTTTGTTTGTTTAAGATACTGAATTGACCTTTTAGTTTTAGTAAATAAATATAATCATCCATCCAAAGTTTTTCAAGCACATTGTTAATATTCACCAAAAAAATTATTGCCTTAATTGTCCTTCATTAGTCAAATGGCTACACTATTTACATAAACTTGAGGGGCAGCCACATTTATATATCTCTAAATGGAAGACTTACTTTCTCTATTGTTATTTTAAAATCATTACTAAGTCAAATATTCTCTTTTCATTCTTCAAAAATAATAAATTTCACTTATTATTAAAGAAATTATTCCTTATATGGATATAATTTTTTAAAAAAAACACAAAATTATATTCATTCATTCTGAAAGTCATAACTCAATTTTAAGACTTTAGTAAAAACATTATTTTGGTCATTGATCTAATAGTATCGCTGGGATTCTAGAGAGATTTTTAAAGCTCTTATTCTAAATAGAATCTGTTCTTTATGTGGATCATTGTGTCTTCAGAACATGTCCTTTAAAATTGTTGCTTGTATAGTAGTCTTACAGATATTTATAGTCCAAAGTTCTGATAAGAAAACTCTTTCATTCTAACTCTTTCATGAAGTAGTCAAAGAGCTTTAAATATTTTATTACATATTTTTATCTCAAATCACTATAAACTTTGCTAGAATTTTTCAGTTGAAACATGAGCCTCACCCAAGTATGTCTACTTTAAGTCCAAATAAAATTCAGATGTTTATAAAATGACAATTACAGAGTAGATTTGACTTAGGATACACTAGTATTCAAGAGTTCAAAAACTGCCAGGAGATCCTTGTCTTCATCATGTGGAGGTCTTCAGTCTCCAGAATATTTTTCCTTCTTGTTAGCAAATACAATCCAGGGATATACTGAAGTTACTAGTGTTTCCAGAGAAAAGAATTCTATTTTTTGTCATAAGTCCAAGGTAAAAAAAAGTCCCAGGGGTGACTCTCATCGACTTCACTGGGGTCACAGACTCATTCTTGAATCAATACTGTGGCCAAGTATGAACTGTTCTAATGGACAAGGCTTGGGCTACATGCCCTGCATGGAGGCCATAAAAATTAATTAGCCTTGTTAAAGGGTACTAACTGAAAGAGGGTGCAAGCATGCCTCTCAGACAAAGTGGAACAGAACATGCAAACTCTCTAACTCACATAGCCACATATAGCACAAACAACACCTATAAAACTTGATCTGTATTTCTGTTTTTGGAGATATAAAAAGATGATGTGCTAAATCCAAGATACTCAGTAAACACATTGGCATACCTACAAGGAACATATTATGACATTTCTCTGAGCTTCTTATCAGATTTTTCAAAATCCTGCACAAATACCTGATTTTCAGAGCTAACAGATCAGAGCTAACAGAGATAAGAGAAATATAGAAGGAACCTTAGTCACACGAACTTTGAAACCTAGAGAGTTGCTTGCTTAGATCTTTAGGACATGGCTGTACTCTACAAACCTGAAGGCTTGAGAAGTAAAGACACATATTGTAGAAGACTATTTCAGTATGGACAGTTGAGTTTCAAATAACAATCATTTTTTCATCAACTGAAACTTATTCTACAACTCAGCATCATGATGAATCAAATTTGTCCCTTTTCTCTCTTAATACCCAGAAGGTGGATATCACACGACATTCTCAACTAACAGAATCAGTTGACCAAGAACACTCCCTACTTCCAGTGAATCAAACAAGAAAAGGATATCCCTTTGTTCAAGAATTACACGTGGAGTGACCATTATGAATCTGTTAGTAGGAAAAAAATCAGTTTATAAGACATAAAATAAAAAATAAAAATAAAAAAATCTCTATCCTTACACAGTTTATATTCTAAGGGACCAAGATACATTGATTACATCATTTAACTTTCTTCCTCAATAAGTGGGAATGTTTTCTAGTTTTTTTCCTCTATAGTTATACGCTAAGTATCTTTCTTGGCTTTTTGTATTTAGCAGTTAGTACTGATTGAAGTACTGTTTGAGTCTGATAATGGCATGAGGTAGAATAATTTGAGGAGGAATTGTCTACAGATATGACTCAGATCATTCTGAAGTTAGATAAAAAGAACCCTCTCATATACCATCCTCACCCAATCTTGTCTGTCAGCTTAATGAATTTTTATAAGCAATAGTAGCTAAAAATCATAGTTGCTGAAAGAGTGTTTAATTTTTCCCCTTGCTAGGGCAGGGAGACCTTTCAAGGTTATAGGTGCAGTATTTAGAGATAACCTATTGATAATTTATGTACAGAAGTAATGCAAGAGGGAATGTGTATTGGTGGTTATTTGAGAGTAGGAGTATGTTATGCAGCTAAGGAGAGGAGACAGTGGACATCCATAGGATCTCCTCTTTCTGGAAATTACTTTTTTCCTACCTCATTGTTGTGTTTCCCACAAGCCTGCCATATTCTTATGTGATCCCAATTTTGGCCAGGAATTATTGGTTCAGAAATGTTTGCATGACCTAAACTAACCAAATTGTTTTTTTTTCTTTCCCATAGGATTTAAAAATGTTGGACTAACATAATCAGATTTTTTTTTCTTGCAGCTTTGATATAAAAAACTAAGACTATGTTGATTTCATGTTTTCTTCAATGAATCAAGTGATAGTCTGATAGAAAAACAGCTACATCAAAGGAAAAGAGTGGTAAAAAGAAGCAAATCTGATGGCATCATGACTTCCAACAAGTACTCCTGCTGAATTTCCCTTATTGATGAAGACAGTTCCAGTTGGCTTTCTGTTGCTGACAAATATAGTGAATTAACTAATGTCCAATTAAATGTCATTAAAAGTCATTAAACGTTCTCACATTGTCCTTATCATTTTATATTTTACTTTTTCTCTGTCACTTTTACTTCTGGCTCTCTTTAGCTCCTTTCTTCTTAGTAGGGAAGCCAAGCAAGCAAATCTGTTATTACTGTCTTTAAACTGAGATTAGATGCACTTAATTATGGCTTGGACAGTTCTCTTTTAATTAGAATAAGAATTAAGGGATCTTGTGACAGCTATATCTATAGGTTGGAACCTTTTTGCTTTCTTCTGTAAGGTAAACTTATGAATTTTTTTAGGGTGATCAACTATCCAGGTTTGCCTGGGACTAAGAGGGTTTCCTGGACACAAGATTTTCAGTGCTTAAAAAAAAAAAGAACTCGGAAAGTTTGTTATACTGGTGCTGGAATTGTCTTCTTGAAAATTTGAGGCATCAAGTTCAATGCTTCGGAGTCAGTTGCTGTAGGTGGAAATTATAACTTGCATATTTAATGTGGTCATCTTGGGCAGAATACTTTCCTTGTTTTTGTGTCAATTTTCTCCATCTGCAAATATTGATACCTACCGCTTGGGTACATTTCGGATCTTAAGAAGTTAATATAGAGTCCTAAATGTCATACACATAGTAAACACATTAATTTTAATTCTAGTATTATTGGTATTATTGAGATTTTAGTTGCCATGGCTAAACAGATAATTACATATAATTTAAAGAAAATTTCAGTACAGTACTGCCCACAAAGCTTCAGTAGAGCATATGCTCTAACATACCCTAAGCCTTAACTATCAAATAGATCTTACTTCTTCCACTAATTTCACAGTGGCAGAATATTTATTTTCTGTTTTAAATTTAGTTTTTAATTTTCAATCTTCACTGTATTATTAAAATGTATTCTGTATTCAATTTGCAAATTAAAACCCTACATTTACCTTGAAAATTCCCCCACTCCTTCTTTTTCTTATAGTCAGGCAAAAAGAGGGGAAAAAAGAAGTGATGAAAAGGAATAAAAACAACAGGAGGTGGAAAAAATAATCTTATAGTAATTCACTGTCATAATAGAAAATGGTTAGAAAAGAATTAGGCAGTAACTCCAAATCTGCATCCAGTTGAATTTGTACTGAATCTACATACAATAACTTTCCTTTTATTTATTCCTTATTTTAAGTGAATTCTGTTAGACCTTTATTACAAAGAGCATGAAAGTTTTAAAATAGTAAAAAGATTATAGCAAATATCTTTTTAAAGAAAATAAAAATTGATAACATCCAGGACTTCCCCCATGGACCATTAGACACACTCCAGAGCTAAGGCCCCTGCCCAGGACTGCCTCTACTGATCTGCATGGGAGCCAAGGCCCAGGGTAGGTCTAGGTCCGCTGTCCACCTCCTCCACCTGGGAGCTCAGACCTAACCCACTTCCATCTTGGGACACTGCAGCCATCACCATAACCCTCCCCACACAGTAGCCTCCACCTGCGACAATAGACCGGGCCTAGAAGCAGCTGCATCTTGGAATAGGCATCCCAAAGTCAATGTAAGGCCCACTTTTTCAACCCTATCTCTAAAAGAGGTTGCATCCAACTTGAGACACCTCCACTGCTATCTCCAGCTACCTCTGCTATTGCTGCCACCATCTATATTTTCAGTAGCATGGGACACTGGCAGGGTCTGGAAGCCCAACATCAAGGTGAGGTACAGATAATCTGCATGGATCCTAAAAGATTATACAGTAGAAACTCTAATACCTCAGATCCAAACTGCAAGAAAGTTAGATACATAGACAACATGAAAAATCAAGGGAGGAAAGTGTCTCAAACAAACCAGGATGCTACAATTAACAGAACCCATAGACAGTGCAGTTGACGAAATGTTAGAGAAGGAATTCAAAATGTATATAATTAAAATGATCTATAAATTAAAGAATGACCTAAATTAGAAAATACAGGCAAAAATTGATCACACCAACAAAGAGATAAGGGAACAAATACAGCTAGCAAAAGATTAATTCAAGAAAGATATAGAGATTCTGAAAAAAAAGACAATCAGAAATCCTTGAAATGGATGAAACAATAAACCAAATAAAATACTCAATAGAAAGCATCACCAACAGACTAAATCACTTGGAAGACAGAATGTCAGATAATAAATACAAAGTATGTTATCTAGAAAATAAAGTTGACCACACAGTGAAGATGGTAAGAAACCAGAATATCCAAGAATTTTGGGACAACATCAAAAGACCAAATATAAGAGTTATTGGGATAGAGGAAGGCACAGAGTTTCAAACCAAAGGAACGCACAAAGTCGTCAATGAGATAATACAGAAAATTTCCAAAACATGAAGAATGAATTGGAAAATCAAATACAAGAGGCTTATAGGACACCAAATGTACAAAATTATACCAGATCTACACCAAGGCATATTATAACGAAAATGCCTAGCATACAGAATAACGATAGAACCTTAAAGACTGAAAGATAGAGGAATCAGATCACATATAGGGGGAGATCAATTTGTATCTCAGCAAATTTTTCAACCCAGTCCCTCAAAGCCAGAAGATCCTGGAACAATATATACCAAGCTCTGAAAAAAAAAATGAATGCCAACCAAGAATCTTATATCCAGCAAAATTAAGCTTCAGATTTGATGATGAAATAAAAACTTTTCATAGAAAACAAAAGTTAAAATAATTTACAGTGAGAAAGCCTGCACTATAGAGCATCCTCAGCAAAATATTCCAGGAGGATAAATGGGAAAAATGTACCACTCATGTGGATCTTGTAAACAAGCAGGTAAAGTGGACTTCAAACCAAAGCTAGTGAAAAGGGATAAAGACTTAATACTGCTTAAGGGATTCATATATCAATAAGACATAACAATCATAACTATCTATGGCCCCCAAAATGGGGCATCTATGTATGTCAAACATACTCTTCTCAAATACAAGAACAAAATAGACCACAACCCAATAATATCAGGTCACTTTAATACACCTCTTTCACCACTGGATAGATCTTCCAAAATAAAACTAAAAAAAAGAAACTATAAAACTCAATAATACAATCAATAATTTGGACTTAACAGATGTATTTAGAATAGTCTATCCATCAACAAGCAAATGCACTTTCTTCTCAGCAGCACATGGATCCTTCTCCAAAATAGACTATATGTTATGCCACAAAGCAAATTTTAGCAAATACAAAAAAAAGAAAAAGAGAGAGAGAGATACTACCCTACATTCTATTTGACCATAATGGAATGACATTAAAAATCAATGATAAAATTAAAAAGAGAAGTTACTCCAACACCTGGAGACTAAACAATATGCTATTGAATGACATATAAATAACAGGAAACATCAGGGAAGAGATAAAAAAAATTCTTAGAGGTAAACGAGAATTCCAATACAACTTATCAAAATCTCTGGGACACTATGAAGGCAGTGCTAACAGGAAAATTGGTTGCATGGACTATATTCATTAAAAGAAGAAAAGGCCAACAAATAAATGACTTGCCATTACAGCTCAAAGCCCTAGAAAAAGAAGAACAAACCAACACTAAAAGTAGTAGAAGACAGGAAATAATGTCTTCTATTTCCAAAATCAATGAAATTGAAATTTAAAAAAACAATTCAAAAAATTGACAAAACAAAAAGCTGGTTCTTTAAAAAAAGAAATAAAATTTATAAACCCTTAGCCACTATAATGAAAAGAAAGAGGGAAAAAACTCAAATTGCTAAAATTTGCAAAGAAAAAGGAAATATCATGACAGACACTATTGAAATAGAGAAGACAATTAGAAATTTTGAAAATTTATGTTCCAATAAAATAGAAAACCTCGAAGTCTTCAATAAATTTCTAGAGGTATATGATCAACCCAAACTGAGTCAAGAGGGCATACACAATTTAAACCAGTCAATTTCAAGCAAGGAAACAGAAGACATCATCAAAAGCCTACCAACCAAGAAAAGCCCAGGACCAGATGGATTCACAGCTGAGTTTTACAAGACCAACAAAGAAGAATTAATACTAATACTCCTCAAATTATTCCATGAAATAGAAATAAGGAACCTTTCCAAACTCATTCTATGAAGCTAATATCATCCTGATACCAAAACTAGGCAGAGACACATCAAGGAAAGAAGATTTCAGACCAATATCCCTGATGAACATTGATGGAAAAATTCTCAATAAAATTCTGGCAAATTGTGTACAAAAACATTTGAAAAAAAAAGTACACTGTGATCAAGTGGGGTTCATTCCAGGGATGCAAGGTTGATTCAGCATAGGAAATCAATAAGTCTAATTTATCATGTAAATAGACTTAAAGATAAGAATCATATAATTGTATCAATTGAAGCAGAGAAAGCATTTGACAAAATGTAGAACCCTTTCATGTACAAAACTCAAATACTCTGTGACCCCAAACCTAAGTCCTTGCCACTCACTCTAGTTTATCTTCACTAAGTTCTAAGGTTTTGTTGAAACATGGTCACACCCAACAATGTCTGTTTTCCTGCTACAATGCGGAGTTAAGTAGTTGCAAAAAAGGCTACAGGACCTGCGGAGTGTAAACTAATTACGTTATATGTCTTAAAGCTCGTCAACCCTTAGACTGCACTGTTGATCCCATGCCTGTTGGATTCCTTTGGCGTAGTTACCCATTCACTATGTCCATACCTACTGTTTTTTGCCATCCCTGTTGATCCTCCTCCTTAAAGCAGAGGATTAAAGCTCCCTTGTCTTCTTGGTCTGTGTAGACTCCATGTCATGGTTAACTTAGATCTGGGTCACTGGAAAGCATTTCAGACAACATATTTCAGCAAAGCAGCTCTGTTTGACCTTTACTAGTTAAGTTGTTTTATCAGCTCATTAGGAAGGTGAGATGAAATGCACTAGCATCCCACAGATGGGACAATCACAGATAGATCAGCTAAGGGAAATAGGGCCATTAATTCTTTTTCTTATCCCCACCATTAGTATCATTTCTACCATATATTATGACTATAGTCTTTTTATTTCTTTGTTTTGAATTGGTATTCAGGAAAGGAAAAGTACAAACAAATTCTTTTTTATTATTATCACTTTGGGCATATTGTGACCTTTATTTTATTTTTTTGTAAAAAAGAAATAAGAGCAGAATTCTGAATTCTGACACACGTCTTTCCACAGCAGACTCAAAATTCAACAAACAGGGATGCTTTTGTAGAATAATCAATGCTACGTCAAATTGGAACATTTTAAAAATCATAGCCACAGCTGTAGAGCTCTCTCCGAAAATGAGCTAAAATTAAAAATTCTCAGGTTCATATCTGTGGCTCCTCATTGACAGACCAGACTTGGTACCTTGCCAATTCACTATAGCTTGCCTGTTCTTTGAGGCAAGAAATTTTTCCCGTTAATCCTAATTGGGCTCATTGGAGCAGGGCAGGCTGTTGCTGAGTAAGACAATTCCCTGAGGATCATGAGCCAAGTGATAAACTATGCAACCCAAGTCTCTGCTTACAGTCAGGGGGTCTTGCAGACATGGATATTTCTAGAATAAGCAGCAAGAGCCCTGCAAAATTTTTAAGAAAGACTCTGCTCCTGTGACTTCCTATAAATAATAATTCCTCTGACACAGATTATAGAAACAATAATATTCCCACTTGAATTTAACAAAGTTCTATTCACTGAAAATTGAGAACACAGGGAAAGTGGCGGCTGTATCAGGAAAGATTTGTATTCCACTGTCATTGTTACTGAGGAGCCAACAAACCACATTTTATTTCTGGTTGGCTATAGAAATCTCTTTGAATAATATAAGACTGAGAAGCAGTACCTGTTGTATGTAGGTGATTGCCTCCACCCCTAGATTCAAATTGCTGGCTTGATCTTCTGATCACCTAAAGCTGGTTTCTCATACATCTGTCATAACATATAACAAGATATTTAAAAGAATGTCTGACAACCCGTGTGAAAAGCTATTTAGTTCCAAGTCTAGCTTTCCCAAATGGTAGTACATTGATCAGCCAGGCAGTGTAATGAATCTGCCATCTTGCATCAGCAGTTATTCTCTAAATTAAGTCATATTCCATATAAAAGCCTTATTGTTATTCAGGGTGCTTCTCAGCTACAGCTGTAAGATTCAATTAAATCAATATGTTCCTATGAGGAACAGCTTGTTGGGAGAGGGTGATGTGAAAATGCACATGATAACCACCAAAGAAAAATGCAGGGTTCCATTTCACCAATAAAATTCTAAGGTGTACTCTCATCTCCTTGTGTTTTCTCAAAGACTCATCCTCTGAAGTGTGAGGTGTGATTGTCCCCACATTATGTGCACAGTCTCAGTCTTTGAAAGTGAGCTGTTGCTGAGTCACCTTGGATTCTAGCAGTGTAGCTTGAGCACAGAAGGCTTGATGCTGGACTGGAACAGTTGGTTAACCCAACACGTTGCCCTCTTGTATCCAATGGAATTAATGTACCCTCGAATCTGCATTTAACTTATGGACTATACGACACTTTCTAATCCTCCCTGGATTGAAGCTAAGTTAGGAAATATTAGAGAGTTTGTTTGTAAAGAAGAGAGACCTATGTTTCATTTGAAATTCTCTGATTTACTACATGAGTAAACTAAGCCAATTTAGTTGAGTCTTTTAAAAATGAGTCACTACTCCCTTGTTTGGTTCACAGTGCTATGGTGTTTCTCATTCATTTTTTTTTTTTTTTTGTATCCTCAGGAACTAGACAAGGGCTTGGCACATAGTGGGCGAAGTTTCCAGAAGTTTCTGTGGACTGAATAAACTATGGTGAATCCCTGTGAAGTTCTATGTTTCCTTGCAGTGCCGTGATAGTATTATTGTACATTTTAAGCCAGTGTAGATCATTGATTTTATTTTTGGCCCATGTTCTTCACCCTGTCCTGTTTTCTGACTTTTTTTGTGTGTGATTATGCAGTTTTTCAAAATAGTGACAGACTGTATTCCTCAGCTCTTGACTTTCAGCTTAGAAATGGAACCAATGCAACGTGGGTGAAAATGACAGCTTTGTAAATAAGCCTAGGACATAAAAAGCATTGCAGTTTCAGCCGGCTCTTGTCCTCTGCTTCACCATAAGAATATGGTCCAGCTAATCTACTGATTCAAGGAAGAAAAGAGACATATGGAAATTGGACCTGCAGCTCAGAGCCTCTCTAAGCTGAATCTCTGTTATTTTAAGCGCAAAAACATGAGAAAATTAAATAATTATTGCTGTGTGCTTCTGAGATTTTGTATTTTTTTAAAGGCAGTAATAATGAACTCTGCAGTTTAACTCCATGCAATTTTAGCACTTTCAACTGTGTACTGAGTTGTAGCACTATTGTAGGAAAGAAAAGGTGAAAAAATAAACAGCATAGATATAGTACAACTCTAAAATGTTCAAGAGTATTGTGTATTCAATAAAAGTATGCTAGAACTAATAAGCAAGTTTGGTAAAGTCGTAGAATACAAAAACAACATATAAAAATCTGTTGTGTTTCTATATACTAACAACAAAGTGAACAAAAAAGAAATTTTAAAAAATCCCATTTATAATAACATTGCAACAAAAAAAAATTCTTAGAAATTTGACCAAGGAAGTCAAAGTTCTCTGTACACTGAAAACTATGAAACATTGATGAAAGAAACTGAAGAAGACAGAAGAAAAAACAAATGGAAAGACATTCATGTTAATAAAGTTGACAAAACAATATTATAAAAATGGCCATGCAATACAAAGTGATTTAAAGATTCAATGAAATTCTTTTCAAAAATCCCCATGGCTCTTTTCAAAGAAGTACAGAAAATATACTAAAGTTAATATAAAACCAAAAATCCCCAAGTACCCAAAAGCAATCTCGAGAAAAACAAAATTACAGGGATCATACTTCCCAATTTTATTTTTATATTACAAAGCTACATTAATTTAAATGTTATGGTACTGTTATAAAAACAGACCCAAAGACTAATGGAATAGAAAGCCCAGAAATCTACTCACACAATTAATCTTCAAAAAGACATCAAGAATACCCAATGGGCAAAGGAGTTTCTCTTCAACAAATGGTGTGGGGAAAACTGAATATCCATAGCAAAGGATGAAATTGATTATTTTATTATAACATATACAAAATCAACTCAAAACAGATTAAAAACTTGGATGTAGGATGTGAAACCACAGAACTCCTAGGAGTAAATATAGGAGAGAAACTCTTGAATACTGATCTTGTGATTCATGGCTACAACCCTAAAAGCATACTGATGCCTCTAAAGCAAAAATAAACAAGTAATATAATTAAAAAGTACCACTCAGCAAAGAAAACAATCGATAAAATGAAGGGGCAACCTACTGAATAGGAGAAAATGTTTGAAATTCATATACAATGAAAAGTTAATATCTAAAATGTATAAGAAAATCCAATAAATCATATAAAGAAACACAATCCAATTAAAAATGAGCTAAGAGCCTGAATATACATTTTTCCAAAGAAGTCATATGAATTGGCAACAGTAATATGAAAAAAGCATTCTATATTACTAATCATTAGATAAATAAAAATTTGAACTAAATGAGATATTACCTCACAATAATCAGGTTGGCTATTATAAAAACAAAGAAACAAACAAACATTTCAAGAATGTGGAGAAAAGGGAATCCTTGTACAATATTGTGATAATATTAATCAGTGCAATCATTATGAAAAACAGTATGGAATTTACTGGAAAAAAAAGTAAAACTACTATGTGATTATGCAATCTACGTCTGGGTATGCATCCAAAAAAGGTTAAATCAGTATATGTCAAAGAGATATTTGCACTCCCACATTTATTGAATTATTGTTCACAATAGCCATATTGGAAAGCAAACTGTATCCATTGACAAATGAATGAAGAACATGTTTTAAATAAATACAAGGGAATATTGTTCATCTTTATAAAAGAATGAAATTCTGTACTTTGTGATAACATGGGAGGACATTATGTTAAGTTAAATAGGGCAGGCACAGAAAGACAAGTAGTGCATGGTCTCACCTTCATGTGGAATTTTAAAAAATTAAATTAATAGAAATAGAAAGTAGAATGGTAATTACAAGAGGCTAGAGGAAATGAGGAGTTGTTAGCTAAAGAATGAAAATTTTAATTTATAAGGTGAACAAGTTCTATAGATCTGACAGCGTGGTGACTGTACTTAATAATAATTTACCATCTACTTAAAAGTTTTCTAAGAGAGTAGATCTTAAGTTTTCTCACCATCTGCCAAAAGCAAGGGCAAATACATGGGTTGATAGATATGAAAGTTAGCTTCACAGTGGTAATCACAGAACAATATATATGCACATATCCAATCAACACACTGTATGTCTTAAAACATACATGTTTTTATTTGTAAAGCATACTTCATACAGCTAGAGAAAATAAAATACATCTTATCATGGATATGGATATAACTCATGTCACTACAATAATGCAATACCAGATAGAGTCTACAAGATATACTATGAAATAAAAGATGGAAAAGGGGTGGCAATGTGCAGGTCAGGAAAAATGTGTTCATTCATGCACACATTCAACAAGGGTATAATGTGTAAGCTTGTTATATGTTGAGTATACTGAAAAAACAGTGACTTACAAAACAGAATCTTTGTCTACCATCCTGGAGTTTATCAACTAGGTAATGCAAAAGGGAAGTTCCATTATGGATGAGGAGTATAAATATCTTCTCATTGGTAAGGATAGAGAAATTACTTTTCAAAGAAAAAACAACTTGTGATCAGCAGTGCAAAATCTCGAGGGGTAATCCAGGGAAAGAGAAAGGTATCTTTGCTGGAATACACAGTAGAAGATTCATGTTTTTAGAACTCATGAATCAGATGCTCCATTTTCTTTTTGTATCATGGGTATCCTTAATACAAAATGCCCAGATCTCCCCTATGATGTTCATCAAGTCTTTGAGAACTTTAAATTTCATTTTCTTCTCAACTTTATTGTCATTATTCCATACCATCTTTTGCCATTTCTGTTTCATTTCTTGAGTGTTAACTTTATTTTCACAACAAGATTTGTTTTTTTACTCTTCTAGATTTTCCTTCAAAATATACATATTTTTGGCACTTACTGTGGCCCAAGCACTGGATATATATAACAATGAGCCACGCAAACAAAAATTCCTGCTCTTAAGGAACTTATGTAAAAGTACAGTACGATAATGAAGAAACAAAGTCAAGTAGTAAATGATATGTTAAAAGGTGGTAAGTGTTATAAGGTAAACTAAAGCAGCAACATAGAAATAGGAAGTCCTATAGGGATAGAATATTAATTGGAATGGCCAGAAAGCCAAAATTTACTTGTCGATTATTTAAATTGGTGAAAAGGGTATGTCACGAAGATATTTGAAAGAGAAGCATGTCAGATGGAGACAACTGAAAATATAAAGGTGAGGTGAGACCATACTTAACTGATCAAAGAAGAGTCTCGCAAACTCATTCTATGAGGTCAGCATTAACTTGGTACCAAAACCTGACAAAGACACAACAACATCAACAAAATACTGAAGACCAATATACCTAATGAACAAAGATGAAAAAAATCAATAAAATACTACCAAACTGAATCCAATAGCACATCATTAAAATCATATACCATGATCAAGCTGGTTTCATTTCAGGAACGCAAGGATAGTTCACCACAGTCAAATAAATGTAATACATTATATAAATGAAAGATAAAAATCTTATGACCATCAAATAGAAGCAGAAAAATAATTTGATAAAATTCAGTTGTCTTTTATGAGAAAAGTCCTGAACAAATTTGGTATAGAAGATCATAGCTTAACATGATACAGGGCACATATGACAAATACAGCCCACATCAAACTAAGAAGGGAAAAACCTGAAAGCATTTTCTCTAAGATTAGGAAGAAGTCAAGAGTGTCTATTCTCACCACGCCTATTCAATATAGTACGAGAATTTTAGCAGACCAATTGATTAGGCAAGGGAAAGAAATAAAATGCATAAGGCAAGAATGTTTTGAACAAGGCCCCAAAAGTACAGGAGAATAAAAGCAAAAATAGACAAATGGAATTATATCAAACTAAGAAAGTTCTGCATAGTAAATGAAACATTCAATAGATAGAAACAGGATAAAATAATTGCCAGCTATTCATCTGACAGAGGGTTAACATCCAAAATATATAAAGATATCAACAACCTTAACAACAAAGGAACAAGTAATCCACTTAAAAATGAGCATATGAGCTGAACATACATATCTCAAAAGAAGAAATACCCATGGTAAATAAATATTTGAAAAAAGCTCAATATCATTTGCCATCAGGGGAATGCAAATCGAAACGCACCCTAGTTAAAATAGCTATGATAAAAAAAATTACTGGTGAGGACATGGAGAAGAGGGAACTTTCATCCTGTTGGTGAGAATGTAAATTACTAAGTTCATGATGGGGAACGGTATGGGGTTTCCTCATTAAACAAAAGACGAAACTGTCATAATCCAGTGATGCCAAACCTGGGTATATATCCAAAGGAAATGAGGTCAAAATCCAAAAGGGCGAAACTGTACAATCATGATTATTCTGGCACTATTCACAATTACTATGCTATAGAGGCAGCCTAGGTTCCCAACAAAAGATAAGTGTAAATACATATGACATATTTTGTTTACACACACACACACACACACACACACACACACACACACACAATGGAGTATGTTTTGCAGTAAAATGGTTAAAATAGATACCACTGGGGGATGTCATCATGTTAAGTAAAATATGCCAGACACAGAAAGATAAATATTGCTTGTTCCTTCTTGTATGTGGAAACTGAAAAGAAAAAAGATTGTTGAGTGAAAGTAGAAGAGGGATTACTAGGACTAGGATGGGAGCAGGGTGAGGAGGGGAGCAAAGATAGTTCAAGGGTGTATGGACATGATCAATTCCTGATGCATGCATATATAGAAATGTCACAGTAAACCCCACTAATCGGCACAGTATTTGAAAATTTAGCCAGGCACAGTGGTACATGCCTGTAATCCCAGTGACTTGGGAGGATGGGGCAGGAGGATCACAGGTTTGAGACCAGCCTCAGCAGCTCAGTGAGGCCCTAAGCAACTTAATGAGACCCTGTCTAAAAATTTAAAAAAAAAATTTAAAAGGCTGGGGATGTGTCTCAGTGGTGAAGCACCCCTGGGTTCAATTCAAGTACCCTCCCCAACTCCCCAAAATTTAAAAACCAGGATGTCATGGAGTGAAGGAGAAATAATCTCTGATATGAGAGTGGATGGGGGCTAGGAGATTTAGGTCTTTATGTTGAGTCACACAGAAAACTACTGGAGAATTTTAGGGAAGAAAGTTTATGATCTGGCATTTTAAGAGGTTTCCATATTGATAATAGACTGAAGAGGAGAAACACACTTTGGAGGCTTATATAATTCAGGTGGAAAGTGAGGATGGTTTAGGGCTGGGGATATAGCTCAGTTAGTAGAGTACTTGCCTGGTATGCACAAGGCCCAGAGTTCAATCCCCTGCGTCAAAAAAAAAAAAAAAAAAAAAAAATGAGGTGGTTTAGACAAAGGTAGTAGCACCCAAAGGGTTGACAGATATCCAGTGCTGGATAGATTTGGAAGGTAAATCCATCAGAGTGTGGTCATAAAGTAATATATGCTGTGACAAGATTAGAATCAAGGATCAGTTTAATGTTTCTGGACTGAGTATAAGGAAAAAAAATAATTACTAGTTATTGGGACAGGGACGACAGGAATGAGCATTTGTTATAGAGAGTATCAGAAATTTAATTTTAAAGATATTATGTTTGTAATTCTTATCTCCAAGTGGAGACATAAAGTCATTAATCAAATTTATTAGTGTAGAGTTCAGGGAAGAGATATGTGTTAGGGACATAAATTTGGAAGTTGTTGGCATATTGGTAGAATTTAAGGCCATGAGACTAGATGAGATCACCAAATAGAAAAAGAGAAAATGTCTTGGTAAAGATCCTTGAAAATTCCACATTTTAACGGTCAGAGAGATGAGAAGTAACCAAAGAGTAAGACTAAGAAGAATAAAAGGGAAAACTAGTGTGGAGTGTGGTGTGTTCTAACAGCCAAGAACCACACAATGACCAGTAGGTCAAATCCTGCTTATTGGCCAAAGTGAAGGGACACTTTGAGAAGTGTCTGCTTCTATAATGAGAAAAAAAATCCTGTTTGCAAGATGGTAGGAAATAGTAGAAAGGATAGAAAAGGGACATAGGGGAAGCAAAGGAAAACTGCAGGGGTTATGTCTTTGAGTAGCCAAGAAAGGACAGACAGGACCTTGAGTTTGGTGCCTGTGCCTGCATTTCGATAGCCTAGCACAAGGCCAGTTGGAATTTAAAATCCTCATTAACAGACTAAATTCTCTCATGAGAAAAAAAAATCAAGAAGATGATATGCCTGCAAAAGAACAAATCACTATTCATGCAATTTTAAAGAAGTGACAACTTGCCAGGTATACGAATAAATTACTTCAGCTTTCCTAAAATACAGAGCTTAAAAACATTATTGTATTCTCCTAGTGTGAGGATATATATTCTCCTAACATAATGTAATTTTTATGAAAATGATACATTTCCCCAACTAGTTATTCATGATACTATAAATATCGAAAGCTAATCACCATTATGTTGAGGACTATTATACAAGTTGATGAATATTAATTACTAATTAGTATGCATCTGCATTTCAGTGTGCACATGGCACACGCCTATAAAAGGATAAAACAAAAATCCATACTGAAAATGGAATTGCTCTTTCATTACCTAATTTCATCAAATTCTAGCCCCTCTCTGATCCCTATCTCACATGCAAATTTCTTCTTAATTTTACCCTTATTTGATTGATCACACTGAAATGAAAAGGAAGAATGTTATTGCTTCTTAAAGTAGAATATTTGCCAAGGTAAATATTCACTGCTAAACACTTTTTCCATGACTGCTTTGGCATCTGGAAAAATGTGATTTTTACTTTCAACCTCTCCATAGCACCAGAGCACTTCTGGCCCACTCTAATGGGATCTGTAAAAACCTTTCAAAAGAAAAGTACTACTAAGGATCTCTACAGGTCTAGAGCACTTTATAGATTTAAAGTGTTTTTAAATAATGTCTCTCAGTTGATTGGATCCTTCTAACTCTCCTGGGTCTGAGGAGTCAGCCAAAGAAGGTCTGAGAGCAGCTGTTAGAGTATGAGCCAAATATTTATCAAGAGTGCCTGGTGGGGAATTTTACCTTGGGAAGTAAGGCTGGAGTCATGGGTTTGGGGATATTTATTGCAGTTTGCTAAAGTAGAAGCTGTACCAGAGGAATTTGGGTAGGGCTAGGATACCACAGCCAGTGGAGCTTCTGGGTATGAATACTGGACCTGGGAGGGTGTAGGGTGTGGAAAAAATGGGCTCAGATTCAGTCTCTCCACCTAAATTTTTATATGTGGATGAGTCCTAGAGTTGGTCTTGGACTTCACTTCCATATAATAAGAGGTGGTTTCTTGCTCTTTTAGGGAACTCAAAGATATTAAACCAAGAATTGACCATGTTGCTACTAAGATGTAACAAATAAGAAATAACATTTTGTCTCCTTCCATTTCTTCCTTTCCCCTTGTTTCTGGGTAGGAATTATTGCTGCACTTCTACTGGATATAACATGGCAGAAGTGACTTTTGAGATTAGGTTATAAAAATACTGTAGCTTCCAATTTATGTCTTTCTTTAACTCTCTTTGGATTTCTTATCCTGGGAGACACCAACTGCCAAGGAAGACTTATAGACAGGCCACATGGGTGAGTTTAGAATTGGATTTTCTGGGTCTTGCAAGCAACTCTGAAATCCTCTAAGTGCATTCTCCAGCTCCAGTTGAGCCCCAAGACACCTGCAGTTCTGATTGACAACTTGACTGAAACCACATGAATGATCTTGAGCCAGGGCACCCAGCCACACCTGGATTTCTTACAGAAAACAGGTGATAATAAATGTTTGTTGCTGTAAACCACTAAACTTTGAAGCAACTTGTCACACATCAATATGCAATAAGTGTGCAAAAACAGAATTAGGCAGAACAAAGGAAATGCCTAGAGATTGTCTTATCTATATTAAATATTTTTTTGCAATTTTGATTCTATTGCTTACTTTCAAACACATTTTTATAAACACTATTGCCCATTAAATGCACAATCCAATTTCTTATTTATAAGGTATATAGTATATACTTAATTTTTTTCATTGGGTAAAGAAATTTTCTGTCCACTCACTCTCACAATAAGGAATTGATGAAAACAAACTACCAGAAATAAAAACAGTAGATGAAGAAGACAACCTGCTTTTGATATGTTGCAAATTTTCCACGAAAAGAACACTGACCATTAACACTTAATAATAATTATTATTGTACAAATGTATTTTACCATATATAGATTTATCAATTCACAATACTCAGATTGTTTTAAACCTCTCATTCTACATCTAAAACATATATTTTCTATTCTATTTTAGTCAATATGTTGATTAAAGAAGCCCTGGTTTGTGTATGCAATGATGTTTTCAACAATAGCATTTACATAAAAGGTATGCATCTTATTTTCTGTTATGATTGGTGAAATTAATAATTATCCTAGAAATTTAAAGTCAACTGGTCAATGAAATCTCATGAATGATATGAGACTTACAGATATTTCTTTCAATCTATTACTTACCTCTTTTAGATAATGTGATTCTCTGAACCTTGTCTAAATATTAGTATATTCTTTTTCATTACATCAGGGAAACAGATTAGACTGGCTTGAAGAATGAATAGTCTTTGTAGGATTATAAATATTTATTTGCCAGTGTTTATATTGTTATAATGCTCTTAGTTATGCATTACATTTGCTCATAGATCTTTGGAAATTATCCTTGACACTTGATTTATGAAATAGGGGATAAAGGCTTTATGGAGTACATTGTAATAGCATACATGTACACACAATCTTGTATTTGAGAAATGTTATTTTCTCTTGCTAAACAATAATATAGAGAAGTATTTTTTATAATGGAGAATATGAAGAATGTATTTCTTAAAATTAAACTGCTAATTGTGCAAGCTACTGGAACTCTGAATAGCAATAGTTTATTTTCTACAGATTAATAGCAAAAACAGCCACCATTTCTGAAAATTAGAACATCAGTATTTTGGGCAACCAGCTAGAACAGGAATATATGAACTTGTGTTTGATTAATCAGTTAAAAGTGGTAAAAATGGAAAAGGATGCTTGATCTTGAAAATTAACTGGTGACATTATTAACAAGTGGGATAAAATCTAATCTAATTATGTGAGTGTTCTCTAGAGGACTTAGGATGGTAAATCTGATTTTTCAAATACCTACTTGAAAATATCATAATTTTAGTTAAGTTAGTCTTCGTCTGCATTTTAAAACAGCATACTGAGCCTTCAAGATGGTTTCCAAAAAAGCAGTTTGGAGATTCCTGGGAAAGATGGGAATGGAACTACCAGTTGACCCTGCTATTGCCCTTCTCGGACTATTCCCTGAAGACCTTAAAAGATCATGCTACAGGGATACTGCCACATCGATGTTCATAGCAGCACAATTCACAATAGCTAGACTGTGGAACCAACCCAGATGCCCTTCAATAGATGAATGGATAAAAAAAAATGTGGCATCTATACACAATGGAGTACTATGCAGCAATAAAAAATGACAAAATCATAGAATTTGCAGGGAAATGGATGGCACTAGAGCAGGTTATGCTTAGTGAAGCTAGCCAATCCCTAAAAAACAAATACCAAATGTCTTCTTTGATATAATGAGAGCAACTATGAACAGAGCAGGGAGGAAGAGTAGGAAGAAAAGAGTAACATTAAACAGAGACATGAGATGGGAGGGAAAGGGAGAGAAAAGGGAAATTGCATGGAAATGAAGGGAGACCCTCATTGCTATACAAAATTACATATAAGAGGTTGTGAGGGGAATGGGAAAATAAACAAGGAGAGAAATGAATTACAGTAGATGGGGTAGAGAGAGAAGTTGGGAGGGGAGGGGAGGGGGGATAGTAAGGGATAGGAAAGGTAGCAGAATACAACAATTACTAATAGGGCATTATGTAAAATTGTGGATGTGTAACCGATGTGATTCTGCAATCTGCATTTGGGGTAAAATTGGGGGTTCATAACCCACTTCAATCTAATGTATGAAATATGATATGTCAAGAGCTTTGTAATGTTGTGAACAACCAATAAAATAAATAAATAAATAAATAAATAAATAAATAAATAAATAACAGAAAAAAAAGATGGTTTCCAAAGATAGTTCATATTGGAATCACTCTTTAAGGTTATCTTATAACATCATTTTGGAATTTTAGATCTTAGTTCATCAAATAACTTAAAATAGATCAATTGATGTACATCATTTCAAGTGATTTTACTTTGGAAGAAAGCAATCATACATGTACACCATGAGTGCACACACACATATCTATACATATGAATACATAAGCCAGTCACAAATTACACATGCCCATATTCAAGGCAGGAAGAAAATGCATCAAATTCCAACACCAATTACTTTGGTGTCCATTGCCCAGTCCAATCCAGAGTAGCAGCCACCTGCAGGTAACTGCCCAACTGGGCAAGTTCAGATTATGCTGAACCAACTGCATTACTCAAGTTTATTTCACCATAATGGAGGAACTTCAACTATCCATATAGTATGGTTTTAAATTTACATATAATACCATACAGCCAGCTAATAATTATTTGCTGATGTTTCTCAGTGTGTATCTCTGGTAATTATTTTGGCCTCCATCCAAAACACAAGGTCTACATTTCCAAACACATGCTAGAACTATAAATCTGAACTACCATAAGAACAAATGATATAAAGAGGTTATTTTCTCAATCTGTGACAAAATATTTGCATCCTCATATTCTTTGAATTTACATTTTTTTCTCTAGCCTCAATGACAATTCATGTACATGTGTATATTATTCTTTTACCTTAACGATTTTAATTGCCTCCTAAGCAGCTTCATTTCTTTCAGTATTAGCCCCTTCTCATTACCTGTCCCATGACAACATTGGATCATTTATCTGAAATACAGACCTGAATATGTCACTCACCTACTTGGAAAAGTCTATGGTCGGTTTATCATGATTTCCAGAATAAAGCAAAGTATGACAGACTTTTTTTTTAATGTATGGGGGGCCATATATACATCCTGCCACATAAACCAGTCACTTTTTCTTGCACACAACATGTGCTCTGAGAGAGTCCTGAATTTACACATGGTGAACCACTGCCTGCTTTAACCAGCCCCTTCCCTTTTAGAAAATTGAGATTCTGAGGACTGGGGAATCCTCTAAACACCCCTCCTTCCTGGAGGCAAGCTGAGCTACACACGTTTGTCATTCCTCTCCCCTGATATATCAAACATATGAAAATCAATAATCTGTTTCCTGCTGGTCTGTACACATCTTGAGAAGCATTATTTTATGAGATCTTGCTGCTTCACCTTTTAGTTAGCCCTTTCTGTGTACTTGTCTTAAAAATAAATAATGAAGAAATTTATTACTGCATAGAACTGAATGATGTAAAGGGAAGAGATTTGAACACCAGTAAGCTTCTTACACAAGTACTGTACACTCCCATTCTCACCTTTCTCTCTCCTGCTTTATTTCAGAATGTTTACATTAGTCTCTCTACCCCTTTAAGCTTCTGGACATGATGAGGACCATGGAAACAGTATCACAACTTGGGTCTGGAATTCCCCCCAAAGGCTCAGGTGTTCAAGGTTTCATCCCCTGCTAGAGGAGCTAGGGGAGGTGTTAGAAATGTTCACAGCTGGGGCCCCTTTGGAAGAGTTGAGTCCCTGGGCACCCGCCCTGTCAGGGTGTATCTTGTTCAGGTCCTTCCTCACCCCTCTGTCTCTACCTTGTCCCCATCTCCTCTTCTCTGCTCCTCACCTCTGCCAGGAGGTGAGCAGCTTTGCTCTGCCACACCCTTTCTCTACGATGACCACAAGACTGGAAACAAAGCCAGCCAACTAGACTGAACCCCTGAAAACGGTGAGCCAAAATAAATCAGTTTTCCTTTAGGTTGATTTTCTCAGGTGTGTTGTCATAGTGATAGAAAACTCTGAAAGAGAGGTGTGAAGTAGAAAAATTCTTGGAAAGATGTACATTTTTGGATTTTCTTGGGGCCTTACGTTACTATGGTCAGAAAGATTGGGTACTGAGACTGATTGTCCTTGACACACGGATTCCCCCAGTGAGGTAACCCAAGAGTTAGGATGCCCTCTGACAATTCCAGCTATAAATCTTTTCCCTTGCCGCGTTACTTATCAATCTATCATGTAACTTCCCTGGAGAAAATGTACTGGACTCTGTGATTAGAAAAAGAGTTGTCAAAAAAATAAAATATAAAATATACATAATAACAAAATCAACAAGAGCAAAACTGCCTCAAACTCATATCTTCCAAACCAGCCTGTGCCTACTGTCAGAGTAACAGTCCAAATCACAACTGCTAACCACCTGCCCTCACCTTTAATCCTTCCATCTAACCTTTTACTTGTTTCTTTTGTTTTAGGGCCTGTGAGAAGGAAGAACATTATGGCAGAAGCACCTGTCAGAGAAGACTGCTCACCTCTCAGCAGCTGGGAAGTAAAGAGACAGAGGGAGGAAATGCCCAGAAATCCAATATCAAGGACTTAGCTCCCAGTGACCTGCTTCCTAGGCCCTACCTCTAACTTTCCACCACCTCCCCATAGTCCATCTGCTGGGGACCAAGACTTCAACACATTTAGGACACACCATAATACAGCCTGTTTAAGCTCCTTTTTTTTTTTTTTTAATCTGTGTTCAAGTGCCAGGGAAACAAATAAACATTTCCAAAAGTGAAAAACAATTTTCCTCCAGGAATAGCACTTAAAAATAGAACAATTGTATAAAAAAATCCATTAGAACTGCACAAAAACAGATTTGCAAAAGGGGGAAGTATATGAAGTCTTTATCTGAGGATCTGAAAAGTTTAAATTATTCATTGTCCAGTGTTTCCGAAAAAAAGTCCTTGTAACTACCTAAAGGAAAAGGAAATTTAATATGTGGGTGAGTTCTCAATTATAGATAATGGAGTTGCAGTTTTCCTATTTAAAAGCATGAGGGTATCTTTATATTAGTGGACAGATTTATAAAAGAAAGCAACGACTTGGGGCAAAAAGTTCAGTTCTGAGAGTAAGGTATACCTGCCTTTAACTTCAACTTCAACAAAACCTTCTCTGGTTTTCTAATCAAAGCCAAAGGATCTGCCACCATAGATGTGTCGCTGTAGCTATAGAAGAACCTTAATACAATTTCTCTGAAGAGTCTGTTGTTTGGGGGGACTTGATTTCCTTTGATGAACTGTAGTATGTACACCTGATGATGAATACTGTGTCTGTTGGAACCAACTTCCCACATGATCTGAAGAGAGGCTTCAGCTTTTCTTTTTTGTTTATTTGTTTGGGTTTTTTTTTAATATTTATTTTTTAGTTGTAGTTGGACACAATATCTTTATTTTTTTTTTAATTTTTATGTAGTGCTGAGGATTGAACTCAGACCCTTGCCCATGCTAGACGAGCGCTCTACTGCTGAGCCACAACCCCAGCCCCTGTCTTATTTTATTTTTTTAGTTTCTTTAATTGGCAAGTAATAATTGAATGTGTTTATGGGGTACAATGTGATGCTTTGATGTACATATACATAGTAGAATGATTATATCAAGCTAATTTACACACCCATCACCTCTCTTTCTTATCTGTTTCTGTGTGAAGATTGCATTTGTCTCCACTCTACCAAGCAGTCAATACTCAATAACTTGAATTCGACCTAGTGAGTGCTCTCAGAATTGATGCATCAGATAGCTCAGACCATTTATCTTAGGACCACAGTGTGGTTTTCAGTGTTTCTGTGGTTAGGAAGAAACATAGCTGCCCCATCCCTCACACTGCCACATGGGCAGATGACTTGTGCTTTGAGCCACATTTCACTCATTGCTCCCTAGGACAGGAGGAGTTATTTTTTTCTAGTAGGTAAAATATTTCACCCATGTGGCTTAGCTTCCATTTCTCTCTTTTTTGCTTATGTGAGTGTGCATGTCTTTGCACACATGAATAAACTTGTGCATTGTGAGTGCATGTATATGCATACATGTGCATGTCTGCATACACATGAGTGTGTAGAAGTCCACAAGTGCACCGAGGAGCTGTCCAGTTTGTTCTTTCTAAAACATGAAAGTTATTGGAACAGGCTCTGCCTGTGTGAGGAAGTCCTAGACCTCTGTGGGCTAGGGGGAGAAAACGTAAGCCACATATCCCAATATGGAAAGTCTTCACAATACTTTGATGTATTTTTATCTTTATTTGTTGAACCTTTATGTCTTGTAAATAGTCAGAATTTAGGCACAATACAAACAGGAAATTTTACTTAATAGAACTTCTATGATTTGAACAGTGGAACATAGGTTGGAAACAGAAAAGATAAAGAATAGAATTTGGAGACAGGTAACTGACACAACCTAGCGGTATAGCTATAGGCTTTAACTTAAGTAAAATCAGTTTAAGTTTCAACGTTAATAATTTGCAATGACTCTGTTGTCTTGAGTGGCTGAATTTTCCAGTTATGGAAATTATTCTAACTTATACTACGTAGACAGCTGTGTAGACATTAAATTGGCAAATACAGTTTCTGTAGAATTTTGAACTTGGCAGAACACTGCATCTGCTGACTGTGCTGATCACAGACTGAAGTCTGTTTGCCTCTAGGATGGCCCCTAGCAGTTTCACACCTTGGGGCACAAGACTCTGTAAGCCTGTGAAACAGCCATCTTGATGTGGTTTCTGCAGCTTGACCTTGACCTCTGTGGACACCTGTGCTGCAGGCAAAGTGTCTTCAATGATAATTAGCAAAGAGAATCTTTAGGTCCCAGGAGAAATTCACTTTGAAACAGGAGGGATCTCAATTACTACTTTTATTGGGGTTTTGGCTAGGCATACAGGTCAGAAGAACTTGAAATTGTAAAGATGTCTGAAATCTATAAATGCTACAGTGCATTCAAGGTGGAGGCTTACATTGTTATTACCAGATAGAGGTAAGCAATGCCAAATCAACTGGCTCACATATCACTTCTCTTTCAAGTGGTTTTTAATTACCTCCAGGACAAAGAGATGTTTCTCCACAGGTTCCTAAGAACAATACTCTAGTAGACAGCTTCAAAAGTTACACTCAGATCTTACCATCCTTTAGATTTCAGGGATTGGAAATAAGGCTTTTACCCACAGAAGTGTGGTAGCTTTTAGTAATTTTTAGGGAAAAATGTTGTTGTTGTTGTTATTATAAAGAGAATTTATCACCTACCAGAATGAAGCAGAGAGATAACAATAAAATTATTGAAAGTATAAAAATTAAGAAAACAGTTTAAAAGGCCATGTCTCTAAGAATAAGCTCTGCTTAGAAAATCAAGGAAGAATTGGAGTTGTTGGGAAATTATGTTTTCTCAGTATTATTAGAACAGGATCAATGGAGGGACTCTCACATGCAAAGAAGGAAAAGTTGGTTAAGCTGGAAGAGGTTTCCTTAGGAAAGTTTGATGTTATAGGGAACAGGCAATAATGATGAAGAAGAAAAGGAGAACTTGAACCACTGAATGCACAGAGATCAAACAAGTGGTGCTAGATTTCAGTGTCTGTCTCAAACTGATTTGGAACTCAGACCTTGAGGTAGAGGGAGTTGTGGCTTATTACCTGGTCCCACTCTTTCACACCCAAACATTTGTTTAAACTTTATGTTACTTTTACAAATGTGAACATCATCATTTTCTCTGAAAAAAAAATTCCTTAGCATCAAATCAAAGGCCTTCCACAATTTGAGTCTAGCCAATTCTCCTAATTATATCTCCTTATTTGTTGATGTGTTCAATAGTATTTGAAACTTAGCAGTTGCCCTATACTGCCAAGTATGTGGAATACAATGGTTAACAGGACACATGCAATGTCCTACAACAAAGACTTATTCTCTTGATGGAAAGACAGACGCTGAAGACAATTTCCAAAGTAGTTTTTTTTTTTTTTTTTTTTTTTACTTGAAATGTTAATGATAGCAAAGGAGACATACAGTTGTCCTGGTCATACAACAAAGGGACTTAACTAAGTTCCAGGGTCAAGAAAATGTGCACTGAGGACATGAGGTCAGACTTTGGTCTAAAAATGGACAGATATTAGTTAGGCAGATAGAAGCTTTGGAAATAGAGGGAGTGAGATCAAACATAGGAAATATAAACCATCGATAAGAATGATAGTCTCAGGCAGGCATCATTCACTTGAGGATGATTATCATTTCCCACTTGGAGCCCATTAGACTCCTCAGGGATTGCTAAGTCAAAACACAAGTCAACAAGAGGCAACAGAGTCATCACTGCTGCATAGAGTAAGGTGAAAGGATGGAAAATAGTTTACGGCCCCTTGTGGGTTTTGGACCAACAGAATCAATACATGCAGTAGTTTAAAACAGCTTATAAGGGCTCCTACTATAAGTGGAAATAAGGGAGGAGGCTGGAAGTTTTAATAGGAATCAGTCTGCAAATGCTGGGGGAATTTTGAGTCTTGTGGTCTTTATAGGGAGCAGTGGGAAATCACAGAAGTCTTCTAAGGTGGGGAAGGATGGAATCATACTTGCAGTTTTAAAAGAACTGAAGAACAGTGACCAGAGACAGGAGTGGATTTGAAGAGAGCAGGTGGGGCTGTTGCTCTGGCTCCTCTCCCCTGCTGGGCTTCCTGTTTCCACACTTGCAGCAGTGTTCACTGTGTTTTCCCTTTGAAGTACCTTCCCCTGCCAACCCCCTAACCCATCTAAACTTATCCAAAACACATATGTTGTTCACCGCCCTACTAAAAGTCGGCCTCCTTCAAAACTATAACCATCAATAAGCTCACGGATGATTCTAAGGTATCATCTCATCCTCCAGAAACAAATTTCTCTTACTTTCCTGGAACCATTTACACTTAGGACATTTTTCTACCACTCTGTCATATTTTGGACAGTTTACCTATATTCTGTTTTAGCTTACAAGCATTTTTCTCATCCTCAATTGGAATAACATTTATCACATCTTATCCATATCTATGTATCCTTTTAACATGTAGGAAAGTGACTTACACATAACAGATGGTATTTATTTTAATTGTAGCTATCTATCACACAGAGATCCTTAATACATGATTTGGAAGGAGGTTGTGGCACTTACAGAAATCCAGATGGGGAGTTTAGCAGAGAATCAGAACTGGATTTTTGCAAAGATTATCTCATTATTCTTTTGCTAGGTTGCCAACATCACCTGATGCATACATTAAGACCTAGTTTCTAGATAATTCTTCAATTAGTGTTTGCATCTCTGATTAAGAAATAAATGAAACCTTATAAATGTTTTACTGCCAGAGTTAATAAATGCTATTTGTTTGGATGATGGATGTGATTAATAAAACCCAGTAGAAAAAAATATATAAATAATTACTTTGTGAAATGGAAAATGCTAATTGCTAGAGACAATTAATGAGCAGAGCTGTGCTTGGATGGGCAGTACCAAACTACATAATTGCCTAGAACTCTTTCTTTGTGTTTTTACAGGAGTGAAAAACAGTGTTTTCTTGTTAGCCTATAGTTTTAGTGGTATGGTACACCTGCTGCTTTAGATATAATAATTCAAGTGTTCAATTTATAATTCTGCACCCTCCTTAAAAGCATCAATTTTGCTTAGTTAAAAAGAATAAAATGATAGCTTGTAGAGTATCCATTTTGCATTGCACTAACCAGTCCCAGATATGAAATATCAATTACTATCTAAAACAACAACAAAAAAACCTCTCACCTCCTTTAAGCACTTCTTAGAAGTACCTCCTTAAGTACCTGTGTCTTTCTCTACAAACTGTTCTCTCTGACACCAAACACAGATTTTAAATTTCCAAGTAAAGTACAACATCTCTCTAGGTTTGTTGATATGTTTCCAATCATGTGGGTGTTTCCCAGGCAACAGAACTTTAGGATGACTAAAGATAGTATATAAAAAACAGATGGAAATTGAAATGTTGATCAAGTGAAAAGCGAAAATGGAAACCAGAAAAATGGCAGGGTTTACCTAGATGCTTATAACCTACTGATACTGTAGGGAACAGTAGAGAAAACCAATAGTAGATATGGCAGTCTCCAGCAACTTCCTGGAGCTGGAGGTGAGCTGTGAGTTTGTGGACAATAGAATAGACAGAATAATCCCCCACAGCCCCTACAATGGCTAAATTCTAATTCCCAGAAACTGTGCATATGTTAGGTTACATAAAAGGCAGAATTAAAATTCCTAATTAGCTGACTTTGAAATAGGGAGATTATCCTACATTATCTAGGTGAGCCCAATAGAACAAAGAGATTCCTTAAACATGGAAGAGGGAGACAGAGAGTAGCACAGGAAGCCAAGAGTACAGCAGGACAGTCAGAGAGAAATGCAATATTTCTGACTTTGAAGAAAAAGGAATGAGGCCATGAGCTGAGGATAATGTAAAGAAATGGATTCTCCTCTAGAACCCCTAGAAAGAAATGCAGTCTTGCCAGCACCCTAATTTTAGCCCTGTGAGATGCCATGTGGGCTTCTGACCTCCAGAGCTACAAGAAGTTTGTATTGTTCTGAGACACTGAGTTTGTGGTAATTTCTTTTAGCAACAATAGTGAACTAACACACCTGGCATGGTCTGTCTTTCCTTCACTGTCATGGGAACTGGAGCCGAAGAGAAAGATGTAAAGAAATGGATTCTCCTCTAGAACCCCTAGAAAGAAATGTAGTCTTGCCAGCACCCAAATAAGATGAGCAATAAGAGGAAGAATCACTATATCTGTGCAGAACCAGGAGATTCTGGACCAGGGAAGATTGACACGTGTAGTAGTTTGATGTGGGACAAGAATTTTCCTTGATACAGAGACATTTATAAAGTCAACACAGTCCTCTCTTCATAAATAGAGGGAGACCATTATTTCCTTGGAGCATCTGGATAAAATTAGTGAGTATCTGAGGTCAAAGAATATTTCTTGAGGCTCACTTCTCCCAGCTAGTCCCTTTCTAAGCATCAGATACTGCTCCTGACTCCAGAACTATAGATATCCTAGCACCTCTTCTATGTCCTATGTGTATCTTTGTCCTGAAGATGGAGGCAGGTTACCTTGGTCCTAAGTGGGAAAGCAGATTCTCAATGAGCTAAGCATAGCCTGGAAAGTGAACATGGACACAGGTTTACAGGGGAAGGAGGATCTGGAGACAGCAGGTCATCATATTGACAAGCTCCATAACCTCATTGTCTCCAACTAGGTTTCTGTGTCTTCTGACTTGGACAAGCTGTCTAGATGCACTGAGTAAAGTTACACTCCACATTGTCTTCAGAATTTCTCCTACAATATCTAATGTTTGGGGAATTTCTTCTAAGGGTGGATACTGGTCATTAGGTATTAAACAGAAATGAAAACTGAAGTTGGAGAGTTAATCTCATTTGAAGAAACATGCATTGATAATGACACACTCTGCCATAAACAGAAAAGGGGAATCAGTTATGCTGTGGTGAGAGGTGTCATAGAAGAAGGACTCTTCCATTATGCAAATAATTCAATTTCGTTAGGCTATGGTCAGGAGAACACATAGACAGGAACAAGAAGAGGTAAACATCATTCTTGTGCTTGCCAGTTTTCCATCACAGTGACAAAATACCTGAGGAAAACCAACTTGAGGGAGCAAATATTTACTGTGATCCATGATTTTAGGTGATTCAGTTCATGGCTGGATCTTTTGCTTCTGGGCCTATATCAAGGAAAAATATGGTGGGGATTGTAGAGGGAAGCAAACTGCTCACTCATGACAACCAGGAAACAAGGAAAGAGGGAAGAGGGCTAAGGATACCAATGTCTCCTTCAAGGGCACACACCCTAAATTCCTAAAATAGCCCACCCCAACCCCACTTAAAGGTTCAATCAAATAGGGAAGAGAGGTGGGGGGGGGAAGGAGGGAGAAAGGAAATTGCATGAAAGAAGGAAGGAGACCCTCATCATTATACAGATTACATGTATGATGATGTGAGGAAAAAATAAAAAAGAAGTGTGTAACATTAGATTGGGTAGAGAGAAGTGATGGAAGGGGAGGGGAGGGGAAGGGGGGATAGGAAAGACAGCAGAATAAATAGACACTAGTATTGCTGTATGTATATATGTGACTGACCAATGTGATTCTGCAACCTATACACTCAGAATAATGAGAAATTGTACCCCATTTGATTAAAATGTATGATATGTCAAGATCACTATACTGTCATGTGTAACTAATTAAAAAAATTTTTATTAAAAAAAAAGATTCAATCAAATTCCAATAGCCCCACAGGATGAGGACCAAGACTTCAACACACGGGACTCTGGGGAACAGTCATGATCCAAACTACAGCAAATCTGAAAATCACAGATAAAAACTAAAATAAGGGTACCAAAAATGTCTGAAGTTTGTTATCAGAGTGACTGGAAGTCCAAGGAAGTAGATTTTGTACACACACACAGACACACACACACATCCCTGTGTAAGAATGCAGAATGATAGTCTTCTTCTCATGCTCTTCTTTCCTACTCTGTTCTTAGTTACTCTCCTTATATCAAAGAAGACATTTGGCATTTGTTTTTTAGGGATTGTCTAGCTTCACTTAGCATAATCTGCTCTAATGCCATCCATTTCCCTCCAAATTCTATGATTTTGTCATTTTTTAATGCAGAGTAATACTCCATTGTGTATAAATGCCACATTTTTTTTTATCCATTCGTCTATTGAAGGGCATCTAGGTTGCTTCCACAGTCTTGCTATTGTGAATTGTGCTGCTATGAAGAGCATGAGAAGAAGACTAACATTAAACAAGGATGAGAGGTGGGAGGGAAAGGGAGAGAGAAGGGAAATTGCATGGAAATGGAAGGAGACCCTCAGGGTTACACAAAATTACATACAAGAGGAAGTGAGGGGAAAGGGAAAAATAATACAAGGGGGAGAAATTAATTACAGTAGAGGGGGTAGAGAGAGAAGAGGGGAGGGGAGGTGGGATAGTAGAGGATAGGAAAGGCAGCAGAATACAACAGACATGAGTATGTCAATATGTAAATCAATGGAAGTGTAACTGATGTGATTCTGCAATCTGTATACAGGGTAAAAATGGGAGTTCATAACCCACTTGAATCAAAGTGTGAAATATGATATATCAAGAACTATGTAATGTTTTGAACAACCAATAAAAAAAAGAAAAAAAAAGAATGCAGAATGACATTATATATAGTATTGTCATGATCGTACCCACACAAAACATGGAACTAATGGAAAACGGGAAAAAAAAATCAGGGATTCATGTTATATCAGACCTATGGGTCACTAGAAAACTGTATACCAGATCCAGATTCATGAACTTAATAATCAATATTTATATATAATTCAAAGTTTTGAATAGAGAAAAGGAAGCAGCCAAGATGTTGTGTATTAGAGTTCAACATTAAGTGGTGTTCTGTTGTTTGTTTCATTGATATGGGTGTTTTTTTGCTTGTTTTTCATATGTTACTCTTATATCTAGGGGATAAGAGAGAGTTGAATCCCACTTTGCCTATTGCCTTTCAAATCATAAGGTTACCATGGAACTCTATACCCAAAGTACAGAGTGGAAATCAAATCATCCTTTGTGATTAGTTGAGTCCCTTGAAGCATTTCCTGTGGAAGAAATCTGATAAAGATTGGTTTAAAATCTCAATTCAATTTTAAGGCCTAAATCAATAATTAAATCATAGACTTTTCTTTCTCTGACCAGCCACATGATATAGACACAAGAAACAATCAACATTTTGGTCTAATACACATCATAATCAGAACCTAAAGTGGCCTTAACTCTAGTTCAAATTGTAATATGGAAGAAAGGAAAAAAACATAAGTGAGATTTGGACACATGATATTTTAATGCATTAATCTCAAGCATGAAGGAGTCCTACCTTAATTTTGTCTGTGAATAATACTGTTAATAGTAACATGAAACATGAAAGAGGATATACAGAAAAAGGAGCAGAGAGACTTTATTTTACATTGCATACTAACATATGTGTCATAATCAAATATGAGTCATGCTAGCAATAGTACAAATTCAAATTTTATTAGGAAAGCCCTGGCTCATATAATAAATCATCTTCCAAAATTTTACTATTTTAAAAATAGAATTTTATTTCATCTTGCATGGCCCAGACTCCTTTGATCTTTATGGTTCATCTCCTAACATTGAATGTGTCTCTAAAGAACAAAGAGAGCAAAACACCCTCACTTCTTAAAACCTTTGACCTTAAAGTGACTCCATGTCACTTTTCACCTTCCATTGATGAGAACTGGACCATATCTGGAAGGAAGAATGACCAGAAAATACTGTCCCTAGGTTAGCATTACCTCCAGGTGGTGATTTCAGTCTTTGAAATGGGAGACACAAAGGTTTGGTGGCCAGTTAAGCACCACACCCACTTTTGGCAACACACTAAACAATGCATATATTTTATTTTTCGTTTGATCTGACTATTGGTCTCATGTGTTTGATGTCTACTGCTAATTTTACTGTGTCTTTCTGATTCTTGATGTCATCATAAGCTACTTTTCTTATCATTTTCTTCAGTCAGTCTTGGTAGAAGCATGCATCTTCAGTTTTCCTCTTAGATGTTAACACAACATCTAGCACATTACTGTGCAATCTTTGGCAAAAATAGTTGTTGAATTAAAAACAAGAAAAGACATTTCCCTTCTTTTCTTTTTTCCTAACCAGTCTAGGTTCAACAGAATGTCTATATTATCATTTCAGGGAGAAAAGCAAGAAAGGAGAGTCAAGGTAAGAATAATGAGCTCGTCCTCTGATTCTTTCACTATCATAGTTTAAATTTAATCCTAAATCTGAAAAAAAATGTCTCTGACAAATTCTCATCTATAAGATAGACAAGTGCCCCCTGGAAATACATTCAATTTAACAGAAAGAAAGATCTGTGAGGATGAAGGAGAGGCAGCCCTGACTTTGCCTTTTGGCCAATGTGACGGAGTGTTCTAAGAGCAGTACTTTTTGATAAGCACAGGTTGACAGAGCCATATCCTCCTCCATGGACCTTCTGTTTCCCCCTCCTATACCCTGGGTGAGTTTGGGAAAAAGTACATACCAGTGCTCCAAATACTGTGGAGAATTTCTAAGATCTTAAGGAAAAGCAAGATGTATTTACAGCATAAAATATTGAAAGGAAATGACACTTATTTTCAGACCCACAGTATACTATATTTGATACTATTTTTTAATTGAACTTCTCTTAACAGTTCAACTAGGAAATTCCAGTTGCAGTACCTTCCTTTAGAGATACATAAATTTAAAGATTGACACACATAAAAATTAAATTAAATCTGATGGAAAGAATTCACAATGGATCTGGGTTTTAGACGTACACATATACTGCAAGACTATGAAAAGACACTGAGAAGTAATTACAATGAAGATAGTGTTCTAATCTTGGGATTATGAGCAAATGACTTTTAGGAGCCAGATTATACATTAATGATTAGTTTCTCTCATGAAAGGGAAGGAAAATGGCTTCACCTGATAATCATGAAAGAAATCCTACTTGACTCATGTATCCTGGGAAAACTTACAGGCTGATATTTCATAAAACCTAAAAGATCCTCTCTTTCCCTATCCCATTATTTTCTCTTTTTTTCTCATTCTTTATTTTTCTAATTTTACTTTCATTTTCTCATTCTCTTTTTTTTCTCTCTCATTTTCTCTCATTCTAACTCATTCTCTCCCTGCCTCAGGAAAGCATCTGAAAGGCACTTATTTGATGGAAAATAAAATGTGAAGGTGCTTTTTTTCTGTCATATTTTAGTAGTTACACACAAAATGGCACAATTCTTATCATCAAGATACTGTGATAGTGTTTGTGTGTGCGTGTGGGTTTGTGTGTGTGTGTGTGCACTTTTATGTATGATGATTATTTTAGAATAAGTTTAAGGAGCACTTACCATAAAAATCTATTTAATTTGTTTTAATTAGAAGATCAATGTCAAAAATTTAAATGGCTCATGTGGAACTGAAGATATCAGTTTTTGTCCCAGTATAAGGAAGTAGAGATGCTGACTGGTTAAGCAGTCAACACAAAAAGTAGACTGAATTCAAATTCAGCTCTTCCATTTATCAGGTATACGAACCTGAATAGATAAAAAAGGGATAATATGTACCCACATGTATTAGTGTATTATGTATTGCTATCACAAAATACCTGAGACTGGCTAACATATAAAGAGAAGTTGTGTAATATGTAAAACGCAGTTTGGGAGGCTAAAAAAGTCCAAATTCAGGAAGCTCCATAAGCTCAGTCTGGCTAGGACCTATGGCTACATAAAAATATGGTGGATGGCATCATGGCTAGGAGTGTGTGTGAGAGTGAGAGGGTGCATGCTGACATAAGAAGCCAGAGAAATTCAGGGACAAAGCTTGATTTTTTCAAAAGTACTCACTTGAAAGAACTCACTCACTCTGAAAGACCAGAATTAATCTCAAGAGTAGTGTCCCAGGGACCTAATTGTCTTGTCCTGGGCTCACCCCTCCCTTCCCAACACTATCATACTGGAGACCTGGACCCCAGTACATGAACCTTTCATGGACACCATAACTAAGCCTCTTTTTTTTTTTTTTTGTGAGGGTGAAGTAAATTACCTACATAAAATGCTTGAAATAGTACTTGAAACATACTAGTATTTCTTCTTTTTATTATTATAAGTACTGAAATTGCTATTACTAATACATGGGAGCCAGAAGGCTCCAAAAGAATCCTGGTAGCAGGCAACATCAACATCAGGCAAACAAGGTGGAAATTGAAATCCCAGGGAAGAAATCAGAAATTAAACATGATCCAAGGAAACATGAATGGTTCAGTCCAGTTTCAGAGGACAGAACTAATGGAAAAGGGGGAAAACGGATGAATACATAGGTTCAGAAATGTGAATCCCAAAGAAAATAATAATTCCACAGCCAGTTCCTAGTAAGAAGTACATCCAAAATAAAGATCAGGGAGGACAGAATTAACTGTGTAGCAGTACCATGAAAAAATACACAATGTGCCCCTGATAAGCAGGCTCTTGACAACTGGCTTTAACAATTATGGTGATAAGAAGAGGGTACCCAGATTCTTCTGAGATTGTGACAAAAGGGGTCCATCATGCAGGCCACAGGTCAGTGCAATTTCTCTTTGGAGAGACTTAACAGTAGAGAAAACTCAGCACCTTCAAACTCCACTTTGCCTGTTTGGCTCTTCATTTCTTGTGGATCATGGGTAAGAAAATGAACTTACTTTAACTCTCTTTTTGAAAAATTGGGGTAAAGTTAAGATGCAAAGCTACTGACACAAGGAAAGGAAGAAAAGGAAGCCAGAATGTACTTGGAATCAACAATAAATTATTTTCTGAAATGGCTTTGGATGAAGGCAAGAAGAACTAGCTCCATCCCTCTGTCTTGTGCTGTTTATAGCAATAGCTAAATTTAAAAGAAATTCTATCACTAAACAAAAGACACACTTAAAGTAGAATCTGTTCAACAATCAAGTTTCAAAAACACATATTTCTGGAACAGCAAAGCCCAGAAACATACATTTCATGCTCTAAAGGGTTATCTCTGCTCTACATGAATATCTTTGATTCAGAGGGTTGATGGACAGTGGACAGTGGGCATGTCACTGATAACTAAAAATGTAGAATAGGGGAAAATGAAATGTATTTGCTAGTTGGTGTCAAAGAATTACACATAACTGTAACAATATTGGCAAGTTGTAAGTTCCACCCTCTGCTCCACCATTACCAGTATCTACATAAAAGTATTTTTCCTCTCCAGATATTTCTGATTGCATGACAACATTTGGGATCACTGTTATACTCCATGTTCATTGGTTTATTTTCATAAAATATTAATATGGAGATTGCCATGGATAAAGATAGTGTAATTTGTCTCCCTCCCCTTCTTTTCCTTCTCTCCTATCCTCTCTCTTCTCTGCTTTCTCCTCTCTTCTCCTTTCCTCTCCCTCCGTCCCTTTTTCCCCTTCCTCTGGTTCTCCATCCCACTCCTCCCACCTTCCCAGTCTCTGACAACTGCTTGGTGCTCCTTTTCAGATAGTGCATTATTACTTAACTCTTCTGTTTCCCACCCGCCCCCCCCCATTTGTAAAATGTGATCAAGAATAATATCTAGGTTATCATGAGAGTTAAATAAGACATTCTATATTAATGGACTTAGCAAAGCACTTGACAAAGTAAGTAATCTAAAAATGGTGGAAATGATGAAAGAAAAGTCACACCAAAGAGAAATAAACAGTCAAGGAAGTCCTTTTTCAAGATTACTGTTTGCTGACAATATGATCACTGAAAACACCCAAGACAACTGCACCAGGGCAGAGAGTGGACTCAGCACCACTGAAACCGAAGGTGAGGGTATTTTTTAAGCTCTGGGGTGATTGAGTACAAAAGTACAAGAGGACACTGGTGGGTGGGGAGGTTAATGTGAATAAGCCAAGGACGTTTGCAATCGGGCATTTACTGAAGTTAGGCTCTAGAGACTAGAGAGGATGGGGTATGGTTTCCTTTGGTGATTCCGTTCAAATGGATGGCTCCCAGATCTCTAAGAAAGACATTTCCAGGTTCTAAAATTGTCAGATATTGAGAATAGATTATGTCTCAAAGGGGCAGAGAAAGAATTTACAATAGGAAATTAGCTAAAATAAATGCTGTAGGGGACAAGGTACTGTAGATAGCCAGAATCCTTTTTAAAGTGAAATCAAACTGAGGGGCCATTAAGGCCACATTGGTCGTCTCTTCATGATGAAGGTAAAAGTGATTTCAAATGCAAGTGAACTTTGGGGACAGAGTTAACAGCATAAGTATGCCTATTTCAGAATATTTTCTTTCAGTGCAATTTAAGCACAACACCACAGGATCCCTATGGACCTACTGTGAGCATGTGTGGTGTGTTAGACACACAGGCTGAAAACCTCTTCAAAAAATCAGTTTTCTGCTCTTTATTTTCTTAGAGTTTTAATATCAAAGAGAGCCAAAGGGGATATATATTATGGACACAGAGTTAAAAATAACTCATTCATGCTAATACCTAGGTTAAAATATTTGTACATTCAAAGAAGAATCTTCTTCATTCATTTTTAAGTTTATCTGTAAATGTGTTATTAGGATAACTTCAATATTAACCTGTTTTATATAGCCTCAGGCATCCTGAGAAGAACATGCTAATAACTATTAATTGTTTAAAAGTATTGACAAGAGTTGAGTCTGAAAATACTTCCTCTTTATATTCTGTGAAGTTCTTTCTTGAAGTATCTTGCAGCTAAAGTTGATTCTAATTATGGGTAGGAAAGGCCACCCATTTTCGGCAACTAGATTAACAGAGATATGTAGATGAATTCGATGTGCTGGCAAAATCAGATAGGAAAATGCAAATTTCCTGGCAATTAGGAATGTAAGTCAAAGGAAAATATGTAAATGACCTAGTTTCACACACAAAAAAAATTCTATTCTAATTCTACTTTTGAATTAAGGAATCTGGTATGTATTTTTCTCAATCTTAAAAGGTGGATGAGTCTTTTTTTTCCCCTAGTAATCATATTCACGAAAATTGTTACTAAAATTTACTAAGCAATAACAACAATGGGAACTGTTTGGCAGGGAGAATGAAGCAGTCTGAATTTGTAAACAATTTCATTTTCTAGGTGAGAAACCATAACACATCTATGAACCTTTCTGGACCTCAGTTTTTTACCTAAAAGTAAGGATAATAGTTCCAGTTCTATTATCACACAAATCCATTGCAAATGAGTTGATGGTTGTGCTAGTAGATTTGAAAATGTTTTTTAACTTTCAAAGTACTGAGAATATTTTACTGAAATCAATCATAATTGGGTGCCATGTGAAACACCCTTTGAACTATTTTTTTTTCTGTGAAACTGTTATTTTAGGTGATTTCTAAGGGTCTTTTAGATGAGATTCACTTCAGCCTCAATTTTATCCTGGAAGGAATTAAACATCCTGTGTAAGACTTCTACAGAGGGGGCTGGGTTTATATTCTCAAGGTCAGAGCTTATGTCTGCCATTGCTTTCCCTGCTCCTGAGTAATTCTAATGTGAAATTGACTCCATCATTGGTTTGTAAAAATAAATTGACAACAACACAGAAGCATGCATTTGTTATGTAAGTTTTACAGAAGATTTTATAATTCCATGATTTAGAAAGTAAATTAGACATTTCACTTTTTAATTGTCACATTGGCTACACTGGAGATTTCTCCGGGACTTTCATATTCCTAGTGAGAAATACCTGCAAAATGAAAGTCCCAAAGCACCCTTGGCCATTACATTATAGCTCCATATATAACTCTATGTTTCTCCTTCTACATTCTTCTTCTTATTTTGTTTGTTCATCCAATCATCATTTGACATGCTTTTATTGAATCCTTACTCAGTTCTCACAATGAACATGACCTTGAGAATACAGAAAATAAGAGAGGATTTCTGTCTTTACAGCCTTCCATATAACATAATAAATCATTTCACAATGGTTCCTACTAAAAATTGCTATCTTGGAAAGAATCTACAAGCCCACTGGCTGCTATTTCCTCATTCTGTCTATTCTTCCGTCTCAGGAGCCAGAAACAACATAAAGAAACAAATACAAAATACCAATCGATCTTTTTCTCATACAGAGAAGCTTGAGCATTCTTTTTATTGCTTTGACTCTAGTTAATACCTAGATCTCAATCTCATATTGGATTCTGGTAGGGCATCCTGATATTTATCAAATAACACTTGATTTTTTCAAAAAGAGCCAGGTGCCAGGTTTGACAATTTATAGAGAATTATTTCAGCTTACTACCCAAATAATAATCGTAATAGGTAGAACATTTGTTAATAAAGTCATTGATTTTCTCTGAGAATAATATCACATATACATCTATAATGTAATAATAATGCATATAGTATCATTTTACTGCCTTCATTAATGAAGAGTTCAGAATTGTCTTGATGTCCAACATGATATGGCTTCCTTGAGGTCAATATGGGTAAGCTGTTCATCTCCATAATGTTGTCATGTAATTCCAGGCTTTGTAAAGAACTTTCTTCTTTTCAAGATAGTATTTTTTAGTAGAAACCCTTGTGAAATGATTTATTATGTTATATGGAAGGCCGTAAGGACAGAAATCCTCTCTTATTTTCTGTATTCTCAAGGTCATGTTCATGGTGAGCACTGAGTAAGGATTCAATAAAAACATGTCAAATGATGATTGGGTGAACAAACAAAATAAGAAGTAAAATGTAGAAAGAGAAACATGGAGTTATATGTGGAGCTATAATGGCCATGGGTGCTTTGGGGACATTCATTTTGTAGGTATTTCTCATTGTAATTTTGTGTTCCTCTTATTGCTTCATCCATTTAATCCCTTTCTGCCATTCTATTTTCTTTTTATTACTATTATTTTCATCTTTTTTTGTTTCCAAAGCAAATATTAGAAATGTTGATTCGATTACCTGGAAGAATAAAAGGGCCTCCTAGAACCTAGAGGAATCATCTGAGGTTTTCATATGCCTCCACGTTCAGTCTCAATAGCCGTAGACATTGATGAGGGCATTTGCAGGCATGGAAATGGGCAAAAGAAATGGGAAGCATCTCTGTGTGGAAGGGTACAAGCTGGCCTGTGAATCTACCTCACTCTGCCTTTTCTCTAAAATAGCTCTTTACTGCAGATTCAGTGTGAAAATATGCCAATTCTAATAGGCCCTTCATTAAAATTTTCAGCTAACATAGTCAGAATATTTGTTTTTGATAGATTCATAATGAAAGCTAACAGGCAGGGCAACCAAGACTCAAATGTTTTCAGAGTAAAGAAAAAAGGGTCTAGGGAACAAAAACATCTAATAGCACATCATTTTGATTTTTGATACAATACATGCATCTTCAAGGTAATTACCAAGAAATGAAATGGATTGTTTTTTAAAGACACCATATACTTAGAGGAGAAATTATTCATATTAGTGTTCATGGTAATGATTTTTACAAATTGTTTTTTATGATTGTTTTCTCTGGTCCAACAATTCTGTTGATGATCAGAAATCATTCTGTTTTTCAGAAATACCTTGTCAAGGTGATCAAACCTACAGCAAGATCTTTTCTGTAATTAATGATCTTGAATTAGAAATGACTGTATGGAATTTGTGTTTGCTAGTAAAGAGGAAAATGAAGACATTCTCCATAAGTAATGAAAGGCACTTGGTGGGGAAAAGGAGATTCAGGGAAGAGTATTTTAGACCACTGTGAGGTGGTTGCAAAAAAGAGTATAATAAAAGCATTCTATGATTTTTTTTAATTACCTAGGCAATCTCTGGTTATCTGCCTTGTCCCTTAGTTGAAAATCATTCTCTGGTGTCTGAGGTAGTGACAATTTGCCAAAAGAAGAAAACAAAAGTATTTGAGAATGTTAGAACAAAGAGGATGGATGGATGGATGGATGGATGGATAGATAGATTGATTGATTGATTGATTGACTGATTTGCAGTCACTTAACAAATAAAATCAGAACCCCAAATAGCAAGATGAAGAGGAAAAAGTATGTCTCAGGGAGTGAAAAGTTGTATCTAGGCAATTAAGCTTTTTTTCAGCTGCTACTTGAATTTGCAGCAAATAATATCTTTTGACACCTCTAATCCCTGTGGATAATCCTGAATCTGTACAAATATGTTATTTTTCTAACAGTTTTTTTTTTATCCAAGTAAAGATAAGACTGAGGCTAGAAATGTGATTTTGATTTTGATTTTGGTTAGAGTAACTACCTGGAGTTTTATTTAAAAGAGATCCTCACATACACAGCAAAGAGGATTTATAGAACTAGATAGTAAAGGGAAATCCAGGTAATAATAATTCAAATTTTTATTTAATTGATTTTCAAAATAGAATTAAATTATTATATAGGTTAGTAATTATGTTCTTTTTATAATACTAGAGAAGTTGAGTATTATACTTGTTCTTTCTTTACTTATTTATTTTATTTGTAGATGCATAGAATATCTTTATTTTTATTTCTATTTTATGTGATTCTGAGGATTGAACCTAGGGCCTTGTGCGTGTAAGGCAAGCGCTTTACCACTGATCGAAAAAACCCAGCCCCACACTTGTTCTTAATAGGATTTGAGCTCCAGAATCCATGAACAGACCCTGGAAACATTGCCTAGTTTTTCTGTCTCCTTGCCCTCAACTGTAAAATGGAAATTAATAATAATATCTACTTTTGTTTTCTTTGTGAGGAAAGTTTAATAAATAGTACCATCTTAAGTTCTCAACCAATTGATAAATGTGGCAAAAGAATCAGCAAAGAACGCAAATATTACAAAGTCTCAGAAGGAAGAGGCAGTTTAGGGTAAGATTCTAAATAGAATTATTCCTCCTTGTCCACCCAGGCTAGATCTCAAAATAGGGCAGGAAGGGCACAGGCTCCAAAACTGTAGAACAGTCTTGATTACATAAATTGCTTCATTCCATAGATTTATAAATGTCCAAAACATTAGAAACCAAATCCTCTGCTGAGGAATTTTGAAAGACACACTCCATATGTTTGAGTACATGAATTAGCAGCTGTAGTCTTATGATCAGGTAATCCCCTGCACTCCCATAGGAAAGAACAAAAGGTCAAGAGGTAGAAATGTTTCATAAAAGTGAATTCTCATCGACGTTTCCCACCTTTTCTTATTTTCTAGGCCAATTGAGACCAACCTTTCAGATTATGTGCATGTAGGATTGTGGTTGGAAGGTTTCTGACATTCTGACGTCTCTCCTCTAGTTGCAACCACTTGTCTGTGTATATCCTCCTAAGACTTTTGCCTGGAAGAAAGGGGGTTGCCACCAGACACTTGGGATAGATCCAGTCAAAGTATTAATCAAATTTACTTCCATCTAAATCATGTCAATCGTGTTTTCCATACACAAGGATATAAATGAAAACATTAATGAACAATAAATTGTATGAAGAATTATATTAATGAATAGTAAATTTTTGTGTAGATTGCCCAACAACAAAACCCCATCAGCAACAAGAAGCTCCAAATTTAAATATAAATCCTATCCTACAATTAGTTTCTCAAGCTGAAATTAAATCCCTGTATTTGGACTGAATTTCATGAATTTTCCAATTACTAAATACTTCAAGTCTTCTATCTTATAGTTACGACCATGAGTTGGACTTGTTTGGTTCAGAGAATATTGTCATTATGCACAGAGGCTCAGTAAGCTTTTACAGCAACTGTATGTCCCCAGAGAAATCCTATTTTCTGTAAGTTCTCTGAGATCTGAGACTAGCAGTCTTTTGACCTTTGAGTAAAAGTACAATTTGGAAATGTTTTTCACATTTCTCCTTCATCATTAGGATAACCTAGTGGAAAATAAACACAGAGAGCAGAGGAAATACTGTAGCTAGCTGAGCACAGTGGTACACAACTGTAATCCCAGTGATTCAGGAAGCTGAGTCAGAAGGAGGGTAGGTTCAAGGCCAGATGGGGAAATTTAGCAAGACCTTGTCTCAAAATAAAAAATGAAAAGGACTGGAATTGTGTTTCAGTAGTACAGAATTGCTTAGTTTAATACAAAGAACTGCAAAATACATACAGACAGACAGACATAAAATAATAAATTTAAAGACTACACATTAAAAATAAAGAAAAGAAATACTGTGCCTAGCAAATACAGACTCTAGAGGCTGGCAGGACCACCTATTTCCTTCTTTAAATTGTGGCCCTGGTATGGTAATTTCCTACCCAGTCAGCTGTTAATCAAAAGTTAAGTAACATCCTGTTGAGAATTACATGTTTGCCCAAAATTAAACTTTCAAGTTCAAGTCTATATTTGGAGTTGCTTATATTTGGAGTTGCTTATATTACGTAGAGGATGGTATATTGTAGGCATTTTTGATAGCCATCAATGTTTCTTAGGCATGTTTATTTGTTTCTTTAGAACATTTTTACAACTTGAGCTCAAGGCATTTATAACTTTAAACTTCAAATTTGTTTCCAATTGATTTTTGTCTGTTCTATGAGTAATTTGAAAACACTGGAAATATTTAAACTAAAACAGCATACAATTACTTATATAAATGTGAAACTTTCAAGTTATCTTAGACAACCATCAAAAATAATATAAAAAAGAAATTCCTACCTAAACTTGTGTATTTCTGACTTTTAATTATGTTTTATAACTCAGAGAAAAAGCATGTTACTGTATATGTACCGTTTGACCTTTCTAAAAACATTACATGTATATACAAACATCATGTTCAAGAATGTGAGATGGAAAAGTCCATAAATTAGTAGAAAGATGTCTAGAATCATAAACTCCAAGCCACTGATGATAATTGGTGAGATAGATGGGATTGTGAATACATATGTTTTTGTACTGATTTTTCAGTAATTATTTAATAAGAAGAAAAATAATAAAAAACAGTGAAAATAAATATAAATTAAAACTATTTTAGCTTAAATAATTTTCTTAATTATGTAAGAATTTCTAATTTACTATAATTATGACCACTCCATTTGTTCTTTAAAAATTCTATATGAGTTTTGAAACCACATTTTGATGTTCATTGAGTACACAGAAAAGTCCTAACATAATGAAAGTTTCTTTATAATTTTTGTTATCATGAGATGAACAGTACTTTAAATATATACTTTATGCTTACTTAAATAGACTTTAATGTATATACTTGAAAGCATAAAATTATTTATAAATTTTGCAAAGCAAAAAAATGTAGGAAACATCTCCCAAAATAAAAGCTTGAAGGTAATTTGAAATATGCTATGATAGATCTCAGTTTTCATAATATTCTCATATGATCAATGTGCAAGTAATTAAGGAATTTTTACTCAGCCATTTATATATACTATATATTTTTACGAGTATAAAGGAAAGTTAGAGTTGGGATATTGCATAAGACTTGTAAGCACTCTGGACCTTTTTGGGCCAAGTTATGCCAAATCCTTCTTATCTAATTGGTCTGTGCTGTCATCATATAAGTTGGTTCTCATTCTGTGAGTGTGTGTGTATGTGTGTGAGGTTGTTAAGCAGAAGATTTTACAGAGGCTGTTATCTTCCGCCACCTCATTCTGCCTAGGTATGCTTCCATGTTCTTGAGGGGATCAGCTGGTTATGGTCATAGATAAACTGTGAAATTAGAAGTTATAGGGAGTTACTTAAGGACAGTATAGGCAACTATTGCAGCAGAAGGAGGCTAAAAGCGTGTGGCCAAGCATTGCAGAGGATTGCAGTGCCCCTGCAGGACTGTTGTCCCATCTGACTTTTGGCTGATCAATCTATACTCAAACTTCATTTTTTTTTACTTCTTTAATTTTATTTTTGTAATTATCCTGTCTGTACCACCTGGCCCGGCTTTCTTCTTGGCTTCCTATGCTGAGTATCTTCTATTCTATTTAATCCTCTTATAGTATATTAGATATCTAGCACAGGGTATCTTTGCCTAGATGAAATGAAATCACTGGTCCTATCAGGTTCAAGATTTGGTCATCTTAAAATTTTACCAAAGAAGAAGTAAAGTCAGTCAAAATTCATCTTTTGAATTTATAGTCACTCATTAATTTCATAAAGTTGAGTGTCTACTCAACTGTGCTCTATTCTAGTTACTGTGAAAAAAAAAAAGTAGGATACAAAGCAGACAAGCTCTCTGCCCTCATGATTGAGTGAGTATGCTGAAAATTACTACACAAGAGACTGTATAATAGGGTTTCCTGTAATGTCACACACACACACACAAAAAAAAAAATAGTGCAGGAAAAGTGGACAGAGATTGATAGATAATCAGGAAAGGCCATCATGGGGTGGCAACAGGAATAAAAAAAAAAAATGGGTGAGCTAAGCAAAGAACAATAGGAATAAGAATTTACTTATTTATTTGTTTGTTTGTTTTTAAATAAAATTAGCAAGTCCAGGCTCTAAGGCAGGAAGGAACTGGGCATGTCCAAAGCATCTGCAAAGCAAGAAAGCAGCCATGTGGCTGAGGGACAAGCAGTAGGAAGCAAGGACAGCAGTGTCCTCAGAAGCCAGCTCTATGGACTGGCTATGGGAAAGATGTTGGATCTTCAATTGAATGTGTCATAAAGACATGGAGGGAGGGGTCATGATCTGGTGCCTGACCTAATTTGATCTGTGTGTGTAGAATAGATATCTGGCTGATGAATGGGAACTATTTTGTGGGCAGACCAGCATGGGGGCAGGAGATCCTTAAGATGGTGACCACAGAAGGCCAGACAAGAGATGACAGTAGCTTGAACCAGAGTAGTAGCAAGAAAAGGCTAAGATGTGATTACAATGAAGGTGATCCTTGAGGGAAGGGGTGAAATTAAGGTTGATTCTGAGAGTTTTACCTGAGGAAAAGGTAGAAAAATGGCACCATTTACTGAAATGGGGACAGAGTATCTGGTTTCCGTGACTGTAAGTGAAATGATAAATATAAAAGCTAGTCAAAGTCTGTGGGAATGTTCAATTGTAATAAGATTGGTATATATTTAGGATAAGACAACCGAAATTCAACATTGATCTATTTTATAACCCTCTGCAAACCCATTATCTACGCTATTGACAAGTAAAAAGCTTTGGCATATGACTCATTTATTTGTACAGTCATTTCCTCAGTCCACACAGATGGTGTTTGCCGAGTCTGGAACAGGGGCATACTGTTGGGGGAGTAGAGATCCTCAGAGTCATACATGGCTATCTTACCTCTGGGGGAGATGTGAGAATGCTATCCCAGCAAGTCTAAGCCAAATCACAAGGCCTTTACTGTCCTTTTCTCTGGTCTAACATTTAATGTATTTTTTGCTGCCTTTTTTCTTTTCTTCTCCTCTACACAGTTTTGTGTAACTGTTGTCATAGCAACAAGATAGTCTTTGCTTAGGAGAAATAGTTTGGACAAAACTGTATTATAAATCAGCACCACCAACAGTATCATTCTCTTTTTTTTTTTTTTTTTACAATGTTTTATTGTTTTATTGAGGAACTAGGCCTTTTGAGGTTTAGGGACATATGACCCATTTTTCCTAATATAGAGGCCGTCAAACTTTTCTATAAAGTGTCAGAGAATAAATCATAGAGACTCTGGGGGCCGTTTAGTCTTTATCACAACTACTCAACTCTGCCCTCAAAGCACAATGCAGTCATAGATAGTACGTAAATGAGTAGATGTGGCTGTGTTAGCAGACTGGATTTGGCTCATGGGCAACAGATTGCCAATCCAGATCTAGCAATCTAATGTTTAAAGTATGTTCACTGAGCTATCCACATCAGAATTACTGGGCTGAACCCCAGATCTACTGAGTTAGAATCTCTGTGGTCATGAACTTGTAATAAGATCCCTAGGTGATAGCCATTCAACTGTGAATTCAAATGTTGAAGTATTATCAAACCTTGGTAAGGACTTTCTCAAATCAAGTTTAGTGTAAATTGCCGCAAAGCTTCCCACATCCTGAAATCAATATCCTTCCATTGTTATGTGAGGTAACATATGAGCAGCCCAAATAGTATTTTAAAAAGGAAGAAAAATTTGCCAACATTTTAAAGTCAGGAAGATTTCGCTTGAAAATATGGATTTCCGGCTTCTCTTATAAATCAGAAAATCTGGCAACACTGAGCCCACATTCTTGCATAGCAAAAATCTGCTAGAGTTGAGTCATGAGCACCCAATTCAGAGAATTCACATATGCTCAGATTTCCACCACATTCCCTGTCATTCCGCATCAATTCTTATGTGGTTTCATTCACCCTTTTAGTTACAGGTCTGCCTTCTGTGGTCATTTCATTTTGCAATCACTGATTTAGTAAACACACTCTCAGCATTCATTAATGGTGACTTGTCATTGGCTAGTTTATCAATCTTCCTATATCAAAACATAAAGACATATGCTGTAAATTACACATATGCAAAATTTTAATCTGAATGCCTCTAGAATCCAAAGATAAATCATTTTTACATTGTCTGTTGTAGTGTCTACAGCAATTCTGTTTCTAGGAGGAATGACAGAAGGGACCCCGAATAATGAATGACAAGTCAAAGGCATATATTTTTATCAATTGCTAAGATGTTTCAGTGAGACAGAAACGATCAAGCTACAATCTTGACTTAAAAATCTGGAGTCTGTCCCAACACTTCATGTTTAAAGTGAGACTGTGTTCTTTGGCCCAGTGCTTCCTTTTGTATCTGGAGGGACACTTGCAGATGAAGCTTGAAAGAGTGTGACTAGAGACATAAGCATTTCCAGCTTGCTGAAGCAAATGTGGCTTCTCTCCCCTTTGGTGCTTGCTGAAAGGAAGCCAGAGCCTCCTCTTACTGGCTGACATTTCCTTTTATTCTGTGCCCTCTTCCTTGCTCCCTTCTCTACTCTGAACCCCTGGTGGGAGGAGGTGGGAGGATATGAAGGAAAGGAGAGAGATCACTCAAAGGTAGAGTTCTAAAGAAGGGCAGTTCTAAGGAAGATATTCTGTTGGAGACTTCATGTTTAAAAGAAAAGAAAATTATTAGGGAAATGGATCACTCTGTTTTTTTTTTTTTTTTTTCCTACCAGGGATTGAATTCAGGGGCCCTCCACCACTGAGCCACATCCCCAACCCAATTTTGTATTTTATTTAGAAACAGGGTCTCACTGAGTTGTTTAGGGTCTTGCTTTTTGCTGCAAGTGGCTTTGAACTTGTGATCCTCCTGCCTCAGCCTCTGGAGCTACTGGGATTACAGGTGTGCACCACTGCACCTGGTTCACTGTATTTTTTTTTTTTTTTTTGCAAGAGGAAAAGCATTTCTATTGATTCAGAGTGGTCCCAATTCTAAAAGCATTACTGATGCTCATTGGCTTGTAATGAGAATTTAATGAGATCATACCCATGGAATATTTATCAGAGTGCCTTTCACATGGTGAGTTCTTGATATACACCAGCTGCTGTTATTAAACATCAATTACTAAAACAATTATTGTTCATAATAATAGTAGCCACAATCATTTGGAAAAAAATAAGTTCACTCTGAAGTATTTTTCTTAGTTGTCTAACTTTTCAAACTGTATTCTGGATTATTATAAAGGCATATAATACCTATTGATAATATCTTTGTGTTATTTCCCAAACTTCCAAAGGCACTGAATTTATTTTTAAGCTCTGATCTATAGGATAAAAAGCAATTCTCTTAAAAGAAATTTACTTGCTGAATTCCATTAAACAATGTACATGAGTAGAATAGGTGAATGATACATTGCAGTATGAAGACCTCATATGCCTTTCTTACATCACTTCTTTTTGATTCACCACTGATTATCAATGTTAGAAAATACTACTTCAGCTTCAGCCATAGAGATCTCTTTCAGTGAGTACAGAAATCCATGAGGTTTCACTAGCACCAAAATATGTTCCTAAATAGACATGTTCACTTCTGTATCTAAATCACCTTCTGATGGTTCTGCGAGTACAGACCATTGTTAAATTGCATCCCCCAAAAGGAGATCAGAGATGTTAAAAAAAATAGAGAGAAAATGAGGGAGAAGTTGAGAATACCAGAAGCAAATGCTTATTCCTTAGTTAATACGCTATTGTTAATACAGTTCCTTAACTTCATATAGAGGTATCTATCTTGCATTGTTTGGTTGTTGATTATTGTCTTCTTAGAAAGAAAGAGTCCCTCAAAGGGAGTATATTCCTGAGGTCATTTTTGCTGTTGAGATCATAGGCTTTTGAAGACCAAAAATAATTCCTATTTGTTTGAACTTCTGACCATCACCACCCCCAACCTCCAAACACAAATTTAGCATGTCCCTAAAGTACTGATGACTTCCTGGCCTTTGCTTCTTTAAAATTGGCATTATATATCACCTTGTTCTATTTAATTAAGCATGCCTGTTTTGGTTAATTTTACCTGTTTTTACTTCACTGTTTGATCTGTACAGTCTTGGTAGACTCTCCCTTATACCTTGTTGGACTTCTCACACAAATACCTATACCCCAACATCACTGTGGTGTTCTGACCTAGACATTAGAAGGACACAAATCCATCCTTATTAACTGATATGTTATCTAAACTTATTGGAACCCATGGGTGTTTTAAAAATCACAAAAAAACTTTGTGTCATTTTCAAGAAGCATAGATGATTATCAAAGGAAATTTGCACCTGGACTACTTATTAACATAGTTTACTGTTTGAATTTAAAGAAAAACTTTTCTGATTCTCCCCTGCACTCTCATTTGAAATGAAAAAAAAAAAAATCAGAGAGATCAAGGAGAACAGGCATAGGGAAACTATGATCCTCACTGATGGCCTGGATTTGTACTGAAGTTTATAGACCTACAACTTTCTACTATTTTGTACTATAAAGAGGCATCAATCATTCTTTAAACATAGTTATGTCAAGTTGAAACATCCTAACAGGCAAAAGCTGGATATGAGAAATTTTTGCTAATATGGCCAAGCTCTTAAAAAAAAAAAAAAGATTTGTATGAAACTCACCAGATGTTCTTAGCAACAATACATCAGGCCAAGAGGTTGACAGGATTCATACAATCAGCCATGTAAATGCTTCTAGTGAAAACTGTTTAATTGCTTTGAAGCACCATCTGTCATAATCACATCTTCTGAGAACGAATAAAGGACACCATACATTAAATTATAGGTTTCCTATAGACTAAAGAGTGTGACTTTTCCCTTTTATTTTTTAATGTCTCCCCCACAGTCTAATCATTGATATTTATGAAAGAAAAAATATGCATACAAGTTTTATCCTCTTTTAAATGACTAAAATCCATTTGAAAAATGCCATATATTAGGAAGCCCTGTGGAATGCTGTTGAAAACACACATCTGCTGAGTATTTTTTTTCATGTAATTATGTAACGTAAAATCTTCCTAAACAAAATAAAGAAAATTATAATTCCCAGCACTAGGTTTTAAAAAAATAGCCCAAAGCAGATTCTTTTTTCCCTAATGAGTGAGTCAAATTAAATCGAAAATATATCACCACAAAAATTCAATTATTTTATTCCTTTTCATAGTGGGCTATAAGTAACTGCTTTTTAGCTAAAATCCATCACTGTGTACAATACTACATTTGACCTACCAGTAAGTGGTATTTTAACATTCAAAACATGGTTTGTTAAAATGTACACAATTTCTTGCTTATTAATGTCCCTTCCCCCTTCACTCCTAACAGAATCATTACTGCTTCATCTCTGTTCTCCCTGTCTTTGTTGTGTTTTGATAGCTGCCTCACTGAAGCCTTTGGGATGGGGCTGGATGGGCATCAATCAGCTTGTGTTATATTCAAACCATTCAAACTTTACTACCTTCAAACAGTTATTTACTGTATTGAGCTCAAAATTCAGGAGATTGGCAATTTGGGCTGGTGTCAACTGCTGGATTTTTTGGTTATTCCAGGCTCAATTGGTGGGGGGTTATGGGAGGGGAGACAACCTGGTTAACTGGACACAGATTGGGCCAGAATGTTCTAAATCATCCAGCAGAATAACCCAGGTTGTTCCCAAGACTCAAGACCTCTTGAGTCCTTATACAATTTTAATTCATCACAACATACCCTCAAATGGTACTTCTTCACAAGTAGAGAATCTTAAGTAGAATACTTCCATTTCTTCCCACCTAGTCTTTGTGATATTGCTATTATTGTTTTACATATGTTTTGAGCTCCAAACACATTTTAATTATTTTCACCTTACCCAGCTTATTATTCCTTAAAGAGATTTACATAACACAAAAAGTCTATGTGTATCTGTGTAGTTAGCATTTCTGGTACTCTCCATTACTGGGGGATTTTTTGTTACCATCTGATGTTATTTTCTTTCTAGCTAAAGTACTTCCTGTAACATTTCTTGCTGTGCATATCTCACAGGGATAAATTCTTACTTTGAAATGCTCCTAAATCTGTCTGTATTTTTTGAGATATATTTCACTAGGCAAAGATTTCTGCTATGATTAAATTGGTTCCATCAGTATTTAAAAGATGTTCTTCTACCATCTTCTCTTTTTTTTGTGTTGATTCCTAAAAGAAACCTGCCATTATTTTTACTTTGGTTCCTCTCTGTTTTGTTTTGTTTTGTGTTCTCTTGGGGTGGTTCGCAGGTGTTGTCTTTAGCTTCTCACTGGTTGTAAGTAAGTTAATCATCATATACTTTCATAAAGTTTCCTCCTTGTCTTATCTGTGTGGAGATGGTTGAGCTTCCTAGTTTCCATCCATTTTGTTTCCATTGGGATGTCTCCAACCTGTTCTTCAGCACTGCCTATTGGCCCTTAATCACACACACAGTGTATTTTCTCCCTCTCATGTTTGTTTCTGTCTCTAGATGATGCATCTGGTTTGGTTCAGTACCTTCTATTTCTCTGCTTAACATGATCAATCTTCCTTTAACTTCTTGAACATGTGTTAATAACTATTCTAATGTCCCTGTCTAGGTAATGCATCTGCAGCATCTCTAGTTCAGTTTCAGTGGATTGATTTTTTTTTTCCTTAGTGTAGGTAATATTTTCTGGCTTCTTTATACACCTGGTGATTTTTGACTGGATGCCAGACATCATGGTTTTCAACTTGTTTGTTGCTGAGTAGTTTCATGTTCCCATAAGTATTCTTGAACTTTGGTAAAGGCTTATGATTGATCCTTCATGGGTTTACTTTTTTTAAGCTTCGTCAGGAAGGACAAGAGCTACATTTAGTCTAGGTTTAATTTTTCCCACTATTAAGGCAAGATCCCCATTCTCACTGATATTTCCTGAATTACAAGGTTTTTTTTGTTTTGTTTTGTTTTTGTTTTTGTTTTTTTTTTTTTTACTCTTACAAATAGTCCATGTTTCTAGCCTTGTCTGAACTTCAGAAAATGTTTCTTCTCATCCTTTCGGTTGGTTTTCTTCTGGACTTGTATAGTTGATTCACTTTTCTGCACTGATTAGTACTCAGATGAACACTTGACAGGGGCTTAATCTAGGTCTTCAGAATTCCCACTCTACACAGCTCTTTCCTACCCAGTGTTTCACCCTCCTTCCTCCAGCTTGCTTGGTTCCTTAGACTCCCAGGGTGGTTTCTTAATTCACAGGGGCTGCCATGTGCTGACTCAGCCTGGTTCCTGCTATCTAACATTTTTCATGAAGTGATACAACTTCATGTTAGGGCTTTCTTCATTTCTTTCTATCACTCAAGGATCAATCACTATCCCCTTCTTGATGTCCAATAGTTGAGCGCCCTTTCTGATCTGCTTTGTTGGTTTCTTAGTTGTTTCAGGAAAGAGGATATGTCTGATTTTCATTAATCCATCTTGACTGTATAATATAAGAGTATACTATTTAATTTAATGTGACTTTAACAAGTTTACAATTAAAGAGTTGTTTCAATCAGTGCATGAAATACTGCTTTACTGATCAGGATCTCAAAGGAAAAAATGTTATCTTATCACTGAGACTTATGAAAAACATTGCCACCAAAAGAGTTAAGAGGAAGTGGGATAAAAATTTATCTACATTTTAATCTCCTGTTTGGAAAATATAAAAGGTCAGTCTAGAAGGATGATGCTAAAATGTTCTCACATTGCTGTGGAAATTCAAGGATTGAAAATGATAAGGACAGATGTACAGAACATCTGAATGAAGACAAGATTTTATACTTTCCTTTATTTTGATTAATCTTGACTATCATCAACTAAATAACTCATACTCTTTCTTTAATATACAGAATCATATGTCCAGAAATGCAGATACAAAGAAACAAAAATAATGAACTAGCAGTGGCCAACAAAGAAGAAGATTAATTATTTAATTACTTTCTTTGAAAAAGCTTTCCTCTGGCTGGATGAAGTGGCACAAACCTGTAACTCCAGCTACTCGGGAGACTGAGACAGGAAGATTGCCAGTTCAGGTCAAATTAGCAAAAACCTGTCTCAAAATAAAATTTTAAAAAGATAGAGTGCTTGCCTAGCCTGTGGGAGGCCCTGACTTCAATGTCCAATACTAAAAAGTATTTTTATGTGAATATGTTTTCTTTTAAATAGTTCATCTCTATTATTTAGAAAAGGTAGAAGAACTATAACTACATTGAACTATGTTCATCTCAATTGCACCTAAACAATTTTTATATTATGAAATCTTAAAAATACTTAAATACGTCTTTCATCAATACTGAAAACCACTATTTTTCTTTAAATACAAAGTGGAATTTGTAGTTTTTAGTTAAGTTCATCACAAGCTGTATAATTTGAAAATTCACTAAAAACAGGTTGCATCTAATAAACTGGGAAAGATTATGCAATTCTTCCCCCACACCTAGATACCTCAAAAGCTACTCAGAATTAATTTATCCAGTGAATCTTCCAACTTAATCAATGATGTATCACTTGAGCTTATAAAAACTGAAAACATTTTGTGTACTCTTTTAAAGACTAGGTTCCTCTCTTTAAATTTCAATTATTCCTCTTCAGCAAAAGTCATTCTTTCTCATACCTTCCAAAATAAACTCATTTTATTCTCTTCTTCACATATTCAAGGATCTCTTGTAATTGCCTTCACAAAAAGAGAAGAATTTTTTTCCTGGTTTATACAATAAAGACTCTTATGGAAAAGCTTACAAATGTTCTACTTAAAATCTATCATATTATAACCTGTGATAATAACTCATCTTCAGCATTTTGAAAATTAATTACTAGTATAGGGACGTGGGGGAAAGAAGTACACATTGTTCCACCACCCAGGATAAAACTCATTAACATTTAGAATATTTCCTCCAGTGTAGTAAGTTCAATTTGATTTTGGACTGCAGTTGTGTGCATGATTTGTTTATAGCCCCACACATGTGGCTGCTCACCAGATGGAGCAACTTCACTAATTACCCATGTTTCCTCTAGTGTCGAGTTTACCAGTTGGCACCTTCATCAAAGCTCCTCTGGGGCTTTATAATCCTGTTACCGTGTATGGCTTGCTGTCTGCACAACTGCAATGCTTTCCTTTCCTCACTTCAGCCACCCACAGGCCCTCTGAATTAATCAAAGAGAGAGACAAGTAGAAACTGCCAGTAGGGCTCATTCTATCTTTTAGTTATTGGTTTTGATAATATATTTGAAGAAGACACATTCAGAAAATTAAGAGGCTTAAGGTGCAGGATAAAACTCACTGATGCAAGATGAAACACTAGAGAAGCTCCAGCCCACCTGCTTCTGGTAACAGACCCTGGTCTGGAGAATCATAGCCTGGCTTCCTGCAGCCACAAGCTGCAGAAGCACAGAAGCAGAACTGAAAGAAGAGGTTGAAGGAATGTTCTTAAGTTCCTCTTGTGACTCTACAGCATGCCAAGTTGAAGGATGTTCCTGCACAACAGAAGTCCACACTGATGACCCAAGGTCTGTCTCCCCACACAGAATTTCCTTCAAAACTATGTGTCAAGTACATTAGAATGATTGTTAATGCCAAGGAGGAATGAAAGTGGGAATACTGAACAAACCAACAAGTGGATCAGAAAGGTATGGGGTCTTGAAAGAATCAGTAATTATGTGATGAGAACCATGCTTTATGTTTAACCAAACTCTCCACAACTAAGAATAAAAACAACAGAGTTATAAATGGAGGAAAAATATGGGGTATTCAGCCCATATAAGAAAAGTTAAAGAGGAAATAGCTAGAATTAGGACAGACGAATCAGGAATTAGGAAGATGATAGCTGGAAAGATACTTTAAATAAGCTTTGACTTATAAAATTTTGAATGTAGAGGCAATAATCCATTGCCTCTAGATTCTGGATTCTGATTCTGGAGAAGGAAAGTAGAAAACATTGGGTAGGAATAGAAAACATTTGGGAAAAAAATCTACAGAAATATGTATATGCTGCAATCCATGGTGTTGGGCTCAGAAAACAATAACCCAAACCCCAAATAAGGCAATACTACATAAAGGAACGACCTCAAGGTTTCTCTTTGACTTTCTACCAACAAATTCCCAGGCTGGCCTTCTCTGTTTTTCTGACATGCCAGGGCTCATTTACATTGCACCATCTTTGCACACCTGGCTCTGACAGGAACACTCTTCTCACAATAGTTGTGTTACTGACCTCTTTCTACATTCATAGACGAGTCAGAATTTATCTCTTCAAAGAAATCTATGTGTGTCCTTTCTAATGGTGTCCTTTCCCCATGTCATTTGCTTTCATATTATCTCATTTTATGAGCTTCATGTTAATGATCATGTTTTGACCTTATCTTGCCAATGCACTTCTTTCCTACTTCTCCCACTAAATGTAGGCCCTAGGATAGGAAACTTCTTGCTTTTTAGTTTTCACTTCTCTACCCTTAGGGCCTAGGACAGTGCCTTGCAAATAGTAGATACATATAAACACTTATGAAATGAACAATTTGAATATTATAAATTTGGGCAATTTTTGAGGGCCTGGTTGAACTTGAACATATTGAGAAAAAGAAACAAGTTGGACATGGGAAATGGCCACAGTGTGTCTATTAGTATATTGTTCTGTGTATTTAACTAAGGAGTTTTCGCATGTTAATGTGGTGATAAAGGAAACACCCATATCTTGATTTTTGTTATCAATGTAAAAGAGATGTTGTGAGGAAAAAAAGAGAAGAATGCATTTAGAACACAAAGCTTGTCACCCAGATAAGGAGAATATAAATTACCCTGAAGGGGGGGGACCTCTGTGACCCTTAAACAGAGGAAGTTCCAGAACTTAAGGAGATAAGAGTAATTCCTCCTAAACATAAAATCTGTGAGAACAAGTTCCAATTAAAACCACTCAGCACTGGCTGAAGTGACCCAGAGTTGCCTCCCACATCTACCATGTATGGCGGAACTTGGAAATCTGAAACCATCCTATTGTCAGTCAAAAGTTAAGAGGTGAACCTGGGAAGGACTCTCTGGAAACTTCCATGGGACCCCCCAATAAAATGAGGACAGGAGAGGTGCACCATCCTTCCTCTGAAAGGACCTGCTCTCTCCCTTGGGAGGGTCTTCTTTCCCCATTTTCCTATCGCTTCCAATAAAGTTTGCTATTCTTTTACTAAGTCTCTTGTCATGCCTGGAATTCTCTCAAGCAAGGACACAAAATCTGGGGTAGGGTCCTCTGTGGCTGCTCTGTGGGCAGGTCTCCTCTATAACACTTTCTTCTCTGTTATTTTGTGATTCTTTGCTCATATTAAGTGATAAATTTTTATCCATAATATAAAACCAATCAAATCTTGTCCATAGTCCTTCTGAAACTTCAAAAGACCCGTATTTAACACCATATTGAATGGAAGGCATCAGCAATCCTAATTTAAAATAAAAACACTGAGATTACCTTTGTAACATTCTCTTTTTTTCTTCACTCTTAGCCTTAACTAAGTATATTTTCGCTTTAAATTCTTTTCTCCTCAATCTCATGGTTAAAAATATGATTTGTTCATGCTTGTTCATTTCATATTATCTCTTTCTTTTTGAGTTTGTTCTTCTTCTGTTTCTATTCTTATATTTTTCTTCATTTTTTTCCCCTGTGCAACTGTAATACACATAATCACTGCCTTCATGATGGGAATGTTGTCTGATAACAGATGGTAGGTTTTCAAAATCCAAATCATTGAAAACAGGAGACACAGAAAAAGGTAATCAAAATTGGATTCTGCTTAAGACAGAAAACGAAAGGTCATTTTTGCCCTGGTGAAATAAATCAAACTCTTATACAATAAACAAAGTTTACTAACTGCCAGGGGCAGGAAGGGAAGCGTGCAGAAACGCAAGGGAATTCATTTGTCTCTCTTAATTAGCTAATGGATTTTGAACATTAGTCATTAGGTCTCCATATTTTAATTAATTTAAGTAATTTATATAATCAAATTGCTGAGTATAAAATATTCCTAATAAACATTTCATCACTTATCCCAGAAGGATTTCAAGTAAATTCGTTTCAGTTATTCGACTCTGGTTTTTAGGAAGGAGCTGGAAGGATCAGGAAGCCATGGGTGATGGTGACACAAGGAAGCTGGGCAGAAAGGAGCTATAGGAAGGAGCTCCTGTAGACAATCTAGAGGGCAAGTCCCTCTGGTCACTGTCAGCCACAGGCAAAGAGTTGAAATGACATGACCAGCATTTAGAAAACATGGTGTATGTTAAATACACTTTGGCCTTTGTGCAATTTCAGAAAATTTGCCTGGTATTTTTTTTTTTTACCAGTTTCTTACAGGTATGTTTTTTAAACTAATTACAAGATAAGTTAAATCAGAAACCATTTTCACCGTTATATTTTAGCTACTTATTTTTCCTTCCTCAACCTCCTCTACCTCTTCTTTTAAGTTCGTACAATGTCTGTAATGCCATGTGGTTAATGGTAGTTGGGCTTACCTCTAGCACTGGATTCATTTCCACTTCTGTATTCTGTTCATTTTGTTTTGTTGCAGTGCTGGGAGTTAAATTTGCTGTGGTATTGTACTGACTTTCTATTTCCCCTTCTTCTTCCTACATTTTTTAATTAGAATTATTCTGTATGGAAATTCTGTCTCTTTTATGTATGAATGTATATATTTATATCATTAAGACTCAAAGGTATTTATTTTATTATTTGGTTTACATTTATTTTTCTTCTTATTGTTATTATGATTATTAACAAAAATGTGTTCACTATTTCACTTGGATCCTCATCTCCTTTGACACTTCTCTTTGCTTTGCTTTACTTTCCTTCAGTATGTCCTTATTTTCTGGTACCACACATGTTCCCTGTTCATCTTATAGTTTTCTTTTTCCCCAGTCCTGGAGTAATTTACTTCTCCAACAATCCCTGATTACTTTTATAGCATAATGGTTTTTAGAAGTTAATATCTGCAGGGCTCATTGTCCTTGGGTATCACTACTTCTAGCTCTCTTAATAGGCAGAGCGAGAGCTATATGATCTCTCTCTCTGACTTTCTCTCTCTCTCTCTCTATATATATATAGAGAGAGAAAGTCATGCAGATACACAGATGGACATATTAAATAATTCATGCCTATTTTTTCAACAAATTCTTCCTAATTGTCTACATTTCACCCATCATAGATCATCACTTCTTTGTGTAACATTGTATTAGACCATAGCTATTCTCATCTCTGATTGCAGTCATAACTGTGATCTCCTTAAGATTTTGCTACTCCAAGTGTGGCAATAGACCTGCAGCAGCAACTGAGAGCCTATGAGAAATGTAGAGTCTCACTTTCCGCCATGAGCAACTGAGTTAGAATTTGAACTTTAACAAAATTCTTAAAGTGATTAGAATGTTCATTACACTCTTAAAGATGCTACTTTAGAGAAAAGTAACTTACTCTTTTAGAATCTTCACCTTAGAGTTCCCCATAAGGTAGGCCCACTCAGAGCAGTTATGAATGATATACAATGAGTTGACCAATGTCATTTACATTTCTATAAATATTTAATCTCAGTTTAAAATAAATGGCAAGTTCTAAGACAAGGGACAGGAAGTCTAAATAAAGAGTTACTGAGGCACCATAACCAAATGCAGATATAATTCATTAAAAACTCTGAGCAGGGTACATAAACAGCACATCCACAATGTGAGAGTCATAAAATTTCAAATTATGGTTTTTGATTAATCATATTATAGGTAACTGATGATTGCTAATGTTCAACAATTGATCTAAGTTTACAGAACCCACCAAAGATATCTGCTGTATAAATTAACATGTTATTCAATTAGAATGACATGAGATCATAACAATTTTTAAAATTTAGTAATTATATTCATAATTTTTGCTTAATGTATTGGAAATTTATCAAGCCTATGAGAATTCTTTCATTTAACTCATACAGTTATATTAAAAAGTAGTAATTTATTTTACAGATACAGACACAGATTGAGAACAGCTAAGTAACTTGTTTAAAAGCCTCCAGGATAGCTCAGCTTTGCCTGATTTCAAAGACTCAGTTCTCAGTACTTAACTACTACAATGTACAAATGTTAGCTAAGAATCACATTAAGTAGTTACTGACACCTATCCTACTCTGACATTTGCCAATAGTATGAGCTTGGACAAAATATTTAACCTGTCTCAATTTTGTAAAGTAGGGATAATAATCATACCTATTTTTGGAGTGTTTGTAAACAATAATCATTTACAGTAGAATAGATGCTGACATAGGAAAAACTATTCTTATTATTTCTTCCTATTATTATCTCAAAGCCAAAGTGAAGGACCCTAAAGTAAAAAGATATAAAAGAGATTCAAAGTGATGAAAGATAAAAAAATCTAGCCAGATGGAATACTTTTATAGGGAGCTCTTGGGAATTGATCATTTTACCTGCAGTAACTTAAGAAAGCAAAAGAATACACTTATAAGCAGACTCAGCTGTTTTTATAACCCAAAAACATTTCAGCAAGCAACATAATCCTTCAGCTCAATCTCCCACCTCACTTCAAACCTTATTATAATAGTTCACAATGCCAAATTCTGCAGAAGGATACAATGCCTACAAAAGAATTCATGCATATATCCATTAATTTTTACTCTATCAAAAGTAAACAACTAACTCTTTGATGAGTTAATATATTTCTCCTCTTTTTATTCTAAAATAAAAAAATTGGAAAGGCCAAAACAATTCCCTGCTGATTTAGAGGACTATTTAATTGGTAACTGTTTTGAACCTTAACTTGTTTAATATATTATACATTAAAAACTCCTGAAGTCAAAGGATGTGCTGTGCAGGACTCAGCAAGTATGCAGGATTGTTCGGTCTTTGTGTAGCTGCCCTTTAGACATGCTGTTCAGTTATTTATAATGTATTAAAAGAAAAAGGAGCACAAATTGGATGACATGGCAAAATTAATTGCCAGCCAAACTAGCAAGCCCAATTGAAAACTGGTATTTTGTTCTAGGTTCTGTATACTTATTTAAAAGATGTACCAGGCCCCAGATGGAAAAGTGGAGGCAAAAAAAAAAAAAAAAGGAAAAAGCAGGTGGTACAAACGCTATATAGCAAAGAAAGATAGTGACTTTAATGTGCTCTTGTTCTTTTCTCACTGAAAAAATACAGGGTAGTTTATAGCAGGGTCAAGGTCAACTCCAGACTCAGACATCTGAGTGTAGTGCCTCACTCTCCATTTACTAGCTGTGTGACCTGTGATAAATCATGTCAGTTCCCTCTTCTATAGAATGGAATTTATTGTTACCTACCTTGATGTGCTTTAACTGTTCAAAAATTACTTCTTAAAGAAGTTTTCTTGGCTCTCTTGATTAAAATAAGCACCATAATACTATTTCTACTATGCTTGATTTTCTTCATTACCTGGTACTTACCACCACCCAACAATACATTCAAGAAGAAATGTTTGTTTTGTTATTTTCTCTCCCCTAACAGGCAAGTCAAATGAGGGCAGGGATTTTGCTTCCTTTCTACTATAACCCCAGCACCTATGAGAAGGTCTGGCACATAACAAGCACTCGATAAATGTTCTCCATAATATTGTTACAAGAGATAAACAGAACTATTTGTAAAATAAAGGCAAAATATCTGCTCTTTTATTGAAAAATGCCATTCGGTTTAAAAACTCAACTTGTCATTTTGAACTGATGACAAATGAAAGCAAAACTTATCCTTTTTAGCCAACTGACTTTAGTTGTGACCTGACTCTCCTCTTCCACCTACCTGCATGACATTTTCATTTTAGCCACGAACAGACATATAAAAGAGGAATACATGGAGCTGGCTTAAAAATATTAACAAAGGGAGTCTCTCAGGGTTATTAGTTGATTTATAAGCAACCAAAAAGTAGGATGGATGTTTGGAAGAAATGCTCCTCAGAATCCCAATAATAGCTTCCAATCTCTGTGCCATTTTAATTTCTCTAGGTAATTACCTATTTTTATTCTTCCATGGCCACTGTAAAGTATAGACAGTTATTGCAAAACTTTTATAAATAAATAAATGGTTGCACTGAGACTTTTTATAATCTTTCCAAGGTCACCAGTTAGTGCAAGTTAGTGACAGATCTGGGACTCATGCCAGCCAGGCTGCCTCTTGACCCTGTGCTCCCTTATCCATGCTGCTGTACTGAATCCAGATGCTCAAGAATAGTGCATGTTCACATTTCAGAAAGGGCAGGAACAAAAGTGGCCCCAGGGATCTCATGTTGTTTCTCAGGTTCTGGCATCTACATGACTCACTTTTAAAGTGTTATGAGCTCAAATTCCTAGGATAAAGAAATAATTGGTGTAGGTGTCTGAGTCTGGATGAATAAGCTATGACCCATGGTTCAGAGACATGAATTATATATATGACATTTGGGGACTAATTCCTGTGATATGAAGCCTTCCCTAGAGAAAAAGAGATGTTGTGAGTCCAACAGCCACTTCATACTTATTTAATATATAAGGTACAAAATATTAGGGATGTGACATATAGATTTGGAAATATCAATAAGAAAAGGAGAGAAATAACTTCTGTTTAAGGTTGTGTGACAACCTTGAGTGGTACATACTATTATTCATATTTCACAGATGAGATAACTGAGGACAGAAAGATTGATCCATACTCAAAGCTATAAAACTAAATATCAAAGTCAGCTTTGACACATATCTATTGCTTCCAAAGTCTATTCTTTCTCTACTACACTATAAGATTTGCTTTTTTTTTTTTGATTGGCTCAAATATGGGTCTGAAGAAACAGCAAAATAACTTAAAGATTGAAGTTTAAAATAAAACTTTAATAATCTTTTATGTGTGTGTATTTGTGTGTTGGTCAATAGAGGAAAATGTATGAGGTATTTAACAATTTAAAGAGATTTTTCTCTCATTTGTTTAAGATATTCAAAATACCTTTACAATAGAAAGTTATATACTTTTCAAACTCCATATTAGTTTGGTTCAAGTCCAGTTGATCATTCTGCAGTCCATTAAAAAATAGGTTAAAAAGCTGAATCAAAGAAGATATTATGAAAAGGCATTGATAAATGGTTAATGGTGTGAAAATTAAAAAAATAGATAAACTAAATTTAACAGAGTTTTACTGAGCAAAGAATGATTCATGAATTGGGCAGCACCCAGAACTAGTGGAAAGCTTGGCTCCATAATGTGGGCAGAGAATATTTATAGACAGAAAGCAGACATGTCAGTATAAAAGTGTCTTGATTTGTTACAGCTCTGTTTGCTTTATTTGTACATGGTCTTATTGGCTGGTGAACTCTGACTGGCTGAAGTTTGACTGCTGTGGTTGGCTGTGACTTAGATGTTTGTTTGAAAAAAGTACTCCCAAGTTGAGCATTCAGTTTGTTTATGTACTGTTAGGTTGCAGCTTGTTATGAATGTATTCAGTGTTTGGAGGCAGTCTTGTTAAAGTAGTTTAAAAGCAAGAAAAGCTCAAAAAACCTTAACATGTGCCATCTGAGAGATTGAAATGATAGACCATGACTGCCGAACCTGATTTTATCAAAAACCTTATTAATTCTTAATTTGAAATTGGGCTATCATCTATTTTTAAAAAACTTGTTTTAATGAGAGTGGGCAGAAGTCAATCATCCTCTTCACCCAGAAGAATTAAAAAAAATTTAAAATAGGCATTAAGAGAAACTATAGCTCAAACTTTCAGCTATATGTTAGTTAAACTGAATTACATAACACACACAACCTGAGGTAGAAAGTATGCTCTCTATTCCTACTGATTTTCTTCAAATTATTCATCTAGTCATGGGCAGCTGCTGGATATAAGCCTGGCTCTAACTTCCTGCTGCACACCCTGTGGGTGTGTGCATAAAACTAAGTGTCTACACAAGGTCTATAAGGAAGAGCAAAACAGAAAGTACCTAAGCCACCTTAGGTGACAGATTCCATTTTCCACCAATAATATGAGTAAGAACTTTTTTCATCAGGAGAAGCAGGTTCAGGTAGGGTCAGGATGGTTGTAGTATTTGTTGTCATTGATTCTAGGTGAAGTTTCTATTTTGTATCCTATATAAAGACTGTTAAGTAATATTCCTATTTATTTATCCATCCATTAATTTGTCCATATATTTATAACAATGTGTTTATGAATATATCTAAATGTCTATCATTCACCTGTCTAAAATAATGCATGGGTGTCTTAATATATCAACGTTATTTGTTAAAACTATCACAAACCAAATATTGAAAGTCCTAACTAGAAATCTGTGTGTGGTGAGAAACATAATAAGTGAACATTCAAGACTTGGACTTCAGGGATTTCAAGTCTCCCTTTGCTGACTATAAAACTATTCTGTAGTCATTCAGAGCAGGTGCAAATTATTCTAGGTACAATGTCTTTCAAGTGCTTGTAATTTAGACTTCATTTAAAAGTGAAAATAGCCCACCCTAGGAAATACCTGATAATGTAATTAATCTATAATTGATGCTATCTAGGATCCCCAGACTCATTTTCAAATAAATACATTTTATGTCACATTAAATAACCATCAGCACAACACTTTCAAACATAAATGTGTGTGAGGTACCAGTTAGATTCAATATATAGGTGATCAATGTGTCACAGAACAAGACATCAGTGTCTTTAGAGATTGCATTTCCAAGCTCATTTTAAAGACTAAAGGTAAGCCTCTTTATCTCATGAATAATATCTCACAGTTCCTCAACTGCATGTGGAAGTATGAGTGAAGAGGAAACATGTCTAAAGAGATGCTAGTAGATTTGTTTGCTATCCCTGTTGCTCAGGAGATACTGAATTCTCTTTCTATGATCACTCTCCCTTGCCCTCCTTTTTCCTTTCCCTACCCATACCTCCATCTGTACCCCAGTCATGAAATGAGAGAATAAGATTATTTTGTTGAATACATAACATTAAAGATTTTCTGAGCTAGAGCCTTTCACAAGATTGCAGGAAGGAGATCCTTATCTCTCTTGCTCCTTAATGAGCATAAGAATAAACTGATTATATTTGTTTCTTATTTCATTCAAACTTTCATTATATATCCCTGTATGACAGCATAGCCATATTCTACACTTTTTCTAAGAAGTATGGACAGGAATTCTTCATGCCATAGAATTGCAATCTGGGCAGAGAAAACTATTTTTTTTTGTTTTTTTATGGAGGGTGTAAAATATACTGTTCTTTAATATCTCTAGGATGAAGTTTCTTAGCTATGGATAAATTTCAGATATATCTGAGAAACTTGCTACAGCACAAATCACACACGTTCAGAAACAATGCCTGGAACTTCTGATGGAAATCAGAGGTCAGAGCAAAGTCATGGAGGATTTGGAAAAATCTGCCTAGTATGTCTACCATAATACTCCTGGTTGGAATCTCCTTTTGTATGAAGCATGAAAGATACTACTGAATTATAGCAGACCATCAGAGAGAAGAATACTTCGACTACAGTAATTGAAATTGTGTTTCTCCATCATCTACCTTACTGTAATTTGTACCATTGGCTGATATATATTTACTTTTGGTACATTCTTTCCTGTCCATTGCTATTGAACTTTTAGGCTTCTGTTGTCTGTTTTTCAGTTACAGACACTTTTTAAGATTAGTTGGAGAGTTCAGAGGAGTAAATTTTTTCAACCAACATATCTTTTAATGATTACTTTCAAAGCCCTAGATTGGCATGTTCTTAACTGCCTCCATCTGCTGGTGTTCCCTGAGATAACATGACCTCTGTCACTTCATAGTGGGTTCTATATGCCCTGAAAGCATTTTCCCCTTCAATTTCTTTCCTTGAGGTTCAAAATGGAATCCTTAAGTGTTTCTTAAAGGAGTGCCACTTTTGGTGGTATCCTTCATTCCATCAAACTTCCTCTCTCAGTGTGGCATGATTGGCCTTCCTGTCTTTATCCAAAACCCAAACGCCTCCACCAGATATTGAAGGCATTTAAGGTAACAGCATCACTCAAATCCAGAACCACTGTGCATGAACTGGTCACTCCCTAAAGTCTCTTCATATCTGCACAGAGGACACAGACACCCATTGGAATTGGATCCCAGAATACTCCTCAGTACTATTAAGCCCTTATCGTATTTTAATTCTCTAATAGCATATGTATAAGTTTTACAAAAGGATAAATTCTCATCAACATGCTTTCTATTCTAATAAGAGGCTTTTAAAATAATTTTGTTTTAGGGACAAATCCTTATTATATAATAAAAAAGATGCAGACATAAAAAAATTAAGCTGGAAAGTTTTAAAATATAGACATTTGAAGGAAAACATCACAAATTTTATGAAAAAAAATCTATTTTTAAACACCTGTTAGAAAAAAAAACTCTAAGAAAGCATTATTAATAATAACTATGCACTTGTGATCTTTCCATGTGTATTATGTAACATGTTCACCATGCTTTCAAAGTTTAACCTTGGTATTGACAGAAGTTCTGCCTCAACATTTTTGTGTTCAAATTTCAATATGAAACTGCTGAAATAGAACTAAACTAAGTAATGAATGCAGATCTCTGTATTAACTGAACTGCAGACAGCAAATACGCAACTGTTTCTTTATCCCAAGAAGAATGACAGCATCCTGGGTCAGATTCATTTCACAAGGGAGACTGTGTTGCATTATTCTAAGTCCTCCCTAGTATAATCTTGAAGTACCAGGAAAGGAACTGAGATAAAATGACAACAGACTCTGACTTCTGATTCTCAAACTTTGGGAAAGTCATTGAACTTCTCTGTAATTGGATTCTCTTTTCTGTAAAACAGTATTTCTCAACATATTTTCATCATCACACTTTCAAGATTATTTTTATCTTTCATTATCAGACTTTTTGATATTTTTCCAGGCTCCCTCATTGACCAACTCAATCAGATTCTCCAGAGCTGTGGACTGGGCACGTACATTTCCCTAAAATTTCATGCAGGTTTCTAAAACACCATATTCTAAAGTGAAACTTAAACATTTTTTTCTCATGTCTCAGAATCAGCTGGGGGTGCTGACAGACTCTGAGTATTGTACCCAGAGTCTCTAATTCAGTGGTCAGGAATGAGGCCTGAGAATTTGCATTCCTAAGAAGTTCCAGATGATATTGATTCTGCTTGTCTGAGAACAACACTTAGGAAAGCATTACTCTAAGATCTTGTAACTCAAAATGCGGCTTCCTGGCAGCTTGTCAGAAATATATTATGTGAAATATTAGTAGAAATACTGAGTTAAAGACTTAATCCTTGAACTACTAAATCTGAATCTACTTTCTAACAAGATTTTCAAGTGGTTCATATGTACATTAGAGAACTGAACTAAAAGTTTTTGAATTTTTTTATGACTTAAAAATTGATAGTAAACTATTTATCCAGCTAAACAACACCACATGTTTTAATAATAAATAACAATTAACTTTTGTTTTTGACATGTTTTAAATCAAACTGTTTTTATTAAAATATAAAATCATTCAATAATCTTTCTTTTACCTTACCAACATTTCCAGACCTGATATTTAAATATAGTTTTATCTAAAGTTCTTAAAAAGTATTTCTTTCACAACTTGGCTTTTGGCACACACTGGGTTCCACTTAAATGATTCATTCACTCATATTATTCCTGCTGTGCCTTACAGTGCATTTATATTTTATGTAGGTGCTTTTATCCTTTCTCTGTCTACTTCCTTCTGGGGTGTGTAGGAAGGCAAGTTCGTAAAATTGGTATATATAAGATATTACTGAGAAACCTTTCTATAGTAAATATTTCAAAACATTTAAGTAACAAAGAATTCTTTCTTTTGCTTCCTGACTCCTACCCTGAAAATACAATTTTCTAAATCTTCCTTAATATGGGTGTGTTTAGTGCTGTGTAAAATCTGAAATTTCCTGTTTTTTTATGACTAGTTATCATTTTTAGCTGAATTGGTGTAGTATTTACTGTAAGTTCAGCAGAATCGAGCTATCGAAAGATAGGTTGATCCATAATCAAAACTCCTGTCCCTTCTCCTAAAATCTCATGCTGATGCTTTATTTTTGATTTTGAAACTCTTGCAGAGTCAGACCAGGATTGGTGAATCAGGAACTCAGACAGTCTTGCAAACAAGAACCTCCTTCAACTCTCTGCCCTCTCTCACCTCATCCTAATCCTGGCCTTCGTCTCCTGAATCAGGCACCTGATGCAAATTACCACAACCCTTCATAGCGTAAAGCAACCAACATTTCTTACTGGAACACTTCTGTGCACCATAGCTGGGTCCTCCATCTCATGGTTTCATATAAGACTGTAACTGAGGTATAGCCAGGGTCTACAAGTTAGCTCAAGGCTTGACTGGGGGACAGTGTGCTTCCAACCTCACTCACACAGTTGCTGGCAGGATTCAGTTCCTTCCCGTGCTGATGAACTAAGGGCTCCCATTGCTTGCTGGCTGTGGCTAGTGGTTTGGCCCAGTTCTGGCCTCTGCATAGTGAAGGTCTCTTTATCAAAGCAGATAAATGGAAACAAAGAGAGTGAAATCCAGCAAGATGGAAGCTATGGTCTCTTATGAAGCAATATGAACAGTGGCATTTGATCAGTTTGTTATAGTCTATTTATTAAAAGCAAGTCACAAAGTCCAGCCCCCATTCTTCTTTTCAGTTTTACTCCTTTAACTCCCCTGGGCCCAAACACACACACATAGCACTGAAGGGATCATTCATGAGGCGTCATCTCAGAAGGCTCCCCACCACACCCCCCTTATAATTCTCAGATAGACTCCCCATGGTGCTGCTGCTCTGCATCTTCATCTTCTTTTTTTGTCTTTTTTTTCTTCTTTATCTTCTTCTGGTACAAGAATCATTTCACTTGGCAAAATGAAATGCTATGCTTGGACTTATTAAGGGTTTCATTATTTTATTATACCAAGGTGGTGTATCTGAAAGGTTGTTAAGCCTTCTGAGATGTCTCAAGAAATGGGAAGGGCCTCTGACCCTAGGGAGCTGGCCTGGCTTTATCAGAGAGGCCTTGGTGTTGCTAGGAGATGGCTGAAAAGGCAGAACTAGCCTGCTATGTTCTCCTATTGCACACAAAAATTTCACAGGGCATCATCAGATGAGACCATCCTGTGACTCTAATAGAGCAGGCTCAAGAGATCATTGTCTAAGATAAAAAACGACCAACTCATCCTCTGTCCTGGCTGACCGTGAGTGCCTGCTGCTGCCTTACCAATCACTGCTGCAGCTTTCCCTCATCTTTTCACTTGTAGGGTAAGAGTTATTATGATACCAGTCACAGAATTACCCTAATTTCAGAAGGCAGCGCAGTGCAAAGCCCCACTTTCTTAAACAGTCACCTCACCCAAGTCCAAATCACCTAATCCAACTCCAAATCCTACAGATGTCTTTTTTTTTTTTTTTTTTTTTTGGTGGTGCTAGGGATTGAACACAGGGCCTTGTGCATATGAGGCAAGCACTCTACCAACTGAGCTATATCCCCAGGTCTCACAAATGTCCTTTCTAATATGCTGTTATTGAGGCTCCTTGGTTTTTCATGATGTGCTTTCACTCTTTTGTCCATGAACCAAAAAGGTACCTTGCTGTGAAAACAGGTGGCTCTGGTCATCCTTGGCTTTAGAGCATTGACAACTCTGTGTCCATCTTAAATGTGGTAAAAATTAAGCATCACATACTATTTCAGAAGGATTTGTTTGCTATGGCAAAATAAACTTGGTTTCTTTCATTATATTTTCAAAACTAATCCATGACATGAAAATAAAGACAGAAGAATTCTGGCTCACTTACGCAGTTATACAATTAAATCTTTAATTATGGGTCATCTGGTTCTGAACAGCCACTATGCCAAAACTGTGCCCAATGGGCAGGGGCTAGCCTCATCCTTCTTTTGGATCTTATTCTTGTGCCCCAATACACACAAGCACAATGCTGATAGACGAATCAGATCTGAGATCTCCCTGGGAAGTAGCAGTGAAAGCTTGCTCTGTGTTCTCCAGAAGCACACCATGCGAGGGCCCTGATTGTGCACGAGTGTCCCCAAGCTCCAAGTCCATCTCTCATGGAAGGCTCAGCACTAACTAAGGAGTGTCAGTTATGTGCTTGGTATTTCCAGGCTATCAATTAATGTAAACCTTTCTTAAAACATAAGTTCTATGAAACTGAATTTCATACATATAATTATGTTTCTCTGAGACTTAGGCAAGTCAGGTTAAAGGAATAAAAATTGACATAGCAAAGTACTTGCACTGAAGTAAAAAAGGCTAGTTTTCACTAATATTGGATTGAAAATAAATTGATCCCACTATCATTAGGCATATAGTTAATCAAAGGAAAGCATAACAATGCCAATTGTTTTTTTTTCTTTTTTCTTTTTTCTTTTGGTACCAGGGGTTGAACCCAGTGGCACATAACCACTAAGCCATATCCCCAACCCTTTTTATTTTTCATTTTGAGATAGGGTCTTACTAAGTTGCTTAGGGCCTCACTAAGTTGCTGAGACTGGATTTGAACTCGAGATCCTCCTGCCTCAGCCTCCTGAGCTGTTGGGATGACAGAAGTATACCAACACACCCAGATGACAATGCCATTTTAATTATACAGTTGATTTATAATAAGTTTTCATTCCATTAAAGGGAATCAGACCTTAAAAAATGTTGTTATGAGCAATCATTCAGATGGTGAGTCAGTGATTCCTGCTACTTGTTTTGGGACCAGCAGTGAATTGTGACCAGTCAGTCCCGATAAATGTATCATTTAAATTCATCTATTATTATAAATGTTAATTTTTTAGACTGCAGTGGTAATAAGCTCATGCTTATTAGGTATACCTTGTACTTTTCCTTTTGCCCTTTATGGATAAGAAGTAGGTAGTTAAAAGGTAAAAGAAATCCTATAGAAAAGAAGTCGGAAAGGAGAAAAAGATACATACTACTCTCAGTACAAAACATAGAACACCATTTCTGTAAAGAGACAACAGCAATGTTTGATTTAAAGTCTACTTGGGTGGGAACACAGCTCCTCGTTTCTGTTGGCTTTGTGTTTTGCATTCTGGTTTTGCTTTTAAAAATATAGCTATAATCTCTCTTCCTTGAACTACATTATCAGAGGATTAAAAAACCATGTAAACATTAAACAAGAAGAATGATAAAACAATACTGGCCATGTTCTTTCAGGGCACACAGTGGTGAGCATAGGAAAAGGTAAATTAAATTTGTGCCCTGCACTTTAGGAAGAATGCTTCCAAAAATGTTCCAATCGAAGGTAAGCATGTTTGCAAAGCCCAGGATTTGAAAATTAAAGGAGGATCAAAAGATTCCAAAACTTCAATCTGATTAGACATTGATCCATGGTACCAAAGTAGAAACAAAGGGTGGATGTGATATATGAAAATCATCAGGAAAGCAGTTCTAGCAGGTCCAGATTTAATAAGAGTAAGCAGAAAAAATAGATGGAGAGAAAGATGCATAATTTAGGATGAATATAGGAGAGGCACAGATGTCTCTGAATAGTTTCTAGAAATAGAAATCCTAGAATAAACCAAGGTTTGTGAAAAAAGGTAAAGGCAAGAGAATGTTATTCTTTTCTTTTTGTTTGGAGAAACAAGAAAAGGAAGGGATGTAGCCATTACTTGGCACAGAGGATGGGTAACATGATAGATGACAAAATGAAGATCTTCTCAACTTTATTCTTATTATCCTTTCATTTTAAATAGCATAATCTTCAGACCAAAAATTTTAGAGTGAACATTAGAAAAGAGAACAGGTACTGAAAATGAGTAGCTGCTAACAGGAGCTCCTGGCATTCCTTAGTTACTAATAAATCCTAAAGTCTTTGAAAGTGCATTTTATTGCTTCAAGTAATATATTTAAAATATTTTTCTTTAACAATTTAATATTGGTTATTTTATCACCCCAAACAAAACAACCAGACACACACACACACACAAAATCACTAAAAACCAACTCTGTTTTTCAGCTACATTTAGGTGCTTGATGCACATATTTTCCCCCTCTACCATAGTTTGGTAACCAGTTTAAGGCTACTGCCTTCCTTTTGACATTATTTTATTTTTCATGGATGAAAAATCTTTTGTTACTCCATATTTCATTGGAAAGGGTAATTTCCTAGTCAATCCACTTTGGGCTTCATATAGCTCGGTTTTATGAGCCAATATAATCCACACATATCCTAGCTTGAATAAAACAATGAAAGTGCAACATCACATCTGACTTTAAATATATAATGGTCCTTCAATATCTTAATCAAATTTATTTTTATTCTAGTTTCTGTTCTTGTACAGTGCAATATTTACAGGTGCAGCAAAGAAGGGAACCCAACAAATGAACTCACCATGAAGTGGTGAATTAGATGCGAGGAAAATCAGGAGGCTATCATTTCATGGAAACCAAGAGACAAAAACCTTAAATAGGAACTTCTTGGCTAACTCTACTGAATACTCCAGAAAATAAGAGAAAAATCCAAATCCAGTAGCACCATTGAATGAGGCATAGTGGAAGTCACTGCTTTCCACTACAGTAGTTACAAGCTGTAGAAATGCAGTTTGAAAGAGGTTTAGGAGATCAGGTAGTGGAGAAGGATGACATAGGAACGCTAAGACTCAAGGTTCAGAAAGAGAACAATGAGCGCACATAAACACCTACTCCGTGTTTAACATTTATTCAGCATTGTACTTTACAGATATTGCATTTTCTTTCAAAAATACAGTATTTTTCTTTAAGGGAAGTCTCAGGAAACCCTCATCACTTTAAATTTGCTTTTTGTATTTATAATGCATAAAAGTTTACAAATTTGATGTGTAATTATTATGAGGAAGATGGTGTTTTTTCTCTTCTCCAGAAGACTATCTGTAGGCCTAAGGAGGTAGAGTGTAAAGTCACACTCACACACCCATACAAACACACACACACACACATACACATCCCACAAGGGAGTTCTATTATGTGCCTCCCTTTCCCTTCAAGAACACACACACACACACACACACACACACACACACATCCCACAAGGGAGTTCTATTATGTGCCTCCCTTTCCCTTCAAGAACACACACACACACACACACACACACACACACACACACATCCCACAAGGGAGTTCTATTATGTGCCTCCCTTTCCCTTCAAGAACACACACACACACACACACACACACACACACACACACACATACACAAATGACATATGTAGAAAAGCATGCCAGATATTGAGTCATATCTGTCTTATCTCTGTTAAGGCAGAAACAAATGGTTTTATTTCAAAGCCTAATGCTTTGAGCCTAGAAGGCACTCAATAAATACCAAATTCAGTAAATACCAAATCTGAATCTGAATGTTGTCATGGAAAGAGATTTGGTTACTAATTAAGACGACCTAGATATCATTCCTGTCCTGTCATGAACTAAGAAAATCTACTTGGATTCAGATGTCTTTTATGATTTTTTAAAGCTAAATGGTTGGACTATACTATTTTAAGTTTTTTTCTCCATTTAATATTCTATGACTTAGTCTGTGCCATAGTGTTCTGACATAGGAACTTGAGAAAAGATCAAATCTAAGAAAACCACATAGGAATCATAAGTTTTGCACCTAGGTTCTATCATAATGATGATATTCTATGCTTTTATGCTCCCCAGAATACACAGAGCTAACAGAATTTTCTTCATAATTGAGTTTTTTAGCAATAACAATGCAACTATATATCCATTTTAAATGTATTGATCTTTACACAGAAAGATTTCCCAATTAAAATCAGTGCAGCCTTTAATTAAAACCATTTTATTCTAGTCACAAAATTTTAAAGGGTAATATTTTCAAGACTTAGAATTTTAGATAACATCAGAACATTTCATTAATATGTAACATGCTTAAATTGCAGTTTCTGATTTTGTGATGACTTTATTGCACTAAAATTGAATTATGGCTTCTCAGGGAATGAGAGTGGAACAAGAGCACACATACATCTTATAAAAACCATTTATTCAGAATACTGTTGCTTTTGTCAGCATTTTCACTGTTGTGACTTAAAGATCCAACCAGAACAACTACAGAGGAGGAAAAGTTATTTAGGGACTAACAATTTCAGAGGTCTCACTCTATAGATAGCAGACTCCATTCCTCAGGGCTCAAGATAAGGCTGATCATCATGTTGGAAAAGTGTGGCAGAGGGAAGCAGTACACATGATGATTAGCAGACAGAGAGAGAGAGAGACAGAGAGAGACAGAGAGAGACAGAGAGAGAGAGAGAGAGAGAGAGAGAGAGAGACAGAGACAGAGAGAGACAGAGACAGAGAGAGACAGAGAGAGACAGAGAGAGAGAGAGAGAGACTCCACTCACCAGATACAAATATATACCCCCAAACCATGACCCCAATGTCCCACCTCCTCCAGCTACAACTCAGCTAATCCCATCCCATCAGGGGATTAATTCATTGATTGATCTGGTTAAGGCTCTCACAATCCAATCATTTCTTCTCTGAATTTTCTTGTATTGTCCCACATGTGAGCTTTTGGGGAACACCTCACATCCAAACCTTAATAACTTTAAACACTTTTTAGTGAATGGAGTTTTTAAAAGATAACTTAAACTTTCAGTTATGTTTCTTCATATGCTGTTCCATAACAAGACTTTCTGTTTGTTAAATCAATACATATATTTGAATATAATATTTACAAATTGGTATTTAGTTAGTGATTTATAATTAAAATTGGTATCTTAGGTAGAAAATCACTATTTTCTTACATTGAAGCATATTTTCATCATAATCCTTAGAATGCAATTACAATTATACTGGTGGGTTCACTTCTTGTAATACAATGGGCCAGATGTTCAGTGAAACACCAACAAACACGGTGCCCTTAAAAATGTTCATGCTAAACAAGTATAGAGAGGCGGGAAAGCAGATGAAGTCACAGAATTGACATTTCTCCAGGTACTCAGCCTTTCCTGGTAACTCAGAGGCTAGGTTTTAACAGCCAAGTATGTTGGGTTTAGATGAGGCCTGGCTACTATAGTTGATGGGAAGTGTTATGTCCTACATTAAGTTGGATACTGAATAGTCAATATCTCAGAGGTTAATTAGGGGAAAATATTGTCTCACAAATGAATTCAAGATTAGCATAAAGGGGTATTTGGTAACTATCCACAAGAAACTGGAGGAAGTGGTCAGAAATTTTGTTTTAAGAAAAATGGGTTTTAAAGCCATTCCTCCAGAATTATGTTACTACCTAAAAGTATTAACTTTCCCTCTCAGATCTGGAACAAGAAAAGGATGCTCACTTTCACATCTTTTTTTCAATATAGCATTGGAATTCCTAGCCAAAGCAGTTAGGCAAGAGAAATAAATAAATAAATAAAGAGCATCTGAATTGAATAATAAAAAGTCAAAATGTCACTCTTTGCAGATAAAATAACCTAATATGTAGAAACCCTCCATAATGTCCCACTTTAAAACTATTATAACCAATAAATGAATGCAGCAAAGTTGTAGGATAGAAAAGTCAACAAACAAAATTAGTAGTGCTGTTGCATGTGAACACCAAATGATCTGAAATAGAAATGAAGAAAACAATATGATTTATAATACCTACAAAAATATATTTAGGAATAAATTAAACCAAAGAGGTGAAAGAACTCTACAATGAAATTTACAATACATTAACTGAATGAACTGAAAAAGTCACAAAAATAATGGAAAGGCAACCTGTGTCCATGGATTGGAAAAATTAATATTCTTTAAATGTACATATTTCCCAAAATAATTTTCAGATTCAATGGAATCTCTGTTGAAATATCCCTGGCATTCTTCACAGAGCTAGAAAAATCAATCTAAATATTTTTTTTTGAAACAACAACAACCAAAACTAAAAGCCAAAGCTATTTTCAGTAACAAGAATAAAACAAGAAGAATTATGTTACTTGACTTCAAAACATAATACAAAGCAATACTAATCAAAAAATCATGGCATCAGTATAAAAACAGAAACATAGACAATTGAAGCAGAATAGAAAGTCTAGAATTAAACCTCATATCCACATCTTACTGCTTTTTGACAGAGGTGCTAAGAGCATGTATTGGCAAAAGGACAGTCTTTAATAAATAGTTCTGAGATAATTGGATACCAACATATAGAAGAAGAAAACTAGTCTCTGTCTCTTAACAATTATAGAGAACATTTTTTTTGGATTAAAGATGTAAATGTAATATCCAAAACTATGAAACTAGTATAAGAAAAAGTGGGAGAAATACTTCAGGATATTGATATGAGTGAGGGTTATTTTTTGGACAAGATCCCAAAATCACAGGAAACAAAAATAGACAAATGAGATTACACAAAACTAAAAAGCTTCTATGTAGGAAAGGAAACATCAAACAGAATGTAGAATGTAAAGAAAATATTTTCAAATTATACACCTAAAAAGGGGTTAATATCCAGAATATATAAGGAACTCCAAAAACTCAGCAGAAAGAATACAAATAACCCAACTAAGCATGGGCAGTAGACCTAAGAAGACATTTCTCAAAAGAAAACAAATGGCCAATTGATACATGAAAAAGTGCTCAAAATCAGCAATCATTAGAGAAATTAAAATCAAAGTCACAATGAAATATCACCTTACCCCAGTAGGAGAAAAGGGAACTGTTTTAGTCAACTTTTTCATTGATGTGACCAAAAGACCCTTCAAAAACAACATAGAAGAGGAATTTATTTGGGGCTCATGGTTTTTAGAGGTCTTAGTCCATAGATGATCAGCTCCATTTCTCAGGGTATAAAGTGAGGCAGAACATCAGGGAAGAAGGGTGTGGCAGAGGAAATCAGCTTGGAACATCACTCCAGGATGCTGAGAGAGAGTGGACAAAACATAAACCTTCCTTCACCGTGAACAGTACATAAACCCCAAGAGCACTCCCCCATCAGAACCAGCTCCTTCTGCCATACACCACCTGCCTTCAGTTACCACCCAGTTAATCCCTATCAGTGGATTAATACACCAATTAGGTTAATACTTTCAAAACCCAATCATTTCACCACTAAACCTTCTTACATTGTCTCACACATGAGCTTTTGGGGTACATAACATATCTAAACTATAACAGGAACCCTTGCACACTATTGGCAGGGATTCAAACTAGCATAGTTATTATGGAAAACAGAATAGAAGTTCCTCAAAAAATTAAAAATAGAACTACAATGTGATCCAACAGTCATACTGCTGGGTATATGTCCACAGGAAATGAAATCAGCATGTCAAGGAGACACCTGTGACTCCCATGTTCAATGTAGCACTATTCACCAATAGCCAAGAAAGGGAAACAACCTAAGGATACATCAACTGATGAAAGGATAAAGAATATGTGATACATATGCACAATGACATATTATTCAACCGCAAAAAGGAGTGAAATCTTGTTTGCAGAAACGTCAGTGGAACTGGAGCACATCAAGTTAAGTGATATAAGTCACGGTCAGAAAGAAAAGTACCATATGATCTCACTTGTATATACGATCTGACATAGTTTATCTTATAAAAGTTGAGAGTAGAATGGTGGTTACAACAATTGCGGATGGTTGGGGGGAAGGGAAAGGTTGATCAATTCGTATTATGCTACAGCCAGATAAAAGCAAGAACCTTGGGGATACTATTACACATATGGTGACTAAAGATCACAATTATGTACTGTATCATTCAAAAAGTCAGAAGAAAGGATTTTGGATATTTTCACCACAAAGAAATGATACATGTTTGGGTAGACAATTATGTTTAATATGCATAAAAATTGTGCCATGTACACATATATTGGACAAAACATGGTGTGCCACGACATGTACAACTTTTACATTTTTTTGTTTTATTTAAAATTTTTTACTTTTTATTTTAAAAATGGCTAAATGTAATCACTTTTTAAAAATACTCTTTTATTCATTTTTCAACAAACAATTAAGAACTATATGTCAGGTATTACAGATACAGTAGACATAGTGGTGAACAAATTATACACAAAAAAAAATCTTCATTTTCATGGAACTTATATAATAAGAATGAAATTTAACTTCCTTTTTTGGCTGAAATAAAATTCCATGTAATAACAAATGAAATACAATCTGATACTCGTCCGATGCAGATTTTGGAAAATTATTCTTATGGTCTTAAAAGAGAAAATAAAATGCATTTCATTTTCTCTACATTCAGTCTTGATCAAGTGTTGATATTTAATTCTTGCTCCAAATGTTCTGGAAAAGTCAACCGTTAGGATGAACTTAAGTTCATATAGCCAAGGTTTGAGGCATCATCACGCAATTCAGAATATGTCTTAGCATAAAATTGGACTGAATGCTTAAATTTGTATTGCTCTAATACCTATTTCCCATTGACTTTTGGATGCTGTTGGTCTTGAAAATAATTGCTATAATTTGTTCTTTAATGCAATCATACTTTCTAAAAAGATTTTCCTGTGTTTTAGATTACATAGCCAAGCACATTTGTCTTTTCCCATTTTAATCCTAAAGAAGAAATGTTAGCCTAGATGACTTCCTCCAGCGATGGGGAGACATCTGTCTACAGTCAGAGATTATTAATACAGCATTAAAAAACTGCTGGCTGAACAGTAGTGGGAAATATCTTCCCTTCTTATTAAATATGTTTGAAAAGAAATCTGAAATGGAAATCTCTGTGCATGCAAAAACACTTATTAAAATTAGTAGCATCTGCTTAGGATGTTTGTGATAGTGCCAGAGGCAAGTGAATAATAAAAAAAAATTATCTTGCTATATTAATTCTCTTATTTGGAAAGCAACATCCTGGGATTCTCACTGTACAATATCGTAAAAAAATAATAGGTAGGCTTTGGAGACAACACACCTAACTTTGTAGTCTACCTCTCCCCACCATTACCTGTGTGACCTGTCTTTACCATTCTGTGTTAATTTTCTTCTTTTATAAATAGGTTTATAATAACTATCTTGCAGTACTGCTGTGAAGATGAGAACCAAGGTACACATCTGATACAAGTAAGTCATCAACAAATGGTGGCAGTGTTATTTTAAGGAAGAAGAAAATAGCCCTCTGCGAAATAGCTATTTGTAAAATAATTTTTCCCTCTAAAACAATACTTAAATGAAAGTTTTATTTTTTTGACCATAATATTGGAATAATAGAAGAATCCCAGAATTTTGTAAGACTTTAATAAGATAATGGATATAAGGTGTTTATAACAATGTCTGATAAAGAGCATAACTCTTAATTGTTACTGTTATTAATACTATTTCTAATAATATTACATACAGCTTTCCTTTTCAACAAACTCCTCTATAAACAAGAAACTACTCCATAAAATACCATTAAATTTCAAATATAAATAATTGAAGAGAGGGCTTTATAAGCAGGATTTCTTAAAGTGCTGTGGCAATACTCAGCCATTAGAATTTGGTGACTACAGATGATCTAAGATGAATAAAATTTAAGAAAGATCAATGGATGAGATTATGAGTGATTTAAATTCAGTTTGCCTCAGTTTTCCAGGAATATCATATTTATAAAACCAGAAGAATAAACCATTGACTGAAAAATACTGCCCAGTATTAGGTCCTTAGGCCAAAGTAATTCCATATTGAAAAGTCCACCCAGGCATGACCTTATGGGTAACCCTTCTCCAAAGAATCCTTAACTACCACAACCACAAGAAAGATCCCAAATAACAATCACAGGACCAGATGGGTTATTTTTTAACTACTCCATTGTACATGACTATATAGGTAAGAAGTTTTTTTTTTTTTTTTCCCAGCAGGCTGCTGCACCTTGCAGAAGGGCAGTCTGGCAGAAATTTTCTGTCAATAAACCTTTGCTTGAACTCAGAGCTGTGTCTCTCATGGATATTTGCACCAGCTACCCTAACACCTAGTATTTTGAAAAGAGCAAGATATCTGAGATAAAATTCAAAGGAATTTTTTTTCAACTTTAATGATATATTTTATAGAGAAGCAAAAAAGACTAGAACAAATTTAATAAATTGTTTTTACAGCTGTGAATTCAGATAAGTGAATAGTAATTTCTTCTTTGCATTGAACTTTGTTTTAATTTCTCAAAACAACTTTTCAAAGGTGTTAAAACTTTAAAAGAAAAGCTAGGCATATGGGTTATGTCCGGGTCCAAGACATCACCATGTTGTTGCAAGAATGTTCTTGAGATGGAAGCAATGATCAGGGTGTTGGGAAGAGTGGTAGGTTGGCTCCATCATGAAAACAGGGTTGTGTGTCCTCAAAACTTGCCTGCTCCAGCAGCTGGCTAAGTCTGCTCAGAGGCCATGCCTTTGGGTATCACTGACAGCATCATTTTAAATACACTCATCATTAGGGAACCAGTTCACAGAGGTGACGGCATGAGGGAAAGCATTTTCCCCTTCTCTCATGTTCTGGATCTCTTCAAACGAGAAGGTCAGATTCAGGTCCCTTTAATGACAGCTTCATCGCTTCATCAGATGTAAGTAGCATCCCTGAATGCTGAGGGGAAAATAAAGCTTCCATCTGCCAAGTGTGACCCCGACCTTTCCTCTGCAGAGTTTTCTGTGGATGGCACCTGGCTCCACTGATTGCTTTGAATTTGATAAAAACAAGGTACAGAATGATTGTCTAAGAAAAATGGTATTGCATTGTAGGCTGTGTATAGTCTAACATTCCTTATTTCAGGAATCCAATGTACTTCTTAATTTCTATAAATCAATCCCCTTTGTTTGAGCAAACAAGAAAAATTCATATATTTATACTATTTTATTTTCTTTCAGCTAATATAGATTTTGTGCTATAATAAAATTTAAAAGTGTTTCATTTATTTTAGAGTTGAATTAATTTGTAGTAATAACTTCAATAAAGTGACTCCCATGGGGTTTTTTATTTAGTGGTCAGTTTTTTGTTTGTTTGTTTTTGTTTTGGCATTCCTAAAGGTTTAGAAAGAAAATCTAACCATAGAATTTGGGCATTCTTAGTTTTGTAACATCTTACTGAAACCACCAAAGGCCTGTTTTGTAAACTGAGAAGGGCTGATAGATACTTCTTATTAGCACATGACAAAGACTTTGTAGATGTACATTGCCTAAGGAAATTCAATATGTAAAATGATTTACTCAAAATATATATTTACCAGCCATTGCTTATATTGCTTGAGGAATTCATAAGAATTTAGTTATAGAAAAATTTATAGTTAAAGAGAGAGGGATGATAGATTCCTAGACAGATACATATAATCAAAGATGACACATAGAAATCAAGCTTCTATATTACTTTAGTGTTGTTGATTTATAAAAATTTGATTTACAAATTTGTTCTATGAAAACATCTTTCCCATAAAGTAAGAAAAACGTGTATCAAATAACATTTTGTTATAGCCATTTTGTGTCCTCAGTGGGAAGCATTTCAACAGAAAACCAATAGCTTATTTCAGGAAAACCATTGAGGAATATTAACAAGTTAGGACATGGCATTCCAACAAAGATAATTAGCACCTCCACTCAAGTCTGAAATTATTCTTTAGATGTTGAAAAATAACATGATACTGTTGAGCTGGCAGAATTTAATTTCAAAATGATGCTGAGTTTGTTCAGAAAGACCTGACTTTATTAAAAACTCTTTTTATTGGTTTTATCATACTCATATTGTATTCTAAATGAGTTGAAATATTATACTCAGACAGACCCTATTCACCTTAGAATTTCCCCCCTTTTCCTTGTGCTGAATATTACAGACAATCCAAAAGTTCTTACCTTGGGGAATATGATTAATTTTTGCGCTTCTGTCTTCTGTGCATTATATTAAGATTACTGGCTATATTCACTTCTAATTCACTGATTTCTTATTTTTTTTCTGATTGCTTTAAATGACAATGTAAGTACTGAATGCCTTCCAAATACACTCCTTTAAGAATGTCTCAAAAATTCCCCATCAATTTACCAAGTTCATCATCAATTTTGCAATAAATTGATATTTCAAGAATGTCTTCCTTATTAATATTTCCAATGTTACTATCTCTTTCGGAGATTGTTGCTGACATTGACATGAAATGGATGCCAGAAAGTGAAGAAGCAAGGCATTTGGAGGCAAGAAGATTAGATAAGAGTCTCACCTAGACTCTATTTTTGTAATTGTAGAGGTAGAAGATTAGCAAACCCATATATGCACTATCATAGAAAAAATTCAGAGAATAAAATTATAGATCTTCTTCAGCAAAACAAAAAGCAATGAGGATGGAGGTGAAAGAGCAACAGAATGGGAAAACATGCATTGTTAAGCAAAGAATTCAGTTCCCAGGATTGCACATTATCCAAGATTGGTTTGCCTATTTTGGGATTTGCTTTTTCATTTGTTCATTGTTCATTCATTGGAACATTAGCTGAGAAATTAACATATTCGAATCCAAGTCTCAGAAAATATGAAAAATATTATCAGAAGAGGAAATGTCTTTACCTATCTTTTCACTTTAAAATTAAGAATTTGGGGCACTGGTGGGAAATATCTTACCTCAGCTACTCCGAGAGTCTGTGTATGAGGTAAAAGAAATATTTTAATCAAGTAGATTGTTCCTTGCTAATGTGGAAGATAGATAACTACTTGCATTCTCTGGTGAGATGATGTATGATATATCCTCTGTCAAATTATATCAAGTAATGCCTACACTGTTTGTGAGAAGGACACATATTATTTGCCTCATACTTTTATTTCAAGTTTCTAATTTCCCAAAGCACTTGATAGATGATATTGTGGAAAAGATTCTGGTCTTCCCTGGGATAGAGGAAAAAGAGCTGTCCATGAGATTTGAAGTTAATTTTGAATATGTGAAGACTTTTGGAGACTGGCATATTCTGAGTCTTTCTAGCATCACCCCAGAATGATGAGGTCTGTTCTTTCCTATTGATTTTGGTGAAATGAGATCCAGCTATTTACCAGCATGTCTTGGACACAGTCCTTCCCAGAGGCAGAGGCCTGGACATGATGACCTCTGAAGGTCCTTCCCAACTCTGTGATCAGATGCCATGAACTGAAACTTAGTATCCTATTGCATGCCAAGGAATTAAATATTTATACTTAAATTTTTTTCATCTAATGATCTTGTTTCCTTTTATATTTAATTCTAGCATTTGGTTTGAGAAAGTCTAAAGACTCTACTCAAAATTTTATGAATCCCTAGGCCCACCGGATTGTTAACTGGATGGTGTATTACTATAAAGGAAGTGAGAAATGCCTGGCATAATTGTATAACGTTTGTTTTCTCTACTCTGTGGGAATTCTCAGGGGTTTCATTAGCAGATGGTTACTGAAAGCTGGCATCCTGTAGCCTGGACTGGTGAACATCATTCTTCTTAATTATTCAGCAACTACCCTGCACAGGTCAGGTCTAAAACACAGATATTAGATTCATAGTATCTTGGACAATAAATTTCCTTATCTAGAAATATGTTTTCATTCTTCTCTATTAAGTAATGCTAGTGATACATAACACTAATTCACCAGAGGCATTGAGTGTTATTTAAATTTGAGTCACCATAAAGTTGGATTTATAAACTGGATTTTTTAAACCACCTACTTGCCATGTGCATAGTAAATATACCAAATGGCTAAACTAAGGTATTTCTCTAAAAGTGACTTTCAGAGACAGTTTTTTTCTCTGAGGTTGTGATGACTAAACAAATAATAAAAGGCAACAAATAAATGGTAGATTTCATAATACACCTGGTGGTGATATCACAGACACTGTAATTCTTTTAAATTGATGGATTCATGGGGCCTGCAGTTCTACCCCAACCAAATTAATACCATTATGCCTTTGTTCACATTCCAATTCTGACCCTTTGCAATGGGACACAATAATTACATGAATACTATCTTGTATTGAGAAAATTTGTTATTCCTTTTTTTTTTGCTTTTTGAATTTAAAACATTTTCTATGATAAGCAATGAAGTAAAGAGCTAAAAGAGTTAAAATTTGTAATAACAGTACACTGAGTATATTAAACGAAAAAAAATAAGAGTGGTAAGAATTGTTAAATATTTGTTGTAAATGTTGACAATTCAATCTAAGACTCAGCTATCAAGCTACCTTAGGCAACTCATCGATGCCCTATTCCTGGAGCTTTATCACATGGATGCCAAAGCTGATATGGATTTATTGCCAAAATGATATACCACACTGCAACCCCAAAGGCCTGAGCTCAAGGGGACCAACTCACTCAGTGGCTCCTGTGGCAAACAATGGTACAGTAACCAGTTTTATGCAAGTTATTTTGATGACAGCATGTATCCTGCTTAATGCAGAGAAATAGCCAGCTCGAAGGTGTAGCTTAACACTGGCTTTCCCTCCTTCCCCTCCTCAGGCCACTTGAGATTAACTACTTACGAAAAATAACATAATTTTTGCTTTATGTTCTTCAGATTCCATTTACAGGTCTGTTGAAAATTCAGTGTAGATGGATCTACCAAAGAATATTTTGATAAGATATCTCATAATTCCTTTTGGTCAATTTTGTTGAGATATTATATGTATGTATGTGGAGATATATATATATATATATATATATATATATATATATATATATATAGAGAGAGAGAGAGAGAGAGAGAGAGAGAGAGAGAGTTTGATGTTTTGATAGACTTACAAATTGCAAAATAATCACCCAAATAAAACTAATTAACAAACTATCACCTCATATAGTTTGGTTGTCTGTCCTTCCTTTCTTCCTTCTCTCCTTTTTCTCTTTCTTTTGTGATGAAAACACTTAACATTTATTTCCTTAGTGAAAATAGCTCTTTATTGTTATTTAAGGGATATGTTGGCATAAAGTGTACTTTGTCAACCAGATGTAGAAGAAGTAGTAAATGTGAAAAAATGAGTTTCATTGGAAAATGAACGTATTTCACAATTGCCGTCCCATTAGAAAACACAAGAGGACTCATAATATTTTTTAAAATTGTGTTTTCTAAAATGTTCTCATGAACATGAACCAAAGTAGAGAACACTTTGGACCATAATACACACCTTAACAAATTTAAAACTATAGAAATCATGCAATGTATGTTTCGGACCATAATGCAACTAAACTAATATATGCACTTAGACCACAATGGACTTAAGGTAGAAATCACAACTAGAAATTTGGAATATCTAAAAAAAAATCTGGAGATTAAACAGGACACTTTAAAATAACACATGAATCAAAGGAGAAATTTCAAAAAGTAAAAAAAAAATATTTTGAGCTGAATGAAACTGAAAATACAGCATATCAAAATTTGTGCAGCAAAGTAATGTTTGTAGTGAAATTTACCACATTAAATATATATATTAGAAAAGAAAAGTAACCTGAAATCAATCACTGAAAACATTAGAGAACCAGAAAATGAAGGGCAAATTAGAACCTAAGTTAACAGAAGAAAACTAATAAACAATGAAAGTTAGCACTGAAATTATAAAATTGAAAATAAGAAATTAATAAAAAAAATAAAAATTTTCTTTTTAAAATAAATAAAATTGATTAGTTTTTAGTTGGTTTAAATAAGATAAAAATCAATAACATAAATTAATAATATCAGGGGGCTGCAGTTGTAGCTCAGCGGTAGAGTGCTTGCCTGGCATGCGTGAGGTACTGGGTTGTGTTGGAATAACTTTCAGTTTACAGCTAGCAGCTAGCAGCTCTGAGCAGCTCGGAGTGCTTGAAGAATCTACGCTTGTTCAGGCCTGATAGGAATGCCTTCAGGAGGAGATGCTCTGCTCTAGCGAGCTGTTAGTGAAACACATCCTTAGCACTTGTGGTTAGCGTTGCTAAGTTGCCAGGCCAGGAAACTGATAGCCAGGAGCTTCAGGAATGGAACTTCTAACATAGAAACTCCCTACCCTAGGGATAAAGACCCTACCTGATGATAGCAATATTTAGAACATCCTCATAGTGCAGTTATATTAGGCATAAGATGATTGGCTTATGGTACTATCTTGCTTGTTTATGATTGATGGGCATGCCCCACTCGGACTCTGTAACAATTGTATGCATTCCATAAATAAACTGAGCTACTGGACGATGACCTGAATTGGGTCTCCAGCCAGTTCTCTCACCAGCTCCCGGAGTCTGTGTGTTGATTCTGTGTCTCTACCCCTGGCAATAAGGTATCCGAGCAACTAATTGACCAGAACCACAGCAGGGTTGGATCCCCAGCACCACGTAAACAAATAAACAAAATAAAGGTATTATATCCATCTACAACTAAAAAAATATTTTAAAAAATAATAATATCAGAACTGTAAAGGTGGGACACTGCTGAACGTCTCATACAAGGGAAATAAAGGCATATTGTGAACAACCCTATGCCTAGAAATTTGATCACCTAGATGAAATGGACCAATTCCCTGAAAAATACAGTTTGCTAAAACTCATGCAAGAAGAAAGAGCTGACCAGAATACCCCTAAATCTATTAAATAAGTCAATCAATAGTTAACTTTCCAAAACAGAAAGGTTAGATGCAATGAAGTGCACTGGTGAATTCTATCAAACAGGTATAGAGGAGATGCCAATGCTCCACAGTCCTTCCAGAAGTCAGAAGGAGTATTTTCTAACTCTATTGGTAAGGCCTGCATTACCCTATTACCATAAACGAAGACATTCCAAGATAACTCAACACATATTTGTCACAAACATTGATAAAAGAGTAGAGAACAAAATAAAACCAAAACCTCACCAAGACCTGAGGATGTAGCTCAGGGCTAGAAAACTTGCCTAGCATGTGTAAGGCCCCGGATTCAGTCCCTAGCACTGAAAAGGCTATCCTCAACAAATATTAGCAAGTGAAATCCAACAACGAATGCAAACAACTATGTACCATGACCAAGTGGTATTTAAACCATATACATAAGGTCAGTTTGATACTTGGGAGTCAATATAATCCATCATTTCAACAGGCTAAACAACAAAATCATGATCATATCAATAGATGCAGAAAACACATTTGATAAAATCCAATTACTATTCATGATTAAAACTCAGTAAACAAGGAATAGTGGAGAACTTCAAAAGAATATCTTCTAGAAAAAAAAATACAGCTAACACCACACTTGGTGGTGAAAGACTCAAAGCTTTTCCAGAAAGACAAGGACCTTATCATTCATCCCTTTTCAACATTAAACTGGAAGCCCTGGCTAATGCAATAAAGCAAGAAAGGAATTAAAAGGTGTAAATATTGGGAATGAAGAAAGAAAACAATCTTTGTAGTTTATCAACAAAGAAATAAGCAGTTATAGAAAGTTTTTGAGATAAAAGATTAATAAACAAAAGTCAATTGCGTTTTTATGCACCAGCAATGAACAAGTAGAATTTGAAATTAAAATTATAATACCACTAATATTAGCACTTGAAAATATGAAATATATAGGCAGAAGTCTAACAAAATATATCTAAGATCTATAGGAGGGAAACAACAAAATTCTGATAAAAGAAATCAAAGAGGAATTAAAAAAATGAAGAGTCATTTCATATTCATGAATAGAAAGACTCACTATTTTGATATTTTTTTTGTTCCAGTTCAACTCAATCTCATTAAGTTATTTGGTGTATATTGATAAATTTATTCTAAGGTTTATATGGTGATGTAAAAGATACAGACTAGCTTATAAAAATATTTAAGGAAAACAAAATTTAAGGCTGACATTACATGATTCTAAGACTTACCACACTGCTACAGTAATCAAGATAGGTTGTACTATTGATAGAACAGAAAGTCCAGAGAAGACCACATGAAGAAGAGCCTTTTTAAATTATTTTTTATTATTTTGGGAACCGGGAATTGAACTCAGGGGCACTCAACCACTGAGCCACATCCCCAGCACTATTTTGTATTTTATTTAGAGACAGGGTCTCACTGAGTTGCTTAGTGCCTCCCTATTGCTGAGGCTGGCTTTGAACTCTAGATCCTCCTGCCTCAGCCTCCTGAGCCACTGGGATTATAGGAGTGCACCACTGTGCCCGGCAAGAGAGTCTTTTTTGAAAATTATTCTGGAATAGCTGGACACATGACAACTTTTTTAAAAATGTAGGTACGGATCTTATACCCTTCATAAATATTAACACAAAAAGGGTCATGAACCTAAAAGGTTAGATGCAAAAACTACAAAATTTATGGGGATAACAGGAGAAAATCTAGATGATTTTGGGCACAGTGATGACTTTTAGAATTCGTAGGGTAAGACTCATGAAAGAAATAATTGATAAGCTAGATTTCATTAAAGTTAAAAACTTCCATTCTGAGAAAGACACTGTCAAGAGAAAAAGATGAGCCAGTAAATGGGAGAAAATTTTTGCAAAAGACATATCTGACAAAGGTTTTTATCCAGAACATACAAAGAACTCTTAAAACTACAATTAAAAAAAATCCAAGTAAATCTCATCATTTGTGACAAGGTGGCTTATTCTACAGGACACTATTAAGTACAATAAGCCCAGCACAGCAAGATATTCTATGAGCTCTCTTACATGAATCTAAGGTGCCAGACTCCTACCATCAGATGAGAGCAATGTAGAACAATGATAGCCAAATGCTGGGCAGCAAGGGTGTGAGGGGGTGGCTTGGGGACATTTTGGTCAAAGTATACACACTTTCAATTCTGATGAATAAGATCTGGGTATTTCTTGCACAACACAGTGGCTGTATTTAACAACAATGTATTGTATGCTTGATATTTGCTGTGAAGGATATTAAGTGTTTTAATCATACACAAAAATGGTCCTTAGGTGAGGTGACAGATAGCTTGATGGTGGTAATCATGTCACAATATATACACCTACCAAAACATCACATTGTGCACTTAAAATGCATGCATTTTTTATTGGTGAATTGTACCACAGTAAAGCTGTTTTTTTAAGTTAAAATGTATTTTAAAATGGCTAAAGGTTTGAATAGACAGCTCACTCAAAAGATACACAAATTTTACATCAGCACATGGAAATATCCTCCACATTTTTTCACTAGAGAAGCAGACATTAAAACAAAAGTAAGACATTTTATTAGCCTATAAGAATGACCAAAATCCAAAACACTGAGAATATATACAATTCATAAAAGTATGGAACAAAGGGAATGCTCACTGCTAGTGGGAATGGAAATCAGTATGGTCACTTTGGAAGATAGTTTGGCAGCTTCCTACAAAACAAACATACTCTTATTATACAATCCAGCAACTGTGTCCTTGGCATCTATCCCAATGAGTTGAAGTAACTTGCACATTATAGCAGTTTTGTTCATAACTGCTTAGAAACAACCAAGAGAATGGATTATTTGTGATATATTCCATCAATGTAATGTTATTGAGCACTAAGAAGAAATGAGATATTAAGCCATGAAAAGACATGAAGGAAACTTCAGTAGATATGATTAATGAAAGAAGCCTATGTGAAAAGGCCACATACTGTACAATTCAAACTCTATGATATTGCAGAAACTGTAAAACTACACTGTAAGAAACTATATCACAGCAGGTACAGGGGCACATGCCTGTATTCCCAGCAGCTTGGGAGACCGAGGCAGGAGGATCATGGGTTCAAAACCAGCCTCAGCTATTTAGCAAGGCTCTAAGCAACTTAGTGATACCTGTCTCTAAATTAAAGATAAAAAGGGCTGGGGATGTGACTCAGTGGTTAAATGCCCCTTGGTACCAAAAATAAATAAATAAATAAATAAATAAATAAATAAACAAACAAACAAACAAACAAACAAAAAGAAGAGAAACTATATCAGCAGTTGTCAGAGGTCACTGGGGAGACAAAGAGGAAGAAGAAACACACAGATGTTTACAATAGTGAAATTCTTCTGTATTATAGTGTAATAGAGGCAAATATCATTGCACACTTATCAAAACTCATAGAATATACAACATCAAGAGTAAGTCCAAATTTAAAAACTATGGACTTCAAGTACTAATGCTGTGTGGGTTCAGATTCATCAGATGTAACAAACGTACCACTTTACGTCAGTCACACAATGTCTACAGTGCATGTCTGGGTCTCCTAGAGGTATTGGGATCTCACTGTACTTTCTGCTCAATTTTGCCATGAACCTCAAATTGCTCCAAAGAGATAGTCTATTTAAAATAAAAAATACTTAAAAATTTTTAACTATAACCCTCATCTCAAAAAATCACTTAAATGACTCTTACGCCAAATATTGAGAATCATTGACCTACATTTTGAATGAAGTAAAAAAGAAATTTTATGCTAAAGTAATGCATATGCCTTTGCAAAGTGTAAGAAACCAAGGATGCAAATCAGTCACAAAATTGCTCCTTTTTAAAAGGGAAAAAGGAGTATTACTCACAAGTATGTGCCATTCCTGGCTTTTATTTCTACCCCTAAGAGATAAGCTAGTAATCCAAATGTCTTCTGCAGCAGGTAATGGCATGCATAATGCAAAAATATTTGACTGAATTTACTGACACACCATGTATTTGGACACCATTTCTAAACCTTCAGCTGTGCTATTTAGGAAAAAGAAGCCATACTAATGAAAGTAGATTTTAACATTTTATATTTGTCTTACAGTTTGATTTCCTATGAGTATGTTCTCATTATATTGGAAGATGATAGGACTAAATATTTTAGTTCATTGCAAAATTCGCAGAGTAAAATGTGATTTTTAAGATAAATTCAGTTAAGTTTGGAGGACAACTCCTTTCCACAAGATTTATATTATTGTAATTTTTTGTTTGACTTAATTATTCTCTCACATGTTTAAGTGACAATAAATAGCACTGAAAGAAAAATTCACCCTACCTACGAAAAGGAGCTCCAATGTAAGGTTTCATGTATGATGACAAATAGTAAATTTACACAATGCACATTTAAGAATAATTTTAGAATAACAAGTTCTGCCTAGGCCAAGGGAGACTAAGCACAAGCACATTTCTGACAAATATAAGAACAGAGCGGGGTTAGGGCAAAAGAATATGACATTAAACCAAGCTGTCTTAAGGGAGCTCTTGAGATGATATGTCATGCCTGAGGGAACATTCACATAAAAGAGATATAGTTTCAAGGTGAATATGTCATAAAGGCAGCTCAGGATACTTGTTCTAATATAAAATCAACCATGGGAAGTATTCACTTGACAGCTCCCCCAGCCCCAGACTAATTCACAAGATGCAGTGTGAAGGATACATGAAATCTGACTGTGCTGTCTTAACTAACCTCTGGCAAAAGAACAAAGAGAATAGCGTATGGATATAATAAGTTAGGCCAAGGGCAAAGTTGAAAGTCATACTTTCAAGTGTGTTTGTTTATGCATACATTAGTATACATATGCATATATTCATGAATTTATATTTAAGCATGCGTTACTTTGTACATGTATTACATATTATTAAATTTATAACCTTATATGTATTGAATTGTTACTAAAATCTATAAGACTCAGTCTTTGATATATATTTCTAAATTTAAAAAATATGATTTTTCTTGAAAAAAAAGATAGTTAAAGGAACACATAATTCACAAAAGAAATCAAAAACTGAATGTGAACGTTGAGAAGCTGCTCAACTTCACAAGTAACCTAAAGTGCTAGTGAAACTAAATGCTATTAAGAATATTGGTAAGAGTAGGGGATAGGAAAGGTAGCAGAATACAACAATTACTAATAGGGCATTATGTAAAATTGTGGATGTGTAACTGACGTGACTCTGCAATCTGCATTTGGGGTAAAATTGGGGGTTCATAACCCACTTCAATCTAATGTATGAAGTATGATATGTCAAGAGCTTTGTAATGTTGTGAACAACCAATAAATAAATAAATAAATAAATAAATAAACAAAAAAAAATTTAAAAAAAAGAATATTGGTAAGAAAAAAACATGATGCCTTAGTAATGGTGAAACTGTATGAAAATTGGAATTCCCATGAATGCTCTGGTATATGAATTGGCTCAGTCACTGTGGAAAGCAGTTTGGAACAAATATCAAAATTTAAAGTGACTGTACTCATAATTCGGAAATCATACTTACCAGTGCCTATTATGCTTAAGCAATTAGGTATCCTCCAAAAGCTCATGTGTGAAACGATGCAAGACAGAGGTGAGATGACTGGGTTATGGGAGCCTTAACTTAATCAGTGAATTAAACCTCTAATAGAGATTAACTAGGTGGCAACTGTAGGCTGGTGGGGTGTGGCTGAAGGAGGTGGGTTGTTTGGGCATGCCTTTGGGTATACATTTGTTTAGCTGAGCTTAGTCTCTCCCTGCCTCTTAATCATGTCCTGAACCACTTTTCTCCACCACACTCTTTCTGCCATGATGTTCTTCCTGACCTTGAGTCCTGAGGAATGGAGCTGACTGTTGGAGTTGAATGTTGCTTTCAACTTCTACAAGATCAATTTCTCAGATTCCACATATAAGTGTGAGATCATGCAGTACTTGCCTTTCTGTGTCTGGCTTATTTCCCATAAAATAATGATCTTGTTTCAGACATGTTGTAGAAAATGATAGCATTTCATCATTTTTTAATGGCTAAATAGTATATTCATCAAATATATATATATATGTGTGTGTGTGTGTGTGTGTGTGTGTGTGTGTGTGTGTGTGTAATATAATATATGCACATATATATACATATATAAAAATTATAGTATATCCATATGACTTTTTTTTTGATACTGGGGATTGAACTCAGGAGCACTCAACCATTGAGCTACAACCCCAGTCCTATTTTTTATTTTGAGTCAGGGTTGCACTAAGTTGCTTAGGGCCTTGCTAAATTGCTGAAGTTGGCTTTGAACTTAAGATCCTCCTGCCTCAGCCTCCCAAGTAGCTGAGATTATAGGCACATGCCCCCCGTGTCACATTTTCTTTAATCACTCATCAGTTGATAGATGATTTGGTTGTTTGCATTTCTTGAGTACTTTGAATAATGCTTCAATAAACGTGAAAATGCAGATTTATGTTTGACATACTAATTTCATTTACTTTGGATATGTACCTAGTAGTAGGATAACTGGATCATATGGTAGTTCTATTATTAATTTTTTTCTGAGGATCCTCCACACTGTTTTCCATAATGGCTGCTCTAATTTACATTCCCAACAACAGTGTGCAAATGTTGCCTCTTCTCCACACCCTTGCTATTGTCTTTTTTATTATAGCCATTCTAACTGAAGTGAGGAGATATCTCATTTGTTTTTGCTTTGTGACCCTTGATGATTAGTAATGTTGAACATGTTTTCATATAACTATTGGTAATTTGTATGTCTTCTTTAAAGAAATGTCTATTGCCCATATTTTAAACCAGATTTAAAAAAATTGGTTCCACTTGAGACTAATAGATGAATTTATTTTCATTTGTTATACTATCTGGATTGTGTGAATATTGTTCAACTGTTCTCACTTCTTCTTCTTCTAGTGCTACTAATAGTTAAAGATCTGCATGAAAGTTGGTGCTTTTTCCCACTATCATTCCCACCCTTACACTAATGCCAGTTAGAAACCTATGCTACAGCCAAAATTCTTTTATAGCAAACTGTCTCTCCTAATTTGTAGAGACCACTAAGCCTTTATCATCTATCTCTGGCCTCATTTCCCTGAATTTCTCTTTATAAGAATTGTGCTCATGGTGTGATGAAATTGTGAAAATAATTCATAAAACTTTGCTTTGACTTATCTCTCTCTCTCTCTCTCTCTCTCTCTCTCTCTCTCTCTCTCTCTCTCTCTCTCTCTCTCTCTTTTTGGAGGGGAGGGTCATTTAAAGTTATAGTCTAGAAAATTCTCTCAACAGTCCATCTTTTGTGCTATCTCCTAGGAAAATAGGCCATGTGATTTATGCTTAGTTCTGAACTTCTAATACATAGTACAGTAACTAGCTGCTTAATAAAAAATTCCTGGAAAATGAATGACATTAAAATTATGTTTATAGGAAAAATTTAATAAAACATAAGTGGTTGAATTTTTAAAATGCACATTCAGATTTGCTGAGTTTTTACCCTTCTAAATTACTTTGCAAATCTTTCAGATGAAAATAGGAACAATAGGAAGAGTAGTAGGATATTGAGTTTAGTGAAAAGTGGCTCCTCTGCAAACCCCATCCAAAGAGCTGAAATTTGGCGGTTCAGATTAGATGAGCTGATTATTCACAAATTTCCAAACTCTGAACTCCTGGATATTCTAGGAGCCTTTGGAATTTTCTTGGTAAACATTTAGATTCTAAGACTATTCCAAAGTCAAAGTTATATGAACATAAGTATGTTTTTTTTTTTTTTGGCGGGGGCGTGGGGTTGGTGTAGTTCTTCCTTCAAAATGTGTGACAAGGAAAATGCATGCACAATGCAGAGTCAGAGGAGACAGAGACATGATGCAGTATTTTTTCAGTGTGGATGAAATACTTGGTATTGATGTCAATTTTCCTGGAGAAGAAATAATGAATGGAATTAAAAGATACCTATGTATGCTATAGTCAATCTGTAATTACATTTTAGGAGAATAAACCAGGGATGAGTTTATATATTTTTTAAATGGATATAATGTAGTCTTTGGGTAAAAACTTGTTTGTTTTTCATTTTCTGTTTTCAATGAGTGTCTTTTAGTTTTGGTCAATGCATCTGATGAAACTCTTCTGCATGTGACCTTTACTTCTTAACTATCATAAAAAGGGGGTGTACTTCGGAGTATTAACTGATAGCAATTATGTGTAACTTGTTGAAAAAGAAGAAAAATATGACATTTTGAGAGTCTAACACAGAGAAAACTTAATTTGCCAATTAACAAATCCTTTTCTTTTTATTGCTCCTATAAATTAAAGATAGAACACTATTTAATATTTTTCTTTTCTTTTTTTACCACCATTTAATTTCTATATAGATGATCTAATTTCCATGTAAGCCCTGAAATAACAGAAGAACATAGAGTTCAGGCAGGGTGAGATGGAATTCAGGTGGAAAGACATAAGGTGCAGGTGTGTTGCCATTTGAAATACTGCTTTGACCCCAATGTTGAGATTTAGTGTTAGAAAACAGAAGCCAGTATTAAGCTGATAAAGCTAAGAACCTTTTTTTTCTTTTCTTTTAGAGAGAGAGAGAGAGAGAGAGAGAGAGAGAGAATTTTTTTTAATATTTATTTTTTAGTTTTCGGCAGACACAACATCTTTGTTGGTATGTGGTGCTGAGGATCGAACCCGGGCTGCACGCATGCCAGGCGAGCGCGCTACCGCTTGAGCCACATCCCCAGCCCAAAGAACCTTTTTTTCAAGGCACTTACTTTCTTCATTTTGTCCTACTAAGTCCCTTTATTTGTGTATTTATTTTATGTAGGAAGTAAAACCAAAGCATTCATATTATAGCTCCGAGCCTACCTTCTCAGAAAATACTTCCCCTCCCTTTAGGCAGGATTACTGTATTCAATAACAATGTTTACACTGAAATATATCTCACCTCCTACAGTCTGTAGTGACACATAAGAATAGCAAATGAATAAACATGTCATTTTCTCAATCAGCCTTCCCCTGAGGGAGTCCTGAGCTTGGCAACACTTGGGATGTTTACTAGATCTATGGATCATTGACTGTACTTCATTAAGGTGAGAGGGACATTTCCCTCTTTGCACTATGTCCAGCAAAATCCAGGCATGAAATCCATATGCTCAAGAAATTCTCAAAATTCATGTGTCAAAAGCATAATTTTGTATATGTAGAACATCTTTATATTTTCACAATTGATTTCAACGCTGTTTTGTTCCCATTGTTTGCTCTACTTTTGATTCTACTATTCATGACAGCTCTACACACTTGAGTTGCAGGATGTCATGGTTTCTTTAGTCCCTTTAAAAATAAGTGAAAAGTCCTATTCTAAACAATTGCTTCCAAATTTAGATGCTATATTTGTGCTTCACCAGCCTTTCTGCACTGGAATGTGTCACAAGAGACAAAACCTGATTATATCCATCCTTGAGCCCTAGACAACTTGCATAGGCTTGACAAAGAATAGTGCTCAATACAACAACATAGAAAGAGTGAAGCCTGTGGCATGTACCTCCCATCTAGAGACTGCACATACTATCTTAATGTATTCAGTTGGAGGCCAAATTTGAACCAAATTCTGGCCAAATAGGTAAACAAAAGTGATCTACAATACCCATTCCTTCCACATTTGCGCCACTGCAGGTTGCAAATTAGATGTTATGGATGAGCCAGGTCTGATAAAATAGATAGTAAAAACAGAACAATAGAGAAGGACACTAGTCTTTGGTTGACCTCAGAAGAGATTCCCAAGCTCAGGACCCCCAGTTCTCCTTACATTTGGCATCTTGTTTACCAAAGTTTACCTAGTACCCTAACTAGTGCAGAGCCTAAACCACAATAGCTGTATTTGGTATGGAGAAGAATCATTTCAGGAAATTGAAATAAGGCTAGGTGACTGATGGACTCTGTCAAAAAAGGGAGATGAGGCAATAGGGATGGCCCTGAGGATTTTAGCTTAGGGAATGGGGACAAGGGTAATGTCATTAATCAAGTGAGAGATGTTTATACCAGGCAGGAAGGGTGGAATGATGAGTCATGTTATGAATATGTTAAAATATTCTCAGACTTTGACATAGGGTGAAGATTTCCACTAAATCTTCTATTCTCTGCTTCAACTAGAACGGCTACAAGTGAGTCTTTGATTTATACATTTGGTTTAAAGTAAGAATTCATAGTTTTGTATGTAAAAATAGTGTGTAGATGAGGGGAAAGGTAGAAAACTTTCTCATTCAATCCTAAAGAAAAAAATAAAAGACAGCTATGTAGAGTACATATCTGACATTATATACAAAAGCAGGCAATTAAAACATCACTATTTGCAAAGAAGGTATGTATCTTGCTACTCTCCCCACTTTGGGGAGGGCGGGTAGATGCTTATTTGCCACATAACTTGAAAAAAAAACTTGAAAAAAATGTAGCATATTGTAGGGGCTGCAAGCATTCCTGTATATTATCTAATGTCTATAAATAATAATTCTCACAAAAATTTTAAAAAATCAGTATCTTCTCTTTTTAAACATTTATTTTTCTGGAGAAACACCTCCATAAATCTTAAAATGTTAGACCATGAAATCAAATTTTTTTAAATATAGCGGAGTTTTACCTGAAGTTATTTTTTCAAAAGCAGTGGAATACTTGTTCCACAAATTTCATCTTCAAATGTCTGCACTTACATAGGCACATGTGTGTGTCTGCACACACAATATTTCCTCACTCACAATCAATGTTATCAGGAACTTCAGTCTGAAAGCAAATTTGTTTTAGAATGTTGTTAAAAGGAAAATACAGATCTTTGGGAAACAAAATGCCTTTACAGATCTGAGAAGTTGTTATGTTTGGATAGGAGGTATCTCCCCAGAAAATTGGTGTTAAAGCAGGAAACCTGGAAGTGAAATGATTGGATTGTGAGAGACGTAACCTAATCAGCCCACCCTAGTTTGAATGGACTGAGTAGTAACTATAGGTGGGCAGGGTATAAAGGAGGTAGGTGTCTGGGGAGCTGTGTCCTTGAGAGGTTCGTCTTCCAAGTGGCCAATACCCCTCTGTTTTTAGCAGACACCATGATGTAAGCAGCATCCTTCCACCTCCAGGGGCTTCTTCCATGATGCTCTGACTCATCACAGGCCCAGAGTGATGGAGTTGATCAACCATGGACTGAAGCTCTGAAGCCATGAACTCAAAATAAGCTTTTCCTCCTCCAAGTTGATCTTGTCATATATTTTGGTCATAGCCAAGTAGAAGTTAATCATCAGGTCTTTTCTTCATTATTATTCTTCAATTAATGACAAGGGGAATGAGATAAAGAGAAAAGAAAAGGAATCACCTTGGATAAAGCAAAGCAAGACCAGAGCAGAAGAGTAGATTTTACCAGAAATCAAAGATAATCTCAGCTGGAAAAGGGACTCACTATTTCACATAGGAGAACTAGATGCCCACAGCTAAGTCACACCTTATTCTCTACGAAGGATAGCACTTCACTCCTGAAATAGAGCAAAGGAGTGCCTTAAAAATCTTCAGGAATACTTTCAGATCTGGAATTTCGTATTACCAAGAGTGGGACAGTTTTTTTTTTTTTTTTTGATAGAGTGGAACAGGCATCTTCTTTGTTTACTCATGCTATATTTTCTAATAAAAAGAGAAACTGGATTATGAGAGGAAAAGTTTCACTGTAGGTAATAGTCCAAAAACTCAATATGAATATATTTAGACATGAGTCATTATTCTCAAGACCTACAGCCTGTTTTTGAAAAAGACAATTGAGTTCATTGGTATCAGACTTATCACAAGCACTGCTCACATGAGAAATCCATTTCCATTGTATTTCATAAGAACCTAGATGAGCTAAAAGCTAAAGCATTGTTATAAAAAATCAGGTATAAGACAGTTCTTGAAGTTGTGTTAGTGAACCTGTTTGACTATCTTTAGGGGCCAGTGCTGAACAAAATTTACCATGAATAAGATGTTATCCAGACAGTTTTGTACAATAAATATACCATGGGTTTAGGAATCAAGTTCACACTTTGGATCTACCTCTTATTTTGCCATAAGACTTAGGGAAACTTGCTTAACTTTCAGAGACTTGATTTTATTATTTGCTGATATTTACAATAGTATGTAGTAAATGAAATGATTTAATCAATGTAGTAATCTGGACATGAATATAATACATATGTCAAAAAAGTTTGTTCCCTTCTTGTCCGGTTCCTCACCTTCATTGAAGTGAAGTCCCTACCACTTTCCTAAAAATCCTTGGTATCTAATTATGAAGAGAACACAATGAAACTGGGAAGAAAGGTCAGCATTGGTCACATTAATAAACACTAAGTGGCATAAGAACAGGAAAGACCTTATGCACAGAAACATCCCTTGACCTTAAGTATTGTAGTTTCTATACATACCTGCTTACTTTGTTTCCTACCAGGAAAGAATTTAAATTGTATTTTTGTCTACTTTGATTCAGGCAACAATGCTGCACACATCAAAGGAAGAGAAGCTACAACCTCTGGTTCTAGACTCAAGTCAATCTGGGTCTCAACAGTAGCTCTATAATTTAGTAGCTCAGTAGTGATCTAAGGCCCAGTGTCTCATTTGTAAAATGGGATGTTAAGAGTAACCATTTCAGAGCATTTTGTTGTTTAAGTAAAATCATGCATTTTACCATGGCAACAGCTCCTAATAAAAAAAAATTTAACCATATACTTTTAAATATTTTGTTCCTACTGAGTAAATATACAGTATGGCTTTTTCTCTGAAAAATAAGGACAACAGATGTGAACCACTTTCCTGAGGTACACAGGAACTTGCTCTCCAGGGCTCTCAGTATAGGATGCAACTTACAGTTACAGAACCACCAGTATGTTGCCAGCTGCGTTCATGAGCCATGACTGAATTTCTTTAATTAGTTCTTAACTGGGAAATCTTATCTCCTCTTAAAGAGGTAATTTCTCACAGTCCAACTCTTGATTATATACTTTCATTCTAGGTCCCAAACAAGTTTTTATAGTTTTTCCTATTTTTTGAAGTATTGAAACTGAGTTACTGCAAGATTAAGAATCTTGCCCAAGATTTCATGGCTAGTAAGCAATAGTACTTAGATTCAAACAAGGCAGTTTAGCTCCAAAAGGATCTCAAAGAGTGAGAAATAAAATGTTAGATATTCAGAATGCACCAGTATATATTTATAAACATATAATGGCCACCTGAAGAGAGTAGCCCCACTGTTCTTGATATAATCATCATTTCTCATTACTTCAAAGATTTTACTTATTCTAAGCTTAAAATGCATATCATTCATCCCATTTTATCTACTCAATTTAAGTTCTTCTTATCTATGGTGATCAAATAGTTACTGAAACCATTTTTTATGCTAGACACTGAAAAAAAATAGTGTACAATATAAAAGGTTCCCTGTTCTTGAGAAACTTCTGTTCCACTGAGAAGTCACAGTAAGAATAAAGCTAAATAAATAAATAGATGAGAGAGAGAGAGAGAGAGAGAGAGAGAGAGAGAGAAGGAACATATTACAGTAAGGACTTAGAAGGAAAGAGGCAAACTTCTAAGAAAACCAAAGAGTGTGTGTGGGAAGGGATAATTATGTAGTGTAGATGGAGAAATCTTTCCCAAAGAGGCCTAGAGACGGAAAAGAGCCGTTTGTGTGAGGAACCTTTCAGGTGAGCAAATTGGCTGATACGAGGACTCAGATGGGAGCTATTCTGGCATGTTATAGAAACTTAAAGACAACTAGAGTTACTGCTTAAAATAGCCTAAGGGAGGGTAGCATAAGATGAATGGAGAGATAGGTGAGGGAAAGGTAATGTAGCACCATCTGAGCCATGTAAAGAGTATGGATGGTATATTCTAAGGTGTCTAACAAAGTCACCACATGGTTCCGACTGGTGAAGTCATAAAATTTTACAACTATTTAAATAATAACTACATTTATTTGAAACTTACTAAGTGCGAAGAATTCATCCAAGTCCTTTACATGTTTTTAATGCATTTAATAACACCCCTTTGAAGTCAAGGCTAATATTCTTCCATTTTACAGATGAGGGAATTGAGTTATTGCAAGATTAAGAATCTTGCCCAAGTTTTCATGGCTAGTAAGCAATAGTACTTAGATTCAAACAAGGCAATTTAGCTCCAGAGTTTTGGTTCTGTAGCTCATTATGTGGCATTAAAGTATGGGTTCAAATTCAAAATCAGGAATGCAATCAAAATATGTTCTGCCTAGGATAGTGGGAATAGTATTTCTTATTCTTCTCTATACAACATATTTTAGTATAGTTGCAAAAGTGATATAATTTTAAGGGTACATTAATGGTTTTTACTTGGTTTTCATAATAAGACTTGAAAGGAGAGAGACAACTCTTCTCAAGTTGCACAATAGTTAACATAACCAGTGTAAAAACTAGAGGGATTTTGTTAGTCCATATATATATTAAATAATTTAAGCAATGAGCACAAGAAATATGTCAACATTCTTATGTAGATCAATTTGGGGCTACCTGAAACAATCAGATCCCTATAAAATCCTCTTAATAAAGATGTTTTAAGTTATGGAATAATAAACCATGTTTTTGAGCTACAGAAGATAGACTTGGAGTTCTCATGGGTATTGGGTGATATAAACCTAAAACTAGATTGCAATCCTGGAAATAGTTAAATGGAATGAATAAATATTTGAGAGAAAGCAAACAAAAATAAATTTTATGCAATTGTCTTCTAATATTTACATAATTATAATAGGGAACATGGTTGCTATAGCAACAAAGATACTATGACAAGTATGAAAACAAGTCTAATAAAGATATTGAAAGGCATTTTAATACACATGTAAAAGAAGAAAACTTCTAACAATAAAAATGCAGTCATGGAGGAAACATTGGTTAGATAAATTGTGAATTGAATCACAAATATTAATCAAGCACTTAACCCTACCAGGTGACCTTGAGATATATGTAAAGTTTCTACCTTTCTTCGGCTTACACTATATCCAATAGAGAAAAAGTCAAACCCAAGAAATTAGATAAATAAAATGTCAGTGAAACATAAACATGATAAATAAAAGTTGAGTGTTTATAAATCCAAAAATCAACATAAATTTTTCCAGTAAAGAAAATAAATCAGCCCTACTTAGTCACTTTGGAATACATAAGTTCATGTCTACTAGTTTAGTAGCAGCTAAACAAGGGATCAATGTAAACAATTTTTTTCACAACTTATGTCAATAAGCATATGGCACATGAAAATTCATTCATCCGCTATGACAAAAAAAAAAACCCATCTTTCTTATCATCCTGCATTTAATAGGCAGACTTCTCAATATGAAGGCAGGTTGTGTCTGTCAAAGGAGAATGATATAACCACAGTCCCCAAAGGAACTACATGAAAGAAGTGAAAAATACAGAAAATGAACAGCGATGTAAAATATATAACATAAAAGTAACCAGTTGGAAGATAAAGAAGAGTTTATTTGACACAAGCTCTGTCATTGTTTGAATCTTTGGCCATTTTTAAAATTTTTTTTTGTGGGGTCGGGGGTAGTACTGGGGATGGCACTCAGAGCCTTGTGCATACTAGACAAGTGCTCTGACACTGAGCTACACTCCCAACCCTATTGTTTGGATCCTGAATGTCCCCAAAGGCCCATATGCTAAAGGCTTGGTCACACGCCTGTGGAATTAGTGGGAGGTGGTAGAACCTTTGGGAAGTGGTGGGTGCTAGTGAAAGGAGTTAGGTCACTGGGGCATACACTTAAAAGTAACCCCCCCCTCTCTGCTTCTCAGCTGCCATGAGAGGACTGGGTCTCTTCTGCTGGATTCCTCCACCATGATGTACTGCCTCACCAGAGACCCAAAGCATGGGACCAAACAACCATGGACTGAAACTTCTGACACTGGGAACCCAGATAAATCTTTCCCCATAAAAGTTGACTTTCTCAGGTATTTCATACCAGTGACAGAAACCTGACCAATACAGGCTCACATAAAGTAGACTAAAGGAAGTGGGGCACTCTGGGAGGAAGTATGGAGGAAATAGGGGTTCCTACCTTTGACAGTATTTTTTTCAGATCCTTTTTGTCTGGTTCAACACAACTGCTACGAAAAAGAAAAAAAGTTTTTATTTGTATGCTGATTCTGTTTGTTGGATATTTAAATTTGGAAAAGAGACTTTCATATTTATATGCCTCAATAGCTCATAAATTCAATTTAATTTAATAAATTAAAATTGAGAATTATAATGCCTACATTAGAGGATTATTGGGAGGATAAGATTAAATCTTGCATATAAAGTGCCTGACACAGAGTAAATGATATTTCACGTTTCACAATTATTTCCTCTTACTAGTCATAAACATTACATTTAAATCTACTGTGCAGTAAGTCTTAGTTTATACAGGTTCTGGGCTGAGACCTTGTTTATGTTTTTTATTTAATTATCACAATCACCTCAGAAGTTAGTTTTCATTAACATAACATCTTTCAGAAAAAGATATTTAGGCTTAGGATGTTAATTGAAAAGTCTAAAGCCATATACTTAGCAAGTGGTGGAGCCAGAATTCAAATTTTTGTCTACCTTTCTCCAAAGTCTGTGGTCCTTACTCTGCTAAACAACCTCCCATCCTTACAGGCATCATATGTGATCCCAAGATACTCTGAAGCGAGGGCTAATATAATATCTTTCCTCCCCTAAACCCCAAACCACTCCCCAGTATTCCAAACTCTTCCCCACTCTTGTACCAAAATATTATATGGGGTCACATATGGTTTTTGGAACTAGTATATTACCACATTGGAGCTAGTATATTAGCATATTTTCAAATGGTAGAAAATGTAACACATGAAATGGGAATGATAATATTTCAGACCAATTTGTATGTCATGAAAAGTTTGTATAAGAGTTTGTATAATATAGCTAAATATAGAAGTATATCATGTTAAAATAAGATGTGAACATGTAGCACAAAGATGTATATGAAGTTTAATATTGCCAGGTAAAACATGAATGTATATGAGATTTACAAGATTTTAAATCAATAAAGCATATTAATTGTGGCTTAATCATATATATAAAAGTTAAATATAAGAGAAGTATTTTGATATATGTATGTCAATATGCACACATACCTGCATTAAATAAATTAAACAAAAGACTATGAGAACAGGTTAATAAATATAGTTATGAAATTTAATTCAAGACAGGCACAACATATTTTACATTAGTTTTAGAAATTTCTATTTTTGAAATGTGTTGAAACATCTATGATATTGGCTTATAATGTTTTCTTCCTGTATAAAAATAATAAATAGAACTTTAGAATTAAAATATTCAAAACAGTGCATCACAAAAGGCAGTTATTTCAAAATATATCCTGCATCAACTTTTAGGCATGGAATCTTAAACAGTCACCACACTGAAACTCAGCATGGAAAAGCTGGCCTCTTTAATAACATTTTCAGTATTTTTTTTTACTGTAAGTGGCACAAAATATAAGCATCATGAATATTTTCTCACTTGCTGTATTTAAAGTAAGTAGAAAACATTATTTTATAGCAGTTACTGTGAAGGATCTTTGTGTGAATTTTTTCATGAAAGACTTTAAGAAATTTGAGTAGGTGATATTGATTTGAGAGTAAATTTTCGGTATTGCAATAAGGAAACACACCAGGAAACGGCCATTGAAACAGAATGTAAATCACTGAACCTGTAAAACTAAAACGGGGAGAAGAAACCAGGGAACATAAGTTGAGAAAAACTGCAGAATGCCTTCAGTCATAGAAATGAAGTTTATCAAGAATACAGGGGATTCTGGCCTCTGCTTAGCATATAGAAAATGTGAAAAAAAATCATTCCCTACCTTAAAACAGGAGAAAAACCTGGTTAATCTAAATATTCACAATTTAAAAAAAAATATTAGAGAAATGATGTTGTAGAGCAATCAACTAACTAGTAAAGACAAATGTTCCAAAGGAGAGAGGGATGTGATTGGGATCTGTTACCTGGGCACAGTCAACTGGTGCAGGTAAGAAAAATTCCACAAGTTTTTTTAAAAAATTGCTAAAAGCCAAGTGCTACCTAGAATACAATATAGAATTGACTAGAAACCAGTCACAAGGGAAATTACTGGTCACTCACAGGAGCTTCGTGGATCTCATCAAGTGCTCATAACAGTCTGGGACAGGGCAAGAGATCAGAGAGAGCCTACCTCCTGGTTTATGTCAAAGAAGGAGACCAGCAGATGTTGTGAACAAGGCATTACTTTCCATCTTGGTCTTTTTCTCCTGTCTTCTCTATGGAAAGAATAGAAAACACTGTCACCCTTAGACTGAGGTACAGAACCTTCATACCTGGAAGGAAAGAAGAGATGATAATGCTATTTCCCTGGAAAGAGGCAGGAAAATATCCAAGATTATTACAGAATTTTACCATAGAGGAGGGACAAAGCCATTGAGAAGACCCCAATGTTGGGACTCAGAGGCACATTGCTATCCTAGATGAAGACAACAGAATGTAGGACAACAGATGATATACCTCCCCATCACCACCAGAGTGGAAAGCACCAAGGAACAAATAACAAGAACCTACTGCAAAGGATCCTGAGGAATATGGAAGGAAAACCTTTTTTTAAAAAAAAAAAATTTTAGTTGTCAATGGATCTTTATTTTTTTTTTTATGTATTTATATGCGATGCTGAGAATTGAACCCAGTGCCTCACACATGCTAGGCAAGCACTCTAACCCTGAGCCCCAGGAAAACCTTTCTGAAGCACAAGCTCACTGAGAAAGCCTACATATGCAGATGGAACTTAAACATTAAGAAAAACCCTCTGCAACACAACACCCATTGTCAAATGAAAGTGATGCTAAAAAATGTAAAGTCTCTGGTCTACTGAGGGTAGTGTAGACTCAGCTAAAGCCTGAGTGGAATAAATAAGTCATGCACACTAAGTCCCAACAAAGGAAAAGCTGTGCTCATTTCCAGGAATAAACATTATTTACCTCAATCACTTGTACTAATAGGTGTCTGCCTTTCAACCAAAAATTACAAAGAAACAAGGAGGAGAAAGGATAAAAGGATTATTGGTATGACCCTGATGCAAGAATCATATGGAGAATTTAACATAATGATCAAATGTTAAAGGATCTTGTGGGAAAAGGTAGGCAACATGTAAGAACACAAAGGGAATCAATAGAGATAGAAACACTTTATGAAAGAAGCCCAAGGTGGCTCAAAATAAAAAAATAAAAAGGTTCAATCCCTGGTATCAAAAAAAAAAAAAAGAATCCCATGGTATGGCAGATATATATATATATATATATATATATATATATATATATATATATATATATATATCATAACAGAGACAAAGAAGTGCCTTTGACAGCGCCATTAACCAACTTGATACAGCGAAGGTAAGAATTAGTGAACTTGAAGACAAGGCACTAGAAATTATCCAAACTGAAATGCAAAGAGAAGAAAAAGTGGGGAGAAATGATAATCCAACAACTGTGTGGAAAATACCACCATAATCTACCATATTGTAATTGAAATCTGGAAGTAAAAGAGAAAGAGCTAGTAGAAGAAATATTTGAAAAATTAAAAGCTAAGTACTATCCAAAATTAGTGAAGCAGGCCAGACCACAGATCAAAGCTCAAAGAATATCAATCAGAATAAACACTAAGAATAAGTTGGTTGTTTGACTAGAAAGAGTTTTCAGTAAACCATTAACCATCTATGCGGCCAGGGGAATAAACAAATGAACTAGGAAATAGAGAATATTTGTTCAACTACTTGAATTTTAGACCTAAGGTCTTAAGTTAAGGTTTTTTTTTTAATATTTAGTTTTTAGTTATAGGTGAACACAATATCTTTATTTTATTTTTATATGGTGCTGAGCCCTCTACCTCTGAGCCACAACCCCAGCCCTTTAAGTTAAGGTTTAATTGTAAATATTGGCTTGAAATCTGGTGAAATGAGGAGGGCTTCAAAAAGCCGAAATGCAAGTTCCCCTTCCCCCTTTGCTAGCCAAATTGCCTTTCTTTTCAAGGGCACAGTGCACTAACGCCCGAGTGTCAATCAGGTTTCTGTTCAGTTTCCCGCTAGCCTACAGAGTTACTCACATAAACTAATCACATACTCCTGCAAGATCCAGAGGTCATCCCCTGTCTAGTTATCACAAAGCCCACCTCTCACAGCTGCTCGTTGTTCACTTTGTTTCTGAAGTCAGTGGCATGTCGTCTTCTTCCCTTGGACTGCAAGTATATGTGGCTAGTGAACTGTGTTGATATCACTTTCCCAGTATCAGGTGTCATGTATTCTCACATTCCCATAACCAGAGGGTGGTGTTATGGTTTGGATCTCAAGCGTCCCCCAAAAGCCATAGGCTAAAGGCTTGGTTGCTAATCAATGGTACAATCAGGAGATAGGGCTTAGTGGAAGGAAGTTAGCTCATTGAGGGCATGACCTTCAAGGAGATGTTGGGGCCCTGGCCCCTTCCTATCTTGCTCCCTGGCTATTGTGAGGTGAGAAGCCTCCTCTGCCATATGCTCCCTGCTGTGATGCTCTGCCTTATCATGGACCCAAAACAATGTAGCCAGCTGACCAAGAACTGATACCTCTGGAACCGTAAGCCAAAATAAATCTTTCCTACTAACAACTGATTATATCAGTTATTTTGTTACAGGCATGGGAAGCTGACTAACGCAGGCTGGAATTCTCCCTCACCAATGGGATGAAGAGGAGTTGATTAAAACACTACACCATGTGTTGTGTGACTCAGGATCCAGCACAAATGTAGTACGTTGGTATGTATATTGAATTGTTACACTGCCTGATGAAAGGTAAGAATGCTTCTTTGTTGAAGTCTAAGACCTTTTCTTAATCTCCTCTCCAACTGTATCTGATATTTATTTTCTACCTGCCTGGCTATATTTTCAATTGTTCTTTCAATTTCTGCTACAATTTTTCTAGATGGGATCTGACAGAATTATGGTCCCTTTAGAAATCCAGACAATTTGAGTTCTGTGTACTGGAACTGTGTGTACATTCAGCCAAGCGTGCTGTCAGTATCGCTAATCAATACTGAAAACCTGCAACACTCTAATCCCAAAGCACTGATTACAGAATTATATAGAGTTGTTTTTTCCCTTCATCCCATTATTTTTTTTCCTCCTTCCTCCAAAATAAACCCCCGGCAACTCTTCTTTTGCTTATTCCAGGATTCATGGTAGAACACCAATCTTCATTTCCACCTTTATTTTCTTGGAGATTTTCTCAGTGTTACTGGAGGAAGACACTAAAAAAGCTTGAACAAAGATGCATTTTTCCTGCTTAGAATATCCTTGTTAAGCTTTGCACCAGTCCAGTATAGAAGCAATGATTAAAATTATAAATATGCTTCCCACTATTCCTGTGCATTGAAAGAATATAAAAGTTAGTGGAGAAGAGTATTTCGCAACACTTGAGGACCATAGTGGTGCTTCCATGTTTTTTTATTCTTCTTCTGATTGACAAATTTGCCTCCACATCTTGATAATCTAGAATTGTCCCTATTTAAGATGTTCTCTCCCCCTTTTCCACCTTTACCATGAAATTTCTCCCTTGAAGTTACCTCTGCATTCTTTGCCACTATCCATATTTCTTTTTGCCTACAAATGTCCAGTTATAATTCCACTTATTAAGGGAAATTAAGCACATATATTTTTAAGACCATGAAATAAGTGTTCAGAGATGCAAAAAAAAATAAACTGAAGTTTCTTAAAGTTTTAGTTGAGTACACATACAAATTTTGATCATTATAACATAGGTCAAAAAATATGTATTTTGAAGAAAGTCTTCATTGTTGGAAATGGTTTTCTTAGATAAATGGATGGCTGATACAAGGTAATAAAATTCACAAAATCATTATTATTCTTTCTTTTTTGTATTTGAAATTATAAGATTTTCAAGGGCATCAGCACCAATAGCTTATCTTCTCCCTCTACTGCTGTTTTCCCATCTGGGACAATCTATATTACACCCATTATCATGGTTCTTGTACCAATATGCCTGAATGGCATTTATAACTACAGAGATGATTAATTACCACTGCAACATCCTTTGAGACTCTCTCTTTCTGCTTTGAACATCCAGTATACTAAAATAATACAATATGGCATATACCAACACCTGGTTTAATAGAAAGCAATAGTTATGGCTGGCTTAATTGGGTTAGAACATTCATGAGATTTTAGCATCTTTTACCCAGTAAATCCTCATAAAAACTTCATAGGGAAAACTTCATTCCTCTTGGCTGTTTTGAATTCATTCATGTTGAATCCCACTCCAATATTGAGCCTAAGTTAAGCAAGTTATTTACCTATCTTTTATCCTCACATCTACTCTTTGTTACTGTGCTCTTTAGTGATAGGGTAAGGATCTGAAAAAATGCTTTTGCAATGATTTGCTGCTGGCTAACTTGCTTACTGTTTGGTCTCTCTTCTGTAAGTTCAAAAGACTGAGAGGGAAAGTGAAGTTTTCTGCTTACAGCTCCAACAATGTAGCACTTTTCAGAAGTTGATGAGTGTTGTAGCATCTGCAATACAGGTAGAGTGATTATAGAGTTTAGTTGCCTGGACAGATGTGGCACTATTTCTGCAGTTCTGGCCCTGGTCAAAGCAGAATCTATGAAGCAAATTGAAAATACACCCCTATCTCTCACTATGCACAAAACTCAAAGTGGATCAAGGACCTAAGAATTAGATCAGAGACCCTACACCTAATAGAGGAAAAAGTACACCCAAATCTTCATCACATTGGATTAGGCCCTGACTTCCTTAACAAGACTCCTAAAATGCAAGAAATAAAATCAAGAATTAATAAATAGGATGGATTCAAACTAAAAAGCCACTTCTAAGAAATAGAAACAATCAGTGAGGTGAGGAGAGAGCCTACATTTGGGGAGCAAATTTTTGCCACATGCACATCAGATAGAGCACTAATCTCCAGGATATATAAATAACTCAAAAAACTTAACAGAAAAACAAACAACCCATTCAGTAAATGGCTAAAGAGCTGAACAAACACTTCAGAAGAAGATATACGTTCGATCAACAAATATATGAAAAAATATTCAATGTCTCTAGTAATTAGTGAAATGCAAATTAAAACTACTCTAAGATTTCATTTCATGCCAGTCAGAATGGCAGTTATCAAGAAAACAGACAACAATAAATATTGGCAAAGCTGTGGGGGAAAAGGTACACTCATATATTGCTGGTTGGACTGCAAATTGGTGCAACCAATCTAGAAAGCAGTATGGAGACTCCTTAGAAAACTTGGAATGGAATTACCATTTGACCCAGCTATCCCACTCCTTAGTCTATATCCAAAGGACTTAAAATCAGCATACTATAGTAACACAGCCACATCAGTGTTTATAGCAGCTCAACTCACAATAGCTAACTGTGGAAGCAAACTAGATGCCCCTCAATAGATGAATGGATAAAGAAACTGTATTCCCAAAGGAATATTACTCAGCATTAAAAGAGATTAAATTATGGCATTTCAGGTAAATGGATGGAGTTGGAGAATATCATGCTAAGTGAAGTAAGCCAATCCCCCAAACCCAAAGGCTGAATGTTCTCTCTGGTAAGTGGATGCTGATCCATAATGGGAGGGGGCATGGAAAAAAATGGAGGAACTTTGATTGGGCAAAGGGAAGGGAAGGGTGGGGAGGTTGCATGGGGGCAGGAAAGATGATGGAGAGAGATGGACAACATTACCCTAGGTACAGGTATGACTGCACATATGGCGCAATGCTATATCGTGTACAACCAGAGAAATGAAAAGTTGTGCTGCAATTGTGTCCAATGAATCAAAATTCATTCTGCTGGCATACAGACCTAATTAAAATTAATTAATTAATTAATTTTTTAAAAAGGAAGAAAGAAAGCAGAATCTGTTCAGCAGACCCAAAATTGGCTGTAATGCTCTCCCCAACAGGGCAGCTGGAGCTGCAGACTACATCAGATGTGGATTTTTATATTATTTCCATTATTTCATTTTCTTCTTCTGCAGTCACCTTCCTTTTCTCATTTTTCAGGTTTTAAACATCGCTGTAACCAATTTGCTTTCAATTCACTCTGTTCAAAACTGTATTTCTGGCTAGATCTTTCTGATATATGTGTGTTTTAATTCATGGGCATGTAAGAGAAGGGGTAGTTGAAGCAGCTGAAATGGAGTGATATACTCACCTGCCACTAGAAGAAAGAGCTTTGCAACTGATATATATTATTTGACAAAGAAACATTCTAATTGCACTTACACAAGGTTACATTTGAAGTGGAAAAGGAAGTGTTGACTTAGTGATCCGGTTTACTAGATGATTGACCTTCTCTTGCTCTATCATCAGTAAATAGTATTAACTTGATTTCTATAACAGAATGGACTTTTCCCCTGTATCTTTGTAAAACAGTGTTTTCTCTTGTATCTTACAATGTGCTCATCATTTACTTTAATCTCTTTCTTCTTTTCCCTCAAAGCCTCACAGATTAATAGGCACTTCATCTCTGAAGCCATTTTTGACCCAACTTTTCTTGTCTCACTCTGCTTTCTGCCTGTGCCAGGAGCTTTACAGGTCAATTCTGCTTTTTTATTTTTTTAGAACATTCCTTATTGCTGCTCAATTTAATCCCTTCTCAGGTAAGTTCATAATGACAAGAAAACTTCTTCAGTTTCTTGAAATCTTACTGTGATATGCACTGTTGCTTCTGTAGAATATGGCTCCTGTAAGTTTCAGGAATAATTGCTGGGTAAGGGGATTACTCCAGAGATCCCTTGAGTCCACACTGTTGCTGATCTTCAGTAATAGAAGAAACAATAACCATACAAGATGGGTTTCTAAGTCTTAAGAATTGACAACTGCTTGCAAGGATAGGGCATATAAAAAGGAAATAACATGAGGTGGGGAGCATATGCCTCCAATCGTGGTCCTTCACTAGCCCCAGACACTTCCATCGTGAGTAATCCCTGCTGGTTTTCTCTTTCAGAAAGACACATAGAAGTAAGATGCCAGATCTCATGCAGAGGGACATCTCTTCAAGGTTTTATTTGTTCCTTTAAATGCATTGAGTTCCCAGGAAGAGCTTGTACAAATGTGCTAGAAGCATTGTGTCACCATTGACATTTGGATGACAGTCTTCAAAGTGGTGAGCTTTACTTTCATGTACAAAGGGATAATTACAAGTTTTTCTCCACCATTATTTGTTTTCCAAAGTTCATATATGCTGTCAGAATATCATTTTAGTCTGACTATTATCTACAGAATCTTATATTTAAAGAAGTATGTGTATGTATATATATTTTAAAGAAGTGTGTGCATTTATACACATACATTTTTTTTAGAGGGGAAAAGTACTGGGGATTAAACTGAGAGGTACTGTACCACTGTGCTATATCCCCAGTCCTATCTATCTATCTATCTATCTATCTATCTATCTATCTATCTATCTATCTATTTATTTTGAGACAGAGTCTCACTAAGTTCCTTAGAGCCTTACTGAGTTGCTAAGACTGGCCTTGAACTTGAGATCCTCCTGCCTCAGCCACTAGTGTTGCTGGGATTACAGGCAGGTGACACGGTGCCCAGCTAAAGGAGCATATTTTTCCCCTAAAATACAAAGCAATGATGGGGGAGCTTTCTAACCACGAAGCAGAGCTGTGCAGACTGTCTTTCTCTTACAATCTTTACACCCTACATTTGCCAGAAGTTGTTCTAAAAAGCCAAACTCCCACTAGATGTAGTAAAAGTATAAATATAGACTGATTTTATTTGGAAATTGACTCAGGATTTTTATATAATTGTAGCTAGATGAAATTGAAGCTTTTGAGATTTGAAATTCCAATCAAACAATCTGATCTGAAATAAACATACATCCTGCAATGAGTGAATAAATTACACATTTGCAAAATAATAAATGGCAGTTATTGAATTCGGCTAAGCAATATCAAACAATAAATTTAGAACACTTTGGGAAGTAGGAAAATTATACTTGATTACCTATCAGCAAATCCCAGCAGAAAAATTTTTTAAAGGTTATGGAAATTGCATGGAATATTAAGTTATTGGCAGTGGCAGCGTATTTCTTACTTGAGTACTTGGTTACTCCAACTTCTTGTTCTTATCAAACGAAATTCCAGCTCCAAGTTGTAATGAACTAAATTCTACCTCCACAAAAATTTCTATGACAAATTTTACTTTTGATGTTGTCTTCTACAGAAAGGAGACTTTTTAAAAGGCTTTGACACATGGTCTGTTAAAAATTTACATGACATTTGGATTTTTGCTGCAATGGATTAAAACAAAAGACAGTTTTTTCCAATTTTTCATGGAGAATTTTTACTGAAATTGTGTTTCCTTTGACGTGAGGAAAAAAATAGTGATGTACTCTTTAAGTTAGAGTGTTCTTCCTTTATGCAAATTCTGCTCAACAATACAATTGATTTATTTACAATATATTTACTTTTCATTCTCTTGGTCAAAGTCATACTTCTAGAATGTATAGTTTTGAAGAAAACTAATAGCAGTTGTAGCTCCGATAGAACTAAAGTAATGCAAATGATGATGATGCAAGGCATATGGTCACAAGTATTCATTCAGTGTACTCATTACATGCAAATCTCTATTTCAGATGTCATTGATGCAGAGATGAATCAGATTCAATGCTTATGAAATTCACAGAGTATTAAGAAAGTCAGATGGGTATGTAAATAATACTAATACAGAAAGAACACAATATCATCACTGTACGTGGCAAAAAGTTAAGACCATGGAAAATTCAGGTAATAGAAAACTTCTGAGGAATGAAGGAAACTGCCTACCTATTGGGGTGAATTCTGTTCCTGAAAAGATGAAATCCTAAACCCAGTATCTATGAAGTTGGCCTTATTTGGAAATATTTTCTTTTTAAATCAACTAAGTTAAGGACCTTGAGATGAGATCATTTTGGATTTAGGGAGGTTCCTAATCCAATGACTGCTATAATCATAAGAGAGTTGAGACACAGAACCATGGGCCAGAGGCTATATCAAGACAAATATAGAAATTGGAATTATGCTGCCCTGAGTCAAGGACCCTGGAGCCATGGAAAGCTACAAGAAGCAAGCCAGCATTCTTTTTTAGAGCCTTCAGAGATAATGTATACCTTTCAACACCTTGATTTCAAAGACTTCTGGCTTCCAAAATGGTGACAGAATAAATTTCTGTTATTTCAAACCACTAGGTCTGTGCTAATGTTGTTCTTGCAGACCCAGGAAATAAAGATAATCATTACAGAAATAACATTTGGGTTGGAACATGAAGGATGGGCTGTGTTGGTACATCCCAGGCCCATTGTGTAGCAGGACAATGGTATTCTGTGCAGAGGAATACCCAAGTAAAGACTCAGGGAAAGCTTTCAGGGAAGAGGATGTAAGCGTTTCATATCCTGGAATGTTAAATAATGACATGGGGAAGTAGAAGAGAAGAGAGCTTGGTGGAGGAGAGAGAGAGGAAGTTGTAAACAGGAATAAAAAGGTTGAGAAGCCTCAGGGAAGCCATTGGGAAAGAAACACTAAGGAGATACAGAGAGCTGATGAAAAATTCTCTTATGGTAGCTGAGGATTGTAAGAACTAGGGAACGAGACTTGTGGTCACTGAAGTACACAGACAGTTGAAGGACAGAAGAGCCAGACACCAAATAGGTACTCTAATAACATAAGAAATATCATTTGCTTATTTGAATTCCTCACTCAATTTAAAAGTTTTGCAACTTCTTAGAAAGTGGGTTTTCTATAGATCCTTTCCTGATTAACCTAATTTCTGCTTAAGAATTATTAATTTATGCATTCTTCTCTGCTAAACTGAATTCATCTATCACCCTCCATGTGAATTTGGGAGATCCATATCCTTCCAGAGAGATACAATTTATTATTATTTCTTTGTCTTATCTTCCCACTAGTATTCCTCCAAAGATAATTTTTTTAAATTTTAAATTGCTGTCTCATAAATAATAAGAAATAGATACAATATAAATAAAAAATAAATCTCTTTGGAGTTATTAAACTCATGTTTAAGAATAGATTTTTGAGGATTACAAAGCATCTTTAAATACATTAACCTATATTTTCTTTTTCTCAAGCTTCATTGAGGGACCTTTGAGATGCAAAAAGTTGCACATATTTAATGCACATATTTTGATGAATTTGACATCTGCACACACTAGTGATACTACTAGCACAATCAAGGTACTAAACACATCTATCACCTCCACAAAATTTCTTTTTGATCAGCTCTTTGTGTGTGGGGGTTTGTTTGTTTGTTTGTGGCAAGAACACAACAGGAATATATTTTCTTAACAGCTACCGTTTAGAACAAATCTTTAGAATTTACTGATCTTGTATAACTGAAACCTTAGGCCCATGAAGCAGCAATTCCCCATTTTCCCCTCCCCCTCCCCCTGACAACAAGCATTCTATTCCCTGCTTCTATGAGGTAGACTGTCTGATACCTCATATAAGTGTACTCATGCAATGTGTGTCCTTCTGTAACTGACTTTGTACACTCATCATAATGTCCTCAAGGTTCATCCACGTTATCCCCAATGGTAGGACTCCCATTTTCTCTTCACGATAATGAGCAGCATTGTGCTAGTAACTGGCTCTCCAAATAAATAAATAAATAAATAGCTGTCCCAGTTTATAATGTATCACAACTTTTGTGGCAAAATATTCCCACTATGACCAATTTCAACTACCAAATGATTTAAAGGTGGGCTTATAAAATTCAGGAATGTTTACCTATCAGCCAGTCTGTCATTTCCTGCACAATACTGGCTGTTGGTACTCATCTCTCATTTTATCAAAAATCAAAGCAAAATGATACAACAACAACCATAATAACAAAACAGTATCCAAGAGAAATTAAGCAGGTTTCTCAACTTTGCAGTGCTAAGATAACAGCTTTTACTTTATACAGTATGCACTTTTCATACTATAACTCTAACTACTCTTTACTCATAGCCAGGCAAGTTTTTCATTAACTGCATTGTTGTCAGTCCCTTATCGACCCATAAAACACCTGCAGTACACTCTGACTGAAACACACTTTTTAAAAATAAAAGGCATTTTATGGATGAAACTAAACAATCATTTTAAATGAGGGTAGACAGCTAACAGCAAAAAGTATGGATATTTACATGTTTGGGCACGTTTATCCTGGAATAAAAATGTTGTAGAAATTCATCATTGGGACTATTGTTTAGAGGATTTTGAATGAGAGAGGAGAGTCATCCTTTAGCCATGGCTTTATAAAATATAAAAACTAGATGTTTTCACATAGATTTCCAAAGGCAGATCATATTACATTTACTCATAACTCAATGGAGGCAACTGAATTAAGATTGAGAAGGGGGAGATAAGTAGAAAAAGATCAAAACAAAATCTGGCTTCAATCATGACATGTCTTGAAAACAATGCTTAACCAAAATTAATTCACAATCCAATCCTTTAACAGACTTATGAAGCCACTATTTTACATTGCTCAATAGTGATAAGAATGTTCAAATACAAGATTAAAAAATAGCAATGGTTACTTATATTGGGAAGTTGAACAACAGGAATGTTTGGGAACCAGAAAGAGCACTTATCCCATAAATCAACAACAGATTCTCTTATAAGGGGAGATGATTTTATTTTCTAAATAAATTTAGATGTTTTTCCCCTCCTTCCTCACCCCCCCAAACAAAAAACACTTGTTTTATTAATCGTTCATTTATTTGTTCATTTGTTCAACAAATAATTAGTTATAGTAATAGTAATAGTCTAGGTACCACTTTGGATATTGATTATAAGCATTTGCCATCAATGATATCCTTGAAAGAAGAAAGTATTTTCCATTTTAAAGAAGGATTTATAGTCTCAAATATTCAGGTGTGACTCTTTCTTTGATTTGACTGCAACTTAAATAAGTGAGTCAAAGCAATGTTTACCAAATAAATTGAGATGGGAATTTTATCTAGTGTTGCTCTTGTCTCTTCTCCAGGCATCTAGGTCATACCAGATGTCCCAAAGAAGATCAGTGACCTGCTGGTCAGATCAATAGGCACTCTTGTCAGGTTATAAGGCTTCAACTCAGAAGGGAAGTGATGGTACATTTTTGGTTACAGTGTTCACTCTGCCTGTTCTCTCTAGAACAACTCCAGCTGGAAGTGCAATGGAAGTTTCTTCCAATGGCTGCCCCAGCCTAAGAATATCAGACCGATGACCTATTGCTAAGGATCCAGAATGCATTACACCTAAGCCGTCCTTACCTAGGATTGCATTTTACTGATAACACAATCCTTTTTATTGTAATTAAGCTGGATCTTTTGGCATACTACAGAGTCCCTTGTTCTTTGGGTGTTCCAGCTGTGCCAGTTTTGATTAATAACACATACAGATTGTATTATGATAACCTGCTGTGATCAGGATTACTTTGTAAGTACATTGAAGTTTAAGATGATAGAAAATTTATCAACTAATTGCATGTCAACTAAAAAATTAAATGTGTTTTTTCTATTAAAGATAAAAAGATCAAATATATATAGGGGATCATTAAAAATAATATCAAAGAAAACCAGATGAATTCAGTTTATTGGAGGCTCTTATAAACAGTCATAATTAGGTTGAATTCTTTATAAAATCAGTGAGTGATACATGTAAAGCACTTTTTGATGGTGATTCTAGTAACAATTATAACATGGCAAGGGGACTTCTCTGAACACAAATTGCCATCACGGAGAGTACCAGTCCAAGAGCGGAGATTGGAAAATATTTCTATTATGTTGAATCTTCAGAAAGATATGATTTATACTTACTTATTTTCTTTGGACATTTTTAATCAAGAAGGAAGCAGAATAGCTCATTAGTTAAAAATTTGGTTCTGGGAACAATATGCTAGAATTTCATTGACTCTGGAACAATCCAGTTATGTAAGTCTGAGCAAAACATTGGTAATATTTCTGGACATCAATGTTTTTATCTTTAAAATGTGGATACATATAAACCCTACTTCACAGATTTTTATGAGATCTGAATGAGTTGATTGCTATAACATACTTGAAGCAGCATGTTCATACATTGCAACACAAAATATTAGCTTATCATTCTTATTACCTGAAGGATACTTTCAGGGCCACATTCACAGGTATGTGTACTGTGCTGATACAATGAAGGGTCCATGCTTGGTTTAATGTTCCATTGTTGCTACCTTAAAATGTTTAATAATAATTGAAGGAGGTACCTTTTTTTTTAAATTTTGCACTTGTCTTCCCCAAAAGGGTAGACAGTTCTGGCCACTACTCTCAGGATCTGATTATTACTAGAGTGATCTCATTATCTGGTATCAATACTTTCCTCAGTATCACTGATCTCTCCCTTTCCAGAATCCAAGGAAGGACTACTAAGAGAACTTTTGCAGATTATGGAATGATGCACTCATAAAGCAAACATCACTGGTGCTCCCAACCCTTTGTTTTCTTACCTCTCCCTGCAGCTAAACAAAACCCAAACCATTTTAGTGGACACATTGGATTATATAACTTTGGATAATTACCCAAACCAAAAGAATACTCAAGGCAAAAGAGCCTCTTTAACATAAGTTGAAGAGAAATGATAATATGCACATTCTATATAAACTACAACGTAGATTTCAAAGTTGTCTCATCTTTATATTTGGAAGATCTAAACATAGTTCTAAATTTATTTCTAATTGTGGTTAGTATATATGAGTGAATTGTGAATCATGGTGGTACTAGGTTCCCATGTCTCTTTCAGTGTCCCATGTCTCTTTCAGTGTCTCTTTTACTGCATCTGTGCAGTAAAGACCAAGATGTTAAAGTGTAAGTTTGTGGAAAGGGGAAGAAGAGGCAATTAAGCTACCAAAAGAGACTATCAGTTGAACAACTTCAAAACTTGAGTATTATTTTTAAGGCATAAACATTTAAAATGGAGTGTCTGTTGTCAAGCAATCAGAAGTGATATTGTCACCTTCCATGGCTGGTTAAGACTTTCTGTCCATTTATATGCATCAGGAATATAACATGAATCCATCTGTTATGGTTGAGGTATGAGGTGTACCCCGTAAAGTGTTCTATGTTAATACAGGAGGTGAAATGATTGGCTTAAGAGAGCTGTAAACTTATCCGTTCATTATAGTTTGAATGACTAACCCATGTATAGAGGAAGTAGGTCACTGGGAGTATGCCTTGCAAGGATTCATCTTCCCTGTGGCTCCTTCCCCTCTATTTCTGCTTCCTGGCCACTTCTCTACCATTCCTTTCTGCCGTGGTGTGCAGTCACATCTTGCACACAGAACAATGGACTTGGCCCACCATGGACTGAAATTCTAAAACCATTAACTAAATTAAACTTTTCTTCCCATAAGTTGTCCTTGTTAGGTATTTTGGCCATAGTGATAAAAAGCTGACTAACATACCATCTAGTTCTACTAAAATAAGTTTGCAAATATGTTTGATAGTAATAGACATTGTATATTGCAGGTAAAATATTGACATAAATTTTAATGAACAATCTATAAGAAAATTATAAGAAATTAAACTATAAAGTGAAATTGAAAAGAAAAGAATGTCAAATTTTAACATTTTGGGGTGCCTAGTGAACAAGGTTTTTTTTTTTTTTTTTTGCTCAAATTAGCACAATACTCATTCACTAAATTATCAGTGATTGAATACAAAACCTGGTTTAAGAGACCATCAGCTATGGGCTACCACACTTTGCACATGAATTACTCTTAATATTTTAATATTTGATTGATATCATCAAAGCTATTTTGACTACTATTTGGGGGACATTACCTATATCTAAGCAGTACGTTATATTAATATTAATTAGAAAGAGAGACAGAGAGAAAATTATTTTGTTATGGCTGCCAAAACATGTACCCCACGCTGACTAGTTTAAATAAGAGTAATTTATCATATCACAGTTCTGGAAACTTAAAATCTGTTATCAAGATTTAACAGAAGTCGCTATTTCTAATGGAAGATATGTTCCAGGAGTTTCTCCTTCTCTTGTAGATGGCTATATTCCCCTGTGGCTTTTCATACTGTCTTTGCTCTATGTATATCTGTGTCCAAATTTCCCTCTACAGAAAGACACGATGCATGTTGAATTAAGGGCCCATTCTACTTCAGTATGACTTCATTTCAACACTTACATTGTAAAAATTTTATAACAAGGTCACATGCTGAGATAAGGAGGGTTAGAACTTAAACATATTAATGGGGGGTAATATAATTAAACCTAAACATATAGATAGATGGATAGATAGAAAGATAGGTAAGTAGATAAAATTTCACATAATCCCCAAGAAGTTAATGAGATTCAAAGAGGCATATAGGTGTGAAAGGTAAATCAGGAGAACCTTCATGTTTATTTTATTCATTTGTTGGTTTATGTATTTATTGTGGTTCTGGAAATCAAATACAGGGCCTCACACTTACTAGGCAAGCCCACTACCACTGAGTTATATCCCAGTCTCAATGGGAAGCCTCGTGTGTAAACATGGTTCTATAACTCATTAACTCATTCAGAAATTATTTAATGCATACCTATATACAGGTGCCAATCACATTGTTATTCATATTTTATCAAAGCTATGTTTGACAGTAATAGAACTTTATTTATTATTTGAAAACTAACTCAAATTACCATTGGAGGAACTGTGTAATGTCACACAATGGAAGCCTTCCATTCTAAGCCATCAGCATATGGCAGAATTATAAGACAGATCATTGTTGTTGTTGTTGTTGTTGTTTTTCCCAAAACTTCTATCCCTTTTCAACCAATGTAAGGAGAGAGAATATAACTATATTGTCTACACCTAAGTTATTTACCTATTATTCTTTAACTCATTCCTTCTCTTTCTGTTGTTCTTTGAGTAAAACAAGTTTCTGCTTAGGAGGAAAGTTTATTTCATAACAAAATTCAATATAAAATGTATGTGATGACAAAGACAAGATCAAGGTAGTACAGGAGTATAAAGGATGCAGTGATCAACTATTCTTCCTTGGAGAGACAGAGAATGGTGCCACCTGATCTGGGTCATGGACAATGAGCCAGAGTTTTCCAGAAAGTGAATGCAGATGTAGCATAAAGTATGTGCAAACCCAGCAAGTCTGAAGTACATACCCTGAAGAGGTACATACATGGGCTTTGTATTAACTCAAGGTGAATGCTTTGGATAAACATCCCTGAAAGTCCATGTATTAAAAGTCTTGTTCCTGGCATAGTGTTATTGAGAGATGGTGGAACCTTTAGAGAAGAGAGCCTAGTGGTAGGTATTTTGGTCACTGGGGTCCTAGTAGATTGCGGGACCTTGGTCTCTTCCTCTTTGTGACTTTGCTTCCTGGCTTGTGGTAAAAATGGTTTGTTCCACTATGTGCTGCTGCTATGATATGCCACACTCGTCAGAGATCCAAAACAATGGGACCACCTGATCTTGGATTAGAACTTCCAGAACCATGAGCAAAGTAAAACTTTTCTCTTTATAAGTAAATTGTCTCATGTATATTGTATAGTGATGGAAACACAAACTAATACGGTGATGTAAAGAAGAAAGATGATGAATCATTACTCTCTCTTCTGAGGTTAGCCCCAAGACTTTAAAGCTGTTATTAAACAAATTTTTTCTGGGTCCACTATAGAAAATGTGCTTCTGGTCTTCAGTCAGAAATTGTTATCACTCTGTACATTATACCAATGAATTAGTTTTGGATTCATTTTCTCTGTGTTCTGTATGATGCTTTCACTTAAAAAAAAATAACCATGATTTCTCTTAAGCCTCCTACTCTAAGGAACATTCTTTAAATTTACTGGCAGATATTCTTGGAATAATATCTTTATAAACATATGTTGATATTTGTTCAAATTGTAAATATTGAAAGGGTAGAATCTCTTTCTTTTAGTATGTGTTGATGCTACTGGTCCCTCACTAATTACCCTTGGTTCAGTGCACCTGCCCCCAGCCTGAGTAAGTGTTGGCTTATGCTGCTGCACTACTCTTCTAATAAATGATCTCTTTCACAAAAAGCCCTCCACACTCACATAGGGCAGACTTCAGTCCATGGTGGATTGTCATAGAGATACATATGCTCAGCCTGCTTGATTGTAACTGGGACCACCTCTATGACACCAGTTGTGCTATAGACCTTCTTCCTCTTCTCTCTCCCCGTACCTCATTTCTTTTTCCCTAAGTGAACTTGAACTACAATCCCCTTCTCAGGCTCTAGATAATCCCTTGGTAAAGAACCTGCTTTCTAAGAAATATTTTATAAATTGATACCTGAAGCATGCTCATTATCAAAATTAGTAGTTTTAACAAAAATCAACCCCAAAGAACAAATGTACATATTTTTTTTATTCTTCTGATAGAAATATTTAGTAATCTGAATTAGATTCATATTAACTGTATGAACTGAAATAATTTGTCTAAACACAAAGGGTAACTAATTTTTACACATTTTTTTTAAACAAAGGAAATTAGTGTACTGAACATTTGCCATCAGGCATGAAGTTCAATGCATCATATTCTTTCTACCTTCTATAATATTTACTCTACAGTGATTAGTCAATACCTTAATTTATAATAAAATATCTTAAATTGATTTTATTTTATTAAAATAATTATTGCAGTCAATTAAGATGATTCAAGAAGAAATAAAATGTAATAGGATTTTGTGAAAATCTAATTTATTAACTTTCAGCAAGTAAAATAGTGCTCAGTTTTATCACTGGACTTTATTATGGAGAATATATCACTAGAATGACACGTCCTGAAATTTAATCATATCCAAATACTCAGTAATCTTTGGTTAAAAAAAAACGTGAAGAACAGATTACAAATCAAGATTGATTTCTTTAATGATTATTCATTTTAATTCTATTTCTAGATGATAGTTATTTATATATAATATTAGCTCCTCATTGAACAATTTTATGGCGTTGATATTTGCTAAAGACAGAATCAGAGAAGTTGACATTGTTAAAATAATTGAGTGCATATACCGTTTAGCACTAGATTGTTCTCTGTGGGAGTACGTAAGAAGATGAGGAGTTCATTTTTATGCCTCTTGCTAATTCATTTTCTTGATATTTTTATTGAAAGAAACTTAAAAAGGGAACTGAGCAGTCTTGTTTATGCTTAAACTCCGTGAACTTCTACATTCTTATCTCTCAAATGGGAGTGACATAAACTGTCCCCTATAGTACATGAATGACATATGCAAAAACTCTGTAAATTTTAAAATGAAAAGTAAATAAAATTTTTCATGCCTCACTATTTTTCCATGTCTGTTAACATAATCAACCCTTCTTTTTCTTTTAAAAAGTTTAGAAATATTTTACTGCTGTATAATTGTACATAATAGTGAGATGCATTGTGACATTTTTGTAGATGCACATAATTTGATCAATTACTTCCCCTTTTCCTCCTTTATTCCCTCCCATCTTCCCTTTTGTCTATCAGTGAGTGCTCCTTCTATTTCCATAAGATCACTTTTTTTTCTGTTTTCCTTTCTAACTTCCACATATGAGTGAAAATATCCAACCTTGACTTTCTGAGTCTGGATAATTTCACTTAACAGTTTCATTCATTTTTCTGCAAATTGCACAATTTCACTTTGTATGGCTGCATAAAATTCCATTGTTTGTGTGTATGTGTGTGTGTATTACATTTTCCTTATTCATTCATCTGTTGATAAACACTGAGACTGATTCCATTACTTGGTTATTTTGAATTGTGCTGCTATAAACATGGAAATGCATATATCTCTATAATGTGTTGATTTTAATTCTTTTGGATAAATACCAAATAGCACTAGAGTGGTATACCACTAAGTGGTATAGTGGGTCATATGGTGGTTCCATATCAAGCCTTTAGAAGACCCTTAATATTGATTCCCACAATGGCTATATTGATTTACATTTCTACCAAAAGGGTATAAGAGATTCTTTCTCTCTGTATCTTCTCCAGCATTTATTGTGACATATATTCTTGATGATGGCCATTCTTATTGAAGTGAGACATAATTTCAGTGTAGTTTTGATTTGCATTTCTCTTTACTAAAGATATTGAATATTTTTTATATATTTGTTGGCCATTTGTATTTCATCTTTTTTGAAATATTTATTCAGTTCATTTGCCTAGTTATTAATTTTTTGGTGTTAAGTTTCTTTTTTATATATTCTGTATGAAGAGTAGCTGGCAAAGATTTTCTCCATTTTATAGGCTCTCTTTTCATGCTTTTGTCTCCTTTGCTGTGCAGAAGTTTTTTGATTTGATGCCATCCCACTTATTAATCTTTAGTATTATATGCAAGGATCTCTGAGGCACTATAAAGGCAATTCTAAGAGGAAACTTTATATAGTTGAGTTCCTACATAAGAAAACAGAAAGATTATATGTAAATAATGTGATGATTTATCTGAAGATCTTAGAAAAACAAGGACAAATGAATTCTAAAACCAATTTAAAGGAGGAAATAATTGATATATGAACTAAAAATAGGGAAATAGAGGGGGAAATTATACAAATAATCAATGTAATGAAGAGTTGGCTCTTTGAAAAGATAAACAAAATTAATATACACTTAGCCAACCAGAAGAGATAGAAGACCCAAGTTAATAAAATTATAGATGAATAAGGAGATAACAGACATCACAGAAATCTAGAGGATCTTTAGAGACAATTTCAAAAACTTAAATTCCAATAAATTAGAAAATTTAGAAGAAATGCATGAATTTCTAAACATATATAACTTACTGAAACTGAACTAAAAGGATAGAAAATCTAAACAGACCTATAACAATTAATGAGATTTGAGCAGCAATAGAAAGCCTTCCAACAAATAAAAGATGGGGGCGCGGTGACTGTCTCAATTAAGATTCCAGATAGAATCTCAGGTAAATTCTACCAAACCATTAAAACAGAATTAGTGCCAATGCTCCTCAATTTATTCCGTGAAATAGAAAGGAAGAGAAGCTTTCCCGAATCATTCTATGAAGCCAGTATCACTTTGATACCAAAACCAAATAAGGAAACATCAAGGAAAGAAAATGACAGACTAATATCCTTGGTAAACATAGATACAAGCATTCTTAATAAAATATTAGCAAATCATATTGAAAAACACATTAAAAGTATTATACATGATAACCAAGTTGGCTTCATTCCAGGAATATAAGGATGGTTGAAATTTTTATTTTTAATTAACACATAATGTTTATATTTACTTATTGCATACCATATTATCTTGATACATGCATACAATGTATAATTATCAAATCAGGGTAATAATCAATTACTTCTCCAAATGTCCTCATTTCTATGTTGGGGATTTTCAAATTCTTTTCTTCCAGTTGGTTTGAAACATATAATTATCTGTTGTATATCTTAGCTACCTTAGTTTCTTCCCCTTCCCTGTGTGTTGGAACCCATTGCCCACCCTCTCACTGTTCCACTCCTACCTTTCCAAGTCTCCAGTGACCTCTACTTCACTCTCTGCTTTTGTGATCAACCTTTTTAGCTCTTTTCAATTTTTAAGAAAATTCTTCCTATTTTTTGTGGCCCACACATTCGAAGTTACAATCTTCCTATGTTCCAAGTCATAGTGCTCCCTAAATATATATGTGCTTTTTGGCACCAAAAAATGATTTAAATACGATGCTTAAATGCATTTTAATTCCACAGGGAGAGAAACGGGAGTATTCTACCTCAAGGTTTCTATGGATCTTGGCAAAGTTACCTACATGCTGGCATCAGTAGGATACATTTGTGTGAGTGACTGTTTCAATTAATTTACATAACCTTCTAAGATATTAATAACAGGAAAGTAACTTATATTTACATAATTTCAGGTTCCATCACTCTATTGTATAGAAACACACTTGAAAAACTGAGGTGAATATAGCAACAGAATTCTCACCCTAGAAAATCTTTTGAATATCTTAGAAAGTCAACTTGAATAAGGTGTGATTTTAATGTAAAGCTTACTTTTTTACTAAATAACCATTTAAATATCTGCATGATATACACATACTAAGGTTTATAACTGTATTTAATTGTACAATACTACAATCTTAATATTCTTCAATATTCTATCTCTTATTATAGACATAAACTCAATTATGGTGAGATTGGTTTCAACCATTTTTAAAACTCACTTGTTAAAACTGCCTTTTTAGAAAGTGCCACCACTTCAAACCAGGTATGGCAGCACATGCCTGTAATCCCAGGGGCTCAGAGGCTGAGGCAGGAGGATCACAAGTTCAAAGCCAGCCTCAGCAACTTAGTGAGGCCCTAAAGACTTAGTGAGATCCTGGCTCAAAATAAACAATAAAAGGCTGTTCCTCATTGGTTAAACATCCCTGGGTTCAATCCCCAGTACAAAAAAAAAAAAAAAAAAAAAGAAAAAAAAAGAAAAAGAAAAGAAAGTATTCTTTATTATTATAAGATACATTTTAAAAACATATACAATACTTGTATCTAGCTTAATAAGTTATAAAGCTAGCACACATATAACACGACTGTATAACCTTTCATATTTTTGTCAGTAAAATAGTGATAGTATCAAGAATAAAATATTGAATATTACCAACCCCATTAAAGATCCCTCACATGTTCAACTAACTCATACACTCACACTCTTCAACCTCTGAAAACATTGCTAGTCTCTAGAATTTTGTTTGTCTTCAAACACATGTGTTCATCTTTGTATGTGTTCATCCCAAAGTAATTTCACTCATTTTTAAACTTGAAATGGAATCACATGCTGTGTATATTTATTATGTTTGATTTTTTGGCTGATTCTAACGTTTTGAGATTTATTCTTGAATGCTAATTGTTTTGTTTTCTTATTTTCACTGAAGTATAACCATGAAATAATTTATTTATTCACTTTCATGTTAACAAGTTGTTCCTACTATAAGCAATACTTTTATAAATATTCCTGTTTTTTATGATATCCCTTTTATATCCAAACAGGAGTATGTATGTATAAATATATATACATGTATGACAGCTTCTTTAGACCATCTATGTAGAAGATACAACTGCTCCTACTACAGAAAATGCATGTCTTCAGTTTTACTAGAAAATGACAAATTGGTTCTGAATCGGTTCTTTCAACAAAAACACCCTTAACACATTGCTTCACATCCTCATTAACACTTGCAACTGTGCTACTTTCACATTTTTGCCAACATAGCTATACAGAAAGTCATCTTTTGTGGTTTTAATTTACACAAACCCAAGGCCCTCATAAGGGTATATATCCTCTAATGAGTGAAAAATCCTCATCTGGGCACATCTAAGAGAAATTTCAGAAGACCAAAATCAAAAAGAAAATTCAGAAACTAGAAGAGAGAGACAAGTTCTATAAAAGTAGCAACCATGGCAGTAATATCAGACTTGTCTACAGAAGTAATGAAAGCTGAAAGAAAATGGAACGATATAAAAAGATGTGAAAAAAAAATCTTGCTTTTTAAAATTTTCATACTTGACAAAAATATATTTCAAGTACAAGTGTGAAGTAAAGAAAGTTTTAGGGGGCTGGTGATATAGCTCAACTGATACAGTGCTTGCCTCCTATGCACAAAGTCCTGGGTTCAGTCCCCAGCGCCACCCAAAAAAAAATAAATAAATAAATAGGACTGAGAATGTGGCTTTGTGGTCAAGTGCCCCTGAGTTCAATCCCCAGTACACCCCCACAAAAAGAAAGTTTTAGTTACAAAAACTGAGAGAATTTACCAACTCTAACAAAAGTGAGTTCTAAGATGTGTTAAAGAAGGAGAAACGATCTTCACTGAGGTGTTAGGATGCAAGAAAGAATTAAACATTTAAAAATCTGGTAAAATATACTAGAAACTATTAAATTAAATAGCAAAACTCTAGATACAGGATCTTACCAGGTTCTGAATTAATCTTCTTCTGCATGACCCATTATAGACCAAAAAGACATGAAAACTTCTTAGTTTTAGTGAAAGATTGATTCTCACAACACAGTGTGGCCTTTGTAGGTAGTAAATTTCTATACTTCATTTTCAAGATTGTCTTTATAGGAAAATTGATATATTTTCTTTTTTTTAATTTCTCAATTATTTATTTATTTTTTCCATTGACGTTTCTTCTATTTTATTTATTTATTTTATTTATATATAACAGCAGAATGCATTACAATTCTTATTCCATATATAGAGCACAATTTTTCATATCTCTGGTTGTATACATAGTATACTCCATTTTCAAAGTTATCTTCATATGTATATATACAAATGATATTTGATCTTATATTTTACACTTATTTTTTTATTAATTCACTTAGTAATTTTAACAGATTATCTGTAGATTTTTTTGGTGGGGGGAGGGATGTATTCTAATACACAATCAGTTCATCTATAAGCAATGCCTTTTTAAATTTTACCGTCTTTTTAATCTTCTCTCTCTTTTCCTGGCCTGATCAAGGCTGCTAGGATCTTCAGTACTACTAAACTGAAATGGTGATAATAGACATTGTCATCTATTTCCTTATCTTAGAAAGAGTTTTATCACAGCTTCATCATTGAGCATTGTCTTAATTACTTAAGGGTTTTTATTATGAATTGATGTTGAATCTTACCAGATGTCATGTTTGATCTTCATTTATTATCCATTTAAATTATTTTAAGTTGGCTCTTTATTATAATGGCAAATCTATTATTTTCCAAATTGATTTTTAAATAACATTGTATTTTTAGTAAACTCAACTGGTTAGGAGGCACTGACTTATTTGTGTATTATCACACTAAGTTTGCTAATACTTGGAGTAGGATTATCTGTGTTCATGAATAAGACTGGCCTAAAATTTTCAATCTTGAAGGCCCAGATTTAATGTTAAGATTCTGCTGGCCTTGTACAAGAAGATGGGCATGTTTCCTCTTTTACTTTCTTTGTGAATTGATGTAATCTTGGTATTATTCCTTCCTTAAGTGTTTATCAGTACTGTCATTTGGGCCTAGAGGCTTTTTTGTTTGTTTGTTTTTGTTTTGTTTAATTTTTGGCAAAGTACTATTTTGTTTCTGTGAGAAGTTTTAAATTAATTTCCTTTATTAATTTTAGAATTATTTACAGTTATTATGGATTTCTGTGTTTTATAAATTATAGAAAGTGGTCCATTTCACCAATTTGTGTATACATTTTGGCACACTGTTGTTAATAATATAAAATATGAAAATGTCACTTTAAACTCACATTTCACTGTCTTTCTGACCTCAACATTGTCCTTTTAACTCTAATAATAATTATTCATGCTTTTTTATTTTCTTTTTCTTGAGCAGTCCTCATAAGAGTTAAACAATTTTATTTGAACAAAGACAAAATTTTGACTTTCTTTCTTGTCTCGAATTTCCCTTCCCATCTCATTTCATATCTTCTCATGATTTTTATTTGCTTTATTCTACTTCTTTGGGTTATTTTGTTCTTCTGTTTTTAATTTTATAAGGAAGGGACGTAGGACCTTATTTTTAACCATTTTTCTCTTCTGACACAAACGTTTAATACAATAATGTCTCCAGGAAGAGTTTTAAGCCACATACTTCATCATGCTACCATTATTGTTCAGTTCAAAACACTTTCTGGTTCCCATGGCTATGATTACTTTGATCCATGGGTTGTGTTTTTTGCTTAAGTTTCAAATGACTCTGTGAAACTTTATTTTGATTTACTTTAGCTCAATTCCACTGTGCCAAATACATAATTTAAGATATCAATTCTTGTATACCAGTGGAGAATTGCTTTATGGCTTAGCATATGGTGAATTTTGGTAATGTTACATGTGCATTTGAAATAATGTGTATTTTATCATTAGAGGTCATAGTCAAGTTTGTTAGCGATGTAGTTTATATGCTCTGTTCTTTATTTGCTTTTTTTTCCTAATCATTCTTTTTTACTAGGGTGTCTTTTAAAAATCTTCATTGTCATTGTCTATTTCTTCATTTGTCTATTTCTCCTTGTAAACTCTGTAAGGTTTTCAGAATATGTTATTAGGTATACAGTTTATTCAGGCTGTTTTCTTTCATCTTGCATTTGTGGCCTTCATCTTTTTGTTCATGTAAGTAGCATATATTTGGGTTTCTTTTCTTATAAAATCTGCCAATATATGATTTTTCATTAAAGTAGTTTATCTACTTACATCAGTTTAGATAATTATACATTTCAGTTTATACAATATATATATTATCATCTAATTTGCTTTTCCTTTCCTTTTATTTCTTTTATGCCTTTTTTTTATACTTTTAGGTTAATTAGCTATTCTTTAGTATTACCTTGTCCCCTCTATTTTTTGAGTCATTCATACTTCATTGTTTACCTTAGATGTTTCAACATGGTCTTCCACTCCTGGTTATCTTATAGAAAGTTGCAAAATAACTTTATTACCATGGTAACAATAAGAAGAACATTAAAAAATAAAAACCATAGTTTTCTATGGAATTAGTAAAACTGAAGGTAGAAAGGAAGATCTGACAAACAGCATAAGAGAGAGAGAGAGAGAGAGAGAGAGAGAGAGAGAGAGAGAGAGAAATACATTTATAGGAAATAAGAACACCACTGCAGCTTCTACATCTAAGACCAGGTAACTGGTCTGCATATGGCGACCTGCCCTAAATGGACAGGCATTGTAGAGGTGAGAGAAAATAGTTAGACCATGGATGGTGTTGCATGATAGGCAAAATCTGGAAATACTTCACATGCAAGGACAGATCACAACCTAAATTTAAACCTAAAATATCTAAGACTATATTATATTCTCTTCTCAGCTCAACTACCGATATAATAAACAAAGGCATAAGTTGGGAGGGTTCTGGGTTGGGTAGTCAAATGTGAAATTAATCTAATTAAAGCTGAAAGAAAATCTATGATGAATTTGAATGCAAACAGAAAAAAAGTACTTGTATTCTTTGGAACATAATCAAATCAAAATTATATGATACACAGCTCCCAGTATGATTTATGCAAAAATTCCCAGCAGTCTTCTTTATCTTCAGTGTCAACAGTCTTTTTATAAAAAATTTTAAGCAGAGACAATTTATGTGAAAATGCAAAAAGTTAGAAGAGTCAAAAACATCTTGAAAATAAACCCAGCAAGGTTGGAGAACCTGAACTGCATGATTTCTGGATTTATTTAAAAGGCACATTAATCAAGACAATGATTAGTGTATTATTAAGCCAAGAGATTAATGGAATAGAAAAGTGAATACTGAAATAAACCATTTCATTTATGGTCAATTGATTTTAAACAAGACGTCAAGGAAATTCAGAGTGAATGAATATTCTTTAGGACAAATGGTACTGGGAAAACAGATATCTTATGCAAAAAATGGAAATGTTTAAATTTTGATAGGCATCAAATTCATTTATAGAAAAGGAAAATAAGGAAAGAGACTGAGAAATCAGTGATGGGAAATATTATCTTCAAATATATTGGTAGCTATACAATTAACCAGAAATGTCTCTCTGTTTACTTAGATTATCTTTATCTTCTCTCAATAATATTTTAGTTTTAAGTATATCAAGTTTTTCACTACTTTGTTAAACTTATTTTCAGGTATTTTATTCCTTTTGATGCTATTGTGAATGTGATTTTTACTTAATTCCATTTTTAAAATTTTCCATTGTTAGTAATAGAAATAGAATTCATTTTCTGTATTGATTTTTATCTTGTGAGCTTGATGAATTTATTTTATACATAGAGGATCATGTCTTCTCTGAATACAAATAGTTTAACCTTCTCCTTTCAAATAAGGAGCCTTCATATTTCCTCTTTTCTTCCTTCCTTGCCTTCATCCCTCCCTTCCTTTCTTCTTCCTTGTACTATATGCTACAATGCTGAATAAAAGTGATCTAACATCCTGCCTCATTCCCCATCTTGAAAGAACTCAGTCTTTAACATTAAGAATGATGTAGGTTTGTTGAAGGTTCAGACTGAAGAAGTTTCCTTATATTCCTAATTTGTTGAGAATTTTTATTATTAATTGGTGTTGGATTTTATGTAAAGCTCATTTGGCTTTTCTTAAAAGGATCATGTGATTTTAGTTTTTTAATCTATTAACATTGTATACTCATTAATGGCCTTTAATATGTGAAAACAATCTTACATTCCTGGGATAAAGCCTGATTCTTTATTTTTTATTTGTTGGTGGAGAGTGAAAAAGGTGGCATCACTATACCAGACCTTAAACTATACTACAGAGCAATAGTAACAAAAACAGCATGGTATTGCACCAAAACAGACTGGTAGACCAATGGTACAGAATGAAGGACACAGAGACTAACCCACAAAATTACATTTATCTTATATTAGACAAAGGTGCCAAAAACATGCATTGGAGAAAAGACAGCATCTTCAACAAATGGTGCTAGGAAAACTGGAAATCCATATGCAACAAAATGAAATTAAACCCCTATCTCTCACCATACACAAAACTCAAAGTGGATCAAGGACCTAGGAATTAAACCAGAGACTCTGCATCTATAAAAGGAAAAGTAGGCCCTAATCTTCATCATGTGGGATTAGGTCCCAACTTCCTTAATAAGAATCCTATAGCACAAAAATTAAAACCAAGAATCAATAAATGGGATGGACTCAAACTAAAAAGTTTCTTCTCAGCAAAAGAAACACTCTGTGAGGTGAACAGAGAGCCTACATCCTGGGAGCAAATTTTTACCCCTCACCCATCAGATAGAGCACTAATCTCTAGGGTATATAAAGAACTCAAAAAGCTAAGCAACAATAAAACAAATAACCCAATCAACAAGTGGGCCAAGGATCTGAACAGACACTTCTAAGAAGAGATTATACAATCAATCAACAAATATATGAAAAAGTGTTTGTCATCTCTAGCAAATAAGAGAAATCCAAGGTTTCATTCTAGGAATTAACAGCATGAATCTTAATTTATCAAATCTACTTCATGATAATACTAATTTAACTTCATTAGCTTCATGTCTCCCATCCTCTTAATAATTTTCTGCAAAAATCTTCCAAATATATTCTCATCGGGCTGTTTATAACATCCCAATGCAGTAGCTGTATTTATGTTAAACCTGATCGGTAAGATCAAATTTTACACATGGAGAAACTGCACAAGTTTTGCAAGACTGCTGACTACAAATCTGGTGTCTTCTCACATCAACATTCTCTTCCTATATATACTATAAACACACACACTATAGTGAATTTATTAGTCCTAGTCATAATTTTTATTTATATTTTATACCTAAATCTAAACAATAAGTTTTTTCTACATAACAATGTAAAAACAAATTTAATATTATTAACTTACTAGTCCATGTTCAAATTTTCCCACGTTTTTCAAAGTCTTTTTCTGTTTCTTTATTAATCAAGATTCAAATCAAGTCCAGACATTACAATTTTTTGATATATAGGTTAAACCTAACATAATTCATAGTGCCTCCTCTTTTTTTTTGCATTATTTCACAATGTGTTTGCTAAAGACCCTTGTCCTGTATCCGCATAATTTTGACTGCTTATTGCATTCTATGGTGTCATTTCCGCTGTATTCACTATGAACTTGTAGCCAGTTTTAGTTAATGGAGATTATATTGAATTCAAGTTCTGCTTTGGCAAGCAGAGTTCATGAAGGGTGAGGTGTAGTTTCCATCAGGACACAAATACAAGGGATTTCTTCCTTTGGTGATATTGAAGTGACCAAGTTGCACCAAGCAACACTGTCTCTGCAGCATCCAGTGCTTAGCATCCAGATTCAGTATTTCATTATTGATTTCAAACAATGATATTTAAGTCTTATTTTTTAAATTTCCCGTAAAGAAAAATTCCCCTGGTCAATTGTTTGGTTCAGGTAAACTTCATATAAGAGAGCAAGGAATTGAATTAAATGTGTAAAGACCCCCTCCCCTCCACAGAGCATTAAGGAGTGTTCTTTTGTAGTCTTTATTTTGGGAAACTATCCAAACAAATTATATGAAAGCACTAAAGGAAGATGGACTGGTCACAGTGTCCCTTCTTGTTTCAGATGCCTGAGAACTAACTGATTAGACCACATGGGAGTAACTTTTAATTCATTAGTTCCTCCTCCGACTGTATCCAGATCCTCATTGCCCTTTCCTTGTCTCTCTCTTACTCCTTGTTTCACATAATTTCCACAGTAATTCTGAATAACCACTGGTACCCTCTGCTGTAATCCATCTCTACATTTCCGCCTCACCTTTCCCTGTTCCGTCTTTTTATCTGTTTGTTTTTTTCTTTATCCATATTTCTGTGAGTGGATACTGATCCATAATGGGGCATGGGAAGAATGGACAAACTTCAGTTGGGCAAAGGGGAGAGAAGGGTGAGGAGAGGTCATGGGGGCAGGGAAGATGGTGGAATGAGATGGACATAATCACCCTAGGTACATGTATGACTGTATATATGGTGCGATTCCACATCGTGTACAACCAGAGAACTGAAAAGTTGTGCTCCATTTGTGTACAATGAATTGAAATGCATTCTGCTATCATATATACCTAATTAGAACAAATATAAAAATTTTAAAAATTATTCTTTAATATTTACTGGCAATGATTCCATATCAGTTCAAAGAGAAAGTCTTTATTTGTTTTTACAATTTAATCATGTTCAACTGTGTGTGAGTACCTTAGTTTATTCAACAATTCTATGTTCAAAAGTTGGGGTAGCCATCAATATTTTGCACTATAAGCAATTATGGAATGATTGTGCCTTTATATATACACCAAATATTTTTGTATGTGTATCTTTGGGATAAATTCCCAGAAATGAGATTTCTGAATCAAAGGTAAACACATATAAGTTTTCTTAGATATAGACAAATTTCCTTGCATATGCTTTGTAGAATTGTTTTCATTCTCATAAATATATGAGTGTTTATTTTCCCATATTCTTCAATCAGTATAGTTTTAATTTATATTTCTCTTGATTATGACCATAAAATATTTTCTCCGTTTTTTAAGAACAAATTTAAAAGTTCTGTGCACATATCTGTGCACATAGAGTTTTTGTTTTTTTCACATCTATTTTTTATAACTTGTTTATAATATATATTGCATATGTATTTTCTGACTTATTTATCTTTTGACTGTTTTGAATGATTTTTACATATAAAAGTTCTTTTTGGTTTACATAGTTAAATGTATGTCTTTTATTGCCTCTGGATTTTGAATCAGTTCAAAATCTTGTGTCTACATGCATATGTTTTTAACTAGTTTCACATTTTTATATTTATATTTTTACATTTTACATTTACCTTTCTCTTACATTTGGACTTTGTTTTTGTTAATGGTTTAAGAGATTGATTAATTTTTTTTCTTTTTCAAGGTGGCTCTACAGTTTTTCCAACATTTTTTAAAAGCCCACCTTTTCACTAGTGACTTAATATCTATCATTTTTATGTTTTAGTTTTCCAAATGCGGTTGGGTCAATTTATGTTCTTTGTGCTCTATTTCTTTGGTCATACTGAAAATACATACTGTTTTAGTTGGAGATGCTTCATAGTTTATTTACTACTTGTAGCATTTTTCTCTATCCATTACAATGCTGTGTGAGATGATGTGCCAATTGTAAAGTAGAAAGCTCAACTCTGGAGAAGAAAAAAAAATAAAATTGGACACTTTTATCAATAAGCATTTTTGTACTGCAAACTCATCATATGTTATTATCTGATTTTATTGTTTCTTTCTTCCACTGAATTTAAAAGAGTATCTCTTGCTATTTATTATTACAAAATAATATTAAATATTATTTTATACCTACTATAAAATAATAAAAGTATTTTCAATACAAAAAAAGCCTAAGAAGTAGATGTGTTATGTTTGATAATTTGATATGATTTGTGCATATTGTAGATAAGAGTCTAAAGGCAGATATTAGTGGCTCATGGGACTTTAGTACAAAACTACTAGCAACTCAATGCCGCTGTGGTGAAATGTAGACAGACAAATCTTTAGGATGGCAATACAGATGGACTGAAAGGCTAGGAGCCTAACATTCTGTGCATATAGCTGCCACACTATTGTAGTTCACTATATGATGTTTTTTGCCTAAGTCATGTGCTTCTTTATAATGGTTGAGGGAGTCTAATAGAAATCATTGTTCAGGTGAGATTGCTGTGGAATAGTTTTCAACTTCATTCCCTGCATCCAATGCACATGGCTTTAGTACCACCACTAAAGCTGGTGATTTTCTTTGAATCTTTGGAAACTAAAGTTGAAACACAGCTTGGGCCACAGTTAATCCATTGTTGCAGTGTTGTTGTTGCTTTTAATCATGAGTGGAAATCTCTATACAGTTCAACTTGGTCACCCCAGGCCAACTGCCACTCCAGATGTATTCTCTTATTAGATTGTCAGCTTTTAGAAGACTGTCTTCCTTAGCACACTGGATTGCCAGTGACAGAAAGCCAATTCAAAGTAGCTTAAGCTTAAAAGGAATTTATTGCCAAATATTCCAAGGAAGTGAGAGAGGAGTAGACACTTTAGTAATGAAATTTGAGACTTGAATTCATTTTGCATGAAATCCACTTGGCAGGCAAGATGACTATCAGCAAGTTCAGGCTCACATCATCCTCAATTAACAACTGCAGTAGAAAATGATTCTTTATTTTTCTGTCTTTGCAAATCACTAAAAATAATTCTGTCTGACCTTGGTTGGCTCCAGCCTACCCTTGACTCCAGCCATCATCAAAGGCCCACTCTGTATCCTGAAAGGTCATTTCCCCAAAGAAGAGAGGGTGCCAGACACAAAAAACAGGGTCACTGCAAAGACTGAGTCAAATCTGAGTCATCCTTGTATCACTCACGGGACTTGGCCCTACCAGATTTTCAGTCAATGGATGCCAGAGGAGCAAAGCAAACTATTTTCACATGATTTTTTTTTTTTTTTTTTTTTGGTACCAGGGACTGAATCCAAGGATGCTTAGCCACTGAGCCACATTCCCAGCCCATTTTATTGTTTATTTTAAGACAGGGCCTTGCTAAGTTGCTTAGGACCTTCCTAAGTTGCTGAGGCCAGCTTTGAACTTGTGACCCTCCTGCCTCAGCCTCCCAAGCCACTAAGATTAGAAGAGTGACCAGTGAATTTTTTTTTAAGATGGAAAGAGACCAAGGCAATTTTGTAGAAAGAGGTAAAATAAAGGAAGAGAAAATTGGCAGGTAAGAAAATTGATGTGAAGAAGAGAAACACAAAATAATGGAAACTAAGACGTTGTTTGTCTTTGCTTTGTTTTATGTATTTCTATAAAGAGTCAATAAAAACCATGATGACTTCTTTCATGAGAGAGTTTTTAAAGGGCATGTATAATTATCATGGCTACACTTAGACTTTATAAAATGCCAAGGAGTTGATCCAATTTTTCTCATAAACCTGACTGCTGCAAGCTGTGGCATTTCTGTTATATAGTTCAATAAGTACACGTGTTTTGATCGGTAACCCCCAGTGGTTTTTGTGAGCATCTGCTAAATAGAATTATTGGTGTTTTACATATGAAGATCTTGAAGATAATTAAATTGGAATGCCAAGGTTATTTGCAATTATGGTCTAAAATTAGTAATCAAGATTTTCATCACCAATTGCATTACCCAGGGCCAGAACTCTACCACTTAATGGAAACTCAAACACTAAGGAGGTAACACAGATGGCAGCTATGCCCTTCTCTACCCAGATGACCTGATAGCTTCATTTCCTCCAGGAGCTAGAACACAGGGACACAAATATACATGCACACTTGCAGTCTCTCTCCCACAAACGTGTCTACAACAATGAAGAGTTGCTCTTGGGAGGTTTGACTGCTGATTTGGAGCTTCAAAGAGATAAGTCACGTTATACTTTCTGTCTTGATTTTTTTTCTCCATCTTCCTTCCCTTACCTCACAAATTGTTATGTGTATTTTGCTAAAGAGTTCTCTTTCCCTAAAACTTGGGCTGCTTTTACCTGCCCTAAAGCATTGGTCTTCCACCCAGAGGGGTTATCAAAAATATCTCAGCAAAAGGAAAACTTTTACTACAAGGGTGCCCAACCCAACATAACTTTCACAAGTTATGAAAGCAAAATAAATAACAATAGTATATTTGATGTGTGTGTGTGTGTGTGTGTGTATCGAACCAACCACATTTACTGATAACCATTATGCTAAATATTAGGTTGCTTTATTGCATTTAATTCCTTAAGTAGTCATGATTTTGATTCTATTATTATCTTTGCTTCCCCAGTTTCTAAGGTCACACATTAAATGACAAAACTGTAATCAAGATGTTAGTTCAGTCTACATTGAAAGCCATGATATTCTGTCCAAAGAAGAGAACTTTTTGTATATGTAATATATGCATTAACATTTATAAACATTTTATTTTATATGTAACATGATCTTTCCAGCTCATATGAAATTGTTTGGGGCAGGAATATTTTGTTTGAGCTAAATAAACAATATCAGATCCAATCTCTAAATATTTTTAATGATGAAAATAAATATGGTTAAAACACTTTTTACATATATTGACCCATGTAATTATAACCATATCCTTGTGAGAAAGATTTTTTCTTTTTTGGTGTATTTTACTAGACAAGAAAAGTTAGGGTATTGAATCATCTGTCTTCTGAATCCAAGCTTATCTTACTTTACCACAGGACCTAAGCTAGCTTAAGCTCTCCACTAAAATTGAGAGACGAACTTCAAGATGTGAGGATTGCATTCACAGGTATATGTTAAAAGGTCTGGATGATTGATACATCTGCCTCAGCTGGATCAAAAGAGACTAGAAGAGTTAAGCTTGGAGGCCGAATCAACACAAAGATGCAATTCTCATGAGACCTGAAACAGAACAGTCTCCATCCTTTTAGCATGCTTAAATACCCCACTTCAAACCCCTTTTCTCCCATGTAAGTTATGTGGAGGAGACAAATTCATTCATAGCAACCAAATACTTTTCCAATGCTTTTTGCTACTTTTCCCTCTTAGAATTTTTATTCTGACGTTTTAACTAAAGATGCAAAAAGCAAAAATTTCAAGTTGTCCAGTTTCCTTTCTACCATGCTTAAATATTATTCCATAACGCCTTTCTTACCACCTCTTCTCTTTCTCCCCCACAACAGAACTGAAATGATTGCTATGATTGCTGTTGTTGTTATGTCCAGCGCTCACATCTCTATGACTTTAGGGGATTTAGTACAATTGTGGGTAACTTTACTTAATCTGGGTTAGGAGTCTCCTTTGTGTCATTTAAAAACTTGGGGCACATTTTAGAGCTCCCTATAGCAACACCAATTTTTTAATATGTAACTCATATTCCTCTTTCTTTTCTGGATCATTGCCAAATATAAATAGGAAGAGTCTGAGGACCTAAGCGCTTGACGAGAAGTCAGTCAGTTGTTTGTGGTGTTTTATGCAGATGGGAAAACTAATCTTGAGCAGTGAAGTGCATGGTAGTGCCAACCTTAGAAGCCTAAAAGCCTGAGTTTAAACCTAGCTTAGCCCTTCAGAGCTATCTGATTTGTTAAATTGCTCCCTTTTTCTCATCCCTAATTTTTGAATGTGTGCAGTGGAAATATTAGCACCTAATCTCAAAGGTCTTATAAGATTTTATAGATAAATGCCTAGGAGACATTTGTAATGATATCTAACAAATATTAAGAGCAAAAAGAGTTTTAGGTATGCCCATATAAATATTGGCAGTTGATTGGACAAGAATTATAAGTGAAGAGGAATTTCTTACAAAGAAGATACAGCATTGCTCAGCCCAAGGGACTTGGTATTAGGAAGGAACTTCTCCTGAACTGAGTTAGACTTTTAGTGAAATCTACATTCTAGATCCCTTATGTATTTGGTTTGATCCAGGATCTCCAAGTGCATTAGCAGATATCCTGGGGTAAGCATGAAGAATAATGTGAGGAATTCTTTCACTGCTTTCCCCCAAACAGAAATGTTGTAGAGAACTAGAGCAGGAAAAAGGCAAGGAGTAAAATGTCTCCGGCAAGTAGAGAATAGTAAGACACCTGTCATGAAAAGGCAAAGACAAGAATGATAATTGCTGTCTGAAAATTCTTCCTTTGGATAACACAAGTTCAAACCATGTGCTCATTGCTTCTCAGGGTTAACAGAAAAGAGTTACATAAACTCCATATAAAGAACATTCTTTTAAAACTCTCTAATTCTTTATTCTAGTTTTTCATAAAGCTGGCTAGCAGAAAGGATGTTCTTATAGCATTCTTGTGTAGGATAAGGTATAGGAGTTGTTTGGAAGATTTTCCCTTGCTTGAATGCCTGCCCTTGAATACCACAGTATTTCAGACAAAGGCACTTTTATATATTTCTTGCATGATTATTTCATTGATCCCTATACTCTGAACCATGAAAGTATCATAACACTAGAGATCTTGTCTAGCTTTGTTTATCATTTTATTCCCAATATTAAACATGATCCCTAACATTTTATAGATACTCCAGAAATATTTGCTCTATGAAATAATGAATTAACAAAAACCAATATAGAAAATTTTCTTCATCAATGACCTCAAAAGATATTCTTTGAGTCTGACAATTGCACATGTCAAATAACACAGATGCTAGTTGATAATTGTTGAAATTTAGTTGACATTATTTTTATCCCAAATAAAATGATGAAAAACTTTAAAACCAAAAATATAATTAAGAACCTGTACAAGAGAGTTTGCTCACCTGTCAGGAAACAGGTTCTGAGCTTCTCAGAACGAAGCAAGCTCCTCCTGCTCGTCTGTGTTTGAGGAATGAGATATTTTCTGACTGATTTTCTTCTTAGTATTACTAAAAGTTCTCTACATTTATGAGTGTTTGTGTTTTTATTAAAAAGAAAGGAAATAAGAAAAAGCAAAAACAAAAGCTTTAGTAAAACACAAAATCCTTTATGCCAGTATCACCACACAGGTCCACATTTGGCACAGAGATGTGAATTCTTTTCATACAAAAGCATGATGAGGAGATGGAAAATTCAATGATATTTCTATATTTTAGCAAGAAATGATCAGAAAATGATAATTGAACAAATACTATTCCCAAGGGCACGAAAATGAGTATCTAAGTATAAGTCCTTTAATACTATTAGATGTTATCATTTAGAAAACTATACAGGACTGCTAAGTGAAATAAAAGGAGACCTTTGAAAAGTTCATTCCATGTACATGGATTGAAATTCAATAGCATTATGATGCCTATCATTCCAACATTTATCACTATATTTCTAATGTCAAGGTTCAATATAATAAAAATTACAGTAAACCATTTTCTTTTTTATTAAATTAATTATTTATTCTGATTTGTTTATGTATGATGGCAGAATACAGTTCATTTCATATTACACATGTAGAGCACAATTTTTCAAGTCACTGGTTGTACACAAAGTATTTTTACACCATTCATGTCATCATACATATACTTAGGGTAATATGATGTCTGACTCATTCCACCCTCTTTCCTACCCTCTTTCCCCTTCCTTCCCCTCCCTACCCTGGTTGCAAAGTATATAGAAAATATGAAGAACCTGGAGTAGGTGAGGCAATCATGACGAAAAAGGGAACAAAGTCAGAGGATATGGGCTAGGGTTGTGGCTCAGTGGTAGAGCACTTGTCTCATATGTGTGAGGCACTGGGTTCAATTCTCAACACTGCATATAAATAAATGAATAAAATAAAGGTACATCAACAACTAAAAAAAATATTTTGAAAAGTCAGAGAACATATACTTCCAGATTCCAAGACAAGACATAGTTTAAAACTCCAGTAATCAAGACAAGGCAATACTGATGTAAAAATGAACAAATAGATAGATAGTGCACAATAGCAGCACTTTAAAACTTTAGCAACCAAGGTGATGTTGGTGTAAAAATAGAGAAAAGAGAGGAAGCGGATGCTGGATGCTCTGTACTATTCTGAAGCATAGTAAAGAGTACATTACTATAAGGTTGTGTGGTCACTGAGTCTCCACAAATTCAGTGGAGAAACCAGTCTATTAGATGTTTAGTATAATGTGCAGTCAATGTATGAGAAAGTTAAATAAATCACAATTCATAACATCGACATCAATTCCTATTTTAAGACAATTTATGCCATAGTTATGACTATATTAAGACTATATTTATAGAGTAATAAAACAAGGCATAGAGAATGTGTACCAGTTTCACCTAATAAGCATCTTTCAAGACACTAGAGCAACATAATTTTAAAATGAATAATATTTTATCAAGCGAGAAGAGTATCTCCTGTTGAAAAACAAACTAATACAAACTGTTTGCCTTTTCTTGGTGTCAGTACTGAATAATATTCATTTCAAGGATATCTGTTCCAGAAAGAATGACTTAGAAGTCAAATTCTACAGTATGTGAACAGTGAAGACATATTGTAAACTACCAATATTACGCAGAATAATTTGCAAAAACGAAAACAATAAAGTTTATTATTGTACTCACTCTAGGCATTCACAATAATTTTTACTTAATGAACTAATTTCCCTTTTTCATTTAGGCCCTCGCTTGGTTCTCTTTGACTAGTATGTTACATGGATTCATATTCATCGTTCTTCCTTTTGAGGAAAAGCAGTATTATGTGACTCAACCAGGAAAGAGTAGCAGATGGTATCAGCAGTATTGAAAGCCACTCACCAAAGTCATAAATTTTATATTAGCAAGATCTGGAAGGTGGATTAATGACTCATTACTCTGTTGTTTTAGCATTTCTAGAGGCTGGTTTGAAAGGATTTTGCCTAAGCAGTGAAAATCAAACTGTACCGAGACCTTCTTCCTTTTTCTATATCAAAATAAACCCAACACATTTTCCCCAAGCAACTATTGAGGACAAATCCTCTGTGACAAATGCCAAGGAGAGAACTTGCCCTCAAGGATCCAGGAATTAAGCAGAACCTCTCAAAAAGACATGACCTTATTCATAAAGTGAAGCTAATTTCATCTAATACTGAACTCTTTTTCAGCCTATGTTTATGTTCCTGTGGAATAAAAGGAGAGAATAACACAAATCAAAATTATAATCAGATATGTGGGACAATGTAAGGCATCAAAGTAGAAAAGATCATTTTATTAAAGATGAATATGAGTTGAAGTTTAGATCCTAGGCAAGTAATAGAGACAGAAATAAGATAATATGTAAAAATAATAAAAGAAAATCTGGTTTACTTATTTAAAGGATCCATGTTGGACATATAGTTAGAACTCTGGTTAAATAAAACAGCCAATTAAATTTTTTTAAAAATCAGCATTTAGATAGATACCTGTTTGTGAAATGAGGTGTAAGACTAACAAATAGTGATTTCTTAAGAAGACCTCAAGAAAGTTTGCTTGAAGAAAACAAGACCTTAGCACTGAGAATGAATAAGTGGGCAAGGATAAGTAAATCAATTATGAGCTTTTCTCTTTAGGCTTGGACTAGCAAATTCCTAGACCGTGTGAATTCACTGGAGAATTAAAAGAATTGTCACAGAAAATGTGGAGCACATAGTGATACATTTAGCATGTTAAGGAAAGAGGCAATAAAGAAAAGAGTGTTTTATAAAGAAGAATAAGAAAAGGACCAACCAAAGACAAATTTGTTAAATTTAAAGTGGCTGCAGATGATCCCAGTGGAGATGTCCTATAACCCAAACTAGAAACTTACTGGACATAAAGGTTAAGGCCACAGATTTAAAAGGCAGATAGCAGTGAGTTCAATTCTGAAGACTGTGCCCTTCTAGCTGTACCTTTGGGCAATTAGAATAAAGGCTGACATTTACTGATGAGCCATCCGCATAGGAGTGATAGAGGAGACCATGAACAGAGAAGCTGGTGGAGAGAGGCAGGGCACAGCAAGGAAATTGTGGATCCAATGTACATCTGTCAAGGATATTTAGAAAATGAAAAGAATACAAAAAGCCAACACGTGACAGAGTGCTCAATGAACAGAGATGTGGGAGTATTTGCACACAGGGATAAAGGAAAGGGAAAGAATTTAGAAAAGAGAGATGAAGGAAAATTGTTAAGAATCCCCTTAAAATGTCTGTAAAGTTACCATGAGAATTTCAGTGTAATTTTTAGAAAAGGAGGCAATGTATTTTGAGGTTAAAGCAGAGTGAATAGAAGAGAAATGGAAACTGAACTTCTATTTTATTGGTTTAAGACTGTCGAGTCAAGAACTTAAGCTTGGAATCTTGGAAGTAATGAGAATTTGAAAACCATTACACTTTTGTATTGGTGTGGTATGGTTTTAATCCTCATATTCTTGGCTGGAAAAAGTAGTACTTCAAAGTTGTATTGTCAAATGGTATATATGATATTATAAGATTTTATCTGAAAGGGTATAAAAGAATAAGGAAAATGGACAATTTGGAAGTACTTATTTCATCTTATACAGTACAGATGCCATTTACATCAAGAGGCACCCTTGCCCCATGGTTATAGGACTGAACTCCTGAGTCAGGGTTTGAAAGTGCTTTTCATTCTGTCTTTATAATATGCTGTTTAGTATTTCTTTCTGAAAGCTTACTCTACCATGTCCCATGTGATTGAGCTGGGAAACATCAATACAGTTCCTAAGATTTTTCATATAATAAAATGGGGATAGTAACACTGCTTACTTTATAAGATGTTATGAATTAATTCTAAGTGAGTTAATAAGTAGTAAACTTAGAAGAACATGGTGTGTTCAGTGAACTCCCAATAGTTGTTAGTCATTATTATCAGATACCGCATTTATTTCTCATAATAATCTTGAAGATATGAACACTAAGCTTTTTCAACATGGCTGACAAAATTTTCCATTCAATGTATCTAAAAAGGAAATAAATTGTATATTTGCAAATATGTCTTTTAAAATTAAGTTACTGAGCTGGTTTGTCAGAATATTGGCTCTGATGGAATTAAACATACCATGATACTCACTATATGTACTATTATTTTGAATAACATTAGTCATAGTAGTCTAAAGTAATTGTAAATTATGGTAATAAAAATGTTAGGTTTGAGATAGTATTCAAAGTTTAGACAAATGTGGGCAATATACATGTAATAGACATTTATTCATTCATTTGACATTTTTATTACCCTAATTGCTCTGAAGATGTTTGTGCATTATTGTTTAGAGATCCCTTCATAAAGGCAGGCACATTTTAAGAATAAACAGGGACATTAAATGAGTTATGTTAGCTTTCCATCACTATAAAGAAATACCTGTGGCAATTAACTGATAAAGAGAAAAAGGCTATTTTGGCTCACAGTTCTGGACATTCCAGTTTAAGATTAAGTAGCCCCATTATGTTGATCCTCTGGTAAGGACTGTACATCATATCAGGAGCATGCAGTGGAGCAAATTGCTCACTTTATGAGCCAAGAAATGGAAGGCAAGAGCCTGGGGTCCCCAAAATTATGTCTGAGTTCATCACCCCTCCTTGATAGTCTCCACCTCTTAAAAGGTCCAAAGAGGGCAGGAGTTGTGGCTCAGTGGTAGAGCGCTTGCCTGCATGCGTGAGGCCCTGGGTTCAATCCTCAGCACCACATATAAATAAATAAATTAAATTAAAGATCCATTTACAACTAAAAAATATTTTTAAAAAAGTCCACAGGACCTCCCAAGTGTGCCACCCAAGGACCCATTGTTTAGTACATGAATCTTAGGGAGATACTTCTCATATTCAAATCACTCATAGCATGAGTTGATCTGTTCTTCACAATAAAAGCATGATACAATGTTTGAACCTTATGAAGGAAAGAAGAGGAAGAAAAAAAATAAATGGATGGAAAAGAAGAAAAATAACAAGGTTACACAGGACTTTTATTCTATAATGTCATCCTCCCCATGACACCTAGAACATCATTGAATTTTATTTAATTTTATTTTATTAAATTTAAATGACCCTTTATTTAAGATTCATGATAAAGTCTCCAAAATTGATTCTAGACTATTTAAGTAAAAAGAGATTGTGTGTTTGTGTCTGTGTGAGTGTCTGAGTGTGTGGTGCTGAAGATTGAATTCAGAACCTTGCACATACTAAGCCTATATTCTACTACTCAGCTATATCCCAAATCCCACAAAAGATACTCTTGAATAATTCTTTTTGGCAGAATCTGTGCAAAGTCTGTTTTTGTAGCTAGTTTCAGAAACAGGAAGAAATAAATGGAATGTGAACTACGCAAGACACACCACGTAATCCATGAACTGTTACTTCCATAGATCACCAAATCCTGCTGCCAGGCATGTGGCTTCCACAGCTGTCCAAACTGTTGGACTTTGATGCTGAAGATGACTGGGGGCAATGCTGGGCTTACTGCTGGGTGTCATGGTTGCCAGTGTTTTAAATGAGCAGATGTCTGCTGGCCATTAAACTCTTCATCAATCAAAGAACAGAAGATGTCACATCCTGGACAACGTATAGAAATGTCCATTATACTTTTTTTGGACAGTGATTGATTTTGTTGAAAAACGCTTGAAAAGAGAATGTTGATGTATAGGAGTTGATGCAATGGAGTTTGCCAGAAGAAGATACGATCAAAAGAATGTACATACTCCTTTTAAGAAAATCTCGAGATAGGACTTTAGATTTCATGAACAAGCTAAAAATCTATAGTGTGCAAGCAGAAGGTACTTTATTCTTTTGCATATCTTCCTATTTGGATCTATTCTCCTCTGTCCTTTGTATGAATTTCAAGGTTTCCATGACATTTCCAGTAACTCTCAAGTTGAAAAAAAGGAGAGAGAGGGATGGAGGGAGAGACAGAGAGAAAGAGAGAGAGAGGGAGGGAGAGACAGAGAGAAAGAGAGAGAGAGAGAAGAAAAAGAAATGTAGTGGTAGAGAATCTAGTGTGACATGACTATAGCCATCAAGGTTACAAAGCACCACTGTGCCCACCAGGGGACCCTGACACACATTTCAAACCCTATAAAATAAACAAGTCATTAAGATAGTCAGCCAACCATTTCATGCTGGACACCGATATCTGTTCTGTCTCTTAACTAATGCTTGACATATTAATAGATCTTGAAAAAGCCCAGATCCATTCTAGTTGGCCAAAGGCCACCTTTGTCTAGCTTAGCATATAAACCCCTTCCTCTTGTCCTGGAATATTGGGACCCTTCCCATCTTGTTGTCACTCAAGACCTGGGTATATTTAAGTTCCTAATAAACTGAATTTGAGGTAGTTCTGAAGCCATCCACCTCTTTGGTTTCCCAGCATCTCCTACCTTTGGCAATCTGTTCTAGTACAGTGGATTTTCTTAAAACACTAGCCCACTCTAATGTTAAATCTTCATGCTCACATTCAAGCAGAGGGAAAAGTGTCTTCACTTTACCTCCTTCCCTGCAGTAAGTATGGGTATTGTCTGATCTAGGATTTGATCAGGGAGAAAATAGAGAAACGAGTCATAAACTGCATATTACTATTTAATTTGTAACTTCCTCTGGGTCCTCTGGGGGTTGCAGATTTTAAATCTACTTTTCTCTCAAAAGGGATGTTTTGTGGGCCCTGTAAGAACATCCATTGCCAATGATGCTTGAAAATGCACACAGCAGGGTATTTTGATGCAGAGTCACCTTCCTGCAGAGGTAAATTCAGTCCCTGAAAATAGCCCTGATCAGGCCAACCCTTTTTCAAGACAGCTGGCAGGCAACTCACTTTCATGGCATGACCATTTATCCTGGTGCCTATCATGACGCAGCTAAATACAAGCCACAGTCACATCTTTTGACTTTTCTAGGCACTAATCAGGCATGGGTTTGATGTTCCACAAAGTTAAGATACCTGTTTCCAGAGGTTGTATTCTTTTAACCAAAGACTAGGGTGAGGATGTGAGAACAGTTAATTTGTTGAAAAAGAACGAGAATGGAAGGAATAAGATAGTATAAGAAACAACATGATTTTAGCTGAAGGTTAGTTTCAGATAATCTCACGAGTGTCCTTGGAGCAGGAATGGCATCATAAATTTAGTCCCAATGTAATGTAAGGGAGCATGCATTTTCTGTCAGTCATTTGTTGAAGGAATCCTTTGTGGGTAGGGAATTATAACCTCTGAGAAAGAAAGAGAATGAGGGAACGGGGAGAGAGAATAGAGCGAGCAGCCAGGTTGCACAACTCCTGTTAAAGGATCTGGCAGGATGTTAACAGCATCTACTACACCTGTCAAGTTTTCAGTAAGTTTCTCTCACTAGATTTGAGGAATTGGGAAAGCACTCTCATCCTCTCCCTGTGAGGAGGGAATGAGAAAACACAGCACATTAACTCCTGTCCAAAAAAATTGTTATTCTTGCTCTCTTGAATGTCCTGCTAAATCTCTCACCTTCTCTTGGCTTAACCTTGAGATGGTTACAGAGTCAACACTAATAGAACTCTTTGTACAGCCTCTTTGCATGGTCCCCTTTGATATTTTAGCACCTTAATGCCAACTCTGGGATACTTAGGCTCTATTTTTCTTGGTTTTGACCAAAAGTCTAATAAAGTAGACAAAAACATTTATTTTCCTCTGAGGGCTTGAGCCTCTCAAAAATAATAGAAAAATGTGCTAATCTTGACCTTAGGGTGGCAAAGAGAGGCACAGATAACTGTTTATGGTCCAAGAAATTCTGATTCTTCTCGTTCTTCCCTTACAATGTTCATAATGTTATCAGTATTAAATGAGCTAAAACAAGTGGATGTGTAGATGCACTTGTTGTGTATGATGAACTCACTGTGATCGCTAGTTATTATTACCAGATATCATTGATTTCTCATGGTAGTCCTTAGGTTTAGGCTAGTAGACTTCCTTTGTTACATAAGCTAGAGAGACTTGTGTTTCAATATTGATGTCTATATCCTACTGGTACTTTCAGAGTTACATAACCACAGCTAATTTTTTAATTTTTTTTTTTAGTTTTAGGTGGACACAATATCTTTATTTTTTAATTTTATGTGGTGCTGAGAATCGAACTCAGTTCCTCACACATGCTAGATGAGCGCCCTACCACTTGAGCCATATCCCCAGCCCACCACAGCTAATTTTGGTTGTATTAACTCATGTCATTAAGGATTTTCTTCTGAAACCTTTATCATTTCATTGTACCTTAAACAGCACCTGAGCTGAATCCTCTTATAAGTGGGAAGTGACCACAACATTATGATCCCAGCACAGGCACAATAATAATCAATACTCCATTATCAACAATGGGCGCTGTAGAATTTCTCCTTGTCCTCCCCCTGTCTTCTCTGAACAACCTCTCTATCTGTAAAAGTGTATGAAATTCTGCTCAGAACTTTCTTTCTGTTATTGATTAGGAATGACAAAGGGCACTCATTTGCTATGCAGCTCAGTAGCCTTCAGGAACCTACATAGTAGTGCTACTTCTATATAGTGGAATGAGCAATAGTCCTGACTGTGTTTGCCAAAGAAGAGAGCTGAAGCGGCCTTTTGTGACAGAGAAAGTCATTTGAGGCAATTTCTGCTTTAAAGACAGCTATTGAAGAAAAAAATTGCTGATGCATTTTTAAAAGCATTAATCTATTTTCATTTCTTTCAGGTTTTCATAGTTGGCAGCCTATAGGTAATATATTACAGAACATTCCCAATTTGTGAAACATGTATATTGATTTTCCATGAAAATATGACAGGCAGAAAGATTGCCTGAATATGGAACTCATTCATAGCTGAATAACCAGATCTCTCCTGAAAGATTGAGCACAATTTCTTGAACACACAGATAAGCAAAAATACATTCAAAGAATAATTGCCAAACTCTAGAGTTTCACATTTTCACAAATTGTTGCAGTCACAGTAAAATAACATTTTCTTAAAGAATTATTAACCTCTATACTTTCATCAATTTTTAAATGAATGAAGGATATAAACAATCGGGAATTAAAATCTCTGAATAATTGCTCAAATATAAATTCCAGTTTGGAGAAAACTTGCTATTCTAAAAAGCTTTTATTATTCTAAAGGTAGTGGAAAGAAAAATGTTTTCCTGAAATTTTTCTTCTGTTCCATAAGACAAGCAAGGAGGCCTTTAGGCAACTGTTGTTTTGTTTTAGAGTATACAGGAAGCTTCCAGAAGCAGGATATTGGCAATGTAATACCATTTAATAAAGGAGAACTCTAGGGAAGGCCTAAAGAGTAACCATTTTAGTGAGGTAATTTTCTAAGGCTGCACATTGTCATCCAGTTAGTGGTAATAAAAGAAATACATCTTCCTTCACCTTTTATGACTAAGAAAATTACTGGCAGGAGCATTGAAAAATATAAGACCTAGGGAAGAATTCTAATTAAAATTTTACTGTAATAAATGAATTATGAAGCATGAGTTGAAAACTCCCTTTACCAAAATTTAGGTCTGATTTTTAGATTCTTTATAGAGTCTTAGATGAACTTCAAGTGTACACTTCAAATCTTTGAATTAACTTTGAGACTGAACCTGCAGAGTGCTATAGTGACTGAGATAAAGGCTTTCCTATAACCTTTCTTTCAATGTTTCTTCAATTGACAAGACAAAATCCAGTAGTTTTCAATAACAAAGCTTGACGAACAGGTCCAGCAAGGGACAGGGTGTAAAAGGGGAGAAATTTAGACAGTGTTAACATTGGTGTCAACACTGAGTTGTGTTTTCTAGAGGAGGGTGACTTTTAGCTAGTAAATGATTGACAATTCCTAACACCTAAAGTATGTGGCAGGAATTGTGAGGACGTACAGGTGAGGGAACCAGAGTAGAAGGACATAGTGTGACAGCAGGTTACAAATAAGAACTGCTGAGTTTCTTCTTAATCAGGAGCTCAGAGACTGATCTGCAGTGAAAGGTTCATTTACCTACACAGTTTGTAAAGAATATTTTCCTGGTGAGCAGTAAAGGAAAATGAATCAATCTGAGATCAAAGGCCTCCAAATACACAAATTGATCACACATAGAGTTGGCTTTAGTCATCTCCCTATTTGAACATAGGATGAATTCTCTTTATTCTAAAAAATGATTGATTTCTTTGCCAAAGAAGAAGGGAAACAGCTTCAACAAGTTTTTAGATGAGATGAGTGTCTCGAAGGAGATAAAAATAAGAGAAAGAATATCAACAACAACAAAAATAATTGCTTGGAAGAAGAAGGAAATTAGAACAACTAGGAGGACATGATATTATGTGACCAAGAAAAGGACCCATGCTACAGAAATTCAAATAACATAACAAGCTTCTCTCCTGACCTTAATGTGTTAAGCTTTATCTTCTAAAGAAACCCCCACAAAGAAAAAAAATTCACTGAAGGGATTATGAGCCCCAGTCTTAGGAAAGTATATGTGTGGTTATGGTCACTGACCACCTGCTAAACACATGTTTCATGCCCAAGATGAGTTGCTCTTTCTTTCAACTTTTTCAGACTCCCCTCACTTTTCAAACCAGACCTGGAGCATTGCAAGAACCTAGGATCTTCTGCAAAGAACACAGGGGAAGAAGTTCTCCAGAGTAATCCATTGATATTAGCCTTCTGAACCCAAGAACTCCATAGAACCTGCTTTCACTAAAATAGCCATTTGCCTCTCAATTTCACAATGCCCTGTGTGGTTTAGGCCTTCTCTCTCTGATCTCAGCAGTATTGGGTATGTTGACCTTCCACTCTAGATTTCTATAACATCAACTGACTTTAGCTCTTGCTTTCATGTTAGTTACTCTTGGTCTTTTCTCAGACTTACATTTTTAGGGTCCTCCTTTCCATGCTTCTATTTCTCAAGGTCTATATTCACTCTACTTCTTTCCTACATTTAAACTCTCATGTCATTCATTTGCACTGATTCTTCCAAATCTGTATTTTTACCCCTGATTTTAATTCCTGAACAACAAACCATATTGTCAGCTTCTTAATTTGTGTCTATTCTTCAATACATCTTATGGATCTTAAAATCAACATGTCTAAAACATAAGCTAACTTCCCTTCCAGGAACACTCCTGGATCCCCTGCCTAATCAAGAGCATGCCCTTAGACTCAGTCACTAGAAACAGTCACTTGTCACCATTATTTATTCGAGCTCCCTTGATCTCAGTTATTCACTTATTGTTCCCATTATTTTGCTGTCTTTCTTGAAATGGAGTCTTCCTGTCCATTCTCCTTTCATTTCCATATTTAGATATCAGTCAAATATCCACAAGGGAAGAAGCAACTGGTTTTGAAACAAGTTTCTTAACCTTACTGAAACTTGTTTTCTTCATATGATGCATATGAAAAATATGAAAGATAATGTATTATGGACACTGAATCCCACATCATTGATAATTCTTTAAAGGACTCTCTAGTTCACAGTAAACACAATCACCCTAGTATGGCCCACCACAATGTTCATGACCTGGTCTCATCTCATACCTTTTGCTTTAAAACCTACTCTGGTAATATGGGCCAGTTACTTTTCTGTATAAACACCTGTGTGCCTTTACCCATCTTGCTAACAGTTAGCAAAGAAACTTTTTAAAAAAAACAAAACAAACTTTTTTTCTTACATTTTTGTAGTTGTAGGTGGATAGCATGCCTTCATTTTATTTGTTTTATTTTTGTGTGGTGTTAAGAATCAAACCCAGTACCTCACACATAATAGGCAAGTACTCTGCCACTGAACTACAGCCTCAGCCCTTGCTCACTCATTTTTGAACATTGTTTACTACATTAATTCATATTTGATGGTGGCTTAATTTTTATTTATTTATAAACTTGACTGATATATCATTTCTTATGAGGTTTGTTCTTTTGACATCACTCACTGCTTCAATTGTACATAATATTAGGAGTTAGTAGCATTTTAATTGTATGTTCAATTATTCCTCTAAGAAGATTTACCATAGGGGTTACCATGTCCTTCAAATGCAATAAACCCATGACCACTAGATTGAATAAATTAATAATTTCAAGTGAATATTCTCTGTATGACACTGAAGAATTGGGGAATTCAATTGAAAGTCATGGCATTAAAAGTAAAGAAGGCATGAGAAGAAAACAGAGGGTTATATTTATGAGATAGGATTTTGGTTTCTAAACTAAGGTACATTGTAATACAATGATGGACACACTCTTGGCAGGAATCTAAAAGTACCTTCAAATAATTGAAAGTACATACTTGACATATTTTGTAAAGAGAAATTCAAAGTAAAATTTAAGGGTAACAGAAAAACTGACTATGGAAAAATTGGGATTATAAGAAGAATCAACAGATGAATTACCATCCTTGGGAAAGCTATATAATAATTATCTGAAGAAAATAATAGGAAAATATTCCTTCTGTAATTTGAGCTCATAAATAGATTCAATAAACATATTAAGCCCCAAATTAATTCCTGGTATATAATTTGGAGGCTTTACTCATTCTTCAAATTAGACTAGACTTAAGATATTTCTGTTAATATAAGTTAAGAGAGGGTTGGGATAACAGAAAATAACATAATTCCTCCTCCCCCCCCACACACATATGTTTATATATGATATGTATGTATGTTTATTGTATAAAAAAATACAACTTCAAGAAAGAAATCCCATTCATACTACCTAGAGAATTTACAACTAAGGGAAGGAAACAGGAATAAAGAGTAGAAATATTGAGTCTCATAAAGAAGTTTGAGAAATCCAGACATAAAGGACTCTTTATCTCTCCTCTTGGGGTAGAGTTCCAAAGTTTTCCTGTTGTCTGCATGGTCCAGAAGTAAAAGATACACACACACACACACACACACACACACACACACACACACACGGGAATTTAAAGAAATGGACTCAGTTCAGTATCTTAGATCTATTTTATGAGTAGCACTTGTGGAAAATTGAAAATGTTTTCTGCCACCCATGTGGAGAAGCCCCAAAGATCCAAAGGACTTGAAGACAGCTTTCTGTTGAGATACAGAGTGTAGCATTGACATTCTTGAATCAGATACCCTACAGAAATAAAAGTGCTCAATGGGCATCAGTGTGGGCAGAGTGTTGGACCAAGCACTCCTCAGTCCTCTAGAAACTCCACAAAACTTACACAATCAAAACACAGTTAAGCCAATGAGGACGCTGAATTGGTTAAGATAGCATTTCTGCCACTTGGCTGAAGGTGTTTTGTGACAGAAATTAGGCTTAGCTATATAAAAAAAAAAAAAAGAAAGCTCTTGCCCCTTATAGTTATATATACTATACTTAAGAATGATGGAGTAAAAAAGCAGCAAAATATAGTCTGGACATAATGGCTACCTTCAAATATGAGGACTTAAAAATGTAATTTCTTCTGGGTTTAACTTCAGGAGGCAGAAGTAAGTTTCAGTAAGTACAAATTATAAAGTGTTAGATTCTGCATTCAAAATTTCTACCCCCAAACTTTTTTAAACATTCTTTATTATACATTGTCAAATTGTAGTTGTGAATTTTATTGATGCACTAACCTCTACCCTTAGGGCCTAGGTAAGAACAAATATGAAATATTATAGAATTTAATTTATAAGCAGTTCTTCAGTTTGATAAGACAACAGTGCATGGGCTTCCTGATGTGCTATCACCATGGCAAGAAATTTCACAATTATCCAGCTTTCAACACAGGAAGCAGGTAAAAGCAGTCATTCTAGATGGGCAATTGAAAAAAATACCAGGAGTTTTAACCTGAATCTTAACAAAATTTAAATCCAAAAAGGACTTATAGGATTATGTGGAATTGCTTAAAAATGTAGCAAGTTTCCTTTGAATGTATGTGCCTTTTAGGCTTTGCTGAATCATTCAGCAAGCTCACACTAATCGATGGTAAGATGCTGCCAAGAGTAAGACTGGTTCTCTCACACCTCTGGGTTTGAAATTATGTGAATGTATTCTTTCGGGGAAAATAATGGCTAGAGGAATTCATTGTTCATAGTGAAAGAAAATTTTGTGAAAGGAAAACATTTGTCATTTCCGTCTGCTTTTCCAACTATGGCAAAGATAGTTGTAATTGGAAAGTTAATTCTTTTATACATATCGGCTTTGACAATGGATGATTAAGCACCTGGCTGAACATAAGTTATTTAGTGGGGAAGTTTCTATACAATTTTTCATGTGAGATGTATTTATTCAGTAGATACAGGGATTATTTTATGAGAGATCTGATAAAACATAATTTCAAATCACTGAGGTACTCAGAATTGACATTCAGTATTCGTAGCTTTATATCATTAGATATCATTTTTCTATCTCTCTCTATTATTATAGATGACACTAGCCAGATATTCATAAAAATAATTACGTTTGTCACACTGAGTGATAGGTACCATTAATTGAAAATAGTTGATGAAGAATACCACCTCATATTTTTTATATATACTTTCTAGATGAAAAGAAGATAAATTAAATGAAAAAAAAACTTTAAATTACCAGCAGAGACTTTCAGTCAGTCATTTGCAGAATTCAAAACCAGGAATCAAAGCTTCAAGCTTTGTGATAGCTAATGGAGTTAGATTTTAAGTGAAGGCAATAATTTCTTCTAAATCTGGCTGCACTTGCTATTTGATCTTTCATTAAATAATTCCTAAAAGCACATACCACTCATTGACACCCAACATTGCTAATGACTGCAAAAGGATATAGCATAGTAGTTACAGAAATTCCACAAAGCTGGATCTTTGAACATATTTTTTTGTACGTTCTCCATGACCTTTGCTGTGATAACAATACATTACCACTAACAATGGCTAGTAGTCATAGAGTTCAGCTAATCTAAATACCATATGAAGGGTTTTAGATCTATTTTCATCTGATCTATATGACACATAAGCAAGCAGTGCTTTATTCCCTCACAGGAACTGAGGATCCTGAGAGTTGAAGCCACTTGTTTAGATTGTCTAGTAAGCAAAGGTCTTAGTTTCTAGCTGGACTTTGGAGGCTCACAGACTTCATCTTGAGTCTGTGCTGACTCCAAAAAGTTGAGGCATACATGGTCCTTGCATTTAAAAAAAATACTAAAGTAAGACTGCTTCTCAATTCAGCTGTCTGGTCAGATGGGAGATGGCTGCTCTTTGTGGCTTCAGCTGAGAGGGCTCATCTGGATTCCATGTAGCCACTCATCCTCCAGCAGCTTAGCCCAGGCTTATTCAAATGGCAGGGGAGAGGGGGTTTGCAACTGGGAGGGAGGGAATGTGCAAGATCAGGAGGCCTACTAGACTTGGAACTCACCATATTGCTCTTATCAGCCCAAATTTATAGAAACCACATTTATCATCTATCTAATCACTTATATTTTTTTCTTTGTTTTTATCTTCAGGAAGTTCACTGTGCATCAGAATTGCCTGGAAGAGGCTCTTTCAGATAGAGTCCTTTCAATATATCTCAGTAAAACACTGCAGGGTTTACACTTGCCCCATGGGAACCATGAATATTTGTTGCCAAATTCAAGAAAGTAGTTTTGTTCCTCTCATACTTTGAATATTGAATATTTCAGAGTTAATAATAAAATAGTATGAAAAAAAACAAGGCAAAGAGAAATGTCCATAGTAGCTTGCAATCATTTATTTTTGGCTCTTCTGTTACCTTAGTAATAGTCTTGTAAGGAATTTAAATCCTGTTCATAGCTAAACACAATTCTATCATCATGATAAAACAGACACACTGTTTCACACATGAATTTTTTTGACTGCTTGATATTTTACTACTACGTCCCTGAATCCCATTTAGATGATGCTATAACAAAAAGATGAAAAAAAAAAAAGCAATTGTTCACTGATGTCGACTGAGTCAGCTGGTCAAAATTTATGCTTTTGGTTGATCCTTTTCATGAATTCACCAATTACTAATGGTCATGACTAATATGAGTCTACATAAATAATTGTCTGTGATAATTACCTGACTTAACTGACACCATATAATTTTTAAATCAACATTGAGATAACAGTCTGACTGCAAGATTGCCAATGCTAGAATACAAAGAATTTCCAGCATGAAATTGTTAGAAAGTTATAGGAATGGCAAAATATTCTTAAGTGGATGAAATTGTTTGAGTGTGCTTTTTGTAATAAAGTATTCGAACAAAGAAAATTATAGAGAAACTTCACAAATATTAACCCTAATAGGGAAAAATAACAAAAAATTATGAACAGTTCAATATTATAGTTTAAAAGGAGTTTCATGAATATGATTAACAATATTAATCAAATTTTCTCTATGGAAAAAATGGAATTCAACCTTTTATTATACATTGTCAAATTGTAGTTGTAAATTTTATTGGTGCACTAACCTCTACCCTTGGGGCCTACGTCAGAACAAATATGAAATGTTATAGAATTTAATTTATAAGCAGTTCTTCAGTTTGATAAGACAACAGTGCATGGGCTTCCTGATGTGCTATCACTATGGCAAGAAATTTCACAATTATCATTTATCTATCATTTGATAGTTCTGTTTAAGTAATCTTATGTATTAGTTTTAATTCATTCTCATAGCTTTAACAGAAAGTGAGGAAGATTCACTGTAGCATGCAGTGAAGTTCCCCATATTTCACTCTCTGAGGTTGACCTCATGTCCCTCTCCATCCAAAAGTCGTTTATATTCATTCCAACCAACTGCTGAGCTCCTACGTATTTAATAGACATTACTCATTACTTTGGGGGGGAAATGGAGAGTGAGATAAATTATGTGATTCCAGAGAACTTATGCAACCTGAGCTGTAAATAACTTGGAAGAAAAAGATATGGAATTAAGGGTATCTAACTCCGAAGTGGAGAAGACAGCCCTGAGGAAATGACAATAGATATGCATAAGTGGGAAAAAGAGTAGGGTGGGCATGGCAGGTGGGAACCAGAGCAGAAGGAAAGGGGTGAGAAGAGGAGGCGATGTTCATTGCACTCTGCTCTGTGTTCAACTCAGAGCTCTCCCTTCTCTGTGTTTCTGCTCTGTTTCACTCAAACCGCTGCAAACAACTGTAGCAACACAGATATGGTCCTTGCCTTTTCTTCCCTGGATCTTTACTTCCTTGCTCTGGGGCTCGGCCATTATCTTAGCTGATGCCATTATCCTTGTACCAGCAGCAGCCCGGCTTAAAACCTATTCTGTACTAACTAATGACTTTTTCTTCCTTGGGGAACAGTTAAAAAGGTAGGTGACTAGAGCAGACAGACATAGGGGCAAAAGTTCCTCCTGCAAAAACAGGCAGGAAAGTAGGAGAAAAGAAAAGTTTTCTACATCATGTGTTTAAATAGTTTAATTCAACATTTCTCAGTATGTGCACCACATATAACAGTGTATTTCCGAAAAAATAATAACACTTCGATTTTTCATTTCATTTGAATCATGATGCCAAGTGCTTCTTGACGTGTTAAATCAATGGTATCTTTCAAGATTTTAGAAAAAGGACAGATATTAGGTATAAGCAGTAAACACATTAGTCATTTTTTCATTCTCAAAGTATAGTTTTGTTATGTTTTGTTTCCAAAGCAATGTGATAGACTTAATTGGTAGGCCAGGAGAATTTCTTAGAGAGGTTTACTATAAAAAATTGCTAGAGAGAAATATATATATATCCTTGTACAAACAGAAATACAACATAGTTAGCAGAAAGAGGGAGAGAAATAACACCAGAAGATAACTTTGATCCCCAAATAGTTTTATATTGAGTTTTTTTTTTTACATATTTAGCATACCACAAAACATTTTGGGGGAAAAAAAGATTTGGCTCATTATAAGGGATGTATATAATAATTAAACATAAAGTCATACACACACACACACACACACACCCCTCTATCTTCTTGGAAGTATTCTGTAATTACTTATAAATATTCTAATGAAAATTAGTAGTTGTCAATTTTATTCTGTCAATCTGCATCACATCCTTCAGATTTGTCTGCTACGTTTCCACCTGAGTACTCTGATCTGTACTGAGACGACCTGAATTTTAAATCAACCTTATAGTAGTAAAACTTAGCCAGCTTTCTTCCCCACCCACTCCAGCACAATGTTCACTGGGTCACAGGGAGTCAGAGGGCGTGGATTTTTTTCCTCACTGTACACCATCATTTATTTGTTTGTATTGGAGTTTTGAGTGACTAAATATTTTCTGGTAAAATCTAGATAACCCAAACAAAAGCAATTACTAAAATCCATATCATATTTTGATTCTGTTTTTTAATCTCTGTGACTTGTGCCTGAAAAGTTTGTCAAATAAACCAGTGAATATTTTGCTGTCTCGAACATCTCTTCTAAGTCTTTTTTTTTCCTATAGAATTTCTTTTTTTAGTTGTAGATGGACATAATACCTTTATTTTGTTTATTTATTTTTTTTATGTGGTGCTGAGGATCAACCCAACACCTCACACATGATAGGCAAGCGCTCTACCACTGAGCCACAACCCCAGCCCCTCCTATTTTACTTGATTAATCTTCAGGGATACCACTTCTAACTCATAAACAGGTGTTTCAACACAACAAGTAGAAAATCCACAGCACATTATGATCAGTTTTTCTGAAATGATCCTAGTGTTGTACCAACACAAATAAGTTGTTTAAATTCATGTTTTAGCAGCATCTGTTGCTAACAGATTTAATACCTGAATTTCAGATAAAGATTTCTAAATCCTTTTATCCGGGAAATACTAGAAACATAGTTTAGTTAAACTTTGTGTCAGATAAATTCATATCCAGGCTTCATCCACAGAGGTTATAATTTTTCTCTACTTTGCCAGCTTGTCTCTTTGCAGCTATAAGTAGTAGAAGCATATTTGAGAAATATTATATGTGTACATGGAGCAGTGAGGAAAATCACATGCCCTGGAAACCTACATTACTGCTCAGAATTTTTCATATTTCCTAGACATCTAAGAACAGACATCATGAATTTGTAGAAGCACCTAACTCTTAAAAATGCTTAACTATGCCTCCCCATTCCAATGCTTAGCCATACATCTTTTGGCTTCTGTGCCATCCCCAATTGTTAATGCTTTCTGCAGGTCTCATAGTCATGTACCAAGAGAGTATTAAGGTAGGTGAGTTGGAATCTGGTAACTGAGTAGCCCTCCCATGTTAGGTCACATCTCTTCCTGCCCATGGTTGCTTGTGGGAACAAATTCATTCCTGCTTCAACCTTCAGGAAGGGAGGGTCACATTGTCAGAGTTCCTCAAAAAGAACATGGGAGTTGTAGACATTACAAACCTAGTACATCCCTTTCAATTCTCATGGTGAGGGTCCTGTCATAAACTATAAAGGATGAGAGATCTTAGCTAGTTACAACCAACACATTAGCCTGATGCACTGTCCTGGATATCAGCCCTCTAGAAGATATGTGATTCCTGGATAAGAGATAATGGATAGTTTATTATTCAAACCAGTAAATAATTACAACAATAGCCAGGGGATGTCATTTATATCAATTTACCAAGCCACAATTCTCACAGAGCAATAAGAAGAGCAGAAGGTGGTACCTGTACAAGAGAAATTTCAAGCTTGGGGAATGTGAATCTTTTTAAATAGACCATAAGCACACCAGAATTTTTCCTTGGAGGGAGGTGTTAACTTGATTATACTAGAGAATAAACAAACCTGAACTTTGATTTCTCTCTTTCCCAAGAATGTTAACTAAACAAATATCTTTGAAAAAGAGTTTAAGAGAAATGACAGCTGGTGACCCTAGTTATAAAACATGCAGAAATATGTGAGAACTGTCTCCACCAAGACCCTAGCTCCAAGAATGCGAAATATGATTTGAAATGGTATAATTAAGCAAATAATATCACAAACATCAAATATGAGCTACATATGAAAATTGAGAACACTAGGTAAAAACTGTTCTTCCCAGCACTCACAGCCACTGAGGGGGCCTTTCTTACCCTCTCCCCATCCCAAGGCCTCTACTAGATGAAGTCTGAAGCTAATTGTTTCTTCTGTTTAATGACTTTGTAAAATACCACTGAAAATAATTAACAGCTTGTCCTTTATATTATTATTCCACTTTATATTATTATTTCAGTGTGTCCTTAGAAATAAAGCATTCCCTATCCATGTCAGCACTATCTTTGCCTTTTTTCCCCTGAAATATAAAGAGATATGAACAAAAACTCTACTGCTCTCAAGAACAGAAAAATTGCTAAAAGATCTTTTTGTCCCAGATATCAGCTAGTATTTTCCTCTGAGGAAAGCCTACTTTCATGGTAAGGAATAATACCTAGCAGGGGAAATAGAAGAATTACCAGCAATAGCAGGATTTCACCAGGATGTTTGCTCTGGTTTGCTTTTATTTACAGGCATAAACATGAAAAACAACTGATTATGGTGGAGAATCTCCCCTTAACCAATGCCTATTTTCTCTTCTTCCATTGTAATGATATCAGACTTATTCAAACCATTTATGTGACTGCCACAAGCATAAAATTAATCCATTTTTTAGGAACTGGGCATATTCATGAGAATAAAGTCTACCAAAAACAATAAGCAGAGATGTTGAAGATTCCAGGAGAGAGCTGACTCTGTATGAAAGTGTGCTCCATGTTTTCCATGGCTTCATAACTGCTGCCTGACAGGTGGAAAGTTGGAGTCTTGGAGGCCTTGCTCAGGAGTGTGGAGAATGGTAGAAGTAGCCGGGGTCCCTGATAAATACTTGGAACCATTATTACTTCTTCTCTTATCTCCAATCTTCTATTATGTGAGACAAACGACAACAACAAAACATCCGATATTCTTAAACCACTATATTTGTTTTGTTTTTGTTCATTTTTGGAAACAGATGTTTCATTTTTCTGAAGCCCTAAATAATTGTGAATTATGTAATGATCCTTGCAGAAAATTTGGAGAGTTCATCCAAAAATAACATAAGCAAAACCACTTTATATTATTATTTTAGTGGCAAAATGTACCCAGTTTATTATTGTGTTGTGAATAAGTTCATCTAAAAACATATCTAGAATGAAGAAATAAGCCTTTAATAAAGCACAAAACTCATTTCCTCATGCAAGATAAAGGCCAGGATGAAACTTACTCAAATTTAGGTTAAAATAATCATATTTGACCTTTGTTCCTTTATATAATATCATGAATATAATATAGGCACATGATAAGTTCAAATGATACAAAAGGACACAAAAATAAAATGAAATGTCTGTTATAAATTAACCCTTCTTGTCAAACTCTAAGTTGTAAACATGCAAACAACTTTTACTAACTTTTCCTAAAAATCACTCTCCACGTTGTGTAAATATACACAATAGGCATTTGTTTTATATGAGGCACCATTTTTAAATCGTAGGATTTAGCTGTGAGCAAGGCAAATGCTCTGTTCTGTAGAAATTTTTATAAGATATTTCTTTTTATAAAAGGTAGGAAAAAAATAAGTAAATAGATTGATAAGTAAATATGCAATATGATATCAAACAATGTTGCACTTACTATAAAAAAAGATAATGTGTGATGGTAGAGAGTAACTTCAGTGGGGAAGCTGAGGTATTTAATACAGGGTAATGGGTCACAATTTTTCTGAGGAGTGAAACTTTATAAAACGTGAAAAATAGGATAGCATCATTTATATAGGTAACAGTTGATAGTTTCATAGTTATAATATACCTGGAAAACATTTGTACTGCTAGGTCATTTCAAACACCAGATTATCACATCACAGGATCAGGCCCAATATTTCAGACATTTCTGAATTTAGAGTCATGTAATATAAGATTAAAAAAGAGTTTATATAATCTATAATTTCCTTATCTTGCAAATGAAGATGCTGAAATACAGACTTGTCCAATGAATTTGATGAAATTATACAGGTGGAATATGTAGGCTAGCTCTTATCTGTAGGCCTTTTACATGTTATTAACACATTTCAAAACTAAAAATTAAAACTCAAGATTTGTTTTACTTCATAGATACCCTACTTCCTCTTTCCAAATATATTAGTCTATTTCACATTGCTATATTAAAATATGTAAAAGAGGTTTCACTCACAGTTTTGGAGGCCAAAAGTTCAAACAGTATCCTAGGTGGATGGTAGAGTACATACAAAAGGAAGGGTCACATCTCAAAATAAGAAACCAGAGAGGAGCTCAGGGATCTGACAGGCTTTCAAAGCAACTCACTGTCATAAAAGCTCATGAGTCCCATGAGAGCTATCTACAACTCTGGAAAGCAACACCACCAATGACCTGAGAACTTTCCACCAGGTGTTACCTCTTAAAACTTCCATACCATCTCCTATTACTATATTGGGGACCAAGCTTCCACCCCATGAATCTTTTTGTGGACACTCAAACATATCTAAATGATATTATTCTTCCCCTGATCCTTAAGGTTCTTATCCCCCTCATAAGGCAAAATGCATTCATTGTCTCCCTCATAATCTTGCATTATCAGAAGTCTAAGTTCAAAATCTCATCAGAGACTAAAGGCAAACTCTTTTCAGTTTGAATCCTTGTAAAATCAAAAAAGATACACACTTGTGATATACAATGACAGAGCAGGCACAGAGTAAATAGTCCTAATTCAAATGAAGGAATAGGCAAGTAGAAAAGAGTAGTTAGTTCAAAATAAGACTAAAACCCAGTAGAGCAAACATTAAATCTTAAAGCCCCAAACTCAGCATCCTGTATACATGGTAGCAAGGATTTGGAATCCAAAGGCTTGAGCAGTCCCGTGCCTACAGCTTTTTTTTTTTTTAACTCTCTCAAGCTGCAAGCTGATGTCCACGATTTCCACAGGTTCAGCATGGTGTGCTGTTTATCACTGTCCCTTCCCAGGGTCTCCACTACAGCTCCACCCCACAGCTCCACTAATCATCATGCACCAGCATTCTCTGAAAAGCTCCAACACTCTGGCTGACTTCTGCCTGGCCTTCCATGCTTTTTTGAAATCTGGTTGGAAATTTCCTTGACACTGTAACTTCTGCATTCTGTAAAGCTACAAAGCCAGCATCATCACATGGATGCCAAGTTTGGCCACTGGCACCACACCTGAATATGCTTGAACCATGGCTGAAGCTGGAGGAACCATGCTGAACACAAAGGAAATGAAACCCAAGCCCATAGTGAAAACACCAGGCAAGTTCCCTTGGAAGGTCTGTCTGTAATAGGAGGGACAACTTGCAAGATCTCTAAGATGCCTTAAAGGCTTTTTTCCAATTATCTTGCCTGTCATCACAAAGCTCCCCTTTGTCAATGTTTAGCAAGCAGTTTGATGACATTCTTTCCTCTCATACACTCTTTTTGCTCCTTCCCTGGCCAGGCTACACCTTTGTCAAGTTTTTCTATTCTGTTTTCTTTTTTTTCTGGGTTTGACTAGAAACAGCCAGTAATGCTTTGTTGGTTAGAATCTCCTCTGTCAGATAAATTAGTCCATCTTCCTTAAGATGGGCCTTCCATAAAGTCTTAAGGCATGGACACAATGAAGTCAGGTTCTTTTCCCCAGTGTAACAATGTAGGCTTTAGTTCAATTCCTGGTAGAATCCTCAGTTCTGTGTGAGACCCCCATTAGTGTGGCCTTTACTGTCCACATTCCTCATCAGCATTTGATCACAATTCCTTAGCCAACTTAAGATATTCACACTTTTCCTTAGTCTCATTGATGTCTTCTGAGCCCTTTCCAGAATTGCCTATTTTGCTCCATTTATAGCATGCTTGGTTTTATTTAACCAGCTCCACCAAATGCTTCCACTCTCGGCCAGATGATCAATTCCAAAGCTACCACAACATTTCCAGGTATATCTTTAGTAGAAGCCCCACTCCTCCATATGAATTCTCTGTATCACAATATTTTGCATTACCATAACAGAGGCAGGTTGATTTTATAAAGAAAAGTAGTTTGTTTAGCTCACTTTTACAGACACCGAAAGTCCAAAGAGCATAGCAAATGACAAGAGCACGCGTGGGAGGAATGATTGCATCTCAAAACAGAAAGCCAGACACAGACATAGGTCAGGCTCAGGCTTTATAACAACCCACTCTATGTGAAATTGGACCCACAAGGATGCCTTAATCTCTCTGAGAGCAGCAGCTCCAGGGACCTCAGCACCTTCTACAAGGCTCCAGTACTTAAAGCTTCCACATCATCCCCCACTACCACACTGGTGACCAATGAAATTAACTACTAGCTTTCCCTAGAGCAGATTCCATCCATGGGCATGATCCAAAAATTTTATTAACAGTGCTAGATTGTTTAAAATATGTACATTTTATTTATGGGTATATGCATATGTGTGTGTGTGTGTGTGTGTGTGTGTAATTCCATTAAATACATATGTATAAGAGTTAATTCGATATAAGATATTTTCATCTACATTTTGGTTCCAGTAGGCTAGTTTTCTAGAATGAGGTTCTGGATATACTAGACAAAATTTCATATTAGTGCTTACTGAAACATTAATCTTATTTATGCTAAAATGGATAATTCTTTGATTAATGACATAACCACTGATTTCTAATCTGAGATGTTTTGCAAAATTTAAAACTACTTTCACTTGCACAGAAAGGGGATCACAGTATTTTCAAAAGCAGAACTTTATTAAGAGAATAGCCTGACATTCCCTTTAGAAACACAAGAGAAGCAATAGAATGTGATAATACTAAGAAATATTGAATTATAAAGAATTAGTAACCTTTCTTACCTGATGCAGCACTTCACCTCCAAAGGGTTACATAAAATATGATGTCTATGTTAAAATAAATATATGAGAGACCTGGAGATTGTCTAGGGAATGGAAACCGAGATTTTTAAAGAATAGCAGATTGGAAGGTTGGAAAAGCTGCATGTGAAAATGGAAAATAAGCCTGAGAGTGACTCGAGGTTTTTTTCCTAGTTCCCCATGAGGAAGAAATAATTTCTTTAATTTCTCGTGTACCAAATTAAAGTAAGAAAAGGTGGGTTTTGCTTAAGCACATGAATGGCTCACTAGCAGCTTAATGAACATCTCACCTCACCTTGGGGAGCTTTGAGGACTTAAGGGCTAAAGATAAACATCTGCCTGGTGATTTAAGTTTACTTAATTTAAGACACAGTAACCCAACCATTTGAGTCCACTGGGCTTTATTGTTCCCTTATATTTTACTCTCTTAAACACACTTTTTCTCCTGGCATTTTTTCTGTCAATTTACAGTGGTAATCCCAGAAATGAAATTGCATGCCATAAATAGTTCTAAAATACAAACTGCCATTCAGAAGAAAATTTCAACACGGTAGGTGTTTGTGATTTAAATTACCTGCCACAAAGGCAGCTTGCTTTACAGCTTCTGTCAGTTACCAAAAGTGAAAAAAAAAATGCTATTTCTTTTCAAGCTTTTGAAATTTGAACAATTTCACCTGCCATAACAATTAAAATAAAAATTACAATTGAATTGACTGGCAGAAAAGCACAAGAAACTTTTAAGGTCATTTCAGAGAGGAAAACTTGCCCATGATGATGCATATCATCCTTGAAAAGCAACAATGTTTAAATAACTTGGAGGAAGAGAAACGGAACTTCAATTTAAGCAAAAGCAGAAAGGGGGGAATAAAATGGACCACAAATTCAAAACAAAGGAACACATATTGTTTTCATATAGAATAATTTGTAAATTGGGTGTTTCAATCAATATGGGCAGGGTGGGAAGACTAGAAGTACTTTGTATTAGACATAGAAGAATCGATAGGAAGGAAGGGGGGCGGGAAAAGGGAAGACAGTAGAATGAATCATACTCAACTTTCCTATGTTCATATATGAATACATGACCAGTGTAACTTCACATCGTGTACAACCACAAGAATGAAAAGTTATACTCCATGTATGTATGCATAATATGTCAAAATATAGTCTACTGTTATGTATAACCAAAAAGAACAAATAAAAAAAAATTAAAAATCAATATGGGCAAATGATGATATTAATATTCTATTCAGTAAGAAGTCAGTGTTGTAAATATTTTTATTCAAAATCAAATTTAAACCTACAGAGATTTTTAAAACATGTATATTGAATAGTGTCTTCTAGGTCTAGTTCCTGTCTGAAGTGCTATGAAAGATTCACATTGTCCTTATAAATTGTCCTTTCCCAGAAGTTTGGTTGGGATTAAGAGCATAGCAAAAGTCACTGGAGGAACCAAAAGGTGGAGAAGATAGTCAAATAATTGTTGAGGAGATTTACTAACATATTAGAGGGAACTACGTGAGAAAGGAAGGAAGAGAGGTATCTCATCTTCCCCTTGGATGACTAGAAATCACCCAAATTAGAGTGCAGGAGAAGGAGCAAAATTGGGCAGATGAAGAGCTTAATAAGTGATAAGCTCATTTGGGCACTGTAAAATCTCAGGACCCTCTTACACATCCAACTAAATATGTCATAGTAGTGGGTACAAACTGTGATCATTGAAACAGAAAAATAGGTTCATAATAGGAATTGATTGAGATAACAAGAGAAACTCCCTTCCATTGAGTATCAGGCACAAACCTTGATGTCGCATCTAACTGCATTACTGAAAGTAATTTTATCATTTAGGACTTAGATAATAAAAGTTGAACAGCTCCTCATGTTGGCCTAACTTGACGCAATGAGAACTTTCCTTCATTCTCCTAGAACAACTATTTTGGAAAAGAAATTTCCCAGTAAGTTCTTTCTATGTGTAACTGTCTTAGCCTTGATTTTAATATAGACTCTTGATTTTAAATACCAGTGGTTAATTTGGGAAGTGAAACCTCAAGACAAAGAATATAAAGGAAAATAAAAGTGAGAGAAAATGATTGGAAGAAACTCGAGGTATTGAGTTACCTTACTGGCCACTGCTCCAAAAAGAGCTGAGGATGGACAATAGCCATTTTTCATTTGTTTTGTTCCACCTGTATCCCACTTGGTCATGGGATCACCCTGAAAAGACCACAGAGGAGAAAATATACACTGGAACAGCCTACTGGATGCAGGAAGGGACAGGGTGTATCTTTCCATCCCCTCCTATTTCCTTTCTTCAAAGTTTGCTTCAAAAGAGAATCAACTCTGTCTCCCATCAGGGTGCGTCATGGACCATTACAGGTTGCCTGGGAAGCTGGATAACTTACTCAGTGACACTCTCGTCAACTTGGCCTAGAAATGGCAAAACTATCCAGAGAATTCAGATGGATGGTTGACACTGTAGCTGAAAATACCTTGACCCTGGAAGCATAAAATGATCTTGGGGCTCATAAAATGATAAAGATAAAGGTGAGATTCAAAGAATTAGAGGAAGTGTACAAGAAATGCCTGGAACAAAACCATAAAACATCTCTGACCTATGTTTAGTATCAAGAAATAGTTCAAAACCAGAAATAAAAGTGAAGTAATCTGAATTTTCACCTAAGGAAAAACAAAAAGTATATTGTGGGTTCTGTGGTTTAAATTTTGTTCCCTAAATTTCACGTGTTAACAATCCTCAACTCACCAATGTTCAGGTAATTCTAACAGAATATTCCATCGTGGGGGCTCAGCTCTCATGAGTGCATTAATGTCATTTTTATAGGAGATGGCTCATTATCATGAGAGTGGGTTCCAATAAAAGGCTGAATTCACATCCCTTCCTCTCTCCCCCCACTCTCTGCCTCTGTCCCCCTCTTCTTGTTTTCCGTGTGTGTGTGTGTGTGTGTGTGTGTGTGTGTGTGCGCACTCTCTCACAATGTCATGTCTTTCACCAAAAGACAAAAAGACCTTCACCAGATGCAGCTGCTCATTCTTGGACTCCCAACCTCCAGAACTGTGTGCTTAATAAACTTCTATTGTTGATGGATGAACCAATCTGTGGTATTCTGTTACAGCAGCAGAAAACAGACTAAGACTGTGATTTATTCATATAGTGGAGTAATAGCAGTGAAAATCTGAATTATTACAAGAAGCAACATGGATGAATCACAAAACAATATTGAGTGAAAGAAACAAATTTTGATGAATGTATGAAAATATTGTAACCATAGATTTCAAATTAAACAGTACTTTAAGTTGAACTATCCATACATTTTATAAATTCCCAAAGAGTAAAGGAATGATTGACAGGTAATTTAGGATAATTACTTCTCCTGGGGTAGAGGGACATGTGATTTTATACATATATATGCCTATATTAGAAAAATGCAGAAGAATATGTCAAATGTTTGTATGAGTAAGCCATGAAGGCTGAAATCATAATTATATAAGTTACAAAGCACAATTATAAAATGAACAAGCAAGATTTCATTGTTCAATTTAAAAAATGGAACTTTCACAATATTTTTGAAACGTTCTATGTGAACCTGTAGACTAAAGAGATTGGAAAAAGGAAGACATTCTTCTCTCCAGAAATGTGGGTCCTGACCTCAAGGCTTTTGCATCCTATTTATCAAATGGGATTTATATTTGCACAAATACCTGTACTTTCTTCATCTCTTTCACGTGGAACTCATGGTACATCTTTTAATGTGATCTTCCCTGGTCATGGTATTTTAAATTTCACATATATTTCCATTTCCACAACAAATCTCTGCAATTCCTCTCTTTATTTTTAGGTAACATACTAATTTTATTTTATGTGTTGTTGGTCTTCCTCCATTAGATAAGTGGATCCAAGAATTCAAGGGCTTTGGTCTGTTTTGTGCAATTTTGTATCCATAATACCTAAAGCAGTACTTGGAATTACTCAATATACATGAATGAATGAATGAATGAATGAATGAATGGTTAGAAGACTGTGCTATCAATTCGGCTGAATAAACTGTGATATTTGCTGGGATATAATTCAGAGAGTTAACTTTTGAAGAGGTGATCATTCTTATTTTCATATCCTATTTCTTGAGGATTTTTGAAGTGATTTAATCTTATGTATATATAAATATACCAAGGAAAGTTCTTCTCATATTCAAAAATCTTTTAGTATAGTCCAAGAACATGTTCTCTTCTGTGGAAACTATCTTTAAAGTTCTGGAAAGGCACATCTACCCAGGTTATGAATTTCTATACATCGTAACCTCCATTCGAGGATTTATTCTCGAGGAACAGGGTTCCCTTGGCAGATGGATATCCATTCTTGGATTGTAGATCAACACTTAGAGCATAAAGATTTTACCTTGTACCTTGGCTTACAGTCTTTACACCTCAACCCACACAGCAAAGGAAGACTCCCACACTCCAACTGAATCCATCACATAAAACCCTTAGTCTCAATAAAACCTCAATTCATAAAAGGGGAGCAGCTACATTGGCAGGATAAACCAATTTATTTTCTTATACTAAAAAGGAAAAAAAATACAACAAAAATCAGAAAATATAAGCCATCGGAGCCATTTCCAAGGCAAGCCTGTGTATTCATTTTTTAATTAGTCCCATGGCTAGAGAGGATCCCCAAGAGGAGCAATAGTTTCAAACCTAAAGCTTCTCGTTAGGAAATGGAGAAAATAGACCTTCTCACTGGAGCCCATATGTGGACTTGAAGTTCTCCTTACTATGAAATGCTTGTTTTATTTGAAGAAAGCCTGATCCTGCCTCCCTTCTTGAGGGACTCTAAAAATCCACAGCCAATGGAAACATTTTCAAAAATAATATCACCATGCTTATATTGTTCTTAAGAAAAAAATGTTGAATGGCCTAGGATAATATTATCATCAATCCTGGGTGTTATTACATAAAAAGATTGTGTTTTTCACATGATGAAGGGATTAACATTGTCTATGTAAAAATGGTGGTGGTTGGTTAAATGAAGAACTTTTTCTTTAAGATAACCACTTAGTATATAATTGCTATGCCAAAGAAAATAATTTTAGACTGATAAAACTTCAAGGCTTAAGTGAACTTCATAAAAACTATCCAGTGTATTTTTGTGGTGACATGATACAGAACTGGTATGGTTTAACATGAAGAAGCCTTTACATAATACAAATAAGGACATATAGTCTTAAAGTCCCTAAGGCAAAGGGCTCTGAGAAATTTGTGCTAATACTTTTTTGAACAGTGAATGCTTTGAACCTTGACTCCCCACCATAGATGAGTCAATGACTATCTCAATTTCTTTGTGAGAACCCACTAATTCAGGGCTGCAAACTTTGACTTCAATAGAAAGTTTACTAGGTTGGGCTGAACCAAATAAGTTAGGTCTTACAGTTTCCTGTTCTAATTCAATACTAATTTAATGTTTTATAAAAAAAAAAAAAGACATTTTAAGGTCATTAGGAAAACCTAATGCAAATTATAGATTGAAGTTGGTATCTGGAGAAATGAGCAGAAATTAGTCAAATGAGCAGTAGATGCTTGAACTTTCCTGCAGGTGAGAATTGTAGGAAAGAATTTGATATGATCAAGAAAATTACATTTGAAAAAAAAATCTTATAACTAAAGCTTAATAAACAAGGATGTGTTAGTTAGGATTAAAAGAATCTCAAGGGGATCCAAGATGGCGGGCCAGAAGGAGGCAGCATTCTGTGTGGCTCCGTGACCTGGGATTCAGGTAGTGAGAATACTGCTTTTCTGTGAGCGACATTCCTGCTTCTGTGAAGAAATCACAACCACCATGTTTGTGCAGAGATCCAGGCCTCAGCGTCAGAGTAGATCTCCCAATTCCTCATCCACGCCAGACTACCAGGTGCCCAAGTGGGATTATCAGCATCAGACCTGCGCAAAACTTTTGGCCACCCACCCGAGCAGAAATCCCCAATGCAGCTCCCATGTATGACACCTGGCAGCTATCCATGTGCTGGCTCTCTAGCCACCACTCCCATGTGGACCCCCATCTACCAGTGTGGGGCTCCCCCAACCACCTCCATCTTGGGACACTGCAGCAATGGACATAGATCTCTAGGCGCACTAGCCTGGCTACCTGCACCTGGGAACATCACACAGGCTCTGAAGAGAGCACAACCACACACTGCACACTGCAGAGCTAGTCTCTGAACTCATCCTCCAACACCATTGCTTGACACCCCATCCATGAAAGCAACTGCCTCCATCTTGGGTCACATTCATAACTATCTTTGGTGAGGGCAACTCCCAGTTTGGAAATTTGGCTGGCCAGGCACCCAGTTTCTAACTCCCCCTTCTCCCCAGCAGCTGCTAACCCAGCACAGTGGCTGCCCAATACAAAACAACTCTCAGCAGGGAGGTGCATAGCATGCCCAAAGTACCACATACAAGAGCCCCAGCGAGAAAAGTTTTTTATTAGGAAGTAGTAAGGGAAGGGTGAGCATGATACAGTTTAGAGGCTAACACAGAGGCCAGGAACTGGGAGGTCATCAGGCAAGTTAAGGAGATAAGACCAGGTACTCACACCACATGAGCAGGCCCAAAAAGAGATCTTTAAAGTACATTATCCCTTTGGGAACCAGCGGGTGCCACAGCCCACTTCCAAGTGCCCCCCACCCAGGACCAACCTTCCCACCCTGATTACCTTCACCATCCTGAGGGCAGAGATACAGCTAACAATAGTCTACCTAATGGATGAGAAGGGAAGCAGGAAAGATACTGATCTCCAACCAAAACAATCCTTGGTTCTTCCTTCAATATTTTGTTCTTTCCTTCTCCCTCTCTATTCTCCCATCCTCACACTCCCAACATATGTGAAACCAAGTACTTTGCATGAATTAGGATATTGAGGACTGGGACAACTGAATAGTATATTACACTTGTGTTGTATATTCTTTTTTTCCTCCAATTTTGACTATTTGAACATTTTTTTGGCTTTTATTACTATATAAGTGTTGTTTATATACTCTAATGTCTTCCTACTTGTCTACCCAAAAGTACTTCCTCTCTATTCTCCTGCTACTAACCTTCTTCTTTAGATTTCTCTTTCACACTTCCCAAGACAAAACTCTATATCCTGACCGCCTACCTCCTCAGTATATCTTCCAACACTTCACCTCCAGTTCTTTGTCCACCATCAGAAACTGTAAGCACTTTCACAAATCTACTGATTATATTGTTAGATAATAATTGAATTCACCATTTCTGTACATTGTGACCAAACTGTAAACATCTTAATAGCAACTATTTGTTTTTAGGTTGTATATGGTATATATTGGGATCTGTTAGCTTTGTCCTTCCACTCAAAAGAGAGGTATTGGAACTCTAGAGGGGCACTATAAGTCTATAGGGTAAAAAGAGTAATGCCTCAGATCCACAGAGCTAGAAGAGAAGAGACATGAGCAACATGAAAAGAAGAGAAGGAAGTGCCCCAAACAAATCAAGATACCACATTATTAGAATCCATGGAAAGTACTACAGATGAAATTAGAGAGAAGGAGTTCAGGATGTACATAATTAAAATGTTCTGTGAATTAAAGTATGATGTAAGAGAACAAATACAGGCAGCAAAAGATCATTTTGACAAAGAGCTACATAAACAAATACAGGAAAGAAAAGATTACTTCAACAGGGAGATGGAGATTCTAAAGAAAATCCAAACATAAATGCTTGAAATGAAAGAAACAATAAACCAAATTAAAAGTTCAATTGAAAGCATCACCAACAGAGTAGACCACTTGGAAGACAGGACCTCAGATAATGAAGACAAAATATATACTCTTGAAAAAAGAATGCAGACCGCACAGTGAAATGGTAAGAAATCATGAGAAGAACATTCAAGAAATATGGGATAGCATGGAAAGACCAAATTTAAGAGTTATTGGTATAGAGGAAGTATAGAGTTCCAAACCAAAGAAATGAACAATCTATTCAATGAAATGATATCAAAAAAATTTCCGAACCTGAAGAACACATTGGAAAGCCAAATTCAAGAAGCTTACAGGATGCCAAATGTACAAAAGCACAATAGATCCACATCAAGTCACATTATAATGAAAATGCCTAACATATAGAATAAGTAGAGAATATTAAAAGCCACGAGAGAGGGGAATCAGGTTACATATAGGAGCAAAACAATTAGGTTATGTGCAGATATTCCAACCCAGACCCTGAAAGCTAAGAAGATCCTAAAACAAGATATATCAAGCTCTGAAAGAAAATGGATGTCAACCAAGAATCTTGTATATAGCAAAATTAAGCTTTAGATTTGATGATGAAACAAAAACCTTCCACAATAAACAAAAGTTAGAAGAATTTATAGCTAGAAAACCTGCTCAACAGAACATACTTGGCAAAATGTTCCATGAAGAGGAAATGAAAAACAACAATGAAAATAAGCAGAGAGAGGTATTACACTAACAGAAAAACTAATCAAAGGAGAAACCAAGTCAAGTTAAATAACAAAAATTATAGGAAATACAAAGCATGTCTCAATAATAACCCTGAATGTTAATGGCATAAACTCACCAATCAAAAGACATAGGCTAGCTGTTTGGATTTAAAAAATGGCCCAACAATATGCTGCCTACAAGAGACTCATCTCATAAAAAAAGATATCCACAGACTGAAGATGGAAGGTTGGGAAAAATCATACGACTCACATAGACTGCAGAAACAAGCAGGAGTTTCCATCCTCATATGAAATAAAGTAGACTTTAAGCTAAAGTTAATCAAAAGAGATAAAGAAAGGTATTTCATACTATGTTCAAAGGAACCATACACCAACAAGACATAACAATTATAAATATATATACTCAGAGCAATGGAGCATCTAAGTTCATAAAAAAATTCTCCTAAAGTTCAAGAGTCAAATTGACTACAATACAATAATTCTAAATGACTTTAACAATGTCACCATTGGACAGATTTTTCAAACAAAATCTGAACAAAGAAAATATAGAACTCAATAATAAAATCAATAATTTAGACTTAAATGACATATATAGAGAATATTTCATCCTTCAACAGGCAAATACACATTCCTCTCAGCAGCACAGGGATCCTTCTCTAAAATAACCATATAAAGAAACCATATAACATGCCACAATGCATATTATATGGTTTAGCAAATATAAAAAGTAGAGATACTACCCTGCATTCTATCAGATCATAATGGAATGAAATTATAAATCAATGATAAAAAAAGAAATAAAATCTACTCCCACACCTGGAGACTAAATAGTATACTACTGAATGAACAATGGGTTGTTAAAGACATCAAGTATGAGAATAGAGGTAAATGAGAACACTGATACAATATATCAAAATCTCTGGGACACTATGAAGGTAGTACTAAGAATAAAGTTCATTGCATGCAGTTCAATCCTTAAAAGAACAAAAAGTCAAGAAATAAATGACCTAACACTACATATTAAAGCCCTAAAAAAAGAACGAACCAACACAAAAAGCAGTAGAAGATAGGAAATAATTAAAATCAGAGCTGAAATCAATAAAACTAAAACAAAAAAATGAAAAAATAAATAAAATTTACATACACTTGGCCATGCTAACAAAGAGATGGAGAGAGAAAACTCAAATTACTAGCATACATGATAAAAAATGAAATATCACAACAGAAATACAGAAGATATTTATAAATTATTTTAAGAACTTGTACTCATATACAATAAATAATATTGAAGGCATCAACAAATTTCTAGTGTCATATGATTTGCCCAAATTGAATCAGGATAATATACACAATTTAAACAAGTCAATTTCAAGTTATGAAGTAGAAGACACCATCAAAAGCCTACCAACAAAAAGCCCAAGACCTGATGGATACATAGCTGAGTTCTATAAGACCTATAAAAGAACTAATACTTATACTCTTCAAACTATTTCATGAAATAGAAAAAGAGAGAACACCTCCAAATTCATTCTATGAGGCCAATATCACCCTGATTTTAAAACCAGGCAAAGATACATCAAAGAAAGAAAACTTCTCAGAGAAATATCTCCAATAAACATAGATGCAAAAATTCTCAATAAAATACTGGCAAATTGAATATATAAAAAAGATCATGCAACACGATCACGTGGGGATCATCCTAGGAATGCAAGAATGGTTCAACATACAGAAATCAATAAATGTAATACATCACATCAATAGATTTAAATATAAGAGTCATATGATCATCTCAATAGATGCAGAAATAGCATTCCACAAAATATAGGACCCCTTCATGTTCAAAACACTAGAAAAACTAGGGATAACAGAAACATATCTCAACACCATAAAAGCTATCTATGTTAAGCCCCACGCCAACATCATTCTAAATGGAGAAAAACTGAAAACATTCTCTCTAAAAACTGGAACAAGACAGGGATGCCCTCTTTCACCACTTCTATTTAACATAGTTCTTGAAACAATGGTCAAGCAATTAGACAGATTAAAGAAATTAAAGGTAGATGGCTAGGAAAAGAGAACTCAAATTAGCACTATTTGCTGACGATATGACTCTATACATAGAAGATCAAAAAAATTCCACCAGGAAACATCTAGAACTAGTAAATAACTTCAGCAAATTAGCCGGGTACCAAATCAACACCCATAAATCAAAGGCATTTCTGTATATCAATGATAAATCCTCTGAAAGGGAAATGAGGAAAACTGCCCCATTTAAAATGCCTCAAAAATTACAAAATACTTGGGGATCAACCTAACAAAAGAAGTGAAAGACCTCTTAAATGAAAACTACAGAATGCTAAAGAAAGAAATAAAAGAAGACCTTAGAAGATGGAAAGATCTCCCTTGTTTTTAAATAGACAGAGTTAATATTGTCAAAATGACCATACTACTAAAAGCACAATACAGACTTACTGCAATTCCAATTAAAAATCCCAATGATGTTCCTCATAGAAATAGAAAAAAACAGTCATGAAATTTATCTGGAAAAATAAGAGACCCAGAATAGCTAAAGCAATTCTTAGCAAGAAGAGTGAAGCAGGTGGCATCACAATACCAGACCTTAAACTATACTACAGAGCAATATTAACAAATAAAAGCATGGTATTGGCACCCAAATGGACTGATAGACCAATGGTACAGAATAGTGGACACAGAGACTAGCCCACATAATTATAGTTATCATAAGATAACTATATATTAGACAAAGTCACCCAAAATGTACATTGAAGAAAAGATCGAATCTTCAACAAATGGTGCTGGGAAAACTGGAAATCCATATGAAACAAAATGAAATTAAGTCCCTATCTCTCACTATGCACAAAACTCAACTCAAAGTGGGTAAAGGACCTAGGGATTAAACGAGAGACGCTGCATCTAATAGAAGAAAAAGTAGGTCCAAATCTCCATCATGTCAGATCAGGCCCCAATTTCTTTAATAAGACTCCTACAGGGAAGAATTAAAATCAAAAGTCAATAAATGGGATGGATTCAAACCAAAAAGCTTCTTCTCAACAAAAGAAACAATCAGTGAGGTGAATGGAGAGCCTACATCTTAGGAGCAAATTTTTACCACTTGCACATCAGATAGAGGTCTAATCATTTTGGTAGATAAAAAAAAAAACTCAAAAAGCTTAAAAATTAACCCCAATAACCCAATCAATAAATGGGCCAAAGAACTGAACAGATACCTCACTGAAGATGATATACGATCAATCAACAAATATATGAAAAAGTGTTCCACATCTCTAGCAATTAGAGAAAAGAATATCAAAACTACTCTAAGATTTCATCTCATTCTAGTCAGAATGGTAGCTATTAAGAGTAAAAACAACAATAAGTGTTGGTGAGGATGTGGAGCAAAAGGCACATTCATACATTGCTGGTGGGACAGAAAATTGGTGGAACCAATCTGGAAGGCAGTATGGCGATTCCTTGGAAAGCTGGGAATGGAACCACCATTTGACCTAGTTATCCCACTCCTTGGTCTAAAAGATTTAAATCTTCTTGGTCTAGAAGATTTAAAAATAGCATTCTACAGGGACACAGCCACATCAATGTTTACAGCAGCACAATTCACAATAGCTAGACTGTGGAACCAACCTCAATACCCTCCAGTACATTAATGGATAAAGAAAACGTATTATATACACAATGGAATATTATTCAGCATTAAAAGAGAATAGAATCATGGAATTAGCAGGTAAGTGGATGGAGTTGGAGAAGGTAAAGCTAAGTGAAGTTAGCCAATCCCAAAAAAACTAAATGAAAAATGTTTTCTTTGATGTAAGAAAGGCTGATTCATATTGAGGTTGGGAAGGGGAGCATGGGAGGTTTAGTTGAACTCTAGATAGTTCAAAGGGATGGGAGGGAAAGGGAGGAGGCATAGAGTTTAAAAAGATGGTGGAATGAGATGGACATCATTACCCTAAGAACATGTATGAGGACACGAATGATGTGAATATAATTTGTATATGACCAGAGATATGAAAAATTGTACTTTATATGTGTGATATGAATGGTAATGCATTCTGCTGTCATATGTAACAAGTTAGAATTTTTAAAAGTTAAAAAAAAAAATTTAAAAAAGAATCTTAAATACTCCAGTAAGTAACACTAAGTCTCAATAGCTTAACATAATGCAAATTTCCTTCCTCCTGCTGTGCAGAGTTACAGGTGGCTCTCCCAGGTGACTGTCCTCCATGGGCTGATCCAGGCAAGCTGACTCTTCACACTGGGGGTTTGTCCTTTCAGAGTGATTCTCTTCTTTATGGGAGAGATAATCATGTGGGAAATGTCAGTACTGTACGTGGGATTTATCCCTGGCAGACACATTGTATTAATGAAAAAGTACACTTCTCTCAACTTAGCTCTAAGGGTAAATGAGAAACAGTCTTGATTTTATGTTAAGAAAGTCGAATATCTACAGTCTTTGCCGCAAAGGGAAAAGTGATAAAAGGTAAGTCCAGAAAAAACAAGTATCACATAATGTAGAGTCTTATAGTTCAATAAAATATCAAATTTTATCTAAAAAATAAAATCAGAAGTCAATGAATGACTTAAAGCAAGAGAGTGATATGATTTTAACTTGCACTTTGGAAAGAGGATTTAAATTATGTGTGGCTATCAGGAAGGCAGTTGGGTGCACTGGTCTGAAGCTCAAAAAGAGTTGATCATTTGGAAACAAAATTTAGGATTTGTTTCCTTATAGAAAATAATTGAAGTTAGTGGGCATGGAAGAGTTTGCCACAGAAGGAGAAAAACTGAAATACTTTCCAAAGTAAAAGTTGACGCAAACAAATATTACTTTTTATTCAATCCCTGCTTCCAATAAGGCTAAAGGCTAGTGAAATACCTTCGGCTTTCAGACTAATGTCCATCATCCTAGTGTGTATCCAGCAGAGGCAAGAAGAGGCCTGGGATCTGCCCTCGCTTTCCTTTCACTATCTGAAGAGCACTGATACAGGGTATGTCACTTGATTGAACCTACTTCTTGGGCTAATTTTGGGAAGAATACAAATAGCCTACATTTTTATTTCTAGAACATTTTTTTAAATGTGTTAAAACATTTTAGTGTATGGATGAGTCAAAGGATAAGTTTCTGTGAGTCACTGAGGAGGAAAGAATAGAAATGCCATTTTCAATCTCTAGTAACTGACAGTTTTAATAAACATTTATAAAACAAGAGTATCTGTACCATAACATGTGGCAGGATGAAAATGAAATGCAGAGTTTTCCCTTCACTAAAAGTTCCTGACCAGGAGAACTCAAATGAGGGCCATCACAATGTGTGAGAGTGGGAATGGGGGACAAGGCACTGAATTACTTTTAATCAGTTTTCCAGAAAAAAAAAATATTTGTTTGCAGACAAAATATGGTTTAATATCATTACCATTTTTTTCATGTATCCCAGTCAATGACCACACATTAATACAATAAAGAACAGACAAAAGCAAATTTGGCAGTGGTCTTTCCATTATCCATGAAAGCAAAGAAAGAGGATGGCTTGGGGGGATACATAGACTTAAGCTTGGGGGGATACATAGAAACTGTAGAAGCTCTGATTGATAGGATTCTCAAAGTCAGTTATATACAGATATTCATGTTTTCTTATCTAAAGTTAATTGTTCCACTGCCAATATTATTCAGTTGGCAAAACCATTCAGAAATAAAATAGTAGGAATTAGTCTTAATACGGCACTTGGAGAGTCATACTGAAATATGACATCTTCTATACCCTAAGAATCTAGTCCCTGAAGGATTTTTCTAAGTATGTACATCTATAAGGTTCAAATAGACTTCAAATATTGTCTATATCATGAAGATTCTTTGAGAATTTGAAATCTATAGACTTCTGCTACAGAAAGAAAGTGCCAAAAATACAGTGTTAAAAGGTCTATTTCTTTTTATGACCTCAAAACTTAATCTTGTACCAGAAATGTAGAGCTGAGAGGGAGGATTTACTTTTCCACATCTAGAGCTTGTAATTCATTTTTTTTTTTTGAGTTCTTGGTTCACGTCTACATCTACCATTAAATGTTCTTATCTTAATTCTGTTTCCATAAGCATGCATGTCATCTGTAGATTTTTAATGGCAGGAGAGCTTGCTGACTGGGCAACGTGTTCCATAACCACATTCACATAGAGCTTTTTGGCCATGTTGAAATTTCCTCTTCAAAAGTGTGACTGTCCTCCATGGGCTGATTCAGGCAAGCTGACTCGTCACACTGGGGGTTTGTCCTTTCAGAGTCATTCTCTTCCCTAAAAAAAAAAAAAAAAAAGTGTAACCACAGAATTTCTGAGACCCTCTCCAATAGGAAGATATATTTCCCAAAATTCTATCTTCTTCTACTTTCCCAAATTATACAGTTCTGTTTCTATAATGTGCTATTCAGTACTAGGACAAGACTTAAGCTGAGTTTTTACCATACTTATTAAAAAATTCCAGAGTTGGGTTTTTTGATTTGTGAACTTTTTTTCGATAATACATCCCTACTTGGCATGGTCCCAGTGACTGTCACTAGATCAAAGACAAGTAGTGGGGAAGAAACCAGAGGACAGCTGACAGTACCTTAATATATTTTCTCAGCCCAAACAGGGACAGGTGTTTCAAAACCAATGAGGGTCAGAATGGGCCCCAGTAACAAAGGGAGTCATTAGAGATTTCCTCCTGACCTATTTTATAATCTCTCTAATCATTTCTGCTGTTTTTTTTTCTGCACATTAATTATTTTTAAACTAACTCTACTCCAGAAAGTGACAAGGACCAAATGCGAGTGATTTGTCTAATGATTTTCCATGTGATCTACAGAATTGTTAGAAAATAACATTTTATGTCATACACATAATGTACAAGCTCACATTCAAAGCTTCATCCCAAATCTTACCCCTCATCATTGGAGCTTAAAGATTTTTAACTGTAGAGACCTAATTGGATCCTCTTTCTTTCCTGAACTTTAAGAGTGTTTCACCGTTGAGTGGGAGGAAAACAGCATGAGTACAGAATAAATTGACAATAAAAGAAATCAAGTTTCAGATGTTTCAAGAAGAAAAAAATAAGTAAAAATCAAAAGGTAAGAAAAAAAAATGGTCTCTCAGGACAGGGTTCTGGGTACTTCCAAAAAGACAAAGAAAGAGAATTAAATTGTTTAAGTTGCCTCCAGAAAAAAAAAAATAATGGTTTTAACCTTAGCTTTGGAATCAACAGTAGTACAGAAAGGAATGATAGACAACAGTCAACCATGAGAAGCACAAGGTGAAATAAAATACAAAAAGGCCAAGCAATTATCTCTCCTTCCTGTTGCAGAAAGTTGGATGTGTGTTTTGGTAATGGATATTACTTCCTGTAGTTGTTTTCTAATGGAAAAAGAATTATAAAAATACATTCTTAAATAGGGGAGAAGTATAGTTTCTTTGAAAGAATATAATTTGATTTCAATGTGTTTAAAAACTCACTTTTTGCAGGATAAACTTGACACCTGTAATGCTGTACCTAAGGTTTAAGTAATTCAGGACTAAAGCCACAAAGACATTCAACAGACAACAAATTCTGCAGCATAAACAAAGGATCATAAATCCAGAACACTCAGAATTATCTGCATGTTTCCCAGTGATTCATCTCTGGGGTTAAATCCACTGTGTCTGAATGTGCTCCTTCTAATGCAGATTCTGTTGCCCTAGAAGAAGGAAATACATTATCTAATTAGCAATCACTGATTAACATGGATTTAGGTATAAGCTATTTGATTTTTTAGTAGGTACATTAGGTTTTTTTCATTAGGAAGGAAGGTGGAAACTTAAGTAAAATGGGCAATGCACAGAGATAATTGGCACAGTGGGAGTGCTAAAATAGCTTGCCATGATCCAGAAGAGAAGAATGAAACCTTTAGAGTTTGGACAGGATTAAGAAAAGAATTGGGCTGTGCAAAGATAAATGAAGAGGTCACTGAAAACAACAAATACTCGATTTCCCTGTTGCCGAAGGTCATGTCTTTGCCCAGAACACTACAGGTTCATGCCTGTTTTAATTATTTTTAACTCCCTTTTCTCTCTCAAAAGAGTCCTAATGTGGTCCATAAATTTTATGTTTAATGTACAAAAGGCTTCCAGGTTGATAAATGGCTTAGAGGATTGGAAGAGAAAGGCTTGGGAATGGAATATTTTGTACGTAGACATGGAGAGAAATGGTATAGCAAGATTCTTGGGCACTTGGGATGCAAAGCTAAGGCGTTAGAAAGCTATTTGCTTTCACATTTTCCTCTCTCTGCTCTGTAAATGCAAGCAACCTCCTGCTCATGAGTTCGCTCTCACTAAAGGAGTCAGTTCGTGTGATCACATATGTCTCTCCTCCTGTAGCCATATCATCTTCCATTGGCTGGTCTCTCATCCTGCAACTCAAGATGTAATGTTTACATCCTCAGGAGTGGATCATGGCCCTTCTTTCTCTGTTATCTACTATCCATTGCTACTTCCACAAGCCCTTAACTGTGAATAGATATTTATGCTAATATCTACTACATTTGCATCTCCAGCCTAGTCTTCTCCCAGTGCCAAGAGGTACACACTACTATTTGACATCAGGACTCAAGGGCTTTGCAGACACCTTAAAATGGAACTCTTGATCTCCAGTCATCATTATTTTCCATTGTAGTAAATTTTTCAAACCAGAAACCCATAAAGCATCTTTGATTCTTCCTTTATCTTTTTCACCCTCTTTCGTTTGAGAAATAATCCATCAATGTATCCCATAAGATCTACCTTAAAAACATACCTAGCCTCCAGCAAGGCTTTCCTATTCCATTTTATCTATATTAATCTGATCATGATCCTCTTCTTCTGAAAAAAATTTCTGCAGCATTCTGACTGGTCTCTCTACTTCCATTCTTGTCAATCCACTGTTCACACATGGACTAAAGATATGTTAAAAAATAACCAAAGGCTGAATGTATTCTCTGATATGCGGATGCTAACTTACAATAACGGGGGAGGGGTGGGAAGAACAGAAGTACTTTGGATTAGATAAAGCAGAATGAAGGGAAGGGAGGGGAGACAGGAATAGGAAAGACAGTAGAATGAATTGGACATTACTATCCTATGTACACAACCAATGTAATTCTATATCATGTACAACCAGAAGAATGAGAAGTTACACTCCACATATGTATAACATGTCAAAACATATTCTACTTTCATGTACAATAAGAACAAATTGAAAAACACATCATAAAAAAATAAATGAATCTTGTCACTATCACCTTTTAAGGGCCATTGAATAAAAACTCCTCTCACCTATGAGGCGTTGTTTGACCTGGCCCCTCCCTACCTATCACCCTAACGCTATCTCATACCACTTTTCTTCTTGAGTCCCACTAGTCATCCTCTTTGCTCTGCTTTAAGACACCATGATTTCTTCTACTCTTTTAGGTTCTTTGCACAGGCTTGTCTTTCTGCTGAAATGCATTGGCCTTCCATATGCAATGGGCAGCTCCTTTATCCTCTTTTGGGTTTTGGCTTAAGTTTCACTTTTTTATGGAGGACCTTTGTGACCTGTGTCTCAGCCTTTTACTTCTATACAATAGCACAATTCATAATCCTTTCATGTATTTCTAGTTGCATTAACTTACTGATTTTTCATATACACGCTTCAGGATAGCACTAACCATTTCTATACTTTTTACATTGTGACCTCAGAGCCCATAGGATTGCAAGCAATAAGTAAATATTTGTAAATGAATGTAACAGTGAATTAATATTTTATAAGTACCAAAAAGGGAAGAAAAAGTTCTTCTAAGGAAAAACACATGAATGAGCTTTGTCTCTGGGCTGCAGATAACCTTATGTACAAAGTTTGTGTTCCAAAGCCATCTTTCTCAGTTACAATCGTAGAGAAAAAAAGCAATGCAGAGATGTGGTTTTCCTATAGGTCACAAAATACCTTCCTGTTTCTGGGACCTATGAGCTACTTACTGACACACAACAATCCCACTTTTAACTATGCAGTGCCCACTTTACTGACTTAAAGTAGATATCTGGACTTTATTTGATGCGTATCCTTACCATTTACATGCTCAATCCCACTCTCCCAAGTCTAACATCCAATTAAAATGCATGGGGGAAGTTCACACCTTGGTATCTGCCTACATAACTATCTATTTATGTAGCAAAAGCTGTCAACATGACAAGAAGAGATAGAGGATTTTTTTTCCTCTGTTCAGGAAGTACACTAACAATATTAACAACAGAAATCAGAGAAAAATCGATCCTGTGTTCTTCTACATATCCCAAGGTATATGGAATTGAGAACCCTTTTAAGTTGTTCCAAGTGCTATTAAAGGTACATTCCCTTGTTTATAATTTTCTACTTTATAGTTCTTTGTTCCTTTGTCTTTTAATTCTTTCTGATGCCAAATAGCACTCCCAGATAAGGACACTCAAATGTTGCATTCAATCATGGCATCAGACTTTATATAGTAACAATATATAATAACTATAGTTCACTGAATCTAAGCCACCTGACACTGTGCTTATCTAAATTCTTTGACTATTTTTCAGTTCATGGTTATTACGGACTGTGCCTTTATTGCAATAACCAATAACCCTGTTGCTTAATGTATTATATGTAGATCCAAAGGAATAATAGAAACCCTACTCACAAACTAAGATATCTATGATGTCAATAGCCTATATAATCACACGGTACTACTATGGTATACAGGGTTTATTGTAGACCAAAATGTTGGACATATAAACATGAGTTTCCACACTTCTAATACATCATGGTGGCACAAAGACTGAATAACTCTGATATCTTTTCCATTCAGGAAGCAGAATATTATCTGGCATAAAGCAGTTAGTGCTCTCCAACAATTCTGAAATACTCCTGAAGGAATGTTTTACTTTTTCTCTACTCAGGGTGAGGGTTTTCCTTCCTTACATTCCCCTTCTGTTACCAGGATTGTCTGCCTGGTCTTTGTTGCCCACAGCCCTTGGCTCTGGTCTTAACCAGGTCCTTCCTTCTTCATCGTTTCCTAAGAAGACATGGGACAGCAAATGCTTTTTACTGGGAAAAAGAGGCCTTTTTGCATCCCAGATATGTATCTGTTTTTGTAGTTGTTGTTTGTTTTTATTTGTTAGTGCAGGCTGGTAAACTTTTTTTTTTTTTTTTTTTTTTTTTTTTTTTGCTAACACAGCTTGGTCAAATACAGCTCTTTATGTATTTGTTACAAGTCGAGTCTGTGTGTCGAAATTTACTCTCACAGTCGTTTTTGAGACAAGTTTCTTTCTATTGACTTAAGCATACGTACTTACTTTGGTCCCCTTGGACATTATATGGGACCACACCTTAAAGTTTTCTGGGAGTTCTTTTTTCCAGTTGAAAGAAGAACATATATCTTCCTGATCCCTTTCCAGGTCTTAACAAAGGCTGTTTCAGACACATCTTTGTTTTTTAAACTTTGGATTTGTTGAGAAATATTGTTATTTAAAGCACTGAATTTCTGAATTATTGATATCCCCTCTAAATTCTGTTTGCCAAGAACTTCTTTCACCCCTGAGCTTCTTTCTTTCTTTAAGTACCTTTACAAATGCTGTTACTTGCAATCAGTTCACACTTTCAATATTGCCTCAAAAGCACCTAAACCAAATATATTAGATCACTCCTTCTATATTCCATTTTCCAAGTTAACAGGACCAATTTCACTCCCTAAAAAAAAAAAATACAATTTTTTCCTGTCCTATTAAAATCCCTTCTAGCTACTTCTTGTTTTGAAAGCCAGTGCTGCGTATTTTAGGTTTTTATAATTTGAACAATCTAGTTTTAGGTGGTTCTCTAACAAGACATCTGTTACATTAGAAACCCAATGATACTGGCTTTAAACTGCACACATTTATTATCTTCCCATTTCTGTGAGTCAGACGTCTGCTTCTAGCTTACCTTGACTCTCTGCAGCAATGTATCTTATGAAGTGCTGTCAGAGTGTTGGCCAGGGCTGGGATCTCATCTGAAGCTTCAACTAGGGAAAAAAGTCTCTTTCCCTCTTCCATGATTGTTGGATACATTCATTTCTTCACAGCAATAGGATTCATAGCAGCTTGCTTCCTTAGAACCATCAAAAGAGGCGGACACAACAGTCTCATGTATGCATGGAAACTTAATCACATACATCCTTGCCATATTTAATTAGTTGGAAGCATGTTCTAGGCCCTGCCCACACTCTCAGGGAGGAACCATACAAAGATGTGAACCTAAGAGGTAAGGATCATGTTGGGCACATCCTTCCTTACTTGGCACCTCCAATACTCATTTCCAAAGGTGACAATTATACTCCTAGGATCTTCTAACCTGGGTATATGAATCTGGGTCACAAAGTTTGTCAGTGAAAAGAACTTCTACATAATTTGGAAGGTGGAACTAAAACCAAAACCATTGTTTTTAGAAGGTTGTGAATGCACATGTAGAGACTCAAAGACTTCTACAGAAGCTCTCAGGTTACACAGTCACCGCAGTTTCCAGACTTCCTCAAGAGTTCTGTTTGTTCCATCCTCTGATGCTTCTGACTGAAGTCACTGTTTTTCTTCAATTCATTGAAGGCTGTTTCTTGATTCTCAGGTTACACTCTTTCATACTGTTATTATTTTGTCCAGTTCACGTAAACCCTAACAACTGAATTAAATATCTCATTCCCATGAGAGTTGCAGTGTTCTATTTTCCTGGCCTAGACTGATACACATATACTATAGACCTGTCTACGTAACTAAACCTTGGGAGAGTTTTAAGACATCTACAGGAACCAAATAAGATGATCTGGATAATAAATCCTGAAATCCACATTATCATAAAAAGTTTCCCAGAGCATTTGATACAAAGCCAATTTCGAAACCCAACGAAATAGCATTGACTTGTAAATAGGAGACCTGGACCAATATTTGTATCTGACATAAATTAATTTTTTTGACATTTAATATCACCACGTCACATACATGTCAGTTGCAGCATGTGTAAAGCAATTAGATTATTTCTAATCTGCTCTCCTCCGAAGTTGGATACTGAAATTCTTTTTCAAACAAAACATTGTTGTCTAGGTTCTAACCCAAGCCCCATACTTAGTACATATGTGACTTTGGGAAAGTTATTTCAGCCCTCTGGACCTGAGTTTTCTGTTTGTAAAACAGGGATAAGAATAGCACCTATCTCAATGGGTGGTTATGACTATTAAATTCATTAAAGTATATGGTATCTGCAAGGCATTTAAAATAGTGCCTGGAGTATAAAAAGCACTGCATAAGTGTTCGTTAAAACAACATTTAAGTATAATTTGGAGAATAGCAAACATTGTCTAGTATTAACATAGGAGGTTAACAGTAAAAAATTCCAGGCACTGGAAATGGAAAATAAATATAAGAATGGTGCCCTTGTGATGCTCACAAGCTCTGGCAGAAGAGGGAGATATAAACAAAGAATTTTAAGAAGATGTGTAAGTGATCAATGCTCAAGGTTTTATAGGAGCCCTAGAAATAGCTGACTGATTTTGCCTGGAGGCAACAGGGAAGGACATTCTGAGAAGATGACATTTGGCTGTTTGGAAGGACATCGCCTGGGGGAGAAAGTGGTATTCCAGCACAGAAATTATATATTCACGAAGAGAGAAAGAACAGTCTGTCAAAGTATTTTTTTTTTGCAGAGGGAATATGCAGCCTTTCAGCAAAGATATGTGACCCATAAGTAAGCAAAATATAATGTTGAAAATTAGAAGTAAACAATGGGTGGTTAATAGTCATAACCATCCATTGAGATAGGAGATAGTAATCAAGAGTAGTTACTAGAAAGTTCTAGTTTGGTGGCTTAATTTTTCTCCCATCAAAATAAATATGGGGATTAACAGTCCAGTTCTGGTAAAACAGCTACATGACACCTATCACCAAGAACCCAGACAAGGCCATTCATGGTGGTGTGTATCTAGAATCCCATTGACTCAGGAGGCTGAGGCAGGAAGATCTCAAGTTCAAGGGCAGGCTCAGCAATTTAGGTAGGCCCTTAGCAACTTAGCAAGAACCTGTGTCAAATTAAAGGGCTGGGGAAGTAGCTCAGTGTGTAAGCACCCCTGGGTTCAATCTCCAGTACCAAAAAAAAAAAAGGAAAACCAAGGCAAGTTATCTGCATATGGCCACACAATGCATCCAGTGCACAGTGCTAGGGGCTGCCAATGACACTAATGGGAAAATAATAATGGACAGTCTGATTGCCTCCATACCTAGTTCCAGGCTCTTCTTGTTGTTTGAATCATCCTCATTAACATGCAGGAAGTTATTCTCATGTTGTAAGATGGTTGCTGCATCTCCAGGCCAGAAAACAACCAGGAGGGAAAGACAAATGGGGTAAAAATGATAGCTCCTGATTTTGCTTTGACTTTTATATAAAAAGGTATGTTCTCCACTGGGACTTTCCAAATTCCCCATTGCCCAGAGCAATGACACAATTTAGTTGGGTGTGGGGTGGAGAGACTTAGCAAATAGCTTCCCAGAATGTGAAAGCAAGAAAGAGAATAGGTTTGATTGGTGGTTGGTATCTATCATGATATACCACTCTGCACATTTTGAAGGAATCATGCAATTCCCCGAGCTGTGTGATTTCCGTTCAACAGACTGTTGTGGGACAGTGAAGGCTCTACCTGTTATATTTCCTTCCACTTGCCCTTTGCTGTCTTTGTACCAGCCAGGCTAGACTTTTTTTTCTGTCTCTTAGACATGACTTGTTCTTATTTGCCTCAGGGTCTTTGACTTGGTCTTGTTTCTGCCTGAACTCCTATATTTCTCCTCTTTCTCCCTTGCCTAGCTATGTCCACATTTTTCAAATCTCATCTTAATTATTACATCTTCAGGGGATTCATACAAATGCCCACATTAGGTTAACTACTCATGTTGTATCAAAAATTACTAAATATTTAGCATGCTTTTAATTCTATTCCATCTCTGTTTTTTGCTCTAGATTGTAAGGTACATCTATCTAGCTTACCTGCCACAGTGGCTGGCCAGTAACACAATCCTAATGACTTATTGGTTTAATAAAAAAAATGATGGAATTGTAAGAATTGTAAGAACTCATGTGGTTCATGGCTTTCTCTAACAGAAATAATTCAGTGTTCCTATGCACCAACAGAAAATACTTCAAAGTAATTTGGTGTCTTGACTTTATAGAAATTTAGATGTTACAAACACAGTAATTAATTATAGGAGCCACTAATGGAAGTATGTTTATATGAGATTACATTATCTAGGCCCACATAGATGCTAACATTATGTTAAAAGCATCAAACCAATCACTTCTTTACCCTCAAGTCTTTTCCCTAGGGGGTAGGTATTTAGGAAGAATTTCAATAATACCTCTTGTCCTTGTAAAAATATAAGTAATAAAAACTTGATTCATAGGCTTTCCTACTTCCTTTCCAAATTCAGTGCCTTTGTCTAAAGGTACTCCTAGCATACCCTATGCTAGTTACCTCCTTTTTGATACTGTAGAATGAATCCAGGGTTCTTTATCACTGAGCTACATCCTTAGTCCTTTTTATTTTTCTTTATTTTCAGACAGGGTCTTGCTAAGTTGTTGCGGGTCTTGCTAAGATGCCAAGGCTGGCCTTGAACTTGGTATCCTCCAGTCTCAGCTTCCTGAATAGCTTAGCTTATAGGTGTGTGCTGCCATGGCTAGTTTTTTGAGGCTCTTAAACAATTTATAAATTTATTTTTTCTCACTCATCAAATATGCATTTATCTCTACTATATGCCAGATTGTTCTTCTCCATATATTTTAATAAAAAATATTCAACAGGGTGAAAATGCACACATTAGCCTTAGAATCACCATATATAGGTCATCAAAAATGAATTCATTGTTTCATGAGAAAGAAATTAAACTACTGTAATATCTAAGAACAAATATCAGTGAGGTACTTGTTTTATTATCTGAAAATTTGTGGCATCTTATTAAGAGGGTATCTAATATATGATCCCAAATTAATATAAAACCAAAACCCTTTCTTCTTATTCTAAAACAAAGGAAAAGAATGGTTTATGCTGTCAAGTAAGAACTCTTATTAGCTCTTAAATTCTGTATTTTACTAATTTCTGGCTTTTGTTTTATTATGATAGCCTTAATCTTTTTAATACATTCAAGATGATTAGTCTACTTCATGGAAATTTTTTTCATGGGGAAGTCTGTTCACTGACTATTCTACTTTTCAGAGTTTACCAAATATCTTCATTGCCACAGATGTTGGCTTTGTTGTAATGCAATTAAACATGAAACAATTAAATGATGCATAAAGAACATCAATGTCAGATTAGACTCAAACTCATTAGTAGACAGCACAGTGATTTGCCCAAGAGAGAGTATTTTTGAAGAAGTAAAATAGCCAATGTACTTTCCACTTATTTCCTGTCTTTTTTTAGAAGCAAGCAGGATAATACTTTATTTGCTTCAGTAATCATGTTTCCAGAAACTAAAGCAAAGAGAACTTATCAATGCCAAGTTATGGTCAAACTCACTCACTAAATTTAGAAGAATCTTGAGATTGATGGCACATCAAGCTGTGAAAACTAGTCAAGTGGTGAAGGAAAGAATACAATTAGGCTTGTTTCTGGTTAGCCTGGACACAAGGGAACAGAGAGACATAATCACTGGTCTTGAACAAGGAGGGAAGCAATACACAGGTAAACAACATCTTTGCAATCTATTCAAGGTTATGTCAAGCAAAGAAGAGAAGTTGGTTTTTGTTTTTTTGTTTTTTAATTAAGATTAGGTAAGAACAGTAGAAGTTTTGAATGTGCAACTTCTAGTTAGTTGGCAAATCATCCTTAGAGAAACACATTTAATTTCAATTAAAATGGGAATTGAAAGAATCCAAATTGATTTGCATCTTAAACTCCACTACAATAAAATTCCGCTTTCCCTGGTATTTGCTGAGGCCCATTACGTCTGCTGCTGATTAGTGTTTCCTCCCAAAACTAATGTACCCTAGGACTTTAACACTTTGTTGTTAAACTACATATTATCAAACATATAAATGATGTGCGGGGTTGTTGGGGTTTTTTTTTTTTTTGTATTTTTTGAGTGGTTTGATAAATCGTTTTCATGTTAAAACTTTAAGTTTATATGATTTTCAGTCAAAACCCCAAATCTTATACTAAAAAACAGATGAATTTTGAAAGTGATATTTTTAGTATATATAGTATCTGAATTACAAATTCAGGGGTTCATTCCCTTGCTCATAAAGATGATGTGGTTTTATTTGCATGTAATTACCATGTCTTAGCTTTCCATTCTGCTGATGAAAACAAGGAATTGTAATCAAGTCAAGATTCTCAATCTTTTCTCAAGGTATTACCTCCCTCACTTCCTATCCCAGAATTGTATGTGTTATGGTTTAGATAAGGTGTCCCCCAAAAACTCACGTGTGAGACAATGCAAGAGAGCTTGGAGGAGAAATTGTTGGATTATAGCCTTAGCCTAATCAGTGAATTAATCCCTGATGGGATTAACTGAAGTAGTATGCTATGGGGCATGGCTTTGTGGTATATATTTGTATCTGGAGAGTGGAGTCTCTCTCTCTCTCTCTGTTTCCTGATCACCATGATGTGAGCTGCTTCCCTCTGCCACCCTCTCCTGCCATGATGCTCTGCCTCACCTTGAGCCCTGATGAATTCAGCCTGCCTTCTATGGACTCAGACCTCTGAAACCATTAGCCCTCAAATAAACTTTTCCTCCTTTAAAATTGTTCTGGTCAGATACTTTAGTCACAGCAGTGAAAAAAAAAAAACTGACTAAAACGGTATGCAAATTGGATAAGATGTACATTGTGTCAAGAAGACAATTTGGTCCTTGATCACCATTTGTATCTGTGGACATTTTCTGAGATTTCTACTTTGCCTTTTGTGGACTAATCTATATCATTCTGAGTCTTTCTCATGCTCACTGCTCTTGGGATCTATTCTGGCTTTTGTTTATCACTTCAAGAACACACCTCTGGAATTTGTTTGCTTATAAGGATGATCCAATAAAAGAAAGAAAGAAAGAAAGAAAGAAAGAAAGAAAGAAAGAAAGAAAGAAAGAAAGAAAGAAACTGATTTGTAAGAAAAGAGAAAACTCATGGAGCTATGTCAATAATTTTCAAGAGGGGAAAGGAAATAGTATATAAGTGGAGTGGTTAACCCCTAGGTATGACAGAGAAAATTAACCCATAGCAACAGGAGAGAAGGTAGTAACATATGGATATATGCAGATGAGTATTAAATGTGATGGTGAAAATTTGTTAAGTTATTCTCCAATTACTTCTATTTTCTCAATGGAAGAGCAAGGAAGTGCATCAGTTAACCATGAAAATCATGGGTAGCTGGAAATTTTGAAGAAGGAATGTGGTGGAGATATTAGAAATGAGAAATGAGACAAAAAGTAACACAAGCTTCTAAGAGAACAAAAAAGCGAATGGACTATGGAATAAATTTGTGTATGATTTACATCCATGGTCACCTTCGGAGGATAGGCAGTAAGAGCCAGATTAGTGCCTTGGGTGGTTATAGCATGCCTATGATCCTAGCTATTGGGGAGGTGGAAACAGGAAGATCAAGTTCTAGGCTGGCCTGAATAGCAAGATCCTGCAAGAAAAGAAAGAAAGAAAAGAAAAGAAAAGAAAAGAAAAGAAGAGAAGAGAAGAGAAGAGAAAAGAAAAGAAAGACTGGGTTTAACAAGATTGGTTTGACCAACCATGTGTTCAGACGTAAGAGAAAGACAAGGACATTGAAGGTATATATAGCTACAAAGCTCAATGACTTAATATGCATATCACCATTTAACTCTTACCACAGTTATTTCAAGCATCATTTTTGAAGGATTTTTTTTAAATACCTCTTTCCTCATTAGAGCTTTTTGAGGGCTAGAAATGGATTTGGTTCATATTTGTATCTTTAGTACCTAGTAAAGGTTCTCTCAATATACTTGCTGATGGAAATAATGGATGAAATGGTTTCTCTTCTTTCCCATGGTATATTTTTGGCTAAGAATAATTCTTTGCTCATCATTACATCAAAATCATCATTATTCCATTCTCAAAATCACCTGGTGGTAAAAGAAGGATGCTGTATCACCCCAACCCTCATGAATATATTATAAGAAACAGGAGAATTCAGAGGAAACACATGGTCTAAATGTCTCAAACAACAGTTTCTTCTTTGATATCACTGATGAGAATTTGATTACTTGGCTGCTTTGAACTTAAGGGAGACTAGGAAAATAACATTTTAGTTGAATATTGCCACTGTTAATTCAAAAATTGTATAGGATAGAAATTTTAACCTGCATACAAATTAAATCTAGAAGGGATATACATTATTGTCTGTTATTCTTTTTACTCTCTGTATTTTACCATCTCTTTGAAATATTCCATGCATAAAAAGGGATTAGCTAAAATCATGAAATATAAAACACATTGAAGGAATTGAAAAAACCTTGCACATCGTGATTTGGAAAAATAATGGCTGAAAAAAATTCATTATACAACAGTGCCTGTGTTAGTAGGAACAACCTAAAAAGAAATTCATATCTTATGTTTTATAAAATGTAATTTGGATCTTACTATTATATTATATTGTAAAAGCAATAGATATTTCATAGCAGAGGAAAGAAAACTTAAACCATAAAAATTCTCCAATGTTTATTTAATATTATGTATCTTGCAATTAAAGTAGAAATGTGACCATGTTTAATTGAATACAGGGCAGCTGAGAAGACATTCTAAACTCAATTTTTGGTGACCTAGAAAGGGTTTTGACAGTCGTTCAAGATTATATATCTCTGGGAGTAAGAAAATAGTGCTCCTCAACAGGGTGGTTGCCCCTGTCTTTCATTTCAAAGCCCACCCTTACATTTTCCATCAGGGAGACCAATAGGCCTGTGTTAATTTGCATGTCTGATGTAGACACTAGTCAATGCCTGCCAAACAATACACGACAACTTATTAACATAGAAACCAGGAAATTAATTACCACAGTCTAATTCTGGAAATGGCCTTTCACTAATTTGGTCAATACCTTCTATTTATGGAGGAATTAATTGCTTGAAAACCAATTAATGAGAAGATGCAGCAAGTAGTGATTAAAATCATAGCAAAAAATATTAAGTCCTACAAAAATGATATAGGCAAGGGAAGAAAATACTGATAAATAGCCAAAAATCTACATACAGCTATTCTTAAAATTTTGCATTTTCATTGAGCTGGCCTAGTATTCTGGGTTCTATATTATAAATAAGGAAATAGTCAATAATGATGACTTGGTTTTGTAAATCACATCATGGCTGCATAGTTAATGTATTTTATTTGATTCTGTGTAACTCAAGGTTAGATGCCAATTAATCCATAATTCAACAGTCAAATTTTTAAGGAGCTTTAATCATTAATGAAATAAGCCATTATTGCACATTAATTATTACAAAGCATCATTTACTGCCAAACGTGGGAGATGATTCTTGCATTCATCAATTTAATTAATCAAAGATTAAAATTAATCATTGACCCAGCAACAAAGTTGGTCAAAATATTAATGATGGCAGAGAGATCAAGTCTGTGACCTCTTCAGCTGTGCAGGCATAGGGAGTCATAAACAACATACATCTGTTTGCTCAGGATCACTAGGCAATGCTGAGCTGACGTGGAACTGGGGCGAACAGCCTGGGCCTCTCAGAACACACTCTGAGCCCAGATCGGCTGAATTCAAGCTCCCGTTCGCCTGCTTCCCGCAGACAAACAGCTGTGACTCAGCACTAATCCATCCGGCTGAAACAACTGGTCAGCCCTTCTCATCCTACGGAGGTAAATGCCTACCAAGCCTTCATAGGTAGTGGCCACAGGTTTGAAACGGGGCTTGGGAGAGACAGTAAGGACCCACCCGTTGCATTGGTCGCCCGGCAAAGGGAAACGAACTGTCGCCATTTGCAAGAGACACCACTATGGCAGAGAACTGACGTCATCAGACTGCAGCGGAGGAGATAACTTCATTGAAACCTACGGCTACAGGTGTGTAATTCCCTAGCCTTCCCTCTCCACACATCGGGGAAACCTTAAGGGCCCCTCCCAGCTCCCCATGAGCACGATAGCCAGACCCAGGGAATCAGAGGTGGCGCGGGACCAGCCGTGCGGAACTATCGCGCCCACCAGTGCTGACAGCTGGGGTCTCTTGCACCAGCTAAATGGGGGAGTGGCTACCGGAGGGCAAGTAAAATTCGCTGAGGATTCTCAGCCCCAAGCTCTACAAACTTAGGGTCTGAGGGAATGGCAAACTGGAAGAGTGTGCCCAGTCGTTCATGAAAACAGGGCTCCTGGGAGCAGCAGACCTGGCGTGTAGCCAGTATTGTGGTGAGCGGCACCCGTGAGAGGGGCCTGGCTAGAGGAAAAGTAGGAAGTGACTAGACACAAGAGGAGGCCCTAGGCACTCAGGATTCGAGACTCGCCCAGTCTGGGAGGAGCTGCTGCTGCACAGTGATTGGTTCCCGCGTATTGACAGGAGAAACTTGGCCTGGTGGGAACAGCGCCACCTACTGGAAGAGAAGTTAATCAAACTACAAGACTGCATTTATTAGTTTTTTTTTCTTTTTTTCTTTTATCTTTTTTTTTTAATTTGGGTTTTTATTTCATTTTCATTTTTCTTTCTTGTTGTTTTTTAAATCTTTTTTACACTTTTTTAAATTTTTTTTCTTCTAATTTTAATTTTAATTTTTTTTATTTTTTTTTAATTTTTTTTCTTTTTTATTTCCTATTTTTTTTCTTCTTTTGTCTTTTCATTTCTTTTCAATTATCTTATCCCCCCTTCCTTGAATTCTACCTGCTTACTCTCATTCTCTTTAGTGACTTCTTCCCTTCCCTTCTAATACCTTTCCTCCCAAGCATCTAATAAATTTATAGGAGTAAACAGTAACTCATCAGTCAAACAGAACAAGAAGTAACATGAGCAGCTTCAAAAAGCAAGGAAGAAAAGGAGTACAAACAATGCAGGGCAGCCTAAATATTCAGGAGGACCTAGAGTCATCAGAAAAATGGTCATATAAAGAACTCAAGGAACACCTTAGACAGATGGAATGGAACCTTAAAGAGGATACAAGACAGCAAATTCAAGCAGCGAAAGAACACATGGAGAATGAATTACATAAACAGATAAAAGAAGAAGTTAAGCATCTTTATCAGGAGATAGAGATTATAAAAAATAATCAAACAATAATTCTAGAAATGAAGGAAACGATAAACAAAATTAAAAACTCAATTGAGAGTATCATTAAGAGAGTGGAGCAAGCAGAAGCCAGAATGTCAGATAATGAAGACAAAATATATCATCTTGAAAAGAGTCTAGCCAACTCAGAAAGGCTGGTAAAAAATCACGAGAAAAACATCCAAGAGTTATGGGATAACATAAAAAAACCAAACTTACAAGTCATCGGGATAGAAGAAGGTATAGAGATTCAAACCAAGTGAACGAGTAACCTGATGAATGGAATAATTACAGAAAACTTTCCAGAAATAAAAAAGGAAACAGATATACAAATTGAAGATGCATACAGGACACCGAGCACACAAAATCACAGTAGACCAACGCCAAGACACATTGTTATGAAGATATCCAATATACAGAACAAAGAGAAAATATTAAAAGCTACAAGAGAAAGGAGACAGATTACATTCAGGGGTAAACCAATAAGGTTAACAACGGATTTTTCATCACAGACCCTGAAAGCAAGAAGGTCATGGAACAATGTATTTCAAACACTGAAAGACAATGGATGCCAACCAAGAATTCTGTATCCAGCAAAATTAAGCTTCAGGTATGACAACGGAATAAAAATCTTTCATGATAAACAAAAGTTAAAAGAATTTGCAGCCAGAAAACCAGCATTGCAAAGCATTTTGAGCAAAACACTACACGAGGAAGAAATGAAAAACAATAACCAAAACCATCAGTAGGAAGTGCCTCGGTAAAGACAGAGGGTGAGGGGAAAGATAATCATGGAGAAACAAACTAAATTTTTTTAAAAAGGATAAATAATCAAACATGGCTGGAAGTACAAACCATATATCAATAGTAACTCTGAATGTTAATGGCTTAAACTCTCCAATAAAGCGACATAGGCTGGTATTATGGATTAAAAAAACAAATCCAACAATATGCTGCCTCCAGGAGACACATCTGTTTGGAAAAGACATACACAGGCTGAAGGTGAAAGGATGGGAAAAAATATACCATGCACACGGTCCTCGTAAGCAAGCAGGGGTGGCCATCCTCATATCGAATAAAATCGACTTCAAGACTAAGTTAATCAAAAGGGATAAAGAAGGACATTATATACTGTTAAAAGGAAACATTCACCAACAAGACATAACAATTATCAATATTTATGCACCAAATAATGGTGCTGCGACATTCATAAAACAAATTCTCCTCAAGTTCAAGACTCAAATAGACCACAACACAATAATTATGGGTGACTTCAACACACCTCTCTCACCATTGGACAGATCCTCCAAACAAAAGTTGAATAAAGAAACTATAGAACTCAATATCACAATCAATAACCTAGACTTAACTGACATATATAGAATATATCAACCATCATCAAATGGATAGACTTTTTTCTCAGCAGCACATGGATCCTTCTCAAAAATAGACCATATATTATGCCATAGGGCAACCGTCAGTAAATATAAAGGGGTGGAGATAATACCTTGCATTTTATATGATCATAATGGAATGAAACTGGAAATCAATGATAAAAGAAGGAAGGAAAAATCCTACATCACATGGAAAATGAACAATATGTTACTGAATAATCAATGGGTTACAGAAGACATAAAGGAGGAAATTAAAAAATTCTTAGAGATAAATGAAAATACAGACACAACATATCAGAATCTATGGGACACAATGAAAGCAGTTTTGAGAGGAAAATTCATCGCCTGGTGGTCATTCCTCAAAAAAAGAAAAAAACAACAAATAAATGAGCTCACACTTCATCTCAAAGCCCTAGAAAAGGAAGAGCAAAACAACAGCAAATGTAGCAGAAGGCAAGAAATAATTAAAATCAGAGCGGAAATCAATGAAATTGAAACAAAAGAAACTATTGAAAAAATTAACAAAACTAAAAGTTGGTTCTTCGAAAAAATAAATAAGATCGACAGACCTTTAGCCATGCTAACGAAGAGAAGAAGAGAGAGAACTCAAATTACTAACATACGGGATGAAAAAGACAATATTACAACAGATGCCACAGAAATACAGAAGACAATTAGAAATTATTTTGAAAACCTATATTCCAATAAAATAGAAGATAGTGAAGACATCGATAAATTTCTTAAGTCGTATGATTTGCCCAGACTGAGTCAGGAGGATACACACAATTTGAACAGACCAATATCAATGGATGAAATTGAAGAAGGCAACAAAAGACTACCAACCAAGAAAAGCCCAGGACCGGATGGGTATACAGCAAAGTTTTACAAAACCTTTAAAGAAGAATTAATACCAATACTTTTCAAGTTATTTCAGGAAATAGAAAAAGAGGGAGCTCTTCCAAATTCATTCTATGAGGCCAACATCACCCTGATTCCGAAACCAGACAAAGACACCTCAAAGAAAGAAAACTACAGACCAATATCTCTAATGAACCTAGATGCAAAAATCCTCAATAAAATTCTGGCGAATCGAATACAAAAACACATCAAAAAAATTGTGCACCATGATCAAGTAGGATTCATCCCTGGGATGCAAGGATGGTTCAATATATGGAAATCAATAAATGTTATTCACCACATCAATAGACTTAAAGATAAGAACCATATGATCATCTCGATAGACGCAGAGAAAGCATTCAACAAAATACAGCATCCCTTATGTTCAAAACATTAGAAAAACTAGGGATAACAAGAGCTTACCTTGACATTGTAAAAGCTATCTATGCTAAGCCTCAGGCTAGCATCATTCTGAATGGACAAAAGGTAAAGGCATTCCCTCTAAAATCTGGAACAAGACAGGGATGCCCTCTATCACCACTTCTATTCAATATAGTTCTCGAAACACTGGCCAGAGCAATTAGACAGACGAAAGAAATTAAAGGCATAAAAATAGGAAAAGAAGAACTTAAATTATCACTATTTGCAGATGACATGATTCTATACCTAGAAGACCCAAAAGGGTCTACAAAGAAACTACTAGAACTAATAAATGAATTCAGCAAAGTGGCAGGATATAAAATCAACACGCATAAATCAAAGGCATTTCTGTATATCAGCGACAAAACTTCTGAAACAGAAATGAGGAAAAACACTCCATTCACAATATCCTCAAAAAATAAAATAAAATACTTGGGAATCAACCTAACAAAAGAGGTGAAAGATTTATACAATGAAAACTACAGAACCCTAAAGAGAGAAGTAGAAGAAGATCTCAGAAGATGGAAAAATATACCCTGTTCATGGATAGGCAGAACTAACATCATCAAAATGGCGATATTACCAAAAGTTCTATATAGGTTTAATGCAATGCCAATCAAAATCCCAACGGCATTTCTTGTAGAAATATATAAAGCAATCATGAAATTCATATGGAAAAATAAAAGACCCAGAATAGCAAAAGCAATTCTAAACAGGAAGTGTGAATCAGGCGGTATAGCGATACCAGATTTCAAACTATATTACAGAGCAATAGTGACAAAAACAGCCTGATACTGGTACCAAAACAGGTGGGTGGACCAATGGTATAGAATAGAGGACACAGAGACTAATCCACAAAGTTACAACTAACTTATATTTGATATAGGGGCTAAAAGCATGCAATGGAGGAAGGATAGCATCTTCAACAAATGGTGTTGGGAAAACTGGAAATCCATATGCAACAAAATGAAACTGAATCCCTTTCTCTCACCATGCACAAAAGTTAACTCAAAATGGATCAAGGAGCTTGATATCAAATCAAAGACTCTGCATCTGATAGAAGAAAAAGTTGGCTCCGATCTACATATTGTGGGGTTGGGCTCCAAATTCCTTAATAGGACACCCATAGCACAAGAGTTAATAACAAGAATCAACAAATGGGACTTAATTAAACTTAAAAGTTTTTTCTCAGCAAGAGAAACAATAAGAGAGGTAAATAGGGAGCCTACATCCTGGGAACAAATTTTTACTCCTCACACTTCAGATAGAGCCCTAATATCCAGAGTATACAAAGAACTAAAAAAATTACACAATAAGATAACAAATAACCCAATCAACAAATTGGCCAAGGACCTGAATAGACACTTCTCAGAGGAGGATATACAATCAATCAACAAGTACATGAAAAAAGGCTCTCCATCTCTAGCAGTCAGAGAAATGCAAATCAAAACCTCCCTAAGATACCATCTCACTCCAGTAAGATTGGCAGCCACTATGAAGTCAAACAACAACAAGTGCTGGCGAGGATGTGGAGAAAAGGGTACACTTGTACATTGTTGGTGGGACTGCAAATTGGTTCGGCCAATTTGGAAAGTAGCTTGGAGATTCCTGGGAAAGATGGGAATGGAACCACCATTTGACCCAGCTATTGCCCTTCTCGGACTATTCCCTGAAGACCTTAAAAGAGCATGCTACAGGGATACTGCCACATCGGTGTTCATAGCAGCACAATTCACAATAGCTAGACTGTGGAACCAACCCAGATGCCCTTCAATAGATGAATGGATAAAAAAAATGTGGCATCTATACACAATGGAGTACTATGCAGCAATAAAAAATGACAAAATCATAGAATTTTCAGGGAAATGGATGGCACTAGAGCAGATTATGCTTAGTGAAGCTAGCCAATCCCTAAAAAACAAATACCAAATGTCTTCTTTGATATAATGAGAGCAACTATGAACAGAACAGGGAGGAAGAGCAGGAAGAAAAGATTAACATTAAATAGAGACATGAGATGGGAGGGAAAGGGAGAGGAAATGGAAATTGCATGGAAATGAAGGGAGACCCTCATTGCTATACAAAATTACATATAAGAGGTTGTGAGGGGAATGGGAAAATAAACAAGGAGAGAAATGAATTACAGTAGATGGGGTAGAGAGAGAAGATGGGAGGGGAGGGGAGGGGGGATAGTAAGGGATAGGAAAGGTAGCAGAATACAACAATTACTAATAGGGCATTATGTAAAATTGTGGATGTGTAACCGACGTGATTCTGCAATTTGCATTTGGGGTAAAATTGGGGGTTCATAACCCACTTCAATCTAATGTATGAAATATAATATGTCAAGAGCTTTGTAATGTTGTGAACAACCAATAAAAAAAATATTAATGACTATCAGAGTCTGAGCATTGTATTAATAAGTATTCTACCATCCATGTGGATTTTAGGAGTTCTCCTAAATAAGAAGAGTGATCAGGAATGTATATGTATGTATGTATATATATATATATATATATATATATATATATATATATATATATATATCGTAACAATTTGGAAACCATATGATATCCCCTTCTAAAATACTATCTATTTATAATTATTTTATCATTGTCAATATTATCAAACTTTTATTATATTATATTTATTATATAGACAGTAAACTAAAAGCTTCAGATTCATTATTTCATATAATTTTCCAAATAATTTCATAAAATACTCTTTATATTATCCTAATTGTATATTTTGAGGTTTGAAGAGCTTGATTGTGACTGTAGATGATACATAGTATTCTATATGGAGCTACACTACTAGATCTCAAAACATGAACTCTAACCTTAAAAACAGGTCATGACTGAAGTTTTTTAATATTTTATACAAAGTAGGCACACTTCTCATTTTTCATACCAACATATTTTCCTTCTATTAAGGAATTTTTCATATCAAACCTTACACATTAATTTATTTACTCACATATCTTGTGTCTACTCTTCTAAACTGTACACTCCATGGAGTAAGGAACTGTCAGTGCATTTTTATATATTCAGTACCATCTAATTCCCAGCACAGAATTGGCACTCAATAAATATTTAATGGAAGAAAGGAAACAAGCAAGAGGAAGAGAAAGGAAAGGGAAACCATGAGAGGAAAATGGTAAAAAAGATTCCTTGGAAAACTTGCAATGGAACCACCATTTGACCCAGCTATTCCACATTGGACTATCCCAAAGGCCTTAAAAACAGCATACTACAGAGACGCAGCCACATCAATGTTCATAGCAGCACAATTCACAATAGTTAAACTGTGGAACCAATCTCGATGCCTGTCAGTAGATGAATGGATAAAGAAAATGTGGTAAGGGGCTGGAGATGTGGCTCAAGCGGTAGAGGGCTCGCCTGGCATGCGTGCGGCCCGGGTTCGATCCTCAGCACCACATACAAACAACGATGTTGTGTCCACCGAGAACTAAAAAATAAATATTAAAAATCCTCTCTCTCTCTCTCTCTCTCTCTCTCTCCCTCTATCACTCTCTCTTTAAAAAAAAAAAAAAGAAAATGTGGTAAATATACAGAATGGAATATTACTCAGCAATAAAATCAGATAAAATCATGACATTTGCAAGTAAATGGATGGAGTTAGAGAAGATAATGCTAAGTGAAGTTAGCCAATCCCAAAAAACTAAATGCCAAATGTTTTCTCTGATATAAGGAGGCTGATTCATAGTGGGGTTGGGAGGGGGAGCATGGGAAGAATAGACAAACTCAAGATAGGACAATGGGGAAGGAAGGAGGGAGCAAGGGGTGTAAAAAAGCTGGTGGAATGAAATGGACATCATTATCCTAAGTACATGCATGAAGACACAAATGGTGTAAATACACTTTGTATACAATCAGAGACATGAAGAATTGTGCTCTATATGTTTAATATGAATTGTAATTCATTCTGCTGTCATATATAACAAATTAGAATAAAAGTTTTTTTTTTTAAATAAATAGAAAGAAAGAAAAGAAAGGGAAAAAAAGAATACATGCAAGAGAAAGAAAAGGCACAGAAGTGAGAGAGAAACAATTGAGGCTGCATACATTATCTCAATATCCATTGTGGTCCTAGAATTGGAAGACTAGATTTCTGCAATGATCCTCTCATAACTAGTTCTCTGCTAGTAAAATATCCCTTGCTTTAAAAAGAACCCACACCACACATAGGTGGACTTTAGCCCTTCAGGAATCTCTTTACTGAAGCCAAGGGGATAATGAAAGCTTGACAGAATAGATTACTCACCTATGCCATATGAAATTGGCTTCTCCATGATGACCCCACTCCACACAAGGACTTCCAAGATATTTCTGGACTTAAAAATCCTGATCTCACACAGTTTTAAACTCTAAGAATTAAAGTTTGCTTCTTCCAGTGTAAGGTTCACCTCACTTCAACCCCACATTTGGCAATGGACTCATTAATTTCCTTCATGGTATGCCCTCATTAGCACACAATTGTACTCTGTCTTCCCTGGCCCCAACTGGTGTGTTAGTTGTATTTTTGTCATTGTGATTAAACTATCTGACAAAACAACTTAAAGGTAGAAAGATTTATTCCAGCTCTTGGTTTCCGAGCTTTCAGACTATGGTCAGCCAGCTCTGTTGGTTTTGGGTCTGCAGTGAGGCAGAACATCATGGCAGAAAGATGCGGCAGAGTAAAGATGGCAGCCAGGAAGCAGAAAGAGGAGTGGTGTGGGGTGGGAAGAGGAAGTAAGTAGGGACAAGATATGACCTTCTGTGACATACTTCCAATGACCCACTTCCTTTAACTCGTCCCCACCCCTTCAGTCACCATCACCTGCCATCTGCAAATAATGCCATATAATTATGAATCTATCAATAGAGTGATTCACTGATGAGGTCAGAGCCTTTACGATCCAATCACTTCCCAGGGGCCTCACCTCTGAATACTGCTGCACTTGGATAAGGCCTTTAATATATGAGCCTTTGGGAGACTTTCCTGATCCAAATAATAACAGCTGTGACTTTTAAGAGTGTGTTGACAAAGGGATGTGATTATTTAGGCAGATGTGAGGCCATGGTCTGGACACCAGCATTGCAGAACAGGGAATCTGTTCAAACCTTGTGTATTTCTTTCCCCACTTTTTTACACTGGGAAGCACACACATCCTTCCTGGGAAGACATAGCCCGACAATCAATTTTGAGCAAACTTCTGAAGCACAAAGAATTATTTTCCCAAAGAATTTAGTTAAGATCAAAATTTTATCTATTGCTATAAACACACAGGTAGGCAAAAGGGTCACTCAATTGATATTACTCAACAACATGCTTTCCTTATTTTTTATAATTATACTTTCATACTATTCCACATAAATAATAGATAAGAGGCTCTTTATAAAAAATCTTTTAAAACTGAGGAGTTTTGATGAATGTTTTCTACATAAATGTTACATGTCCTAAAGATTAAATGCTACTTTCGAACCCCAGAGTCAAAACACTGTTAGTAACTTTCAAATGAATTTTCCACTAACAGATCAGAATGGAGCCCCATGGTTAACTCAGGGTCCAAAGGGTCAACTATCATAAACTCACGAGAAACTAGGGGTACAGACTAACAAGAAGCAGCAACACCCCCAGTCATTGTGCAGTCTGACACAGCCCAGCAGCTCTTTACAGGCTGAGACATAAAACTACAAGGTAACACAAGGAAAAACCAAAGTAGCTAAGCCAAGCACTATGCTAGAAAAGAGAAAATGTTCTAGAGAAAATAAGAAATGCCTGGGGAAAAAACACAATGGAAGAGAAGAATATGAGATGAAGAACAGGGTTCATAATTTAAAACGAGTATTTGAGGTATAAAGGTAAACATTGGAATTAATTTACTCCTTCAATACTTATTAAGAGCATACTATGTCCCAGGCACTATCATAGGCACTTTGAATACATCTGTGAACAAACGACAACTGTGAACCCCACATCAAATGGCTTATTTGGGAGAGGTAGACCAGGGAGGCAAACGATTTAAAAATACAAGAAAGAAAGAAGGTGTCGATCAAAATAAAGGGCTTTTGATCAGCATTCATAAGTATATGGTCTACACATGCAAAGGAGAAATTAGGAAACTTGTTCCAAAATACAGAAGGCTGAAGTTTCCATGCTTGGCAGTATCTTGTGAATTAAAAATATAGCGCAAGTCCTATATAATGAAATATTTGAATCATCCTTGAACAATCTGCTTTAAAAATATTTACCTAATTCATGGACCTTTTGAGTAGAATAAATGAACTGAAATTTAACAAACTAATGTTTTATTAATAACCATTTTAGAATAACCAAATGTATCATGGTGTCTTTGTTTCCAGATGGGAGTACACTCATTCTCCACAAATTCTCTTGTCATCACAAAGTTCTGAGATTAATCTTCCTCTGGGTAGCAAGGCATCACTAGCATTAGATATCCAAATTGTATATCTTGATTTTGTATTTAAGGTTTCTCTCTCTCTCTCTCTCTCTCTCTCTCTCTCTCTCTCTCTCTCTCTCACACACACACACACACACACACACACACACACACTACACAAAATATAAAACAAGTGTTTTTGTAAAGTCTGTCTTAACCAGCATCATTTGTGCATGGATTTTCTAGATTCAATACTCTCAGTTTCACTTCCATCATTCCACATGTTGGTTTATATTTATATTCAGGGGTCTCTTTGCAGATCACAGACAGCTGATCCCTTAGCACAGAGAGGTATTAAAGTAGTAATACTCCTAATATTGTGTCAGCTTGGAAGGAATTAAATTTACCTGCTCTAGTTTGCAATTATTGTTTGAAGAAGTTAAGTTCTGCCACAGATCATTTTGGCAGATACCAGTGACATGGGCTATGGATTGATTATTATCTGGACTTATATCAGCCATTGTGATGCTCATTAAGGGAAATTTTAAGAGAGGAGATTTGTTTGGGGAGTGAGGGTAAATGTCCCTGTGCTCCATGCCTGTTGTACCAGGACTGCTGCTGGCTTCCAGTTCTTCTCTGTGTTTGCTTTCTTGTATCCTTTCTGGGCTGAATTTTACCTAAGCAGACAAATCTAGGACCTAATTCCAATGCCATAGTTTATTAGCTGTGTTTTTCTGGGCCAGTATTCTTTTCCCAGTCAGCCTCATTTCTCTCATCCATAAAATGAGTATAATGATCCTGTCTGTTGAGGATAGATCTGTGTTGTTTTATTTTGAGAGGATTAACTGATAGAATTCAGATAAAGCTTTCTTAATGCATTCACTCTGTCATACATTTATTATTGATTCATTTGATATGATCATATTCAACACAGCATAGACATTTAATGATAGCTACTTTTATTATCATTATTACTAATGAAAACACCATCTATTAATATATACCAAGAACTATGCCAGAAATAAAAATGAACCAAAAATTAGAAGAGTATTTCTAACTCTCCTTCAGAAGACGAAGCCATACTGACCTATGTCTATACAAATATAGTTTTTCTTCATTAAATATGAAAAAAATAACACAGGAAGATATTTAAAGAGCTGCCCAAGTTTCTACAGCAAGTAGCAGAAGTTTCACTAAAAGCTAATTTAGTGCCATTTATTTTGAACTTAAGTAAATACAGTGCTCTGTAATGTTACAAGAAAAATGTGGACAAATCTGAAGAAATTGCACAAACAGCTTTCAAAGCCACAGCAGCATTAGTCCTATGTGAGAAAGAAAAAAAAAAACTGTAGAACATGCCCACCTGAAACACACATGTCTTCTCTAATCTGATAAGTTTGTCTCATTATAATCCAGATGGTTCCCAGGGGAATTGTGAATCATTGGAAACTAAGAGAGAGGTCTGCGTGTCACCAAATCAGCTTTTGAATCAGGTTTGATTTTGCAACCAGACATTAGTTCATACAGGGAACAGCACCTATTCTTAGTAAAGAAAAGAAACATTGCCAAGCCTTACCACTATGTGGCTTTATTGTAACCTGCATCCATTCGATTTGTAATTAAATAATATTGCGTTCATTTTAAAAGAATTATCTCATCTCTGTTATCCTTTGTTTCTGAATTCCCCTCCTCCCAGAATATTATCTTTCTTTAAAAAAATGCTATTCATCTTCTTAGCTCATAAATGAGCACGGTGAATCACTAATTCAATGAATCTGTAAAACATCATAAAAGAGAAATTTAATCTGCAAAGGTCAATCAAATCTCTTGAAATTAAAATTTGTCAAAAAGCTATGGAATTGTTTCTGAGACAAACAACAGACAATATACAATTTGCCACTATGTTATATGGGTATTGTATGCACGTTGACACCAGATTGGAAGACTAGGTTTAAGAAGAGATTTCAGAGAAAGAAGAGCAGATGGATGGGAGGAACTTATAGTATCTATATAAAGCAATAACATTGATAGCTACCATCTCTTACATGCTTACTAATTTCCAAGAACCATATTAAATGATTAAATGTTTCATGAGGACTTAGTTCCCTCTCCCTCTCCCTCTTTCTCTCTCTCTCTCTCTCTCTCTCTCTCTCACACACACACACACACACACACACACACACACACACACACACACCTACCTCAGAGGTTTCCTCTCACTGCTCTAGCCAACCAAGAAATAAGCAATGTCTCTGTGTGTATATACACACACACACACACATATATAATGCATTTTAAAACTCACTTGTGTTCTTAATTTTCCAATTTATTGCACAAAGAGTTGACACTTAGATGTCATGAACTGTTGTTTCACATGTTACCATAGCCAACAGCTAATAAAAATATAGTAATTATATATTATAGCCATTCTTTGTGTGTGTGTGTGTGTGTGTGTGTGTGTGTGTATACAGTTGGTGGGTGAGTTTGCAACTTCCTTACTGTCAGCCTGTTCTAAAATCATACATTTTCTTAATTGCTCCATTGAGAGCTTGGCCTGAATAAAATCCCTAACAGATTGAGTGGGCTGAGAGCTACTTAGGTGGCCATATAATATCAAAAACCATGTGTGAAACAGAATCTACATTCTAAAGGATTCCATAGGAAATTTTCACATTAGAATTTAACAAATTGTTTTCTATCTCCCTTTTCACTAATCATTTTAACATTTGCTCCTTTTGTCTCCACTCTAAATATATTTGTAGAATGCCACTACATAGTTCTTCTCAAAGTACTCTAATATCAATTTCATTTCCTTTTCGCCATAATCTTGAGAGCCATGGGCATATGTTATTTTTTCCCATTCTAGAAAAGTAACAACTAAATCCCAGAGAAAGTGGCTGATGATGTCACCATCTGTTTGATGGCACAGTCAGGGTCAGTACTCCAGAGCTTTTACTTACAGAATCATTGTTGTGTCTCAAGTGATCATCCCATCCAGTAATTCAACTGGGAGTCAATTCAACCTCTGCTGTGTCCACCCATAGGGCAGGATCTCATACCTCCGAAAATCAATGATTACATTTTTTAACACTTTAGTACAATGTTATGGTTTGAAATATCCTTTTTATGTCTTTGAGTCTAGAAAAAAAAACAGTGTTCCATCTTTTTTCATGACAGTACTTCAAATATTAAAAGAATTAGTCTGCCTGTCATCGTGTCTTTTCTTGTCCAGAATAAGATACTTCATCCATTCACTGATGACACATATTATTTAGTCCTTCATCTTGACCATCTCTACTAAGAACACTCAAGGTATGTATAATTCTTAAAAATATTTCCCAATTGTCTAATGCTGTCTGAATAGCATAAAGTATAGCAGAATTATTACTTCTATTTATCAGTCATTTTACTTTTATTAAGTCCGCCTAAGGGTTAGTCAGCCTTTACAACATTATTATAATATTATTTTACTTATACTGACATTGTTTTTATTTTCATATAAACTTTTCTCATACTCAGTTCTATCTCTGAGCTAATGGTTTTTTGATGGTTGGTGGTTTATTTTTTGTGCCTAAATACAGAGTCTTAATTCCTGTTTAATGTTCTTACTAGTTGTCATCATCATTTCAGACTCAGAATGTCATTTAAATCTTGGTTGTACCATGAAGGTAAGACTATGGAGTCTGTTTTAGTCAACTTTTTTTGCTTCTGTGACTAAAAAAAAAAAAAAAAAAAAAACCTCACAAGAACAATTGTAGAGGAGGAAAAGTTCATTTTGGAGCTCAGTTTCAGAGGTCACAGTCCTTAGCCACCTCCATTTCTTGATGATGAGATGAAGCAGAACATTATGGCAAAATTGTGTAGCAGAGGAAGCAGCTTGGAACATGGCATCCAAGAGAGAAGGGTGGGTAGTTAGCTCTGCTCTTCAGAGACAAAATGTATACCCAAGTACACCCCCTGTGCCCCACCTCCTCCAGCCATACCCTACCGCCTAGTTACCGTTTAGTTAATCCCCAACAGGGGATTAATTAACTGATTGGTTTAATCCATTAATTTTACCTCTAACTTGATTAACATCTGCATACATATTTTGTTAGTAATCCAATAATTTCACCTCTAGCCCATCTTGCATTGTCTCACGCACGAGCTTTTGGGGAATACTGCATATCTAAACCATAATAGAGTCGGATTGTCCACTCTGAGATAATTAGAGCCAGCTTTTTCCCTTCCTCAGCCTCACAAACAAGGAACTGAGGCCCAAATAAATCTATACAGGTCAGCATAGAACTAACCATCCATCATTCTATTTTAACTCATAGCCCCCCTAACAGGTATGTAGGTTTTGAGAAGCTAGTTAATTGCCCTCCTCTTTGAATTCAAAATTAGCTGAGTAATAAAGAGTAGATTCAGATCGGCATCAGAACGTAAGCTTTTTGCTTACAAAAGTAGCAGGGGACTGCAATTTAAACCAGGAGTCGAAATTGATTTGACTCCTGTGTGCATCCCTACCTTTCCCTCCTAGGAAGCTTCCATGTGTTAATGCCTGGGAGACAGTAGTAGACTCACTCAGTCTGCACCTATGCAACTTGAAAATAGAACCAGTGAGAAGCAAAAGGGCAGCTCCATTGAACAGAGAACCTTTCCCTTGCCTATAATCAGATCCATCATCCACCTCCCATGGAGAGGACCCCTAAATGAGGAAGAATAGGAATGCTCACCCAATGTGTTCTCTACTGGGGAGGGAGGGAATGGAGGATTTCCCCTGGAAACAAAAGGAACAAAATAAAGTATCCTTCCTAATAAGAAGTCCTGGAGAAAGGAGTTTACCCTGCCACCTAGGCTGTTTGCCATCTCTTGCATGAGATTTGTTCATATCTCTTTCAAATTCTTTGCAAATACCACTGCTTGATTAGAAACTTCCTCTTTTCCATCAAAACAAATCTCTTTGTATTTAGTAAAGGGGGCTACATTATTTGGATCATGAAGCATAGAACAACTAAAATCACTACTTTGAATTTGTTTCAAAAAACAGATGCACCAAATTCAAATAGCTGCTTTTCATCAGATGTAATAGGGATTTTAGGTAGCTACATGATCAATCCCACATAAAACACAGATTAAGAGACTGTTGTGATACCTTATTCAGTTTCCTAGAAAAAAAAATAATACTCCATCAAAATGCATATGCAGATGTTAATCAAGTTACATACTTAGAAAAAAATGTAGGTAGTCTAGCAACTCCGGAGGCTGAGGCAAGAGGACCACAAGCTTGAGGCAGTCTCAACAATTTAAGGAGGCACTAAGATACTTAGTAAGACTCTTGTCTCAAAAAATAAAAAAGGGGGAGTGGGGATGTATTGATGGTAAAGTGTCCCTGGGTTAAATCCCCAGTAATAAAATTTCTCAGTAGATGTGTAATATTTACTTTAAAAGGTATAGGTTTAAAATAATTTGACTTGAGATTTATTTTTAATTGTGGTAGTTTGAAAAATTGAATTTCCATTCAACTGTAGACCCGGACTGATTGTATACCTTGCATATGTGAATGGTGCTGCCATAAACATGAGAGTGCTAATGTCTCTGGGAGGTGCTGATCTCATTTCATTTGCATATATATACAATGCTAGGATTGATGAATAAAATTGTACTTCTATTTTTTAAATTTTGAGGAAATGCCAGACAAGTTTTCCATAAAGACTGCAAAAACCTATATTCCCATCAATGGTATACAATCTTTCCCACACATCCTCTCTAACACTTGCCATCTATTGATTATTTGATAATGGCTATTCCAACAGGTGTAAAGCAACATCTCATTGTGGTTGTAATTTGAGTTTTCCTGATGAATGATGATGTTGTAGTTTTGGGTGTGTTGTTTTTTTTTCTATATATCTCTGGGACATGGGAATGTCTCTTTGAGAAATGTCTATTCGGATGCTTTGCACATTTTTAAAAGTGTTTTATGCATTTTTATAATGTATTGTGTACTTGAAAGTTGCTAAAACAAAAAAAAAAGTGTGTCTTAAAGTCCTCACCACAAAACCATAAGTATGTGAGATGATGGATAAAATTGATTTGATCATTTCACAATAAAAACAGACATCAAAATTGTACACCACAAATAAATTCAATTTTTAACTTATCCATTATATCTTCATGAAGATGAAAAAAAATTAAATAAGGGGTCAGCAAACACTATTTTCTAAAAGATGAGATATTAAGTAGTTTAGGCTCGGCACTTCATTTACTCTCTATAAGAACTACTCAACTCTGCTCTATCATTGGAGTGGGAATGCAGCATTGACAATGAGATTCTGATACTGCATCCCCTTTACATGGTCATCTTCACTAACTTTTATCTACATTGGTTTCCCAGACTTTGCCTCTGAAACATGTTCAGTATTTCTACTATTGAGAAGAGCTTTTTTTTTTTTTTACTCCTAAAGGTTTTATATCACTCATGTTTAGCAAACTATTAGTTTTTCACAAGACACAACTTTTTCTTTTCCCCTTAAACATTAATCAGGTTTGATTCTTTTGGACCTCTTGAACAGAGCAAAATGTAAAACATAAATTTTACTTAATAAAGAATACAAAGCTTCCAAATGAATTTCATGATTGCATTTTCTACTTTGATGAAGAACGTCATTGGCATTTTAATAGGAATTGCACTAAATTATGTATAGTACTTTTGGTAGTATGGCCATTTTGATGACATTAATTCTGTCTATCCAAGAACATGGGAGATATTTCCATCTTCTAAGGTCTTCTTCAATTTGTTTCTTTAATGTTCTGTAGTTTTAATTACAGAGGTCTTTCACCAAAAATAGGCCCAGAATAGCCAAAGCAATTCTTAGTTTAAAAAAAAAAAAGTGAAGCAGGAGGCAACACAACACTAGATGTTAAATTATACTCAGAGCTATATTAACAAAAGTAGCATGGTTTGGTACAAAAACAGACATGAAAACCAATGGAACAGAATAGAAAACACAGAGACAAATCCACATAAAAAATAGTTATCTCATACCGGACCAAGGTACCATAAACATACATTGGAGAAAAGACAGCCTGTTCAACAAATAGTGCAGGGAAAACTAGAAATCTATAAATAGCAAAATGACATTTAACCCCAACTCTCACTCTGCACAAAGCTCAAGTCAAAGTGGATCAAGGACCTAGGCATTAGACCAGGGACCCTACATCTGCTTGAAAAATATAGTCCTAACACTCCATCACATTGGGTTAGGAAACAACTTCTTCAACAAGGTTCCTAAAGTGCAAAAATTAAAATAAAGAATTAATAAATGAGATAGTATCAAACTAAAAAGCTTCTTCACAGAAAAAAAAAAAAACAGAGCACAAAGAGAAAGCCTACAGAATGGGAGAAAATCTTTACCACCTTAGATAGAGCATTAATCTCCAGGATATACAAAGAATTGAAAAAAAAACATCAAAAAATAATTATAACCCTATTAATAAATGGTCAAAGAAACTAAACAGACACTTCACAGAAGAAGAAATACAAATGGTCAACAAATATATGAAAAATTGTTCAAAATCACTAGCAAAAGAGAAATGCAAATCAAAACTACACTGAGATTCCATCTCACTCCAGTAAAAAGAGCAACAATCAAGAATACAAGTAACAATAAATGTTGGAGAGGATGTGCAGAAAAGGGTATACTCATACTTTGCTGGTGGGAATGCAAATTAATATAACCACTCTGGAAAGCAGTATGGAGACTCTTCAGAAAACTTGGAATAGAATCATCATTTGATCTAGTTATTACATTCTTTGATATGTATCCAAAGGACTTAAAAATCAGCATACTGCAGTGACACAGCCACATCAATGTTTATAGCAGCTCAATTCACAATAGCTATGCTCTGTAACCAACTTAGGTGCTCTTCAACAGGTGAATGGATAAAGAAAATGTGGTATATATACACAAGGAAATATTACTCAGCCATAAAAAGAATGACTTTATAACACCAGAAGATAGATGGATCTAGAGACTATTATACCAAGTGAAATAAGTCAACCCCCAAAATGGAAGGTTGAATATTCTCTCTGATATGTGGATGCTAACATATAACAGGGGAAGAAAAGTAGTTTGTATATTAGAAAAAGGGGATTGAAGGGAAGGAGGGAACAGGAATAGGAAAGACAGTGGAATGATTCTGACATAAATTTCCTATGAACATATATGAATACACCACAGTGAATTTCTACATCATGTACAACCACAAGTTTGGGATCCTGATCAAAATAATATGTAATCCATGTTTGTAAAAATAAGTCCAATTATACTCTGTTGTAATGTATAACTAAAAAGAACAAAATAAATATATATTTTTTTTTCAAAAAGAATACTAGGCTTGATTCTGAAATCATGCACATTTAAACAATCAGGGGACTATTTGATGTTTGATGGAAGTTATATTAGACCAAAATTCTTTGATGAGTGTCAGGAGCAGGGACTGAATTATGGATTTTTAAACTGTCCTGTGACAGAGTCGAGGATATTGATTGAGATGGCACAGTTGCATGGTGACACCCTGCTCAAAAGGAGAATCTGTGCTAGCCTTGAACTAGATTTCAGATACCAGCTCTAAGGGATAGGAGATTCTGAGCATAACAAGATAACCACCATGTTTCATCAGTGCTGTACCCTTCAAGCCTGCCCTTTAGTAGAAATTTTGAACAATGGTCTTCCTGGGTGCCACAAGAAGCCCCAAACATTGCAACAGTGAAATAGCTATAAGAATGTTTCTAGCCCTCTAACTTTCTAGTGCAAAAGAACAATGTCTCTGTAGTCCTTAAGTTCTTGATTATGAGACTATATCAATAAACTTGCTGGGCCAGCTCATCAGACTGTTTCTCCATCAGAGTGCAGTGTTCCTTCTGACTCCAGCTTTCTCTCAGTGTGTGTGTGTGTGTGTGTGTGTGTGTGTGTGTGTGTGTTTCTTAATCCCCCGGTGCCCCTTGCCAGTTTTTTGGATTCAGCCATGCTGGTCACAGCAGATGACATAGTTCATTAGGTGGAATCTGGAATTGTGAAGAAGTTTTGTGTCAAATAAGAAAACTCTGTGGTTTCAACTACATAGAGTTTTTAAAAGTAAGTTTATATTCTTGATTTTTAGTTAAATATGCCTATTCTATAAATCTCCTTGAGAATATAATAAATGAAATAAGTGGAAAGTTAATGCAATTACTATTAATAAGATAATATATGCTATTGACAAAAAATGTAGTACTATATTAATATGTTAATAATAATTAATATAATCATTATTAATAAAGTACTATCATTAGTTATGGGTATTATTCATCAGGACATATGCACACTCTCTTGGACCCAAGGTTACCCACTGGGATGGAATGATTGTAAAGACACTTTTATTGGCAAATTTTACTTTATATTTGAAGGTGCAATGACAACTTTTCTTATTTTTCTATATACATTTTCTCACTATAATATAGGTTTAAAATACTGTGGTTTTCTTTTTTCTTTTTCTCATTTCCTTCCCCAGAGAAAAATGTGGGTGACAAAGGAAGCAGTATGTGAGTGAAGATCACATTCACATTGCAAATTGTGCCCCTAAATGTTTTGTTCTCCTACCTTGCCCTTGAATGGATGCCATCTATTATTTTCAAACATTGATTAAAATGAAAATTATCATACTAAGAAACTTATCAGGGCAATAAGGAATGATTTCTTCTGCAACTATTAATAACAGTGAATTAAATTTGGCCACCTGGAAAAGTTAGCTATTCATACTACTGACACTTCATATCTCACTAAATGTGGAAGATTAAAGAAGGAAATAAGATGCCCAGCCACAGTGAGCTCTAGGTTCAATAGAAAGACTGACAGGCAAGCAGCACAGTGGTCTATGGAGAGGTGGTTGTGCTGATGGGCAAGGGTTTGAAGAACTTCCAAGCAGGGGTTAGAAAGGGTTTCTCAAAAACATGATCCTCTTGCAATGTACACAAGTTCCACTAAGGTTAATGATTTTAAATGCAGATTCCAGTTTTTCCTTCAAAATGACTCAATTAAAATCTCTGGAATTGCAGCTTCGGAATCTGCCCTTTCTTCTAATCATCTAGATGCATTTCATGCGTGTGAAAGTTTGAGAAGCACTGAATTAGTGATACTTACTGTGTAATTTTCTATTGTCCCTTCCATCATTGGTGATTTGAAATGACCCATAGATTTCTGGAAGGTCTTAGACTTATTTGAAAGACAGTATTTTCAAACCTATTTGCACAAAAGCAGAGATCCTTTATCACCTTGTTGAGCTTGGCAGTAAAGAATTCCCTGAATCATATATAAAATGTGGAGTGTTTGTGTATTTTTCTCAGTGGAAGATTTTTGGCTTTCATCAGATTCTCAAATAGCTCCCTACCTCCCTTCTGAATCTAAGAGTCACTGGACTAAAGAAATTGAGTTCCTCTAATTGCAAGTGATTAATTCTATTGGAGACTTCAATTATCATGGTCAGGAAAGCAGGTCATTGGCTTGAGACAAGAAGAATTAGTCCTTAAAATGTTTGCCTAGCTTTTTAATCTTTAGTTTTTCATTCCCTAAAATATTACCTGCTTCTTAGATAAAATGCTATGCACATTCATGTACATTCATCATCAAGCTAATATCAGAAGCCCGGTTCTAAGTGTTCCATCAACTGAATGCAAAATTCCTATCAAGAATGGGAAAGAGCTAAACCTTTTGACTAGAAAATGTACCCTCCTCTCCATATCTATCATCGTCCATCACAGCTTCTTTTTTCCATAAAAAGGGAGAGCCTTTGTGTTCAAAATCACACATAATATTTTTCTGGCACTATCTCACTAGAAATGTAGGTCTCCATTGTTGTATGTTTGTAAAAAGAGAAGGAAGCTAAGTGAACCTGAATAAGAATGGAACATACAGCTTTTTATAACTCCGTGATCCTGGGTTAGCGATAGCTTTATTTATGTCTGGTGAATATTGTGTCAAGATAGACAGCCTCCGGAACAGGGGGAAAAAGGAAAGAAGAAGAAGAGCTCTGTATTATGCAGGTCTCACAAAAAAAAAAACAAAAACCCTCAGTTAATATATACCTAGCCTGAAAACAAATAATAATATTTTTAGACTATAGAAAGACAAAAATTATATTTCAATTTTGCCATAATGATACAATAATTAGCATGTCCATGACATATAGAAGACAGACATGCAATATGTATTATTCAATAGGCTCACAAAGGAAAGACAATAAAAGAACAAAGCAGTGATCCCAATTATATTCATTAAGTTAAACATAAGATTCATACAAAAAAAAATCTCAGTGACCTAATATTTTATTTTACTTTACAGGAAGAGCAATTTATTACAACATGTTCTGTTTCGTGTAGCAATTCAGGGACCAAGCTTAGAAGATATTCTAGAATCTTCTGTTGTGGGAGTCCATATTCCAGCAAGGAGGAGGAAGAAAGTGAATAAAGAAAATGATAAGAGCTTTGGATAGGTCACGTGTGGGCATGACAACATAGCCTTCACCTACACTTTGCTGGTTAGATCACTACCACATGACCCACTTTACCAAGGGCTGGCTGCGTACTAATGAGGAAAATTAATGGTTTTTGATTGACAATTAGCTTGTCTCTGCTAGAGTTAGAGCCAACTCCTCCCTTGGTTAGTGAGAACCTGTAGAAACGATATCCACCTGCTTAGAACCAGCCCCAAGCTAGGGTGCATACATTGTGGTCTCAGTGATGGCCTTAGTTTTCATTGCCTGTTATCCTAAGTAGTAAAACCAAGTTGGTGCAGATGTGATCAAGTGACATGATTGCTCGATGAAAAGAAAAAGAAGGACTCTTCAAAGTTTAACTGATACAATTTACTAAACACCTCTTGCCATTTTTAACTGCTTGATTAACAAGCTGTTTTTATTTTGCATTATTTTTTTAGCAAAGTCTTTCTGGCTCTGGGGATCTTCCCAAAGTTTCCTAGATCTTATAATATGAGCCATCCTAACTCCCCTCCCTTGCCCTTAAGTATTAATTAAACAATGGACCCTCTTACAGGGCTTGACATGCACAATGTATGAAAAGCTAAGAGAACTAGTAGAGTCACCTATTTCAAACTCTTGTATATTCGGCCCTTTGACCCTTTGGGGACATTTCTTAATGAGATTATCAGCTGGACATACCAATGAGATTGGGATTTACGCAATTTTCTCCCAAAGACCTCAATATTGAACAGGTGAGTGAATTAACCATTTAGCTGAGAAGAATCTCCATTGCTTTACCAATTCTTATATTTTAAGTAAGTCAAAATAATATGCCTTGCATGCCCTATATTGTTCATGTGTTATAAGCCAAAATAATGTTTTAAAAGAGATATTTTTAATTAATGGTAGCCATTCCCAGTTACCTTCTTCCTCCCCACATTCCCCTTCTCTATGTTTCTAAAGCTGATCTCTTTGTTTAAGGAAGCACCCCTTCTGGAAACCCACATGCATCAGCTCCTAAACTTGTTTTCAGAAGTGTGGGGGAAACTAACTGGGGAAAGAATATCCACATTTTCAGAGGATACATGTCAACATTACTCAGGAAAAAATAGGAGATTGACTAATAATCTAGTATATGCTATCAGAGACAAGTGCTATGCCTTAAGAATATTTAGTAACTAAAGCATCAAATGCCATTGTTATTGAAAGATATTTTTGAAACTCTTATTGAAATATTATGGATTTCTCCACAGTAATAACCATTCCAAGGTATGATGCTTATGGAAAACACCATGCATATTATAGTTTCAAAAATGCAATCAGTCTCCCATTTCTGCCTGTTTCAGCTATTTACTTCTTTTTTTTAACTCCTCTAGGATATTCAGTTGCTAGGAATATCTTGGACTTCACAAATTCACAAATTATTAGATCAAAACAGGATGGTAATTAACATGTAATAGGATAGTTCCATTGTTACAAAAAATCCATACCTTGACAAAATGTATCCTAATACCATAAAAAGAAGACATGTATTAAAGTGATAACTTTCTAAGTACTTTTTTAACATTACCACAGGACAGAAGTGTTTTTTTTGTTTGTTTTTGTTTTTTTGTATTTGTCACCTCTTTGATTTTTTCTCTCATTCCCCTTGAAGAAAGAGAATCATGTAGTGTGAGATTTTATGAATAGTATTCTATATAAGGCAAAGAAAAAGCTTGTCAGCCTCACAAATGTTCCATTGTAAAGAATCTACTATTCAGAAAATTGTGATTATTATCCAAAAAGAACTAATATTGCTATATCAAGAAAAACAAACAGTAGGAAAGACAATTTTTAAGATGGAGCTGAGGGGGCTGTGGTTGTGGCTCAGTGGTAGAGCACTTGCCTTGTATGTGAGGCACGAGGTTTGATTCTCAGCACTGCATATAAATAAATAAAAATAAATAAAGGTCCGTCAACAACTAAAAAATATTTAAGCCAGGCGTGGTGGCACATGCTTGTAATCCCAATGGCTCTGGGAGAGAGGCTGAGACAGGGGAATTGTGAGTTCAAAGCCAGCTTCAGCAAAAGCGAAATGCTAAGCAACTCAGTGAGAACCAGTCTCCAACTAAAATACAAAATAGGGCTGGGGAGGTGGCTCAGTGGTCAACTGCCTCTGAATTCTATCCTTGGTATCCAAAAAAAACCGATGGAGTTGAGACTCTAGGGAGAAGAGAAAGACAAAGAAAACCACAAGACAAATTGTGGAAGGTCAGAGAATAAAGAAATTCCAGAATATCAATCATCAACACAAGGTCACACTGCATCCACTTAATATTACCAAAGAAAGGGTAAAAACTTTTTTTTTCACTCACACCTAAGGATTTGTGTTAGCATTTCATCACTAGGACCAAAATACCCAACGAGAGCAACTTACAGGAGCAAAAGTTTATTTTGGCTCCTGGTTACAGAGTCAGTGTGTGGTTGGCTGACTCCATGGCTCTGGGCCCCAGATCAGGCAGAACAAAAGAATGGAGTGAAGGAGAGAAGCTCTTCTCACAGCAACCAGGAAGGAGAGAGAGAGAGAGAGAGAGAGAGAGACAGAGAGACAGAGAGAGACAGAGACAGAGAGAGACAGAGAGAGAGACAGAGAGAGAGACAGAGAGACAGAGTGACAGAGACATAAAGGGGAAGTGAGAGACAGAAAGAGACAGAGACGGAGGGGTCAGGGGACAAAACACCATGCCCAAGAGCACAACCCCAGTGACCTAATTTCTTCCAGGCCTGTGCCACCTGCCTCAAGTTACCACCCAGTTAGTCACACTAGGATGGTCTGATTAGCTAACACCCTCATATCTAATCATTTCACTTCTGCATATTCCTACATTGACACAGGAGATTTGGGAGGACACCCTATATCCAAAGCAGAACAGGATGCTTTCACATTTATAATGGACTTTTAATATAATATTCCTTTTATGCTTTGGGAAATAAACTGTTCATGCCCACCCTTTCAACCACTGAGCACTAGGTAAATTTAAAAAGTTATTTCTAAAGGTTATTGACAAAATCTCTCCTTGGTAAATGTAAATGGATAGGAAGTACTCAGGTATTTGACCAAAACAATTAGACAAGAAAGTTTTCAGGGATTTCCTGGGCCAGCTTACATTTCCTAATGGGATATCAGTTTTGATCTTCTAGTTAACCTGTGAGCTGCTAACCTTGTCTCTTATTGGAAGCAACTTCCACAAAGAAGAGAACTTTGGTCACACATCTACTTAAAACCTGCCAGAAAGCAGCTGCTTTTCATTCTCAGGACAGCATTAACATTTCCTACAAACCTTCTAAAACTGAAGCCTCTCTGTTTCATAGGATGATTTTAGTGTGTTTTTTTTTCCATTAGCCTTATCAATATGTTCCATTTTCTGATTTACTCTCATCATGGTAACTCCATAAGCAACAGATGAAGCCTGGGAGAAAAGGGGGAGATATTGCTTCTTTCTGTTTCTGTGACTTGCCCATTAAATCAAAACTGGAACTCATCTTAGAAAAGAATCATTAAAAAATTATCACACAAAATAGACTCTTTCCCCAAAGTAAATATATTTTCATTCCTGGAATGAAGTAGAGAATTGATTCCTAAAGAGTCTCACATTAGGATAAAAATATTTAATGAATATTCACTATTTTTTTAAGTAGTGCATTTCAATTAAATGCTGCATCATCACTAGAGTCTTAGTTGAAAGATGCACATCATTGGCAATAAATGGATAAAACGTTTCTATAAGAGGCAAATGGTTTACATTTATATTATGTAGTAAATTAAAATTACAAACACACATACTTACACAAATAAACACAGTGACAATACACACATATACATATGTATAAGCCTCTAATGAAAAAGAAGCTCACTAATTTGAAGTATGTAGTTATAAACACAGTAGTTGATAAAATATTAGATCACTTAGATTCATATATTAAACCACGGATTAGCAATCTGAATTGCATTCACACAAAATTAGGATTTCTGTACAAAGAGAGAGTTATTAACTACAAATTATACTGTTATTTAATTACATTAAAAGTTTAGTGAGAATATTTAATGAATAAAATCAGTCATTATAAAATTCTATATTGGTAAGATATGGTTCATAAATCAAAAATAGAAAAATAAAAGTAAGTCAGTGAATCTCACACTGACACTATACCATGACTGAAATCCAAAGTATTGTTCTAAAGCTATAGGGCAGCAATTCAGATGTCAGAATACTATAAAAATATGACCCAAACTCTGAAATCTCAGAATTATCCATGTAGCAGATGGAATATTTTAGCATGAAAATAGATATGAAATAACTTTAGGGTCAGAAATGACACAATTTTTAAGAAAACAATTGTTTTACTGAATTCATTTAGGTTAGTTAAATGAGGTGAAGGTATCATTCTTTAGCTGATTTCTTTTCCTTTGGCTGAATTTCATTTTGAATACATATATTACAAAAGAAAAAAATAGTCTAAAATTAATAATGTAAACTTCTACTTTAATAAATTGGAGAAATAAAAAGACATAAAAAGCTTGAAGCAAACAATAGAAAAGAAATAACAAAAAGTCATAGCAGAAATCAATGAAATTGAAAAACACACACACAAAAAAAATAGAAAAATCAATTATGCCAAAGGCTGGTTCTTTGAAAATGGTAATAATATTGATGAACCTCCAGCAAAGCTAACCAAGAAGATAGTGAGACAGAAGGCGGGACGCCACAGAGAAGCGATTAATTAGCAAGCAGGGAGAAAAGTGGCTGCCATTCGGTGGAACCCCGCCAGCCAAGCCCGCACTGACCCCCGGGATGAGTACGGGATTTCAGACGGGGAAGGAAGCAATACAGTCGCGTCCCCCACAACGGAAACTCCTCCAAGGCAATCAGTGGCCACCATCTTGGAGAGCTGAAGTATCCACCGCCACTCTCCGACAGACTGCAACAATAAAACAGGTCTGTGTCTCCTAGGCTCTCCTAGGCTTTCCGGGGGAGGGAGTATCAGAGTGAGCCCGCATAAAGACTAGGGGAAAACTAGAGACACCTGACCTTCAACTCCCCCTCCCATCAGCAGCCAAAACGAAACCTGTCTAGCCAGTGCTGGGGGAGGGGCAAGCAGAAAAAATAAAAACGATAGAGTGCCAGGGATCCCAATAGCCAATTGTGCGACCCCGGGGATCCGGGCTGACTGATTCACCTGGCCTTCCCCACAGCTACAGAAGGCGGGGCACCACGGAGAAGTAATTAATTAGCAAGCAGGGAGAAAAGTGACTGCAATTCTGTGGAATCCTGCTGGATGAGCCCGCACTGACCCCGGGGCTGAGTACGGGATTTCAGAGGGGGAAGGAAGCGGTACAGTTCTATCCCCCACAACAGGAACAAAACAATAGAGTGCCTGGGTCCCCAGTAGACACCCTCCACACCCAACATACGGCAGGTCCAGAGTACAGTTTGAACTGCCGAGAGCCATCACTCAGGGGAAATCTGGTCTAGCAGGAGAAACCAAGACTAGCAGGAGAAACTAGGGGACTAGAGGCCAGGCCCACGCGACTGGGCAGCTGGAAACCGCAGGCCCACCGGCGACAGTTCACCCACTGCCCGCGTAACTGGGCGGTAGGAGAACGCCCGCCCGCTGGCTACCGACCGCAGGACAGGGTGCCTAGAGATCACCCACGCACCGGCGACAGCCGGCCCGCTGCCCGCGTGACTGGGCAGCTGAAGTCCACTCCCCCACCGGCAACCGATCACCTGCCCGCTGCCTGAGATACTGGGCGGCTGGAGACTGCCCGCCTGCCTCGACAGGGAGCTGAAACCAAACAGAGACAGTCCAGTCACACAGCCCCATTAGGACACCCCAGCAAGGAGCCTGGGGCCCGTCATAGCAGAGTAGTGACGTCACTGGAGCTCGGCCGTCGGAATTCCTTCCCAGCAGAATCCACGTTAGCAGGCACAGTTTAACAACACAAAGAAGAAACAACAGAGTAATACAGAACCAAAACAAACCTATAGAAGAGAGCAGAAACACGGCAATCAAATAGAGCTAGAAAGTAACGTGGACAACATGAGAAAACAAGGGAAAAAAGGAGTACAAACAATACAGGACAACTTAATTTTACAGGAGGACATAGAAACATCAGAAGCAGGGATAGGGAAAGAACTCAAGGCATACCTAACTCGAATGGAAAGGAATATTAGGGAAGACATGAGACAGCAAGTCCAAGCAATAAAAGTATATTTTGAAAACGAATTAAACAAACAAATTCAAATGGCAAAGAACGAGCTCTACCAGGAGATAGAGATCTTAAAAAAAAATCAAACAATAATCCTAGAATTGCAGGAAAATATAAACCAAATTAAAAACTCAAATGAGAAAATTACAAACAGACTTGATCAAGTAGAAGTCAGAACATCAGATAATGAAGACAAGGTTTATCAACTTGAAAAGAATATAGTCAACACAGAAAAGATGCTTAAATCCCATGAGCAATCTATTCAAGAAATATGGGATGTCATAAAAAAAAACAAATTTGAGGGTCATCGGGATAGAAGAAGGCACAGAGACTCAAACCAAAGGAATGGACAGCATATTAAATGAAATAATTCTAGAAAACTTCCCAGAGATGAAAGATGAAATGGATTGCCAAATCCTGGAAGCCTACAGGACCCCAAACATTCAAAACCATAATAGACCAACTCCAAGACATATAATTATGAAGATAGACAACGTATAGAACAAGGAGAGAATATTAAAAGCTACGAGAGAAAAGAGGCAGATTACATTCAGGGGTAAACCAATTAGGTTAACGACTGATTTCTCATCACAGACTTTGAAAGCGAGAAGATCCTGGAACAATGTATTTCAAACGCTGCAAAATAATGGATTCCAACCAAGAATACTGTATCCAGCAAAATTAAGCTTCAGATTTGACAATGAAATTAAAATCTTTCACGATAAACAGAAGCTAAAAGAATTCACAGCCAGAAAACCAGCACTGCAAAGCATTTTGAGCAAAATACTACAAGAAGAGGAATTGAAAAATAGTGCCCAAAACTAACACAGGAGGTGTCTCAATAAAGGGGGAGGAAAATAACCAAAAAGTAAAACCAGCCAAACTAAAATAAATAAATAAAGAAGCATGACTGGAAGTACAAATCATATCTCAATTGTAACCTTAAATGTTAATGGCCTAAACTCACCAATCAAGAGACATAAGCTAGTAACCTGGATCAAAAAAACAAATCCAACAATATGCTGCCTTCAAGAGACTCAGATGATAGGAAAAGACATACACAGGCTGAAGGTAAAAGGTTGGGAAAAATCATACCACTCACATGGCCCTCGGAAGCAAGCAGAAGTGGCCATACTCATATCGAATAAAATCAACTTTAAACCTAAGTTAATCAAGAAGGATAAAGAAGGACACTATATCCTGTTAAAAGGAACCATCCACCAACAAGACATAACAATTATCAATTTGTATGCACCAAACAATGGAGCTGCAACATTCATAAAACAAACTCTCCTCAATTTCAAGAGTCAAATAGACCACAACACAATAATTATGGGTGACTTCAACACACCGCTCTCGCCATTAGACAGATCCTCCAGACAAAAACTGAATAAAGAAACTACAGAACTCAACAGCACAATCAATAACCTAGACTTAACTGACATATATAGAATATATCAACCATCATCAAGTGGATACACGTTCTTCTCAGCAGCACATGGATCCTACTCAAAGATAGACCAGATATTATGCCATAAGGCAACACTTAGTAAGTATAAAGGCATGGAGATAATACCATGCACCATATCTGATCACAATGGAATGAAATTGGAAATCAATGATAAAAGAAGGAAGGGAAAATCCTACATCACATGGAAAATGAACAATATGTTACTGAATGATCAATGGGTTACAGAAGACATAAAGGAGGAGATGAAAAAATTCTTAGAGACAAATGATAATACAGACACAACATACCGGAATCTATGGGACACAATGAAAGCAGTTTTAAGAGGAAAATTCATTTCTTGGAGTTCTTTCCTCAAAAAAAGAAATAACCAACAAATAAATGAACTCACACTACACCTCAAAAACCTAGAAAAGGAAGAGCAAAACAACAGCAAATGTAGTAGAAGACAAGAAATAATTAAAATTAGAGCGGAAATCAACGAAATTGAAACAAAAAAAACATTGAAAAAATTGATAAAAAGTTGGTTCTTTGAAAAAATAAATAAGATACAGAGGCCCTTAGCCATTATGAAGTCAAACAACAATAAGTGTTGGCGGGGATGTGGGGAAAAGTGTACACTTGTACATTGCTGGTGGGACTGCAAAATGGTGAGGCCAATTTGGAAAGCAGTATGGAGATTCCTGGGAAAGCTGGGAATGGATCCACCATTCGACCCAGCTATCGCACTTCTCGGACTATTCCCTGAGGACCTTAAAAGAGCGCACAATAGGGATACGGCCACATCAATGATTATAGCGACACAATTCACAATAGCTAGACTGTGGAACCAATCTAGATGCCCTTCAATAGATGAATGGATAAAAAAATGTGGCATCTATACACAATGGAGTATTATGCAGTACTAAGAAATGAAAAAATCATAGAATTTTCAGGGAAATGGATGGCATTAGAGCAGATTATGCTAAGTGAAGCCAGCCAAGCCCTAAAAAACAAATGCCAAATGTCTTATTTGATATAAAGAGAGCAACTAAGAACAGAACAGGAAGGAAGAGCATGAGGAAAAGACTAATAGTAAACAAAGACGAATGGGGGGAGAGAAAGGGAGAGAGAAGGGAAAGCATATGGAAATGGTAGGAGACCTTCAATGATACACAAAATTATAAGAGGTTATGAGGGGCAAGGGGGGGGAAGGGGAGAGAATTGAACAACAGCAGAGGAGGTAGAGAGGGAAGATGGGAGGGGAGGGATGGGGAGGGGGGATAGTAGGGGATAGGAAAGGTAGCAGAATACAACAGTCACTAATATGCCATTATGTAATAATGTGAGTATGTAACAGTTGTGATTCTGCAATCTGTATTTGGGGTAAAAATGGGAGTTCAAAACCCAATTGGGTCTAATGTATGAAAGATGATATATTATGAGCTCTGTAATGTTTTGAACAATCAATTAAAAAAAGAAGATAGTGAAAAGATATGAGTTACTATTAGAAATAAAATGGGAGTTATTATTATTTTGAATCTATGAACATTGAAAGGATAATAAAAAATGGTCATTTCATATCATGAATTGATAATTTACATAAAAATGGACCACTTCCGTGAAAGATAAATTAAAAACAGTCAAGAAAAATAAGATAATGTGAATTGTTCTATATCTACTAAATAAATTGTCCAATAATTAATAATCTCCCACTAAACTGAAAGTATCATACCCAGATGATAATACTACTTAATTCTAACATAACATACATTTAATAAAAAAAGCCATACAAGTTCTCTATAGTCAATTCTAGAATGTGGAAGTAAAGGGAATATTTATTAACACATTCTGCAAGACCTTAATTACCCTACTATCAGATAAAGACATTACAAGAATACAAAATTTATGGCCAATATCTCTCATGAATATAAAATGCAAAAATACTCAGCGAAATAGTATCAAATCTAATCCAAAAAATATAAAAGAATTATAGCCCACAAAATACATGGAATTAATTCCAGGTATGTAAAGCCAATTAAACATAAGATAATAAATTAATGTGATCCATTACAGTGATGAGTTAAAGAAAAAATACTACATGATCACATGATTGATGCATAATTCACACTTTTCATGATAAAATAAACAAACTTCTGGCAAACATGGTATGGAAGGACATTTCATAACCTAGGTAAGAGGCACCTAAGAAAATGACTTTAGGAAATATCATACTTCATGGTCAAAAACTAGATGATTTCCCCACCATGATTATGAATAAACCAAGAATGTTCTCTTTTCTACTGCTATTCAGCATTGTACTACAAGTTCTGGCTAATGCAATATGACATGAAAAGGAAATAAAATGTACAGAGATTGGAAAGAAAGAAAACTGTCTTTGTTCACAGATGATTCATTATATATACAGAAAATCACAAAGAATCACAAGAACAACAATAAAATAAAACAACTATGGTACTAATGGGCAATTATAACATGGTTGGAAGATACAAATTTTATATTAAAAAGTCAGCTGCATTCCTATATACTAGCAATGAATAACTAAAATTCAAAATTAAAACATAATACCATAACATTAACATCAAAAATAATATGGGTATAAATTTTAGGTATAAACCTAACAAAATATGTACAGATAAGAACATGTACAAAACTCTGGCAAAAAAACTATAAAAAATCTAAATAAATGTAAAGATATACATGTTCATGGATAGGAAATCTCAACAGCATTAAGATGTAAGTTCTTCTTGACTTGTTCTTTAGATTTAATGCAATCTTAATAAAAATCTCAGAAAATTACTTTGTAGATGTTGACAAATTTATTCAAAGTTTATATGGGAAGACAAAAGTCTCACAATCTTCAGGACAATACTAGAGAAGAAAAACATTAGAAAATAAACACCATAGAACTTAACTTTCTATAAAGCTATAGTACATGGTATTGGCAAAATAGTCGACAAAATAATCAATGGAATAGAATAGATCCACAATAATATAGTCAAATGGTCTCTGACAAAGGAGTAAAAAATGTAGAAAAATTAAATGCTTTGAAAAAAGTGATACTGGAAAAATTTTATATTCATATGGAAAAGAGAGAGAAAAAAAGAAATGGATCTAGACATGGATTTATCATGTTTCACAAAAATTAACTCAAAATGGATCATAGACTTAAATGTAAAATGAAATCTTATATGATTTCTAGAAAACAAAATAAAAGAAAATCTAGATGTCCTCGTTTTTGTTAATAAGTTTTAAATACAATATCCAAAGTGTGAACCATTGGAAAAAATTGATAAATTGAACTTAATAAAATTAAAATATTTGATCTACAAAAGACTCTCTTAAGTGAATGACAATAGAAACCACATGTTCATAAAGTATTTCCAGGACACATACTATTTTATATAGTATTTGTATCCAGATATGCAAATAATATTAATATTCAACAATAATAAAACAAGCAAACAACTGAAAAAAAATGATAAAAGAACAGACATCTCACAAAAGAAGATACACAAATGTTAAATAAGCATATGAAGAGATAAACAACATCATATATCAAGAAATTTCAAATTAGAATGAGATAATAATGTACACTTATTAGAATGGCTATAACTCAAAATACTGGCCCTTCCAAATATTGATGATCATATGGAACAACTGAACTCTCATTCATTGCTAGTAGGAATACAAAATTGGTACAGCTACCTTGGAAGACTGTCTGGCAATTGCTTAAAGAGGTAAATGTAATCTTAACATATGACCCAGCAATCATACTTCTACGTATTTCTATAATCAATTTGGAAACTATGTCTACATAAAAATCTATACACAAATATTTATTTCAGTCTTTTTCATAACCTCCCAGAACTGGGATCAACTAAGAGTTTGTTAGTTCATTGGTGGACTCACCAAAGGGTTAACAAAATCTGGTTGACATTCTAGAAAAAGGCAAAACTACAGAAACAATAAAAGGATCAATGATTATGCAGTATTTTATGGGTCAGTATAAAATATTTTAGGGAAGGTAAGTGATTCTGTTTAATATTGTAATGGTGACTATCTGACAAATGTTACACAATAATGGAAGACATTAATAACAAGGGAAACTGTACAGAGCCGGGGAATATGTAGGACTCTGTCATCTGCTTAACTATTTTCTGTAAATCACATTAATTACTATATCAAAAAATAGCACAAGCATATTATATAAAGAATTCCTAGAAATAAAGATGAAAAAACAACACTATAAGTAATTTAAAAAATATGTATTAGTAAAGGGAAGACTCCAAGGAACAAAGAAATATTTAGAGATGAACAACATTGCTAGTATTAAGGGTAATCCACACTAAAGCAACAATGAAATCTACCTTGTAATACTCCTAAAATGAGCAAACATTAGAAATTATAAAATCAGATTATATTAAGTTTAAAGATTGAAAGGGAAAAAGAACTATAACACAATACATTCCTGCAAATTATCTAAATACATAAAATAACATTACATGCACATAAAGAGATATACAAAGACCTGTGATAAACCCATTAGGGTTGATATCTAAGGTAGGAAGGAAATGATTCAGAATGAAAAACAAAAGGAGAATAATAATAAAATAGAAAGGAGACAAAATAAAATAATAATAAAATAGAAAATAGATCAATAATGGGAACATAACAAAGACCGAAGGGTATTTTAAAAAGTCAACTCCATTTCTAAGGTCCAAATACTGAAAATATGTAAATTAAGAAACTACACAAGAAGACCTTAAAAGTACATTGTAAATTGAGAAGAATTATGTGCTATGTTCAAAGTAGCAGATGAGATATTTCCAAACGTCCTGGCACAAGCTGTTTCAGTGAATCGGCAGCGGGTGATATCAAGAAAAACAGCAAACAACCTGTGGTCAAAGTGTCAAACTGTAGAGAAAATGCCCGGGGATTAGGAAAGTCACCCAAGTGGTGAAAAAGGGAAAAGTTGAAAAGTCTAAACATTTAAATGAGACAGAACAGTCTAATAAAAGGAAAAAAAAAAATCGAAAAGTATCTTGATTCTTTTTTCTGGTGGAAATGTCCAGTGTTAGAAAATTCTGGTAGGAAAAGAAATTTAAGAAATGACTTTTAATAGTTGAAACTGTCTTCATGAATTACAGTTGGTTAAAGACAAATTATACAACAATCTAATGGAAAAATGTGGATTAGTAAAGGGTGTTAAGATAGGTCATGATGGAAAATAGATTCAGATTCCATCCAAACTATTAAATATAAAATATTCCATAAAATACAAGAGAGAAAAATTAAGGGGCAGTGGTTAAGACCAAGGGTCCAGTGTTAGAAAAATCAGACAAGGATTAACTTTTCTTCCCTACTAAGTAGTTTCTGTTGTGGCCTTGAAGAAATAATAGCTCAGTGCTTCTCCTGAAATGGATGTTGCAAAGATTAAATGAAGCATTGCAAATTGATTCCTGGCATATATTTCAGGAACATTGTATTTTGAGAGACAGGACCTATATTTAATTTAATTTTGTTTTACCCACAACACCTAGTATGGTGTATTAGAAATGTTTAAATATCCATTATAAAACATGTTAAGATGGATACATAAGAAATAGCCTATATTAAAGGATTAAAGAAAATACAGAAATTAGAATATCAATGAGATGATAAAATTCAGTGCCCCACGAAAATGTCCCCAAATAAAAAGAACTGTTGAGAGAAAGCTGTTAATTGCAAAATGACTCTAATCAAATTCAAATTTAATAGTTCAGTGCTAAGCCTGAATCAAGCACAGTTTTATTATATGGAGAGGATTATCCTCAGTTTACATATAAGAAAATTGAAGCCTAAAAATTTATTTAAAATGTACCCAAATTCACACAACTCACAGGCAGCTCAAGGGTTATACAATTCCAAATTGAGAGCCCCTTCAATGCTAAAGCACATTTCACCATTAAGCATTACTCAGAATTTGCTCTTCATGAACATTTGCTAGGATGAAGTCTCTGTCAACGCTGGAAGAATAATGCTATATGAGGTAGAAGTTTGCCAGGAGCACCAAGACTATTCACATTTGGATGCGTGGGTGGAAGAACACAGGCAACATCTGCTGCCCCTCCATGGTCCAGTGCACAGAACTATAAAAATGCAAAATGTTCCTTCTTTTTTTCAAATGAACAACCAGTCCCAAAGGAATCACTGAAGAGATAAGGCAGGCTTTAAACTGAGCCATAGACTCGTTTCAAAGCTAATTAGAAGCTACAAACGTGGAAAAGAAAATTTCATTGCAGCATTTTCAGAGCAAGGAAAAAATGAATTGGCAGGCTGTGTTCTACCCACAGCCAAGCCATATTATCCAGTCCAGCTCCAATCTGCCTTTCATTGCACTGTTTGTTTGACTAACATGACTTCACTGCACTCATGAGCTGAAAGAAAGTGTGTAACTCTCCTCTCTAATTACTGTCATGCCCCTTTGGACCAGGCCGGACTTCAAGTAAAGAATTGTATCCCGATGTGACTCTGCAATCTGTATTTGGGGTAAAAATGGGAGTTCATAACCCACTTGATTCTAATGTATGAAATATGATTTGTCAAGAGCTTTGTAATGTTGTGAACATCCAATTAAAAAAAAAAAAAAAAAAAGAATTGTATCCCAAGCTGGAACCGGTGGCGAGTTGAGACTTTGCTGGTGGTTAATCAGGAGCCCATGGAGTTAGAGGCACCTCTGCCAAAGTCACACCCAGCATCTCTTTGCAGGACAGAGGAGTGAAAGGGGGAAATGAAAACAGCCCATGGTTACATACCCTATCTATCTGTAAGAGGTGTTGCTGATTACCACATGCTTAAGTTCAAGTCCAAAGTCACCTGAAGCTCCTATAGAAAGCATCCTGGGAACACTGAAGATTTCAGAAACACAGAACCTATCCTGTTGAGGCATTCTCCCACACTTTTTTGGTAATTTTGCTTCCACATATAATTGAAGAAAATTATCATTAGTTATGTTAGTTCCTCCTCCCATTCCTAAACGCCCAACCCATTTTCAAACACACATAAACTATGTAAAGGAGAAAAGAATATTTCTTTGTTTGTTTTTTAAAAGAAAAAAATAATCATATTAAATTTGTACCATGAAATTTTATAGTGCTGTTTGAAACCTGCAGTTTTAAATAAATGGAATCACATGCCAAGGAAATGCATATAAAGAAAAGGTAAACTGAGCTCTGAAGTTGCAAGAAGTCTATTCAGAGTTGGCACAACCTCTCACTCTAAAGTTGAAACTTCTGGAACATCTGGCTCTCTGGAGGATAAACCAGAAGCCTGGAATAACACTCAGCACTAAACCCTTCACACAGAAAAGAGGGTGGTCCTTGAGAAGGTGACAGTCATAAATATAGGCAGGCTTAACCTGAGAGAGATTTTAGAGTTAGAATGTCTAATGTAATGAGAGATTAGATTTAGGAGGGAAGTGATAAGCAGTCTAAATTGAAGCTAAAGGCAGTTGGAAGGCTAAATATTATTCATGGACAAGACATGAGACAAATATGAGGCTGGTTGAATTCCTGGCCTCTTACCTTTCTGAGTTTCATCTTAATATATAAATGATGGTGCCTGAGTCTCAGGACTGAGGGATTAATATGAGGCTGTTATGGAATAGCGAAGTATCTCCCCCACCAAAAAATTGATAGGGCTTTTATTGAAGTGATTAAGGTTAAGTGAAGACATAAGGGTAGAGACTGGTCCAATAGGATTTGTGTCCTTATAAGAAAAGATTTCTGAGAACCTTGTTATCACCATCTCCCCCTCCACCTTCTCATCACCCCTCCCTCCCCTTTATTCCACACTTACTCTCCATCACACCATGTAAAGATATCACATCATGATGGAAGTACTAGCCATGACCATCTTCAGCCAATGACGAGTCCTCACTAGAAACCAACCTTACCAGAACTTGATTTTGGACTTCCAGCCACCAAAACTGTGACTTTCACATATTAGATCTTTTTACATAGTTTCAAAAGTTAAAAGCTGGACACAGTGGCCCATACTTGTAATCCCAGTCACTCAGGAGGCTGAGGTAAGAGGGATTCAAGTTATAGGCCAGCATCAACAACTTAGCAAGATCTTGTCTAAAAATAGAAAGGGTTGGGGTTGTAGCTCAGTGATAGAACACGTTTTTATATAATAACTAGTACCTCAGAAAAATTAAAAACAAAAGGAATGGTTTTCCCAGTGTTGCAGCTCCACAACAGATCACAAACAGCAAACTAGATAGCATGTTAGAAGGCTTTTAAAGGCTGCTTACCAAATGAAGCCTCTGTAACGGAGCCACATCATGGTTTACAAATGACAGACGGTACCAGATCTGGATGAGCACTAGTAAACTGACAGTTGAACATCCTGGGACAGCCACAAAAGTGAAAATTGCCTTGAATTATTTTCTGGCAAAGTAGGCAGAATACATCACAGGAAATATACTTAAAAGTGCTAATATTTTAAGAGACAGTATTCATTTGATTGGAAATTTCATTTGTACATACCTTATTCTCCAAAGAAGTTTACTAAATGAAGCATATACATGTATTAATAGTCCTTTGCTAATTTGGGTTTTGAGTTCTCTAGATGTTAATTGTTTTAACTTTTTTTCCGCATTTCTTATTAAAGAGTAGGACTCTGGGGAATAGCAAAATGAATTAATTATATCAATGTGCTTAGATATACAAGGCCAGAAAGGACCCCTAGAGGTCAAGTAATCTGAAATGTCCCCCCTCTTGACGCATGGACACTTGCTACCTACCCTTTTAGTGATGGCCCTGTCGTTACTTTCCCAAGGTCACCTACACACATACAGGTGAGGGACCCACATCACAAGGATATCATTTGCATTTCATTAGTCATCTCATATATAATAGTCATTTGTTAATGAACTGATTTATTCCAACAGATCATGAGTTCCTTGAGGGTAGAACAACATCTTAATTACACATGTATGTCCAGGGCAGCACAAAACACAGTCTCATTAAACATTTTTTTTTTATGTAAAGGCACAAACACAACCCAGCCTTAGCCTTCAAATATGCTTTCTTTCATACTCTCCATGTAAAATTAGACTTCAGCCTATTCTGAAGGAATAAGACATCATCATATTTATACTTTATAATATTAAGAGTTAAAAGTCACCTCCGTACAATCATAAAACCCAACCACATTTGCTTTCCTGAAGCCTTTCACAGTGCTCCAAGTGTCTGGTCCTACAGAAGTTTCCTGTTGGAAAATTTGAGGAAATTTTTGTAATTTTGAACTGTGAAGGAATTGATTATATCCTAGATTCTTTCAGGGACTTTTCCTTTTCCATCTTCTTTGTTTATTTTTTGTCCAGACTTCAGAAAGAATAATTGGAGCATTTAATGCTTATTACATCATATTATGCCAATGGAAAATAATTTCAATGATTTTCTATAAAAAACAGTCATTCTATCATCAATATTTATTAGAAATGTTGAAATCATATAATTGACTCCACTTTTACTTTAAAAAAATTCCAGTATTCCATAAGCTTCTTTTTATTTTGGTACTGGAGATTGATCCCAGGGGTTCTTAACCACTGAGACATATCCCCAGCCCTTTCTTTTTTTGTTTGTTTGTTTTGAATCAGAATATCACTAAGTTGCTGAGGCTGACTTTGAATGTGTAATCCTCCTGCCTTAGCCTCCTGAGCCTGGGATTACCTGTGTGCACCATAGCACCCAGCAAGCTTCTGCTTTTTAAAAAAATGAGGACACCTAGAAAAAGACGTATCTGCTCACCTTAATTTCTTTTCTCACCTTGAAAATTCATCCTGTCACTTCAGAAACTGAATAACTGAGTTGTTTCTGAAGGTCTAGTTGGTAATTTTATGAGTACGTTGAGGTTAATGTTTTGGAGGGAAGACCATGGAGATAAACTGACATTTTTATCACCTCATATCAAGGAAAAATACTATCAAGGTGATTTACAATTCTTATCAAGAATCATGTATTCTCTCTCTGAATACTGGACACTGAGGATGATTGATGGCCAGTCCATACTTAAATAATTAATTCTTGAGGTATCATACTCTGAGAAGATAAGAGAGGGAAACTCAACCCTTTCTTGCCAGTAAATCACTCACTGTGGAGAAACATCAAATTGACACTTTGGAGCAATTTCCAGAGATCATACACAAAAGAATACTTCATCTTGCTCTCATTTTTTTTTTTGGGGGGGGGGTGGTGGTGGGTAGTATCAGGGATTTAGCCCAGGGGCACTTAATTACTGAGCCACATCCCCAGCCCTTTTTGGCATTTTATTTAGAGACAGAGCCCTACTAAATTGCTGAGACTGGCTTTGAACTCCAGATCCTCCTGCGTCAGCCCCCTCCTGGGATTACAGTCATGCTCCACTTCATCCAGCTGTCACTCAGTATTTTAAAAGACATTATAATCTGTCCTACAGAGTCAATTCAGAGATCTAAAACCATGTTTGTTTCTTTGTTTTCTTTTTAGTTTTCTGAAAGACAATTATCATGTCACATAGCAGGAATGCAATATATTTCTTGCTCAAAGAGATATCATTGCCCTGGATACCAAACATTCATTTTCTCATATCTCTTTCAGTCAGGTGACTCCAGGAGTATTCAGGCCTCTGTGTCATGTTTTAAAAAGAAGCACATGGCAGGCGTAGATTCATTTAGAATCAAATGATGTTTGATGCTGATCATTTCCATTCCTGGATGGACCTATTTATTCCTTTAAGAGATGATAAAAATATTTTACATAAACTATTACTACCTTAAATATCTTCCCAGCTCTTCTGTGCTTCTAGAAATCAGGGTAGCTCTACTCCATACTTATCTCATTCTCATCTGTATCTCTTCTTATTTTTTTATCACCTTGTTTCTCTGAGAGGAATTCTGGATAACTTCTTAAATTATGTTTTCCTGTTCAGGATTTCTTTCTTCAGCTTCATCTTATATGTTATGACATATAAATCTAAAGTTCTTAATTTAGTAATCATTTTTTAGCATTTCTAAAAGTACTTACTGGTCCTTTTTTTAATGCTTGCTTCTTTTTAGTGATTCCTTATCCCTTGATTATTTTACTTTTTAAGTTTTGTTTTTTAAATGTTATTTCTGTATATTTTATATCTGTACCTGCTGTAACTGTTTTTATTTGAAATTCTAACACTGCCACTTATTTTATCTCCTGAATTTTAGTCATGTATATTATCTCCTTATTTGTTTCATTTTCTCATCTATTGATAACTTTACTTAAATAAATGTTTGTATTTTAGAACAATTTAAGATTTTTACAAAACTATAGTGACAATAGCGGTATAGATTTTCCATAAAACCCAGAGCAGTTTCCCCTACTACTAATATAATACATTAACATGATATGTTTGTTACAAGTAATAAACCAGTCTTGGTATTTTATTATTACCTGAAGTCCATACTGTATTCAATTTCCTCAATACTTCTGTTAATACCCTTTTTGAATTCCAGGATACCACATTGTATTTAGGAGTCATGTCTACCTATGCTCTTTTTGGCTATAATGTTTTATCAAAATCTCTCTTTTTAAATAATATTGATAGATTTGAGGACTATTGGTCAGGCATTTGGGGGACTATATGATATTTTTATCAGGAATATACTGATATTTGGGTGGGGGGAAGGAAGAATGTAGAAGTAAATCACAATCTCATCACATCATATCAAAGTAACTGCTATCAATGTAATTTAACATTGTTGATTTTCATTCTGACCACTTATTTAAATAGTGTATGTCAAATTTTTCCACTGTAAAGTTTCTCCTTTTCTCATGTTTCTACTGAATCTTTGAAAGGGAGTCACTATATGTAGCTCACTGTTAATGAGTGAAAAATCACTCTGAAATCAGAGTAGCTACAATAAATTATTTGGAATTCTTCTACATGAAAGTTTTGTCTATACTTCCTGTTTGTTTATTTATTTATTCAATCATTGATTTGTACCTTTATAAGCTTAAGGATATTTATTTTGTAATATCATCCAATACTTATTTTAAGTTGTTCCACTATTGGCCATCAGGAACTAATTTAGTTGAGTCTTGCTTACCTACGACATAAGCATACCATTGTGTTTTGTTTTGGTTGTTATTTGATAATTTCCATACTTATATCTTTTCTTTTTCTTTTTTAGCTCAAGGCTCATCTGGTATATTCCTTGCCTCAGTCTTAGAATGTCATTTCTCCAAGAATCCCAGATTCCTTTTATTGTAAAAAAAAAAAATGGCACTGAAAATCAAGATCTGGGACTAGATGTTCTCATTGCTACTGGAATAGCATTGCTTCTAGACCCTCTCAGCTGACAGAGAAAGGAAATATCTGCGTATATTGACCCATACATATACATATCTCTATATATATTTCAATATCTATTCTTTTGTATATATATTAGACTAAATGTGTTCATGCTGATGTTTACAATTCTAATCCATTGTTATGTAGATCATTCTAGCTTTTGTTTTCCTTAATTATCTATAATTTCCAATCTCAACAGTGATCAATCTGGTTCTAATTCTCTGATATATATGTAGTTATTTGTTAAATCTCAGTACATTTGTATTGTTGCTTCAAAAATGCTATCTTGTACACCATGAGAAAGAGTATTTTTCAAGTGCTGGAGATCAAACTCTGGGCCTTGTGTATACTAGGAAGGCAATCTATGACTCAGCTACATCCTCAGCCCCCAAAAGGAATTTTTTCAACATCTTTACATCAAGTTCTCTTTGCTCTTAGTCATGGACTCCACTTACTTCCAAAGTTACTTAGGTCATCATTCTTTCCTCTACTTTTTTCAGTGAGACTGTTGCAGAACTTAGATTGAATAATGTTATTTTGTTACAATCTGCTTTTCTCCTAGGATTCTGTTCTTCCAATGATTTTAAATGTATATACAAGAAAGTTAACTCTTTTTTTACAAAGTTCAATGGGCTTTGGAAAATACATGGTATCATACAATGTGTAGCTGCCTGAGACTGGCTTATTTCCCCTAGCAATATGCATTTAAGATTCGTTCAGGCATATGCTAGGCTGGCATCAGGGACAGAACTGAGTCCTTCCAGTGTTCCTATGCTGGATCTTTAACCCCCAATATATTTGAACATAATGCCTGTAAATAGGTAATTAAGTTTAATTGGGGGTACTAGGAATGGAACCCTTGTCAAATATGACTAGTAGTTTTAAGAACTTTAAGAGATATCATAGATATGTGAGCACAGAAAAAAGGACATGGGTGACCACAACTGTAAACCAAGGAGAGAAGTCTTGGGACAAACCAAATCTACTGACATCTTATTGAACTCCCAGCTTCCAGGACTGTGAAAAAAAATAAATTTCTGTCATTTAAAGCACCCAGCCTACGGTATTTTGTTATAGCAGTCAAAGAAAATTAATACAACTGAATAGCTCATTTCATTTCATTGCTGAACAGTATCCCATTCACTTGTTGAAAAAGACCTTGGTAGCTTTCAGTTTGATAGCTATGAACAAATCCTCGATAAGCATTTATTTACAGGTTTTGTGTGGACATAAGATTTCAAATAAGTTGGGTAAATGCCTAAGAGCACAACTGTTGGATTGTGTTCAGATATTTTGCCATTTTTTAAGTTGCATTACTATTTCTTATTTTTGAAATTTAAAAGTTTTTCATATACTTTGTTTACAAGTCCTTCATCTAGTATATATTTGGTAAATATTTTTGCCTAATTTTTGGTTTAATTTTTTTTGAGAATATCTTTTAAATTTTTAATTTAAAAAAATCCCTCTTACAGAGTTTTTTTTTCTTTTGTGGATTGTATTCCTACTATTGTATCTAAAAAATCATCTCAGAATCCCAGGTAAACTATACTATGTACTATATATCTTTCTGGAATTTTAATAGTTTTATGCTTTTTGTGAGTCTATAATCTATTTCATGTTAATTTTGTGAAAGATATAAAGTCTTACTGCTTATTTTGCAAATGCATTTTCAATTGTTTTAGTACTGTTAGTTGTGTTGATTTCTGTAGCACTATAGTATAAAAGCTATTTACTATAACTTCATTATCTTCACATGTTGGCAATTCTAGGTCATTTGGCTTTGTACATGAATTTTTAAATCAGTCTGTTGATATCTACAAATAGCTTAATAGGATTTTGATTCAGATTATATTGGATAAATAGGTCAATCTGTAAAGAAATAATATCTTAACAATATTGAGTCAAATAATGAAAGTGGAATTTCTTCAAGTACTTACATTGCTTTTAATTGTTTCCTTTGCCCACAGAAGCTTTTAAATTTCATATCATCCCATTTATTAATCTTGGCTTTATCTCCTGAGCTTAAGGAATCTCATTGTAGAAGTCAATGTCTGTACCTATATGTTGGAGTTTTGACCCTTTGTTTTCTTCCGGCGGTTGCCAACTTTCTTTTCCAATTTCTAGGTCTTTGATCCACTTTGAGTTGGCTTTTGTGCAGGGTGAAAGAGAAGCATATATTTTTAGTCTTGTGTAGAAGAATATAAGTAAATGTAGATATATCATGTCAAATACTTTTTCTATTAAAATGCTTGATATATTAATTGTGGTTATTTCAAGTTTCCTCTCTGGTAATTTCAACATCTATGTGATATCTGAGTTTGGTTCTGATTATCATTTTGTCTCTAACTGTATTTTTCCTGCCTTTTGACATATCTTGTAACTTTTTTGTTTAAAACCAGATATGTCATCAAGTTGTAGGAACTGAGATAAATCCTTATTTTTAGGATTTATGTCAACTTGTTAGGAGTTGAGCTATTTTTAACATTTGCTGTAGCTAGAGGTATAAGAGTAAAAGTCCTGTTTCCCTTCAAGACTTTGGCCTTTGTAGGTTCTCCTCATAGAGAATCTGGGTCTTGTAACTCTTTGTGTGATACATAACATGGTTGCAATGGAGCTCTGTTGTTGTTACTTAGTAAAGTGTAAGGACCGGGGAACATTCAACAATCTTCCAATTGAATCTCAGTCATTTAATGGACCTGGCTCTCAGACTGTAACCTTTACAAGAGTTTCTATAGTGGTATAATTTCTCCTCCCTGCCATCAACTCTCTTTTTTGTCTACTATATTTCCTGAATCTCCAAAACTCCATTGGCACTACCCTTCTCAAGTGAGATCAGAAAGTTGGAGAGGCTACAATTACAGAAACGTCTCTGCTCCAGATGAGATAAGGCTCTGGCATAGCCTTTCCCCAAAGAGTAGGACTTTCTTAGGAAAAAGACTCTAGATAAAGTTCATAAGAGTTACTCTGCCCTTCCCCCCGACAGAGCCCTGAGAAGTTGGTTCTGGCATCTTCACCACAAGTGCCTGTTGGATTTCTAGAAGGTAAAGCTCACAACTGTCTGCCACCCTCCCCCAACCCATGACTAATGCTCCCAAGAGCATCTCATTTCATTCTTTTATACTCAATCTCTGACAATTTTACTTTTCCTACCAGTAGAAACTTCTCTTCCAGGTAAGCAGATCTTGCCTCTGACTCTAGATGCACCTGTCTCTCCAGATACATGTGTGCCACTTTGTCCTATAACCTCAATTCTCTAAGTGTCTAAGAAATTCTTCATTAATTTTAAACATGCATAGATATTTTTTCTTGTAACAATAATAATGATGACTTTCTGTGTTCTTTACATGTGAGAGCTGAAACCAGATATCTAGTTTACTTCTTATTTCTTTTTGCAATGCTGGCATTTGTGTGTGTGTGTGTGTGTGTGTGTGTGTGTGTTGTGTATGTGTGTCTTAACATCAAAGATGATGGATTTCATGTCAGCATCTGATCCAGGTGGGCATATCTGCTATCTGATGTATGCCTGCTATCACCAAGTTCTACTGCTGCTTTTGTTGCACATCGTTTCAGAGGTAGGTGAAATCTCTGGCATAAATTCTAGATATTGCTTATGCATGGGGAGCACACTGGTGACATGGTTAAGAAAGACACAGGCATAGAAGTTCAGGCAAAATACAGGAGAGCAAAAAATCCCATGCACTATCCCAGACTGTAGCAAAGTGTGAACAGTACTATGAAAATTAGGAACTCTTCTGAAAAAATAGCAAAGCATGTGGTTATAAACATAGATGATGTAGGACTTGATCTAGTAATCCATATTCTTATAAAATTCAAACCAAAAGCAATGCTAAAGTTTTTTTTATTAATCCATGCCTGTGAATTTTATCAAAACCACTAAAAATAAACTATTGTTTTTAATTAAAATAATCTAACTAGAAAGAAAATTGAATGTTGAGTTAAATTGTGGAAGGGCAACTAACTATATTTGACCAAGAAAGTAAGATAGAAAAATTATTCTGTATTTCAACTCTTTTCCCAACTACCAGATGAAAATGTGCACAAGTGTACACTTGAACTACTGATTGAAGATGGTCTGTTTCTACTGAGAATGAAAAGAAATGTTTTACATAATCTTTTCCTTTTTCAGGATGGTGGGGTGAATGCTGTCCTAAAATTTTTAACAGCCACTATCACACTATTTCTCCCAAGCCTTCCACTCCTTAAATGAAAATTCCTTATAGAGTAGATTCAATGATAACCACAAGTTATACATTCACTAGTCATGTGTCCACTGTACACTTATGTTATGTTAAAAGTCATATACTTTTAGCAATTACAATGAACTCCCAAGGTTCATTTTTATATACATTTTACAGATAATAATGCTGAAATATGAAAACAAAGAGAGTGCACCCTGTATCACAAAGCTATTAAAAGGAAAATTAATATATTTTCCATGATTCTACTATAGCATTATTGTTCATATTATTCTTATATATTTTGTTATATAACAAACATTGTTTTCTATATAGTGACTATATAATTTTTAGTTTTAGCAAACAAAAATACAGAATATCTCATTAAATTTTAATTCCATATAAATAACATATCTTTTAGTATGTCTCAAATATTGCATGGAACATATTTATGTTAAAAGTTACTTGTTTATATGAAATTCAATTTTAATTGAGTTTTCTGCATTTTATGTAGCAGTCTGTTTATGTATTATCAATTATCTCTTATGTCACAGAGGAGAAAATGGAAGAGAAAAGTGTCACAGAGCTATTAAAATTAATGTCATTAAGGGGCTAACAATGATTGTGTCTGCCAGTTGAAATCCGAGTGATGGAGAAATGACATAATGTTACTCTTCTAGTCGTGCTTAAAGTTTATGAGGAGAAAAGGCTGGAATTTCATGGCCCTTCTGGATGATTTTGTATCCAGACAACAGTTTCCCTGCATCAGGACCTATTCTTTTTGCCTCTCTTTCTGCCCAAGAGTTATCTAGCACATTTGAAATTTGCCAACCTACACTTAATGTTCCCAATCATACTCAGCCAGTGGGAAAGAGAAAAGGAGAGATAGAGTCCCAATCTCCCCATCCTTCTAGAAAGTCAACAGCAGAACAGAGCCCGGTGGTTCATAAGAAAATGCTGCACATTAGTGTCCTTTGTCTTTTTCTCCCTATTTCACAATCTTATTTCCTCGGTTGTACTTTAGCAAAGACCTGTGTGTTCAAATCCTTGTCCCCAAGATTACATTTACAGAAACCTAAGGCAGTGGTCTGGTGAATAAAACAGGAGTCAGGAAGGCTGTTTCCAATAGACAATTCTATTTCATTCAGACCTTGAAGAGCTGAAGGATTTTCATTGCCCTCTGTATAAGGAAGTGTGGTTTATAGCAAACCAGCTACAGATGGAGCAAGGAGAGCAATAGCACTGACCTTCCAGAAATAGAATATTAGGAGTTCAGGTTCAAAGCAATGGCAATTGATAGAAAATAAGGGTCACTCTTCTTTGCCCTCATCCTTTGTGTTTTCATTACCACTTTTTTCCCCGGGCCACAAGTACCTGCTGCCCTATCTCCTGTTCTAGTTTTCCTTTATTATAACAGAATCAATCTTCAGTTTCCATAGCATATTGATGTGTTCTCCTAGAGGGGCGCAAACTTTCATACTTTCTTTGAATTATGCAGCCGTTGTCTGCAGGCCACCATATCACTGAAGCACTCTCCAAATGACCTATTCTATGTCTCCTCCAGAAAAGCCGTTAATGCGCCTTCCAATTTCATGAGGCTGTTACTTTTATTGACATTTATCCTGGAAGCCAAAGAAAGTTACATGATCTCACTAATGACATCCTCACCCTGTGAGATTGTGCATGACATAAATATTCATTAGAGATAAGCTTTGTGTCTGAAAGTGGACTAGATAAGGTCAATAAGAAATCATGTTGAAAATGTGTTCACCTGAACCAAATAATGAATCTATTTGTCATAATGATTAACATGGAGAGACCAATTATAAAGGAGAGAAATATTTTGTTTTATCAAACTTTTATTTGCTTATAGTTTTCCCTTCCAACCAGCCACATAAGTCATTTGTATGATAATTACCAAAAAATGCAAAATTTTATACACACAAGGAAGTTTATATTTTTCATAATTTATAATCCATTAAGCTTTTCAATAAACTAGCTATTTACCATTTGGAAATCCCCATCCTCTTAAAACGGACTCAGAAAGCCAAGGGTCAAATGCTATATCTCACATGCAAATGCTAGACCAAAGTAAGTGGGAAAAGTGGGAGGAGTCACGTGAAAATAGAAGGAAAATTTGGGAAGCAGAGGAAGGGGGACTGTACGGGTAGGAAACAAGATGGGAAAAGTGAGGAACCATAGAATGAAACTCACCAAACTATATAAACAGGCCACAGTGAATTTCACCCTTATGTATATCTATAAAGCACAATTTTAAAAGAAAAACTATGAATAAAAAGAAGGAAGACCAATAGATTACAGGAAGGGGAACAGGGGAGAGACAAGATGGGAAAGGAGAAGTACAGAGGCTGAAATGGAGCCAACTATATTCCATGCTGGCCTTATTATGTCAAAATGAACCTCAATATTACACTAAAAAATTCTTAGAGGAGAATTGGTGTCTTTATATGAAATTTTTCAATTCCAAAGATTCTGTCGTTTTTTTATAGTTTTACTAGTGTTTCATGAGGGGAAAAAAAGATAATGCTAAAATGCCCTGTTGACAGCATTTTATAGCATTACAAAATAGAATTAATAAGCCAATATTTGGAAGTTATCAACATTTTAGAAAATTATACTTGAAACAGTCATACATTTCTGCTGTAACACTTTCAAATAATTTGTAAAGACTGAAATGTTTTAGGTTTCTTAGATATCTCTATCCATATGCTTAAATAGTATTCTCTCTCTCTCTCCCTCTCTCTCTCTCTCTCTCTCTCTCTCTCTCTCTCTCTCTCTCTGCATCTGAACACTATATCATGTCATTTTAAAATGACTGTATTCTACATTTTTTGCTATTAGATGCATATTACACATAACCAGTTCTGAGAACATGCAAGATGCCTTATAGCTTTTTGAGGCAAACTTAACTGTTTCCTGAAAAAGGGTGAGGGGTGTTTGGGTGAAGTAAAAATGCTCAAATGATTTTAAATAAGGCTGACTTACAAGCATAGAATCACAGCAAATCACAACTTAGAGCTATCACATACAGAATCAAATGGAAATCGTGGAGAGAAGTGATTTCCTAAATGACAGGTATTTATTATCCATATTATGGCCCCATAATTTCCCTCTCTACTTTCTCTCAGCTTAGAGCATCTAAGTTTTACTATCCAACAATAAAATGCAAGGGGACAATCTGGTCCTCGTTTTCTGTGGAATATGTAATTTTCCACAAAAGAATTAACAAGGCTGATTTCAGCCCTTCTTTATCCCTAACTGTATTCTCTGACCACTGTTCAAATCCTTTCACATTTGCAAGAAGATGAAACCCTCAGAATCTAGTAACATAAAAATCGGTTTCTTTTTCTGCAATCTTCAATATTCATGCTGCTTGCAACATTTATTAACATGAACATTAGTGACTCTTTCAGTCACATAGTATTCATGACACCTTAAAAGTTATTGATTTTTTTTCCCATTGAATTCAATGAATTTGTGAGGTATTCTTAGATCGTGTGAATACTGCTGTTGTATCAGGGAATTCTGCCCTGTCTTCCAAGTCATTTGTGATCTAACTTCCTCTCATTTTTACATGTATAGCACAGCCATAATTTTACTGGCTCCAATTATCCACCTTACATTTACATTACACATTAGCCCCATCAGAAGATATAAAATGATATAGATTATTGCTTTGGGGAATAAGAGGGGCTCTAAGAAAGCAGTATGTGGATTTCCTGGGAAGAACCACTTCAAGAGATTCTGAAAAGATTTATTTTTAAGCCCATGAGAAAGAGGAATAGATAGCTACAAAGGGGGAAAATATAACTTCCACAAACCAACATAATGAATTCCTGCTTTGTTATTTGTGGAGCAGAGGAAATGCATCTTTTCTTCCAACGGGGTGCTTGAAACAGATTTTACCAGCTCCAGGAGGTCAAGTGCATGCTTCCCAATGGCATGTTCGGTGAACCATGCTAGTAGATGGAGAAAAGCATGGTGGAGGCATATAAAATGCTGCAAATTGGTACCTTATCTCCAGATACATGTTGTTGCACATTTACCAACACAACTCCGCTTCCGTTACAGTATTTGATGAATTAAATAATAAAGAAATGTGGGCAGGGTTCCCTGGCAGTTTCTGAACATGCAGTTCTCTGGCACCAAAACCTCTCAAGTAGGTTTCCTGTGGGCAAGTTACTAATGATGTCACAGTTATCCAATGAAAGTTTTAACAACATTCTTTCACCTACTCAGAAGTAGTATTCATTTGTCAGATCTCAACCTATCTCTTCTACCATCACTACAAGTGGCTAAAGCAGCCGTTGGAAACACATAATGTCAATAACAACTGATGCTTTTTACTGAATTTACAGATAATTCCTGTGTTTTGGCAAAGTGAAGGTCAGACCAGAATGCATTCTTCCCACACTCAGGCACACACTGTGTTTTGCTTAAAGGATTGTTTTTTCCTTCTTAACCTTTGTATCTAAGATGCACGTAAATAGCGATAGTGAGTGGCAAGGTTTAATCAGCTATTTTATTTGGGAAAGTTAAAGAAATGTGCAGAAATTAACAAATAGACTGATTATGTTGGTTTTTCATCACTGTGACCAAAATACCTGACACAAACAAGTTGGAGGAGGAAAGGCTTAATTTCAGTTTCAGAAGTCTCAATCCATGTTGGCTGCTTCCATTGTTTAGGCCTAAGGTGAGACAGAACATCATGGTGGAGGTGCAAGGTGGAGGAAAGCTGCTCATCTCATGGCAGCCAGAAAGCAGAAAGGAGAAAGGAAGAGGCTAGGGGCAAGATATAGTTCCCAAGGACATGAATTCAGTGAGCTACTTCCACCAACTTTCCCAACTTTCCCACAATTTCCATCATCTCACAGTCCAGTCAGCTATGAATAGATTAACTCACTAATGAGAAGAAAGACCTCATGATCCAGTCATTTCCTCAAAGCTCCACCTGTGGCCACTGTTGCACTGGGGACCAAGACCTCCAAACATGAGTCTGGGGGACACTTCATATTTGTTCCATAGCACTGTCTAAACAACGTCATTAGGTAACTTTTGCATTAAGTGCAATTTATCCCATTTACTTTAGTTATGACCTAGGAATCATTTATCCAGATCAATACTTGTGGCAAAAAACCTAAGTTATAATTATGAGGAAATAGGGAAAGTTTTATCTTTTAAATAGGCTTTTTGAAGCACTTTTAGATTCACAGCAAAATTGAGGAGAAAATACTTGGTTTCTACACACCCCATACTCCTTTCCTGTACCACACAGTCTTCCCACTATCAACATCCCACACCAGAGTGCTACATTTGCTTCAGTAAATAAAAATACATTGACACACCAGGCATGGTGGCACACGCCTGTGATCCCAACAGCTTGGGAGGCTGAGACAAGGAGGATCGCAAGTTCAAAGCCAGTCTCCGCAACCATGAGGTGCTAAGCAATTCAGTGAGACCCTGTATCTAAATGAAACATAAAATAGGGCTGGGGATATGGCTCTGTGACAGAGTGCAATCCTTAGTACACCCTCCCCCAAATACATTGACACAACATTATCACTCAAAGTCCTAAGTTTACATTAGGGATCACTCTTTGTATTGTACATTCTGTGGGTTTCAATAAATGAGTATTGACATGGCAACATTATTGTAAAATTATACAGAATAGTTTCACTGCCATAAAAGTCCCCTATTCATCTCTCCCTCTCCCCAAACTACTGGTTACCCCTCACATTCTTTACTTTCCCCACAGTGTTGTTGTCTTTTCTGGAATATTTATACTTGGAAACATACAATATTCATCATTTTCAGACTGACCTCTTTCACTTAGTAATATGCATTTAAGTTTCCTCTGGCTATTCAGGGCTTCAGAGTATATTTCTTTTCAGTGCTGAATGATATTCCATTGTCTTAATGCACCAGAATTTATCCAAACATTCACCTGTGAAGAATATCTTAGTTGCTCCCAATTTTGGGAAATTACAAATAAGGCTGCTATAAATATTCAATGCAGGTTTCTGTGTGGACATAGTTTTCAGTTCATTGGGAAAGATATCTTAGATCAAAGATATCACAGAAAACTTGAGATGTGCAGCAACTGTATCCATGAGGGCCCACATAAAAGATTAACCATAAACATCTGATTTGTGTTGTACAAACCCAATACAAATAGTTCTATCTACCTTCTAATTGTTACACAATTTCTGCACAGAATTCTGATCTTGAAAATGTTATTACTCATATTAAATTTTTTAGTTCCTAGAATATACCAAGCTCTTTCCTTTGAGGGCACCTTGGAATTTGCTGTTCCCTTCAGCAAGTATGCTAATCTCTTGATGTCCAACAATTGCAGTGTCTAACCTCCAGGAATCAATTTAAATGCCTGGTTCCAAAGAATCCAGCTCTAACAATCCTCTAAGAAGCCACAGCCCATTATTGTTCCCTGTTTTCTTCTTCATAGCAGTAAACTGGACAGTAAACATGAATAAAATAAGACGGTACCCACCTGAAATCATTCCACATATGATTTTTCAACTTTAGAGTGGCGAAAAAAAATGATATGTATCAGGACATTGAGTTTTGAATTTTGATCTTTTCTCAGGCTAATGATATGCAATGCTCTATTACAATACAGAAAGATAAATACTGTAAGATTTCACTTATATGTGTGATCTAAACGTCATATTCATGGAAGTAGGAAGTAGAATGGTCATTAAAAGAAGCTGGGGGGGGGGCGGGGGGGGCTGGGGATGTGGCTCAAGCCGTAGCGCACTCACCTGGCATGCGTGCGGTGCAGGTTCGATCCTCAGCACCACATACAAACAAAGATGTTGTGTCCGCCAAAAACTAAAAAATAAATATTAAAAAAATTCTCTCTTTCTCTCTCTCTCTCTTAAAAAAAAAAAGAAGCTGGTGGAGGGACAGGTTGGAAAAGGAGACATGTTGGTTCATAACCCACTTGAATCTAATGTATGAAATATGTCAAGAGCTTTGTAATGTTTTGAACAACCAATAAAAAAAATAGAATGACAAGTTGCAAAAATTAAAAGAGTAAAAAGTTTCAACAAGACAGAAGGACTAAACTTTAGTAATCTATTTCAGAGAAACATATAGTAGTTGTTTTAATAATTTATTTCAGAGAATGGTGATAATTATAAATAATAATAATGCATCATATGTTAAAAAGTGCTTAATGATTATATTTTATATGTTCTCTCTACAACAAATTGATAAGTATATGAGGTGATAGATAAACTAATTAGCTTGATATAACCATTCTACAGTATGAGCATATATCACAGCATCGCAGTGTACCCAACAGATAGATATACACAATTATTATTCATCAACTAACAATAAATTTTTAGATGGATTGATCCTAATCAGGTATGGGCTAATAGAAGAAGACTAAACAAAGAAATCCAAATTTAAAATATGATAATTATCACTTATATTTTAAATTGCACAAAGCTTTATTCTCTGCTCCATAATTGCCACCCATCATAAGGATGAAAAATATATTCTACTGTGATAATTGCTCAGAACATGTAAGAAATGGGTGCCTTTACATAAACTCATCTAGAAATGTTTTACTCACTTGACAATATGTGTTAGGATTATAGAAAAGAAACTATTTAACTGCAAAACTTGCAAATCAAATGTGTCAAAAATAAAGGCAATGCTATAACACCACCGAATATCTGGCTACCAAATAGTTATAACTCACTTGAGCTAACTTTGTACTACCAATATTAAAATGTATTAATCACTGAGAAGATAAATAAAAAACGCAGTAATCTGAATACCTTCCTGTATTTGACTTCCTACTACAGTAGCTCCGTAGCAGGCAAATCAATTCGTTTTAACTATTTTTTCTTCCCTTTCACTTCACTTGTGATTCTAGTGAAACAGATAAATATTTCAGGGACTGCCTTGGTCCTGAAGAAGGAAGGTTTGGCAGTTAATACTATGCCTGTTACATAGCAGGCATGTTGCACTCTTCATAAACATCTGTGGGAGGTCTCCTGTCCCTGCTTCATAGTCCCTTTCACCATAGCCAAGGGGCAAATAGCTCATTAAGTGAACTCCATCCTGCTGAGGGCCATTGCCAAGTTGGAATGACGCATCGAAATTTCCTTGCCAGCGTACCCCATGTTAAATGGACTTGCCTTGGAAATTCGCTGTGACATTGCATGTGTGTTTGAGAAAGGTGACCCTGCTCAAGGACGAGGGTGGATCCAGGATTAGGGTGTATCCTGCAGGTTTGAGGAAGTATCCCGCTCCTTGGGTTTAGGGCGTTCCCAGTTTAAGACAAGTTTAAGGTGTTCCCAGTTTAAGACAATATGGGTTTTAGGGAAGTTGGATGTTGAAGATTATTGCTGCTGGGAATAGGGCGTTCCTGCTGCCTGAGCTCTGCCTGAGCTCCTGTTGAGTTCTCGTGAGATTCAGAAAGTATTTGGAAAAAAGCCTCGTGGAGTAGGTGATTTGGGCGGCTGCAGAACTGGGATTGCCCCAGAACGTGTGTAGAGGCCGGTGTGAGTTCGGGAATAAAGAATTGCTGTTTGAATCTACAAAGGTGTGTGGTGGCTCGTGATCTTGTGCCCAGCCAAGACTGCGGCACCATCCAGTCTGGCTGAAGTGTTAGCAAGGGTGTCCAGGCAGCGGTACCATGCAGTTGTTCTGCAGATTTCACTGTGATGGAGTTGTCCATATGGTTTATTAAATATTAATGTCTTTAATGCTAACTCTGCAAAATTATGGGAAACAACAGAAGTATTCCCTTTCCTGTTGATGCTTTAGCTTCCTACCCTATAGTTGCCTTCCAGTCCAGAAACTGTGGAGAGAATATTATCAGGGTGTGAAGGCTGGACTTCAGAGTCCAATTTCAGACCCAGCAGATGAATTACTGAACAAATACAGAAAAAGAAGAATGATCTCATCTACTGTGTTTTCATTTTCTCTTTCTTTGGCTGGAGGAAGAGTGAATCTTAGACCAAAATAGTGAGGAACACAACTAACACACCAACTTTATACCAAAAAGCACCTACCATTTGAAAGACTTGAGCCTCTTTGTAAAAATCAGGCAGGGCAAAGTACTTGTTTTCCTTCCTTGCTTGTATCATATTGTGTTTTAATTGTTTACTGGTGTGCATTTCCTCTACCAGGTAATAAACAAGGATAGAGGAGTCTTTTATTTATTGATGCCTGGTACCTGATACAATGTCTTGCAAAAGTGGGAGCTCATCATATGGTTGGTGAAGAAATAAATGAACATTAATAGATTTAGACAAAATAAGCTACAGATTTTTGAGGTTTCAGACTTCAACTTATAAGGGAAGGTAAAAGTTATCTGAAATATATTCAGTTATTGTTACACTATATTCAGATCATGTGTAAAGCATGATCTGTCTTAGTCATGTTATAGGATAATAGTGACCTGTGTCTATAACTATAAAATTAGCATAAGTGAGTTATAGAAATAACTTTATGTAAACCTATAGCTCTACCCTTGTCCATCTTTATAAACTGTATGAATACATTTTTTCTCATTTAAAAACAAAAGCACTTTCTGGGCCACATATTTTCCACATTTAGTCTTTTGCATTTTACAAAGCACCAAGACACCAGAGACAGTCGATAGCAATACATATCTTACATTTTTGCTAGCAATTAGAATATTGTGATTGTTAAAATATTGATTATGAAACATTTTCTTAAATCACAAATAGGTTTTCTTCTACAACAAGAGAATTATTTGCAAATAGTTTTAAATAATCTGTCAAGAGAAATGACCATTATTATAATTTAGTTTAAATGTTAAGACTCATTACAATATAAACAATAAATCACAAGTGTAATAGTTTTAACAAACCATAACCATGGTTACCTACCTTCTAGCTTTTTCCCAGATATGACACAACTCTGAAGGTAAAATGTTCCACTTTCTAGTTGTCTTAGGTAAAAAAAAAATCACAGTAAAACTTATTTCTATGTATGATTGTTCAGATGAAAACTTAGTGGTAAGTTTTGTAATTTTCTTTTTAAAGATGAGTAAAATACATCTGTTTCTTAGAAAAATTTCCATTCCATATATAGTTATATATTATGAACCAAGTATCTAGGGGTTTCTATAAGGGGAAAGGGTTGAAATCAAGACTATATATTAAAACAAGAGGAATACTGTGATGTCTTAAACTTGAACTCTGGAAATACTATAAAACAGTTAAGAGCAGTCTTTGTAGTTCCTCAGCCTCCCTCTTGTTCTCTTGTCTTCAAGTTTCTAGAGCCTTCTCACACACTCTCTGAGCATCCATGATGCTTTCCAGTCAAATCTCATATCAAGTGATTTCATCTGCCTACTCTGTTATAAAGCTAGAATAAGATTGAAAGATAAAACAGCTGTTCCTGATGGCTTTTTAAATGTGCCCCAAAGATGCCAATGTGTAAGTGCTATAAACAATATCAAATATCTTTGGGCCAGGTACAGAGGCACACAACTGTAATCCCAGCTACTTGGGAGGCTGCAGCAAGAGGATCACAAGATCAAAGCCAGTCTCAGCAACTCAGCAAGGTCCTAACCAAGGTAGAAAGACCCTGTCTCCAATTTAAAAAATTTAAAAAGGACTTAAGATGTGGTTCAATGTTAACCACCCCTGAGTTCAATCCCCAATACCAAAAAAATAAATAAATAAAATAAAATCATTGACATTCGTATATCCCATAAAATAAGTCATTATATTACCTTTAATGGGAAAAATGTCTCATAAAAGTTTATAGTTTTTAATTGTACATCATTCAAATAGATGCAGATTAAGCTATAGATGCACATAGATATAGGTATATGTATAGATAGAGGTACAGGTACAGGTGTAGACAAGGTATAAAGTGGGTCACCATAACCCAACACCATTATATATAGGCCTCCTCTCAGCCCTATGTTTTGCCCCAAATAAAATTCTCTTTTGAAAGGTACCTGACCACAGCTAGTAGGATCAGAGAATACCTTCAGAAAATGACATTCTAAAGTCAGCTTTAAGAAAGGTATATTCCTCTCACACCTGTAATAATCCCAGCTACTTGGGAGGCTGAGGCGGGAGGATTATAAATGTGAGACCAGTATGAGCAACTTTGTGAGGCCCTGGCTCAAAATAAAAAATTAAAATGTAGCTCTGTTGTAGAGTGTGTGCCTAGCATGTTCAAGTCCCTGGGTTCAATCCACAGCAACACACACTCACACAAGAGAAATCTATGATCTTATCAAATTCAAAACATCATAACAAAATAAAGTCAATCTTTAGATTGGTAAACAGTAATGAGCAGTATTTTGCTAATAGGGACATACCTTGCTGTTTAAATTGAATCATCTAATATATGCATGGAACATTATATAAATTCCTGACCAGTGCCAAAATTCTCTCAATTCTAAAATTGAAAAGGATAAGATATTGACATCCAAATATTAGGAAAAAATAACTTTTGTCTGTATTTTGTCTGTATTTTAAAACAGAAGTTACCCACTAATAGTGTTAGATAAAAATTTTGAAAATACATTGTTGTAATCAAGATTTTCATTTTGTACTTCTTTGTGAAAATGCAGATAGACTAATATCCATGGTCACTGTGTTCCATTTCCATTGATTTATTTTCAGTTGTACTAACCAAAGACAAATTGTGTACTTTATCACTTTGTTTAAAATATCATGTAATATTTTTTAAAAATTTGCTCCAGCACTATGCAACATCACATGTTAATGTAATGGTAATATTTTATCTCCTTTAAGCCATTTTGTGGCCCCAATTGCATTAGGAAAAAAAAAAGTGTAACTAGATCTTGGTGCTGAAATCCTATTAGTTTAACTCAGCATGCTGGTTTGGCCTCCAGCAAATTCCTTAAGTTTGAATTAAATCAATTTGTGGTCCTATTTATTCCAGAGAAGAGTTAAACCAAATAGCCAGACATTTCATTTACTGCAATTCTAGAGATTTAGAAAAGAAGAATATATTTTTAACCCAAATATGTTATCCTTCCCCCACTAAACTAGTACATATTGGGAGACTATGTTTTCATATTATTTCATTTCTCATGCTGCAGAGCTTGGTATCTATTGATACTTAACATTTAATTATAAATTTAATGGCATACATAAATGGCTATCTTTTCATTACAACTTAGCACCAAATAACTCTTAAATAATAACATTGATAAACCCTGCACCCATAATGAATGCATATATTATTTGGGGGATGAGTTGAGGTATCCCAAATGGTACAAAAAATGAAGTAGACAAAGGTCATAATCTTGTAAATTGATTACACGAAGATAAGTTAGTAATACATTTCAATGAGCAATTCAATGCATGAGTATGTTAGGGTGAAAAACAGTTAAAAAAAATCATGTCATGGATCTTATATCCTAGTAGAGGAGACATCCAATAAATAAAAGGTAAAAATTATGTAGCATATTAAAATGATAACTGCTATAAATCAAGTGAAAATGTAGAACAAAATAAGGGGCAATTTTTAATGATAGTGATATGAGCTGTTGTAAAGTTGCAGCATTGGAAAGGATGAGAGTCTGAAGAATTGGCCTGAGAGAGAACATTCTAAGCAGAGCCAGCACGTAGACCAAAGAGAAATCCTAACATGAGATGTGTTTAAGGAAGAGCAAGGGGTAAATGTGGCTTTCTGGGGTAATGGAAGTAGGCAAGAGTTAAAAGGTAATGGGGGAGGGGGGTAGATGGCACAGAGCCCAGCGCAGAATGACTGTAAGAACTTCAGTATTGGGGCTGGGGATGTGGCTCAAGCGGTAGCGCGCTCGCCTGGCATGCGTGCGGCCCGGGTTCAATCCTCAGCACCACATACCAACAAAGATGTTGTGTCCACCGAGAACTAAAAAATAAATATTAAAAATTCTCTCTCTCTCTCTCTCTCTCTCTCTCTCTCTCTCTCTCTCTCTCTCTCTCTCTCCTCTCTCACTCTCTCTTTAAAAAAAGAAAAAGAAAAAGAAAGAAAAAAAAAAAAGAACTTCAGCATTTACTGAGTACCATGAGGAGTCATCGTACTGCAATAGGTAGCAAGAGGCCTGAGCAGAGAAACAGTGCCATCAGATTTCAATTACTGTTGAAGTAATCATGTAGCAGCTGATGGTAGTTCAGTTCAGGGTGGAAATGGTGGAGAGGTGCTTAAAAGTGGTCAAATATGGATTCAGTTTGAAATAAACAACCTTTTTGACAGATTGAATAAGGAGTATGAGAAAAAAAGGTGAAGCAAAAGTGGTCTTGGCCTGAGCAACTCAAAGGATAGAATATCTTTAATTAGGATGAGAAAAACTGGGTGTAGGACATGAAAAGAAGAAGATCAGGAGTTCATTTGGGGATCTTAAGTTTTTTTTGGGATGCATTCGAAGCAGAAATGCTGGGCAGGTGGGTATATGAGTCTGGACTTCAAGTGAAAAGTCCAGGCTGGAGATTTGAACTTGGGGGTGATCAGTATCTAGACAGTATTGAAAACTACTGGCCTGGCTGAGACCACCAAGGAAGCCAGTGTATGGACCAAACCTGAGACCTGGGAAATATGTCATTCACAGGTCAGGATGGAGGAAGATGGACCAGAAAGGAGCAAACTGGAAGCAAGGAGAAAAGCAAAGGGGCTGTGGTCTCAGAAGCCACATAATAAACCGTCTTAGAGAGGAGCAAGAGACCCATATAGTCTAGCTCTATGTCTGGTCAAATGAGATGACAGTGGAAAACTGGACATTTGGTTAAACAAAACAAAGCAAGCTAGTTTATTTGTAAATTCAAATATGTCACTGTTTTGTGAACATTGACATTTTGCTTAAAACATGGAAGCATCCTTCACCTAAGATTTTTGTTCTTAATGTTCTTTTACATTGCTGTATAATTGCACTTCTCTTTGATGTTTATGGTTGCTCTTAAATCCTTTAAGTCCTGATGTCTATTTAGTATCCTTCTCTGCACATCCTTTTGGATGCCCCTCCCTTTTTAGCTTTATTTTCTTTTCAAGTTTATAATATAGGGCAAATGTTTGAGTTCACCTTTTTAAAAACAATTTTCTCAATCTATCTTATTTGGGGGGAGGGGTTATTTTTCCAGATCATTTCACATGCATACTTTATTATAGCTGCCTAGTTTTATAGATGAGTTTATCCAACATTATTCATCCTTCATATTTTTAAAGACCAAAAGAACAGAATTATAACTGTTATGACAATAAAAATCTGCTTTTTTCCCAGTCATTTCTCATGAACTTGACAATAGAGCAATATTCTTCCTCTTGCATTCATGTACTATTAAATTGCATTAACTTATTTTAAAAATTAGTTTGATCCACATCAAGATTTTGTTCCTAATTCTTCCCCTCGAAAACCTCCAGATTGCATATATTTCCTGCTACTTTTATGTGGATTAGAAATTGTTATCATCTTCATTTCTGTTCATTGTATTTCTGGGCATTCTTCTGTTATTATTTACCAATGCTGACTATCATTCTGACTGACCTTTGTAATTTCTTATTTATTCAGATCATGCCTTCCTTCTATTGTACATTTCTTTACACATATCAGAGGTCCATTCCAATTTACTCAGTGTTCTGAAGCCAATAAATGTCATGTCCCACTGTGAAAATGTAACTGTTAATATAAATTGAATCTAGTTAGAGACTGCAATAGGTAGCAAGATAGAGGTCATATGTGAATTGATAATTGGGAATAATAACAATAGAGTTAAAGGGAGCATGTACCATCTAGCTGACAGGAAAAATATGGAAAAAGCCAATATGAAGTCCTTTTTATCCTTGCAACTTCAAGGCACTGTACTGCTAAGTCATATTCCAAAGAGTTCTCAGAGACTTCCTGCCTAAATAATAAATACTTGTGCATCTCACATACACTCAAACATCATGAAACAAGAATGCAGCACAGCCACAGCATAAGTTAATGGGTGGCTGTCCTGCTCTCTTCATCTTTAACTGAATATTTTCATTTACATGAATATTTTAAGTTTTGACAAACTGTTTATTTTGACAGATTCAATTATCAAGTTAGGCAAGGGAGTCAAGCTGATTTACTGTCATTGAAGACTTCACTGAGCAGAATGTCTCCAAATGATTTCTTTTTTTCCCAATAAACTGTAACCTACATGGTACACTCTCATGGTAAGTAATATCTGTGTTTTGATACGTCAAAAAATGGAAAATATCTCTCAGAATTTACTTATGCTTCAGAGGTCCTTCTAAAGATTTAAAACATTTTGGATATACCCTCTCCTTTTAAAGGAAGAAAACAACACTATTAAATGTTATGTAAATAAATTTCCTGTGATTCAAAACTCCAAAGTATTAAAACTATAATATAAACTTAGAAGAGAGGAAATTCACCCATTGTGTGTACTTTATTTTCAGTTCTGATTGTAGTTTTTTTAAGAATTTACAGGAGACCCAAAATGATGCTAGCGCCCACAAAATGATAAATTAAATATGAAATTGGAGGGTTTTTAAAGTTTATAGAACTTTCTCTTAAATATCAAAGTAACAAATTACAACAAACAACATTTCATGAGATTTGAATTCTATCCACAGTTGAAGCAATTAGCTGATTGTTTTCAACAACTGTTATTTTGCTCCTCCATTTGGGATTTCCCTGAGGGAAAAAATGGCTGAATTTTATAATAATTATCATTCTTTTATTTTTAATTTTATTTTTTATTGGTTGTTCACAACATTACAAAGCTCTTGACATATCATATTTCATACATTAGATTGAAGTGGGTTATGAACTCCCAATTTTACCCCAAATGTAGATTGCAGAATCACGTCGGTTACACATCCACATTTTTACATACTGCCATATTAGTGACTGTTGCATTCTGCTACCTTTCCTATTCCCTACTGTCCCCCCTCCCCTTCCCTCACATCTTCTCTCTCTACTCCATCTACTGTAATTCATTTCTCTCCTTGTTAATTTTCCCATTCCCCTCACAACCTCTTATATGTAATTTTGTATAGCAATGAGGGTCTCCCTTCATTTCCATGCAATTTCCCTTTTCTCTCTCTTTCCCTCCCATCTCATGTCTCTGTTTAAAGTTAATCTTTTCTTCCTGCTCTTCCTCCCTACTCTGTTCATACTTGCTCTCATTATATCAAAGAAGACATTTAGTATTTGTTTTTTAGGGATTGGCTAGCTTCACTAAGCATAATCTGCTCTAGTGCCATCCATTTCCCTGCAAATTCTATGATTTTGTCATTTTTTATTGCTGCGTAATACTCCATTGTGTATAGATGCCACATTTTTTTATCCATTCAACTATTGAAGGGCATCTGGGTTGGTTCCACAGTCGAGCTATTGTGAATTGTGCTGCTATGAACATTGATGTGGCAGTATCCCTGTAGCATGCTCTTTTAAGGTCTTCAGGGAATAGTCCAAGAAGGGCAATAGCAGGGTCAAATGGTGGTTCCATTCCCAGCTTTCCCAGGAATCTCCATACTGCTTTCCAAATTGGCCGCACCAATTTGCAGTCCCACCAGCAATGTACAAGTGTACCCTTTTCTCCACATCCTCGCCAGCACTTGTTGTTGTTTGACTTCATAGTGGCTGCCAATCTTACTGGAGTGAGATGGTATCTTAGGGTGGTTTTGATTTGCATTTCTCTGACTGCTAGAGATGGAGAGCATTTTTTCATGTACTTGTTGATTGATTGTATATCCTCCTCTGAGAAGTGTCTGTTCAGGTCCTTGGCCAATTTGTTGATTGGGTTATTTGTTATCTTATTGTCTAATTTTTTGAGTTCTTTGTATACTCTGGATATTAGGGCTCTATCTGAAGTGTGAGGAGTAAAAATTTGTTCCCAGGATGTAGGCTCCCTATTTACCTCTCTTATTGTTTCTCTTGCTGAGAAAAAAACTTTTTAGTTTAAGTAAGTCCCATTTGTTGATTCTTGTTATTAACTCTTGTGCTATGGGTGTCCTATTAAGGAATTTGGAGCCCGACCCCACAATATGTAGATCGGAGCCAACTTTTTCTTCTATCAGATGCAGAGTCTCTGATTTGATATCAAGCTCCTTGATCCATTTTGAGTTAACTTTTGTGCATGGCGAGAGAAAAGGATTCAGTTTCATTTTGTTGCATATGTATTTCCAGTTTCCCCAACACCATTTGTTGAAGATGCTATCCTTCCTCCATTGCATGCTTTTAGCCCCTTTATCAAATATAAGATAGTTGTAACTTTGTGGATTAGTCTCTGTGTCCTCTATTCTATACCATGGGTCCATCCGCCTGTTTTGGTACCAGTACCATCCTGTTTTTGTCACTATTGCTCTGTAATATAGTTTGAAATCTGGTATCGCTATACCGCCTGATTCACACTCCCTGCTTAGAATTGTTTTTGCTATTCTGGGTCTTTTATTTTTCCATATGAATTTCATGATTGCTTTCTCTATTTCTACAAGAAATGCCGTTGGGATTTTGATTGGTATTGCATTAAACCTTTAGAGAACTTTTGGTAATATCACCATTTTGATGATGTTAGTTCTGCCTATCCATGAACAGGGTATATTTTTCCATCTTCTAAGATCTTCTTCTACTTCTCTCTTTAGGGTTCTGTATTTTTCATTGTATAAATCTTTCACCTCTTTTGTTAGGTTGATTCACAAGTATTTTTTTTTTTTTGAGGATATTGTGAATGGAGTGTTTTTCCTCATTTCCATTTCAGAAGATTTGTCGCTGATATACAGAAATGCCTTTGATTTATGCGTGTTGATTTTATATCCTGCCACTTTGCTGAATTCATTTATTAGTTCTAGTAGTTTCTTTGTAGATCCTTTTGGGTCTTCTAGGTATAGAATCATGTCGTCCGCAAATAGTGATAATTTAAGTTCTTCTTTTCCTATTTTTATGCCTTTAATTTCTTTTGTCTGTCTAATTGCTCTGGCTAGTATTTCAAGGACTAAATTAAATAGAAGTGGTGAGAGAGGGCATCCCTGTCTTGTTCCAGATTTTAGAGCTTGAGCCACATCCCCAGCCCCTTCTTTTTTTTTTTTAAAGAGAGAATTTTTAATATTTATTTTAGTTTTCGGCGGACACAACATCTTTGTATGTGGTGCTGAGGATCGAACCCAGGCCGCACGCATTCCAGGCGAGCGCGCTACCGCTTGAGCCACATCCCCAGCCCTGTAATTCATTCTCAATGTGTTCTTTCGCTGCTTGAATTTGCTGTCTCGTGTCCCCTTTAAGGTTCCATTCCATCTGTCTAAGGTGTTCCTGAGTTCTTTATATGACCATTTTTCTGATGACTCTAGGTCCTCCTGAATATTTAGGCTGTCCTGCATTGTTTGTACTCCTTTTCTTCCTTGCTTTTTCAAATTGCTCATGTTACTTCTTGTTTTCTTTGAGTGCTGAGTTACTGTTTACTCCTATAAATTTATTTGATGCTTGGGAGGAAAGGTATTAGAAGGGAAGGGAAGAAGTCACTAAAGAGAATGAGAGTAAGCAGGTAGATTTCAAGGAAGGGGGAATAAGAAAATTGAAAAGAAATGAAAAGACAAAAAGAAGAAAAAAATAGGAAATAAAAAAAGAAAAAAAATTTAAAATTTTTTTTAAAAAAATAATAATAAAAAAAATTAACATTAAAATTAGAAGAAAAAAAATATTAAAAAAATTGTAAAAAAAATTAAAAAACAATAAGAAAGAAAAATGAAAATGAAAGAAAAAACCCAAATCAAAAAAAAGAGAAAAAAAAAACTAGTAAATGCAGTCTTAGAGTTTGATTAACTTCTCTTCCAGTAGGTGGCGCTGTGCCCACCAGGCCAAGTTTCTCCTGTCAATACATGGGAACCAATCACTGTGCAGCAGCTCCTCCCAGACTGGGTGAGTCTCCAATCCTGAGTGCCTAGGGCCTCCTCTTGTGTCTAGTCACTTCCCACTTTTCCTCTAGCCAGGCCCCTCTCACGGGTGCCGCTCACCACAATACTGGCTACACGCCAGGTCTGCTGCTCCCGGGAGCCCTCTTTTCATGGACGACTGGGCACACTCTCCCTGTTTGCCATTCCCTCAGACCCTAAGTTTGTAGAGCTTGGGGCTGAGAATCCTCAGCGAATTTTACTTGCCCTCTGGTAGCCACGCCCCCAGTAGCTGGTGCAAGAGACCTCAGTTGTCAGCACTGGTGAGAGAGGTAGCCGGGAGTTCCGCGCCACAGTCCCACGCCACGTCTGATTCCCTGGGTCTGGCTATCGTGCTCACGGGAGAGCTGGAAGGGGCCCTTACTGGAGAGCTGCGAGGGGCCCTTAAGGTTTCCCCGATGTGTGGAGAGGGAAGGCTAGGGAATTACACAACTGTAGCCGCAGGTTTCAATGAAGTTATCTCCTCCACTGCAGTCTGGTGACATCAGTTCTCTGCCATGGTGGTGTCTCTTGCAAATGGCGACAGTTCGTTTCCCTTTGCCGGGTGACCAATGCAACGGGTGGGTCCTTACTGTCTCTTCCAAGCCCTGTTTCAAACCTGTGGCCACTACCTATGAAGGCTCGGTTGGCATTTACCTCTGTAGGAACAGAAGGGCCGACCAGTTGTTTCAGCCGGATGGATTAGTGCTGAGTCACAGCTGTTTGTCTGCGGGAAGCAGGCGAACGGGAGCTTGAATTCAGCCGATCCGGGCTCAGTGTGTGTTCTGAGAGGCCCAGACTGATCGCCCCAGATCCACGTCAGTTCAGCATTGCCTAGTGATCCTGAGCAAACAGAATTTAGATTGTTTATGACTCCCTATGCCCGCACAGCTGAAGAGGTCAGAGACTTGATCTCTCTGCGTCCGCCACCATGTTGGAATGAACCTAATTATCATTCTTAATGTTAATGAACATCCAAGTCTACTTAAACAAAGAATTCATTCTAGAGTCTTTGTTAAGGCTATGTTTGATCAAGAGCTCAAAGAAAACAGGAAAAATACCTTGTCTACTTAACTAATTTTTGATGCTTTTATCCATATCATACCAAGTTATGTACAAAATTAGTTGACATATCCAACATCCATCCCTCATTTAACTTAAAAAATCAAAACTCCCAGCTTGCTAAAAATAAAAGGGAAGTTCCTCAAACTAACAAAGTTTATCGAGGTAAAACTTACAGCTTACACACTTAAGGGTGAAAAACCAAATGCTTCCTCTGCGAGATCAAGAACAGTCAAGGATGTTCACTCTCATCATCTCTACTCAGCATTGTACTAAAGCTTCTAGCCAGGGCAAGAAGACAAAACAATAAATAAAAAGCATTGGCTACAATTTGAAGATGGGTAGTCTTCTCCAATGGTCCATCTCCCAAGTGTGTTGTCCCCAGGGTAGCTCTTTGGGAGATGGTAGGATTTGGGAAAGTAGACCCTAAGAAGAAAGTCTTAGGTCATTGAGGACATGGCCTGTAAAGTGACAGCGGGGTCCCATTTGCTGCTATACATACTCCCACCATGATGTACTGACGTTCATCACCCTCATCAGAGGCCAAACCAATGGAACCACCCAATTCTGGACTTGAAACTTCCAAAACTGTGAGCTAAATAAATCTTTTCTCTTTATAGAGTTAGTTTTCTTGGATATTTAATTACAGCAACAAAAATTAATATGGCATCCATACTGAAAAGTAAAAAGAAAAATTATTCATGGATGACATGCTCATGTGTAGATAAAAGTCAACAGAATAATTAAAGTTACTAGAACTAATAAAAGAATTTATTAGATATTAAAGATAAGAGGCCAATATATAAAAATTAATTTTATTTTTATATGCCTGCAAAAATCTCAGCAATTGAAATTATAGAAATAATGGCTTTTATACTAGCATCATATAATATTAAAAGCATAGGGATAAATTTGACAAAAAATCTATAAGATATATACAATGAAAGTGTAATACACTTTTAAGAATGATTACAGAAGACCTAAATAAATGGGAAAAAAATCAGTTCCATGGATTGAAAGACTCTTGGTGAATCTCCCCAAATTAACCATGGATTCAATGCAAACCCAATCAAAATCCCAGCAGGCTTAGATTAAAAACCTGATTAAAGTGAAATTGAATAATATATATTTAATTGGAATCACACAAACAGAATAAAGAAAGAACATCAAAAGGTAAATTCGAAACTATATTAGACAATTCCTTTCTAAAACTGACGAAAGGCATCAATTCAAAGAGTCAAAAGCTTTAGCACCTTCAAACATGATGCATACAAGGAAAATCATTTTTAGGCACATCATAGTAAAACTACTTAAAATCCAGGACAAAAGGAAAAATTTAGCCAAAGAAACATTAACTATATTGAAACAACCATAAGCCTGAGAGATCACTTCTCAAAACAGAAACTAAAATATCATTTTTTATTCAATGATATAACATTGTCAAAGTGCTGAAAATTAATGACTGCCTCCTAAGAATTAAAAGCCTTAGAATTCTCTCCCTAGTGAGATCATTTGTACCCAGCAGACTTTTACTAAATAAAGGATATGGCTCAGCCAGGTGTAAAATGACTCTAGGTAAAAGCACCTGAATAGCAGGGAGGAAGAAAACGTAACATGTTAGTAAGTGTAAAAGAAAATTGACAGCACAGAGAATGACTGTAATGTTTGGTGAGGTTGAAAATATATCTAGAATTAAATGCATGATGTCAAAAATAGTCTGTAGGATATAAGTGGCATTAAAGCATGTAGAGGGTCTAGCATTATGAATTTGAGCGGAACTCCAGCAAGTCAAGGATGCAAGTTAAAATGTCTGGTAACCATGAAAAGAGTAGAAAAAATAGTAATTAAATAGAGTGAACATATTCGGTGAACCCAAAAGAAAAGAGGAGGGGAAAAAAATAAAGCAGGTCTGTCAGAGAAAATAATTAGTTTGTAGACATAAAAGCAAGCATATCAATATTATATCAAATGCAATATAATGAATATTTCAATTAATGATATTTGATAAGTCTAGAAAGTTAATATATAACATAAGGTCTTGGTAATGAAATTGTATTATATTTGAGATTCTTGTTAAATGAGAATTTAATTTTTCTTGCCATAATAAAAAAGTAACTGTGTGAGGTGATGAGTATGTTAATTTGATTTAATGTATCAACTTGCTTACTATCTAAATATCCCATGATCAGTCTGTTGTATACCTTAAACAAAATTATTTTTAAAAATAGTACTTGTCAGATTAAAACAATGAAATCCAATTGTATTTTGCTAAGAAGCAATATAGCATAATAACTTGAATATCATGAATTCAAAGGAGTTAAAAGTAAAAAGATGGTATAAGAAACCAGATCTTCTCTCCTATATCTTCAAGGAACTGAATTCTGCCAATCACCACATGAGCTGGGAAGACAACTCTAAGCTTCACATGAGAACTTGGCCCAGGTGACACCTTGAGTTACCGTCCCATGAGACCCTGAATGTAGTACTTAGTCATACCATGGCCAGACTACATGGCTGTGAACTAATACATTGGTATGATTTTTAGCTGCTAAATTTGTGGTGATTTGTTTCACAGCAATGTACAACACAAATGTATACGAGTGAATTAATTAGTTGTGATATATTCCTAGTATGAACTAAGGCACAGCAATGAAAATGAATAAACTATTTCTACATGCATCAACATGGAAGAGTTTCACAAATGTAACACAGAGCAAAATAAAATTAGCATACCTCCCGTATGAGTCATGAGTTCCTAGAAAGTATATTTGTTGAATTGTATGTATAATTTCACATTTTTTATATTAAATTTTTTATCTCAAAGAGATCATGACCTCAAAATGTAAGAGTCACTGATAGAGCTATGCAACCTTGTTCTCAACTGCAGTTGATATTAAACTGATATAATTGTCTTAATTTTCAGTTTCATATAGCTTGAGGGCAGAACATGGTTTGATAGCTTTAAAATATCTTTAAAATTTTCTTTCTTCTAATCAACATTGTTCAATTCAATGATAAAGCACGAAAGACACTTTGTGTTATAAAGTTATGGAATTTCAAACTGACTCTACAAGCATAAATATTTTTTCAGGTAGTATTATTTTTATTTTGAAGAAAGGAATTCATGTCTTGTATTTCTTCATTGTCTGGGGCTTGGTGAGATTGAAGGACACTATTCATTTATTCTCTTGCTATGACAAAATATCTGAGGTTGGATACTTTAAAAAGAAAGGGGTTTATTAAGTTCACAGTTTTGGAGGCTGAACACTCAAGATCAAGAAGCTGCTTCTGTTTGGTTTTCAGCATGAGTATCATAGGGTGGGGTTGGGGATAGAGGAGGTCATACAGTGCAACAGGTAGCAGGGGGGATTCAGGGGTCAGGTTTGTTCTTCTTTGGAACTAACCTTGACCCCAAGACAGCATCAGATTTGTGTTACACTGATAAAAAGATGGCATCAATCCTGAAGGCAGCACCCCCAATGACCTACCCACCCTCCAGGAGCCCCCACCTTTTACAACCTTTACCACCTTAACAACACATGGCAGACCAAGCTTGCATCACAGGACCCTCTGGGGACACACATAAGTCATATCCAAACCACAGCAGATACCACTGGGCCTTCTCACTGAGAGGCGGCAACAGAGAACAGTAAGAGACCCAGCTTCTCTTCCTTTCCTTCCCTTTGTTCTCTCTTCTCTCATCACTTTATGACAATTATTTCCAGCCCACGTCAGTATTGGATACTGAGAACAGAATCCATTCTTGCTGTTTGTTACATTTCTCTCTGGTTACCTTTCCCCTGATACTGGATGGTCTATGTAACCTGGCTTGGGCTGCTAAGACTCACAGCATTGAAATTTGTGTTTCCAGTCTCTCTTCTTCACTCGTTGTTTTTTATGCACACATATCCCTCTAGAGCTTTTTCAGCAAAAATAGCTGTGATCAGGAGCAGAATTTTGATTCTCTCTGGATCCTTGATTCCAACACTATCTCAATATTTAAAAAGAAAATGATCCTATTTTCTAAGGGCTTGTAGGTAACAACCCTTAAATATTGGTGCATGCTGTCCTCAGGTAAAAGGCACTTATTCAGACTTCTACAGGAATTGATTTTTCACCTAAACAAGTTAGAAATTTTTTGAGAATTCATTTCTGGAATAAGAATGTTATTTTTATGTTACATTCTCTCTGCAAGAGATTGCATATATACACAAAATGCTAACCTGACCAAGAAACAACATTTGAATGTGTTTGTGGAGAATGATTTTGACATTGACGCTTGTTCTTTGAAGTCAGAAAATTCATATTCATATTATAACATCATACATGGATACAAGGACAAACAGATGGAAAATTCTAGCAGTGCTTTATAAAGAACAGAGGGCATGTGTGAGAAATGTGGATCATTTCAAAAAATTAAAATAAAATAAAATAAAATAAAAACCAAATGTCCATCACTTTGTATTAAACATTAATCTCTAGGTAACTGTCGAGCTTGACATTTTTCTAAAGTTTCTTTAATCACTGAGGTCTGGCATGTCATTCGCTCTTCCTAACAGAGTGGGTAATTATTCCGTTACCTAATGGATTGATTAATTAATTAATATACCTAAATCAATCTGCATTTTTATATAAAAAGAAAACTTTTTTCTCTTTGATGCCTCACTCAGATAAGAAAAGATTTTTGATTGAAATGAGTAGAATTCATTAATTATTTAATGAGAATGAAATTCAGTCATTACTAGAGAGAGGAAATATTTAGGTTAAGAAAATTTATTTTTACAAACTCACAGTGTTTTTCATGTATATTTACACTTTCTACTCTGTGAATACTCAGAGTTGCAATGATTAGATTATGCAAGCTGTAACCTGACCAGTGTACTCTAGTTTGAATGGACTAACTAGGTGGTAACTGCAGGCCAGTGGGTGTGGGTGGAGGAAGTAGGTTACTGAGAGCATGCTTTAGAAGGATTCATCTTCCCTGTGGCCCCTTCCTCCTCTCTGTTCTTGGCTGCCATGAGTAAAGCAACTTTCCTTTGACAGGCTCTTCCACCAAAATCTTTTGCCTCATCTCTGGTCCAGAGCAAAGAATTCAGCTGACCATGGACTTAACCTTGAAACCATGAGCCAAAATAAACTTTTCCTGCTCTAAGTTGATCTTATTAAGCATTTCAGTAACAGTGATGAAAAACTAACTGCTTCTCCTGGCATTTAGTTGCTTGTCTCCATTCTGGCTTGGTCTGTCTGTTGGGGCCTGGTGTAGAAACCCAGATGAAAACAATAACCCCTTACAATTTTGTTTAGCTGGACTATCATGGATTGCAAGTAGGATGGCATTCATAATTCCTCCTGTCCCATGGGGCAGAAGTGCTTAGTTTTTACTATCAGAGATGCTTGTGCTCTTCTCTAGCCATTGGTTTGGTTTTATCTGATAAGTGCTAGTAATTATGTAAAGGACCATGTCTGCATCTTCTCAGTGACTATTTAAGAGCTCAGAAGCTAGTTTCCAGCCCCAACTCTGCCCAGTTTCTGAGACAGCACAGCTTTCATACATCTATTTTATACCAACGTAACCACTAGCTTTGTCTTTTTTTCCCTACCTCTTTTATCTTCACCCTATTTTAGAGCATACATACATACTTTGAAAATCTTATCAAATAGTATTTAGGTGAAAATAGGGAGAGAATAAAAATAACTGTGAATCTTAGCTTATCCTTATCTGTTAACTTAGCCTCTGAGCAAGAAGGAAGTAGGAAGTTTCTATGGATGTAGATGGGATTAGTCAACAACACTCAGAAATATAAGCCAAGAGCCAGCACTATACCTGGGTCTAGACTAAAGTCTATCATTAACTGGTCTCATGACCTATGCCAAATCACTGAACTTTCTTGAGCATTATTGTCCTCAACTAGACAGAATACCTGTTACCTACTAGAAGTAGGTAAATAAAATTTACCCTATAAGATTAGGGTAAAATCAGAAAAATCACGTGAAAAACTACTGATGGTTTTATATATTGTAGGAATATTATGCTTAAAAATTAGTGCTAAGTACTTGGCACAGAAGTTATATTATTTAAACAAATTAGTGTCTACCTATACCAGATACTTCCATTATTAACGATCTTAAAGCCAAATGTAATTATAATATTTAAAAAATGGAAAGAGAATGGATTTCTAATTTTTCTAAAAATAACAATACGGAGGGATTCCTAAGATAAATGAAAGGCAATTCAGTTTTATGATAGCCTTAAAAAATTGTGGAAAAAATGGAATAATAAAATGCACTTTTCCTTGAAGGTGACTATAATAAAATCTTTCACTTTTCTTTCATTTTAGGAAGCAAGAATCACAACTAGAGAGAAATTATGCAAAACCTCACTTGCTCATAAATGCTAATTTAATGAGCCCTGATTCAGATTCTAAATCACCCAATTAAATGTTAATTTGCTTATTCTCTTTAAAAGGAGTTTACATTGATTCTATCCATTCCATGACCTTTCCACATAAAGTCTAATTTCCTTGATTAAAAAGGACTGCTTCTAGATTGTGTGTTTGTTAAGAAAGCAACTAAACATACCATCACAGAACACTATGGCCAGCATAGCATAGAAATATCTATAAAGTAATGAAATACACTTTCAGCATGTATACCTGAACTATATGTAAAATATTATCTCCTACAAATAGTCACTAGAGACATATTGTGCCCATGCTTATACTATTGTCACTGATCAATTGTTTTATGCAATTCATTTGTAGTAATTGCTTTCAGAGAAAATTTAAAAGTAAAATATGATTATCATTGTTTTATCAAGCCCTCCTTTACATATAAGTCACACAGCTTTCTTGCCCACAGTCTCCTATCATACCCAATTAAAATGACCCTGGTAGAATGACGTTGATTAATTAAAATACCAAATTTACCTTTAATGTATTAAGTTTTGCCTTAGACATGCAGATCTAGGCTCTGAAGTAAGCTGTGGTTGAGTGGCACCTATGTTTCTTCTCATGGCGTGTCCTTTGGAAAGGGATGGCCATCCTACATGGGGCAATAGTTATTGGGAAATAATGAGCTCCTGTGCTTGGTAACGTCAGTCCCATTGCTTCAGAGTCACACTGAGTATATCATACATAGCATATGCATGACACTAATGCGAAATGTTTGTAAAGATACCAAATACTTTCTATTCTTGACTCAATAGTTCAACCCATTGTAAATTATTGAAAGGTATTTGTTATGGTTTGGATATGAGGTGTCCCCCAAAAGCTCACCTATGAGACAATGCAAGAAGGTCCAGAGGAGAAATGATTGGATTGTAAGGGTCTAACCCAATCAGTGAATTAATCCCCTGCCAGGGATTAACTGAGTGGTAACTGAAGTGGTAGGGTGTGGCTTTGGTGTATATATTTGTATCTGGAGAGTGAAGCCTCTCTGCTTCCTGATCACCATGATGTGAGCTGCTTCCCTCTGCCACCCTCTCCTTCCATGATGTTCTGCCTCACCTTAAGCCCTGAGGAATGAAGCCAGCCTCCTGTGGACTAAGAGCTCTGAAACCATGAGCTCTCAAATAAACTCTTCCTCCTCTAAATTTGTGCTGGTTGAGTCCTTTAGTCACAGCAGTGAAAAAGCTGATTACAACAGTTATTGGAATGTAAGTTATCTCTAGGTTAGTACTGCAAAAACCTTATACTAAACCTAAGGTAAGTGAATTAAATTAACAGAAATTTGCTTCCATTCCCATTCTTTGTTAAGTCAAGAGGCTTACATAGAGGATTTAATGTCTTCCTAGTTAATCACTTTACAAAGTAATTTATACTAGTGTTTAGGTCTGTATTTATCTTTCTATTCATCCAGCTCCAGTTTTTACCCTGAGAACAGCAAAGTTAAGCTAAAAGGAAGACTGGCTAAACTATCACATACCAAATCGAGGTTACCTTGGTTTACATAATGTCAATAAGGAACAGCTCAGAGTCTGGGGGCACCTACCTAATTCTAAATCACAAGGAGAAATTAGGACACCAGGCTAGATGAATTTTATAAGTCTCTCTCTCTTTCAGCTCATTTTTCTATAGGTATTCTCATAACTATGCCAAGTAGGAAAATCTAGAAGATATTAAAATGATGGGTCTTGTGATGTCTTTGTGAGATTTTCCATGAGTCAAGTTTTCTGCCAGATTTTCAAGACACTACAGTCTCTGTGTGGTTAGAAAAAACTTTCGAAGTCCTGGTAAGCCACACAAACATCTATACTCAGACAGAAAATCCTTATTTCCAGAGCCATTGCTATGAGGTCTGATGGGTCCTTTTTGATCTTTGCTGAAAAATGTTTTTTGCTTATGCAGAGAATGCACAAGCATATTGTGGCTAAATCTACTCTGATATAATCACATCATGGAATATTACACAGAAGCAAAAACTAAGAGATTACAGATGCACACAATAACTAAATTTAAAAGTCTTACTTTATCTTATATTTGGTACATAAAAATGAATATATATGAAATATGTACTGAAAATATTTCAACATATGCTTAAAGGAGAAGGGAAAAAAGACTTTCATTATCAATCAATAGGTGTGGGGCCTATTGCTTTTCTCATAACCAATACTGCTGTTACCCCCATGACAATTATTAACAGCAACTGTTACTGAACGCTCACTCCAGGCCACACACTTTGATAAGAACTTTCTATACATTATCTCACTTGACTTTATTTTCTCACTAGCTCTCTATAGGCAGAGAAAACAAGATATAGAGTTAGTAAATGACTTCCTTACTCAAAAGCACACATCCAGCTAATATGGAAGCTAGATTTCAATCCTGCCCTTACCTGGATCCAAAGCCCATATTTGCTCAATGTATTGTATTGGTAGCCAATTTAATATCATAAGTTATCTGTTTATTCAGATGTTCCGTGTGGTGGACATTTCAGGCTGGTACCCATGATCCTTGCTTCCTAGTGTTCATGCCTTTGTATACACCCTCACTATTAAGTGTAGGTATGCCCTTCTCCTTGCTTCTCATCAGTAGAATATGAGATATGGCAGAGGTGATAGATATCACTCCTGTTATTAAGTTACATTTCTTGCTATCAGAAATGCTCTGGAGAAACTTCCTCTATGTAACAGCCTCTGGAACTGAGGGCAGCCTCCAGCTGACTGCTATCAATAAGCCAGGGCTCGCCATCCTTCCGGCACCTGGAAATGAATTCTAGCAGCCAGCCACATAAGCTTGGAAGAGGATTCTTCCCTTGTTGACTCTCAGATCAGAACCCAGCCCGGGTGACAGCCTGATGATAGCCTTGTGAGTCCCTAAACAGAGGACCCAACTATGAAGTCACTAGACTCCTACCCTAAGAAACCATTATACAAAATATGTATTTTTGCAATTTTGGTAATTTGCTTTTTAGCCTAGAAAACTAGACTGCTATCCCTTCTAAAGAATATTCTTGAAGACAAGTTATACAGTTCACTGTGAAATATTTATTGTTTAAATATGTAGAAAGCCTCACATAGAATTTGGAAGTGGACTGTATGATGATAATATCATATTAATCATACCGAAAAAACTAGTGATTTTATGAATTGTCTGAGAGTAATGGAAAAATGATTAAGAAATCAAAAGTCTCTCTTTCTATCTAATGCCCATTTTGAAGCTCAGCTTATGGTACTTTGAATAGACATGGTGTTGTTGAAATTGAAATGTCATAGCCACACTCTGGAAATGAGGCAGCTCCTAATCCTCATTAGAAAACACAGCTGTATTAAATCCTGCTCTATTCAGAAGCCAAGACCTGTGCATTCCTACATGAATAGCTTTTAAAGGTTAATTAAAAGCAGCAACTGATAAAAATTTATAAGCTTCTGCTCATAATTTTTTAATGGTATTATTTCTGAATATTTGATTGTGATCCCATGGTGAGCTCTCTGAATCCCAGCTGTTCACTGTTCCCATCACCTTGAAGAGGAACTCAACAGCCCATAGTAACCTTGGCTTTTCCAGGAGAGACTTCCTCAAGGTTTGTTTGATGGAGCACAACTTCCCGGAGCTGTTCTTAGGTTTCCCATTGTCAGTGGGTCTTTCTCCTCTTGGAGATTCACAACTACATTACATTTAATAAACACATAGATGTTTATAGCCCAGAAAAATAATAAGCAATTTTAACCAGCCTTACTTATACTTAGTTGTTCTCAAAAGTTTTTTCTATTCTCAAAACATCTTCCAATCTGAATAACTCAACACCAGACATAGTGATGGACAGCTGTAATCCCAGGGATTCAGGAGGATGAGGCAAGAGGATCACAAATTCCAGGCCAGACTCAGCAACTTAGCAAGACCCTAATCAAAAACCACAGTAGTGGGACTGGGTTTGTGGCTCAATGGTAGAGCACTTGCCTAGCATGTGTGAGGCACTGGGTTTGATTCTAAGTGCCACATATAAGTAAGTAAATAAATATATTTTTTAAACCCATAGTATTTGCATTTTTATAAAATAGAGAAAAATATGTAAGATGAAATTTGCAACTTAACTTTAAAGCAATATGCCCATAGCCTTAATAGTTAAAAATGTGGAGTTTCAAATCTGTTAGATAACAAAACAATGTCTAAACAAGTGAAACTAAATGCTTACATGGAATAATTTAATAAGCAAGCATTATTATAGGCTAAATAATAATGTGTTTCCAAGACAGATCCTGCTATAAACTTGTACATATTAATGTTGTCACACTCAACTTTTTACGTGTCAACTTCAGATTAAAAAATGCTATTTTTTTAATAATGATATCAGTGTTGGAAAGAAGTAAGAAATACATGCCAAAATTGTATAGTCAATTTGAATGTCACTTGATTATCCACGAATGATTATCTCCTGAGTTTTCTAATATGGAGTTAAATCATCTTCCAACTTTGTTATTGGCATTTACTTTCCCTGACAGTGCAGGTATATGCTTCCACACACTAATTCAGCACAGTGATCTTTCTGTACCAGCATAAAGATGCCAAGAATGTCCTTTTTTAACACTTATAGTTCCTTCTATCAGGAGTCCTCTTCCCCCACATACCTGAATGGCTTCCTTCCTCAATTTACCCAGGTATTTTTTTCAAATGTCTCATTATCAGAGATATCTTACCTAACTATATTCTATAAAAAGAACCAACCTCACTTCTACTATATTTATCCCTTCACCGTCTGTAATTTTCTTCACTAAATTTATCAGTATTAGACTTACTGGCTGTTTTTTTGGCCTTTTGACCATTTTAGCTATTGACTATTTACACAACTACAATATATGAGACTTTGTTTCAATTTACTATGAATCCCAACATCTAGAATAGTATGTAATCCTCAGGAGTTATGAAATAAATAGTATATGAATTAATTAAATATTGGGTGTTCATCCTTCAGAAGAGAACTCCAAACAAGTAGTTTGAGGCAACTTTAATATATGAGGATCAATGAAATTCACCACATTAAAAGGATACAAAGGAAAACATATACAACCACCCCCAAAGAAGTAGAAAAGCATTTGACAAGACTCAACATGAAATTTTTATGAACGTTCTCAGCAAACTAGGAATAGACGGGGAATCTCTAGCCCTGATAATTGCAACACCATAACCTACAGCTAGTATCATACTTAATGGTAAAACTAGATGCTTTACCTTAAGGTTGGAAACAAAGAGAGGACATCCACTGCCAATACTTACATTCCACAGTGCATTGGAGGTGCTCAGTGCAATAAGGCCAGAAAAATGCACAAAAGACACCCCAATTTGAAAAAGGACAAGTAAAATGGTCTTTATCCATAGATGACAAGACTATCTATAATAGAGCATTCTAAGGAATCTATTAAAATGTTGCCAGATCTGATTTAGTAAGGTGGATTACTAAGAAATTAAATATACAAACTTAACTGTTTTTCTATAAATAGAACTGAATAATTAGGAAATAAAACCTCAGAATGCTACCATTTATATTAGCACAAAAATTATTAAGTTCTTAAAATTTTGATAATATTTTAAAACCTATATATTTAAATGTAAAAAGAACTGCTTAGGGAAATTAAGTAAGTCCTAAATAAATAGAGAATTACTGTGTTCATAGATTGAGTCAATGTAATTAAGATGTCAGTTTTCTCCAAGTTGATGTTTAAATTCAATAAAATTCCCATAAAAATAACAACCTTTAATGTAAAAATTGACGATTTGATTCAAAATTTAGATAGCAATTCAAGGACCTAAAATACTTAAGTCTAAAAAGAAGAAAGTTGAAATACGTACAGCACATAAGTTCCAAAATGTTATTATGAAGCATTATGAAGCGATAGTAATCAAAATAATATAGTATTGTCATAAAGATAAATTAATAAATCAGAAAATATTTAAAAAGTCCAGAAATAGACCTTCACATATACAATCAAAATATTTTTAGTAAAGGTGCCAAGGCAATTCCATGGAAGAAATGACAGCCTTTCAACAAACAGTGCTGAAATAATGAGGTATTAACAAGCAAAACACTGAATCTAGACCCATACAAAAATTAACTCAAAGTAGACCATAGAATAAATATAAAACCTTCAACAGAAAATATTCGTGACCTAGGTTAAAGCAAAGATGTCTTAGATATGACACCAAAAATACAACCCATAACATTGAAAAATTAGACTCCATCAATTTTAAAATATTATGCTCTTGGAAAGACATTGTAAAGAGAATAAGCAAAATAACCAAAGATTAGAATAAATGTTTGCAAATCCCAATCCTGGGAAAGGAATTGTAACTAAAACATTTAAAATTCCTCAACACCTAACAGCAAGAAAATAAACAACTCAATGAAAGTGAGTAAAATATTTGAACATAGATTTTACAAGAGAAAATTTGTGGATGGAAAATAAATCCTGAGAAGATGTCCAATATTATTGGTCCTTAAAGAATATGCAAATTAAAACCATAATTAAATACCACTATATTTCTACCAGAATTCTCAAACGTTTTATAAACAATGATGAAACTATAGGCAAAAATGCATAGCAACTAAATCTTCTGTACACTGCTGCTGAGAATGATACACTTTGTGTGGTTACACGAGATGTGAGATATGTTAAAACTTTTTAAGTTGCAGATTTTAAATATGCACATTTTATTTTATATATACTACACTTTCACAAACTATTAAAAGAGAAAGCAAATTTGAGAGAGAGGAGAAAAAATAAAATTGTTTTCTACTTGCCTATGTCCAAGGTTTCAATCAATTAGCTGTTTACATTTCCTCATGAGTTTGTGTGAAATAGAATGAGAAAAAAATAACACATATATAAGTGACTAGCACATGCCTCCTTTTTCTTACTTTCTTGGCTGATTTATAATCATGACTCTTTTCTTTAGACTATTCCCAGCCTGAAACAGTTTATGGTTTTGGAACATCTTAACTACCCCCTCCTCAGAGAAACTCAGTTGGAAACATGTTTGGATGATTAAAAGTAACCTGAAATAAGCCAGACACAGAAAGATAAGTACTGCATGTTCTCTCTTAAATGGAAAGCTAAAAAAGTTGACCTGAATATACAAAAGTGATTACTGGAGGCTAGGAAAGGAGGGTGGTGCATAAAAGGAGATTGGATTTGATCAAAGCATGCTTCATTAGTGTGTTGATATATCACATTGAACCTCACTAAGTGTATTACTAATACAATTAATCAAAAATAAAATGTTTTGTAAAAAGTAATCTCAAAGGACAACAACCTAGTCAGGCCAATCATGATTCTTGTTTCTAGGTGCCTAGTCGCTAGATTTAAGGAGCAGAGAGATAGATGTTTCCAACTTACAGTTGATCTTCATCATTTGAATCTGCGTAGAGTCTATTTATAATGTTATTGCTTCCAACATATATTTCACCATGGATTAAGCTCAAATTATGCTTTGTATAATTTTCTTCAAGTGCTAACGAGTAATGATATTCAAATCCGTGTATTGAAATCCTCATTTTAACTGCTTTAAGAACTCAGACGTCATCTGAAATTGAAGATACTTTAAAAACAGTTACTATATTCCCCTTACAAGGTTTTATTCTTCTTTTACTTTCCTATTTTCATATGATAATTATAAAGCCAGAAGCAATTATACTAAATATAGTTTGGCAGAAAAGAAAAATGATCAGATTGTCTACAGGACATCAAAAAATTCCAGTGAAGGGAGAACCCAACATGGCGACCGGCGAGGAGGCAGCACTTTTAATACCTCCACAGTAACGGGATCAGAGAGACCCATTAATACACCTACATGCTACCTGCTGAGAAACTTCTAGCAAAATTCCGCTGAAAGGAGACCTGCCGGGAATTAGTAAGTTTATTGGGAGGTGTCAGTTTGTCCCAGACGAGTGAATCTCGGCCACGCGGCACAGGGGCGGCGGCCGCTGCTAGCCCAGCGGCAAACGTTCGAACAGCCGCTGCCTGCCCGGCCCCTGCCGGCCCGGCTCTGTGAACCCCCCCGGGAGTTCGGCTCTGCAAACAACCCCCCCCTCCTACCCACCCCCCCTCCTACCCGCCCCGCCCACACGGCCAACAGTCCCCGCCTGCACAGCGCTGCGAACAGCCCCGCCCGCACGGAATGGGCCCCTGCCTGCCTGGCTCTGCGAACCACCCCGCCCAACTGACAAAAGGCCCCGCCCACCCGGCTCAGGAGGTGACGTGAAGGGACTCTAACCAAGCCTTTATGAAATAGCGAACGGGGAGCTAAAACCAGAGATTGAGTCAGACCAGAGACAAGCCAGTCCCACCCCTCCCTTCGGATACTCTGGCAAGGAGCCAGGGGCCCGCCGTAGCAGAGAGGGGAAGTCACCAGAGTTCGGCCAACGAGATTCCTTCCCAGCGGAATCTACTTTAGCAGGTGTATGACTCCCACCAACACCAGATACAAACAACCGGGAAACTTCAAAAATCTCTCCGTGGGCATGACCGTAAGGGCCAAGGGACTCCCGACCCCCAACTCCCCCTACCGCCAGTGATGTGGGCTTGACGGTACGGGCGGAGGGAAACAGAGGGCACTCCTGACCCCCAACTCCTCCTACCGCCAGCGGAGTGGTCGTGATTGTAGGGGCTGAGGGTAGTAGAGGGGATTCTCAACCCCCAACTCACATTACCACCAGTGGCAACACCCAAGGTCTTAGCCGCCAGCTTCCCAGGGCGTGCCCACCAAAGGGGTCTGGAAAAATTAAACTATTGACTCCCAGACCACAGCTCCACAGCACTGGGGCTTAGATGAATGATAGAGAGAGTGCTCAGTCATTCGGGAAATAGGGCACGCAGTGGGGCTGAAAGTGTAACCAGATCCTTGGGGAACCGCCTCTAGTGAGCAGGACCTGGCTGGCTGGCAAAAGGAAGGGGAGGAGGGGCCGGAGAAGTGGAACGACTCTGGACTAACAGGATTGAGAGACTCCCAGGAGCCGCCTTACAGGGATTGCTGTCGACACATAGAGGGCAAAACTCAGCTCGGAGGGCACAGCTCTGCCTGTGGGAAGAGAAGAAAATGGATCTCTAGGAATAATTTAATTTCTTATTTTATTTTATTCTATTTTTTTCTCTCATCTTTTCCTTCTTTCTTTCCCCTTTCAAGTTTTATTGTTCTTTCCATTGTCCTCTATCCTATCTATCTCCCTCTCCTTCTTTATTTTTAAGAGCACCTTCCTTCCGCTTCCCCCCAACTTTCATCCCAAGATTACGTCCTCCATTACGTGTAATTGTCTAAATGCAAATAGGTGAATGTTTCGAGGCTGTCTATAGGGCTCCTAAATACTTAGCTACTACCAACACCCTGATCCAATCGACGGTTACTATCCCCCCTTCAGTAGAGCAACCTTCTAAAGTAGCCAAGACATACTAACCCTTATACTTTCATAGCACCTAATCTAAACATAAAGTCCTAAGAACAAACAACAAATCACTATATGCATACAGAATCCGGAAGCCCTTTATAAATTGAATGAATCAGCTTTAAAGTACAATAAAGCCCAACATCTCTAGGCATAATCTCCCACCACAAAGGAGAGACAACAGAGATATACAAAGCCAAAACAAATGTATAGGAGAAAGCAGTTACAAAGCAGTCAAACAGAGCTGGAAAGTAACGTGAACATCATGAAAAAACAAGGGAAAAAAGGAGTACAAACAATGCAGGACAACTTAAGTCTACAGGAGGACCTAGAAGCATCAGAAGCATGGATAGGGAAAGAACTCAAGGCATACCTAACTTAGATGGAAAGGAATATTAGAGAAGACATGAGACAGCAAGTCCAAGCAATAAAAGTATATTTTGAAAATGAATTAAACAAACAAATTCAAATGGCAAAGAACGAGCTTTACCAGGAGATAGAGATCTTAAAAAAAAAAAAACAGTAATCCTAGAAATGCAGGAAACTATAAACCAAATTAAAAATTCAAATGAGAAAATTACAAATAGACTAGATCAAGTAGAAGTCAGAACATCAGATAATGAAGACAAGGTTTATCAACTTGAAAAGAATATAGTCAACACAGAAAAGATGCTTAAATCCCACAAGCAATCTATTCAAGAGATATGGGATGTCATAAAAAAACCAAATTTGAGGGTCATCAGGATAGAAGAAGGCACAGAGACTCAAACCAAAGGAATGGACAGCATATTAAATGAAATAATTCTAGAAAACTTCCCAGAGATGAAAGATGAAATGGATTGCCAAACCCTGGAAGCCTACAGGACCCCAAACATTAAAAACCATAATAGACCAACTCCAAGACATATAATTATGAAGATAGCCAACGTACAGAACAAGGAGAGAATATTAAAAGCTACGAGAAAAAGGAGGCAGATTACATTCAGGGGTAAACCAATTAGGTTAACGACTGATTTTTCATCATAGACTTTGAAAGCCAGAAGATCCTGGAACAATGTATTTCAAATGCTGAAAAATAATGGATTCCAACCAAGAATACTGTATCCAGCAAAATTAAGCTTCAGATGTGACAATGAAATTAAAATCTTTCACGATAAACAAAAGCTAAAAGAATTCGCAGCCAGAAAACCAGCACTACAAAGCATTTTGAGCAAAATACTACAAGAAGAGGAACTGAAAAATAGTGCCCAAAATTAACAGCAGGAGGTATCTCAGTAAAGGGGGAGGAAAATAACCAAAAAGTAAAAACTAGCCAAACTAAAATAAATAAATAAATAAACATGATTGGAAGTACAAATCATATTTCAATTGTAACCTTAAATGTTAATGGCCTAAACTCACCAATCAAGAGACATAAGCTAGTAACCTGGATCAAAAAAACAAATCCAACAATATGCTGCCTTCAGGAGACTCATATGATAGGAAAAGACATACACAGGCTGAAGGTGAAAGGTTGGGGAAAATCTTACCACTCACATGGCCCTCGGAAGCAAGCAGGAGTGGCCATACTCATATCGAATAAAATCAACTTCAAAACTAAGTTAATCAAAAGGGATAAAGAAGGACACTATATACTGTTAAAAGGAACCATCCACCAACAAGACATAACAATTATCAATTTGTATGCACCAAACAATGGTGCGGCAATGTTCATAAAACAAAGTCTCCTCAAGTTCAAGAGTCAAATAGACCACAACACAATAATTATGGGTGACTTCAACACACCTCTCTCACCATTAGACAGATCCTCCAGACAAAAGCTGAATAAAGAAACTAGAGAACTCAATAACACAATCAATAACCGAGACTTAACCGACATATATAGAATATATCAACCATCATCAAGTGGATACACGTTCTTCTCAGCAGCACATGGATCCTACTCAAAGATAGATCATATATTATGCCATAGGGCAACTCTTAGTAAATATAAAGGTGTGGAGATAATACCATGCACCATATCTGATCATAATGGAATGAAACTGGAAATCAATGATAAAAGAAAGAAGGAAAAATCCTGCATCACATGGAAAATAAACAATATGTTACTGAATGATCAATGGGTTACAGAAGACATAAACGAGGAAATCAAAAAATTCTTAGAGATAAAGGACAATACAGACACAACATACCGGAATCTATGGGACACAATGAAAGCAGTTTTAAGAGGGAAATTCATTTCCTGGAGGTCATTCCTCAAAAAAAGAAAAAAACAACAAATAAATGAACTCACACTACATCTCAAAACCCTAGAAAAGGAGGAGCAAAACAACAGCAAATATAACAGAAGACAAGAATTAATTAAAATCAGAGCGGAAATCAACGAAATTGAAACAAAAAAAAAAAAAACACTGAAAAAATTGATAAAAAAAAAAAATTCCAGTGAAGATAGTTGAAATGAGTCTTGCAGGAAGCAGATGAGTTCTCCAGGAAGATGCATTGTTGCGGTCTGAATGTCTATGTTCTCCCAAAAGGTATATGTTGAGATCTTAACCTCCAAGGTGATGGTATTAGGATATGAGATGTTTGGGGGTGATAGGGTTAAGAAAGCACAACCCTAATGGATGAAATTAGTGTCCTTATAAAAAAGATTCCTTGGAGGCCCTCATCTCTCCTGCCATGTCAGGTCACAGCAAGAAGATGCCAAGAAGATGCCAACTATGGTGGAAACAGGCCCTTACAAGACACCAAATTTGCCAGCATCCTAATCTTAGATTCCCAGCCTCCAGAACTATGAGAAATGAATTTTTGTTGTTTATAAACTGTTATAATTATTTTAAAAAAAACATAAAGCTCATTGAAATACAATGCAAGAATTTCAGAGGTGAAATCATTAGATTATGAGCGCTATAAATCTGATCAGTGGGTTAATCCATTCATAAGGATTAATAGGGTAGTAACTCTAGACAGGTAGAATATGGCTGGAGGAGGTGGATCACTGGAGTGTATGTTTGGGGTTTACATTTTGTCCTTGGTGAGCAGTGCTCTCTGTTTCCTGATGGTCATGTCCTGATCTGATTTGCTCCACCAAGCTCTTCTGCCATGATGTTCTGCCTCATCTTGGGCCCAGAGCTATGAATTCAATTGGCTACAAACTGAAACTCTGAAACCAAAATAACCTTTTCCTCCTCTAAGTTCTTATCAGGTCTTTTGGTCACAGTAACAAAAAAGCTAAATAAAACATAAGCTAACTAGGTTATGGTATTTTGCTACAGAAACCTGAATAGACTAAGTCATGTATCCAGAAGCAGAGAAAACTACATGAACCAGTGAATGCATGAAATAGAAACAATGACATGTGCCTGAAAGATCTGCATGGAATTCAGTATGGCAACCCCACAGAACAGGGTCCATATGTAGGAAGAAGGCAGACAGAGTTATAGGAAGGGGTGGTGGAAGATCTTTTTTAGTTTAAAATATTTCAGTATAGACAATGGGATATATACGTTTATCTATAATTTACTATAAATCTACCCTCTTGGGTGGTTGGTTAACATTTGAAAATACTCCTCTTCCTCAGGAGGTTGAGGCAAGAGGATTGCAAGTTCAAATCCAACTTCACCAACTTAGGGAGTCCTTAAACAATTTAGCAAGAACCTTTCTCAAAGTAAATTTTTAAAAAAGTCTGGGGATATGGTTAAGCAATTAAGTGTCCCTGGGTTTAACCCCTGATACCAAAAAGAAAAAAGAAAAGAAAGGAAAATGCTACTCTTAACATGGTAGTTCTTCCAGGAATCAGATTCTAAGATCCTGAGGTTTACATATGGGAGATTACAGTGGAGTGTTCATGGTAAACACAGGGAGGAAGCACCCTGGGATGCAGTTGCATTGGAGGTCTCAGCCCATTCTACAAGGATCTTTGGAACTGGGATAGACCTTCAAAGTTATGTTAATTGAGGTAAAATGGCTGGGCCAGGCCTTTGTGCTGCCCATATTAATAAACCACTGGATGCACCCATTTTTGGTCCTTGGTCATATCTGCAACTGTATTCTTTGTTAGATTTATTTCTTCAAGAGGTAGACACTGAGACCTAATTAGAAATGCACAAAGTTCAGTAGGGAGTAACCAGTGAGAGAAGTAAAGCTCATACAGATTGGGCAGGGGTAGCTCCAGACCACCACAGAGATCTGACAGTCTCCCTGGGCCCAATGGGGAGATACAGAGTAGTTATTCATTACAGGAGTCCATGATGGATGGAGATGACTAGGTCATTATCCTACCACTGCTATGGTTGAAATAAGATTTGAATGGGTCCTCCAAAGTTCATGTGCTGGAAGGTTGATTCCTGGTGTGGCAGTATTGAGGTCGTGCTCAGTGGGAGGAAATTAGGTGTTTGGGGGGTGCCACCCTCAAAAAGGATTAATGTGGCTCTCTTGGAACTCCGTTAGTTCTTACAAAGCAGGTTGTTATAAAAAGAGCAAGTCTGAGCCCTGAACTCCACTTACTTTCTGTCTTACCAAGTGACAGTTTTCTCCTTGCTTTTACAGTGTGATGTAGTTAGGAAGGCCCTCACCAGAGGCCAAAGTAATAGGACCACCTGATCTTGGATCTCTTAGCATCCAAAAATTTGAGATAAACAAAACTTTTCCCTTTGTAAAGTACCAAGCCTCCTATATTTTGAAGTGTAATAGAAAATGAATTAAAGCAACCACCTTGCTAAGTCATTGGCCTAAGGTCACCAAAAGAAGAATGGACCCTTGGTTCACACCCTGAGACAGGAGCAAACCAAAAGATCCTGAAGCTGGAGGCTGTCAGCAAACCAATCTCCTTGCAGCTGGACAATAAATACTTTACCAGGGAAAGGTCAGAGCTGCACACTTCCTGATCTGCTAGGCCTATATGTATCCCTTTGCCAGGTCTGCATCATTATCTTCTCATGCCAGGTCTGCATCATTATCTTCTCATCCATGGTTTGGTCATGATGCCTTATCCCTTTGTGTCATCTCTATATTCATCTCATGGGGGTCCACAAAAACATCCTTGAAGTTTCTTCCAGAGCTGGATTTTTTCCTTTTGTTTGGGTTTCCCTGAGATATTGCCAATATAAATGCCAAAATGAACATATAATGAAGTCACTATTTTAGATTTCCAAATACTGCACACACCAGTACCTCTGAGGTTATTTAAACTGCTGACTAAAATAACTTTTATGCTTCCTGTGTTTCCTAATAGAGAGAGAAAATTGCCTTTATAATAATGTTGGATTTTGAAATATATTCTTGTCTCTAAATACTTTTAAGTAGGTTTTATGTTAAAAATTGTACTTAATTCATCTTTACATTATAACAGAAAGAAATATTATAAGAAAATTAGCCTTAATTTTTTCTCTTTTATAGTTTCGTCTCATGGAAAAATAAGATGTTTACCTAATTGAGAATAACAAGAATACCAATATAGATTCAGCAGTTTTATGAAATACTTGTTAAGGTCCAGACATTGCACAAATATAATGAGACTCATTTCTGCTCTTGTAAACCCAATCCAATGGTGAATATAGGATATAAGATCCAATGACTATAATTTAGGATGAGGTATTTGAAGAGCAGTATAAGCAAAGTTGTGGGAACAGTAGAAAGGATGAATTCAACTGGATATGATTCATACAAGAGTATTCCAAGGTAGAGGAATAAATAGAAGAGATCATCACAAGGGGTATTTTGAACCAAAAGCTGAAAGCAGGATGTAGGAACTACCTAGCCACCTGCTCTGCAAGGCAAAGGATTAAATATGCAATTAGCATGTTTTATTGCAGAAATCCATGGATAGCATCAATTACCTTTATTTAATTCCTCTTTGTAAGCTTCCTTATATCCATAAATAATTTAGTAGGTAAGACCCAGTGGCCTATGGCATGATAGGAATATAATCCCCATTCATAGTAATCAAGTCTCTATTAATTAAAATATGCTTAATTTAAAATAATTGCTGGAGATAAATTACATATTTATCTTCCAAGAGAGGTGTGGAAGGTCCAAGGGCCATCTATATCCAGGAACTGGAAGTGAAAGGAGCTCAGACAATGCATGCTGCACAGGGAGCAACCAGGAAAGCCTCTTGCAGACAAGGAGAGTCAAGAAAGCCCACAAGCTCCCTGAAATTATCTTAGCTCTAATAATCTCAGGAAAAATATAAAATATTTTAATTCTACTGATACTTATTTGAGGAGTATTTTCCCCATGTTTTAAAAAAAAGGTGCTAGATGTAACTAAATTACTCTCTCCAATATCCTTAAAGCACCCAGAGATTCCAATTTTAAGAGTTAATCTCTAGGATACAGGACATAAAGGGGTGCTGCCAGGAAGCAAAAGGTCCACACATCAAAACAACAAGCCATTAGATGACTTTCTGAGTTTACAAATATTTCATACAATTCATTCATATGGAGGGCACCATAGTGCAAGCCTGTAATCCCAGAAGCTTGGAAGGCTGAGGCAGGAAGATCCTGAGTTCATAACCAGCCTCAGCAACTTAGTGAGGCCATAAACAACTCAGCAAGATCCTGCCTCTAAACACACACACACACACACACACACACACACACACACACATACACACAAATGGCAGGGGATATGCTTTATAGGTTAAGCACCCCTGGGTTCATTCCCTGGTACAAAAATAAATAAATAAATAAAAGAATTCAGTTATACAACTGTGTTCTTATGAACACATAAAACATTTATGAGAAACTATTGAGATACTAGGAGATTGGGTTTGTATGCTTCTAATAAAATATATCCTCTGAAGTAGTAACTACAGAAAGGGTGATCAATAATTATGGTTTTCCTTCTATTACCCTAGAGAATGTGAAGATGATATTTGATCAATTTTTTTAATTTGTGACTGTCAGAAGCAATGCTGAATTCACCTACAAAGAGCTTCAAGGGAATGATGTAACTATTCTGCTCTAAGAAGGTGATTTAAGGCTTCAGATTACAGGAGGTTTAAGATGTTACCCTTGTGATAATGCAGCATTTTAACTTAAGGGCCATTGTGAACATCAATTTTCCTGTATGAAACAAATCACCAACCAACCAAAACCTCTATTACTTCTATATTTCCCAAAGGACTCTTCCATTCCCAAACCATTCCCAAACTGAGCAGATGAGTTGGAGCCTCAAAAAGGTGCACAAAAATGTGACAGTCTTATTTGGAGATAAAACTTACACAAGAGCAGCCAAAATAGTTTGAATCAGGAACTGGACTTCAGCTGGTGATTCAGTCTAATATATCAGTAAGAAGGAGAATTGAAAGGGGCATTGGAGACCATTCATCCTAAAGTCAAATAAGAAAGCAGTGATTCTCAACGGCACGTATAGGAAAGCAACAGTTTCAAGATCTAACTGCTAAATATTATCAGATTTTAGAAATAAAGTCTACATTTCTTAATGCCCAAATAGGTTGTTAAAAACTTGAAATGTTTTTTATCTATCTTTTGTATGTTCATCTATTTCTTACACTGAAATGAATATATAAACGAATTAATTTATGTTCTTCAAAAAGGTAGGCACCAACCATTCGTTGCCAATAGTACATTACAATGGAGTAAATAATACAACTGAGCCATATTTATAACAAATTGAATAAACATAATAACCATCTGTAGTGTCATATTAATTTCGTATCCCCAGTGCCTAGTGTCACACTTAGTATGAAGCAAATATTTGGGCGATACACAAGAATGCATTTTCAGAGCTCACAGAGAAATGATTAACTTTATCATAATGTTCCAGGACAACCCAGTCCTAGTATACGAGAGCTCCTTCCAAGATGTCATGAGACCAAAGAAAGAAAGGCAGACATATCTAGGTTTGTACAGAGAACAACTTACTGAGGGACTTAGTGATGAAAGCATGATGGGGTGGGGGGGCAGGAAAACCAGTTGGATCCCTGCAATTTCACTCAGAAAGAGGAGTATATGTATGGGCTAGGACCAAAGTGTCTTCATCCTTCTAAAATGCACCTGGTTAGTCTTAAAAGGCCAGGCACATTCTGGAGGCAGAGTCAATTCACACAGCTCCACATACCACTGTAATGAATTTGTCTATTCTTAGTTTTCTGAGAACTATGCAGGAAAACCTGGCTAGAGTCATTCTGGGATGATTGTGGCAGTTACAACTCAAGATGGTGACAGTCATGTCAAACTGAATACACAGGATGTCCCAAAGTTGGGGTTATGATCTATATATACTAGGGTGAGGTTTGAAAACCTTGTACCATTCACTGGTATAACTGATCTAGTATCTATTTCTTCATCTTCCTTATTAACAAAAATTAGATTTTGATTGACAGTAATCTAGATTAAAAACTCACTTCTCCAATCAATGAGATGCAAATTCAAGTCCATAAGGATGATTTGACTTCTAAGTAAAAAGACAGAACTTCTTTTGCTCTTTATTCTTCCTCCTCTTCTTTCTTAGAATCTAGGTACAATATCTGGATATGATATAACCAAAAGGATAAAAACTGCATATATAGGATTATGGAGCAAGAAGTTAGAAGAAGGCTAAATCCATAAAAACTTCCCAGAGCTATTGCTCTTGTCATTAACAACTTAATGTAGAGTTCTCGTTGGGTAAGATAAATAGACTCTTTATTTTATCTATTGTTTTCATTTGCTTAAAGACAAATGTATTATTTCCTTATGTGCTCTTTTGATAATTCCTTCAAACTAATATATATATATATATATATATATATATATATATATATATATATATATATATGATTTCACCAATTTCACCTTGGTGCCAGAACATTGAATTGGAGGGGGGAAAATGATTAATGTTTGAAAACTTCCCTGAAGTTTCTTCTTCAAACAAGAGTTAAAAGAATGATTCCTATATTATTTATGTCTTTAAGCTAGGCATGGTGGTACATGCCTGTCTTTCCAGTGACACTATAGGCCGAGACAGGAGGATAACAGGTCAAGACCCTCAGAAACTTAGTGAGATCCTGTCTCAAATTAAAAAGTAAAAAAAATGACTGGGGATATAGCTCAATGGTGAAGCGCCTGTGGCATATAGTAGTCAAGCAGACAAATTCACTGTATCACTGACTAGCTGAATGAATGCACCCATCATTTAATAGGCATTGTGAGAGAATCAAAGAATTCACTCTGCTGAGGAAATTTAAGACATAAATAAGGAGACGAGAGACTCACTGGAAAATATGAAAAGTGGGAAGCAATAATAATACTAAAAGGACAAATGTACTTAGTACCTCAGTGGACCAAGCCTTCCATTTGGATGAAGCAAACGGTGACAGTAAGTTGGAGATAAGGCTGAGCAAAGGACAGTGGAGCACAGCACAAGTAAAGGTTGTTTCCCTTTGGGATCATTGTGATGCGGCTTCAAATATGAAGCATTCAGTTCAAAGATTGTACTTTAAGGATTGGCCATGCTGAATTAACTGATTCCTAACATCACTTAGTCTCAAATTCCTATTTCAGAAATAGGGATAAGAATGCCAACCTCACTGAATAATAATCAGGATTAAAAGGGGCCATATGAAGGCAGTTTGTGCGGCATGAATAATTACAAAACTGGCTAACAGTTCTTGAGTTCTTACGTGTCAGGCACTGGAGTAATCACTTCACACAGATGATCTCTTTAATCCACAGAACAACCCAGAGGAAAAGGCATTAACCAAGTTTTGACATCAAAGGGAATGAGCCTGCCTTAGGGCCAGCTGAGAGGGGCTGGGCGTTGGTAGAGGGAGGAACCGCTCGCACTAAAACACACCTTTCTTCACTACATGGTCTACCAGTTACTCTGAGGATCAGAGTTTCCATGGCTTACTTCATACGTGAACTTGGCAGATGTCAGCCAAACATGTGGTCACCTAATGAGATGTGGATATAGCCCCTGAATACCAAGCATAGCCTACTCTGTTTTGGCATAGGACATTCACTAAAGAACTTGGGGGAATGTCCTTTGAGTAGGAAGGGAGATTCTTCATATTTGTATTTTGTGTTCAATTGTTCACAATCCAAGTCCTTTTTTTAAATTTATCATCAGGGCTTTTGCTTAATTCTTTTCAGTAATATACAATTCCAGGATATAGCCTGACATTATCACAAAGGTATGGAAATCAACCTGCTCCAATTCAATCCCCAGCACTTTCCACAGCCCCCAGCTCCCTCCCTCCACTCCACAGATCTCTGTTCAATACATTTAAAGTTTGTTTTTGTTTTGTTTTGTTTTTGTTTAAAATAGTGTCCTGTGGATACCCCTGAGACCAGAATCCACTGTGCCACATCCATACAATCCATGGTACTAGGGATCGAACTCAGGAGCCACTGATTGAACTCTGCTACTGAGCCACCTCCCCAGTCCCATTTTATATTTTATTTAGCAACAGTGTCTCACTGAGTTCCTTAATGCCTCCCTTTTGCTGAAGTTGGCTTTGAACCTGAGATCTTCCTGCCTCAGCCTCCCAAGCTGCTGGGAGTACAGGCGTGAACTACCACGCCTGGCCCAAGTATATTTTAAAGAATAGATTTCTTCAACTGCCATCACATGAAGATTTCTAAAGAAATTAGAATGTTGCCAAACATATTCCAGAGACATAGGTGACTCTTTTGCCAAAAGAACATATACCATAAGTTAGAAAATGCTGAATAGAATTTCAAATATTCCAGTGGGTATTTATCCAAGCAGTATGGCATAAAGATTAGGAGTTTGGGTGCCAGGACTTGTAAATCTTTTTACAGCCTGGCTCTGCCACATATTTACTTGACTGTGGAGATGCTTACTCACCACTTACAGCCTTATTTTTCCTATATGTAAAACAGAAACAAAAATATATTATTCATATGTTACTATGACAAATAAATGAGATAATGCATAGGAAGCAAAGCATGGTGTACTGCTCAGAGAAGGGACTAGGAATAATTTTTTCTTATTATTAATTTGTTAAAGCTTTTAATTTATTATATGCCACTTATAACAAAAGTAAGGGCTTGAACTGGATATGGTGGTACATGCCTATAATCCCAGCGTCTCAGGAGGCTGAGGCAGTAGGATCATGAGTTCAAAGCCAGCCTCAGCACCTTAGCAAGGCCCTAAGTAACTTATTAAGACCCTGTTTTATTTTATATAAAAGGGGCCAGGGATGTGGCTCAGTGATTAAGCACTCCTAGGTTCAAACCTTGGTACCAACAAATATATTACCGCTTTATAATTGCTCTGAGAATTCATGAGTTGCCATTTAGTTAAAATCAAAATTGCCAAATACTGGAACAAATTACCTACAAACTTAGTTTTTTGCATCCCATGTGACATTATGGTTTGATATCAGTTCCCAAAATGGAGTTTTTAACTGTGATCTCCTTGTCTAGAAAACCCCAGCCAAACCTACTATTTAATACTAAATAGTCAACATTCAGTATATTTACACAGTTGTAACCAGTGTGGAATCATTAAGCCTTCACATTCTCCTATGCATTATGCATATTTTGTTTTAGTTCTCAAGAAGGATTATTTCAAAATCATCTAAGGAATTCATTCCCTCATTTTCTTGAATCAATATATGCCAAAAGACTTTCTGCGTATAAAAAATGCACATAATATATTATTCTAATTTGTGAATCTTTGTGCCTATGGGAAAAATATAAAGGAAATTTTAATAAAATTGCTATTTCATTGAAGTGACATTAATGTTCATTCTGATACTGTCCAATGGGTAATTTTAAGAGTAGAATTGATCCCCTTTTTAAACTATGAGATTTTCTCTCTAAGATTGCAGCCTAGTTACTCGTTCAAATATTTAATAAGATCTGCTGTGTTAATCTTGAAATTTCCCTCTAGCATTGACAGAGTGAATTTTTTATATCTTATTCAATTTTAAATCACATCTGTGTTATTATATTTTTGGTAACTCTGCTCAATGCCAAACATTCTAGCTTCCCCAGTGTCTAGCTCTTGCAAACCCTTTGAGCATGGAGTACTTCATTAATCTTTGGGACATCCACACCTGCTCACAGGTCATCTGTAAGGTAGCAGATCTCCAAATACACTTAAAGTGGAATGATGAATTTCATGTTAGATAGATTAAAACCAGTAAAGCCATTTAAAAGAAAATGTTCAGTTTAATATGATAGTTCTCCACAATATGATATTCCTATTGATGAAGGAATGAAGCAGGAAGAGAGAGCACCCACAGGAAGACAAGAAAAAGGCCTTCAAGAAAGGAAGGAGTGGAGGAGGATACCATACAAATCCTGGAAGAAGACATGGGGTCTGGAGAACATCCTGTCACTGGCCCTGACCACTTCAACTGCAACAGCTCTTCCTTAGTTACCACTACTCTTACCCCTAGCAACAACCATTCAGAAAATCTTCTCTAAAGTATTACCTCTTGTGCCAACAAACTTCACCCCCACCCTTATGTTAATAAAAGCTTAAAAACTACTCTCCCTAGATTTGCCGAAGAAAACAAAATAGTTAAATTGGGCAAAATAAACTGGACCTAGTTATGTTAATCCCGTCCTCTCTTTTCTGGAGGTCTCCAGAAGTTCACTACTTCTCTCTACCATGGGGACAGACCTGCCCTAATCTGGCACTGTGGGTTAGGTCCGTCTGTCTAACACCTCCGTTCACTTAACAAGTCTATTTACCCTCAAAACCCTGTACTTATCCCTTTCTGATAACTAAAGATGTGCCTTCTCCCTGCACTTCTTTTTCTCAATTTCTTAGAAAGCCAGATGAAGCAAAGAGGTGCTATTTATTAAGCTCCCTTGGTAACATCAAGATTGTAATTTTTATTTTTCCTTTGGGTCACTGCTCTGGTCTAATTATTAATGAGCCCCCAGATTTTATATATTAATATCCTAAGTCATAGGGATGAGAGTAGGAGGTGGTTCCTTTGGGAGGTAATCCTTACAAATGGGGATGATACCTGTACAAAAGAGACCCTAGAGAGCTGGTTCACCCCTTCTACCATGTGAAGAAACAGAGAAGGCACCATCCATGAAGAAGTAGCCCCCCCAAAACCAAATTTTCCTTTATCCTAAACTTCCCAACCTCCAGAACTGTGCGAAATACATTTTTATTCTTTATAAGCTACCCACTTTGTGGTATTTTGTGATAATACCCAAACAGACTAAGACAGTAACATTTCTCCAATAATGTACTTAAATACTATTTAATCCAGGTAGTCTCATTTTATATCTCCCCCTTACTTCTCTCCTTCCATCAGTAATATCTCTACTTTTTGTAAGTTTCATTACATTTAGGTTCTGTTCTATATCATAATTAAATATTCATGCTTTGTTAATAGATGTGTTCAAAGAGTTGAGAACTAGTAAGAATAACTTCATAAATATTCTATGGAGAACCAACTAATGTGCTAAGATTCTAATTTAGGTCCAATACCACCACCGCTGCTCCTACAGTAATCCATTTTAATGATCCTAAGCATTCAGATCAACTGGCTTTTTCGTATTTATACTTTAGTATTTGCTCACTGTTATGCCATATTTAATTCATCTCACATTTGGACCATGACTTTATAAGACACATTTAGCTGTTATTTTTCCTGGGATTTATGTTAGTGTCCTTTATTCTTTTAGAGAAAAGCAGCATATGCTTTCTTCACTGTGTCACTACTGTCATCCAGCTCATTTGTCACTCTGTTTATTGTTTGGAATCCCTATTCATCTTCCTGAGAGCATCTTTGAAGCCTACAGAATTCCAGTTCCAATTTGAGATTGTTTTCTGAACTAGCTCCCCACTTATTAAGCTACGATTTTCCTCCACTGAATTCTTGAGTCAGTTCAGCTGGTTGGATTTTTTTTTTTTTTTTTTTTTTGCACATGATGTTCTCTGCTACTCAAATGTCATTTTTTTCAGCCCTTGTGCCCTTGCCAAATACTTACTATGTAAAAGGCATAGTGTTCTGCACTATGAACATTCAAGGAAAATAAAACATTTGTTCTGCACCAAAAGAGTTTATAAGCTAGGACATAGATACACATAAACAATTTCAAAATAAAAACTTCAAGCAGGATAACAAAAAAATAAAATGAAAATAGAGAAATGAAAGAATAGGAAGGAATCAGAAATGAAGGATGAAGGAATGGTATAACATGGTGAGAGAGGGTGAGGGAAGGTAAGAGAACGTCCAAGGGAATAAAATGGAATCTCATCATGGTAGGCAACAATAGTGCAAAAACACAGTCCCTGTTCATAGTAAAAGGGTAATCCAAAATGTGAATGAAATGTGACAATACTGTTAGGCCAAAGAAATACTAAAAACAAATTCATCTGTTTAGAACATAACAGAATTAATACTCTAGTCTTTCCTATCCTCAGAGAACACTTCCCAAGACCCCTAGCAAATGCCTACAAATATGTGTGTGTGTGTGTGTATGTATGTATGTTACTACGTTTTATCCCATCAAAAGACTTACAATAAAGTTTCATTTATAAATTAGGTATAGTAAGAAATAATGATATAACTATTAATACAATAGAAAAATTATAACAGTATGCTATGATGTGAGCTATTTAAAGCTGAAAATTGTTTATTTATAGAACTTTTTATTTAATGTATTTAGACAGTAGTAGAGGCAGTAACTGAAACTACAGAAAGCAAACTGTGTACAGGGGCAAACTACCCCATAGGACATGGCCAAGGTCATTCTCAGAAGAATATCCATAGCAATAAATGTGTATTATTAGAGAGTAGTAAAAACTGGGAGAAAATGAACTAAATGCTTATCTCTAGTACATTGAAAACTATGAAAATAATAAAGAAAAAAGTGAGAGATATAAATAATATGAATTTTAAATAAAATGCATTAGAAATCAAGCAAAAAAGACTTCAAACATAAAACCAAGGATGATTCTTCCAAAAAGTTGATGAATTAAACATTGTAGCAAGTTTTTTAACAATTAAAAAAAGGTTATCATGAGATAGTCACAATAACACAAAAGCAGGAGTATTAGAATTTTTAAGGAAGTAATGTATGCACGTATATCAGAAACTTGAAAATCTGGTTAAAATGATTAATTTTTATATCCTATATTAATAAAGTTGCCTCTCTATGAAAATAAACTAATTTATCCTTACAAAAGAGAATGTTTTAAATGTTAAAGGAAATGCTATGACCCCCCCCAAAAGGCAATAAATTTAAATATTCTGTATAAAAATGCTTTTCTCAGTGTCTTAAAATGTATATAAAAATAACACAAAAGGAAGAGCTGTATACTAGCTGAATTTCCTAATAAAAACATAAATCCAAAATAATATAAGTAAATTTAATCTAACAGAGCAATAGATCCATTAGAATTTATTTTAAGGATAAAAAAGATGGACTGATGTTAGAAAACTTTTTCTGGTTAAAAAATTACATGTATTGACAATTGGAGAAAAATACTATGAACATATATATTTTGATTCTGAAAAGGAGCTTGATTTTCAGTATACTTGATTTTCAGTATATTTTCATATACTAGGAATATACTCAAAAATTCAGGATCAAGACAAGGATATTTGTTAATATTGTTCATTGCTTCTTTGTGGTTCTGAAAGTTCTAGTAAAGGAAACAGCAATAAAAGGAAAAGAATATTATATTATTGTAAAGGAATTTTAAAAAATAGTATTTTCAGGTAACATAATTGTTCATCTTGAAACCTAACTGAATTTCCTAAAATGCTATTAGATTTAATAAGAAATTAATAAGAAAACAGTAAATTTGCCTGGCAAATTATATATATAAAATCACCACACACACACACACACACACACACACACACACACACACAAAATTACCTTCCATATGACCAAAAAACAGTATATAACTAAGGTTAAAAATTTTTCATCAGACATGTATATTAAAAAAAAACTTCTAAAAAACTTTTTAAAAGTTTTATGTCTGCAGGGGCTGAGGCTTTAGCTCAGTGGCAGAGTGCTTGTCTCACACATGTGAGGTACTGGGTTCGATCCTTAGGACCACATAAAAGTAAACAAATAAAATAAAGGCATGATGTCCATCTACAACTACAATTTTTTTTTAAAATTTTATGTCTGAAATAGCAACACAAAATGTATAATGCCTTAAAATAAACTTAAGTAATATACCTTTTCATTAAAAAGTAATTCTAACAATTACTTCAAATTATTTATAAGAGGAAGTCTTCCTTCTTCTTTGCCCCTTCAGTCATTCATATAACACTGTTATTAGCAACCTGAATCTATTCAACACTTCCTGAAGCTTAAACACATAAATACATGCAGATTCGTGTTTTTTTTTTATTGGTTGTTCAAAACATTACAAAGCTCATGACATATCATCTTCCATACATTTGATTCAAGTGGGTTATGAACTCCCATTTTTTACCCCAAATACAAGTTGCAGAATCACATCGGTTACACATCCACATTTTTACATAATGGCATATTAGTGACTGTTGTATTCTGCTGCCTTTCCTATCCCCTACTATCCCCCCTCCCCTTCCCTCTCATCTTCCCTCTCTACCCCATCTGCTATTGTTTAATTCTCTCCCTTGTTTTTTTTCCCCCTTTCCCCTCACAAACTCTTATATGTAATTTTGTGTAACAATGAGGGTCTCCTTCCATTTCCATACAGTTTCCCTTCTCTCTCCCTTTCTCCCCCCACTCGTCTCTGTTTAATGTTAGTCTTTTCCTCATGCTCTTCTTCCCTGTTCTGATCTTAGTTGCTCTCTTTATATCAAAGAAGACATTTGGCATTTGTTTTTTAAGGATTGGCTAGCTTCACTTAGCATTATCTGCTCTAATGCCATCCATTTCCCTGCAAAATCCATGGTTTTGTCATTTTTTAGGGAACAAATCTTTACTCCTCACACTTCAGATAGAGCCCTAATATCCAGAGTATACAAAGAACTCAAAAAATTAAACAATAAGATAACAAACAACCCTATCAACAAATGGGCCAAGGACCTGAACAGACACTTCTCAGAGGAGGACATACAATCAATCAACAAGTACATGAAAAAATGCTCACCATCTCTAGCAGAGAAATGCAAATCAAAACCACCCTAAGATACCATGTCACTCCAGTAAGATTGGCAGCCATTATGAAGTCAAACAACAACAAGTGCTGGCAAGGATGTGGGGAAAAGGGTACACTTGTACATTGCTGGTGGGACAGCAAATTGGTGCGGCCAATATGGAAAGCAGTATGGAGATTCCTGGGAAAGCTGGGAATGGAACCACCATTTGACCCAGCTATCGCCCTTCTCGGTCTATTCCCTGAGGACCTTAAAAGAGCATACTATAGGGATACTGCCACATCAATGATCATAGCAGCACAATTCACAATAGCTAGACTTTGGAATCAACCTAGATGCCCTTCAATAGATGAATGGATTAAAAAACTGTGGCATTTATACAGATTCATGTTTTTAAAACTTGATCCAAGGTCTACATATTGCTCTTAAAATCTTTCTTCTCATTAATATAATATGAATATTTTGAACTCAGCCCATATAGTTTCTTACTTTTTATACAGCTACAATGATTTAAATTATACACAAGTACCATAATTATTTATCCATTTACCTAATTATTGGGCATTTATGCTGTCTAGATATACTTATTAAAAATATTTGCTACAGTGAATATGCTTATGGATTCTTATTAAGATTGTTAGGACATGTACATATTTAAATGTCTGTTATTTAAAAATAAAGCTTGATTTTAAAAGCATCTCTCAAAATTAATGGATAATTCATCAAGAAATCCTTATGACTATGCCTTTAAAACATATCTATAGTCAGGAGTGGTGTTGTGTGCCTGTAATCCCAGCACAATGACTCAGGAGGCTGAGGCAGGAGGACCGAAAGTTTGAGGCCAGTTTCAGCAATTTATCCAGACCCTAAGCAACTTAGTAGGACCCTGTCTCAAAATAAAAAATAAAAAGGCCTGTGGATGTGGCACAGTGGTTAATCATCCCTGAGTTAAATCCACAATACCAAAAATAAAAACAAAAATAAATAAGATACATCTATAATGTGGAATTTTTGTGCAATATGTCTGGACTCATGACTGCAGGGGCCTCTGAGTGTCTGTGTGGCTCAGGGTGGTGAAACAACTTCTTAGCTGTGCCCCACCAAGCAAATAATGTGCCCCCATGAGCTCTTATCAAAGAAAAATGCAATGTATATGTAAATTTGTTTGAAGTTCTGTCCAAAAATCATGAGAGAAAAACAGGACGAAACAGACTAAGAGCATGTTTGGACTAACATAATATGTATTTTTACCACCAATTCCATTCATCCTCTTTTGTAAGCCCACCTGAGGAACATTATCCTTATTAGGTCTCACAGAGATTAAATAGCCTGACTAAATTTACACATCTAATAAACAGCAGCGCTGGATTCATAAATTCAAAAATGCTCCTTCAATTCCAAAACACCTACACATATTTTTTACCACCTGGATTTTATCACTTTTTTCTTCACTTTAACTCCATACAAAGTTTGAGAGCACTGTCATTGATCTCAGCTGTATGTTTGTTTATAAGGTATTCATTAAGTTCCAATTGCATCTGAATAGATGCTGATTATTGGGTTTAACCTTGTTTATATATATGTGTGTGTATATATATATATCATATATATATATGTACATATAGCATATATACATGTTAGTTTATTGGTCTTTTTATAAAAAGTGGTTTGAGGGTAATATTGAAACTAGGGAATATCTAGATAATTAAAAACTAGGAAGGCTGTAATTTGTCATGCATGTGTCTTCATATATAACAATTCTCAATTTCAAAGAAGCAAGAGAATTAAGGGCATTGAATTATTCTGCCTAACTAACTCGGTGTCTCCTGGTGACTCATAATTTTTCCTATCATTGCACTTGGCAACATTAGCAAGGACAGATTAATGCATTTTAATCCTCCCTGGTTTAGTCCTATTTTACTTCTTGTTCTTTTAACTTGACCACATTTTCCAGTCTTCAATACTTTGCTTTGTTTTTTGTTAAATAGATAGCTTATCCAAAGAGCCTAAGAATCTCTCTAGAGAGTATTTAAATCTCTAAATGTAGCTTATTTTTAAATGTATTTTGACATAGTGATGGTTTCTTTGCTTGTATTTATCTATCATTGTATTTTTATCTACACCAATCTGCTGAAATACTATTTGATCATGAAAGGATCACATTAGAGCTTCTAATAACCTGAACCAATCTAAAACCAGTTAAGCAAGTCAGTTACAAAAATATTTCTCAGTGAGATATTTATGGTTTGTGACTTTAGGGAACTTTTAAAACAAGAAAATGTCAATTTTATTAGAAACCCTCTATGTTGGTTTTCTTATTATAGATAACTTTCAATTTCCTTTACTTCCATTTTTAAAGTTTTATTTTAGTAACAAATTTAAGGGTATAACAAAAAACTGAAATTCCTGACTTTATCTCACAATTGTAATTACTGAGTCTTAGGTCCAAGTCCCATAAATAGTAAGTAGTAAACAAGGACCTAAAGTCCAGAGAGTACTGTTCCCATTTATAGTCTTTCAGTGCAATCTTTGACCTCGTTGTGCCCATTAGGGAATCAGGAGATGCTAAAATTGCTGAACATGCAGTAGCTTTCCAATCTAAATAGTCATTAGATATACCTGAGGAGATTTGAAGCAATTCAGGTCCTGCTCACTTTCCTCACATCTCACCACTACCATTTCAAGTGTGTCTAATGCCTTTATGGCCCTGGAATTGAGACTCAAATAAATACAACTTTGCAAGCCTACCTAGGTGATTCTAAGGCAGCCGGAATTGCCCTGAAGAAACATCTCCAACCACTGAAACATCAGTGAGATCAAATCACCTCTAGCACCACATACAATGTGTCATCTATTCTTCACCCCACATCCCAAGGCCAGGAACCATTTTCTGAACATCATACTGTAATGTGTACTTGAGATTTGCTAGGCCAGTAGATCTTAAGATCACATGGATAAAAGGAGTATGTGTGGTGATGGATATGTTAATTAATTTGATGGTGCAAGTCATTTCACAATGTATATCAAATCATCACATGTATGCCTTATATATACACAATTTTTATTTGTCAAGCATACCTCAATAAATCTAGAAAAAAAGCTTAAAAAATAAATGCCCATCAAAATCCTGATATAGAACCATGCACATATATTGTGTAAGCTAGAGAAAAGGGGCTAACAGGAATTTTTATAAAACAAATGACCCATCTAAATTACATGTTACTGATTTTACTGATACTCCTAAATTCAGATTGTTGTATTAAAATAATGTTTTTAAATAGTGGACACAATTTTAATTTCACAGATGACCTTGTGCTTATGGTGCCCTTGTGCTTATGGTGTCCCATGGACAGCTTAAAAAGCTATATACCCTTGGTCTGAGAGATTTCATAATATTTAAGGTCACCCAGGTCTACACCTGAGCTATGTCCCCAGTTGCTCTAAAACTGAGTTACTTTAGGAAGTGGTCCCAAAGCCCACCCTCAACTGTCAGGGTACTGAGTTCCAACTGGCAAGTTTAGAATTCTATGTAAGAAGTTGTTTGATTTAAGCCTGATCATGCAGTATTTTATTTATGCCTGATCTGAATTAGGTACTTTGGTATACATTCATCAGACTAAATTAACCCCATGTGAAATAATTGTCGATTGCAAAGTCTCAAAGGCAGATATAATTAATCCATGCTAGTGGATTGAATGATTTTACTCTGGAATAAGGTACAGCAATTTAGCTAAACCCTTGTTTCCTTAAAAACATTTTTCTCTTCCAAACATAAGAAAACTTGATCTTGGTTTAAGGACATGAACACTCAGAAAATGCAACTTTTACTTATTTATTTTTGAGACATGGATATAAAGAATCCTCAATTCAAAAATGGCATTATCTTCTGTCAAGTATGAGCTGGCTAATACATTGATGAGTGACAGATCGATACAAAGGAAAAAATGAGTCTCTTCTAAATCTGTGTGATCAGAAGTTGAACTGAAGCACTTATCTCTGCTATTTGACAGATAACAGCTGGCTGGATGTCTGAAAGGTAGCCCTAGACCCAAGCTCATCACATTGACTTACATGTGAATGGTAAACATCAGGGAATGAGCATCAGGGATGTTTCTGGTGGTATTTCTGATGGTTTGTTTTTTTTTTTTTTTTTTTTTTGGTAAACTAGTCTTTATCTTAGATACATGCTCCTTTCTAATACAAACACAAGGCAGTAGATGCCAAATGCAAATGCAAATAGCTCAGCCTGTCTTGGTCTTCATAACACTCCCAGATACTGGTGAAAGCCAGATAGCTTCTTTTTGTATAATTCAGGAAGGAAATATATTCAAATGAGGTTAAGTATGTGCATTTTAATTTTTTTTACTTGTCTGTCTTTTTCCAACAACTACAATATAAATTTCCTGAGTGTTTTCCTTTGCAAGGAAATCCTCTAAAGTGCCTTTCCTAAGGCAGAAGTTCAACAAATATTTGGACTCATAAATTTTTAGGCATAACAAAATAAATGGTTCGTACTTAAAACCAATATAAGCCGCAAGGAATGCTTTTTGATTCATTTCAAAAGCACATGCAAGCCCTTTTTAGAAAATTTTCTAATATAGAATATTGAGAAGTACACTATCCTTGCTAAGTTACTGACTTTATAAGCAAAATAAATTATAAAATACCAGAGAGTATACAGGCCCTCCACTGAAAATTATTATTATGTCTTTTTTAAACTACCAAGCATCCACCATCTGTAATTAAAGCATGGATTTCCTGCCAGTGTCTCTTTCCTGAAATGGATAATGAATTTTTTTTCACATATGTACAAGTTCTCAAGGGGCTATATTCTCAAAGTCAAGGAAAGAAAGAAGAATATAATCAGTAAAAATAGTCAAAATTTAGATGATAAAATGAAAGTTTCAGAGGATGGAAAGACCAAAAGTAGGAAAGGCGTGAGTAGCTTATGATCTAGCAATGTAGGAAAGTACTTTTTAAAAGTGCACTGCACAGAACTGGGGTTGTGGCTCAGCAGTACAGCACTCGCCTAGCACGTGCAAGGTCCTGGGTTCGATCAGCATCACATGAAAAAAAAAAAAAGGTATTGACAACTACAACTTAAAAATAAATATATATATTTTTAAAGTGCACTGCACAACCAGGCCTGGTGGCACACAGCTATACCCTCAACAATAGGAGGCTGAGGCAAGAAGACCATGAGTTCAAGGCCAGTCTCAGCAACTTAGTGTCTCAAAATAAAGTAAAAAATGGATTGGGGAATGCAGCTCAGTGGTAAAGTGTCCCTGGGTTCAATCCCCAATGCCTCAAGAGAAAAAAAAAGTGTGATACACAAAGCTCACTATCACAGAAGATTTGAAGAGGTCAGAGCTAAAGGGATTAACGTATCAGCTAGTACAATCTTTCTGTGAGGCATAAATCTCTCTCCCCCAACAGCTTCTATGTCATTATCGGATATTAATACATAATACTTTCAGAATCACAGACTTCACAACTTCCTGAAAAAACCCATCCTATCACTACAGCTTAGACTACGAGAAAACTTTTTTTCTTCTAATGTATTAAAATGTGCTTTCTTGAAATTTCTACCCATTCGTCTTTGTTATATCCTTACAGCTGTAGAAGCAGTGATCCTCCTGCACATGGCAGCCCCTCAGACACTGGAAGCATGATATCTTACCTAACACCAAGTCTGATCTTCTTCAAATAACAGGCTAATGTACTTCACATTTTTATCCTCAGGGTGTGTTTTTTGGTCACCTTGTTTAGGGCTCACTTAACCATGCCTCATTTAATAGTCTACTCTCTCATGCTATACTACTCAGAAACCAATACTAAAGCTCTGTGGGATACCAAGAAGCCAGGCCATGAAGGACATTTATTGGAGGTCTCTCAGACTCGCCCTTTCTGTTCCTGTACCTAAGTTTCCTATTGTGGAAAGATCACTTCTTCCATTTAGATTTTGAGGGATAGATTCTGTAGTCCCTGCTTTACTATGATGTCTGTTCCTCCTTTGGAGCACATATGCAAAAATGTATAATACAATTTTACACATATAAATCAAATAGCACAGGGAAATTAGCTCAGACTTCTGGGGAAGAGGAGACCTCCTAGTCTCAGAAATCATCATGAATTGACTCCTACTAACCAGAGATGAAAGAAGAAGGTTATAGCCAATAAGTTGTTGGAAATCATCTCGTAGCTATGCATAAAGATCTCATTTGTGGAGACAAAGACAACAAGTAAAGAACTATCATAGTGTTCTTTTAGTTCTACATATGTTCTGCCAATACACACACACACACACACACACACACACACACACACACACACACACTGGCTTCTATGCTGCTTCTTGTTTCTTAGCTTGGAATATTCTTCCCTCTCCTCTTCATGAACTTCTATCCATCCTTCACTGCACAGTGCTTGTACTAGTGCTATTTCCCCAGAAGGGTTTACCAACCTCCACAACCAGGTCATGTTTGTGTATCACCAGTTCCCACATACTTCATATATCACCACATACTTCATATTCTTAGCATAAGAGCAATATTACATATTATTTTCTGATTGTTAATTATATCCGTCTGTCTCTGGTCACAATTATTTCTCTCTCCACTAGAATGCAAACTATTCAAAATCAGATATTTTGTCTGCCATGTATATTGTAGCATCTCCCCATGGCCTGGTATATAATGAACAGTTAATATATATTTTTGAATGAATGAATACAAAAGGAATGATAAATTAAAGGCCAACACATGAAGGAAGGTTCCCATTTGGATAGTGAGCTCATCCAGGATAGTGGTACCACAAAACTTGGAAATGAAAGTTATAAGCCATGGGCATCTTTTAAAATGAAGAAAAGATACCAACAAGTTGATGGATGGCATCTGTTGTGATCACAGAAGCAAGACCTAGATGGAGAGTACTTAAAAGCCATAAACCTCAAGGTTTTTTAATGGATAAAAGAGAAATGGCTTATAAATAGATAGCCATAAGAATGCCTCTCCTCTGCACATACCACATTTCCTTTGGAGAAATGATGTCTATGACACCTAGACTGGGGTTAAGCCTGGAAGTCTGACAAGAGTGCAGAGGATCGATACATAGATGAACTGACTCTGGTGGACACTTGAAATTAAAAGGTGAAGAGAGGAGCTAGATGTGAAGGAAGGGGACATACCTGGTAAAACAAAAGGAGCAGAAGGGAACTATAAGGGTCAAGGTGGAAATCACCTGAAGGTTCAGACAAATGAAATGACTTACTGTCTATCAGTTATATTATGATATAACTGAATATATGCATGGATACTCATTGCATTTTTCAGGCTACATATTTTTTGTCCAAATATATAGCAAAGTTAGTGATAGAAAAACAGTAGTCTTAGAAAATTAAGCTAATAATTGCCCTGTCATGGTAGCTGATTTTTAATGTGAAAGCAGAAAAGATTCAAAATACATTTAAGTATTGAGACTATGTGTCATGGCTAGAAATATTTCATTCTCTTACAAGTTCCTAAACAACTTAAACATTCTAGTACAGTTTCACTAAATACCAACTGAACATAAATAAATTAACAAAGAGTAATTGGGAAATGTCAACATTCCCAGATGCTGATGGTCAGACTAATGATGCCAATTAAGAAAATTGATTTTGAAAATAAAACAGATGTCCTAAAACATATTGGGAGCACAATTCATGAAGACTTAGAGCCCCAAGAGTAGAGGAAGGGAATGGTACAATTAAGTAAATGTTTGTTGAATGTAGCCAGTGGCACATGTATCACTGTAGACTGAAAAGTGCTCAGGATTAGAGTAGGAGTGTACACAAGTGTTAACAAGACCTAGATGCAGGAGCCACCAACTCTGCACTCAGCTGGTGGATGAAAAGTTCATTAATAGATATTTACTGAGCACCTATTAGGCAACAGGTACTATTCTGGGCATGGGTGGAAAAGGAGCAACAGTCAAAATTTCTAGCTCTGTGGGCAGACATTCTAGAAGGGAGACACAGAAAATAAGTCAACTGTCAACACAGCTTCAGAATAAAAATTAGAATAAGAGAACAAGAATGTTGTATATGGGCTGGGGATGTGGCTCAAGTGGTAGCACTCTTGCCTGGCATGTGTGGGGCGCTGGGTTTGATCCTCAGCACCACATAAAAATAAAATAAAGATGTGTCCATCGAAAACTAAAAAATAAATATTAAAAAATTCTCTCTCTCTCTCTCTCTTTCTCTCTCTCTCTCTGTCTCTCTCTCTCTTAAAAAAAAGAATGTTGTGTACGGTAGCACAGCAAACTGATTGAATTAGTATCATTAGTAAACTTTGAGTTGTTTAGGATGTTGCATTATGTGTTTTTTTTAATCTGTAATAAAATTATGTATATTTAAAAAAGAAACATGGACAGAATAGGATATTCAGTAAGGACCCCTGATGAAGTGCCCTTTAAGCAGACCCTGACATTTGAGATGACATTTGACTTGGTTCTAAAAGAATGCATAGAAGATCACCAGAAAGAAAGGTGTGGAAGGCATTTTTCAGACATAGAATATAAGGACTAGAACAGCCCAGAGGCCCAAAAGAATTGTGGAAAATAAGTTGTTTTTGGCCACCCAGCAACCTTTTCTTCATCTCATAAGGGTATTGTGAGGGCCCAAAACCCCCTATATTCTCTTAGGGTCTCAGGAACAAGAATTAAATGGACATAACAGATTAGCAGGAGAAAAGCATAATGCAATTTTACCCAGCACAGGAAAGCTCATAAAGAAATGAAGACCCAAAGAAGGAGTTAGAGTCAGTTACTCTCACACACTGAACTGGACAAAAAGTAGCAAAACAAGTGCAGGAAGCTTAAAAGACAAAGTCACTCTCTAACAGAGTCTGTACAAAACTCTAAGTCTCAACCTGAAGTTGAGGATATTATCAATATTAGCTTTCTTTCTTGTATAGGAAGAATATTTTTCACACAGGGATTTCATCTTATGCTTTTAAGAAACAACATGAACCTCAAAGTGTTCTTCTTGTCTATGATGTTTTTCAGGCCACTAAATCAGTATGTTAGAATAGCCCAGTTCAACCCTAATCACAATTATCTTATATTAGACAAAGGTGCCAAAAACATGCACTGGAAAAAAGATAGCATCTTCAACAAATGGTGCTGGAAAAACTGGAAATCCATATGCAACAAAATGAAGTTGAACCCCTATGTCTCACCATGCACAAAAGTTAATTCAAAATGGATCAAGGATCTAGGAATTAAACCAGAGATCCTGCATCTAATAGAAGAAAAAGTAGGCCCTAATCTTCATCATGTGGGATTAGGCACCAACTTCCTTAATAAGACTCCTATAGCACAAGAATTAAAACCAAGAATCAACAAATGGAATGGATTCAATGCCTTGAAATATTTTTAGGACCTGCTTCTTCTCATTCTCAGGCCACTTCTTTCAGAAACATGTATTGTAGGCCTGACCAATTAAATCTTCAGTTCCCTGGGGGTGATACATAGCTCACAATTGTCCAATCCGGGCAAATCGCTGCACTGTGGGAGGGTTCCCAGGAAGAGATGCTCTTTTCCCAGGTGAGATTGTCCATAGTTACTGTGTGATCCTGGAATTTTCAGAATTCACCATCCAGATCCAGAATGTGAAAGTAACACAAAGCAGATAAAGAGACCCTGAAGTCCGATCCTCCTTTTTGAACTTCTAGTTAAAGCCTTTGGGTAAACTTAGCATGCTTTAGGCTTGTGATCCAAGCTTAAATCTTCTTTGGGCTACTGAACTCAATACCCTATTATTGGCCAGTCAGTCTCCATATACCGAACAGGTCATATTCATCTTAGTTGGGGCTCCTACAACATATTATCATATATGTGATGGCTTAAATCACAAACCTGTATTTCTAAAGTGCTGGAAGCTAGAGGTCTGAGATCAGGATGCTGGTATGGCTGTGTTCTTGGTAAGTACCAGCTCTCTCATCCCCTCTCATGGTCTTCCACTGGTACAGCAAAAGGACACACACACACACACACACACACACACACACACACACACACACGGGGTGGAGGGAAATCCCATGCTTCCTCCCATTTTATAAGGGTCATAATTCCATTATGACGATTCCATCCTCTTAACCTAATTACATCCAAGAGATCTCATCTCCCCATGCATTCTCACTGGAGAACAGAGTTTCAACAAATGAATTGGACAGAGACCCAGTCAGTCCTCAGTTATATTCAAGGAAGGGACTGTCAGATGTTATTTTACAAGTATCCCATCCCACAGAGGCTCCATAAGAAAACTTTATTCTTGACATTTAAACAGAGTGAGGTTGTAGAAGCACTGAAAAAGTGGGGGAAAGAGTTTCAGAATATAAAGTAACATGTTGGGGAGTGTTTAAAATGCCCACACAACAAGACCTGGATAAAGAACTTTCTCTGGATTTCTTACTTATAAAAATGTGAAGCTGGGTCTAAGGATGTATATAGCTCAGTGGTAATGTTCTTGCTTATCGTGTGCAAGACTCTGGGTTTGATCCCCAGAACCACAGTAAAAAAAAAAAATATGAGCACATTTGCTAAGCACAGTAGGTACTATGGTGAGAAGCAATCTGGTTACAAAAATAAATTTAACATTTATACATTGTTAAAAGAGAAGCAGAGCCAAACAGCAGTTAAATCAGTTAGAACAGATTAGGAGTAAAAGAGATCTCAGGATAGAACTGGGCTCAATTCTAAATACAAAGAAAAGTGGGGATTTATGGCCAAGAAACAGGTTGGAAAATTAGGTTATGGCATCTATGAGTTATTCAGATTATAAAGAAGTTTTTCCTGTGATAAGCACTAAATCTGTATTCCTCCATCCATTCTCTCCAATTGCACCAGAAACTGAACTAAAATCTGAGAAGAAATTCTTAGAAGGTACTGGAAAAACACTCACAGAAATTTGGAATTCTTGCTATACTGACCTAACAAGAATCTTCCTAAAAAATAGGCCAAATGATCAGATACCAAGTGTGGAAGATTCTCTCTACATGGGCTTGGAGGGACCTTTCCTAAGCTTGGTTTATGCAGGCCCAGGAAGAATGAGGGCCAAGATTAAGACCTAATTGAGAAGAAGGCTCACCCAACCTCCAGTATTTCCTTACACTTAACAAAAAAATGGATTAATACAGGCTCCATAAAAAACTGTTAGCATAAAAATTAGTTAATATCAGCTCTTGTTGCAATCAACAATTAAGAATTCCTGTCCATAGATGAATGGATACATTTTTTGAATTTAAAATTTAAATTCCTGACTCCAACACCTTCAATATATTTCCAATATATTTCCAAATGCTTCTACAAAAATACAAAATGCAAATTTGACCATGTCCCTTAAATGTTGCCTACAAATGAACATCCAAACTCTTTTTCCTGCCAGGCAAGATCCTCCATATCTGGTCCCATCTCTTGACACCTCTATAGACAAAACATAGCCACATTTAGAAGGAGGGAGGAAACAATAAAAGAAAAGTAAGGAAAGATAACTGGGTGATTCGCATCAAAAACAACAACATGCACTGAATGATAAAGGCTTGGGATAGACAGGAACAAGGGCAAGTCTAGGAATATTAGTAGCAAAATACACCAAACTTCTCAAAGTCCTGCAGTAAAATGGCATAGTTCTAACTGTTTTCTTTCTCTGTATGTAGTTTCTGAAGTCTAAAAGTAGAATCTGACTGATCTCTGCTGGGCATGCTTTTCTTATCCATATACCATGACTTCATTGTGGTCACTGACATGGTGTCATCTGAGTGGTTCTGCCTAGTTCATTGGCTACGCATGAAGTCAGACAGATGGGATGATTTCCAGAAGAAGGAAAAGGAATGAGTAGATAACAGCAAGAGCCATGATGCATTCTTTGCTGTCATTGAAACTATCTTCCCTTGAATTGTGCTGCTATGAACATTGACGTGGCAGTATCCCTGTAGTACGCTCTTTTAAGGTCTCCGGGGAATAGTCCGAGAAGGGCAATAGCTGGGTCAAATGGTGGTTCCATTCCCAGCAACCCAGATGCCCTACAATAGATGAATGGATAAAAAAATGTGGCATTTATACACAATGGAGTATTACGCAGCACTAAAAAATGACAAAATCATGGAATTTGCAGGGAAATGGATGGCATTAGAGCAGATTATGCTAAGTGAAGCTAGCCAATCCCTAAAAAGCAAATGCCAAATGTCTTCTTTGATATAATGAGAGCAACTAAGAACAGAGCAGGGAAGAAGAGCAGGAGGAAAAGACTAACATTAAACAGAGACATGAGATGGGAGGGAAAGGGAGAGAAAAGGGAAATTGCATGGAAATGGAAGGAGACCCTCATTGTTACACAAAATTACATATAAGAGGTTGTGAGGGGAATGGGGAAAGAAACAAGGAGAGAAATGAATTGTAGTACATGGAGTAGAGAGAGAAGATGGGAGGGGAGGGGAGGGGGGATAAGAGAGGATAGGAAAGGTAGCAGAATACAACAGTCACTAATATGGCATCATGTAAAAATGTGGATGTATAACTGATGTGATTCTGCAAACAGTAATTAGGGTAAAAATGGGAGTTCATAACCCACTTGAATCTAATGTATGAAATATGATATGTCAAGAGCTTTGTAATGTTTTGAACAACCAATTAAAAAAAAGAAACTATCTTCCCTTGACAACTTAAGGACCCTTGTTCTTAGCAATAAGAGAGAGAAAATCTTTGCTTTGGTAGCAAGAGTTCAAGTGAAACTATGAACCAAAAGTTTCCTTGAAACTCTTTCATTTTCTTTGCAAACAGACCACTTCCTACTAGTTCTTCAACCTCACTGATCTTCTGCTTGGAGTAGAAATGTTGGCACTTTGCTGTGATCTGACCTCACTCCTTTTACATTTCTGACTCTGAAATCCTCTCCCTGCAGTCTCATCCACATCTTTGACCTCAGTTTCTATCTAGGAGCTGAATCCTTAAACTGCAGCACAGATTGATCTCCTAAATTTCAGATTCATAAATCCAACTACATAAATATTGCCCATTTAAGTAATGTTGGGAAATTTCTCAGAAAGAACTTGACTGTAATATCTCAAAATGAAACCCATTGCTCCTCTCTCCTTCCGTTTTATTCTACTTGTCCTTTGCATCATCCTGGCCCCATGCGTGCATCACCATCTATGGAGAATTCCAATTCTGAAAGTTTTCAATCTTCTTACACTCAAATCCTCTCCCAAATTACCACATACAATCTACCAGCCAGTCATAGCACTACTACTAACCACTAGTGTTCCATAAAGGCATTCATCATCTCTCCTAGTATTCCCCTGACCCCTGACTCCATCACCTTCAATATATTTCCAAAATTCTTCTATAAAAATACAAAATGCAAATTTGACCATGTCTCTTAAATTATGCCTACAGATGAACATCCAAACTCTTTTTTTTCTGCCAGGCAAGATCCTCCATATCTGGTCCCATCTCTTGCCACCTATAGACAAAACATAGCCATATTTAGAATGTCAGCTGCACCAAAAAGTTCTATTTGTGGAGCATGATGCACCATGTGGTTTCCAAGATAGAGACAAACTATCCTCATTGTGTATAAATTCCCCTGTGTAGTCCATGAATATAATACTATGTACATGATTTGTATGCTACAAAAATTTCTAGTAAGAATTCTCCAGAGAAACGGGGTGAATTATATATCCAAGTATCTGTTTTAGTTAGAAAGATAAATTATAAAATTTGACCTCACAGGACTATGGAGAGTAACAAAAGCCATAATCTACCTTGCACAAACTGGAGGTGCAGGAAAGCCAGTGAGAACACTACCTTTTCTCATGGCGATCACCAGTAAGATCTTTAAAAAGAAATGGGAGAATAAATAGGGGGCATATAAATTATGGAACCAGTCCAGGTGCCTGTCAATAGATGAATGGGTAAAGAAAATATGGTGTGTGTGTGTATAAATATATAATACATACAGAATAAATAATGTGAAGAGGGAAGAGGAGATGAAAAGGGAAAGCACCAGGGAATGATATTAATCAAATTCTATTGGAACAACTATGGCATAATTATAATGCACCAATAAAAAAATAAAGTATGAGGCAAAATATTTGAAAATCATACCATTTTATGTATGGAAACTTCAAGAGAAGCAAGTGAACAGAAGAAAGTGAACAAGACTTATCAATTTGAAAATTAAGTGGAAAAAAAGACCTCTATAACAACTAAATATAAAATACCTAAAAATATGCTTAATATGTCATTATTTAAGAAAACAATGAAGCTCTTCTCAGGCCTATTATATAAAGCTTTCATATACGGTATCCAGCAATAAGCAGTTGTTTCACGGGTAAGAGTTCCCTTCCTGTAGACTGTAAGGATTATAGGGGGCAGTGAAGACAGAGCTACAGTCCCCCTGCATGGCACTTTTGGTCTTTACCCTCAAAGAAGACGAGACAGATATTATCAATAGGGAGGCTAGAAGATACCTTCAAACTTATTTATAGGGAAACTTCAATGAATGGAAATTTAAATTTTAATGTGGAAATCAATTAAAAGGCCCATGGAGGCCATTTCTCAACAAAGAAGATCAAAGGAAATCCAGACATGAACTGCCTCAAATTGAAAAGAGCCAATGATTAGAAGAGAAATAGATATAAAGCTTTAGCTGTCAACAGATTACCCTACCCATGTTTAAAGACAGTGGAGTAGTTCACTTTTCTGAAAATGTAAAGTTCAAGAGAAAAACCACCCAAGCAAATATAAAAAGGGCTGTGTTCTTTAGATTTATAAATGAAAAGCGTGCACCTGTTTAGGAAGTACCAGGTTCACTTTTAATTGTTTTCAAAGGTTTATATTTGGTTTAATGATATGATCTCGATATTATTATGGTAATAATCTGCATTTGCTAACTATGTTGCACAAGATAATTATTGGTTGCTTTGAATCTAAAGTCTTAAGGTAAAATGTTTAATCATAAGCTAAATTGATGTTAATTATGCACTTTATAGGAAGAGTTGTAATAATATGGGTTTGGACGTAAGTTTTAGATTGAAAAGATAATAAAAGGCTGCCTGCCCACAGGTGGTAGGGTATTTGTCCTCTTCACAGGTGGACTGCATTTTTTCATTGTAGTGGAAATTTTGTTTTTGTTAAGAGACTCTGGTGACAAGGCTTGCTAGTCCTCTTCTAGCATATGTTGTCTAAACCCTGGTTTTTACCTGACCTCATTGCCAATGGGGGAAAGAAAAAAACATTTTTCAACATCCCTGAGTTAGCTGTAGTCATATGATACATATGAAGTTCTAGATGATGCCTTATAAATAAGTATCTTACGTTTATCTTCCTAAGGAAGAATTTGCACTGGCTAAAAAATATCTTTCCCTTTTATTGCATAGAAGTAAACTTTCATTTTATTTAAGTCATTACTATATTGACTATCACTTACTGTCATTTACGGTAACCTCATTTCAACCTATACAAAATTAAAGAAATAAACTGAATGATAAGGCTACCTTTGGGTTAGGTAAGAGAAATTACATAGAAGTTAATGATTTCTAATTCGTGTTAAATTTTTTGGTCTATAATCCCCTCTTTTGGGTTTATTAACTAAATTGCTTAAGTTTATCAGTTACTGCTGATGTGATCCAGTTAATCATTATAATAACATGATCAAGGATGTTTCTGCCTCTGGAGATGGCCTGCATTTTCCCTGGAACATGTATTCCTTGTTTTACCCCAAAAGATGTCTCTCCCCTGAGATGGCCTGAACTCTCCCTTGAATGTGCATCTACTTTGCTAAATGAATCCCTCTATGTCTCTGGAAAAAAAAATAACATGGTCAGAAGCCTCATATTGAATAACTATTCAATGCTCAGTTCCTGAATTATTTCAGAATCTTCAATTCTGACATGCAGGGTAAGAAACAAATTGATAGATGAAACTTGTACAATGGGCTAAGCACAGTTAATAAACAAACAGCCTATTAAGAAAGAAAAAAAAAGATTTTATATATAAAAGATATTTTAGGTGTAGATAGACGAAGAATAAATAGCAAATAAAATGTGTTTTTTATACTTATATAAAAGAGGCTGGAAGAAATGAGATGCTTAGTATTCATGACAGATGAAGAAAAACTCAGAAAGGGTAATTTGGATGTTATTTAGCCTTCTAGTTGCCTCCTATTTGCTACAATTAAGACTTCATAGCTTAGTGGAACAGACATTTGGTTTTGTTATTCTGAAAGTACACAGAAGAGACTTCAAATTTACACAGAAGTAGCCCTGTTGGACTCATTCTCATGAATTCCCTTATAGATATCCAGAATTACCTACTGGGCTTGTTCAACATTACCTTTGGAAAACCTCCTTCATTTCTTCACATTCACACCCATGTTACTTTGTGGTTGTTGGATTTTGGATCCGAGGTCTCCTCCAGAAGCACCTGTGTTGATGCAAAAATATTTGGAGGTAAAATGATCAGACTGTGAGAACTGTAACCTAAACTGTCCACCCTCGTTTGAGTGAACTAACTGGGAGGTAACCCTAGGCGGGTGGGATGTTGCTGGAGGAACTGGATCACTGGGGATGTGCCCTAGGACAGTCCATTTTCCCTGTGGCCCCTTCCCCCCCGTATTCTCTCTACTTCCTGGATGCCATGAATAAAGGATCTTCCCTTCACCACCCCCTTCCACCATAATGTGCTGCCTCACCTTGAGCCCAGAGGAATGGACTCAACAGACCATAGACTAAACTATTGGAACTATAAGCACAAATGAACTTTTCCTCCTTTAAGTTGCTCTTCTCAGATATTTTGGTCAGAGACATAAAATTGACTAACACAGTGGTTTATGTGTTGCATCTGTCCAATAATTTCCCATGCCAGCTCTAGTTGCTTGAGATTAGTGATAGAGCACTTGGCTAGCAGGCAAAAGGCCCTGGGTTCTGTCCATCCCCAGCAACTCCAGAATTTTTTTTTTCACCAGTGAATGCCATTACAAATATAGTCACATAATCAACTGATGTATCTGTGTTCTCACTTGTCTTGGTTTCTTCCTACAGACTTCAGACTTCTAGAAGGAGGTGTCTGGTTAACTAACTGGTCCTTGTGCTGAAGCAAGCCTTATAGAATTAATGGGCTGCCTATAAAGAATGTGGCTGTCAACATCAAAAGAACCATGAAATATTACAGCTCTGGATCCATCACTTCTGAACAAATAACTGAATGGATTAACTCTTCAGAAGAAAATAACAGCTGCAGCCTGATAATTCATTCTTTCATCATGCTATCAATTGAAACGGCAAAGGATCTAAAAACAAATTTATCAATAGCTCATTAGACGAGATTAACATCCTACACATTAATGAATTAAAAATAAAGTCAGCTGCTTTAATGATCCATGGATGGAAACAAAAAGAGAATTTTTAAATAAGCTCATCATTTAAAGGACGATGAACAATCACTAACTTTGAAAACAAATATGTGGGTTTTTTTTTTTAGCCAAATCTGTATTTGGTCATCTCCTTCATATACTTTTTTTTTAAAACCAAGAATGGATGTATTATGGGTAGAGTTTCCATTTTTATCAATTAGGTATGACTTACAACTATAAACTATTGATGAGAAGCTTTTAGAAAATGAGAGAATACGTTTTATTTTGACAAAGTTATAAAAGCATGGAATATGATTTGTTCTAACTCAGTCCTCAGTACTTCTCCTTTCACTTTCCTCTTCCCTCACTTGTTTCCTTCCCTCTACTCCACTGATCTTTCTGCTATTTAATTATAGTTTTATTTTTTAATTAGTGTCTTGTGGATACACATGATGGTGAGATCACTGTGGTATATTCACATATGTACATAGAAAACTTAGGTAGATTCAATCCAGTGTTCTTTCCTTATCCCACCCTCCTCCCACCCCTTCAATTCCCTTCATCTACTCCACTGATCTTTCTTCTATTTTTTTATCCACCACCCCCCCACACCCCAGCTTATTTTGGATTTGGATTAGCTTCTACGTATCAGAGAAAACATTTCACCTTTGACTTTTGGGAACTAGCTTATTTCACTTAGCATGAGAGTCTCCAGTTCCATCCGTTTACAGGCAAATGCCATAATGTCATTCTTCTTTATAAAACTTCATACATCACATTTTTCTTTTTCCTTTCATCTGCTGAAAGGCACAGCTTGGCTATTGTGGATTGTGCTGCTATAAACTGTGATTTGGTTGCATTGCTGTAATATTTCAAATCTTTTGGATATATACCAAGGAGTGGGATAACTGGGTCATATGGTGGTTCTATACCTAGTTTTCTGAAAAATCTCCAAACTGCTTTCAAGAGTGGTTTCCCTAAATTTCAATCTCACCAACAATGTAAGAGTTAACCTTTTCCCCTATATCCTCCCAACATTTATTGTTATTTGCATTCTTGATAATTGCCATTTCAACTGGAGGAAGATGAAATCTCAGTGTACTTTTCATTTGTATGCCCTAATTGCTAGAAACATTGAACATTTTTGCATATATTTGTTGACTGTTCATATTTCTTATTTGAAAAGTGTCTGTTCAGTTCCTCTGCCCATTTGGGGTATTTGTTATTTGGTATTAAAGTTTTTTGAGTTCTTTGCACATTCCGGGTATTAATGCTCTGAGGAGTGGGTGGCGAAGATTTCCTCCCATTCTGTAGGCTGTCTCTTCAATCTCTTAATGATCTCCTTTGGTGTCCAGAAGCTTTTTAATTTAATACCATTCCACTTATTGATTTTTCATTTTATTTTTGAGCTCATGAGTCCTTTTAAGGGAGACAGTTCCTGTGCCAATGTGTTAAAGTGTTAGGCTAATTCCTTTGAACTTCAGAAAAGCAAAGTTTTCTGTGATTTTTCAGTCTTAGAGAAATTCAATGGGTTAATTTGGGAACAGAATTGAATAATTGTTTAATAATAAATACTGTCAAAAAGTGTTATCTTTGTCATTTTTGTCTTTTTTTTTTTTCTTTTTGCAGTACAGGGGTTTAGCCTAGAGCCTCATGCATACTAGGTAGGTGCTACACTTGCAGCCCAAAAGTTATCTCCTTCCTCAGTCTTCTGTAAAAGCTAAGGCCTTAATACTCTATTATAGATTTGTAAAGGCAATATAGTGGCTTCCTCCTCTGGAATTTCAATATTTCTCATTGTATAAACTAGCAATTAGAAAAAATGGCATATTTTAAACTTATATTTGGGAATAACTTTGAACATGCAGAAAAGTTGAAAGAATAATACAAAAAAAAACACTTTTATCTCTTTTACATAGATTCATCCAGTATTGGAACTGTGTCCTTTTACTTTAAGATAAGTTATCTAGCTACATGTTTTTCTGAACTACAAATCAGTATTAGTTACTTACACCATGACCCTTGGCATTAATGCCCCTGTGTGGATTTCCTAACAAAGAGGATATGCTCATACACTACCAGTACATAACTGTTAACTTTCAGTAATCTGCCAACAATATTTCTATTATATCACTAGAATAAAGATCTATGTGGCTTTTTTTCCCTTTCATCTAGGATCAAACAGGGCATTTACTTTTCAAGTTTCTTGAATCTCCTTTAATATGGAATTTTCCTGGCCTTTAAAAAGTTTTACTGACCTTTTGGAAAAATACGTCTTTCTCCTCTCCCCTTGTTTATAAAGGATCATTTACTTGGAGTCTTTCAATTTCCTCATGATTAGATTCAAGAGCATTCTTAGCATGAGCATTTATCACCACAACCTTGGCATGAGTATCATACAAGTCATTTTGTGTCCTCAGGGAATCTGTCACATGTGGAGACACACGATGTTCATCTGCTTCATTGTTGAAGTAAATTTTACCACCTGGCCAAGGTATGGTTCAGTTACTCCACTGTGTAGTTACTACCTTTTTCCTTTTTCAATTAAAGATCAGTCTTTAAAAGATATTTTAAGACCATACACTATCCTGCTCTCCATAAAAATTTCCCCCATGATTTATCATTCATTGGGGATACTTTTTATGAACTAATCTTACTATGATTGTCTAACTCCAGCATATTTACCAGTCTTAACTCAGTCTACTACTGAAAGCACATGCCCACCTTTCTCCCCAATCCTTTACTCATTTTTTATAATCCACATGTTATGGATTCCTATGTTGTTCAGTTTCTAAATTTATTATGTACTTCAGTGTTGTGATGGTCAAACTCCAGGATTTGGCTTGTACGAGCCCTTGAAGCTGTTACCTGGGTCCTTGTAACTTGTCCCCGATGTTACATTCCTTAATGCAGTTTATGGAAGGAATGCTGGCATTACTGTCTCACAGAGTCTCATCTCCCTTTGTCCTGAACATGTCACTCCAGTCTTCTGGACCAGACTTTCAGATGGTTTTTATCAGCAATAAAGAAGAAAATCAATGATATAGATAATGTCAAAGAAAAATTGTACCACATGGAGCTAAACAGGTAAGGAAGGCTTTATTTAAGACTAATCCAATAAGGGTCAAGATTGTTTCCAGAGACACAGATTGAACTCAACTCTACCGGAACAAAAGGCAGGAAGATTTTTAAATGCTCGGGCGGACTCATGGAAAAATACTAGATGGCTTCAAGAAGGAAATTGGTCAAAATAATTAGGCCACCTCTGTTTTCTAATTGGCACTTATCTAAGGGAAGCGCCTACCCTCCCACAGAGACTGAGATGTAGGAACTCTTTTTTTTTTCTTGATGATTTTAAATTTCAAAAGATGGGTCTGAGGTCTTTGAGAAAGACATTCCTGGGTCGACATTTCTAAGTGCAGGAAAAAAAATTTACAATTGCAAGTTCTCTAAAGCAAATTCACTTTAAAAAGCACAGTCAGGGGCCTAGAGAAAGGAGGAACCCTGTATGAAGTTTGGTCCAACTTAGTAGAATGTTGAGGCCATCTTGATCAATAGCAATCCCCACAAGGGCAGGCACCAAAACTACTTTGTCCTCTGAATTCACCTCTAGATTCTCCATGACTAGCTCAGCTCCTGCCATATATTAAGGGTTTTAGTCAGCTTTGTATTACTGTTACCAAAAGACATGATAAGAACAACCTAGAGGAGGAAAAGTTTATTTTAGTTCATGGTTTCAGAGATCAGTTTGTGGTCTGCTGATGCCATAGCTCTGGGTCCAAGGGGAGACAGAACATCAGGCAGAAGGGAAAGGTGGAAGAAAGCATTTCAGACATGGCAACCAGAAAGCAGAGGGAGAGCTCCACTCAGCAGCTACAAAATATAAACCCTAAAGGTCCACCTCCCAATGACCTACTTCCTCCAGCCACACCCTACCTTCCTACAGTTACCACCCTGTTAAGCTATATCAGTGGACAGATGTACTTATTAGGTCACACTTCTCATAATCATTTCACCTCTGAAAATTCTTTGTCTTCTACATGACCTTTTGAGGGACCCCTCATATTTAAAATATAACAGCAGGTTCTCGATAAATATATGTGAAATGAAGGAAAAAGTTGATTGTTTATTTTATGATCAGAGTCATCAGGTAAATTTTGTTTTATTTGCAGAAATTTATTTAAGCTCTGGAGGTATTCCTTTGTTTCTTTAGGCAGAATTTTCTACATGGTAGTATCTCTACTTTTTTGTATCTGCTAAGAGTTGCTTTGTGGCATATTATATGGTCTATTTTAGAGAAGGATCCATATGCTGCTGAGAAAAAAAGTGTCTCTGCTTGGTGCAGGTTGAAATATTCTATATATGTCAGTTAAGTCTAAGTTATTGATTGTATTATTGAGTTCTATACTTTCTTTATTCAACTTTTGTTTCAAAGACCTATCCAGTGGAAAGAGAGGTGTGTTAAAGTCACCCAAGATTATTGTGTTGTGATCAGTTTTACTCTTGAACTTGAGAAGAATTTGTTTGATGAACATAGCTGCACCATTGTTTGGGGAATATATATTTATGATTGTTATGTCTTGTTGGTGTATGATTCCCTTGAGCAGTATGTAATGTCCATCTTTATCCCTTTTACTTTGGCTTGAAGTCTACTTTATTTGATATGAGGATGGAAACTCCTGCTTGCTTCCACAGTCCATCTGAGTGGTATGATTTTACCCAACCTTTCACCTTCAGTCTGTGTATGTCTTTTCCCATTAGATGAGTCTCCTGGAGGCAGGATATTGTTGGGTCTTTTTTAATTCAATCTGCTAGCCTATGTCTTTTGATTGGTGAGTTTAAGCCATTAACATTCAAGGTTACTATTGAGACATGGTTTGTATTCCCAGCCATATTTGTTTATTTTTGTTATTTAACTTGACTTGATTTTCTTCTTTGATTCATTTTTCCTTTGGAGTACTACCTCCCTCTGCTGATTTTCATTGTTGTTTTTTGTTTTCTCTTCATGGAATATTTTTCCAAGGATGTTTTGTAGTGTCAGTTTTCTAGCTATAAATTCTTTTAACTTTTGTTTATCATGGAAGGTTTTTGTTTCATATTCAAATCTAAAGCTTAATTTTGCTGGATAAATGATTCTTGGTTGGCATCCATTTTCTTTCGGAGCTTGATATATGTTGTTCCAGGATCTTCTAGCTTTCAGGGTCTCTGTTGAAAAATCTGCCATTATCCTAATTGGCTTTCCTCTATATGTAATCTGATCCCTTTCTCTTGAGGCTTTTAAAATTCTCTCCTTATTCTGTATGTTCATTATAATGTGCCTTGGTGTGGATCTGTTGTGATTTTGTACATTCAGTGTCCTGTAGGTTTCTTGAATTTGAATTTACAATTCATTCTTGTTTGGAAAGTTTTCTAATACTATTTCATTGACTAGATTGTTCATTCCTTTGGTTTGGACCTCTATGTCTTCCTATCCCAATAATTCTTATATTTGGTCTTTTTATGCTATCCCATATTTCTTGAACATTCTGCTCATGGTTTCTTACAATTATCAAGGACAAGATTATATATTTTGTCTTTTCAAGATTATATATTTTGTCTTCATTGTCTGATGTCCTGTCTTCCAAGTGGTCTACTCTGTTGGTGATGCTTTCATTTTAGTTTTTAATTTGGTTTATTATTTCTTTCATTTCAAGGATTTCTGTGTTTTTTTTTCTTTAGAACCTCTATCTCCCTGTTGAGATGATCTTTTGCTTCCTGTATTTGTTTATGTGGCTTCTTGTTGAAGTGATCTTTCACTGCCTGTGTTTGCTGTCTTATATCTTCCTTGAGTTCACAGAACATTTTAACCATGTACATCCTAAACTCCTTCTCTATCATTTCTTCTGCTGTGGCTGCCAAAGATTCTAATGAAGTGGTGTCTTCATTTGTTTGGGACATTTTCTTCCCTTGTGTTTTCATGTTGTTCAGGTCTTCCTTTCCAACTCTTTGGGTCTAGATTTTTATTGTGTTTACCCTATAGATTTGTAGTGCTCTTGTAGGGTTCCAAGACCTCTCCTTTGTGGGGAAGGACAATATTAACAGATCCCAATATCAACAATATACCACCTATGAACAATTTGTTGTTATTACAATGCTTATAGTTTAGTCTCAACTACAGAAATGTTGAATTCAATTATTATCTAAAATATAATCAGTAGTTTTGTAAAAAGGTTTACAGTTTCTGACAGTGGACAGTAAACTGGGGATGGTGCATAGGACTATATGCTGAGGAGGTAGAATGCGAGGATATAGAGTTAATATATCTTAGGAAGTGTGAAAGAGAAATCTAGTAAAGAGGGTTAGTAGCAGGAGAATAGACAGGAAGTAGTTTAGGGTAGGCAAGTACATGGGATGACAGTAGAGTACATAAAAACAAACACACATATGTATTTAGAAAAATACAGATGTTAAAACAGTAAAATTTCCAGGGGGAAAAAAATGAAAGAACAAAAAGGAAAAGAAAAAAAGGGCATATGCAACACCTCTATATTATATTATTCAGGTGACTCAGTCCTCAAAGTCCTATTTTATGCATAGTTCTTGGTTTCACATATGTTGGGATGTGAGGGTCGGAGGATAGACGGGTAGAAGAGAAAAAACAAACAAACAAATCAAGGGTTGTAGCTAGCTTTAGAGATCCTTACCTTTTCGTCTTCTCTTTTAATCCAATAGATGGAGTCATCTGTTGTAAGCTGGTGTCTCTGTGCTCTGGATGGCGGAGGGAGGTAACCAGGGTGGGAAGACTGATCCTGGTGCAGGGCTCGTGGATGTAGGGAGTAGCACCCGCCAGTTCTTGAAGGGAGACTGCACCTCACAGATCTCTTTTTGGGACTGCTCATATGATTTGAGTGCCTGGTACTATCTCCCTCTCTTGCCTGGAGATTTCCCAGTTCCTAGTCTCTCTGTTAGGCTCCAAACTTTAGCCCCGTCTCCCTCTCCTCTAGCAGTTCCCAACTGAGAAATCTCTCACCCTGTACTCCCATGGGTGGCTCCCCTTCGCACTGCACATCTGTGTTGGGCAGCTACCCGTGTTGGGTTACCTCTGCTGGGGAGGGGAGAAGGTTGGAAACCTGGTACCTGGCCACTGGAGATCTGATCTGGGAACTGCCTTCACCTAATATGGCAAGAATGTTGAGCCAAGATGGCGGAAGTCTGCATTCAGTGCAGGAGTGTCTGGCAAGGTGGGGGGAGCTGGGTGATGGTGCTGTGCTGTGGGTAGGTAGCAGCTGAGTGACCTGTGTGGGAGCAGAGCGAAGTCTTGGAGATCTGCAGATGTGTTGATAGGTGATTCTGCTAAGGTACTCACCAAGCCTTTCGTGGACTGGAACTTACAGCTTTGAGTCCTGCTCCAACGCCAGGCATCCTACTCAAAGCTGAGGCCTGGAGCCCTGTGCTGGGTCACAGCACTGGTGATTTCTGCGGAGAGCAGCTGGATAGGGGTCCTCTAACACTCTCAGAGATGGAGTATTCCGACTAGGTGAGATCTATGGGCCTGGCACATGGGGGCACGAGACCGCTCACTCCCTTCCCGCCGCCATGTTTTCTCCCCTAGGCAGTATTTTCTAAACATTTTTGAAACTTCAGATATTTCCTGGAGAGCTTTATACATATCAATTCCAGAGATATAACTAAGATATGACTGAATTAGAATGTCAGGAAGAAAAACCTAAGTATCTGTATTTTATTGCAATTTAAAATTCTACCACAGGAGATGACTTAAGTATTTATTTCTTTACATGTCAGCACCATAGGACCATATTTTAAAATGTTCAACCTATATTTATTTCGACGAGGTTCAGTTCACTGTTTTAAGCTTAAATTTTAAGAAAAGGATTCAGTTGCCATTTCCAAACAGGAGGGTCCCTGTGGTGATATTGAGCACTGGTATTAATCATACCCCATTCTACTCTAGCCCTAAGGTTTTATGAGAAATATAAGAGCAAGGCCTGCTGAGATTTTAAATGCATCCTCAGCTACTGCTGTGTTCTGAAAACTAGAGGTGTTTAGCTATTAGCATTTCTATCCATAGCTATTAAAGAAAAAGTTTGGTCCAACAAGACCTTCTTAAGTAAGCCTATGATTCAAAACATGCACACACACACACACACACACACACACACACACAGACCTTTCCTTCTGTCCTTTTAACATTATGGATTCTTTCCCCAAGAAGATAGGTGACATTTCACTCTAGAAACTCTAATGGCACATGTCCCTTCTTCACATCCCTTGAAAACTTGTCAGGGAAATTGTCTTGTAATCATTTTAACTAGGATTAAAAAAAATTACTAATTAGTATCAATTATATAACTCTCAGAGTTGGTGTGAAAACCTCTAAATCTTGCATTACTGTGAAAATTAAAGTTTAATTCAAAGTGATTATAATAAAAATAATTTTCGCTGATGGTTAAGGTCTTACTATGCTCTAAGTACTTCTCTAAGTGGTTCTTCTGCATCATTTTATTTAATCTCATAATGGCCCCATGATGGCAGTAATTATTATTCTCATTTTTCAGATAAAGACACTGAGTCTCAGAGAGGTTAATTAACTTGGTTAGGGCCACATTGCTAGAAAATGTAAGAGCAGGGCTCAAATGCTAGAGGGCTGGTCTTCAAGTCAGCACTAATATAATATTTAAAGTGGTGGGTCTCAACTGTCCCTCCCCCTCCAGAGGACATTCACAATGGAGATATTTTTGTTTGTCACACAGACTAGCAGAGAGTATGTGTGTGCCACTGGCATTTAGTAGGTAGAGGTCAGAGACAGTGCTGCTGCTAAACATCCTCCATTTTAAGAACAGCCCCCAAAACAATGAATCATGCAGCCAAAATGTCAAAAAAAAAAAAAACCCTGCTTTAATATAAAGGACTAAATTAGTTTCAACAGCAAACTAGATTGGAGTTTTTGACATCTCTGATAATTCCTCCAGGCTCAATGAGTTAGAAAGGCTCTTTCCTATCAAATTAAAAAGTGCAAAGAAGTCAGCACACCAGTAGTAATTTTTTCTATTTTAGGGGAGTAATTTGGTTTGGAGAGGGAGTCTGCCATGTAAACTGATAAAGAAACTTAGCATATTGGAAAATAAAACCTCTCAATATGTGTGTTGGTGCGTGTGTGTGTGTGTGTGTGTGTGTGTGTATGTGTGTGTGTGTGTGTGTGTTCAACAGCATGAAGCATTTCAGGGGGAAAAAATATGTGTGTGTGTGTGTGTGTGTGTGTGTGTGTATTTTTTTCCCCTGAAATGCTTCATGCTATTAAATAAGAAAACTCATCCTGTCAATTTTGAAGTCTCTGTAGTAATAAGAGCCCTGAGAGCACAGCAAGAAACTAAATCTCTCTGGAATATTAAAAATCTTTAATATAGCCAAGTATTTTATCAAGCCACATGCCAGAACTGTTCATTATAATGGTGTCCATTTCTACAGAGTATCTCTCAGTCAATTCTACCAGATGTTTCATTTCATGAATAATTGTTTTCTTCAAAGATATTTTCATTTCAGAGCTAGACACACTAAAATATTAATTTCTGTGAAATTGAGCCAACTTAGGTAACATTTCTTCCTTGTTATATTCATTAAGAGCTAAAATTCAATTTAATTGTAATTTGGATGACTTTTCTGATTTAGAATTAAATGTAGATAAAATTAAGTAATTCAAATATAGCAAAAAGATATTAAGACATTATTAAAATCAACATCATTTTATATTCATTTATATTCCTTTTCTTGAATTTTTGGAACTCATGAATTAAAATATATTCTAACTGGAAAAGAAATAAAAGTAAATAAGAGTCTGTCAGAAATTAAATTTAATCTTTCTTCTATAAGGACACAACTTATGAATTCTGGGAAAATATAAAAGGAATATTTTATAACTTTTTTAAATGAATGGGCTAGATGAATAATCCTTTCTCCTCTCATCTTACTTCATAGGCATTTAACATCATATTTTAAATGTTTGTGAGTGGTGCCTTTCTAAGTTCTCTTTAGGGTCTTTGGAACAATGCCAACAAAATAAAATAGTTCTGATACTTCTGATTACTAAATTCTTTTTGAAGGAACCCAAATATTTAAAGAATGATATTGCTAGCATAATAATTCTCCTTTGCTACATAATTTCCTGTTAAATGTAAAATGCTGCATGTAAAAAAATTTTTTCAAACTTAAAAAGCGGTTATGCATGAATGATCAATGTGCATTTTTCTATGTAAGGAGTAAGAAGTTATTACCAAGAAAAGCAATTTTAGAGCCAGCAGAGCTTGAAGAGTTTACCTAGTGCATTCAGTTCCTATTAGAGCTCAGAACACTGATGTCAGAGAGGATGAATTTTGCAAAGTAACATAGAGTGCAGCTGGGACTGCCTGTCAGGCCCTTGATACCACGCAGACTCTTCTACTACCTTTCTGCACGATTCTTTGGAAGTGGAAATTAGATTTATCCCTATTCAAACCTGGAATGCCAAGTGTGGTATAATGTACCATATGAGCTGTTGTGGTCAACAGACGATGAAGAACTAATTGGAAAATAACAAATAGAATAGATAGGAAGTAAGAGCACTTGAAACCCAGTACAGTAGAGGAAGGTCATTTTCATTTGAGATGAACAGAGCCATCTTTTAGGAGAATGATTTGAGATGTTCTTTAACTGAGAATGAGATGGTAAGAGAAAAAGAGTAGAGAAAGGGGGACATTCTGGTGATACACTTATGCAAACAAACAGAGATAGAACATCATCTAACACCCTTGGAGAAAAAAAAAATGAAAAGACTACCTTCTCCATGGCATGGGACTTCTATAGAGAATATGGCAATAAAAATAAAAAAGATAACTTGGGCCTGATGGTTCTGATGACTGACAAGGATTGTACAAAAAGTCCTAGTTACTGCTAGAAGCAAACAATGAAGAGAATTTATAGGAAAGCGCCTCAACTGTGACCCTAAGTCTGCTTTGTCACTAAAGCATAAACAAGTAACCCATAACATGAAGAGATTTTTGTTTGTTCATTTCTAGGATTTATTTTTTGTGGTCAGATATTGTGGAACCCAGGTAAGAGCATGAAACCTTATGCACCTATTAAAATTGTCACACATAAACTTGGAGCTGAACATTTTTAAAGTTTTGTATGATTTTGTAATGTTTTTATTAGTGCATTATAGTTATAAATAATAGTGGGCTTATTTTGACAGAATCAAATGCTCATTCTTAATCTCCAGTACTTCCCTATTCCTCCCCTTATCCCTCACTCTTATCCCCTTTCTCTACTGGTAATTTCTGACCTTTTTTGTATTAATTTCATTGTATTTCTGATATACAAAAATAATTTTTGGCAGGTCAAATTGGAAAACTGCAGAAGAAGTGAATTATGGATAAAATTCTACTTAGAGTTTCCCAAAATTTGGAGTTTATCAATATTTTTAATAGAAGGGAAAAATATTAATTGGCAAGAAAATAAAGAAATAAAAGAAAAATCTAAATAAAATGATAAAAGAATTCATTTGTCATTGTTCTGACTTCCATTTATGTTTGGATAAGAATCCAAAGATTCTCTCGCTATGTAGTTTGGATGGCCCCTTGAAAAGAATTTAGGATTTCCATTTATTATTAGACAACAATTCTTTTAAAGTGATATTAAGAAAGGGAATTATATAGATCAGTGTACTTTTAAGTCAATTCCTAGATGCTTGAGCTAAGGGTATAAGTGTGAAAACAAAATGAATATTTTTTTAGTTTAGATTAAATACTTCCATTTAAACCCATGGTTTTCTATAATATAAAACATGTGGCTACAAAATGAAGGATAGTTAATGCATATTCAGAGTTTAGAACCAAATATTCTAGGAGGTTTACATGTAGTAAAACAACCACCCAATCAGGTATTTTTAGAGAGGGAAATTGAAACACAGAGAGATTGTGTAGCATGCCAAATGATAGAGCTAGAAAATTAATGTTAGCAGTCTGATTCCAGAGCAATTCTCTTAACTACTGTGCTATGTTGCGTCTTAGAGCATGGGTGGGGTAGGAAAATACAGATCTCAACCTCAAAGGGAAAAGCAGGGAGAGCACCGGAAGGAATATTAGATAAAAAAAAAACCCTCATGCTAAAGCAAGATCAAAAAATTAGAATTCTCCTTTCTCCTTTATATGTGTGCAATTACATGTGTAATTCATTATTATGCTAGAATTTCTGTTTTTGATACAAGAGTAGATGTCTAGGGTGGGGGTCCTGAAGCTCCTCCTTGGAAACTGGTTTAGGGTTTGCTTTTGGAATTTTGCCCCCCCCCAATTATATGAGTTGAAATTATGTTTAGGCTCAGGTGGGTTTGGATCCTGTGTGGATGATTTCCTTTTTGGCTGGGTCATGAGAATTTCTTGGCGGCAGAGTCTCCACTCTGTATATCTTGCAGTGTCCCAATCACTTTTCAGCTCCTCTTAATGGGAGGGGAAGCCAGAAATCACACTAATGTTAATAACTAATGAATAAAAATAATTACCCAGTGTCTACTTTGACATGTAAATGGTGAGGTAAGCATTTAACATCAATACCACCAATACAAAACTATGAACTCGTTCAGACATTTGACATCGATGTCTACTATGTTGTCCACTGTATTAATAATCACCTCAACATAAATGGGGTATGAATTGCATAAGCTATATAATTCTATTATTCAGTGGAATTACAGTTTCTTAAGTAAAGAGAAAATAAGATGGGAAGGTAGAAGAAAGTATGAAATATTTTTGAAAAATGATCTGAGGAGAGGCAGGAGGTAGCAGAGGTTAGCTATAAAGAAATAAAAGATTACTGAAAGGTAATAAAATAAAGACAGGAACTGGAACTAGGAAAAATTAGCTGTAAGTTGTGGGAAAGAGAAGAAAAGGAGATAAGAAGGACAGGAACCAAGGTATGAGCAAACCAGCAACTGTAAGATAAGATCTGCTCAAACCCACATTTATTTGAACCCCAAATAAGACAAATCAAGATTAAGTAATAAACACGTGCAGAAGCAATAAATTATTGTGTAGACATCTACTCTTGTTTCAAAAACAGAGAAAGGAGAATTGTAAGAATTCTAAGAATATATGTATATTTTTTCAAATTTTTCCAGTGAGTACACACATGTGTACACAAAACCACGCATAATTGAAAGAAGTAAAAAGTAATACAATACAATGAGATGGTGCTCAAAAATATTTAAATAGTTAAAAAAGAATTAAAAAATAGAATCAAGAATGAAAGTATGAAGAAAAGGAAAAACTGGAATGAGGGGAAAGAGAAAAAAGGAGAGAAGGAAAAAGAAAAAAATGTTTTGCTGAGAAATAAGGGCTTGTTTCTGCAGAGGTGGTCAAAACTGTGGGAACTGAATTTCATTCTTTGTATTTGTTTGGAATTTGTAACAACTTTTGGGTTGAGGGTTGTTGCCAACCTTTGTGATTAGGGAGCATAATTTGTTGTAGTAGATCTCAGCTCCCAGTCTCCTGGAATATGGTGGGGTATCACAACTTGAGTACTAATAAATTGTGTGTTGCAGAGATGGGTGTAGAGTTCTAAATTGGAGATTCTGGTAATTGGGGTTTAGTCTTGGCTGAACTTTGGAGCTCTAGGAATGGGATTTTGAGAATTGGTCTACACACCTTATTACTAGAGAGATGTTGGTCTCTGAAAGATGTCTGGATTTCTAGAGTTTGTGGTAAAATCCATGTTAAGGGCATACAGACAAAACTTCCACAGGTTTCAGCCTCACAATATGCATATGAAATTCTGGGTATCTCTGCCCTGGAGCACAGATGCTCCTGTGTAGCCACTATAGCACCAGTAATGCCCTAGTAATAAAGGTAGCTTTCTCCCTTGAGATACAGAACCTATATCGTCCTGGAATAATTTTCTTTGTACCTATTTTAATCTCTCTGGTTCAGGTGACTTCTGGGAACCTTTTTCTTTTCCTTATTTTAAATTAGCTGTAGGAGTCCCAGTCTCCAGTCACTTCTAGCAGTTGCACCACTTGGGTGGTGACTTCCACCAGTCACACTTGCAGTGTATGGTGGCCACCACCATGGGGGCTTTTTGTGTTGGGCATGCACATGGAGTCTAGTGGCAGTTTTCCCAGTGGGGTGTGTGGACAGCAGGCTACAGCCCTGGGGGCTTTCCCCACAGGGCACATAGAACAAGGATACCCTGGCAGCTCCTCCTGCCATGTGCTCAGAATTCAAAGGCCTCTTTCTCTATCCAGGAGCATTTTCCAATCCTGGAGAGTTTCCCATTTCAGGGGAGCTAATTTTGGATTTGCTTTCACTAAGCCACTTCTGCTACCAACTCTATGTCCCTTAAAATCAACCTTCTTCTCTAATCCACAGGTTTCCCTAATCCAATTTTTCTTTATTTTTGTATTTCTTTATCCACTGACTCTGGCTCCCTCAGCTCCTTTGATTATCTGTGCTATCCCTCCCTTGCACTGGTGCCCAGGCTGGTTATTCTCTAACATTATTTCTTACATTCAAGTTTCTAACCTTTGGCATCTCTATACAAAATTCTTAACAGTTCAGCATTAAGTTTCTGTGAGTTCCCATAGTTACCCACCTCTCTGAGCAATCCTCTTCCTGCTTTGTAAGTCTGAGGCTGAGGACCTGCTGTGAGGTGCTTCTTTCCTCTAATCTGCCATCTTCTCTGCCAGTCTTGGCTTCTTCTTAATGTGCTTAGTTTCTTCAGCCACCTACACTTTTCTATGCCCCAACTTTAAACAAGCTTATTTTCTAGGTGTATTGCAAGTTTTCCAAATCTTTCTGCCTTGTTCTTTCTTTTTAATTCTCACAGTAAAATTGGCTAAAAACAACCAGAAATACCCATGCCACTACCTGAATGCTGTACTTCCTTCAAATTTCCTCTTCCTGCTGGGTACCAGTGTTGCATGCCTGTTGTCCCAGGGAATTGGGAGTCTGAGGCAGGGAAGTCACAAGTTTGAGGCCAACCTGAGAAACTTAGCAAGACTCTCAATACCTTAGCTGATCCTGTTTCAAAATTTTGAAAATGAAAAAAAAAATGACTGGCAATATATCTCAGTGGCTAAGTGCCCCTGAGTTCTATCCCCGGAACACACAAAAAAATAGGGAAGTAAAGGAAGAAAGAAATTTTCTCTGCCAGACTAATTAATTCATCACTTTTAAACTCTATCTCCCACAAAGTCTTTGGGTATGGACAAAATGTAGCCAAGTTCTTTGTCAGAATGTAATATGAATGGCCTCTAGTCCAATTCCCAATATAGTCCTGGTTCCTATCTGAGACTTCAAGAGTTTAATAGTAATGCAGTCTTACTGTCTGCATTCCTATTTAGCATTGTGGTCTTCCAAGTTCACACCAGAATCTCCATTAAGCTCTGCTTACAATGTTCTAGTACTTCTTTAGCATGCATCTCCAAACCTTTTAAAACTCCTTCCACAAGCCAGATAAAAGTCTTCTGAACCACACAGTTAGATATAGTCACAGCAATGACCTCACTTCTAGTACCAATGTTCTGTGTTAGTAAGCTTTTTGTCATTGTGACAATATACCTGATAAAATCAAATTGGAAGAAGAAAGACTTATTTGGGGCTCATAGCTTCAGAAGATTCAGTTCATATTTACTTGGCCCTATTACTATGTACTTCAGGTAAAGCCAGAACATCATGGCAGAGAGTTGTAGCAGAGTAAAACTGTTCCCCCATGATGGTTGGGAAGCAGAGAAATAGGAAAAATCCAGGAAAAAAAATACACCTTTCTAGGATATATCCCAACTAGGCCCAACCTCCTGCAGTCTTTACCACCTCCTAGTGTTTCATTCAAATATAAATCCATCAATAGATTAATTCATTGATAAGACCACAGTCCTTATAACCCAATCTCTTCCCCAAAGTCGATTGCTGATCATGACTACACTGGGCACCAGCCCTCATGTATAAGTCTTTGGGGAACATTCCATATAACAGATATGTATACATATTCTTAAAGTTTATTTTTTCTTAAATTTTCTCTGAAAATTAATATATATCTTGGTGATAAAAGGCCCGAGTACAGCAAAAATGGATTTCTCATATCCAGAATCTTTCTGCCTGCATATGACACAGGTAATATCATCCCCCAGTAGATAATCTGCAAGTCAAGGAGGCCAAGCCCTGACAAAACATAGGTAGTTTCCTTTTCTGGGTGATCAAACCACATCTAATCATTTTCTTGCATTCTTAATTAAATTATAATTGTAATCAAATAAGGCAGTTAGTGTATTTTTGTTAACTTCTTCCTAATTTGTAGGATTATCTGAAATAATATATTTAAAATACTTTAGTTCCTTAGGACCTTGTAGACTTTTATATTTGTCATGTTATTCAACTTTCTGTACCAACATTTATTCATTTGATAAATGAGTAACTATATTCTGATTATATTTTATCTCCAGTAAATGTTTCAGAGACTTCAGTTCTTTTCTTTTTATGTCTGTACTATCTTCAAGTCCTAATTTATAAGGTCACCAAATTTGTCTACTCAAATTCTGAAGGGGAAAGAATATAATGGATTAGTCACCCATGGGAGGTATTTAATGTTTAGTCTGGGAATAGAACCTGTCACTTCTACTCTCATTTCAGTGGATAGTAGTAAGTCCCATGGTCACACTGACTGGTCCTTCCAAAAGAGTCCTCCTAAGGAAGATTGGAAAACTGCAACAGAAACAGGGAAAGACAGCCTTACTGAGTGCCAGAAGGATTTTGTCAACTGCTAGGAAATGATCTCTTGGGGATATGCTAATAAAAATTATACTATAAAATTTTAAGTTTATTTGAGAGGCGTTCCACATTTTAAAATGATATACAATATGAATGTATTCATATATATAAAGTACACATATATATGTATGTATTTTTAATTCTCACAAACAGTTCATAGTAAAAGAGTAAGTCTAAAATCCACCATTGATTCCACCTGGACTTACAGCAAAACTGATTTTAGCTACCAACAATACAAAGACCTTGTTTATTCAGACAGGTTTCAAATGCTAATTCTTTAGTCTGTCAGTGTACTAGTAAGTATAAACTACTATTTGAAATATTTGGTTTTAAAATATATCATTTTGTTCATTTTTTATCAGAACTTATCTAATAGACATTAACAGGGCCCGCACTAGAGACTTCATATGTGTGTTTTAGCTGACATTAAAGCTACACAAAAGTTGCCTGGACCAAATTTCAGGTGCTCCAAAATGAAAAAGTGAATTGCTATGCTTAAATTAATACTTAAAATTAAATTACAGTTTTAAAGCATATAATACACTATTGACTGTAGTCAGCGCAGTGTACTTTAGGTTTCCAGAATGTATTCATCTCATAACAGAATATGTACATCCTGTGACCAAGTCCCCTAGCCCCAACCCCTGGTACCACCATTCTACTCTCTGTTTCTATGAGTTTGACTTTTTAAGATTCCACATATAAGTTAAATAGTACAGTATTTGCCTTTCTGTGTCTGGCTTTTTCACTTGAAATTTGCTAAGATATTAAAGTATTTTCACCACTAAAAGGAGAGTAACTATATGAGGTGTTAGATATCTTAGTTAGCTTGATTGCAGTAATCATTTTACAATGTATTTATGTATCAAAATATCACATTGTATGTCTTGAATATATACAATTTGTGTTTGTAAATTAGGCCTCAATAAACTGGTAAAAAGTAAATGACTTTAAGAGAAAATAAATACACAAAATAAGATAACCTAGCACTTAGGACAACAAAAAATCTTTCCATATTTTCATAACATGTACAATCAAGTGCTTTCAACAAATATGAATTTTGTAATCATTAATACCATTCAGCTTTCAACTAAATATTTTAATAGAAATTATGTATATTAAAATATTTATATATGTATATATTTATATATATGCACACAAACATATATATTTATTTAGAGAGAGATATTATTGGAAAACTATTAAGGATGTTTAGATTCTCTGTCATTATACTGTGCTTTGTGAAGTAACTTTGGAAATACTATATCACCCTTTCATCCCAATTTTACAGTCCTAGTGCTCTTAATTAATTTATAGCCAAGGAAAACCCACAGAATCAGAAACTACCTCAGAGTTGATTTGGACTTAGGGAAAAACTAAGTAACCCAGGGAAGCTATTACTGAAAGTACTTTATCCCCAGCTGGGAAATATTTCAAATTTAAAGATTAAAAAGAGTCTTGCCAAACCAAATGACATACCAGATAAGTGTATTAAAGACCTTTCAGAAATTTCTTTAAAATTGCACTTCATTTCTACAGAGAGAAGTAAGTTGTGGCTCTGTTTCTTAATTGGCACATTCATTAGGTGTCTCTTCATGCAGAATAATCAGCCATCTTCCATAAAGCAAAGATGAGTAACTCCTGGCCCCTGTATTAATAAATGAACCAACCAGTAAGATTCACAGAAAAGCAGAACAGGGGCAAAAACAAAATGGCAGGCAGGAATGCAGAGGAGAGCTGTGCTCAGTAGTTGCTTTCCCATGTTGTAGAGAAAAGTGGGCAAGGATATGGCCAAGAATGAGTGCAGGTATACATGCACTCATATACTGTGCTGGGCTTTAACAATTAGCTGCACTGATATGTGCTTAAAAAATGGGAGTGCAATTCAAAATATTTACTAACTGTTACACTATGCACAACAACCCATCAGTAGAAGTCCTGAGTCTAAGCATCTGATCTCTGACCTGGCTTTGCCAATGGAAGCCAACAATGGAAATGCTGCTCAAGAAGTAAACTGAAATACCCAGTGTTTCAAGAGAAAGTTGTAGGAGAACAGAGAAAACTGGAGGCTGTAGAATCAGAGTATTGAATGAGAAAACAGCAAACACCTGAGGATGATTTTTGTCTCCCCTGTGCTTTATTAACCCTAGTATCACATCAAGAGATATAGACCAGGTAAAATACAGCCACCCATGGTAGTTGAGACCCTGGGATGATGCGGTGATTTCTCTAGGCCATCCAGAGTCCCCACCTTCTCTCTTGGTGCAAGTCCAAAACACTGGGGTTTGAATTGTAACTGAACTATCAGAATACTGAAAAAAATGATTATAATGGCTTTTGTTTTATTTATTCTAATATGTTACATATGACAGCAGAATGCAATTCAATTTATATTACACATATAGAGCACAATTTTTCATGTCTCTACACAAAGTAGAGTCCCAGCATATATGTCTTCATAATCTACTTAGGGTAATGATGTCCATCTCATTCCACCATCTTTCCTACCCCCAAGTCCCCTCCCTTATTTTTTAAACAATACTAAATTAGAACAAAGAAAAGTGCTATATTGTGAATGTTGAAGTTCTCGAATGTGAAATACTAGCTGCCCTGTTTACAGGGTCATCTCACTCAGTTCATCTGCACAAATCAGTGTGATTCCCTTATACCTCCTGGTTCCCATGTATACCTCCACCACACACATACATAGCCTTTTCTCAAATATTATGGCTTTATAACTTCTCTCCAACTTCTCTGTCTCTATTTCTTCTGCTATGAATGTTGTTATCTGAAATTCTATTTTTTTTTCATTTTTTTTCTCCCCACTAGAATGTAAGATTCATAAGAGCAGGGTTGTGTTTTATTATTGTTCACTGCTGTGTCCCCAGTGCCTAGAATATTGTCTGGCACATGGCAGACTCTAAATAAATATTATTATGTATTCATTTATGAATACATAATAACAGTAATTGTCACTTAAAGGACTTAATTTATTTCAGTGGTAAGCACTTTATAGTCATGACTTTATTAATATTTTTGTAGCCTGATACCCTGACAAGTTTTTGAAAGAAATAAGGATACACCAACAATAGTAGACTAAATGTCTTTCTCCCCTCAATCTTGGATTTCCAGAGGTTATTTTCTATGTCTTCATAAAGCTCAAATCACTCTGAAGTTACAGCAGAAAATTCTGTCAAAGCGGAAGTGCACAGGACAAAGTTAAACAAGGAAGGAAGTCTTCATTCAAAGCTAATGCAGTGGGGGCAGAGACCAGAACTAAGTCCGAACTGAACTCCACTGAAACCAAGGATAAGAGCAGCCAGGGCATCTGTGTTAGCTAGCTGGAAAACACCCAAATGAAAAGTAAACCTTTGCTTATCTTCAAGACAGGAGGTAATTTTACCATTTGCAGCAAAGTGTCCACCAGAGCTAGGCTTCTACTCCCTGCTGAGCCTGAGAGGGAAGCTCTCCTCCTTGACAATTATATTTCAAAGAGATGGTACCCAGATCCCTGAGAAAGATAGCCCTGGATTATATAAAACTAGATAGAAGATTTTAAATGATTTACATCTTAAAGATACAGAAAAATTACAGGTCTTCTAAAGTACAGGTTCTAAGAAAAGGGAGGTCAGGCCAAGAGTTAGGAAAAAGCCTGTCTAGAATTTAAGCACGCTAGGGGAACTAGAGCCATAGGCTGCCCCAGCCAGTGTTCACCATGGGAACATCCAAGGAGTGCTATCTCTTGCTACTTTCAGAACCAAGTTCTCAAGGTAGTAGAGCATAAAGAAGAAAGAGAATACAAGGTGTTTGAACCTTCAAATAATGCTGTTTGACTTCCGTTTCCATTCTCCCTGTCCATAGAACCCAATATCAAACCAAGGGACTAGGAATGTGACAAAGAACATTGCTCCTTTTCCACTCTCTCACACTCAACTCATCTTTCCCTCTACCTGACTATTGGCATCCCTGAAAATTCCTATTGTCTGTGTTTACCAAAACCAACTCTCACACATATGAATTACTAACTCACCAGTCCACCAACACCATACTCTAAAGCCCACTTTGAATTTTTCTCAGATACCTTAAATGCAACAATAACACTATTAGGTAGGCACTATGAATACTATATTGCCTTTACAAATGAAATATTTGGCTTCAGTTAGAGTCACTTACCTAAAACTATAGAACTAGAAAATGCTGACAGATAGAAGGGAAATCCAGCCCCAGAATTTTCTTTAACTTCAAGTCTGTGCAATGAGAAGCCAACTGTATCTGGTTAAGATAAACATACCAGGCAACTATTTTTCCCATCATACACACTAATGGAGACAGAAGGAACCAACTTTACTCTAAGAGGGCCAGAGGAATTCGGTGACAGAATCAAACAAGCAAGGGACATAATGAACATGGAACCATTTCAACTGGAATTTCAGCTTTGATCCCAGGCCCCCCGTCCATCTCGGAGGCAGTTAGCAAGGCCAGAGGACAGACCTCTACACCAGTGCCTCAGAGGGCTCTGTGGCCTCGACCTCCCATCCAGACCTTGTTCTGCTTTAAACATTTGTTCTCATGGTCAGCCCAACTTAAATCTGTTACACCTCGTTAAGGACCAGAGATCCTAATGCTCTCTTAAATTAATGTTAATTTAATTCTGTACACTGTGTAATCAGGTACTTTGGAAGTGTAGAACTGACTAGCAATTAGTGAATAGAAGGAACGAAAGGAAAATTTGTGGTGAGGTTAATCTAATCAGGATAAGAAGTTGGACTTCACCTCCAAGAGAGAAAGCCCTTCTCAGATCCTATAACAGTGAAGAGGGGTCTGAGATATTACATACACTTATGTATCCCAGACTTCTACATAGTACTTGCCGTGATTACAAATGTTCTTAATTAACTTAGAGACAACCATCTCATTCATCTTTCTGCCAGTCAATAGATGGTCTCTGGGTTCCAGTTATTTTTGTTTTATGATTTTTAATTTCTAGAATTATGGGCAATTTAACAGTTTCCTTAGAAATTACGTTTGAAGAAGAAATAAAGAAGGAAATGAATAAAATAATAATTAAGGTTAACTCCAATCCAGTTCTTCCTAAGTCTCCCAAAATGCCTTGCAAACATTATATTTTCAGACAAATTTAGAAAGCTACTTGTACAAGTGCATATTAAAAGGGTGTCAAGAGAAAATGCAAATTTGCATGCCTGAGGCAAAAACTGTGCCAGAATGCAAGGAGGCTACAGAGAAATGTTAAGGCATTAACAGATGCTTGACTAGGCACATTAGCATAAGGCCATGGACTTCTCCACTCACCAGTGACTGAATTTCCAGTCCCTTTCCTGTCTCCCTTGTCATCCTTCACTGCCCTCTGATACACTCCATCCACTTTCCTTTCTCTTCCTCCCCTTGCTTTCTGTTATCTACTGTCAACCCACAAAATGTTACCAGGGCAGTAGCAGAGGGATGATACAGGGACTCAAGTCCCTTTTCCTGCCTCAAACCTAGAATAAAACCAAAGTCTGCCAAGTTAGTCGGGATTAGGTTGAGTCCTAGTCTCCCACAAAAAGGTGCAAATAGAAATAAAAATAAACCTATGAGCCATATTTATAATTTATTTCTTAGCCCTCTCCATTAAGGAATTGTCTTTCATTTTGTTTCCAAAGATGGTCAATAAGAATTCAACCTAAGGCTATCTAATTAGTTTACAATGAAATCATAAAAATCTCTCCAACATTTTTGGATATGACTTCCAACATCAAATGTCACTGCTCAGAGTTTACAGTTTGTGCTTTCATCAACAACCTGTCAAAAGCTTCAAAATTCGGTCTTGGCAATAATGAGAAGGCCTCACCAGAGCCAGGCATGGGGTACTGTATACATGTTGTTTTATTTAGTTCATATACCAACTTTGAGAGATAGACAATTTTCTGTCTTCGGTTTATTAGGTAAGGAAATCACAGCCTACAAAGATTACTTTATTTAAAGTCAGATCATCAGTGCTAGAACTGAGATTCAAAATCTCATCTGTCTGAATATATAGTCAAAACTCTTAACAACGAACCATATAGTCAAAACTCAGGATCTTTTTTCAGAAGTGTTTTAATCATCTTCTCTATAAATACACAGAGTTTCCAGGAACCAATCTCACGAATCAATCAATCAATCTCCCCACCCGCTTTCCTCATTTAAAGTTTCTACTGTAGAGTCCTCTGATATGACCTACTCTGTGAGAAATGGAGATAGCCATCAAATGCCGATCCCAAGACAAGAGTCCTCGCAAGACCAGTCCCTTGAGGTGGTTCTGGGGCATGATTCTGGGCACGGGTCAAAAGTCAACTTCCCTTTGTATTTCAGTTGAAACCAGCATCTATGCGGATGGACACATAGACACATGTAATCAAGTGATCAGTGGGAAGAATGAGCTCTCCGACAGGTAGAGTTACACATTGTTAATCCCCACCATTCAACAGGTACAAAACAGAGGTGAGCCTTGGGAATAGAGGAGAAAAGAATGAGACCTAGCTAATGAGCTCCACAAGGGAGGCATGGAGATCATTTGGGGAGTTATAGTGGTAGAGGTGCATGGCCCTGCTTTTGTAGAGGCAGGGATTTTTGATCTGGTCCTCAGTTTTCTTCCCCTTTCTTCATTTGTGATAAACTTCAGCTGAACTATTACCATATATACACATGGTATTTAAAATCCCTGGAGATAAAGCACTTGGATTCTGTTTAATACAAAGGCACTTGATTTGTTCACTTTGACCTCATAGAAGTAGAGGTCTGTGTACTCAAAAGAACCTGAGAACAAATACACCCTTCAAGAAGTAGCTTTGAAGGATGCTGTGCTCCAATTTGCAGAGCTCCCAACTCATTCACACCTCTCCACCAGGTGTAAAAAAAAAAATGAAAACAGGATAAATGGCCAAAATATTTGAAAGGACCAACTCCAGGTGTGTGGCAACTATGTATAGACTTATTGACCTAGAAATCCTAGTATGATGGAGCTAACATAAGAAAAGATCTTAGGGATAGGGAAGAGGAAGAACGGAGTTTAGAGTGAGGGCCAGGCAGGATAAAGCTCTAAGTGATCTGAGTCCCTTCTGTCCCTGAATTGTAGTAGGATAAAATAACCCTAATGCTGAAAGAGCAAGAATTGAGAACCACCATTAGACTGGTGTCTCAGTATCTCCAGCAGGCAGCAGCAATGGCATCAGACCCCGAGATCACCCATAAATCTTTGCAAACACAACACTGACCAGACTTTCTACTCCTCCTGTTTGGTGGAAGGCGCTATCAGAGGCACCATGGATTGAGGAGCCCCAAGTTTCACACAGCCATCAAACAAGAAAAAAAAAAAAACAACTCAGGAAAAACAGAAGCATTTATTCAACTACGTTTTGTAATGGAGGAGCCAGCATCACACACACTACCTATTAAAAATAACTAATAATAAGCTCCCACATACCCCTAGCCAAGACTAGCTTAGAATTTTCAGGCTGAGATTCCAGGGACCCGTCGGCAACTGCATCTTCATTTATAGCAGGCAATCCATTACAGATAAGGGCCTAATTCAGAGATGCCTTGATGATAAGTCTACTGTTTGTTTCCTCTTCCCAAACCCTGCTAAGGTTTTCACAGACAGGGAGTCTCCCCTATACTAGCCCTGATAGCTTTGTCTTCACGTTCCTGGAATGGAAGTTCTGGCAAGCCAGTCTTACCTTTTCCAGGGCCTTGCAACTTGAACTGGGCTTTCCATGCGCACACTGCCCCCAGTGGCTTATATCAGTATAGCAGCCTAGGAGTTGCTTCTACACCTCTCAAGGATTCCCTAGTTCCTTGAAATGTGTACAAGGAAGGTGTTACAGAACCTCAGTGGAACCATTACCATATATACATACGGTATTTCAGATCCCTGGAGATAAAGCACTTAGATTCTGTTTAATACAAAGGCACTTGATTTGTCCACTTTGGTCTGGTACAAGTAGAGGTCTGTGTACTCAGAAGCACTTGAGAACAAACACACCCTTCAAGAAAATGATCAAGTCTCTCTTTCTGGATGAAGCTCTGCAAGTAGCTCATCTAGAACTAGTTACTCTTACTTTTTTATTTTGTAAAATGAGAACAATAATGGAGGTATCATTAAAACTGTAATTTTCTTATTAAGATTTTTTTTTTTCATTAAGTGAAATAACACATAAAAAGCACTCACTGGTCACAGTGCCTGATGTACTGTGAGAACTCAGTCAACACCACTGACAAAGGGAGGCAGACCCCACAGTGTCCAGGTGGGGAAGGGAGGGCCTGCATGGTGTGACTCCATAGCTGCTGGTGAGGTTCAGACCTTCTCTGCTCTCCTAGCTCACAGGAGGGAAGGGTGCAAATAAATGAAAATAGAAAATCAGATCCAAGCAAAGAGACCTGGCCCACCAAATGCTTCTTCTGCCTCCTCTTAGAAGAAGGAACATGGTGCCTAAAACACTGCACCACAGAATTCTCTTTATTTTAAAGTTAATGAAAGGGAAAAGTTCCTTCTCTACATTTTGCCTATTAAATAAAATAAAAATAACCCAGGTATGCCACAGCTAAATTTGGGTTTCTGCTTTAGTCTGCTCCTCTCTCTTGTTTATCCTGTCCCTATCCATCCTTCTGCTCCACCTTCAAATTTCCACGGGGAATTAACTTTGAATTTAATACGAACTATACACTGTTTGGGAGACTATCAGAGCTGATATGAGCACTTGCAGACAACAAAGAGTATATACCTGGATATACCTGGATAAGGAGAGATTTGATGCTCTTTAACCAATCCTCTTATAAGATATCTGGCACATTAATGCAACCCCCCAAAAAATATTTTGCAAAAAACTGCCTTCCTATGTTCGTTTTCATCAGATCTTTTAATCTGATTATTGTGTCATCACTCAGTTCACAGTTCAAGGCCAAATATAATGGGTAATCAAGGGAGGGGAGACTGCTGCCACACTGATATCAGCACATTTGTACAAATCCAGAGAAAGCACCCATTGAGGTTGATGCATCCCCATGCTAGGGACCAGAGTTTAGTTTGCCAAGCGTGAGCTGAATTTCAGATCCCACTTCTTCAGTTCTAAATATCTGTGTGCAGAGGAGGAAAAAAATTAAAAAGTATTACTCTCCACATCAGTCCCAGGGCTCAGCCAGTTTCTTTATGTCATCCTCAATGAATCTTTTTCTAATCAGTTATGTGGCAAGTAAGCTGTCTTTTTTTTTTTGGGGGGGGGGTTGTTTTGTTTTTGTAACAAGCATCTCAGTGCAGTCTTGAGTGGGATGGGTGTTCAATTTTATAACCAAAATTCCAAGTTCAGATAGCTTCAGCAACAATATAGTCAAATGCTGAGAACATAGTAATGATTCATCTTTCCTGAACATTTATTAACATGACTTTTAATGTCTTTTCATGTACTATCAAATGGAATATTCACAATAATCCATGAGGTACATTTTTATTTTTCAAGTGAGAAAACATCAGATGAGAGAAGTTCAGTAACCTGAAATTTTGGGAGCAAGAACCTGACCCTATACCCCTCTAAGTATTGTTTCCCAAAGGGCTAGTCTGGTAGAATGTGAAATAATTTAGCTATCATTTGATATGAAGACACAGCATTAAACTCTATGGAATAGCAGCTAATAGACTTAAGTTCTCTCTTCAATTTCTTCTCAGTCCATCTAGTTATGACTCATTCTGGTGCCAGTAGGCCTTTAACATACCCTTAACATGCACTTGCTGATCTCCCTTTTATGATCAATAGAAAACGAGTCTCAGGGTTAGGGCCTTCAGCAAACAATAGTACCTAGATATAATTTAATCACAATTTTAACCATAATATTATCTTCTATGATATTGGTTCTCCATTTTTCATCTATCATGCAAAATTAAAATGAAATCAAGTAAGTTTTAAAAGAACAAAATATTAAGCAAATAACAATGTCATACATTCAGTATGGTACAAATCATTGCACTCTTACACAGAGGTAGTCTTATATGGCAAAATGAGGGATATGTTCAGACAACAATGAAAGAATGGAAAATAGCCCTCATACCCCTCAGTCCTTTGTGTGGGCTTTGTTTTCAATGATTGTGTGAACCTATCTGCCAGTTTTATGGGTTATTAGCTGTATGGTCTCAGAAACTCATTCAATCTCACTAAGCTTCAGTTTTTTCATCTTAAATGAAAGGTAGTAATTCCTACTTTAAAGGAATGATTATGACAGATATGGTATGTGGATCTGGAAATGCCCCCAAAGTCCCTTGTGTTGAAGGCTTGGTCCCCAATGCAGCAGTTTGCAGAAGTGGGACTTTGATGAAGTGATTGAATCATTAGGACTCTCCTTCTTCAGTAGATAAATCCATTTATGGATTAATAATTTTGATGGGCTTAATGGGAATTGATGGAAACTGTAGGGGATGAGATCTAGTTGGAGGAGGTAGGTTACTGGGGACATGACTTGGAAGGGTATATTTGGTCCCTTCCTCTCTTCACTCTTTTCTCTCTCTCCCTCTTCCTCCCTCCCCCAACACCCCTCCCCTTTCTGGTCAAATGAGGAGAGTAGCTGTACTCTGTCACATCATTCCAATATGATGTACTGCCTTACAACAGACCCAAAAACAATGGAACCAGCCAATCATGGACTGAATCTTCTAACACCATGACCCAAAATAAACCTTTTCTCCTTTAAGTTGTTTCCCCCCCGCCTCAGGTATTTTGTCCTAGCAATGAAAAAAAAGAGTGAATACTTTATGAAAACCCACCTGACAATGCTTGGGACATAATAGGTATTCAATAAACATTAGTGTCTTCTTCTTGTCTTCCTTCTCTCTCTAGTTACCAGAGTTAATACAAGAATCATTAATTGTTCATGTGTCACCAAGAGCTTCTTTTAACTTCTTTTCCTTAAATTATTTCTATTATATATTGTGTAAAGTATTTATAAAATATATATTTAGCTAAAGTCAAACAAGTCAATGAACAGAACACTGATTGTTGCCATCACTTCTATAGTTTCTACATCTCTTCCCTCCAACCCCCCTCTCACTGAGAGCAATAAGTCTTCTAAATTTTAGGTTTTATACTCCTTGCTTTCTCTATTTTTCTATGGTCTCTGATGACTATTTGAAAGAATCTTCCTCCTAATGGCTCCTCAAAGCACAATTACATCAGAGAGAAATGACCTTAAATTCATAGAATTAGAGTAGGATGACCTTGCTTCTACTTTAAACTCTTTTTTGTTGTTGTTGTTGTTGCTCTTGATCTTATAGTATTTTAGGCTTAATTCTAAATAATATATTCCTCAAAATTTCCAAAGCAATACAATAAGTCACGGAAACCAACTTAAATACAAATAAGGCATCAGTCTGCACATGTAAGTGTAGGATCATAGTACTATGTAGGGTCATAGTTTCACAATTAGAATAGAAAGACTCGGATTCATGTGATCCTTCAGGGGTCAGGTGTATCCCCTTGTGCCTATCGTTGCTCCATACCCTCTAACATTGTCCTTGCATGTATGGCCAAAATTGATACTGGGCACATCCATATTTTAGTTTGCAGCAAGTAAAAAGAAAGGAAGTTCAGCATAACCCATGGTGAGCCCCCAATTCTGAAGAAACATCCATAGAGGGATGATTTAAGGAGAATCAAATACTTTCTCCATCCTGGAAGGAGTCACATCAGAAGTGAATTGAGAAGGACACCTTGAGATCCTCAGCCAGAAAGTAAGCTTCAGTGGTACAAATCCAATGTCTTAAAGTAATACCTTAAGACCATATCCACTTGTACCTTCCCCGTGAGCAGTAAATTAATGAGTCCATCAGTAATTGCCACGATGTAATGCAGGAGAATTTACCTGCACTGAAGAACAGCAGCTGCTTCACAAGATGATTTAAAGGCCAAGGTGTCTTCCATCTCATTGCTTATTACCATGCCCTCATGGGCTATACCTACTGTCTAGTTGTCCTTAACTAAACAATTGATGTTGTGTTGTCAACAAAATGTATACCCCTGAGAGGGGAGAAAATGTTTCCATGGCCAACAAGTATCCTTTGAGAAAATTACTGTGAAACTGAACATATTACACTCACATTCCAAAACGAATCACCTAAATTTGCCAGCTGCAAAGGAGAGTGAAAAATGTTGGCACTAGTCAGTCATAAACCCAGGTTAAAGCATATTTAGATAAAAAAGGGAAATGAAATGGCAAGGGAGCAGAAAACAAGCATATGACTAACTACATGGTATGATAGAACAGAACTATGGCCACAAAATAGAGCAGAGAAGAGGAATATAGTTAGAGGCTATTAATATTTATTTTAAAAAATAGTCAAGAACAGTTCTTTTAGAAGTGTCAGTACAAATGGCGGAGTAAAAACCTCCAATAATTCCTTCCTCCACAAACATAATGATTGAGAAAATGGTCAAGAAATCAACTCTTTAAAACCCTGAAAAAAATTTTAAAGGCTTCCAGTGACCCAAGGAGCATTTATTCAAAACAAAGAGATGAATTTCACAGTGAGTTTTATGATGTCTTAATTTGTTTTCAGCCCATCTTTCTCTCTCCAGCTCTCCAGTGGTCCTGAAAATAAACAACCAATAATTCTACACCCAGAAAAATTGTACTTTAGAAGGAAAAATAAATTAATACACTCCTGGATAAATAAAAACAGGAATAATTTGTCACTAACAGACCAACCTTAAAAAATATTAAATTTAATCCTTCAGGCTTAGTTGAAATGACACTAGTAACACAATCTGTGTGAAGAGATAAAAATTATTAGTAAAGTTAAAAACGTAGATAGTCATAAAAGAGAGTATTAATGTATATTTTTGTTGATTACTTATTTTTTCTATTTGATTCAAAAGATAATTGCCCAAAGCAATTATTTCATAAACATATAAAGAGTAGTTATATAAAATGATAGTATGAAGGAGAGAGGTAAAAGTGAAGTTTTTTTTATATATGTGAGAGTAATATGTTCAGTTTCACTATATCAGAGTGAAGTTTTTGTACAATATTGAAATTAATATAAATATGAACTAGATTGATGCAAATAATTATTTTAACTATAGACATTAGGGAACCACTAAGAAAACTTATCATACAGTAAAATAAATAACACAGAAATTAAATGGTACACTAGAAAAAATATATTTAACCAAAGAAATCAGTAATGGGGCAAGAGAGGAAGAAAATGCATAAGATATATAAAACAGAAAATTTTCAGATATAAGTCATTCCTTACTGGTAGTCATATTAACTGTAAAGGGATAAAACATTCAAGTCCAAAGGCATATATTAATAAGATAAATAAAATATCATGTTCTCACTGTAGAAGATATATTTTACATTAAAATATATAGGTAGGTTGAAACTAAAAGGACAGAAAAAGAAATACCACATATATGGAAACTTAACTAGTACATGTTGTTTTACTATAATAAAATTCTAAGGCTGAATAGCTTATAACATAAAGGAGTTTATTTGGCTCATGATTCTGGTAGCTGGATGGTCCAAATAGCATGGCACTAGAGTCCTGGCAACAGCTCCCTCACTGACTCAAAACATGGTAGAGACGCCAAGTGATGGTGTGGTATTGCTTTGTAAGCAGATTGAATTAAATTTGTAAGCCTAATACTAATTCTTTTTGAGGCAATGTCCCCATGACATAATTACCTTTTATTAGGCTTCAACTTTAAAAGGATTCATCTCTGTATTAGCTTTCTATTGCTCTGACAAACTACCTGAGAAAATCAATCTTACAAGAAGAAAGACTTACTGTGACTCATGATTTCAGAATTTCATTCCATGATAACTTGGCTCCATTGTCTTGGATTTGTGGTTAGTCAGAGCATCATGGTCAGGAGCAAAATATTGAAACAAAGCTGCTTACCTCACCTCAGGGTGGCCAGGAAGCAGAGAAAGAGGGGTAGAGGCCAAGGTTTTACCATCCCCTTCATGAGCATGTTCCAGTGACCTAACTTCCTTCTATCAGGTCCTACTGCCTAAAGCTTCCACCACCCACAGCAGGAAACTGAACCTTCAGCTCACGGCCACTGGAATTTAACAGGGGTCCACGTTATGCTTAGTATGTAAACCTTGTTTTTGACCACTGACAGCTTATCTTAAAACTGACTTTTTTTCTTCTTTCCTCTTCTCCTTCTTCCCCTCCCTAATGACAGAGTAAACAAAATTAACATTCTTCCTGTCCTAAAGAAATTCCAGACCTGAAAATAAGAAAACAGGTCCCTTAAGGATAAAGTTAAGTGTTGATTACATCTACTGATAATACCTAATAATAGCCCTTGCATCCCCTTTGTAAAGCCTTCTGTTCCTCCTAGGAGATGGAATCCCAGCCTACATGATGAGTGTCCATTGCCTTTCTCTTTTGTTAGCAATTCAATAAAACTTTGTTTTCATTTGCTCAAAACTTTGTCCTTTTTATTGGATCAACATTGGGGACAAGGTCTGAGATTTTGATATCAGGAACATTCTAGATTCAAGTCATTATATTCAACCCCTGTCCCCCAAATGCTCATGTCCATCCCACAAGACAAAATGCATTTATTCAGTCCCTAAGAGTCCCCAAAGTCTTAACAGTTCCAGCATTGCCCCAAAGTCCAAGTTCAAAGTCTCCTCTGAGACTCAAGACAAACTCAACTACGAATTTCCATAAAAATTAAGAAACAGGCCAGCACGGTGGCACACACTGTCATCCTAGTGGCTCAGGAGGCAGAGGCAGGAGGATGGGGAGTTCCAAGTCAGCCTCAGCAATTAAGCGAGAATCTAAGAAATTCAGCAAGACCCTGTCTCTAAATAAAATTTAAAAAAAAAAATGGTTGGGAAGGTGGATCAGTGGTTAAGTGCCCCTGAGTTCAATCCCTGGTACAAAAAAAAAAAAAAAAAAAAAAAAAAATTAAAACAAGATACATACTTCCAGATACAAGAGCACAGGGTAAACTTTCCCATTCCAGAAGAGCATAACAAAGAGGAATCAACCAATATAAGTCTGAAACCCAGCAAGGCAAACATTAAATCCTGCAGCTTCATGCCTAGTATCTGAGGCACATAGGAGTAGGTATAAGCCCCCAAAAGCTTTGTCATTCTTGTTCCTATAGCCATGGCTGCTGCTGCTTATGTGCCTTCTCTTGGTCTGAATCCTGCCCAATGCCCCTCGCTTCCCTTAGCATGCATTATACATTCTCAACATCCCTAACTTTCTGGGACCTCCAGTGCTATTTCAGCTTCATTCTCATGGCTTCATGCATTGACCTGACAGGGGTTACTTGCACTCACTCATAATTCACCACACCCTGCCTGGTCTCCCAGACTTTCCTTTGAAATCTCAGTGTAAGACTCCATGACTCCTCAACTCTTGAATTCTGCATGATTGCAAAGCCAGCATCACATGGATGATGTAAAGGCCTGCCACCAGCTTAAGTAGTGTCCAAGCCCTCGGTGACTTCTGAGTACTGGACAGCTGAACATGGTGGAAGTGAATCCTGGGAAGCAATTCCTAAGGAGGCTCTGTGTGAACAGGGTACCACAGGGCTCTCTTTGAAAATAAATGTCATATAAGAAATTTGTACAATTTTACACCTTTCATCCTGCCATGGGTGGTCTCTTACTGATAACCTGAAATGCTCTCAAGCCATCTTTTCCTACTGTTCCAATGCAAAGTACTTGGTTTCTTTAATGTAGTTAATTTTCTAGCAACAGCACTCTCCTTGAGACAAGGTTTAAGTGTATTCTTTTTCTGGCCAAACTTCAAGTTTTCAAATTTATTGCTCAATTTTTTTTGTTCCTGATTCTCACTATAATCTTGCTAAAAGCAGTCAGCAATACCCAAGCCATTACCTGTATGCTGTGCTACCCTGAAATTTCCTCTGCCAGATTACTTATTCAGAACCTTTAAGCTTTGCCACACACACACACACACACACACACACACACACACACACGTACTGGGGATTTCAGTACTTGATTTCCAATAATGGATAAAACAAGTAGAGGATCAACAAGGAAATAGTATATGAATATTAATTCAAAGTGGATAAGGCATCTAAATATAAGAGAAAAATATATAAAGGTCTTATAAGAAGATATAAATATAAACCTTTGTGACCTTGGATTAGGCAAAAGTTTCTTAAACACGACCCCCAGAGCAAAGTAAACAACAAAAAACAGATTAATTAGACTTTTTAAAAGTTAAAGTGTTTGTGCATCTAAGGACACTTTCCAGAAATGGTAAAGACAGCATTTAGAATAAGAGAACATATTTCAAATCATGAATTCAATAAAGGTCTAGATCCAGAACACACACAGAATTCTTAAGTTTCAATAATGAAAAGTTAAGTAATTCAGTGGAAAACCTGGCCACATATTTGACTAAACATTTCTTCAAAGAAGATATAAAAGACACAGAGCATATGAAAAGATTCTCAATGTCATTTGTCATTATTGGAATGCAGTACAAAAACACAGTGAGATATCACTTTATATCTACTACAATAGCGATCATAAAAAAGACAGTGTTAGGAGGGATGCAGAGAAATTTGTAACTTAATACACTGTTGTTGCAAATATAAAGACAGGAAATTCTTCAAATGTGTAAGCGTAGATTTATCACCTGACCTAGCTATTCCATGCCTAAGTATACATGGGAATTAAAAATATATTCAATACAAATATATATGTTCAACTCAAACAGAAATATTCCAAAGAGAATGATTACAACCTAAGTGCTCATCAACTAATGAGGAGATACACAAAAGTAGTATAATTACATGGAAAATCATTCAGATATTAGAAAGAATTGAAGTACAGATACATGTTACATGTACTAACTTTGAAAAATGATGCCAAGCGAAAAAAGACAGACATAAAAGTCTACATACTAGCCAACCACATGAACCCACGCCTATAATCCCAGCAGCTGAGGAGACTTCAAAGCCAGCCTCAGCAATGGTGAGGGACTAAGCAACTCAGTGAGACCCTGTCTTTAAATAAAATATAAAATAGGGCTGCGATGTGGCTCAGTGGTCAAGTGCCCCTGAGTTCAATCCCTAGTACCACCCAAAAAAAAGTCCACATATTGTATGATTCTATTTTTATGAAAGATACAGAACAGGCAAATCCACAGACAGAAAGTAAATTAGTGGTGAAGAGCAGTGCTGGATCGGTGGGTTCAGGGCTGCTTTTTGGAGTAATGAAAGTGTCCTAGAAGTGGACAGTAGTGCAGATACTGCCCAGCATTTTGAATATATTAAAACACACCAAATTCACACTTCAAAATGGTGAAGTTCACTGTATTTATTAATAAAATAAGGGGGCACGGAATCCTTTCTTAAGAAATTTGAAGAGAGCGATCAATCTATTAGCTATTTAGAGGAGAAGAACGCCAAGGAATATAAACAGCAGAATTTATTCTGGAGTTCACTACTCATTACTTCTAATTTTCAAGACTTTGCTATTGAATGATGCTTCTTAATGTAGTCACATTTTGTGGAGGTCATGAGGAAACTAAATAACAGGTTAAGAGATTAGAAAGGAGAAATTTAATTGTTGAATGATGAAAAAAGAAAAGTGGAAATTTGAAAAAATGTAAGAACAGATAGAATTAAAAGAGCTTCAAAGTAGAAGAAAAGATATTAGAAACACTGATAGAATAGTAAAGAAACTAAGCACTAGCATCAGACATGGAGCATAGATGTGGATTCATGTCACCTCTGTGTCAGCCAATAGTTTCCTTTGGAAAATTCTTTAACTGTCCATTTGTCCTATATAGGAAACTGAGAAATGATGATATGGGAATAACATGGCAATAATAAAGCTTACCTTACTGTGAGAATGAGTAACAGGAAATCTGTAAACATTGAATTCACATGCACTTAATATTTCTGTAACTTGATAGATTCTCAATACATAATAATTATTTACAATCATATTCACAATAGACACTGCATGAATTCTGAAGTTTTCAAAAGTAAAATCATATGTTCAAATAATATTTTAGAAATGAATGGTAGGTATGGAATACACACAGGGACTTTGCATTTTAATTATTTAAATATTAAATATCAGATGTTTTTATTATAACAGCATAGAAGACTAATACAAAGGGGGATTGCCCAGAGTTTAAGGTATTAACTAGTTAGAAATTGATCTTTGTTAGAGAGATAAGAAAGTATTTCGAGAATAAATTGAAAGCTGTTTCCCACATGCTCTCAACATTTTTAGAAAACAAACTTGTTATTCTTAAAACTATTTTGAGAATAACACTATGATGAAAAACAAAAGAGTACAAAAACCACTTTGTAAATTAGAGCACATAAAACCAAACAACCTTTTTTTAGGCAGATTGTGCTGGTTTACATGCTAAAGAAAAGTACTTCTCATTTTTCCTTCAAGTGAGATAGTTAGTGAAAAATCTGGCTAGGTGAGGATGAGCAGAAGTTGACATATTTGAACATTTCTGTTGGCATATGTCAGAATCTTTTAAAAAAAAAGTGCTATGGAGGCTGATGTCTTCTGGGAATTAAAGGAAATTCCAAAAGGAAATTCCAAAACATGGAAAGAATACTGGATTAGGGACCAGGGAACAGGAATGACTTGCCTGGGCCTGAACACCTTCTAGCCAAAAGATTGTGGAAGTGAACTTCTCTGATTCTGTTTTCCTGCTTCTCTAAAACCTAAGGGCTTGACCTATTGGAATATGTAAAATCTTTTTCAATTCTAACATTGCATGGTTCTGTGCAATATTTCCTTTTCTGGAAAAAAATGCCAACACTCAATGGAAGGTTTTCCTCTTCAAGAGTTATTAAACTTTAAATTCTAGAGCCTGAATCCTTAGTGGATTAGTTGGCATTAGTTGTGGTGTTTCTTTCTCAAATTTCCTTGTCTTCCTTGCTCTTACAATTCTTTCTACCTTTAAGAAAATGCACCTTGCCGAGCATGGTGGTGCACTCCGGTAATCCCAGCAGCCCAGGAGGGGAGGCTGAGGCAGGAGATCACAAGTTCAAAGCCAGCCTCAGCAACTTAGTGAGACCCTAAGCAACTCAGTGAGACCCTGTCTCTAAATAAAATACAAAAAGGGCTGGGAATGTGACTCAATGGTTGAGTGCCCCTGTATTTGATCCCTGGTACCAAAAAAAAAAATGCACCTAAAATTAAAAACATATAGCAGCAGCCAATACATCACAAGCATAAAACAATTAACAAAACTGATGATACACTCATATCTGCCCAGCTTGTAGCTAGAGGGAAAAATCTAATCTGTTTAGGTGAACTTCAGAAACATTAATGTTCTTTAATGTATACGTTGTTGTGCAGACATACATTTACTGAAGTAGAGTTGTGTTAATTTCAAAACACACTTATTTTATAAACTAAATTACCAAATTTTGTTTTGGATGCTCAAAGAGATAAATGGAGGAATACTATTCATAAAACATATTTATCAGAAAAGTTGAGAGATTAAATTAAAAAGAAGTAACTATTTAAAAATAGAAAATTTGAATTTAAAAATAGTCGATAAAAAATCGAAATATTTATTACATAAAATAAACCGTAAATTATACACACAAAAAAACGTAAACCAATGAATTGAAAGAAATGATGAATAAATTAAAAATGAGAAAAGCTAAGAGTCATGATGAAATGGCAAAAAGTTCTAAAAAGAAATTCAATGGCAAGTCCAGAAGAGAATGGAGGGAGTAGGATAAAAAGCAATATTTAAAAAGATTTAGCTTCTCGTCCTGTAAGTAATGGAAAAGTTTGAAACACTCTCTCTCCAGTAGAGCTCAGGCCAGCTGTCAATAATTATCGTGTGTTTGTCAAAATTTCTAAGAACTTTGTCAAGAAGTAGCATCATGAGGAAACAGCAGGCTCCAGACAGCAGAAGCGCCGGGATTTCCATGCAGCTGCCACGACAGCATCAAATAAATTTATAGGAATAAACAGTAACCCAGCAGTCAACCAGAACAAGAAGCAACATGAGCAGCTTCAAGAAGCAAGGAAGAAGAGGAGTACAAGCAATGCAGGACAGCCTAAATATTCAGGAGGACCTAGAGTCATCAGAAAAATGGTCATATAAAGACCTCAAGGAACACCTTAGACAGATGGAATGGAACCTCAAAGAGGATACAAGACAGCAAATTCAAGCAGCGAAAGAACACATTGAGAATGAGTTACATAAACAGCTAAAAGAAGAAGTTAAGCATCTTTATAAGGAGATAGAGATTATAAAAAATAATCAAACAATAATTCTAGAAATGAAGGAAACGATAAACCAAATTAAAAACTCAATTGAGAGTATCACTAACAGAGTGGAACAAGTAGAAACCAGAACGTCAGATAATGAAGACAAAATATACCATCTTGAAAAGAGTCTAGCCAACTCAGAAAGGCTGGTAAAAAATCACGAGAAAATCATCCAAGAGTTATGCGATAACATAAAGAAACCAAACTTACGAGTCATCGGGATAGAGGAAGGTACAGAGATTCACACCAAGGGAATGAGAAACCTGCTGAATGAAATAATTACAGAAAACTTTCCAGAAATAAAAAAGGAAACAGATATACAAATTGAAGATGCATACAGGACACCGAGCACACAAAATCACAGTAGACCAACGCCAAGACACATTGTTATGAAGATATCCAATATACAGAACAAAGAGAAAATATTAAAAGCTACAAGAGAAAGGAGACAGATTACATTTAGGGGTAAACCAATAAGGTTAACAACGGACTTTTCATCACAGACACTGAAAGCAAGAAGGTCATGGAACAATGTATTTCAAACACTGAAAGACAATGGATGCCAACCAAGAATTCTGTATCCAGCAAAATTAAGCTTCAGGTATGACAACGAAATAAAGATCTTTCATGATAAACAAAAGTTAAAAGAATTTGCAGCCAGAAAACCTGCATTGCAAAGCATTTTGAGCAAAACACTACACGAGGAAGAAATGAAAAACAATAACCAAAACCATCAGTGGGAAGTGCCTCAGTAAAGACAGAGGGCGAGGGGAAAGATAATCACGGAGAAACAAACTAAATATTTAAAAAAAAAAAAAAGGATAAGCATTCAAACATGGATGGAAGTTCAAACCATATATCAATAGTAACTCTGAATGTTAACGGCCTAAACTCTCCAATAAAACGACATAGGCTGGTATCATGGATTAAAAAGACAAATCCAACAATATGCTGCCTCCAGGAGACACATCTGATTGGAAAAGACATACACAGGCTGAAGGTGAAAGGATGGGAAAAAATATACCACTCACACAGTTCTCGTAAGCAAGCAGGAGTGGCCATCCTCATATCGAATAAAATCGACTTCAAGACTAAGTTAATCAAAAGGGATAAAGAAAGTCATTATATACTGTTAAAAGGATCCATTCACCAACAAGACATAACAATTATCAATATTTATGCACCAAACAATGGTGCTGCGACATTCATAAAACAAACTCTCCTCAAGTTCAAGAATCAAATAGACCACAACACAATAACTATCGGTGACTTCAACACTCCTCTTTCACCGTTGGACAGATCCTCCAAACAAAAATTGAATAAAGAAACTATAGAACTCAATATCACAATCAACAACCTAGACTTAACTGACATATATAGAATATATCAACCATCATCAAATGGATATACCTTTTTCTCAGCAGCACATGGATCCTTCTCAAAAATAGACCATATATTATGCCATAGGGCAACCCTCAGTAAATATAAAGGGGTGGAGATAATACCATGCATTTTATCTGATCATAATGGAATGAAACTGGAAATCAATGATAAAAGAAGGAAGGAAAAATCCTACATCACATGGAAAATGAACAATATGTTACTGAATGATCAATGGGTTACAGAAGACATAAAGGAGGAAATTAAAAAATTCTTAGAGATAAATGAAAATACAGACACAACATATCGGAATCTATGGGACACAATGAAAGCAGTTTTAAGAGGAAAATTCATCACCTGGTGGTCATCCCTCAAAAAAAGAAAAAACCAACAAATAAATGAGCTCACACTTCATCTCAAAGCCCTAGAAAAGGAAGAGCAAAACAACAGCAAATGTAGCAGAAGACTAGAAATAATTAAAATTAGAGTGGAAATCAATGAAATTGAAACAAAAGAAACTATTGAAAAAATTAACAAAACTAAAAGTTGGTTCTTCGAAAAAATAAGTAAGATCGACAGACCTTTAGCCATGCTAACGAAGAGAAGAAGAGAGAGAACTCAAATTACTAACATACGGGATGAAAAAGGCAATATTACAACAGATCCTACAGAAATACAGAAGACAATTAGAAATTATTTTGAAAACCTATATTCCAACAAAATAGAAGATAGTGAAGACATCGATAAATTTCTTAAGTCATATGATTTGCCCAGACTGAGTCAGGAGGATACACACAATTTGAATAGACCAATATCAATGGATGAAATTGAAGAAGCCATCAAAAGACTACCAACCAAGAAAAGCCCAGGACCGGATGGATATACAGCGGAGTTTTACAAAACCTTTAAAGAAGAATTAAAACCAATACTTTTCAAGTTATTTCAGGAAATAGAAAAAGAGGGAGCTCTTCCAAATTCATTCTATGAGGCCAACATCACCCTGATTCCGAAACCAGACAAAGACGCCTCAAAGAAAGAAAACTACAGACCAATATCTCTAATGAACCTAGATGCAAAAATCCTCAATAAAATTCTGGCAAATCGAATACAAAAACACATCAAAAAAATTGTGCACCATGACCAAGTAGGATTCATCCCTGGGATGCAAGGATGGTTCAACATACGGAAATCAATAAATGTTATTCACCACATCAATAGACTTAAAGATAAGAACCATATGATCATCTCAATAGATGCAGAGAAAGCATTTGACAAAGTACAGCATCCCTTTATGTTCAAAACATTAGAAAAATTAGGGATAACAGGAACCTACCTTGACATTGTAAAAGCTATATATGCTAAGCCTCAGGCTAGCATCATTCTGAATGGACAAAAGTTGAAGGCATTCCCTCTAAAATCCGGAACAAGACAGGGATGCCCTCTATCTCCACTTCTATTCAATATAGTTCTCGAAACACTGGCCAGAGCAATTAGACAGACGAAAGAAATTAAAGGCATAAAAATTGGAAAAGAAGAACTTAAATTATCACTATTTGCAGATGACATGATTCTATACCTAGAAGACCCAAAAGGGTCTACAAAGAAACTACTAGAACTAATAAATGAATTCAACAAAGTGGCAGGATATAAAATCAACACGCATAAATCAAAGGCATTTCTGTATATCAGCGACAAAACTTCGGAAACGGAAATGAGGAAAAACACTCCATTCACGATATCCTCAAAAAAAAATAAAATACTTGGGAATTAACCTAACAAAAGAGGTGAAAGATTTATATAATGAAAACTACAGAACCCTAAAGAGAGAAGTTGATGAAGATCTTAGAAGATGGAAAAACATACCCTGTTCATGGATAGGCAGAACTAACATCATCAAAATGACGATATTACCAAAAGTTCTCTATAGGTTTAATGCAATGCCAATCAAAATCCCAACGGCATATCTTGTAGAAATTGACAAAGCAATCATGAAATTCATATGGAAAAATAAAAGACCCAGAATAGCAAAAGCAATTCTAAACAGGAAGTGTGAATCAGGCGGTATAGCAATACCAGATTTCAAACTATATTACAAAGCAATAGTGACAAAAACAGCATGGTACTGGTACCAAAACAGGCGGGTGGACCAATGGTATAGAATAGAGGACACAGAGACTAATCCACAAAGTTACAACTATCTTATATTTGATAAAGGGGCTAAAAGCATGCAATGGAGGAAGGATAGCATCTTCAACAAATGGTGTTGGGAAAACTGGAAATCCATATGCAACAAAATGAAACTGAACCCCTTTCTCTCGCCATGCACAAAAGTTAACTCAAAATGGATCAAGGAACTTGATATCAAACCAGAGACTCTGCGTCTGATAGAAGACAAAGTTGGATCCGATCTACAAATTGTGGGGTCGGGCTCCAAATTCCTCAATAGGACACCCATAGCACAAGAGTTAACAACAAGAATCAACAAATGGGACTTAATTAAACTTAAAAGTTTTTTCTCAGCAAGAGAAACAATAAGAGAGGTAAACAGGGAGCCTACATCCTGGGAACAAATCTTTACTCCTCACACTTCAGATAGAGCCCTAATATCCAGAGTATACAAAGAACTCCAAAAATTAGACAATAAGATAACAAATAACCCAATCAACAAATGGGCCAAGGACCTGAACAGACACTTCTCAGAGGAGGATATACAATCAATCAATAAGTACATGAAAAAATGCTCACCATCTCTAGCAGTCAGAGAAATGCAAATCAAAACCACCCTAAGATACCATTTCACTCCAGTAAGATTGGCAGCCACTATGAAGTCAAACAACAACAAGTGCTGGAGAGGTTGTGGAGAAAAGGGTACACTTGTACATTGCTGGTGGGACTGCAAATTGGTGAGGCCAATTTGGAAAGCAGTTTGGAGATTCCTGGGAAAGATGGGAATGGAACCACCATTTGACCCTGCTATTGCCCTTCTTGGACTATTCCCTGAAGACCTTAAAAGAGCATGCTACAAGGATACTGCCACATCGATGTTCATAGCAGCACAATTCACAATTGCTAGACTGTGGAACCAACCCAGATGCCCCTCAGTAGATGAATGGATAAAAAAAATGTGGCATCTATACACAATGGAGTACTATGCAGCAATAAAAAATGACAAAATCATAGAATTTGCAGGGAAATGGATGGTACTAGAGCAGATTATGCTTAGTGAAGCTAGCCAATCCCTAAAAAACAAATACCAAATGTCTTCTTTGATATAATGAGAGCAACTATGAACAAAGCAGGGAGGAAGAGTAGGAAGAAAAGATTAACATTAAACAGAGACATGAGATGGGAGGGAAAGGGTGAGAAAAGGGAAATTGCATGGAAATGAAGGGAGACCCTCATTGCTATACAAAATTACATACAAGAGGTTGTGAGGGAATGGGAAAATAAACAAGGAGAGAAATGAATTACAGTAGATGGGGTAGAGAGAGAAGTTGGGAGGGGAGGGGAGGGGGGATAGTAGGGGATAGGAAAGGTAGCAGAATACAACAATGACCAATAGGACATTATGTAAAATTGTGGAAGTGTAACCGATGTGACTCTGCAATCCGCATTTGGGGTAAAATTGGGGGTTCATAACCCACTTCAGTCCAATGTATGAAGTATGTTATGTCAAGAGCTTTGTAATGTTGTGAACAACCAATAAAAAAAAAAAGAAGAAAAAAAAATAAAATAAAAAGATTTAAAAAAAAAGAGTAAGACATGAGTCTTTAAATTAAAAAAAAACTGTAGAAATATAGAACAGGAAAAATTAAAACAAAAGAAAACTCAATCCATCTTACTGAAACTAGATGGCATCAAAGATATAGGAGAGGCAGAGTAGGGCTAATTTTAAAAGTCACTAGTGGGAAAAGAGAGATTAGAGCTGCAAAGAAATAACCATCAAATTAGCCATAGACTTTTCATCAGCAAAAACAGATGCCAGAAGGTAAAGGAAATGATTTTCAATGTGTTGGGAAAAAATAATTTCCAACCTTGAAGTTTATGTCCAACCTAATATCCAACAGCAAGTAAAATAAGAACATATTTAGACATGCAAAGAGAATTTACCTGCCAAGCTTCTTTATTAAGGGAATAATGAAAGATAAAGTTTATCAAGAAGAAAAACAATTAAGAATGAGAAGAAAATGAAACCAGGTAAGTAAACTTGAAGTAAGTAAAATAAGTTGGTAAATTTAATTTCAAGTCAACATTTTGGGGCTGGGTTGTGGCTCAGTGTTAAAGTGCTTGCCCAACATGTGTGACGCACTGGGTTTGATTCTTAGTGCCACATATAAATAAGTGAATAAAATCAACAACTAAAAATACTTTTAAAAAATCAACATTTTGTGTTCAAAAGAGAAAAAAATAAAACATTAGAAAACAATAACAACATATAGCAGGTGTTGAATGAACAGTTGAAGTATGCAAAGTCATTAACTTTCTAGTAGTCATACAAAAAATATAAAAGTATGATTCATATGCATTTGAAAATATAAGGGCAATAAACAAAAAGAAGAAAATATAATTGATGCCTTAGAAATCATACGAGGAAGGAAAAAGAAATCTAAGATTATTTAACATCCAACAGAAAACCATAAAAGAGAAAAAAAAAGAGGTTAAGAGAAGTGATGGCAAGCAGAAAATTTTAAATAAAATAGTAGAAAAAAGCCCAGTAGAAACCTCTCTCTTAAAGTCAATATCTAGTCATTAAAATTAGATATTCTATGTAAAAAGCTAACCAGGAGACTGTGTTTCTTTTAATAGAAAAAAAAGATGAAGTATGTAGTTAAATAAAAAAGTTCTCGATTTTTAATTTTCCTAAAACAAAATTAAGACTCAATAAAATGTCTGTATGGAAAAGTAACAAATTTTGATGAAAAATATGAAATGTTGGAAGTATTTCTTCCTGATCATCAATTAATATGGTTGCTAACAAAGAGTTGCTTTATATCAAGTGACATCATCTCCATTGCAACCAGTAATATCTGAGTCACATTTCCCCTGTGTTGACACTGGCGCACTTAGCAAAATGTCCACTGGTGATTCTGAAGTTCAAGTAGTTGCATTTAGAATATAATACATAATTACTCTCATACATCAATTTATTAAAAAGTTTTATATGAGACTGGATGTACCTATAAATTTTTCATATGTGAACATCAGCCAAAAATCATAATCTTGAGTTCTAAGAAGGCATATGATTTCAAAATAATATGAATAGGAAAGATTTTTTGTGGATATAATTTAAACAAATTGTAATAATTAAACATCAATTAAATGATAGGGATTATCAGGCTGGATAAATAAAACCAGATCTGATTAAATGTTGTAGAAGAAAGACATTCCTAAAGGAACCATTATGATAGTTAAAAGTAAGAGAATAGAAATGATAGATACATCCTCTGAATTAAGAAGGGATTAGGTTCTGCAGCAAGGGAAAGAAAAGCCAAAATGATATTACTTAGCCAAGATGGAAGTTCATTTCTCTCTCCTATTAAGGTAGTATTTCCAGCTGACACTGCAGCTTTAATACCTGGAATCCAAGTGACCAAAGTTTCCTCCTTTCAGAGCTTTGCCATCCTTGCTCTCAAGGGCCAACATGGAGGAACATGCATTCAAGGCGGCAGGATTGAGGTGAGGAATGGTGAAGTGAGAAAAGCAAAGTGCCAGCCTTCTTAAGGAATGCACCTTCTTAAGGAATGCTTTATGGATATTTCCTCATTTAATCCTCAAATAGCCCTCCAAGATGAAAATTACTGTCATCATCATGGTACAGCAGAGGTAAAGTTTCCTGGGTCCATGACTAGTAAGTGGTACAGGCAGAACAGAACCTGGGGATTCAGACTCCAGGGCCTGTGTTCTTAAGCCTATGCAATACTGACAAGTACCTTAACTTTCCTATGCCTGTGATAGTCTAAATCAAGGGCCACAAACTGATGTCAAGTGGGCCAAAGAATGTTTATAAATGGGTTTGTTTTCACACATTGTGTTTTTAATATTTTTAAAATTCAAATGCAGTTAGGTAGGTTACTGTATATTCTGTTTTATTCAGCTCTCATAGAATACCAGACTAGGTAATTTATAATGAACAGAAATGTATTGTCCTGAAGATCTAGAAGACAACAATTCCAAGATCCACTGAGAACCTTCCTGCTGCTTTATCCCATGACAAAAAGAAAAGAGAGGATAGAAGAAGTGGGAGGCATAGGAATAAGGGGAGAGGAGTACAGTCCCAAGGGGAGAGAGGGAGAGAGAGGAAGAGAGAAAGCAACAGAGGGGCTGAACTTCTCTTTTAATAAGGAATTCGTTCCTGTGATAAATCCATTCCTGTGATAAGTGCATCAATCCATCACTATTCCTCATGGCCAAATTTTTCACCTTTCATTAGGCTCCATACACAACACTGTTACATTGGGTATGAAGTTTCCAAACATGTTTTTTGAGGGACTCATTCAAATCATAGTATTCAGCTCCAGTCCCCAAAAGTTGTATTCTTCTTCTATGCAAAATACATTCATTCCATCACAATAGTCCCAAAGTCTTATTCCAGCCCCAACTCAAAAGTCCAATCAGATATGGCTGAGATTTAAGGTATGATTTATCCTGAGGCAAATTCCCTTCTAGCTGTGAGCCTATGAAATTAAAAATTATTTATTTGTAAAATAGACATAATGGTGAGACTGGCATAGAATAGACATTTCCATTCCCAAAGAGAGAAACAAGAGAGAAGAAAGAAGCAACAGGTCCTAAGTCTAAAACCCAATAAGGCAAACAATGACAAATCTTAAAGCTGGAAAATCATTTTTTGACTGCATATGTCATCTTCTAAACACACTGGGACAGGTGTTGAGCTCCCAAGACCTCAGTCAGTCTCAGCCCCATGACTCTCCTGGGCTCAGCCCATGCTGCAGTTCTCACGGGTTGATGTCTTATGCATGAGCTCTCCAGGATGGGGCTACATGGTGCTTACTCTAGGATTGGGATAATGGTGACCTCAGCCCCATCCCTGTGATCCAACTGCACCAGTGGGAACTTACAGTGACATCATCTCTACCACAGATTTCCTCCTGGACCCCCATGCTGTTCAATACATCCCTTGAATTTTAGGTCAAGGGTGCCATGGATCTTCAGCCCATGTACTCCATGTACTTGCAGAATTAGTACCATGTGGATACTGCCAAGTCTTGCTATTTGCATCCTCCAGAGCAGTGGCATGAGCTGCACCTGGACTAGCTGAGCCACATCTGGAGTAGCCCAGAGGTTCTGTATTGCAAATAAAGGAATACTCCTGGGCAGGGAAACCTCTGCCCTCAAGGATCTAACAATGAGCTTACCTGGAGCTGGGAAGCCCTTAATCTCTAAGACGTTAGGGCCATCTCCCATTGCTTTGATGAATAGCACTTGGTTTCCTTCTATGCATGATAATCCCTTCATCAAGAGGTCACTTGTCCAAGTGTGTCACTTGGAGTGTGTCCAAGGACACACTCTTGCACAATTTGTCAGTCTTAGTCAGGCTGTGAGTTCTTCACATTCCTAAATTCTGTTTCCATTTTAATTATACTTTTCTTCTTTAAGTCATTTCTCTCTTCTTTCAATTTACTGTATGCATTTAAAGGAGCCATGTAGCACCTTCAATATTTTCCTTAGAAATTTTTGTAACACTCAGTCAGCTTTTTGTCACTGTGACCAAAATATGTGATTTAAATAACTCGAAAAGAGGAAAGATTGATTTTGGCTGACAATTTTTAAGGTTTTGTCCAGAGCAAGCCAGCTACATTGCTTGGGGCCTGAGGCTATCATGGCATAACATCATGGCAGAAGGGTATGGAAGAGGAAATCTACCCACCTCTTGGCAGTTAGGAAACAGAGAGAAAGAGAAACAGTGTGTAAGGGACTTGGGGACAAGAAATATCCCTCCAGTGACCCACCTCCTACAGTTTCTACCACCTCCCAATAATGCCATATTCTATGAATCTCTCAGAGGATGAATTCGCTGATGATGTCAGAGCCTTCAATATTCAATCACTTTCCCAAATCCCCACCTCTGAACTTTTTTTTGCATTTGGGAATTAGCCTTCAATACATGAGTCTTTGGGAGAAATCCCAAATCCAAACCATGATAACCACAGACATGTGTTTATTGCTCTTAAATTATGCCTTCAATAAAAATCTAGGACATTGACAGAATTAAACTGAATTCCTTGCCACTTTGTAATAAGAATGTCCTTTACTCAAGTTTCTAATAAGATATTTGTCATTTCCACCTGAAATCCCATCACAATGGCCTTTACTACCCACATGTCTACCAACATTCAGGCTATGACCACTTAGGTAATGTCTAAGAAGTTCTATACTTTCCCTATAAATTTTCTCTTCCTCTTCTTAGGTATGAGTTCAGGGACACCAAGATGGCAGATATCATGGACATTTACCAGATAAGGTGGGCAGTATTCTAATTAGGTGTTCTAAAACAACCAAGAAGGGAGGAAATTGGAGAATATTCCAATCAGGTATTATAAGGTACCAATGAAGGCAAATGGAGTAAGGCCTTCAATCCAGTCCATATAGGGAAAAGAACTTCTTGCTGTTCAGCAGATAGTTTCCAGATATTGGGACCTCAAGCCTCTTTTTCCCTCAGGCCACTTTGCTCTACCTTACGAAGTGCTACACCCATCTTCAATAAATCTATATTTTCCCTGTTACTGCTGTGTGACTTTCTCAGTTCTTTGTTCAGGACACTAGGGACCTGGACCCCAACTGGACATATCAATGATAATATTCTGAGTTCTCATCAGAATGAAACTTGACACTCATTTCACAGCAATCTGGGCTTTTTCTGGCTTGTTCTGATAAATTAATCCACATTTTCAAAAATTTGTTATAGCAACATCCCCACTGTTCCTATTAACTATCTCTCTTAATCCATTTTGGGTTGCTATAACAGAAAAACAAAAACTGAGTAATCTATAATGAGCATAAATTTATTGACTGTGATGGTTTTGATGTGAGGTAGTCCCCCAAAGCTCATAGGTAAAATGATTATACGACTGTAACCTAATCAGTCTCTCCTATTTTGAATGGATTGACCTGATGGCAATTGTAAGCAGGTAGAAAGGGAGTGATTGGAGGAGGTAGTTCACTGGGAGCGTGCCTTGAAAGGTAATTTTAAAAAATTTAGAGATGCAAGCTGGAAGTGCTTTAGAACGTAGAACTGTAAAGCTTAATGAGCGATTCTAGTCAGAGATCAGAAGATCAGAATGGAAACAGGAAAGCAGATTATGTTTATTAGGTTTCAGGAAGTGAGGGCTCTATTGGGAATTGGACTAGAGGCCAGTCATATTATATTCTGGACATGAACTTGTCTACGTTTTGCCCATGTCCTGAGACTTTGTGTGAGGCTTAATTTAAAAGTGAAGAACTAATGAATCTCATAGAGGAAATTTCAAATCAACACAGCATTCAGTTGGTGTCACAGATATTGCTGGCGGATTGTGGTCAGGTTCACTGTGAGAATCAGAAGCAGAAAGAAGAGCTAAGGATTTTAAAAATTGCAATTTGGCCAGAAAAAAGTGCATGTAAAGCTGGAGCCAAAGAAGAAGTACTTGTTGAAGAGATTAAAGCTCCTAAGGAAATGCACAGTATTTTGCACAGAGAAAATAGGAAAAATGCCTCCAGGATATCTCAAGAATTTTCAAAAGCACATGCATTATGGCCTCTAGGATGTAGAAGGGAAAATACCTTTGAGAAGAAATCATGGGTGTACCCTGCTCTCACATGGGGGAACACCAGAAGTTGTTTTCCATCCTGAGCCATGCAGGCACTTAGAGACTGCTACAGTGATGATTTCACAGGGCCCAGGTATTATGCAAACTGGCAGCAGACCTTGACATCATCATGTGGTGCTAGTTCTGCAGGAACACAGAAAGCTAAAGTTAAGGAGTCATAGATGCTTCCACTGAGATTTCAAAGGAAGGCTTGGGAGTTCAGGCAAAGGATAGCAGAATTGGAGTCCCTGCAGTCTGTCACTTAGAGAGTGATATGTGAAGCTGTAAAGCTGAAGCTGGAATGGAGAAGCCAGGAATTAAGAGATGCAATAAATGGACCATCATCTTCTGAGAAAAGTTGCTGGCTGTGGAGAAAACCAGTCTTTAAAAGAGCCCACATAGATGGCAAATGGCAGAGCCAAAGCAGGCAGAGCCTCCCAAGCCCTTTGGAGAACACATCAAGTAAACATATGGTCCTAGATAGTGTACTGAAGTTAACGGCAGAGTTATGAGACCTGTTAGTCTGACTATTTTAATCTTGTTTTGGTCCATCCTTTTTTCTATCTCCTTATTCCTCATTTTGGAGAAATGTTTATTCTTTGCCACTGTGTATTAGATATATGTAACTTGATTTAGATTTTTACACAGATTTATAGTCAAGAATTTGCCTTGAGTCTCAGAAAATACATTGAACTTGGACATTTGGGCAATGCTGGAACTGTTAAGAATATATAACCGGGCTGGGGATGTGGCTCAAGCGGTAGCGCGCTCGCCTGGCATGTGTGCGGCCCGGGTTCGATCCTCAGCACCACATACCAACAAAGATGCTGTGTCCGCCGAGAACTAAAAAATAAATATTAAAAATTCTCTCTCTCTCTCTCTCTCTCTCTCTCTCCTCTCTCACTCTCTCTTAAAAAAAAAAGAATATATAACCCTTGGATATGAACTAAGTACATTTTGCATTGTGAGATAGACATAAGATTTGCGGGACCAGGAGTGGAATATTATGGTTTGAAAATGAAGTATCCCACCAAATCCTCCTGTTAATGCATGAATATTTAGACTGTGAGAGTTGTAACCTAATCAGTCCATCATAATTTGAATGGACTGACCTTGTAGTAACTGTAGGGGGGGGGGATGGCTGAAGGAGGTAGGCTCCTGGGGGATGTGCTGCCTCACTTTGGGTCCAGTGCAATGGAGTTGTCCATCTGTGCACTGAAACCATGAACCCCAAATAAATCTTCCCTTCTCTAAGTTCTTCTTGTCAGGTATTTTGATCATAGTGACACAAAAGCTGACTAAAATATTGACTCACAGTTCTGGAAGATAAGAAGTCCAAATTGAGTGTTTGAAATCTGGTAAGACTTTCTTGTTGTGTCATTCCATGGCAGAAGGACAAAGAGGTAAAGAAAGAGAGAACACAAGATGGGGCCAAACATCTTTCCATAAAAGACCCACACCCATGATCACAAACCCACTCTGGTAATAATGACATTAATCCATTCATCCCACCCTCATGCTTAATCATCTCTCAGTGTGTCTCACTACCCAACTTTTGCATTGGGGATCAAGTTTCCAACATGTTTTCCCAAGGGGCACATTTGAACCATAGCAGGCACAAGTTCAACAGTCTGCCAAGGCCTTACCACTTCTTCTCACTTTATCAGTTTTTTGTATCATTACCTTTCTTACACCAGAGACATTTGGTTAGAACATTTTCACTTCTGGTTCTACAATTTTATCATCAAGAGTTGTTATGACTTGGATGTGAGGTGTCCCTCAAAAGCTCACATGTGAGACAATGCAAGAAGGTTCAGAGAAGAAATGATTAGGTTGTGAGAGCCTTAACCCAATCAGTGAATTAATCCCCTGAGAGGCATTAACTGAATGGTAATTGAAGGCTGGTAGAGTATGGCTGGAGGAGTTGGGACATTGGGAGCATGACTTGGGATATATATTTTGTATCTGGAAAGTGGAATATCTCTCTCTCTCTCTCTCTCTCTCTCTCTCTCTCTCTCTCTCTCTCTCTCTCTCTCTCCGCTTCCTGATCATGGTGTGGGCTGCTTCCCTCTGCCACACTCTTCTGCCATGATGTTCAGTCTTACCATAAGCCCCGAGGAATGGAGATTTCTGTCTGTGCATTGATACCTCTGTGAGCCCCCAAATAAACCTTTCCTCCTAACACTGTTCTGGTCAGATCTTTTCCTTGCAGCAGCAAAAAAAAAGCTGACTAAAACAAGGGAGGAAACAGTTTCCTGAGGAATACTCACCAAAAGTATCATAGGGTGCACATGGTGCAGGAATAACCAGAAACCTCATTAAATTGGAACAGACTAAACAAGGTGTAAGCAGCTTCAACATCCTGTGCTAGATGTTATGTATACCAAATGCCTGTAGAAAGCTTTGAACTCCAGAGATCTGGAGTTCTTATATTAGTTTTCATTCTACACTCATTAGAATATGGTGAACCCCAGGGACAGAACCAATTAATAAATCATCTATTTAGTTTTAAATATACTCCTGTCTTATTACATTCATTTCATGTCTCTGACATAAACTATCTGAATCTGTTCCTAATTAAGTTAATGTTGGCCTAGCTGCTTCCTTGTTTGGACCAATAGGTGAGTTGAGGCTAATTCTCAACATCTCTATATGTAATTGCTTGGGGTTGAGTGGCACATTAAGATCCAAACTTGCTGTTTTACATTGGGGATGGGCTCATTGCCCATGTTCATTATTCTGAAGCTTGTTGTTTCTTTCCCTAATTGTTATTGTACTCCATCTTGAGAGCTGTTTCCATGTAAGCAAAGAGAAGGACCATCATCTACTTTGTCTATGGTGTTGTTTAGCTGTGATAAAAGGACAAAGGAGCAAGGCAACATTTCAAGAGCATCTTTATAGTGACAAACATTGTCTATATTGTTGAAGGGGGATGTAAAGATAGAAGGTTGACAGGAATGAATTGAGAACACAGATTCTGAGAAAGAGTAGAATAAGTTGAATTTGTAAAAACAATTCAGATTTGTTTCTGTGTCTTGAAATTAGGGTTAGGTGAGGGCACTGGAAGGTAAGCTCCTGTTGAAATGGAAAGTTCCTCTAAAAGCTAGGGATGGAGGTTGGTGAAGGAAAACCAGTTTATTCAAAGCTAGTCTTGATGGAAACAGAAATGAACATTCTATCTCAAATCTTCACTTTCAGATGCTCAAAGGCACAACCATATTTTTGAGGGGGAAAAGGGGTACAGTGAGAGAAATGGTAGGAGATCCGTGGGCCTCCCTTCCAAAAGCTTTGCCACTTCCATCTGCTTCTATCTCTGGGTCTCTTGATCACATCATAGGGAACCTTGACCCCCTGGGGTCAACCTCTGCATGCTATTTACAGATGGCCATCTCATCTTTTGAACTGAGGAGAGGAGAGACATTGCAGATGGCTTCCTTTAGAATTTAGAATGTCATGAGAAAGAAATGGGTTGTTAAAGATGGTGGGGGGGGGATTAGGAAAAGGTTGAGAAGGGAGGAGAAGAAAGTAACTATAAGACAAACATTCCCCCAGGGAATTGGAGGAAATAATTTTGTTTAAAAATGTTTTCCAGAATTGCTCCTGAATTACTTTTCCCCACTCTCAAAACTTTCACTACATTCCTATAGGGAGGAGGGGCATAGCCTCTGGCTGTTTCAACCTGAGTGGGTTTTGGCATCTGCCTGGCTGCTAGCTAGGGGATCTGTTACATTCCCGCAAGGAGAAATTATTTTAACTGATGCTACTTTTTCCTTCAGTAGCAATGTTGCAGTCAATTAATCCATGAATCAACAAAATGATAATAAGGATGAGAAATTGCATTGGAAATAATTAGCAGACTTTAGATATCTAAAAACTGAATAGTGATGAGGAGGCCTGTTGTCACTTCTCACTAAGCCTTGTGACAAAAAAATAGCAACAAAACAACAACAATAATAATAAGTGCCTCTGTGTTTTGGAGTCCAAAATGTCTAATTAGAATTGAATGCTTCCTCATGATATGGGGGCATGAAAGAGAGCAGCTGAAAACAAATGGAAAGAAATGAATATTTCCCCTCTTTTAATCTACCTTCTCTAACTTAAAAGGAGTCTTGCAATGATTGATGACTCAATTTATTTAGCATTGTCCAAACAGCAGAAAGCTGGTTGATTTTTATGACTATTTGCATGCTTAGAAATCTGTAATCCATTACTTGACTTAAAGAAATAACCCATCATCAAATATTTATTTCTATAAGGTAATATGACTTTTGAGTTGTGTCATATATAAAAGGAGAGAAGTAGACATATAAAGAAGTGTAACATGTTTTAAAACTTTTCATGATGCCTACCTCTGAGTATAAGGCACTCAAGTATTGACATAATAATTAAGAATATCAATGAGGATGCTACACACACTCTCAATCTCTTCCTCGGGCACTTTCTTGAACCACCAGGCATTTCACCATTCAAACTCAATTGGCGTCTCCATTGCCAGAGGATGGCTTGTAACAGTTGAGCATGAGCCACAAGGGTGTCATCTCCATGAAGTTTGAATACGCAAAGTCTCTTGAAATTTATAGCACAGGCACTAGTTTGAAAGAAAAGATGTTCTGAGAATCAAAGCAAAGCCCTAAAGGATTCAAGACATAAATTTTATGCCAATAAAAAAATGCATTTGGGAGATTAGATGAATGCCAGGATAACCTTGTCCCCTGAATCGTGATTGCATAGACTGGCAGAGGAGCAGGAGTTGCCAAGGGGAAGAGAAGCAAACACCTAATGTGAGAGCCACAAGCAATTGAGGAGTGTTATCACTTGGATTTGAAACTTCCCCTAAAGGCCCATGAGTTGAAGGCTTGGTCCCCAGCTGGCCATGCTATTGTGAGGTGGTGGAAACTTCAGGAGGTGGGGCCTAGTTAAAGGAAGCAGGTCACTGAAGCCATCGCTTTAAAACCTTTAAAAGCTATCTTTTGTTCCTAGCCCCTTGTGCACATCCCATCCCCTCTCCTCCTCTCTCTTTCCTCCTCCTCCTCCTCCTCCTCCTCCTCCTCTTCCTCCTCCTCCTCTTCCTCCTCCTCTTCCTCTTCCTTCTCCTCCTCCTCTTCCTCCTCTTTCTTCTTCTTCTTCTTCTTCTTCTTCTTCTTCTTCTTCTTCTTCTTCTTCTTCTTCTTCTTCTTCTTCTTCTCTCTCTCTCTCTCTCTCTCTCTCTCTCTCTCTCTCTCTCTCTCTCTCTCCCTCTCTCTCTCTCTCTCCCCCCCATGCTGAGGTGAGCAATTTGCTCTGCCACTGGCTTACCTCACATCAGGCCCCAAATCAATAAAGCAAAGTGGTCATAGACTGAAATCTCTGAAATAGCAAGCCCTCATAAAACTTTCTTCCTCTAAGTTGATTTTTTTTTCATTTTTTTTGTCATTGATGGAAAGCTAACACAAGGATTTTCTCTAAAGTGTTTATAAATTGCATGTCATTATATGCTACATGCACTAGAAGTGTTAGTGATTTGAAAACCCTTATACAGGTTGGGAGATGGTGATCATAGGTTCTGAGTCTGTATTTTATGCACTAAGGTAAGCTCCCTCTCTTCCCTGTGATTGAAGAGCAGCCAAGAGAAAATGGGCCTGAGACGTACTTAGGCAGGCATACCAGCAGCAGCTGCTCTGAGCTTTCATGCTTCTCAAGAGGCACAGAAAGAAGCAGAAATTTTCTTCATGGGGACAAGAGTGGCTATGGCCACCTCTTAGGGTATGGTCCTAAGAGCTGGGATCCTGGAGAGGTCTGTGGTGGGATGGAAAGACCACTAAAGTAATCTAAGTGACCAGTGAGTGTAGAATGGAAGGTGTTGAGAACATCCCTGGGATGTCAGCACAAAATGTTACTTACTTCCACCATGCCAAATCCTCATCCTCATACCTAGGCACTAGATCAGACCCTTGAGATTTTAGGCAAGATATTGACCTTCTTGGAGATAAAGTAATAATTGAGAAAATCAGAAATTGACTATAAGTACCCAGAACCAACTTCATCAAGAGGAATGGAGGAGCATGAGATAAAAATTACATTCATCCCTAACAAAAATTAAAACCGAATTTTTTTTTCTAATCTAAAGTATTTAACTAAGAAATTAAGGGCAGCTCAAATTACACACAAAATCCAGATCTACAACAAAGATGAATTATGGGGTGATTATTGATTGTAAAAAGAATTCTTCACTCTATAAAATTATGACAGAGAATGTTTTTTGAAAATTCAGTATTCTTTGTCATTAGAATTACAGAAATGTATTTTATATAAAAACTTAAATGTCTAAAACAAGCCCACTTGGGACCTTCTATTCTTTTGAATATTATCAAAACTCAAACATCATTTCTGGAGCTAGAATGGTTTGTCAGAGCTGTCCTACATGGTCACAGAAAAGCCATGTGGTTAGACCCACTCTTTAGATGCAGGTGGTCCCTCAAAAAACACTGTGACTTTGGAAGTGGTGACTTTCTTCAGCCACCAGCAGATGGCAAGTCCCAAATAGGACCCAGCTGTGTGTGATCATCATTTGGGCCAATAAATGTTACATCATGGGAAACGAATGTGGGCAGAGCATCCCAGCACCCCTACATCATATCATGTCGAGCACAAGAGAGCATTTCTAATTGTGGACACTCTCAATGGTGGTTAACAAAAAGGTGGCACAACCTATAGTAGCTATTAATTGCTACCCACAGATGTTAGTACCATAATCCCTAGAACCCATGAATGTTACTTTTCATGGCAAAAGTTCTTTGAGGATGTGATGAAGGCTAAAGATCTTGAAATGAGATGACAATCTTGAATTACAGAGGTTGGTCCAATGTAATCATAGGAATCCTTAAAAATCAGAGAAACTTTACAGATTTCAAAGAACAACAGACAGGGCAGAGGGAGAAGACCTCAACCTGGCTGTGCACTGTGAAGATGGAGGAAGGGGGCCATGAGCCAACACATGTAGGCAGCCTCTAGAAGCAGAAAAAGATAAAGAACCAGTTTCTCCCCTAGGAATGCAGTCCTGGATACATATATACTATTAAAGCCAACAAGTTTGTGGTAATTTGTTGCAGCAATGATAGTAAAGTAATCACTTCTCATCAAAGTAGTGAACTTGGATTATTGGGTTGGGAGAGAAAGGAGGCATCTGGGTGTTTCCTTCAGGGATTTCCCAGCTAGTTGTGGAAATCAGGATGGCAGCTTCAACTCCTTCTTGGTCAGCTTCCAGGTGATTTCACTATTTCTCTTATCCCCTCCTCCCTCCCCCACCCCCTCCCCTCTCTTCCTCTTCCCCCCTTCCTCTCACCCATCCTCTTCCTCCTCCTTTTCTTCTTCTTTTCCTTCTCTCTCTCTCTCTCTCTCTCAGTATTGCATCTTAGCTATTTATTTATTTTTATACTTCCTAGATTACCCATGATTGCACAGCTAATATCAATTAATACAGTAGCAGCAAAAGTCCATGTGACTCACAATTGGCAGGCTGACCAGGCCTAAGAGCTGTGTCTTTAGTAAGACAGGAGAACAGTGGTTCTTCATGCTTCTGATCTTCCCTGTAAGTGAGCATGTCCCAAAGTCCACTGCTAAATACTCAAGTGCAATTCTGTTACTTTCCCAGGAACATATCCACCTATTCTGCTCTGTGCTGAAGACTAAAGAGTGACTTAGAAAGACACAGTCCTTACCTCTAATGAGCTTAGAGATTAGTGGTGAATAGTTACAAGAAGTAATTTTTATAGAGTACTTGTTCATTGATAGTGAAAATCAGGCTTCTATGACCACAATGTACAAGCACCAAACACAGTTTAGATGATCAGGGAAGGCTTCCCTCAGGAAATGGTATAGAAACTGAGATGTGAACAATACACAGAAATTAGCTAGATAGGTTGGGTAGGATGGCACACACCTGTCAAACCAGTAGCTTGGGTGGCTGAGGAAGGAGGATTGCAAGTTCAAAGCCAGCCTCTGCCGGCCGCTTAGTGATACCCTAAGCAACTTAGCAAGACCATGTCTCAAAATTTAAAAAATTTAAAAAGGTCTAGGTATGTGGCTCAGTAGTTAAGCACCCCTGAGTTCAATCTCTAGTACAAAAAAAAAAAATAGAAGCGGTAATGGCAAAGAATGTCCCTTACAAATAGAACATGGACAATTTTAGATGCAATGGTAATAATCATCAGACTCTGCATTGAACGATTTACATACATGGTCTTAGTTTGTCCTCACAACAGCCCAATGAAGTATGCACTGTTACTGATTCCATTTTCCAAATAGGACAACCAAGGAATAATGAATTTATTTATCTTGGCCAAATTGACAGCTCAAAAGGAGTTGAACAGAGTTGACTCCAAGCAGTTTGGCTATAAAATCCACATGCTTAGACACTACTCTGCATAGCCTATTGCTGAGTCTCAGGCAAGAGTTCCAGTGGCTCATCCCAGTAACTGAAGTAAGTTCCATATGCTTAGAACTAGAGAAAGGTGAGGTCCAGGGACTTGGATCCCACAATAATAATAAATGAAGCAGAAGTGAGTACTTATAATCAGAGCACAATTATACCTGTCTAGTACTCAAGATTTCATCAATCCTTCACAAGGAACTGGAATCTGTGGGATTCAGTAGGAAGGGCATGGGCTTGGTGTCAGACAGACTTCAGTTCCAATCTTCCCACTTCTGCCTAGAAGCTAAGCAATTTAACTTCAGCAAGTTCTTTAAATTCCCCGTGCATTTCTCTCTCTGTTCCCATCTGTGCCTAGGAGATTATAATAGCTACATCAAAGAGTTGTTGTGAGAATCGCAGGGTGTAAAGTACCCAAGTGTCTGGCAGATAGTGAGTAGGCACTCAAATGTTCAGTTTTTTGCCCTGCTTTGCCTTATTGGAAGAAGCAGAGCAGACTGTCTTAAATATCGTTGCATGGTTCAATCTACCAGAACAAGAACTTGGAAAAAAAAGTGAATATTAACCCCCAATTTTGGGTAGCAATGGACTTAATTTTTCCAAACCTCAAGGGCTGTTAAACCAAATATTAGCATCAAGGATAATGCACTGGGGAAGAAGGTATTAGAGTAAGAATAAGGAAATGTGAGTTCCATGTCAGCTCAACACAGACAACTGTGATGCGTTCTTTGAGCTTTGGCACCCTCGACTGCAACAAGCAGGCTGAACTTGATGATCTCTGGGTACCACTCAGATATAACTTTGGCTTGCTTCATTCCTCAAATGCCCAAATGCACTTGATAACTGACTTCAGTCAAGATTCTCAGGTTAAACAAGCCAAAAGGACAAATAGTCTTCTTTGGAATTGCAGAGAAGCTAGGTAGGCAGATGATAAGAATGTAGGGACCATCAAGCAACATAGCTGCACATTCTAATTTGCTCTCTATTGCTTCAAAGGTTTGTCAACCAAATTAACACATTGCCTCTTTACATTTATTTCCTCATCTATAAAGTAAAAATTACAATTTTCTTTCATAGAGTTGTATCAAATGAAAGAATATTTACGACTTTCAGTTTACTCTTTAACCCCTGAAAGAAAAAAAAAGATTATTTTCATGCTTCCTCCTTCTTGCTCCTGACACTTAGGGCCTACACTGTGCATCATCAGAACATTGAACTCTGCCTCTTACATAAATGAGTCCTCCATTTTGAGCTTCATGAGGGAAATATTTGCATTTATGTCAAAATACAGCCTAGAACAATACCATGTGTTAGTACTTTTTAAATAAATTTTGGTTACTAAAAGTAATAAAGGAAAATTAAAATGATGTGATGTGCTTTTTAGCTAATGAAGATTTTTTAAGATAAACTCTGAATGCAGGCAAGTACCTATGAGCATGAAGCTTAATCATAGTACTATGCTTCAAGATTCTTTACAATGTCCATTCCTTTCTGTCTAGTACTTTTACTCCGTGGACTCCATCCAATGGAGATAATAGGCCATTTGACAGGTAGAAAAATATTGTATGTAGGAATATAGACTGTAAGTAAATACAACAAAATATTAATAGTGGCCAAATAGAGAGATTAAGGTGATTTTAAATTTCCATTTTACACTTTTCTATACTTTCCCAAATTTATTTAATTTTCATGTAAAATTTTTAGTGTGGGATTATATAGAACTTTTATAGTTACATGGGAGATTTTCAAAGTTTTAAATATATATCCTAAATATATTTAAAGCATATTAATAATTGTCAACTGCCTTCTTTTATTTATCTCATTACCCAACCCAGAGCCTTCCATGTTATAGGCAAACTGTAAATCTCATATATACATGTGTAAACTGTACTTGAGCATATCTACTTGGGTCCTTAATTTATCTCTCGTCACTCTATAAATTTAGGAATTCCATTTGTGTTTTTCATCTAGTCACTTCTTTTCTAGAGACATGCAAGTGTCAGCAGATTTATTTTTCTCCAAAACAGGTTAATGCTCCACTTAACTGCTGTCCAGATAGTTTTTATGAAAAAGTAGCACAGTTCTCCCTGTGAGATTTCAGCATCACATGCTAGGAGGGACTGGAAAGTTAACTAGGTTACAAGGATTTGCTGGAGTGTCTAATTATTGCTGAGGATTGCTGAGGTAGGCACTATTGAAGTTCTTCAGTAAGAAAAAAAATCATTATTGTGGTTCTTTTTTGTAAATGGAGCCCTTTTGGAAGAAAAAAATTATGTGGTCATTCTATTCTGTTAGAAAGGCTAGTATTTGCTTGGCTAAATTTATTTATATTGAGTGACGATTTTAGCCTTCAGTAGAATTTGCAATCATTACTTCTTTGTAAGTAGACATATTTTAAAAGTTTCCCCCTGTTACCCCAAGGCCTCCTTGTGGAATTTGTTACATCAAATACCCAATTTCTTGTATTTCCATGAGATTTCTACTACACTATTACACCCTTCAGGACCCAATACAGTAATAAATTCTTCCCTTCTACAATAAAAGTTTTTTTTTCCTATTATTCCTTTTAGCTATGTATCTGCTTCTCTTACTCACCAGACTATTCATGTTTTGAAAAGGTAGTTCGCACTCAGCTGAATAAATTTAAATTTCTTTTTCCTCCTGTCCATTTCAACTTCTGATTTCTGCTCTTGCTGAAATGTTTTCTTGAAAGTCACCCATCAAACCAATGGCTCTTTCCACTCTTCAGCTTTCCCAGCTGCTCTGTTTAACATCACTTACTCTTCTCTCTTGCTGAAAACTTACCTCTTCATTTTGATCTTTGAAAGGGTAAAAATGGCAATGCCCACGGAGTTAGGATGTCACCCAGACTGCAAAATTCTATACAGGTAGCAAGTGATGGTTAAAAATTGCCTATAATTTTGTAAAGTGTTTACACGAGTTAAGAATAGGCGTGTTTTCATTGTAATGTGAAAAATAAACTATGTACATGAAATTCTTCATATCCTGCCATCTACCCGAGCCCAGCCCCACTCCTTATAAGCAGAAACTGTTAAGAACTTGGTAAGGATTCTTCCAGCCTTTTTCCTGTGTACCCACATGAATATATCGCTACATAGACCAAAATAGATTTTACTAACATAAATAATATACACATAGCTTTGGGTAACAAATGAACTTATATCTATATTTTTTCTTAAACATTTTTATTGCTTTAAAATCAAAATAGAGAAGTAAGAATAGGAAGAAGAATAGCATGAAGAATGAAAAGACAAAAAAGATGGGCAGATGGTTTGCCTTTATACCTAAAATATCTTATGAATACATAGCCATATATCATGTCTATGCCATATAAAGCTTCTTAAATTTAGCAGTGGAGGATGAAGTGCAGAATTTTGGATGTTGATTTCTTCTTTATAGTGTTTTTGCTGCTAACATTAAAAACAAAACACAGAGAGCTTAATTCAAGAGGTATCAATTAAATTCTTTCAGTTTTTATTAGGCACTTCAAAAAGAGGTCTTATTTCTTTATGGCTTTATTTTAGTAGTAGGCTTTGATTTTCAAAAGATGTGAAGTTGAAAGTAGCTACAGTCAAAGAATAGAAAGAGGGCACCTTAATTTTAGTATTCTTTTTTTTTCACATTCTGGCTTCGATGCCCAAGGTGATTGGATTTCACAGCCCACTCACATGCCGTAAATATCTTTACATGTAAACCTTACCCTAGCACTTTAGTAACATGCCTTAAACAAAGTATTAAAAGCTTTGAACAAGATGACATCTGAGTATAATGAGGTTTACTAGTTTTTTGAAAAATTAAAAAAAAAAATGAAACACCTTTTGAAGTGACTTTCCGAAGATGAAGAATGATTTGTACTACACAGGAGAGAATTTCAGTGATCAGGTTAAAAGGGAAATTCAGGTTGAAAAGACTTTAGAGGATTTTTCTATGAAATAAATGATTAGAGATTGATATCTTGTCAAGCACTTTGTTGAAAAAAGAAAAGGTTATAGAAGGCCAGATAATAGGATGGGCCAGGGGATTTAAAGACGAGAGGAAGCAACATTCTATTATAACAGATGCAGGAGTTGCCAAAGATCTGGAGTTACTATTAATTATCTTATATTGAAATAAATTCACATTTAATTTGAAGATGATCATTACCTATTACCTGTAGGATTGAAAAGGAGGGATTTAAATAAAACTAAAAATCCAAAAGTAAAATAAAAATACATTGACATTTAAGGACCAATAAAAAAGAGATAAAGAATACATTTATACATATTTAATGAAAGGCTGAGGAAATTGGTATCTTTTCCTAAGGGCTACATGATTTATGATGGTCCAACCCTCAGATGCACTCAGTGAAAAGATTACTTAAACAAGAAAGCATTGATTGGCATTTTTTCCCCATTCATTGCCATAAATATAGCTAGAAAGACTTTAGTAACTGGTACCTTCAAGGTTGATAATTCTTACTTTAGTCATTAATGTTGAACAACATGCATGCCAGGATCATTAAAGAAATGTGGCAAGCAATTGATTTGATTATTAATTCTGTGTTGCAAGATTTTGCAAGGCAAATGTTTAGGGGCTATTTTTCCTCAGATAAGGCCCTGCCTGCTGTCTGCTGTAATAACAAGAATTCTTAATCTGAACAGATGGGCTTTCCACAGGTGTGATTACCTAAAAAAAAAAAAAGGAATGACACACATTTATTTTCTTTAAAATAAAAAGACAGCATTATTAAAACAAAGAAACTTTAAAATTGGCTGATCATGTATTACTATCCACTTGAGACCCAGTTTATAGTATTTTGCATAAATTTCAATTCCTGAGTAAAGATAGGTATCTCTTGAAACCTGGATTCTACCCTTATATTGTCTCATGGAGCCTGTCCAAGATTTTTACTCTATCAGTTTAGGGTATATTTATATACTCTTCTGGGGGATCAATATGAATGCTTTCCAGCACCCCAACCAAATGAAAACTACTGCATCTCTATTTCAGTAAAATGTAAGTAAAAAGAGAAATCAATACATCTGAGTTCATGATCTTGACCTAGTTCAAACAAATTTTTAAGCCAGATCCCTCTTTCCAGAAGCAGTCTCTTCATTGTGCTTTGTGGGGTCTGACTTCTGTCCTTTCTCTAATCTCACCTTGACCACATGAGTGATCATATGATCCAATCAGCCAAAACCATCAAGTGGAATTTTATCACTGGAAAATGAAAAGGCCCAAAATATTAGTGATTGCTGAACTTTTTTTCTTTACCTATAAAATTTGAATAATGGCATCAATCATGCCTAAGCATCAGAGAAATAGCAATGAGATCTAACATGTTAGATGTGAATGATATATGACTGGGTAATAGATCCTCCAAATGATAAACTTCATCAACATACCTACAAGATTAATATCTAATTCAGACAATAATAGTAATATAAATGGATTATTTAGTATTATATAAAAAACCCTTTGTACAGGATTAGGGTTGTGGCTCAGCGGTAGAGCACTCGCCTAGCACATGTGAGGCCCTGGGTTCTATCCTCAGCACTACATAAAAGTAAATAAATAAAATGAAGGTATGGCGTCCACCTACAACTAAAAAATAAATATTTTTAAAAAGCCCTGTACTGCATTTCTTAATCCTTAACTAACTTTTTGTTTACATATAAACCTTATTTGGGGCAGACAAATTCAAAACTTCACTCAGTTTATACAACGATAATTGTTTTTGTTTTTTTGGGTACCCGGGATTGAACTCAGGAGCACTCAACCACTGAGTTTCTTAGTGCCTCACCATTGCTGAGGCTGGTTTTGAACTCTCGGATCCTCCTGTCTTAGCCCCCTGATCTGCTGGGATTATAGGAGTGGGCACAGAGTCAGGCTTTTTGTTGTTGTTGTTTCTGTTTTTGTATAACAATAATTGAAAGTGATGAAAACTTCTTTCTTGATATAGTTAATAGTTTAATCGCTTAATGGTTACAATAATTAATAGCTCTTTCCTCCAACATTGAAATTATACCTTAAATTCCTGATTTCCTGGTACAGTATGTATGGGTGCTTCTCAAACTTACCACACACCCAAGATCACCTTAAAATGCAGATTCTGATTCAGTAGATCTGGTGTGGATCCTGAGATATGATATTTCTTTTTTAAAAAAAAAATTTGTAGTTATAGATGGACAGCATGACTTTATTTTATTTGTTTATTTTTGTATGTGGTACTAAGGCTCGAACCCAGTGCCTTACCCATGCTAGGCATGCACTCTGCCACTGAGTCACAGCCCCAGCCCCTGAGATATGTTATTTCTAACGTGCTTCTGGTAACCCGATGCATCTGGACTACACTTGATGTTAGCCAAAAGGCCAAGAAGCATCAAAGAGCTAAAGAAAAACAAAACCCAAAATATTATAGAAACAGGACAAATGAGTTGAGAGTTGAAAGTTCTACTTCCCTCATTAAAACAAAATAAATAAAAACTATGAGACTATGTAAAATAAATGGTTCTCTGGGCTTTGGTTTCCTCATCTAAAATGAAAATATTGAAAGGTATTATATAATAAGCATGCACACAGTTGGTATTTAATAAATCATTGACTGTCTAACATTAGAAAATACCACAGAATCCACGTCTTAGGATTTTGAGGGGTCTACTCTTATAATGGGGAAAGATGGGCACTTACTACTAGGTAACCTGGTAGAGATTTCAGGTTTGTATTCACTCTTCATTTTCACAAAATGATTCACTTGACAAATACATGTATAAGATCCTGTCATTTTCAGTAAAGAAGTAAGCTTATAATGAAATGCCATTCAAGGTTGAGTGGTCTAAAGTTCATATTGAAAAGACAAGTTGAAATGGTAGAAGACTGATAAGACGCATTTCTGACCAAGTGACTCCATAAAAATATATAGTGCAATGTGACTGTCAGTCAAGGTAACTTCTTAAAGGCAGCCTGCATTAGGATGGTGTGTGAATTTCCTTCTATCCTTTGGAGTGCTCCTGTAGGATGGTAAACATATCATTTTAAAGAAAGTAAACACCATATGGTTCAGAAGTTGTGGGATATAAGTAACCTTATAAGCCAGAGACATTGATGCATACAGGAAGACAATTATTATTTTACCCAGAATGCAGAAAAACCATCATATTTCAGCCATGAAGTAGTACTCCTTCTTAACCTAAAAGATTTCTTATATTCTTTGAGAGATTGTTACAGTGAGAGTAATTTAGTGCATCTCAGATAATGTGGGAGTGGGAATGAATGGGTTTCCTTGTCCCAAGGTAGAATATTAACTGTTTGATTGACTTGTTGGATCTATTTGACTAGTCTTAATGAAATTCCTGAAAACCCCAAATAATATCAATGTCTTTCAGGAGGTTTTGTTGATGTTGTTGTTCTATAATCAACCAAGTCTATTTTGGCATTTAGTCACTAATCAATATTCCACTAATGCCTGTACAAACATTCAAAAAGACTTAATATAGTCTCATAAGAATTGATTTGGTTAATTTCACTCCTCATGTAAGTAATATGATCAAATATGATCAATATACTTTCATACAATGAGACCTGAGGTGGGTTAGGATTTTTTAAGTTTATGGGCTGATTTTTATGAACCTAAGTGAGAATTTAAAGCTAATAGCAACATTTCCATGAACAAAAGGAAAATCTGAATTTTTTAAGATCAGTATATCATACTAAATATAGCACAGATTCCAACACAAAGTTATATGCACTTTGAAGAATAAACATGGCCAGTGTGGAAATAATTACCCACATGGTACTAGAGTCAGCCTTGGAAGGTCTTGAGTTACCACAGAAGTTATTTATATTTTACTGGTAGTTTTGAAGACTGAGGGGAAATTTGCAGTTTTCAAAATGTGAGATGCAATTTCCCAAAAGATTATTCATTATTATACAGCACAATTACTTGTGATATTTTCAAGAGTCCTCTGGTGTCTAACATATTGGTTTTTAACCATGGTTTTGAGATTCAACAGTCCATATATCAGAAAAAAGCCATTTTATGAACTTTTCTATATACTTTTGCTATATATTATTGTTGTTTGAAGATTGGAGGCAGATTTCTGAAATGTTCAGAAATTTCTCAGTTGACATAATCACATTTGGATTTTTGCCACTTTATCATTATCTTGTTTGGGAAATAAACACAAGATAGATGACATGTGCATTTAGCACAGTACCTGACACACGGCTTCCACTGAATATCTGCAAAATTATTATTATGCTATATCATTTCTACACTCAATATTACAAAAATCAGAGCCATTTCGCAATACAATAAATTGTCTTTAAGAGATAACCTAGAAAGTAGATCTTCAGGCCAAACTTCAACATGGTTGCTAAATATTTAGATTTTTTAAAAACACTGATGAAGAAGCTCAATCTTTTTCCCCTTTTAGCAGATGTGAGTAATTTTCAAAACAGTTCTAGTGGTAAGACACTGGGGCTCACTCCTTCAGTGCACATGTGCTGAAATGTTCTGTTTCCCAGCTTTATAATTAGAGATTATTTCACAGTGATTTTTCAGCACAGATAAAATTTAGCACACTTAAGATATGACAGCCATCATCCCTTATTTTCATTAAACATGCTCTGGAGCGGGTGGTTAGAGAAATAAGATAAGAATTAGCATCTGAAAGTTTAAAGATGATTGCAAAATCTCCTTCTTTGAAAATGATGGGTTTCCCTTGGCTTAGTTTTCCAAAAATAAATCAGCATTGCTCCAAGTGGCAGCCTCCGGCACCTCATGTATCACATTTTTTAGCATTCATCTGTGTCCACAAAAAAAAAAAAGAAGTCTGATTTCAGTTGTTTCAGAATGTTAAGATAGGTCTCAATCTGGAGATGTGGGGAAAAATGACCAAGTGTGCTACCAGCGTGCATATGTCCTCATGTAATTTGCCCAGTTCTCCTTCTCTGTGCCTTGGCATATACGCATCTGCTCCACCATCCATGCTTTTCAAGGTCAACAACTTCCTGTGTCTGGTAGCAATCCTTCACAGTGAAATAAAAAATAATTTAAAAAACAAATTAAACTTTGTCTATATGAGACTATCAAACAAACCAAGTCTGTTTTTTGTTTTTGTTGTTGTTGTTGTTGTTGTTGTTGTTTGGTTTTTGTTGTTGTTTGGTTTTTGTTGTTGTTGTTGTTGTTGTTGTTTCACTGGTGATCATTACCTAAGGTGCCCATTTACAAGAAAATGGATCAGGCCAAGCCACCTGGCTTCCATTTTCCATAGTGGCCCTGTTGGCATTCTGATACTATGACAGTTCCATATTTGGCTTCTAAGGAACCCAGTGTTGATGCTCTTGTAATGAAGGTCCAGGAAGCACATGAGTTGCTCAGGGAAGAAAAATTCTTTCCAGCTTAACTCCCCCAGTTTTCATCTGAACTGTTTCCATCTTCTCCTTGCTGTATTATTCAAGGCTATTTTAAGGATTTTCCCACCAGGCATATTTCTAAAGCAAGTGATCCTTAAAGGAGTTAAAACCCAGAAATGATTATGTATTCCATTTGAGTGTCATACCTCTTTTACTGTCCTCTGGAAACCCCCAAGATGTGGGTATAGAAATGAGGGGACGCGTTTCACAGTTCTTCCTCGCTAATTTCAAGATAAAGGGTCACTGAATTGTCCACTAATGTTTCTTTCTTGCTAGAGAACACTTGTGAATTAATAGCACTGCTGCTTGATAATAGCCAAGACGATGTGGAGGTCACATGCTGGCAAGGCTGATTTGACACAAGAAGGAAGGGGTGGTGAAGTCCAGAGAGAACATACAGAGCAAATGAGCAAGAAGGACAGAGATAAGAGAACACGGGGCCCCTGGAAATGGACAATATATACCTGAGCTCTGGGTTTCTAGTTCCTACTTCTGATAGCGAATGAGACTCCTCTGCATTTTCTGTTCTGATAGTCTATAAGATGCTGCTGCTTCCTTACTAAAGATTCTTCAAATTTTCACTCAACAAATATTTTTGATTCTGGAGTATGTGCTTGTGGTAGATACTAAGCATAGGATAGAGCATGCAATAGATATGGTAGCTGTCCTCACAGAGCTTACCGTTTGGCAGGAGAGAAACTTATTGAATAGGTAATTAGACCAAAAAAAAAAAAACTTGTGAGAAGGGAAGTCTAACATTCCAAGTAATGTGTATCTTGGGTAGCACAGGTCATTGTCCTTGTCTTTTAGAAGAGTAGATTGCTGCTGGGTTTGACAAGGTTCTCCTGGAGAAAACAACATGTCAGTTGAGACCTGAAGGATGACAGGCATTTAACTAGATGAAGGGATAGGGCACATGAGCACATTCTAAGAAAAATAAGTGTTATCTGAAGCCTGTGATACAAAATTGGCACTTTGTGGAAGTAAAAACACGAGGAAATTTGATATAGTCCAAAAAGGAACCAAAAAAGTAAGCAAACTTTCCAAATTTGGAAATGTTTTTAAGAACTTTGAATTTTGTTCTAAAGGCACAGGAAAGTTAAATAAGCTTTTTTTTAAAAGAATGGTGACATAATTAGATTTACGTCTTGCATCATTAAGGATGAATTGAGTCTACTGCATTAACTTGTAAAAGGGATAATTTGGACTAGGATTGAAGCAGCGGTTCTCAATTGGGAGGTTTATAGTGTCCCAGTGGATGTTTGGTAATGTCTAGAGATAGTTCTGTTTGTCATAACCCCAGGGAAAGGAGGAAGTGTTGATATTGGCATCAAGTGGATAGGGAACAGGAATGCTACTAAACATCCCACAATGCAGAGGAAAGTTTACTACAACAACAAAAAAATTATCTGGTCAAAAATGCCAGTGTTGTTGAAGTTGAGAAAGCATAAAGTAGATTGCAGCCAATGGAAATGAAGAGAAGTGGCATATTAGAAAGATATTTAGAAGGTAAAATTAGTAGATTTTAGTGATGAGACAGAGTGGTTCAGGCATAAGGATCCAAAGCATTTGATTCTCCAGTTTCTAGCACAAGCAATTTGGTTGGTTATGCCATGAACTGATTTAGGAAGCACTATTGTAAAGAGATAGAATGGAGTGTGGAAAAAGAAGGGTGTCACTTAGAACATCTTGCCTTTGATGTGACTTTAAGAACATCAGGCCAGGTGAAGTGGCACATACCTATAATCACAGTGCCTCTAGGGGCAAGAGAGGAGGATTGAAAATTCAAAGCCAGCCTCAGCAAAAGCAAGGCACTAAGCAACTCAGTGAGACCCTGTCTCTAAATAAAATACAAAACAGGACTGGGGATGTGACTCAGTGGTTGAGTGCCCCTGAGTTCAATTCCTGGTACCAGAAAAAAAAAAAAAGAACATCAGGGGAATTTTCTACCATACATGTATGTGAGCAGTTCTGGGACTTAGCAGAAAGCACATATTACATTGAAACATTTAAGGATTGTTTTGAGGAATAAATTAGACACTTCACAAGCAGAGCTTTATGCAGTGCCTGGCACATTATAATCATTCAATAAATGTCATTATTATTAATAGTTTTGGCAGGTAGATTGTGACTGAAGCCAGGAGATTGAATAAGATTGTTTCAGAGAAGATAGAAAGGGAAGGGAAAAGGATGAAGGATGGAGCCCCAAGCAATAAAAGAAGTGGGAGGCAGGAGAGGAGCTGGGAACCGTGATGGTGCAGTCAGAGACCCAAGTGGAGGAGCAGGCACATGTGTGTCATGAAACAAAGGGAGGAAGGGTCTGAGGAGGTGAGAATGATGCACCATGGGAAACATTGCTGAGTTCAAGTAGACTGAGAATTCATGGATTTTCCAAGTATATTTGGAGATGAGGAAGTCATTGGTGATCTTTGGAAATGCTGGTTTGGTAAAGCAGTGGAGATTGGAGAGGGTTGGGAGCATAAACAAAAGGGAAGAAATGGGATGTAATCAAACTAAAAAGCTTTTTCTTGGCAAAAAAAAAAAAAAACACAACAATCTGTGAGGTGAACAGAGAGCCTATCTCCTGGAGCAAATCTTTACCCCTCAGACATCAGATAGAGCACTAATCTCTAGGGTATATAAAGAACTCAAAAACCTAAATAAATAACTCAATCAACAAATGGGCCAAAGACCTGAACAGACCCTTCTCAGAAGAGGATATACAATCAATCAATAAATATATGAAAAAATGCTCATCATCTCTAGCAATCAGAGAAATGCAAATCAAAACTACTCTAAGATATCTCACTCCAGTCAGAATGGCAGCTATTATGAAGACAAACAATAATAAGTGTTGGCAAGGATGTGGGGGAGAAGGTACACTCATACATTGTTGGTGGGACTGCAAACTGGTGCAGCCAATTTGGAAAGCAGTACGGAGATTCCTTGGAAATCTGGGAATGGAACCACCATTTGACCCAGCTATCCCTCTCCTTGGACTATATCCAAAGGACTTAAAAACAGCATACTACAGGGTCACAGCCACATCAATGTTTATAGCAGCACAATTCACAATAGCTAAACTGTAGAGCCAACCTAGACGTCCTTCAGTGGATGAATGGATAAAAAATATGGCATATATACACAATGTAATTTTACACAGCAAAAAGAGAATAAAATAATGGCATTTGCAGGTAAATGGATGGCATTGGAGAAGATAATGCTAAGTGAAGTTAGCCAATCCTCCCCAAAAAACAAATGCCAATGTTTTCTCTGATATAAGGAGGCTGACATATAGTGAGGTAGGGAGGGGGAACATGGGATGAATAGATAGGGAAGAGGGGAGGGAGGGATACGGAGGAGGAAGGGGATTAGCAAGGATGGTGGAATGTGATGGATATTATTATCCAAAGTACATGTATAAAGACTCAAATTGGGTATCAACCTACTTTATATAGAGAGATATTAAAAATTGTGGTGTATATGTGTAATAAGAATTATAATGCACAAAAACAAGTACATGTATAAATACATGAATTGGCATGAACGTACTTTATAAAAAGATATGAAAAATTGTGCTCTATATGTGTAATAAAAATTGTAATACATTCTCCTCTAATGTATTTTAAAAAATAAAATCAATATTAAAAAAATAAAGGTATTGTGTCCAACTACAACCAAAAATTAAATATTAAAAACATTTTAAAAAATTATAATTCTTCCACAACTCTTTTGAAAATCCTGGTTACAAAGAGGAAGAGAGTGGAGTTGTAGCTGAAGTGATAGGTGGGTGGTTTACTATCATCACCATCACTATTTAGGAAATATTTGGCATATTTAGATGGTAATGTCACAAGCCATGGTTAAAAATCAATAGAGTAAAGTATGGAATAAAGAGAAAATAATTGGGGGTAAGCTCTCCAAGAAGAAGAAAGGGAATAAAACAAATAAATAAGATGATGGGCAGAGCCACATAACAAACAGTTCATTGGTTTATTTAGTCATTTACTTTCTGAAGTTGCAGATAGTTGATGCACATGAGAGAGTGAGGTTAGAAGTGAGGACATTGTCAAAGGGATTCCTTTTGTATTCATTGGTACATGTGTATTAAGAGACATTTAAAAATCTCTCTTTGCAGCCATTTTTTTCTTAATCTACTTACTTTTTGAACTTAGGAGTAATAATATACTCTAATCAATTTCTCATCAGAGGCCAAGAGACAAAATGATTTCTGCTGATCCTTATAATAATATTTTATTAATTTATTTGGCACATGGGAGGAACATGGCTGAAACCTTTCTTAATGTAGCAAATGACTTTGTGATATATAGGGAGATTTAAGTGGAAAGAATGGAGAAATCATGGGTAAAGATCTTCATGTTTTGTTGTAACCTGTAGATTAGCTTCAAGGAGGGGGATGGGTACTGGAGTGAAGCCCAGCTATTCCACTAACAAGCTACATGACTCAAGCAAGTTGTGTAATGACTCTTGGTCTATTTCCTGGTCTCAATAAGGGGAATTAGTCTGATGCAATGGTGCATGCCTGTAATCCCAGCAGCGTGAAAGATTGAGGCAAGAGGATTTCGAGTTCAAAGCCAGTTCAAAGCCAGCAAAAGCAAGGTGCTAAGCAACCCAGTGAGACCCTGTCTCTAAATAAAATACAAAACAGGGCTGGGGATGTGGCTCAGTGGTCTGGTGCCCCTGGAGTTCAATCCTTGGTACCAAATAAACAAATAAAGGGAATTATAATAATAATATGTTCCTAAGGGGAGCTGTACATGCAACAGTTCTCAAGAAATGTCCCTATTTAGAATGGAGTATTTGTCTTTTCCAAGTCAGTGAGATGACTATCCTATGTATTTGCACACTTACAAGTGCTCCTAGATTTAATACCTCTTGAATACCTAACATCAATTGAAAATCATAGCAACCAATTTTAACACATAGGATAATTGAGCAATATAGAATTCTGCCTTTTACTCCATAGGGTATTATCTATCTACTCAGATCCTAAAGAGCAGAGGGAAATTGTGCAAAAAAAAAAGGTGGAAACTGTCTCCACCTGTCTATTTGGAGGCCTTCTATTGTCGGTCCTGGTACTCTAACCTCTGGGTTATTGTAGTTTTCCTAAGGAAATTCACAAGAGGAAGACATGAAAGTGCTCTCAATAGAAATATTAGATGAGGAGAAAAACTCAGTGTGGTTGTCTTTGCCACACAGTGAATAGTCACTGTTCTCCTACCACTCACCTTGACATTTTAAGCTTTTGAAAAAGAAACATGTAAAAAGAGAAATTCAAGAATAATAATTGGGCTGATCTGTGTTTAGAAGGGCATGGGCAGGGCAAATGCCATGCTCCCTCATTGCTCCAGGACCAAAAATTAATGAGTCAGATTCACCTCCTTCGCCTTAGCTATGCCTTGGCAGAAGGTTAATCACATCCATTCCTGAGGGTCAGCACTCTTCCATGTCCTAAGGAAACCTATCGACCATTCCAACAGTTAAGACCCCACAGAATGACTTTCAATCCAGAGCCATCAGAATCCTGCCAGTTTTCCAGGTGTCTTTGGGGTGGATTCCACATAGCAAATATCTGGCTGCCGAGAATCTAGAAAGTATTGCTTTTGCAAATCAGGACTTTAAATTAAGAAGCACAGGAAATTTCAGAGAAAAAGAAGTAAGCCAGATTATGACTATAAAGTGTCATTATGCCAGTAAATGGAGGATCTGGAGACTATCATGCTAAGTGAAATAAGCCAATTCCAAAAAAAAAAAAAAAAAACAAAGACTGAATATTTTTTCTGATATCTTGAAGCTAACCCTCAATAAGGGAGACCCCCCTGCCCCTGCTTAAGGGGAAGAACAGAAGTTTAGTAGATTAGTCAAAGGGGAATGAAGGGAAGGGAGGGGGGGGTAGGAAAAGGAAAGACAGTGGAATGAATTTGACATAATTTTCCTATGTACTTATATGAATATTCAACAGTGAATCTCAACAGTTCACAAGAACGGGGTCCTAATTAGAATAAAATATAATCCATGCTTGTATCACTATATCAAAATGGATTCCACTGTCATGCATAACTAAAAAGAACCAAAGAAAGAAAGAAAACTGTAGAAGATGGAGTTCAGAATTGTGAATGGATTTTTTTGTCAGTCAGACATCTAGACACTCGTGTCTAAAATGAAATGAACTCTAGGTCTTTCTTCCCACTTTCTTCTCAAATTAGCTTTTTACCATATATATATATATATATATATATATATATATATATATATATATATATATAGGCTTAAATGTGGTCAGCCTCATTGCTAGACCCCAAATTTGAAAACCAATAGGTGTTTTGTATGACTTGGAATTTCCACTCGTCACAATACAGGTTGAGCTTCCCTAATATGAAAAATTCAAAATTCAAAAATTTTCAAGTGCTGAAATGATGCCACAAGAGGAAAATTAATGAAGCCCAAGATATTGATTTCTAACAACTAAACCTATTGCATTTGGATTCAAGGTAGATACATTGTATTAATAGCTCCAAAGTAGAATCATTTCTATTGACCTATCTCATTCAGCATTCAATCCAATATGTCAATCCCTCAGAATCATTATAAAAGTAAATGTTTCACAGTATACTGATAATCAGTTAATATTCAATCAATCATGAATATTATTTAGAGCTTTCCAGTTACCAATTTTCAGTTCCTAATTACTAAAAGTTTGCTGGAGTGGGTCATTACAATGCACATAGAATTTTTTTTCATAGAATTTACATTTTATTGATTTTTTATTAATTTTTTTAAAAATAAATGACAAAGGAATGCATTACAAGTCTTATTACATGTATGTAGGGCGTGGCTGCCTGCTTCCTGGTCTTGAGGCTGCACATGTGGCTGGGATGGCTCCTGGTGATCAGCCAGGAGGTGGTGCTGTGGGAGGTGATGGAGGAGGCAGACCACCTCCAGAATAGGTCCAGGACTCTTCCTCCTGGACAGCTTGTGCCTTCCCTTACAGACTATGGGATGGGTGTACACATGAACTTGCTCCACCCCTATGACCTTTATTCTGATTGGCTCCTGTGTAGTATATAAGCTGTGTATACTTCCTTATTAAATGAGATCCTGCTTTGACTGTTCTCCCTGGCACTTCTGATTGTCCTCCCCGGAGGGAGGGCTGGGTGTGGGCGGCCAGTCGACCTTTACCTTTCTTGACTCGTCTTGGTCCCGGCGTGCTTTTCCTGCTTCTCCCACTGGTCAGGATGAGACGGGGGCTAAAATCCCTGACACATGTATAAAGCACAATTTTTCATATCTCTGGTTGTATATAAAGTATGTTGACACCAATTCCTGTCTTCATACATGTATTTTGGATAATGATGTCTATCACATTCCACCATCCTTGCTAACCCCCGCCCCCTCCCTTTTCCTCTCACCCCTCTGACCTATATAGAGTTCATCTATTCCTCCAATGCTCTCCCTGCCTACCCCACTATGAGTCAGTCTTCTTATATCAGAGAAAACATTCAGAATTTGTTTTTTGGGATTTGCTAACTTCAATTAGCATTATCATATTTGACATTTTGCTTTTGATCTTCCTAAGATGAGAATTATAATGGTTAAAAGTATAAAATAGGGCTGAGGTTGTGGCTCAGCAGTACAGTATTCCCCTAGCATGGGCAAGGACCTAGGTTTGATCCTCAGCACCACATAAAAAGAAATTAATTAATTAAAAGTATAAAATAAAATTTTGGGTGCAAATTTATATTTTATATTAGTATTCATATTAATATTTTTATTATAAAGCAACATAAAGGAAACCTGAAAATAATCATTCATATGCCCTTCTACTGTGATGGCATAAACAGGCAGGTCAGAGAGAACAGTGAGAGAAAAAACCCTGTCACAGTAGAAAGAACTTTTGAATAAGTGGGATATAATATCAGAAGACTCTTTTCTCTCTAGACTGTCACAGCCCTCCTGGCTCTCCATTGTCTGCTTGTTCTGCCCCACCTGATAAATCCTAGTCTTAGATGAACCCTACAGTCTGTCTTGTTGGTGTCCACGCTCAAGTACTAAAGCTCTTGGGGCAGTGAATCACATCATTAGTTTGACTGGTAGCACCTTCAATTAGTTTTCTAAACTGAGGCCCTAACATTCATTTGGATCTTACCACAGTGTACAATCACTCTTCCTTTCTCATCTGTTAGACGATTGATCCCTCCGAGTTCCTGCTCCCCTAAGTGGGTGGCCTTAATTGATCATGGCTATAGATAGGACTAGAGGCTCTAGAGGCAAATTGTCTAAATTTGCATTTAGGCTTGTTAGGGTTCAGATGTGAGGTGTCCCCCAGAAGCTCATACGTGAGACAATGCAAGAAGGTTTCGATTGGATTATGACAGTCTTAACCCAATCAGTGGATTAATCCCCAGATGGTATTAACCAAGTTGTAACTGAAGGTGGGTAGGGTGTAGCTGGAGGAGGTGGGTCCCTGGGGCTGTGCCTTGGAGTGTCTTTCTCTACATCCTGATCTTCATGTGAGTACTTCTACCATGATGTTCTGCCTCACCTGGAGCCCTGGGGAATGAAGCAGGCTGTCTATGGACCGAGATCTCTGAAACCTTGAGCACCCAAATAAAATTGTCCTCCTCTAAAGTTGTTCTTATCAGGTCTTTTAGCCACAGCAGCAAAAAAAAAAAAGCTGACTAAAACAAGGCTTCAGCAATTTGTTATAAATGTGAAACTCAGATATATATTTCTTAACATTTGTTTACCTCTGTTCTTTATTGGTAAAATAGAGACAACAATATTTCCTGTTTCAAAAGGTTATTTGAAAATTATAAATGATTCATAACATGTACATCTTCTAAAATAGTGCCTGCCACCAATAGACCAGTGATAAAAGTTTACTGTTATCATAATTATATATTCACAGGAAAATAGAAGCCACTAAATCAAATTATTCCCTCCCTACCTCCCTTCACCAGTTCCTATTCCTCTATTCCAAGAGTCTTCCTCCTACTATTATTGTATTTTTTCTTTTATTAGTGCATTATATTTATACATAATAGTTGCATTTATTTTGAAAAAATCCCTACATGCATGAAATTTAATTCACTCCATTTCAGTCCCTGGCGTCCCACCTTTCCTTCCCCAACTTTCTACCCCATTCTCATCTCTCTATTCTACTGATCTTTCCTTTCACTGTTTTATTATTATTTATTTATTTATTTTATAGTATAATTTGAGATCAGGTATTGTGATGCCTCCTATATTGCTATTCTTGCTCAGGATTTCTTTGGCTATTCTGCTTCTCTTATTGTTCTACATGAATTTTGGAACAGTTTTTTTCTAGTTCTTTGAAGAATGTCACTGTTATTTTTATGAGGATTGCATTAAATTTATATAGTGCTTTTGGTAACATGGCTATTTTGACAATATTAATTCTGCCCATTCAAGAACATAGGAGATCTTTCCATCTTCTAAAGTCTTCTTTAATTTCTTTCATCACTATTCTATAATTTTCACTGTAGAGATCTGTCACCTTCTTTGTTAGGTTAATTCCAGGTTTTTGTTGTTTTTTGTTTTTTTTTTTGGTTTTAGGTTTTTGTAAATGGATGGTTTGGGGTGATTTATTTCTCAGCAGAATCATTGGTGGAATGTAGAAAAGCTATTGATTTATGAATGTTGATCTTATATTCTGCTTAGTTGCTGATTCATTTATCAGCTCTAGAAGTCTTCTGGTGGAATTTTAGGGGTCTTCTAGATATAGGAGCACATCATCAGCAAACAGGGATAATTTGACTTCTTCATTTCCTATTTGTATCCCTTTAATTTCCTTCACTTGCCTAATTGCTCTGGATAGGGTTTCAAGAATTATATTGAATAAAAGTGGTGAGAGTGCACATCCTTTTTTGTTCCTGATTTTAAAGGAAATTCTTTCAGTATTTCTCCATTCAATGTGATGTTGGCTTTGAGTTTTTCATATATAGCCTTTATATGTTTAGGCAAGTTTCTTCTATTCCTAGTTTCTCCAGTGTTTTAAACATGAATGGGTGCTATATTTTATCAAAGGCCTGTTCTGTATCTATTGACATGGTCATTGACTCTTGTTTTTTATTGTATGTAAGTGACTTATTACATTTATTGATTTACATATGTTGAACCAACCTTGCATCCCTGGGACGAATGTCACTGTGGCATATTATCTTTTTGATGTGTTTTTAATACAGCTTGCTAATATTTTATTAAGGATTTTTGAACTTATGTTCATCAGGGATATTGATCTGAAGTTTTCTCTCCTTGATATATCTTTGTCTTGTTTTGATATCAGTTATACTGGTTTCATAGAATGTATTTAAGAGTGTTCCCTCCCTTTCAATTTCATGGAATTATTTGGGAAAGATTGGTGTTAGTTCATCTTTAAAGTTCTGGAAAACTCAGCTAAGAATCAATCTAGTCCTTAGCTTTTCTTTATTGGAAGACTTTTACTTGCTATTTCAATTTTATTACATTATATTGGTTTGTTTAGGTTTTCTGTATCTTCCTGGTTCAATTTGGGCAAGTTATATGCATCTAAAAATTTGTCAATGTCTTCTAGATTTTCTAATTTGTTGGAATATAAATTTTCAAGATATGTTTTAATGATCCCCTGTCGTTTAGAAGCATCTGTGTTGATGGTTCCTTTTTCAGTTCTAATTTTGTTTATCTGGGTCTTCTTTCACTTTCTTTTGTTTAGTTTCTGTCTTTTTTGGCGGGGGTGGAGGTGTACTGGGATTTGAATTCAGGGACACTCAACCACTGAGCCACATCCCCATCTGTATTTTGTATTTTATTTAAAGACAGGGTCTCACTGAGTTGCTTAGTGCCTCACTTTTGCTGAGAGTGGCTTTGAACCCATGATCCTCCTGTCTCAGCCTCCAGAGCCACAGGGATTATACAGGTGTGCACCATCTCACCCTGCCTAGTTTCAGTCATATTTTTTAATTGACAGGCTAATTCTAAATTCATGTGAAATGCATAGGACCTAAAATAGCTAAGATTACTTTGAAAAACAAGAACAAATTTGAATTACTCTTACTGTACAATTTCAAGGCTTAATGTAAAGATATGGTAATCAAGGTGTTAGTGAATGTATAGACACACAGTCAAGGAAACATGGACTCATGCATGTATGGACAACTAATCTTTGAAAAATAGGTAAAGGAAATTCACATATGTTTTCAAGCAAATGACATGGAATTTATTGGTTTAATTTGTTTCAGGAGATTACACTCTTTTGCCTATGAAAGTAGAGTGTTTTAGTAGAGTAAAAATAATCTACCGAAATGACTAATAACACTGTTTAGTTGACTTCAAGGTACCAGAATTCGCTCTTTATATCCAAATATAAAACTGAAGGCTCTGACTCACTAAGAAAACATAAAAGAAAAGGAATAAATAATAAATCTGCAAATGTTCATCAGGGAATCAATATAGGCTCATTTCTGTGCTTTGAAATTTGAAGGATAAAATATTTGCATTAAATACACTCCCTTCCCTCTATGAATTTGCAATGTAGCCAGAGAGAATCAACACACATGAGATGGTAGATATGAGTATGCATCAATAAGTGATTACAGTAAAGCTCTGTATTGAAGTCATGTCAATATTTTCTTGTATTATTTATTACTAGCATTATTTATTTAGCCTATTTTTAATTTAGTTACTTTAAATGAATTCTTATTATGTGCTAGGCACTATGACAATTGCTGCATTAATCCTCCCTTAATTCCCACAGAGACATAAGGTCATATTAGGTTTTCTGTATCTTCCTGTTTAAACCACATCAGAGGCATAAGGAGTGAGAAACATTGATAATTCCCAAGATCACACAATTTGCATGTGACCCAACTGTGTCTTGATATCAAATATCATGGCCTTGCTAAATTTTTGAGGAAATCCTTACTCCATATAATTATTTTTTAAAATGCTTCATAGATAAGTTTGAGATTGAATTAGAATTTAATGAGGACAGGGTTTGGATAAGTGATGTTGAGAGGAGAAGGAAAATTGCAAAGTGTTTTGAGGGGTGGGGGAATGGACTGACAGATTTGCATTTATTTGACTTCTCTTCACTCAGTGCTTTCTGTATATTTTATCATTACATGCCCCCATAGAGATTCTACAAAATGATTACTAGTATTTCCCTTTTATAAATAAGTAAACTGAAGAACAAAGGACATATGAACTTGTCTAAGAACACAGTAGAGACAGGCGAGGTGGTGCATGCATGTAATCCCAGCAGCTCAGAAGGCTGAGGCAAGAGGATCACAAGTTCAAAGCCAGCCTCAGTAACTTTTTAGCAAGGACCTAAGTTACTTAGGGAGCCCTGTCTCAAAATTAAAAAATAAAAAAGCAGGCTGGGAACACAGCACAGAGATTAAGCACCTCTAGGTCTAATCTTTGGTCCAAAAAAAAAAAAAAGAAAAGAAAGAAAGAAAGAAAAGAAAAGAAAGAAACAAAAAAAAAAAACAAACAAAAAAAGGAAGCACAGTAGAGTTCAGTCACAACCCAAAATACAAATCTTTATTATTCCATGCTGCTTTTTAAATTCAACTAGAAATCAATCTCTCTCTCTCTCTCTCTCTCTCTCTCTCTCTCTCTCTCTCTCTCTCTCTCTCCAGGTTTCTGAATATCATTGTGTGGGATGAAGGATGGTCACAAAGAACATGAAGACAGTGGGCTCTTGAAATGTGGCTAGTCCAAACTGAGAATGGGCTGTTAGTGTAAAGTATGTGTCAGATTTCAAAAATTTGAAAAAGATGAATATAAAGTATCTCATTAATAATTTTTTATTGATTATGCATCTAAAATGATTATACTTTGAATATATTGGGTTAAATATCTTATTAAAGTTTATGTCTCCTACTTATTATTTTCCCAAGTAACTAATAGAATATTTTAAATTATATATGCAGATTAAATTTATAACTCATTCTGTACATCATATAGTTTTGATGAGTAATATAAAAATTTTTGTCCTTTTACATATTGCACCTGAAATTCTTGGGATTTGCACTCTGTTACACCCAGGATTAGAATTTATCCTTTAAAATTCAAATTCTCTTAAATGTCTAACACATAATACAATTATCTCCTTGGATTTATTAGAAATTAACTCCATTACCTGGAATAGCCCTGAATGAATGCCACTGAAGCAGGAAAGAAAATTGGATTCAAGTAGAATCAAGCTAAGTGAGAGAAAGTGGGGGAGATAGATGGGTCTTGGTTTGCCAATGTGGGAGAACGCACTGTTTGGCAGACTGCCAAATGGGAATGAGGAGTCCAAGAAAGTCAGAAAGAAACTGCAACAAAAAAACAATTGCCAATCTGACAGTATATCCAAAATGGCCCTAAATGTCCTCTTTCCTGACTTTTTTTTTTCAAGGACCAAATTTTGTTCTATAAAATTTATGATCTTAATGCCAAAGGTAGTTTCTAATCTCATAACTCTGAGTTTGGCTTCAGTGCTACAGTTTGACCTGGAATTTCTGGCAGCCCTCAGACTCATCCAATGCCATTGATTTTTGCATTTGTTTTTCTTGAGGGAGAGCTACAGTTGGCAAATAATTATTCAGGCTCAGAGAAGTTCCTGGCTTCAATATTTCAGCACTTAGAAGGGAAAGAATGATAGTGGGTAGTACATATTCTTACATCACTTATTTTGAAGAAATTATCACTTTTCCTTGTATCAGGGCCTTCTTCGTGTCAGTTTTCAATGAGTTGCTTCATTATACCTGTAAATGTATTCACAATGTGGAAACATTTTTCTGAAAATGGCATTAGAAAGATGACAACCATATATCTAAAGCAATATGCATACTCTTGTGACTGATGTTGAGACACTCTAAGTTTTAATGGCTCTTTTAAAAGCCAAAACAGGTACTAGATAGAAAACAATATGGCATTATTTTAGAACAGTTTGTTTTTTGAAGTTTATCATTTGAACGTCATCATATGTGACTTCTCAAACAAGAGACAAAATGTTATTTTTAAAGGGGAGCCAAAATCTTAGCTTTTGAAATATTGTGTTTTCATAAACGATAGTATGATTTCTGTGCTATAAAAATGAAGTGATCTAATTCCATTAAGTACTAGGGAAATACAGGGAGAAATGTCTCAGACACACAATTATTAAATGTAGAATCAATTACTTCATAAACTTTATTTCCCTTCTGTAAGATGGGAACAATTAAATCTCCCGCTTGGGGGTGAAGTGAGCAAAACAAAAATGATGAACTATAAAACCACAAAGCCTAATACCATTAGCAATAGAGTGGAAGACAGCCATCTCAGTGTCCTTCATTCCTGAACTAAAGGGCACCTGTTGGAAGTCTACTCCAGCTCTTCTGCAGAGGCTTGCATTCTGCCTCCCTTGCCCACACAGTAAAAAAAACAAGCAACATTTTCTAACTCAGGTGAGCTTTACTCTTTCACAATTTGCATTTCTATCTCTACATAGCAATCATTTCTTTAAAAAGCCTTATTTTGCATCAAACTCAGAGAATCTTTCCAACTGTGATATGATATGGGGACCAGAAATATTGCATCTACCATTAAGACTGTAGCATTTGCTCTTCTGGGAAGTTAAAGGACCATTGATTTCAGTTCAATAATCAGAAAGAGCTTTCAAACATGCAGAACCTTCCAGAAATGGATCCGGCAGCCTCAGGGGTAATAAGGTTCCCATCATTGGAGGTGCTCAAGCAGGCACTGCAAGATAACTTCCATATTTAGTGAGCTTTGTGTTGGTCATAGTATGGTAGGTAGAGAAAATGAATAAGACAGGAAAATTCCCTGAGTCAAGCTGCTACTGATTTAGCCAAGGAGACAAACTCAAAAGTGAATAATTTTGCTAAATGTTGTGTTATCAATAATTATTGGGTTATAAAACACATAGAAGGGCAACTAATACCCAATTACTGAAGAATTCTCATGGAATTCAAGTGAGACATAAAAGAGGCATGAAAGTTGAATGGGTGGATAAAACATGTTTAGACAAACAAATAGCATGAAAAAATGTCTAAGAGAAAGGAAATCTATAATAACAACAAAATCTAGCAAGTATGAAGAAAGTAACAGAGAAAAGAGAAGAACATGGGAGAAGAAGCTGAAACGGTCAAGGGATCTGGAAAAACCTTGACCACATGTGAAATTTTATCCCCACTGCCTAGCAGCTCCTGTGATGTGGTCTGACCCCATACTTCAGGGGTTAAATGGAAACCAGCCGTGCACCTGCTTTTACTCCTCCAGGCCAGGTGAGGGCTCACTCTGATATCTATGACCTGGAAGAGTGTAAAGGGAAAGAAGATTGTTCTGGATTTTCTGAACTTCTGCTGTTTCCATGTCTCTTATAAAGGCAACTTGGTGAGAAATATTTCCCAAGCATTCTTTTTTTAAAAAATTTTGATTTGTTATATATGACAACAGAATGCATTGCAATTCATATTACACATATAGAGCACAATTTTTCATCTCTCTGGTTGTACACAAAGTAGAATCACATCCTCCGTGTCTTCTTACATGAACTTAGGGTAATGATGACCATTTCATTCCACCATCTTTTACCCCTATGTCCTGTCCTTTCCCCTCCCTCCCCTTTTCCCCTTTGCCCTATCTAGAGTTCATTTAATCCTCCCATCTGCCTCCCTCCCACCCCACCCCACCCCCGCAGCATATTATGGACCAGCATCCTTAAATAAGAGAAATCATTCGGCATTTGTTTTTTGGGGGTTGGGACCACAAATTGGTGCAGCTAGTATGGAAAGCAGTATGGAAAACTGGAAAACTGGGAATGGAACCACCTTTTGATTCAGCTATCCCACTCCTCGGTCTATACCCAAAGGACTTAAAAACAGCATACTACAGGAACATAGCCACATCAATGTTTACAGCAGCCCAATTCACAATAGCTAAACTGTGGAACCAATCTAGATGCCCTTCAGTAGATGAATGGATAAAGAAAATGTGGTATACATATACAATGGAATATTATTTAGCATTAAAAGAGAATAAAATCATGAAATTTGCAAGTAAATGGATGAAGCTGAAGAATATAATACCAAGTGAAATTAGCCAAACCCCAAAATCAAGCATTCTTTATAGGACCCATACAAGAAATAGTACTCAAACAATCAGAGGTATTTGATGATTATCAAGGGGTGTGAAATTCCTTTCCAAAGGTTTTTTTTTTTTGGCACCTTACAGACAAATTTACACCACTATTAAAAGGGGGTAGAGGGTGAAAAAAAATCTATTAATGACCTGCCCTGGAACAGGTTAATTCCCTACCTCCACCCATATTAGCCACAAAGTAAAAATAGTAGTCCATAACCACAAAGACACAAAACATTTCTGGTACAGAAAATGACTCAATCTTTTCTGCCTTAAATAACTTTTTTTTTTTTTTACCTAGAAAACAATCGCTACGTGAATTAGCATTTTCTGTAAGTCAGAAGTAATAAATACCTTCTGTAATTATCATATGCCTGAGAGATAGACTTCATCATCATTCCCATTTTATAGACAGGAAAACCCAGGTCAATAAGCTAAGTCACTCTTCTAGCATAGAGCTGATAATGATGGAATTAGGGATCCATAATCAGTCCAGGCAATTAACTATCAAGGGTATCAACAGGCAGACCTCAGACTACCTGCATCAGGAACATCTTTAGTACTTTTTAAAGATGCAGATTGTTCAGATCCACCCAGGCTTAGAGTCAGAAATTATGGGAGTTCAGGAAACTCATTTTAATCAGGTAACTCATGAATGTTTGCTATCCACTCTATTCCCAAAAGCTATGAATGTGTTAAAGTAACTGTGCTAGTTCTCCAGGAAGACAATGATATGAAGAAAGAGTATTAGCTTTTGTTCCTTCTGAGTTAAATTGCTCAGAGTATCAAAATTTTTAAATTGGTACAAGTGAAATCTAGTGTCTGCCTTCCCTGGAGCTATTCTTATTAAGATTGGGCTGCTCCCTACCATTGGCACCCTGCAGCACCCTACTTTTATACCTAGAGCACACTTTCTGAGCTCACACATCAATAGCACTTTGATTAAATGCAAGGAATAATATCCATGGAGCTGGACTCCCAATTCTTCCCTTTACTGACTATGCAAAATAACTGTTATGAAAGCGTCATTTAAATTCTCTAACCCTCAGTTTGATAATTTGTAAAATGGAAATAATTCTTCAAAAACAGCTTCATTAAAAAGTATATTTTTTATTTTATGCTAATTTGTGTAAAAGAATTTAACACAATGCCTGATGCATTAGAGGTGCTCAACTAATGATGATGAGAGCTTTAATAAATAGCCCAACATCCTAAGCTATTCCTTCTATTTTATGCCCAATTTCAGAATGTTGGGCAAAGAACCAAGGATTCATAGTTGAACAGACCTGGGTCCAAGTCCTGTCAATTACTAACAGTATGACTTTGAGCAAGATACTCAACTCTCTGACTTCTATCTTCTCATTTATGAGACAAGAGCAAATACAGGTCTTTTTAGGTGTTTTGAGAATTAGAAGAAATAAAGTATGCCAAGTTAACTGTATACAGTAAGCACTCAGCATTACTATTTTTCCAAATAACACTGGTTTATCAGCAATGTAAGAAAGCAGTTTGTTATGGTCTTAGCATTGGGTGCATTTAAATGAATTCTAATTCCTCTCATATCAGCAATATAGCAATTTTATATTAATTTATTGACTGGAACACAAATATCCTCCAAAGGAACACAGAGCATTTCTTGCACACCAATTTCTAGCCCTTAAGAACCAAAGGTTATTTGGCCAGAATCTGTCCCCTTAGAGACTTCCAGCTCAAGCTGCTTCTTTTCCAGTCAGGATTTTGACAGCCCAGAAAGATGAAGTGACAAAAAATCCCAGTCAGCTGCAAAGAAAAGTAAATAGTTGGAAAATGAAATTTGTGAACAAAGTAATTTTAAAAAATAGAAATTGTTCTTTCTAGAGATATCTGAGGGCAATGTAATTAGGATTGTCAAGCACAGTATGTGAGCTTTTTGTTGCTGTGACTACCTGACAAGAACAACTTAGAAAAGGAAAGATTTACTTTTGCCTCACAAAATCAGAGGTCTCTGTTTGTGGTCAGCTGGCTCCATTTCATTTGGACATCATGGCAGAAGGGCATGATGTAGGAAAGCTGCTCATCTCATGAAAGTTAGGAATCATGGAGGGGGTGGGGATGAGGAGAAGATAAACCCTTCCAGGGCATACCCTTAGTGACCTACCTCCTACAACTAGGTCCTACCTCCCAGCAGTTTGTTCAGCTATTAATGAATTAGTTCACTGATGAGGTCAAAGCTCTCATGATCCAATCATTGCTTAAGAGCTTCACCTCTGAACCTGGCTACAGAAGGAACCATATTTTGAACCAATGAGCTTTGGGGGATACTGGGAGTTGGTTTCCATGAGGAGGGATTTTTAAAAGTTTAGAGATGCAAACTGGAAATTCTTTAGAATGTTGTAATAAAGCTTAATGAGAAATTCTACAGGGAGACCAGGAGAGTATAATGCTAAAAGAACCATGGACAGTAAAGACTGGGCTCATGGGGTTTAGGAGGAGAAGGAGTCTATGGGAAATTTAACTAAAGGCCATTTATGTTATGTTCTGGCAAAGAAATCATCTACATTTTGCCCATGACTTGAGACTTTCTGTGAAGCTGAATTTAAAGGTGATAAACTAATTAATCTGGTGGAGAAAAATTTAAGACAGTACTACATTCAGGTAGTGATATGAATATTGCTGACAGGTTTTAGCCAAGTTTACTGTGGTAATCAGGAGCAGAAAGCAGAGCAGAAAGATTTGAGGAAAAAAAAAATTCAGGTTGGGCAGAAAAGTGTGAGTTAAACTGTAAGGTGTTGTTATTAAAGAGATTATAAACACAAAAGAGATACTAAGTACTTTACCCAGAAATAAAATGAAAGATGACTTCAGAGCATCTCAGAGATTGGCAAGATCACACTCAATTCAGGCTTAACAGTAAAATCATAAAAATTCATAGGGTAATGCATAAAGAAGTGAGGGGAAAGCCAAAGCTACAGTAGAGAGTAGAGACACCCTAACATTAAAACATGTCTGTAACATGGAATGTCTGCCAAAGAAAGCTGCATTCGAGCATAATAGAGTGGTTCTGTGAGCTACAACCATCAAGACCAAAAGGATGGAGCTACATAGCCCTTTGGAGAGAACATCACCATGCTATGTGTCCCAGATGCTAAACAAGAAGCTACAGGACTTGTTTGTCTAGATGAATTTTGATCTTGCTTTGTTCTTATCCCCTCTTTCCATGCCCCTATTTATCCTTTGTGAAAAGGAAACATTTACTCTGTGGCATTATGTATCAGATACATGTAACTTGCTTTTGATCTTTACTCTTACACCAAAGAGTTTGCCTTGAGTCCCAGATGACATCATAGACTTGGACTTTTGGACAATACTGGAACTATTAAGACTATGGGGACTCTTGTAAATGGACTTAATTCATATTGCATTGTAGGATGATCAAAAGCTTTGGGGGGACAGGGCAGAACATCATGGTTTAGATATTAGATGTCCCCTCAAAAGTTCATTTGTTAGATAATACAAGAATTTTCAGAAGTGTAATCTAATCAGTGGATTTGTTCACTGATATGGATAAGCTGGGACGTAACTGGAGGCAGGTAGGGGATGACTGGAAGAAATAGGTCACCAGAGATTTGTATTCAGGGTTTACATTTTGTTCTTGGTGGGAAGAGAGTTAACATTCAATCTCTGCACCACCACCCCCAACTCTCTTTGCTTTCTGGTTGCCATGTTCTGAGCTTCTGTCCTCTGCCCCATCCTTTGGCCACGATGTTCTGCCTCTCCTTGGGCCCCGAGTTACAGAGTTGTCTAACTATGGACTGAAACTCTGAAATTGTGAGCCAATATAAACTTTTTTCTCCTTAAAGTTATTCTTGTCAGGTCTTTGAGTCAGAGCAACACAAAGGCTTACTAAAACAAGCTCCTAGAATCATAATTCAAATATTGGCATTGTCCATTTATTTCTCTAAGCTTCATTCCTTTACTCAATAAAAAATTTGGGAGAACCATCTCTCCTCTACTATGCTAAGACATTTCTCTGGCCCCTACGGTTTCTACATAGCTGGAGTGGTTGTCAGGTTCAGGGTCCTTCAACAGGTAAGTACTCCCAGAATTAATATTTCTAAAGTGGCCATATTATCAAGAGCACTACGCAGTTTCAAAATGATCTCTATCCAAACACCAATGACATTTTTTAAAGAACTAGAAAACACAGTCCTAAAATTCATATGGAAGAACAAAAGACCCAGAATAGTCAAAGCAATTCAGAGCAAAAAAAAAAAAAAAAAGAAGAAGCAATTCTGGAGACTTCAAAACACCTGGTTTCAAATTGTACTACAGAATAATAGTAAAAAAAATAGATGGTACTGGCATACAAACAGACACATAGACCAGTGGAAGAGAATAGAAGACCCAGAGACAACCCACAAAGATACAGTCATCTGATTCTTGACAAAGTGCCAAAAACACACATCACAGAAAAGACAACCTCTTTAACAAATGGGGCTGAGAAAAATGGATACTCATATGTAGAAAAATAAAACTAGATCCCTCTCACCCTGCACACAAAAAAAGTCAATCCAAAATGGGTGAATAAGACCAGAAAATGGGCAACTGGTAGAAGACAAAGGGGAAACACTCCAATGACAAACACAGGCAATGACTTTCTCTATAGGACTCCTGTAGCCCAGGAAATAAAACCAAAAATAAATGTGATGGCATCAAATTAAAAAGATTCTGCACAGCAATTAACAGTGTGAAGAGAGAGCCTACAAAGAGGAAGAAAAACTTTGCAAATTACTCTTCCAACAGAGGATTAATATCCAGAAAAAAGAACTTATAAAACTCAGTATTGGAACAACCAACCTATTCCATAAATGGGCAAATGAACTAAACAGACACTTCTTTTAAAAACTACAAATGGCCAATAATTTAAAAAACAATGTTAAACATCTTTAGCTCTCAGGGAAATTCAAATAAAAACTACACAAAATTTTTATATTATTCTAGTCAGAATGGCAATTGTCAAAAATACAAATAATGTTAAATGCTGGTAAGAATGTGGGAATACAGAAATCTTTGTACATGGTTCATGGGATGGTAATTTAGTAAAAAATAAATAAATAAAATAAAATAAAAATGGAACTACCATATGATCCAGCCATACCACTCCTCAATATTTATCCAAAAATAATTAAAGAGAGCAGGCTTTAGAGATACATGCATTCCCATGTTTATAGCAGCACAATTTACAATAGCCAAGATATGGAACCAGTACAGGTGTCTGTCAAATGATGAATTTTTAAAAAATGGACATTTAACCACAAATTAGTTTTATTAAGACATAAACAAGAAAAAATATTTTATTTGCAGGAAAATAGATGAAACTAGAAAGGATCTTCTTAACAAATATAAGCCAAACTCTCTTTATTTTCATATGTGAAAAATAAAGAGAAAAAAAAAGGGAAAGAGGGGATTTCGTGAAAACAGAAGAAATACCAGTAAGGTACAGGAAGAGGATCAGGGTGAGAGAAGAGGAAAGGGCAAGGGGAGGTATTGGGGAGAGAAATTGAAGAAATTGCTATTTGCATCTATGATATGCTACATTGAAACCAAATATTTTGTATAATTAATCTGCACCAATAAAAATCAAAAAAGGTAGGTCTAGAGTATTATGGTCATTTCCCTCTTCAGTAAATTTGGAACTTTTCACAGCAAAAAAAAATCCAGATTCTTTATTATATCATTCAAGTTCCTTCAAAGATCTTACCCACCTTTCTATTCTCATCATTCAGTCTTCCCCTACCATGCCCCAACTACACCCAGTTCCCTACATAAACCTGTGAAGAGACACATCTGTATCGCAGGGTTTTGCTCATGCCATTTTTTCTCATTGGAATGTTCTGTTCCCCAACATTGCTAAGCCTCAAGGAGTAGAGTGGGCTACCTCATTAGGTAATAGGCACATTGGTAGTTTTAAACAGCAATATTCCTGGTAGATTTTGAGCCCTGAAAATATAGCAGTTTGGAACATCTTTTTAGCCAAGTAGTGAGCAAAGGGCCTAGTTCATATAATGTGTTATATATGGGAATGGTCACTCTACAAAGGAGAAGGAAGGAAAGGCAGATTTCATGTAATTGAAATATATTTCTCACATCCAAGTACTAGCCAGGACCAACCCTGCTGAGTTTATAGACAGGACCAGGGGTGTTCAAGGTGGTATAGTCATAAACTATATTTCTAATTCTTAACTGTGTTTATCTCCTGCAAATCTCTTCCCACTTTTTGCACAGTCCACCCCCCCACACCTCTACCTCCAGCTTGTAACCAACTATAGATGTTGAAACAGAAATAAACTCTTCTCAAGTCAGGAAGATTCAGACACAGCCCACAGTGTGAATTTTTATAATTGCAGATACTAGACAAAAGACCCTGGCTGAGTGTGCTAGTCAGCTTGGGCTGTCATAGCAAAATACCATATACTGGGTGGATTAAACAACAAAGATTTATTTTCTCCTAATTCTGGAGGCTGGAAGTGCAAGATCAAGGTGCCGACTGATTCTGCTCCTCTTCCTGGCTTGCATTCAGCCAACTCTCTTCTTGCTGTGTCTTTACATGACAGAGAAAGTTATGGTGTCTCCCCCTCTAATAAGGATATTGGACCTTCCAGATTAGGAACCTAGCTTCTGACATCATTTAACCTTAATTACCTCATATAGGACCCTTCTTTCAATATAGTCACATTGGAGGTTAGGATTTTAACATACGGATTTTGGTGAAACAAAACTAAATCCATAGCCCTGAAAAAGAAAGAGTATCTCCCAGATCAGAGAGGAAGAAGAGAAAAGCCCCAAGGCTGAGGAGACCTTAGGGTGAGGGTGAGGAAGCATTCTCCTTTCTGGCTTGCTGGGAGAATTATCACTCTTCCTCAGACCTCAGGGGAACTCGTTTCCCAGAGTCAGCCTCCTGACCAGATATCTTAAGTTCAGGGATAACTGGACTCTTCTCTGGAAATGATGACCTGGCTTCTGCTCATCTTGAGTATCCTAAACTTTGCAGTCCAGAGATCTTAGATGAGTGACATGGATAATTGTGGCATGGGAATGTATGAAATCATTCGAAATTATACATCCTGGATTGAACTCAAAGTATTTAAAAGGAGCAGAATTACTGAGATTATATGGATGACCACACAGGTCCCTTTTAATTTTGTCCTGCAACAGAAATTTGAGGATATGTGGAATGTCAAACCTGTAACCACTACAACAGTCATCAGGAAAGTTAATGCAGAAACCGTACTGGTTCCCTAGCACTACAGTGGCAAACCGGGTGCCTTGAAACAACAGAAATTTATTATCTCACAATTCTAGAGGTTAGACGCTCAAAATCAAAGTGACAGTAGTGTCGTGCTCCCTCGAAGGCAAGGGAGAGGATGCTTCTTTCCCTAGTCATTCATAGTTTCCATCAATCCTTGGTGTTCTTTTGTTTTTGTCAACAGAGCTCCAGTCTCTGCCTCTATATTCACATGACCAGCCTCCTCCTGTGTGTAGCTTTTTACAAGAACACCAGTAATTAGATTGAGGTTTCACCCTAATCAATATGATTTCATTTCAACTTGCATCAGATTCTATTTTCAAATAAGATATATTCACAGGTACCAGGGTTTAGGGCTTGAACATATCTTTTGTAAGGAAATTATTGGATCCACAAGAAAAACTGTGTTAGTAAGCTTTCTGTTACTAGAATAAAATACCTGAGATAGTTAATTTGTAAAAAGGTTTATTTAGGCTCATGGTTTTGGAGCAACTAGTCTAGGATTAGGTAGACCCAAGGCCTCTACTAAGGGTGCCAGATAGTAATGGCCAGGAGCTCATACTGGAGCAAACCTGTTTACAACACAAGTCAGGGAGCAAAAAGAGCAAGGAAGAGGCAGTGTCCCATAATCCCCTTTAAGGGCATATCCCCAAAGGCCTAAGGACCTCCCATAAACCTACACATCCTGAAGGGTCCACTACCTCCCAATAGCACCACCATGGGAACAAATCATCTAACCCATGGGCCTTTGAGGAACAGTCAACGTCCAAACTACAGCATAACACAAATATTCTTTCTCTCTCTCTCTCTCTCTCTCTCTCTCTCTCTCTCTCTCTCTCTCTCTCTCTCTCTCTCTTTTTCTTTTCTTTTCTTTTCTTTTCTTTTTTATACCAGGGATTGAACCCATGGATGCTCAACCACTGAGCCACATCCCCAGTTCTTTTATAATTTATTTAGAGACAGATTCTCACTGAATTGCTGAGGGCCTCATTAAGTTGCTGAGGCTGGCTTTTAAAGTCTCAATCCTCCTTTCTCAGCCTCCTAAGCCACTGGGATTACAAGTATGGGCCACTGTGCCTGGTTTATTATTTCTTAATATGGTAAAGTGGCAAATTAGATGGTGCTCTGTGATGACTTACTCTAAACGTGTTTTTGCTCAAGTATTGGGAAAATCTCATCCAAAATAGTATTCAACTACATTAGCATTTCCAAATTAATGTTCTGCATATTACCATTTCTGAAAACATAATTAGTTGTGCCATATCTCAAGGGTTAGGTATCTATTAAGTCCTCAATCAGAGAAATAGAATCAGTAGGTGTTAAAATATATCATGTTATGTATGAATGTCATACATATATCATATATACATTAAACACTACATATTACAAAAGATTTTATCTTGCATAATCGTGAGAAATGTTTTAAGCAATCTCTGTAAGGTTGCTGTCTTCATGCTCCTAGTTGGAGCTTGAAGTCAAAGGGTAGGCAAGCAGGAAGGAAAGATGGCTATAAACTTGGGGAGAATAAGGATAAACTAAAACCCAGGACCACATCTGGAACCTATGCTAATTCTTACTCTCCTGATACTGTTGGCAAGGACACTCTGTAAGAGAAGCTGGTGCCCTTCCTCGTGGAGTGAAACACATCTAGTCCAAGAGATGGAGAAACTGAAGGAAGACCAGGGCAAGGTGGAAGATCTGTAAGCCGGGCTGCTCCTCACATCCACCAGGTAAACCAGCAGGTAAACATCCATGTGCTGCAGTTACATTTGGCTGCTTCATTTAATTATTTCATGAGAATGTCTCATGTGGTCTTCACTGACCAAAAACATAACCCTGACCCAAAACTTACAGATAAGAGAATTCTGCAACATGTAGTTCAGTCTAGCCAAGATGATATAGAACCAAGCCACCATAAGCTTCGTGGCCAACAAGTAAAGACCACATCATCCCTGCCAGAGTCTCACATGAACATAAGTCCATCAAAAGTTCAGCAAAATCATTGAATGTAAAAATAACTAAACCCTTCAACTTTGATCTAGGATTTTCTGCACTTATTAGAAGCACTTGTTTTGGATACTCTGAGTAAGAACTTATTGTGGAAGCCCAGGGATTGCTTATAGGTGTGATGTCTGTGTTTTAACATATTTCTGTGAGTAAATCCCAGAGAAACTATAATGAGAGACCATATTTCTTTAAAACATCAGTGTTAGGACTGGGTATTAAGCAGAGAAGTTTCTTTGGTTTACCAACACTATACCAAATCACTTTCAATTCCAAGAAAAGATATCCTGACTTTATGGAAAAGTCTGAAGACATTTAGAACATCTCAAACCACACTAATGCAAGCTATTTTAAATGCCATGGCTCTATTTTATTTCCACTAAAAGCTCAATAATAAGTAAAACTCATTTGATGTCCTACTTGAAGGTGACTATAGTAAAACTCCTACACAGATATCTTATGACTCACAGTGATTATATTAAACATATAAAACTAGATTATAAAAACAGCGACCATTTGATGTAGTATAGTTGGTTATGGACTCTGGAACCAGGCTGAATGAACTTGAAACTCATTTCTACGACTTATTAGCTGTACAATATCAAGAAACCGCTCTGAGCCTCATTTTTCTCATATGTAAAATGGGAATACTAATATTTCCTCCTTCCTAAGTTCGTGTGTGTGTGTGTGTGTGTGTGTGTGTGTGTGTGTCTTCTACTTTGTGATAAGTACCATATATTTACTGTGTCCTTTAATCTTCAAATCAATCCCTGCAGGGCTTGAACTATTATCCCAATTTTATAGATGAGGAAAGAAGTCAAATAAAGGTGAAGAGTCTCTCTCAGTTTACGCAGTATGAGGCTGTGCCAAGAGAAAACCCTAGATGGCCTTGGCTCTAAACCATAGTCTCATTCCACAAGGCCATGGTGCCTCCCAGGCAAAGTCTGAGGTCTCTCTGAGACTTTCCTGAAAGTCTCAAAAGAGAAGATCAAATTGACTAGATCCAGAAATGGAATTAGTCCCTCTCCCCAGGGATGCTAAAGTTGTTGCTGTCAATCATTCTTGACCTAGACTAGATATGAATGCAGAAGTTAGAATGGAAGGCTCCATGGGTTTATTTTGCCCTGAGCTTACATGGTCCCTAGAAAGTTCTTTAAATACTTTCAATCAAGGGCTTAGAAAAATTTTTAAAAATAACCTTGCACCTACAATTAGAAACTGGCATATGGGGAATTAAATATGAGATGAAATCGTCTATGATTATCATGGACTGTTTGGAGGGAAGGGCTTTGAAGAAAATATCTCTAAATCTCAAAACCCATAAAAGGGGGCTGACATGACTCCCTGATGGCCAAACTCACATGGACTCAGAAACCCCAGGCAAAGAGACAATGAACTTTTAACAGATTAGAGAGAGAAAGATCAACAGACAGAGAGACCAGATTGGAAGAGTCTGGGGCAGATTTCACTGTTATAATGGCTATAATGTTATAATGGTTACAGTGACTATTACAGAAATATGAATCATGAAAATATTTAAAAGAAAGTATGAAATTATTCCTTTCACATAAAAATCATGCATCTATATATATATGCATGCATAACAGAATTAGAACTTTAAAATGGACTTAGATAAATATTCACTGAATAGTGAGTATATAATTAAGAGGAAAGAAGTATTAAGAAGAAAGAAGAAAATCATACTGCTAAGCATATTTCTTTTTCGTTAAAAGTGCATGCAAGAAACGCTCTATGAGTGCTTATGTGGGTGTACATGAGTGTGCATGCACACGTTTGTATGAGCAAGTAGGTAGGTATGGAAGGATATGCACCAGTCCTTATCATTGGTTAACTAAGAGGTAGAGGGGTAAGGGTGGAAGAATGGTTATCTATGCTTTCAACAATTTTCCTCTTCTTACAATAATCTCACTTTGCATTAATATTTTATAGCTCAAATAAGAAAACACTAAGCAGTAAGCTCATGATAAGCTTAAAGAGGTTTATGTCTGTATTGGGATGTGGACAGTAAGAGGTCAGAGTGTGATGCACATTCAGGGAGCAGACAAGCAGAATTTGAACCCTTGTCCAGAAAATTCTAAATCTATGTTCCTTCTGCTACATTGACGTTGGTTGAGGAACCCCAAGTTCACAGCACTAGAGTTTTAATCATATACCTGCAGTACATTACTGTCAGACAACAAGCCAATTGATGGCGTATCTCAAAATTCACCTGGGACAAGATAGCTGTTTGCAATATTCCATCTGAAGAAGCTGTGGATTTTATGAACACACAACTAGTCATGGGGGTATAAGCTGCTTCATTTCCATATAGAAAACTTTGTAATCTCAACAGTTGCTCCAGAAAAGAAGTAAAAGGAGAGAATTTCATTCAAAAGTCAGTGACTTGGAGGCCTGAGTCAAGTTTATTTGTTCTAAGTGAGATTTCATTTTCAACCAGGAATCCAAAGAAAGGGCTTAACTTTAATAATAAGAGCTAATTTTCTCTTGACCAACAAATGACCCTGTTCCCACTAACTACACCCAGGGCTGTTTCCAGTCTATATGAGGGATGACAACCATGGTTCCTGATGTATCCATAGTCACCTCTTATAAAAGAATCATGCAATTAGCCTGTCCTTGCTAGATCCATATTAAAAGATTGAATGCATTCTGTTAAGTAAAAACAGAAGCCACAGTTTAGATGTACCCCAAGAACAATCACTCAGAACAACATGGCCAAAACTTAAGTCATCACAATTTCCCTAAAACACAAGCTCTAATCATAAATGAAACACCAAACGTAAGCTTTATGTCCTTGTCAGCATGATTTTGTGAAATTAGACCAATCAGCAATAGACAAATCAACTACACAGTTCTTCTAATCTTAAAAAGAATGTTAATGTGTATCAGCCAATCATGGAAAAGGTCAAAATACTTCATGCTGTATAAACTGTGCGGCAATCGCTGTAAAACAAGCTCTTTGCCTCTTTCTGTTTGGAACTCCGAGGTTGAACTGTTTGAACTGTTCTTTTAAATGGATAACAAACTTTAAAATTTTTGAATTTTCTAACTCTGTCTGATTTTATTTTTGACAGATCCTTACACACCATTTATTGGTATGGTTCTAACAAAGAAGGATGACCACCAACTGGTTACAAAAGTCACTGTCAACAGGGGATGGTTCCCAGTCACCTGTTTCCTACATAGACTTCCTTGGGTATGAAGATCCAGACATTGCTGGATCTCCATGGACACTGTTGTTCAGAGCACATACTTCCTTCTTTGGAGGCTGAATTTCATTTCCATAATGGTTCCTGTTGATGTGCAAAAATTCCTCAAAAAAAAAAAATCACGTAAGCCAGACATCAGCCCTGTAACTGTGGTCAGCCTAGCTATAGCCACCAGGTGGTTGTCTTTACTCACCTTCATCTTTCTGCCTTCTGCTATTTGGGAAATAATGATCATAAAGTATTCTTATCTGTGAAACACTCCACTGAATGTGAGGCCCCTTCAAAGGAATTGATTAGTAGCAATGTCACGAAACAGGTAGATTAGAGATGATAAGCATCCAGAGCACGAAAATGTGCTCATCTTAGATTCTTGGATTTGACTTCTCAGAAACAGACCCAAGATGCATTACGTAATGACCCTTGTCCACTGTGAGCCCACTGGAAAGCACAAATAAATATCTAAATTCCTCCATTACTTCAGTTTTCAAAAATGTCTTCCAAGACAAATCAAAGTTTTCATAACTTTTGAATTAATTCAGTTTTATCTGCACTAATCCTGACCTTTATTGTTATTGAACCATGTTTATAAAATACACATAAAGTTATTGGTGACATTCAGAAATGTCCTAACAAGAGAATGGAGATCATGCTATAGAAGTTATCCTTAATGGGAACTCCAAGGATTCAGGTCAATTTGTAATTTCAACCTCCCCTAACAGTTTCAAAGTGGTGATCCTAGTTATGGATTGTAACTTCCTCTCATTCATTCAATAGTTTATTGAGTACTTTTTGTTCTAAATACTGGCAGAGTTAAAAGAACAGCAAGATAAATGAAAGGACTTTTCTTACTGTTTCTTATGAGACACAGATGTTAGGTAAATGATTTCAATGTACAGACAGAAGAGCCACATTTATCCATTCATCAACTGGGAGAACTTGGGCAACAGATCTTCTCCTTCTGTTTTCTTGACTGTAAGATTGGGAAGAGTACACAGGCTAACAGCATGGATTTCAGAACTGAGGCTGGGATCAAAGTTTGCCTGTGTGCTCACTGGTTGTGTCACCTGGAGCAAGTCACTGAAGAGTTTCTTGATCTGCAAAGTTTGGATATTTCCATGCTCTGAATGTTTGTTCCCCTACCTCACAACTCATATGTTGAAATCATAACCCCTTTGGGAGGTGATTAGGTAATGAGAGAGAACCTTCATGAATGAGATTAGTACCCTTACATAACAGACTCCAGAAAGCTCATTTATCATTTTCACCATGTATGGGCATAGCAAAGAGATGACCATCTATGAATCAGGAAATGGATATCACTAGTCACTAAATCTGCTGGTTCCTTGGCCTTTTACCACCTAACCTACAGAACTCAGAGAAATTAATTTCTGTTATTTAAAAGCAACTCCATTTATGGTATTTTGTTTTAGCAATCCAAGTGGGCTAGAACAAATAATAACAAAATAATAGTTTGGGGGAAAATATTTTTACTCTCTTTCCTGAGTATCATTTCTGAGTGGAAAGTTTGAGAAAGAGATCAAAAATAAATTTTTTGTACATGTCTATCAGGGTTCAAGTAATTTGAAGGATGCCTTCAGGACACCTATCAACCTGTCTAAAAGAGAAAACTAATACCAGTCTTGCAGGGTTGTAATAAGAATGAACTTTGATAATTACAAAACTCCTTTCCACAGTGCTTGGCACATAATACGTGATCAACAAATCAAAGCAGTTTATGGATTCTCCGCATGTCTTTTTTTTATCTCCCATAAACCACGGCACTTGCTATGCCCATTGGGAAATATTATAAGATCCATAAGAACTTAGAAGTCTCTAATATTTCAGCTGTAAAATTATGACAGTGTATATCAAATTAGAGATATTCAAAGCCAGCCTAAAGGAATAAACTGAATCTCAGACAGAATAATTTCTGATTCGTGGTATTAGCTTTGTAAAATTAAGAGGATATAAACAGCCACAGAACAGCTGGTGGTTTCATCAGAAATATTTGGAGTTACAGAAACCAAACTCAAATAATAATTGTATGAAGAATGCATTCGCTCACTGGCATAGTTGAAATGTGTCTTGAATTCAGATGTTGCCAGTGTGATAGCATTAAAAGATGCCACTTTTAAGAGGTGAATAGGTCATGAACATACTTCCTCATTAATAGTATTAAGACCCTCATAAAAGAGACTTTGCACACCATAGGACTATCTTTCTCCTTTGTCCTTCTGCCTTCTGCCATGTGAAGACACAGCAAGAAAGTCATCACCAGACATCAAACACTGGAGCCTTGATCTTGGATGCTCGACTTCCAGACCTGTGAGTAATAAATTTCTGTTCTTTCTTTAAAAGTTAGCCAATCTTCAGAATTCTGATATAGAAACACAAAACAAAAACCAAGACACTCATGGATGAAACTTTGGGGGAATCTTATTTCAGGAATGAAAGAATCAAGTGCTCAAGTAAGTGTTCAGAGGTGGGGTTTGGGGAAAGTGATTGGGTCATGAGGGCATTAACCTCCTCAGTGGATTAACATATTGATGGACATATTATTGGACCATTAAGAGATAGCAGAAACTGTAGGAGATGTAGCCAAGTTGAAGAGAGTGGGTAATTGGTCGTTCCTGGCCCTTTCCTTACCCTTCTCTCTCTCTCCTTCCCAGTGGGCATGTGTTGGGCAACTTTCTCTGTCATGCCTTTCCGCAATGATGTTCTGACTCATCTGGGACCCAATGCAATGCAGTCAGCCAACCATGGACTGAAACCTCAGAAACCATGTGCCAAAATAAATAGTTCTTCTTTTAAGTTGTTTTTCTCAGAGATTTTGTCACAGTGATGAAAATCTAACACATCACCCTATTTATCTTCTTCTTGTGTGTTTCCTAAGGAAAAGAAATTTCCCAGAATCCTCAATGTTAGAGTCTGTAAACAAGTCAAGATGGCGCCTGGCATTTTGCAGAGGGAGTGGTTTGTGAAGTAACGCCAGCGAGCCATTAAGTGTGAAGATTCCTTATTGGTTGACTGCTGTATCTAGTTTATGTTAATTAAGATAAGCTGTGTGGAATGTATATATACCCCTCCGGTCCTACAATAAACGGCTCCCACACCTGCTGTATCAATCTCCACAAGTTGCTCGTCACCCCCCCCCCCCGGTTATTTTGCTGCAGCTGGACTGCGGCACCTCAAAGTACTAATTCCAGATGAGATAAACTTCCTCTGTGAAGCAAGTATGTGTGAGCTTTTCACCACTGTGACCAAAATACCTGACAAGAACAACTTAGAGGCAGAAAGATTTCTGTTGGCTCACAATTTCATAGATCTTAGTCCATGGTCAGTCAATTCCATTGTGGAAACATCAGGATGGAAAACATGGCAGAAGAAAGCTATTAAGCTCATGGCAGCTAGAAAGCAGAGAGAGCAAGATAGGGAGAAAGAGAGAGAGAGAGAGAGAGAGAGAGAGAGAGAGAGAGAGAGAGAGAACACAAAGCCCACTATATATGATGGACTGTGATATTTTCTATTTCATTTGCATGTTTTTAAGCTGATTGCTACCCATGATAGATTTTTTACCAAATGGTTATGAATAGTCTGAAAATCATTGTTCAATGCCAAGACTCTTCTTACGTATTACTAATTTAGTACTGTCACCACTCTCCCAAAGTCTTACTATGACGATTATCGTCTCATTTTTTTCTTCTGTGACAAATGCTTTAACACCTATCCTGAGCTTCCACAGCTCATAAATTACAAAACTGGAATTAAAACAGATAAAAATATTGAATTGCTTTATGCATTTTAACTTCTTGATTAGAGTGTGAAATGCTTAAAAAGAAGATAAGAAACCAGGAAATGGGATGAAGAAACATTGACATCTCCTCCACCCCTTTTCTCTTTTGCCTCTTATTCCAGCTTCACTGTGGGGTCTAGAAAATGAGTTAGGACTAGAAAATTCCTCTAACTCTATGCAGATGCTGATAAGTGAAGGCCAATTGTGACCGTCTTGTACCTTTTGATAATTTGTGGAACTCAGCACACAGCTCAAAAAAACCTGTCTTCTTATCTGGCTAATGTGTTTTCTAATCTCTGCACAGCAGGGCATAGATGTAAGGATGGTGGGGTTTTTTTTTTATCATTCTAGTTTTAAGCACTGTTTCTTTTGCTCCTACAGAAGTAAAAGAACTGTCAAGTCAATCAATACACCTATTGACTTTTTTCTGGAAATCAATAAAGTGAGAACATTTGTCCTAATGTAAGTAACTTAAGCATTTTATTCACTCTTGAATCTTACAGATAAATTCAAGTGTACTGTGATATAATCTCTGGATATGCACAGGTTTTTGTGTTTGTTAGAATTTATGGGAAAGATGAATTTGAGGCCCAAACTTTTCTTAATCAGTTGCCATTTTCTTCAGCAACACAATTCTTACAACCAACACATTTATGCAAATCTGCCTAAAAAGAATCTTCCTCGTCATGGAATTTTTTTCCTCCATCCTTCCTCAAATATGTGTTTTCCGATGAAAGTATATACTATGATGTTTAACAAAAGCTAAGAATTTATGACTTCTCCACTGGAATTCTGAGGCAGAAGCTGATTTACATGATACTGTATAAGGAAGAAGTAAAAGAAATTTTGACTAAATTTTTACTAGATTTAATAGTATCCCTATTTAAGCCCAACAAAAATAATGGAAAATTGACATATTTTTATTAAAATAATTAAAAGAGCAAAGGGCAAGACTAGCCAAGTCATTTTTAAAGAAGAACTGTCTCTGTGTGGACACTTGCCCTGCGAGAGTGGTTCTCAAATATTGGCATGCTTCAGAATCAACTGAAGATCTAATAAGGAACAGAGAGCCTTGTTTGTTGATGTACCTGGACTCATGCCTTTGTATTTTTGCCAAGATCCCAGGTAATTATGAATCCCATCCAAGGTTGAGAATCACTGCCCATGATAAATTCTATAACTACAGAAATTAGATCAGGGTGTCACTCGCAAAAAAAACAATGATTATGAGAAAGACCAAAGAAACTTTAGGAAAAATAGGAAGCCTAGAAATGTACTGGCCTAAATACATTCTTCATATATAAATATGACAAATTGCAAATCAGTGGGAAGGGAGTTCCCACTGAATGATGCTAGGACTATAGTATCTCTTACAATAAAATTAGAGTCCAAATACAGAGAAAACCAAATGAAGTTAATGAGATATATGAAAAAGTGAAACTTTAGAACTTTTTTTTTTGTACTGTGGATTGAACTCAGGAGCACTTAACCACTGAACCATACCCCCAGCCTTTTTTTATATTTTATTTAGAGATAAGGTCTCACTGAGTTGCTTTGAACTCGTGATCCTCCTTCTGCCTCAGCCTGCCAAGCCACTGACTTTAGAACTCTTAAAAGAAAATAACTCATGACCTATAAAACCTTAAAGCAAAGAAGAATTTCTTAAAAATGTACAAAGCACAACTTATAAATAAAATGTTGATATATTTTTGCCTTAAAATTAAAGTTTCTTTCAACCAAATATATCACACAAATGGAAAAAAAAGTAGTCACAAAAAGGAAATAGATGTCTGTCATATCTAATATTAGTATTTTGAAAGTATTGAGAAGTCCTGCAAATCACTAAGATGCAAACAATCCAGTGAAAATTAAGAAGAAGAAAAAACATGCACACATTTTAACCACAAAGGAGTATGAATGAATAATAAACATGAAAAAATGCTGAACTTTGTAAATAATCATAAAAATAAAATTAAATCAAATTTAAAATATTATTTAAATTCACTAGATTGACCCAAGCTATAAACCCAAATAATATATGGAATATAGCAAAGAGTATAAAGTCACAGAGTCACAGGAATTCTTGTACACTATACATGGAAGTATAAATAGATTGAATTTTCGGAATATCATTTGGCATTACTAGTAGATTTTTAACATGTACAATCCTTTTGACTACTGTTAAATGTATGTCCTAGAAAACTTCTCACAGCAGAGATTCTTAGAGGACAGAACATGACAACAGAAAAAGAGCCTCCAGTAAACTATCCACATAACAAAGTAAAGTAAATTCTCGAGTGCTAAGGAGATTCACAGCAACTTGAAGCCTGGCAATGAGAGAATATGTATGGAAGGAGGTAGAAAGGACAGTTGGACAATACATACCCCAACCCCAGACATCAAGACTTCCCCAGAAAAGTCAAACCATGAAGACTGGAATAAGTACCCACTTCTTCAATGTGCAGAAATCAATGCATGACCAGAAGGATAAAGAATCATCAGGGAGATATAATTTTATCAAACTGACAAAATAAGAAGTGTCTGATGCTAAAGAAATAAAGACAAATGAACATTCTGATAAAGAATTCAAAACATTTCCTTTAAGGAAGCTCAGTGAATTTCAAGAAAACACAAAGAAATTCAAAAATTTATCAGAGGAATTTAACAGAGATTGAAATTCTTAAAAAATCAAACAGAAAGCCAGGTGCAGTGGTGCATGCTGTAATCTCAGTGACTTGGGAGGATGAGGCAGGAGGATCACAAGTTGGAGACCAGCCTCAAGAGCTTAGTGAGGCTCTAAGCAACTTAGTGAGATCCTGTCTCAAAAAAAAAAAAAAAATTAAAAGGCTGAGGATGTGGCTCAGTGGTAAAGCCCCTCTGGGTTCAATCCCTGGTACAAAAAAAAAATCAAACAAATATTGGATATGAAACAATGAAGTAAATGAAAAATTCAATAGAGAATATTGACAGAAAAATCAATCAAGCAGAATAAAAACATCTGAACCCAAGCACAGACTATTTGAAAATACACAATCAGAGGAGAAAAAATGGAAAGCAATGAAGAAAGCTTAGGGGATTTTAGGTATAATATGTCAAGAGTAAACTTATGAATCCTTGGTATTATAGAGGAAGTAAAGAAAGATAAAGAGGTAAAAAAGTTATTTAAATAAATAATAGAAAACTTTGCAAACCTACAGAAAGATAAAAATATCAGACATAAGGAAAGTAAAAGTCAACAGATTCAATCAAAACATATTATAATCAAATTATCAAAGATCAAAGGCAAAAGATACTTAAAACAGCAAGAGAAACAAAGCAAATATATATGAGGTAGTTTCCATATACCTGGGAGCAGACTGCTTAGCAGTCTTACAGGCTATATTGAGTGGGGTGATGACTTCAGAGTGCCAAAAACCCCAAACTGCAAAGCAAGAGTACTGTCTTCAGAAAAAGCAGTCTTTCAGAAATAAAGAGGAGAAGGCTTTTCTCAGATACACAAAAGCTAAGGGAATTTGTCACCACCAGATCTATCTCACCACCAGATCTATCTTACCAGAAATACTAAAAGGAGTTCTTCAACTGAAAGAAAAGGATCTTATTTAGAAAAAAAAAAAACACACTAAAACTTTGAGATTCACTTGTAAAATTAAGCACCTGGCTTCAGAATACTCTAATACTGTAATAGTAGCAAAAAGTGAGACATTACAACTGATACTACAGAAATACAAGATCTTAAGAGACTATTATGAAAAATTATATGTCAACAAATTGGATAAAATAGAAGAAATGGAAACATTCCTGGACACATACAGCCTACCAAGATTGAATTGTGAAGAAAAGAGAAAATATGAACAGAACATTAATTAATAAGGGGATGGAATGAGTAGCAAAGTCTCCAATCAAAGAAAACCAAGGATCTAATGGCCTCATGTTTGCAATCCATTAAACAAAGAAAACAACCAAAACCAATACTTTTCAACCTCTTTCCCAAAAATGAAGAGGACAAAGTACTTTCAAATTCAGTCTATGAAGACAGCATAGCCTTAATATCAAAACCAGACAAGGACACAACAAAGGCAGGACACCAGAGGCCAATATCTCATCTTCAACACAATATAGCAAACAAAATTCAACAGCACATTAAAAAGATAATTTGCCATAGTCAAGAGAGATTCATACCAGGAAAGGCTGTGACTTTGACCATTATTTTTTAAGGTTTAAAGAAGTAGTCTGAGTGCAGAGAATGATGAAAATGATCTCCCACAATCCAAACTAAGTAAATGTTAATATAAACTGTAGCATTTCAGATAAAATTGAAGTGCAAAACCCAGAAACATTCTGTATTACTTTTTGTATTTTGCAACTTACACACTGTCATGCTGTGCCATTTTAAATGTGTATTTTTTCTTACATTATATTTCCAAGAAATATATGCATTGTTAATATTATTCTGTTATTCACTTTAATGTCTCCATAAAAAGAGCTTTTTCTTCCCCTTTTATGGCATTTGGATTATACTCAAATTTATAACTGTCAAAATCTATTCTGATGTGAACATTCTTGAATATTTCTCCTGGTACCCATGTACAATAATTTCTCAAGAATATTTATGTAAAAACAGAATTCAAAGTCTTCAGTGTTTAGTGTTTTAATTTTACCATCTCCACGATTTGAGAATGATCATGCTTTATGTGTTTTTACTGGTCATGGTGAATTCCTTAATTGCTAGCTTTCCATTTTTCTGTTTGTTTGTGTAATGCTGTCTTACTGAATTATAGAAGTTCTTCCTAAAACAACACTGTAACAAAGTGAGACTGCAGGCTGGAAATATTTTTCTAAGATTTACTGAGGTATAATTAACAAAAACTGTATATATACAAGGTTATACATGTATAAATTGTGAAATTATTCCCTTGATCAAGCTAATTAACATACCTATACTCCATATAGTTGCTGTGTGTGGAAGGGGTAAGGATAAGATCTACTCTCTTAGTAAACTTCAATTGTGCCACAACTTATTATTAGTTACAGTTATCATCTCTACATTGACTCTTCAGAGCCCATTAATCTTAAATCTGCATCTTTGTACCCTTTAACCAACATCTCCCCACATTCTCAAACCCCAAACACTAATAACCCCCATTCTACTTTCTGCTTCTCTGTGTTCAGCTTTTTTATATTCCACGTGTAATTGAGATCACGCCAGCATTATTCACAATAGGCAAGATATGGAAACAACCTAACTGTTGATGGATGAATGATTAAGAAAATGTGTGTGTGTGTGTGTGTGTGTGTGTGTGTGTGTGTGTGTGTAAGGAGGGAGAGATATGCAATATTATTTATCCTTAAAATCTGAGATCTTGCCATTTGCGACAACATGGATGAAACTGGAAAGCATCATACTAAGTGAAATAATCTAGTCTTGAATTTAAATAATTGATAGTCATTATTTATAACATGATTTTGAATCAAAAAGTATCATGCTACTCTCAAGTTTTTGGATTTCAACTAAAAAATATGAGAATATTTTAAAAGTTTTTTTTTTCCATTTGAAATTTGTTTATCTGTAAGAAATCAGATTTTTCTAAATATTTTTCAACCAAAACAAGAATATTAAAACAAACTCTGAGACCAGTTATGTCTCTAGTTATTCCTAACAAAGGATAAAATTATTTATTTTCTAATTGCACAAACCAATGTCCCGAATTTCAAAATGTGAGATTCACTTAGAGTAACATAATCCTGGTTGTATCTCTCTTACATATGTAGGATTAATGCTGGATTTTATTTCAATAAAACATCTTCCACTAATTTAAACCTATGGCTTAAGAGACAAGCAAACCCAGGCCCAAGGAGGTTACTTGGATTACTCAAGATTACAGAGGTAATTAGGCAAATCAGCCTGTCAGACAGAATGAAAGCATTCAATAACTTTGTAGTATATCGGTATTCCTAAAACTCTTCTCCTCCCTTGTCTTAATGTTATTAATACCCACAACATTAAAAGTGTGCAACTGAAATAACAAGGTCTGAAGTAATGAATTTGGCTTGTAATCCTGGATAAGTACAGCTACTAATTAGCCTGCAAAATAGGTTTTTGGAATTCATTTAGGTTTTGTGGAAAGAAATAAATGTAATGTCTCCTTAATTCTTTTCTTAGATAAAACTACTCTTATTGGAGTTTTGAAAAAAAATCAATCATCTCCCCCCACTAGATTCTGAATATATTGAACATTATACACAGAAAACAGAAATCATCTTATCAACTTGATGGACTAGATGAGATGGCTTTGATGTGTGACCCACCCCATATCTACTATAATTTACCCCGACTCAGTCACAGGCAATAGTGGGAGGCAGAAGCCCTGCTCCAGGGAGCTTCCCTGTAGCTGTAAGAGAAAGCCATGCAGACTCCTGGTGGGCAGGTTAGTCCAGAGCAAGAGCAATGTCAGTCCAGATGCCAGGCAATGTGTATGCACTCACACTTTCCCCACTCTTCCTCCAGTAGGAAGATGGAGAGCCTGTAGGAAGATCCACCACTTGTCTTCTCTTCTGAGAAAGAGAATGAAGGACCTCCCTTGGAAGCCCAAGTTTTGTGACTCCCATTTATCAGTTGGAGTCCTATCAAGAAGCCAGTGGCATGCTTCCAACAGGGGGCAGATAGCATCAGAAAGAAGGGCTGTGCACAAGACTATGGGCAGTGCTACAGGAGAGCAGCAGGGAGTGAAGGTGCAGCCCAAAGCTCAAGAGAGATGCTTGTGTGGCTAACATCTGTCTAAAACCTGAAGAGCAGGAGGAAGAAGGGGGGGATGGTGGTTACCAGAATATGGCAAAAGCTGTGTCTGAATGAAACTAGCCAGACTAGAGCAACTGAGGGAAGGAAGCAGGGGAACATCTTTCTCTGTTCACCCGTGACTCTCCTGTCAGTGCCAACCACTGACCACCACCATTACCACCAATAGAGCATGACTGGTACTCTGCAGATAAATTAGTCCCCTAGGACACAGGACAGAGTGGGGAGTGGTTACATCCAACCCACCCACCAGCATGTATGAACACATTAACTCACACATGATAATTTATGCAACAACAGCTCAAGTCATTATAGCTACCCATTTTCAGTGCTCAGTCTGCAAGGGAAAAGCTTTTGACTCTAAATCTCCATGAGATGACCATGGAAATAGACTCATTATTTCTCTGTGTGTGCATGTGTGTGCGTGTGTGTGTGTGTGTGTGTGTGTGTGTGTGCACGCGCGCCTGTCTTTAAAGAAGAAAATTGAGTGAAATATTAACTTTGGTACCGTATAGAAAGGGAAGATGATGGAGGTGGCAATAGGAGACATTTACTAAACTCCTGAAGTTGTCTTCCAAATTTGATGTCTCTTGAACCCAGTTTAGTTTTCTTCCCAGAAACGTCCATTCTGCTTAGAAATACTACTTCTAAGGCTTAGATTCTACACTGTCATTTCACCGCTTCAGAGGTGTTTAACTAAAAACTAGACTTCTGCTGACATTCTGTCACCATTTTTAATTTTCCTCTTCAGGTGATTCACCTTCTCAAAAACATCAACAGAAGAAAAAATTAATTTTCTCCTAACAGATTAAGATTAATGGGAAATCTAACCATTCTTTCCTATAGGTTAAAAAAAATCTTCACAAACCTAACTCCCAGGAAAGCATGAACCATTCCCATGCTATAGACTAGCAACCATGTTTTACTTCATGAATCACAAAAGCCCCAACCAAGATATTTGCTTGATGGTTTGCTATAGCTCTTTCTACAGTCTCCTAATAGTTTCAGCCCGAAAACCATTTGCTTCATTTGTTATCCTTCCTAAAAGAGAATAGAGTGCATTCATTTTGAAGCAATGCCTGAATTGTGCTTCTGGCAATTCTAATTCAGTGGTTATATAATTTTTTTCAGGTATCATATATTTTTTCAATGTCTGAAAGGACATTCAACACTACATAAATGATTCACAATGAAATTTGAGTTGAGAATTTCAAAACCCAGCTTCAGATAAAACAACAACAAATGCCTGTGGTCTTAAAGCCAAAGTCATGAACCACTGTCATTCGTTCAATAAACTGTTATTGTTTCTGCCATATGCTAGGCATAGCTCTGGTCCCAGAGTGTGGATAGATATGACACAGACTTAGTCTAAAGAGAGATAGACTGGAATAAATAATTAGAATGCACTAGTGTCAGATTTGTACATTTCCATGTGCCCACATATTTCAATATGCTTTGTCTTTCTTAATAAACTCTCAAATTTAATTACAGTAACAATAGACCAGCTTTAAAAATGTTTGATTTACCACACTCCTGTACCCACAGGTGGATGCAATAAATAAATGAGATAAGGGCAGAAGTTCATAGAGATCACTGCATTCTGAACAGACTCAAAATCTCTATAGGATATATCCCCAGGCCTTGCCCCTTTGTCCTTTCTCAATCTTCTCAAGAATATAGATAAGAGTCAGGAAGTACAGTAGCCATTGTGTAAGTGTAAGACTAGCATGATGATAAAATTCTGCCTTTAGGAACAGTAGAAGGGCAGTATGGGGTAAATAGCATTCTTAATCACTGAATGACACTTATGGACTCTTCCAGAATTTTTGTTACATTAGATGAATACACCGCAATCAGTTTAAGGCATTACTCACCAACACATATTACAATAGATGACGTTTTCACAAAAGACACTGGCATTTCAATTTTGAGCACCGCTAGGTGGAAGAAAGGAGGACATAGTAGAGTTTAGAGACCAAAGGTAGTACAAATCAGTGTGTTTGCCTCCATGAGTTTCTGTAATGTGCCTGTACTTGAGTAGGTGGGGGCAAGTTTAATCTCTCTATACTTTATTTTCCTGCTCTACATAAGAAGGGGCAGAAAATTATTGCATTCATGTGTTAGTCAGATTTCCATTTCTGTGACAAAATATACCTCAGAAAAATCAACAAAAAGGAGAAAAGTTTTATTTTAGCTGAAGATTTCAGAGGTTTCATTCTATAGTCATTTTGCCTGGTTTTCAGTTCATGGTTACATGATGGTGATTGAGGAGCATAGAGAGAGCTCACTTTTATAATAAAACCCTTTCCCCAAAACTCATAAAGCTGTGAATACATAAATGGATTGATATATTGATAAAGTCAGAGCCCTCATAATCCAATGACCTCACAAAGACCCCAACTCTCAACACTGCTGAATTAGGAAAAAAGCCTTCAACACATGAGCTTCCATAGGACATTTCAGATCCAAACTATAACATTCCTCATCTGGCCCCAAAGGCACATGCCCATCTTACAACACAAAAAGTCCATCCCTAAAACCTCCCATAGTCCTAACAGTTCCAACATTGATCAAAAGTTCAAAAAACAAACACTTAGTTGTGAATCCCAAAGCAAGAACAAACCCATCAGGGCAAACATAATACTGGTTAGCTCCATACCTGGCATCTAACCAATATAAATTGTAGACCACTTTTCACATTGATGGTGAGAATTAAACTCCAAAGGGTTAGACAGTCCTGGCCCTATGACCTCATAGAGAGGTTGTAGCCTCTCTCTTGGTCTCTGCTCATTGCCTGCAGCTTTCCTTAGGAGATATTCCACGTTTCTGGCATCTCTAACTTCCTGAGGTTTCCCTTGCAGTTTGGGTCTCACCCTCATATCCTCCTATGTCACTCTCTCATGGGCTGTTCACAGGGATTCGGTGCCCCATGCTCCCTGCCCTTCAAGGCCTTCCTTTACATCTCGATAGAAGCCTCTGCAACCCTGTAACTCTTGCGTTCCTCATCGGCAACCCCAACACCTTGTGGATGACATCAAGGTCTGCCACCAGTAGGAGTAGCAGGTAAGCTACTTTGTGATACATAGTGGGTAGAGATGAGTAATAGGAGCAAGATTAAGGGAATACTGTGCTGCTCCCTCCACATATGCTTTATATTAAAATGATTTACCTAAGACCACTCTGGTGTGACCTTGGCTTAAGTTAATACGATATGTTACATTCCTCAGTGAACAACTGATCATCTGCACAGCTGTTGTCAGAGACTTCCTGGCAACTTAAAATAAAAAGAGACCAAGTTACCCTGAGAGGGACTTTTATGACCTTTATACAAACCAAACATTCCAGGACTCAGGAAGACAGGATAATTAAAAGCAAAGGTCACTGATGAGTAAATATATAAGAACAAGTTTCCATTAGACTTGGCATGGATAAACATAGCCCCAAGTTACCTTTATATCTTTAGCATGTCATTATAATAGTAAAATTCCTTCCCTGTAGGTTTTGTTTGGTATCTGTGGGTAAGACTATGCCAGTAGGTATTTATGAACTTTATGCAATCTACTGTCAGTCAAAAGTTGAGGGCTGGTACCTGTGCATACTACCTAGAAAATTCCTTAAGATTCCCAATAAAAGTGGGAAACAAAGGGGGCATGTCATCATTCTCCTCTCATAAAGAACCACTTTCTCCCTTGAGAGTGTCTTTTTTCTTTCTCCTTTGCCTTCTAACAAACTTTGCATACTTTTATTATGTTTCTAGATTTTTTTCTATACTCTATGTTTCTATAGTATAATTTTACTATTTTCTCATACAAAAGCTTAAGAGCTTCGATGACAATACAATATCTGTTATCACTTAGACCCATGGTTTCAGTGGTCTCTGGGTACCTAGAAGACTGAAAAAGGGACTACAATTTCAGAAGAAGCACTATAGGAGCAAGACACCCCAAGGATCTCTTCCAAAAGCAGTTTTTGTGAACAAGTTTACACTTTTACTCCCTTGAGCCTGTGATAGATGGGATTTGGTCAATGTATGAGATGCCCTCCAATCATCTTTTCTATTGTCCCAGTGTAAACTTCTTGGCTTCTTTTTAATGATACCATCTCTTCAACAGCCTTAACTTCCATGGTACCATCTTTAAACACATTCCTTTGCTGGCCAAGATGCAAGTTTATCTACTCTTTCTACTCTGCTCTCTACTCCTGATACTCACTGTAAATCTAGCTAAAAGCTGCTAGCAACACTAATGCCACTACTCTAATGCTGTGCTACCTTCGAATTTCCTCCACCAAATTAATTAATTCAGCAACTTTAAACTCAGTCTCTCACTAAGATTCAGGATTGTAGCCAAGTTCTTTGCCAGAATGTAATGTGAACAGCCCCTAGTCCAATTCCCAGCAAATTCCTCACACTCTATTGAAACCTCACGAGCACAGTCTTCACTGTCTACATTCCCTTCAGCAATTTTGTCCTCTACTCTCTCAGCAGAATTGTCCATCAAGCTCACCTTAAAGTATTGTAGGCATTCTTCAATCCACTTCTCCAAGCTTCTCCAAACTCCTCCTGCAAATCAATTCCAAAGGCTTCTGAACCACACCAATTCTTGATTTTTCTGTTAGCTCTCCATCATTATTTTTTTAAATAATTTACTTATTCTAATTTGTTGTAGATGACAGCAGAATGCATTTCAATTCATTGTATAAATATAGAGTACAATTTTTCATTTCTCTGGTTTTACACAAAGTAGAGTAACATCATTCATGTCTTCATACATGTACCTAGGGTAATAATGTCCATATCATTCCACCATCTTTGCTACCCCATACCCATCTTTCCTCACCCTCCCCTTTGCCCTGTCCAAAGTTCCTTCAATCCTCCAATGCACCCCTCCCCACTCCAAATATGGATTACCATCAACTTATCAGAGAAAATATTTTTTGAGATTGGCTTACTTCACTTAGCATGATATTCCCAAACTCCATCTATTTACCTGCAAATGCCATGATTTTATTCTCTTTGAATGCTAATGCTCTTTTAATGTAAAATTCCATGTGTATATACCACAATTTATTTATTCTAATTTGTGTATATATACCACAGTTTATTTATCCATTCATCTATTGAAGGGCATCTAGGTTGGTTCCACAATTTAGCTATTGTAAATTGTGCTGCTATAAACATTTATGGCTGTGTCACTGTAGTATGATGATTTTAAGTCCTTTGAGTATAGATGGAGGAGTGAGATAGCTGGGGCAAATGGTGGTTCCATTCTAAGTTTTCCAAGGAATCTCTAGATTGCTTGCACCAATTTGCAGTCCCACCAGCAATTTATAAGTGCGCCTTTCCCCCCACATTCTCACCGACATTTATTGTTGCTTGTATTCTTAATATCTGCCATTCTGACTGAAGCGAGATGAATATTAGAGTAGTTTGAATTTGTATTTCTCTAATTGCTAGAGATGCTGAGCATTTTTTCATAAATTTGTTGATTGATTGCGTATCATCTTCTGAGAAGTGTCTGTTCAGTTCAGTGGCCCATATTTTGATTGCATTTTTAGGTTTTTTTTGTGTGTGTGTGTGTTTTGAGTTCTTTATATATCCTAAAGATTAGTGCTGTATCTGATGTGCGTGTGGTAAAAGTTTGCTCCCATTTTGTAGGCTCTCTCTTATTCCTCACTGATTGTTTCTTTTGCTCAGAAGAATATTTTCGGTTTGAATGTATTCTATTTATTGATTCTTGATTTTATTTCTTACGCTACAGGAGTCGTGTTAAGGAAGCCGGGGCCTAATCCAACATGATAAAAATTTGGGCCTACTTTTTTCTCTGTTAGACACAGCTTCTCTGTTATAATTCCTACGTCCTTGGTCTTCTTTGAGTTTTGTGCATGGTAAGAGATAAAGACTTAAATTCATTTTGTTGCATATGGATTTCCAGTTTTACCAGCACCATTTGTTAAAGAGCCTATCTTTTCTCCAATGTATGTTTTTGGTGCCTTTGTCTAGTATGAGATAACTCTATTTATGTGGGTTTGTCTCTGTGTACTCTATTCTGTACGATTGGTCTATAGGTCTATTTTGGTGCCAATACCATACAATTTTTGTTACTAATGCTTTGTTGTGATAGTATAGTGATGCCACCTACTTCACTCTTCTTGCTAAGGATTGTTTAGGCTATTCTGGGTTTCTTATTTTTCCAGATGAATTTCATGATTACTTTATCTATTTCTATGAAAAATATCATTGGGATTTTGATTAGAATTGTGTTAAATCTGTATAGTACTTTTGGTAGTATGGTCCTTTTGACAATATTAATTCTGCCTATCTAAGAACAAGGTAGATCTTTTGACCTTCTAAGGGGTTTCTTTAATTTCTTTCTTTAGTGCACTGTAGTTTTCATTGTAGAGGTCTTTCACCTGTTTCATTGATTCTCAAGGTTTTTTGGTTTCAGGTTTTGTTGTTGTTGTTGTTGTTGTTGTTTGCTTTTTGTTTTTGTTTTTTTGAGGCTATTGTAAATGGGGTAGTTTTCCTAGCTTCTCTTTCAGAGGATTTGTCACTGATGTACAGAAATGCATTTGATTTATGGGTTTTGATTTTATATTCTGCTACTTTGCTAAATTCACTTATTAGTTCTAGACTTTTTTTTGGTGGGGTTTCTTTGGGTTCTTTAAGCATAGAATTATGTCATCGGTGAAGAGTGATAGTTTGAGTTCTTCTTTTACAATCCATATCCCTTTAATTTCTTCTGTCTGTCTAATTGCTCTGGCTAGAACTTCAAGGATTATGTTAAATAGAAGTGGTGGAAGAGAGCATCTCTGTCTTGTTTGAGTTTTTAGAGGGAATTTTTCAATTTTTCTCCATTTAGAATGATGTTGGCCTTGGGTTTAGGACAGATAACTTTTACAATGTTTAGATATGTTCCTATTATCCCTAGTTTTTCTAGTGTTTTAACATGAAATAGTGCTGTGTTTGCTGAATGTTTTTTCTGCATCAATTGATATGGTCATATAATTCTTATCTTTAAGCATATTGATGTGATGAATTATACTTATTGATTTTCATATGTTGAAACAACCTTGCATCCCTGGGATGAACCCCACTTGATCACAGTGCAGTATCTTTTTAATATGTTTTTGTATTTGATTTTCCAGAATTTTATTGAGAATTTTTGCATTTATGTTCATTACAGATATTGGTCTGAAGTTTTATTTCTTTGATGTGTCTTTGGTTTTGGAATCAGGTGATATTGGCCTCATAGAATGAATTTGGAAGTATTCCTTCTTTATCTATTTCATGGAATAATTTGAGGAGTATTGGCATTAGTTCTTCTTTGAAGGTCTTTTAGAACTCATCTGTGAATGCATCTGGTTCTGGGCTGTTCTTGGCTGGTAGGCTTTTGATGGCATCTTCTATTTCATTGCTTGAAATTGATCTATTTAACTTGTGTATGTTGTCCTGATTCAGTTTTTGTAAATCATATGATTCTAGAAATTTTTTGATGACTTCAATATTTTCTATTTTATTAGAGTACAGATTTTCAAAATAATTTCTAATTATCTTCTGTATTTCTGTAATGTCTGTTTGATATTTCCTTTTTCATCACAGATTTTATTAATTTGAGTTTTCTTTTCTCCTCTTCGTTAACATGGCTAAGGGTTTATAATTTATTTATTTTTTTCAAAGAACCAATTTTTTTAATTGTCAATTTTTTAATTGTCTCTTTTGTTTCAATTTCATTGATTTCAGCTCTGGTTTTAATTATTTCCTATCTTCTACTACTTTTTTTCATGGATAAGAAAATATGGATATTATTAAGTTATTTTTTTCTCTTTTTTTATTAGTTGCTCAAGACAACACAATGATCTTGACATATCATACATTTGATTCAAATGGGATATGAATTCTTATTTTTCCACTTGTACAGATTGCAGGATCACATTGGTTATACAGCCAAGTTTATACATACAGCAATACTAATGTCTGTTGTATTCTGCTGCCCTTCCTATCTCCCCTTCCCCTCCCCTCCTCTCCCATCACCTCTCTCTACCCAATCTACTGTGACACATTTCCCTCTCTTTTTTTTTCCTCTACTACTTTTGTTGTTGATTTGTTCTTCTTTTTCTAGGGCTTTGAGATGTAATGCTAGGTCATTTATTTGTTGACTTTTTTTTCTTTTAAGGAATGAACTCCATGCAATGAACTTGTATTTTATTACTGCCTTCATAGTGTCACAGAGGCTTTTGATATGTTGTATCAGTGTTCTCATTTACCTCTAAAAGAATTTTTTAATCTCCTCTTTGATGTCTTCTGCAATCCATTGTTCATTCAATAGCATATTATTTAGTCTCCAGGTGTGCAGTAGCTTCTATTTTTTTATTTTATCACTGGATTCTAATTTCATCTCATTATGATCTGATAAAATGCAGTGTAGAATCTTTACTTTTTGTATTTGCTAAGAGTTGCTCTGTGGTATAATATATGGTCTATTTTGGAGAAAAATCCATGTGCTGCTGAGAAGAAAGTATATTCACTCATTGATGGATGAAATATTCTATATATGTCTGTTAAGTCTAAGTTATTGATTGTATTATTGAGTTTTATAGTTTCTTTATATAGCTTTTGTTTGGAAGATCCACCCGGTGGTGAAAGAGGTATGTTAAGGTCACCCAGAATTATTGTGTTATGATCTATTTAACTCTTGAAATTCAGAAGAGTTTGATGGATGAATGTAGATGCTCCATTGTTTGGGACATATATATTTATAATTGTTATTTATTATTGATATATGGTTCCCTTTAGCAATATGACATATCCTTCTTTTTCCCTTTTGATTAACTTCAGCTTGAAGTCTACTTGATATGAGGATGGAAATCCCTGCTTGTTTCTGCAGTCCGTGTGAGTGGTATGTTTTTTAACAACATTTGCCTTCAGTCTGTGGATGTCTTTCTTATGAGATGAGTTTCTTGCAGGCAGCATATTGTTGGGTCTTTTTTTAATCCAACCTGCCAGTCTGTGTCTTTTAATTGATAAGTTTAGGCCATTAATGTCTAGGGTTATTATTGAGACATGATTTGTATTCCTGGTCATTTTTCTTTATTTTTGGTTTTCAGCTTGACTTGGTTTCTCCTTTGATTGGTTTTTCCTTTAGTGTAGTACTTCCCTTTGCTGATTTTCACTGTTGTTTTTCATTTCCTCCTCATGGAATATTTTGCAGAGGATGTTCTGTAGTGCAGGCTTTCTAGTTATAAATTCTTTTAACTTTTGTTTATAATGGAATGTTTATATTTCATCATCAAATCTAAAGATTAATTTTGCCAGATAGAAGAGTCTTGGTTAGCATCCATTTTCTTTCAGAGCTTAATATATGTTGTTCCAGGACCTTCAAGCTTTGAGGGTCTGGGCTGAGAAATATGCAGCAATTCAAATTGATTTTCCCCATATGTAATTTGATTCCTTTCTATATGGCTTCTAAAATTCTTTTCTTATTCTGTGTGCTAGGCACTTTCATTATAATGTGTCTTGGTGTAGATATGTTTTGATTTTGTACATTTGGTGTCCTGTAAGCCTCTTGTATTTGATTTTCCAATTTATTCTTGATGTTTGGAAAAATTTTGGATATTATTTCATTGACTAGTTGTTCATTCCTTTGGTTTGTAACTCTATGCCTTCCTCTAGCCCAATAATTCTTAAATTTGTTTTTTTTAATGTTATCCCATAAATCTTGAATGTTATGCTCATGGTTTCTTACCATCTTCACTGTGTGGTCAACTTTGTTGTTAAGATTATATATATATAGTCTTCATTATCTTAGTTTCTGTCTTGCAAATGATCTAATCTCTCAGCTGATGCTTTCTATTGAGTTTCTAATTTGATCTATTGTATCCTTCATTGCAAGGATTTCTGTTTGGATTTTTTTTTCAGAATCTCCATCTTCTTATGAAATAATCCTTTGCTTCCTGTATTTGCTTATGTAGCTCTTTATTGACATGATCTTTTGATACTTGCATTTGTTCTCTTATATCATCTTTAATTCACAGAACATTTTAATTATGTATATTCTGAACTCCTTCTCTGTAATTTCTTCTGCTGTGCTGGCCATGGATTCTAATAATGTAGTATCTTGGTTTGTTTGGGGCACTTCCTTCCCTTGTTTTTTCATGTTGTTCATGTGTCTTCCCTTCTAGCACTGTGGATCCAAGGTGTTACAGTTTTTACCCTGCAGGCTTATAGTATCTCTTCAGGGTTCCAATACCGCTCCTTTATGGGAGATCCCAATACAAAAAATACACAGCCTTAAACCAAATAGCTCCTAGTAAGATGTTTATGGATTTGTCACAATATATAGAAGAGGTGAGTTCAATTATTATCTACAATATAATATAAACAGTAGGTTTGCAAAAGGGTCTACAGTTTCTGATGGTGGACAAAGAGAGAACCAGGGATGGAGTGTAGGATGAGATGTTAAGATGGTTGGAGGTGAGGATATAGATTTATTAGATCTTAGGGAGCACAAAGGAGTAATCAAAAGAAGTTGGCTAGTAACAGGAGAAAACAGAGAGAGTGATTTGTGGGAAGACAATAGAGAGAGTACAAAAAAAAAACAAGCATAAAAATTAAGAAAAGTAAACAATGTAAAAATAGGAGATAAAAGAATATACAACACAACTGTAATATACTATTAGTGGCTGCACCAGCACAGTGCTTGAAGCTATGTGGTGGGTCAATAACTCACAAAGCCTGGTTCTGAACTGCCCAACACAAAACACCTCTCTGTGACAGGTGCACAACCCCAGAGTGCAGCCCACAAGGCCTCCAGAGATCAAAGTTCCTGATTGGGAAGTAGAAAGGGAGAGGGTGAGTGAGATACAGTTTAGAGACTAAATTAGAGATCAGGAATTGTGAGGTCTATAGACAATATAAGGAGATGAGACCAGACATCCACAGCAAATCCAATTGAGCTATGAATTCATAAATGAATTAATCTCTTCATGAAATTTGAGCCCTCATGTTCCAATCACTTCCCAAAGTCCCAATCTCTGAACACTGCTATTTTGAAGAAGCTTTGGGGAAACATTTGAGATCCAAACCAAAGCAATCTACTTCATAGTTATAAATATAAAAATTTATTATTGGTAATGTTAAGAAAACAACACTAGGCGCATCCTATAACAAGTGCACATGAGAACACAGGGAATAGGTTTGCCATACTAACAGCTACTCCCAAAGAAATCTGTACATTGTGTAGACTGTCTCTTATCAATTGTGCATACTTACTGTCTCTTATCAATTCCTTCTAGATGGATCTGCATTGTCAGTTAAGTCATACAGGATTAAGAAGAGCTGATGAAAATTAAATGTCTTTTCCTCAGGGTGACTGAATAATATATAGTTGAGGATTGTTGCAACTATCAGCTGTGGCCACAAATGAATGATGGAATAGACCTGATTCTCATTTTGATAATTATCATTGCATTTCCTCTATCACCTCTATCCTGTTATCAAACAATTCTTGTTAGAGCAATCACTTCCTCTTCAGGTATTTGTTCTATTTGACCAAAGGTGTTCCTATCCCATTCAGACATCTTACTTCCTCCTGAGATGATCCATTCTTTTTTGACTTTGCTTTCAAATGTACCCAGAGTTTTGTTCTTATTTAGGTGTGGTGAGACCAACAGATCAGGAAACAATTGCATTGAAAAGATAGTTCATCACCCAGTGTTCTGAAAGGAGAGATCACCATGTGCAAAGGTTGTTTTTATATGTCAATGTGATTGGGTTGAAGTGTACTTAGCTGATTATCATCATTTCTAATGTGTCTGTGAGGGTGTTTCAGGAAGAGATTATCATTTAAATTGGTGGACTAAGTTAAGCAGATGGTCCTTCCCAATGTGCAAGGGTATTATCCAATCTCTTGAGCACCTGAATAAAACAAAAAGAAGGAAGAAAGTTGAATTTGTGTTACCTTTGCCTGACTGCTTCAGCCAGGACATGCGTGATCACCTGTTCTGAGACCTCCTTCAGACTCAGATTGTAATCTACACCATTGATTCTCCAACTCTGAGACCTTTAAACTACACCATCATGGTTTTTTTGTTTTGTTTTGTTTTGAGTCCCTGGCTTGCAGATAGCAGATTACGGAACTTCTCAGTCTCCATAATTGCATGAGCCATTAATGTGTGTGTGTGTGTGTGTGTGTGTGTGTGTGTGTGTGTGTCCTATTGTTTGTGAGTCTCTGGAGAACCCTGACTAATATACCATACCAACTAGCACACTATACCATGCAAGGCTACATGGAGAAGCACCAGGTCAGTCAGGAGGCAAGGGGAAGCCTGGATAAAAACCAGGCTTTTGGTTTGTTTGTTTGTTTGTTTGTAGGAATGAAAAGGCAAAGTAGTTGAGGCTTAGCTAGTTTGAATAATTTCATGGGGCTCTGATCTATAAAGGTGGTCCCTAATTGTCTGGTACATGGCCCAGGGATGATCAGGGCAGAGGAATACTGTCTCCTGGTATTTAAAAGGCAGATACAGAGAAGGAGGTTTCAAGGATTGGCTCTGCACTGACTGGTTGGCACAACAAAGGTGTGTTCTAAGGCAAGTCACTTCCTTTCTCCAGGAACTGCCTACCCTGGGAAGGATGGTCCCTCCACAAATCAGCAAGGCACCAAGATGTCAAAGTAACAAAACACAAACTTGGGCCCCAGTTTTGTGTTTTTGATTATGGTATTTCAATTGTGTCTAGTTTAAATTTTCTTCGGTGCCATGAATATGTTCATCTAACAATCTTACACGTGAAAGATATGTTAAAGATATGTTATTTGAAATAAAATTATTCAAGTGTTCAGGTGGTTTTGGTTAGACTCTTTTTTTTTCCAGGTAATTGCTGTGATTTCCTCCTTTCCCCAACACATGAAGAAAATGACTTAGTCAAGGTTCTGAATAAAGAAATACTTTCTAGTTTACATTTAAATAAAATTAATTGTAGGGCCTACAAATTTTCTATAATTCCTCTAATATGTTTATAATTATTTTGGATCATACTATTATAAACCTAAGTAGTGATTATCTCATCATCTTTTTCCAAGTAACAGCACCTTTTTAAGAAAGCATCATCAGGTGCAGAGAGTGTGGAATGGGTATAGATAATCATAAGAGACAATTTACTAAGTTTATTTCTAATAAAATTCTATAGTTTTTAAATTCAGTTTTCACTTTCTCTAGACATGGATACTCCCTGTGAACAGAAATATTTCTACCTTATTCATTCCCAATTTGTACACATAAGTTAAGGCTATTGCATAGTAGAAACTCCACAAATATTAATTTAAGAATAAATAATACAAACACTAATGTAGGTAATCAATATGAGCATATTTTCTGTGAGGAAGAAATTTCGTCGAATTTTTCTGCTAAATTAAGTCAATATAACTTACTTTCCCATTTCTTACAAGCATAGAAAGGTATACTAAGAGCAGTCACGTTAACCAATAGAGTATGACATAAACCACTTCTTCTAAGTTTCCTCTAAATATCCTCTAGCTAATTCCCTAATCACAAACACATATTGATTTGCACTTGGTAGGTAGAGTTTCTGAACCTGTTAGTACACAATCTCATTTAACACTCACAGCCACCTAAGAGGTAAATGGGATAGAAACATGCTCCCATCAGCCCAGACTTTACACAGTCCTGGCCCCAGAGAATTTTGAACCTCAGAAGAAAAAAAAATCATCTAGAAGTGAGTGGGAATTTGAGGCAAAGCTTAGGCACTTCATTAAGCTACTATACTTCAAAATGTACAGTCTCAAAGAGGGAAGAGGCAGCTCAAGTTATATAGTACAATTCAATTATTTGCATCACAAAGAAATGATCAGTGTTTGAGGAGATTAGTATGCTAAATACCCTGATGTGGTCATCATACATGTGTGTTGAAACAGCATACTACACTATAAATTTATGTAATTATTGTGTATCAGTTAAAAATAAAATTAAACTTTAAAATTTTAAACTAAAATTAAAAACTGGAGATTTTTCTCGCAAAGTTCAGTGACACAGCCAAACAGCCAATGACCAGCATAGCAGTAATTCATGTTCCAATTTTCTCCTTTTTTGCAATCTATCTGGTTGAGAGAGGTCTATTGGAATTATTAATGCAATAATAAAATTGCTGACTTCAAGTTCTTTGAAGTCATTGACATAATTACTTAGCTATTTTGTGCCTTTACTCTCTGTGTCTTTTTCACCTTAGGGAATCCCTTACAGTCCCATGCAATCAGCTCTTCTCTACCTTCCAGATCTTTTGAAAAGCCATCTAATGGATTCGTTTTGTTCCATACAGTGGTTTGCTGGTAACTCGTTTGAAAGTGGCTTTCCAGCAATGGCAGTTCTGATCTGTAGCATTTGCCAATTTCTGTGATGTAAATATTCCCAGCCCAATTGTAAGAATGGCTGTCTTTGAAAATGGGATTGCAAAATTCCTGGAAATTTAAACAATCAGTGGCCAAATCATAGATGAAGCTCCGAAAAGCATTTGTGTTTATGAAGATAGTGCTACTCAAAGTATGATCCCAATGGGAACATCAGATTACCTGGAAGCTGATTGGAAATGCAGATTCATGGTCCACACTCCTAATTGACTGATTCAGAATCTCTGGTGGTGGGGCTCTGAAAGCTCTATTTTAAAATATCCAGATTATTCTTATGCATTCTTTAGTTTAAGAAACTCTACTGAAGAATAGTACAATATCTAACATGTACATAGTTGATGCCTCTGTTAGTTGCTAGAGCTGCCATAAAAAGTACCCAAGACTGAGAGGTTTAAACAATACAGATTTATTTTGTCATGATTCTGGAGGCTAAAAGTCCACAGTGAAGGTATTCTAGGATTGGTTTCATTCTGAGCTCTCTCTCCTTTACTTGTAGACAGCCATCTCCTCCCTTTTGTTTGTATATGGTCTTTCCTCTTCTTAGAATAAACATCATTGGACTAGGGTTCACCCAAAGGTTCTCATTTAATTTTAATTATCTCTTTAAAGATCCCATCTTCAAATATATTCTGAGGTTTTGGGTATTAGGACTTTAGTATATGAATTTTAAAGGGACACCAGCCCATAAAAATGTCTAATAAATATTTATGTCATAAATGAATAAAAATAAGATAGGAGGGAGAAACAGAACCAATTTATTGAAAGATTCAAATACTAATATAATTACTCTTGGACATGAGATTCATCTTCTGGGTTAGTAGGCAGGGTATATTATCAAAATTAGTAGTTTTGAAAAAAAACTCTCACCGTTGTATGACTTTATCTTTTGTTAACTAATCTGTTACTTTTTGTGAAGTCCATAGTTGAATACACTATTTGAAGATTTTTTTGATATTTGATGTCATCATTTTGATGCCCAAATTTACCAGGAAATCAGCTACATTATAAAATAGGGGCTAAAGGAGGTATCCTTCTCCTGCAATGTCAGCTATTATGAACTGTTTGTGGTACCCATGTATACATAGACACATACATACATAAAAAAGGTGAGGAGATAATATACATTCTCACATTTTTCATGTAATAAATTCTATTTGGAGTCATCCATTATTAAACTTGATTTGGGAATATTTAATTATTCTGTGTATTATCAAATTCATTGAAATGTGTCTAGTAAGAGTTATTGGGGTGCTTTACCCCAGAAGAAACTCTCTTTAAATTTATACATAGGGCTGAATTAGCAATCTCACATTCTGAAAATGCTCATGATAAAACTATATTCTTGAAGTTTTCCAGCATATTCTTAAATATTTCTGTTGTAAATGTGTCTTGAATCCTTGCACATATAGTATCCTAAATCTTTTTTTTTAAAGAGAGAGAGAGATTTTTTAATATTTATTTTTTAGTTTTCGGTGGACACAACATCTTTATTTTATTTTTATGTGGTGCTGAGGATCGAACCCAGCGCCCTGCGCATACCAAGCAAGTGCATTACTGCTTGAGCCACATCTCCAGCCCCTAGTATCCTAACTCTTGCTATTCTTCATATCTTGAACATTTTCATATTTTTCACATGAAAGAGGACAAATATGAAGATAATGATTTATTTAAAAAAAATAAGGTACAAGTAGCAAATATTACTCTATGATCTCAAGATTTGTCAGATGGCTTAGAAGAGAAAAATAACATATCATCATTAACAAACTCCCTAGGCAGAAGCTCTGACATATCGCCTTTGATTAAATCTAATGCATCACATGTTTTTTGTAACTAGATGTGACAGACAGTTCCCATGGTACATCAACCCAAAACTATTCAAATGCTCCATCCAACATTCCTTTCTGAATTTAGGGCACTGTTTTTCTTTTCAAATGAGAAAGATAAAATGGTTTTGATTCTTCCTAGGAATTCCTGAAAAAGAACCATAGCATCCCTGAAACAGAAGGGTGTCCATATAGTTTGTTTGCCAACTTTAAACAGAGTTCCATCTATGCAATACCAAACCAGATGTCCACAGTCTTTGTTTGCACGCTTCCTATGGTATATATACAAATAAAATGTTGAATGCAATGTTAGGGAATTCACAGATGTCTTGAAAACTTTTTTACCATTAGAAGTAAGAAGAAAATGGAGGAGAGAACTTAGGTAAGTACCAAGGAGTAAATGAGAAAGATAAGTCCAAAAACAGGATAGTCCACAGGATTGAGCAGCAACAAGGGTGAGAATCATCAAAGGGTGTGTCAGAAAACAAGAGAAAGCACTATCAGCACTATTGCTAATCTCTACTGCATTCCAAGTAAATTGTCACCAGGCTCTGCTTACACACGTCCCATGTCTTGGCAGGATCCCACTGAGAGAAACATGAAGTTCCTGACTTGCTGACAAATTATACATCAGAAGCTTGAACTCCACTTTCAGAATCTTTTATGTCTTTTCTTCTTCTGAATTAAAAATACCCTAGATATTCCTCGATTAATTTTTAATTCCTCTTTAATATCAATAAAGCAACATCAATATTTTTATTTGTCAATTCTCACCCATACCTCTGGTTAACATAGTACAATATTCTTTTTGGACTAATCTTGCTTGTTCACTCCTTGATACTTAACTCAAGTTTCTCATCTTCATTTTCTTCTTGCTTCTAAGAAGAAAAAAAAAACTTCTGGATGTCTGTGGACCTCCTAAAATTGTATTCAAAATTTCCTTTTTATATGCGTGTGTATATGGATATTCCCAGAACTTAGTACTCAAGGCTCCTTGAACTATTCAACAAAGCTCTACCTTGCTCCCTGTGTAAGTTCCTTCCCTTCTATGATATAGGACTACTAGGACATGTCATCACAAGGCAGCTCCAACAGTTTCTCTGAAATTTTTCAAACACAATATTAAGGCCTCAGAATTTTACCCCTCTTTAACATCTTCAGAATTTGTCTCCTCTTCATCCATACACAATAACCTTAGTTCAGGATGCCATTATATCACAAACCAATTAGTCTTTTTTTTTTTTTAAGAGAGAGTGAGAGAGGAGAGGAGAGAGAGAGAGAGTGAGAGAGGAGAGGAGAGAGAGAGAGAGAGAGAGAGAGAGAGAGAGAGAGAGATTTTAATATTTATTTTTTTTTTAGTTTTCGGCGGACACAACATCTTTGTTGGTATGTGGTGCTGAGGATCGAACCCGGGCCGCACGCACGCATGCCAGGCGAGCGCGCTACCGCTTGAGCCACATCCCCAGCCCCCAATTAGTCTTAAAGACTCCTAACTGGTCTCTCTGTCCCCAAGATTATTCTTCTTTATCCATTCTCTACATCTGCTGAGCATTTTATACTAAAGCCAAAATCTTATTTGGACACTTAGTTCTTTCTTTAATACATAGTTTCTGCTGAGCACAGGGGTGCACACCTGTAATCCTAGCAGCTCAGGAGGCCAGTGAAGGAGGATTGGGGGTCCAAAGCCAGCCTCAGCAACTTAGTGAGACCCTGTCTCAAAAATTAAAAATTAAAAAAAAAGGACTGGAGATGTGGCTCAGTGATTAAGCACCCCTGGGTTAAATAACCAGTATCATTAATAAATAAATAAATAAATAAATAAATAAATAAATAAATAAATAAATAAATAAAATTGTCTTCAGGGTAAAGTCCAAAAGTCCATACCTCTCAGGACAGTATGTAATGCTTTCATTTTGCTCACCTCTTGCTACTCTCACTTTCCTATCTTCTGCATGCTTCCATCTGCCACCCCTTACTCCCAGTATTCTCAAATAGCTAACTCCTACACATTTCTCCTCATTCAGCTTAGACCTCACATTTCCATTCCTTCATTAAACCATTCAATATAAGACATGGTATGAATAAGCCATGTGATCCTTGCCCTCCTAAAACTTACCCAATAGTTGCAAAAGCATTCATATCAATAACATTAAACCAATAAGTACATAATTGTTATATTAAAACTACAAGTGATTTTAGAAGTAAATATAAGGTATGTTGAGAATACGAATACTATCTTCATGTATATGAGACACAATGGAAGACTTTCCTGTGGAAATCACATTTAAGCTGAGATGTGAAAAATTTATAGATGTTCCTGGGTGAAGAATGGGAGGAGGGATTCCCAATGAGAGAACAGCAGGTGCACTGTGAAGAGGTCATGAAGCAAAACATTCACATTGTAGAGCATTTGAAGGAGGGTTAGTGTGACTATAGCCTAGAGTGAAAGATATATGGGGACAAAAGTTGAACTGAGAGATATAGTAAGGGTCCAGATCATACTAATATTTCATATCCTTATTGTTATAAGTTAGCTTTATGCCACTATAGCAAAGTATTTAGGCAGCAAACTTATAAAGAATAAAGGTTTGGGGCTGGGATTCTGGCTCAGTGGTAGAACGCTCGTCTAGCACACGCAAGGCCCTGGGTTCGATCCTCAGCACCACATAAAAATGAATAAATACAATAAAGGTTTAAAAAATAAAAAAAGAATAAAGGTTTATTAACTCACATTTTGGAAATGTCAAATATATGGCATCTGTATTAGCTCAGTTGTAGCAAAGGCCCCAACAGCTGCACTCACCTGGTGGTGGAAGTGTGTGTGTTAGGAGGGAAGAGTTACATCACCAAACAGGAAGTCAGAGAAAGATACTGAAGCCCCTTTCAATGTCACCAACCTCAATGACCTAAAGACTTCCATCCAGGCTCCACCTTTTGAAGGTTCTACCACCCCCTGATAGTGTCATCCTGGGAACCAAGCCTTTAATCACAGAAGCCCTTGGGAAACATAAACCGTATTCAAATCATATCACTTGTTAATGTTTTATATCTTATTCTAAGAAAAGTATCCCCAAAGAGTTTTAAGTAAGCAGGTAGCATGGTTTGATTTTCCCTTTTATCACTCTGACTTTTCTTCACAGAATAGATGGGCTGAGTATAAAGAAGTACATGTATGAAGACATGAATGGTGTGAAAATACTTTGTGTACAATCAGTGACTTGAAAAATTGTGCTGTACGTGTATAATATGAATTGAATTGCATTCTGCCATCATGTATAACAAATTAGAATAAATAAATAATTTAATAAAAAAAAAGAAACTACCCTTAAAGAGAGAAAGAGGCGGGGCGGGGGGGATGTGGAAAGAACTTTCAGGAAAAGATTGCGGAGCTTCAGGCAAGAGGTGATCATGGGCCCATACCAAATAGTGACGCTGCAGTTTGAGAGCCCATAAGCATGAAATGTGTGGAAGGTGAAACTAGCAAGACTGGGTGAATGACTTATATGGCAGCTAAAGGAAAGGGATATTAAGGGTGACACCTATGTTTCTAGCTTGTCCAACTAGACGTTTGAAATTGGTTGATATGAGGAACAATGGACAAGGAGCAAGTTTAGAAGACAGTCATTAAAGCACACTGTGATACATTAAGCTCAGATATGATGTTAAGTAAGCCATCCTGGAGGGCAAACATAGTAATGTCAAAGGTAAGACATTAATTTAGGAGTCAGCATAGGAGAGGTAATTGAATTTATAGATATAATCATCTCAGAATATAGAAAAGTAATAATATTAATCATAACTAACATTTCTCAGGATTTGACTACATGCCTATCACTATCTGCTTGCTACATGCTAGAAGTAATGGAGAATTGAGTCAAGTCACAGCCTGAGTTAAGTGGCAGAGTAGGAATTGAAACACAGGCCATGTCACTCCAATTACAAGTTTAAACTCTAAGAAGAAGTTTATACTTACCACTGTTAAGTTTCCCAGCCTTGTTTTTGCCCTGCTGCCACATTACCAAGTTCACTGGGTATCCTCATGATACAAGGAATTGGACCCACAGCTAACTCATTAGGAAATCAAAATTGCAATTTTATTTCTGATAATGTTCTGTGGATGTGCTTACCTATAAAGTAACAATGAGAATCCTGATAATGAACCTAGAATAAAACAAATTTGGTGTTCTGGTTTAGATTAGATATTCCCAAATTGTGGGTGAGTCAATGCAAAAAAGGTTTAGAGATGAAATGATTGGGTTATAAAAGGCTTAACCTAATCAGAGCATTAATCTTCTGATAGAGATTAACTTGGTAGTAACTCTAGTCAGGTAGGATGTGACTGGAGGAAGTGGGTCTTTGCGGGTATGCCTTTAGGGATTACACTTTGTCTTTGGTGAGCAGAGTTTCTGGAGACATGTTCCCACCTGCTTTCCTTGGCCATACCCATCCACCATGTTGTACTGTCTCACCTCACACCTCAAGGAATGAAACTGCCTGTCTTTGGACAGAGACCTCTGAAACCATGAGCCCTCAAATAAACTTTTCCTCCTCTAAATTTGTTCTTGTCAGGTCTTTTGGTCACAGCAGTGAAAAAGTTGACTAAAACATTTGGTTACTCCATTGTAGGCTATACTAGACAATCAGTAGACTACAAAGGTATTTTAAAACTTTACAGCAAGGAGAACAGAATTATACACATCCTCCTACAGCTATCTGGCCTCCTAAAAGAAGAGGGAGGATGAGGTGGAGCTGCTCCCACCCAGGTTCTCTCCCAACTCCAACAATCAGGATTCTTGCTCTGGCTCCACTCAGTGTAGTAAATAATTAAGAAAAATAAAAAACAGTGAAACAAAAATTGCTGTCACTCTGTGTAGAGAACTATAAAGGTAAAAGTGAATCCTATCTAAGTTGATAAGTGATATTTGCTTAGTTGATAAGTGATATTTGCTTAGCCTATTTCATTGAATTGCTGTGGTAACTAATTGAGCAGATAAAAGTAAAAAGTCTTTGAAAAAGAACACTATTAACTTGTAAGAGAGATTGCCCTTATACAGTCCCATGTTTGGGCCCTATCTTTGAAAACAAATTATTGTGCAAACTTGAGCAAGTTGCTTAACTTTCCAAGTTACTCATCTATAAAATAATATTTACCTCAGACTGCTTATGAGGCATACAAAATGCTAGGTGTAAAGTGTGACGTACAATGCTTGCTTGCAATATGGAAAGGCTGGAGGAGCTGTACCAGAAATAGTTAAGAGTATTAATGGAAAGGCATTCATTATATCAGAGTAAAGTTTTCAAAGATCATTAAAAAACTAGAAAGGCATCTTATTCTTCTGTATCCTGCTGTGTTCACTCAATTCATAAAAATAAGGTTTATCTTATCCTTTTACTATTTCCTAAAATTCCAATTGAATGGTAATATCATAACTTAATTATTATAAATTCCTTATTGAGCCCTTTTTAAACACAGGTGTAATTAACCAGAGTGTATTATTATAGCTCCACTCATCTTTCTGGTTGTTTCTTCTGAATAAATTTCTAAAAGAAATATCTAATATTAAGAAAGTATTAGGATCAGTCTAATAAGTATTGCATTTTTATACTTCCTATGATTATACACATATACTGAAAATATTCAATATTTTTTCCAAGATCCAACTTGGGTCTTTCTTTTTCCATGAAGCCTCCTCAGGCTTACAACTCTCTTCTAAACCAGTCAGTGTAACTTTGCATTTTTTCACTCTCATTTATTATTCTGTTTCTCATGTATTGACAGGTTTAACTTTCTGTTTTACAAACTCCTAAAAATTATAAATATAAATCTATTTTTCATTCATACAACCCAAGCACATTAAGGATATTAGAGAAATATTAGGCCCAATTAAAAAGAAAACAACATTAACCTAAAAACATCTTTCCAAAGTGGTACCACTTACTTCTCTTTACCATGTTTATTAGTGCATTCCCCAGCAAAGAAAGGCAAAGCGGTTTTTAAACCTTAAAACAATAAGTTATTTTAAAAGTTAACCAACTAATAACTTGAAAAGTATTTTACATAGGTTATTCTTGGCTCTGTGGAAGAGATATGAACACATACCCACAATGGATTTATAACCAGGTCTCCCATGCAAACTTGCAGGAGCCAAGATTTGTCACCATGTTGACAAATTGTTGGCCAGATTTGTCACCATGTAAATATGCTTACTGCAGATTCGTGGAACTGTGATGACAGTATCCCTACTCTGTCAAAAGTATACTTTAATTCAGCTAGCATTTCTCTGAAAACACTGAATTTTCTTTCATATGGACAATTTTAAACATTGTATAGAATAGGTTTTCCAATTTTACTAAAATCTAAGACTCTATGAGTCATGGTCCAAACTTGCACTCTCAGGTGTGATGCTTATAAGTAATTTATAGGTGAGACCATCTATACAGATATATTGTGTATTGTAGTATAGAACAGTGTGCCCAAATATAAAATTTTAAAATAATCATGCTTAAAGTGATACTGTGATACAGGGAAAAATCAATAAAAGTCAAATGTTGTGCCTAAACCCTATTATTCAATATTTTAAGAGTTTATTTGTAGTTAAAATGCTTGAATCTGAATGTTATATTTCAAATGGAAACAATCATTAGATGCCTTTATTTTTGTCTCTACTGTAGTTTAAATCAAATTTGTGGCTTTTCAATGGCACACATATCTTAGCTGACTGCCTCTAATATCCAGGAGGTAGTGTATTTAAAGCTGGTCCTTATGTGGAGACAATCACTGATAAGCAAAGCTGTTTCCTTGGAAACATCTAAGCAACATCTGACAGCTTGCTTAACATCTCATATTCACAGTTGATCTTTGGTAGCCAGCAACTAGACCAGCTGACTTATGAGGAGGGAGTGGTAAGCTAGGGTGAGTAGCCAATGTGAATATTTATTGAACAGAAAATTTCTCACTCTCAGTTTTTTTTCCAATATTCTATTCTGACTCATTTTATTATCTTGGAATTCATTCCATGATAGAAATTATATTTAAAATTCAATATATAACAAAATTCTATTTTACAAAAATGGCAAGTGATATCCATCTTATACAAATTTCTAGGATGTCTATTGAGGCCCCAATGTCCCTTAAATGTGGAAATCACTCTGTCCCCAGTCAGAGTAGACCCTGAGTATCACCAAAATGAACATTTATCTCTATCACTCATCTACCATGTCTGAGGGAAAACTCAGAATTTACAGGGAGACAAAAAGAATCATAAGTCATCTCAAAGTAAGTGTTATGCCTCAATATAGCATTGTTGAAAACAAACAAAAATGTACACTAAACTCCATCTATCATATGTTTTCCTTCATATGAACTTTATCAAACACTATACATCTGTGTCAACAACACTGCAAAGTACGTGAAGAATACAGAGTTCAACCCCGAGTAGATTTGGCAAAGTGAATATAAGCAAGACTTTATGTTCTAGGCAAATGGTCCTCCAAGCGTGGTGCTGGGACCGGCAGCACCTGCATCACCTGAACACTTGATAGAAATGCTGCATCTCAGGTCCCATTACAGACCCATAATTCAGAAAATCTTGGGCAATGCCCTGCCACTCGTGGACTACCAAGCATTCCAGGGAATTCTGATGCAGTCTCAATTGTGAAAAACACTGCTTTAGAGTCATACCTAAAGTGGTCCTTGCATGTTGCTAGGATGGCTGCCTACAGATTGCTGAATGTAAAGCAAATGATATGAAGGTGCCAGACTGTCTTGGCAGGGTATTTTAAAAAGGGATCAGTAAGTGCTGAGCAGTGGACAACAAGAACATATTATATCATCATGGTGGAAGGATTAAAAACAACAGTTGCTTCACTAAATCAATAAGGAATGTCTTAATGAGGAGAACATGGCTGTTGCTGATAATCCCAGTAATGGCTATCCTCTGCAGTCAAGATGGATGGTAAGAGATATTGCTATGGAACTGGGATCCCAACTGTCAGTGAGGCAAGGGGGATGATGGTGCTCTGAAATAGCCAACCAGATATCACACTTACCCATCAGAGGCAAGGTAGATATAATTAGTCTAAGAGGCAGAAGATAGGATGGCAACAAGGGGCTAACTAGAACATCGTATCCCTATGGACAAGGTATGTTGTGCTGCCCACAAGGGCACGGCCATGAGCTGATGTGCATCTGCTGCATTGATAAGTCATGATCCCTCTTCCACTTCCCAGACCTGAACCAATTTTCAGTTCCAGAACTTATGATCATAAGGAAAAAAGTGAGACTCATTAACGAATTACCCTATGACATAGAAAAATAGAATTAAGATTCCCAAAATCCTTCCACAAAGCAATTTATAGCAATTTATAGGATGAACCAAACTAGTAAGAAGAAAATATCCAACTATTCTGAAGGCTGCTAGATCTGAGTAGTGATTGCTATTATCGAATTAAAACATCATCATACTTTATCTGCTAAAATTAATACAAATATAGGGTATAAATATTCATATTCACACCACAGTAGATCTAATAGTTCTAAGGATCCACCCTGTTCCCATTTCTCCAGTCTCTATGTACATAACTGGGATGGATACACATAACTACTGTTTAACTCTCCCTGTAGATCTCTGATCTGCAGAATAAGATTCATCATGATAAGAATGGCCAAGCAAGGTTGAGAAATGTTCCACTTTCAAGAAAAAGTTCCATTCCTCATCTAAGACAGCACATTAGAAGCATTACCAAATGTTAGTAAAGTGTCAGAATTTAGTGCCATCCATCCTCAAAAAAAAAAATTAAATGCACAGTGTAGCCCTTAAATGCACAGTGTAAACCCAAGCTATCATGGCAGATGACTAGTGACCATCGTAAACTTTACCAAATGGTAGCCCCAGTTGCAGCTGCTTTCAATTGCAGATATGAATTTTTAGTGATAACAGACCAGCGTGTTCTGTGGTACTAGTGTGTGCCAACTAATACAGTGAATGCATTATTCTCCAAACCCAGTACTCATGCCCTAGATTTGGACAATATCAAACTGAGATTCAGGAGACATAAATTCAGGAAGATATTCCAAAAGGACACCTGTGATGGAATCCCTAATATCAGTTGTTCTTCTCCTGTGAAGATTCTTACTCTAGCAAACTTAAATAAGCCCATTTGAGTTATAACTCTTCCATTGGAAACTTCAGGAGCTCCTAAGGACTGCATTGTGTTCTCTTTTTCTACCATAACAAGCAGTGACACTCCAGGTACAGGACGATCCATCAGCCTGGGTCTCAGAGTAAATGTAATGTGGAACAGCCTTGATGGGCATTGTCCATAACAGGCATTGTTGTAAGACAGGGATTTTGTCGAATGCCTAACTTAGCATCTTCTAGCCAAATCAACCTACCTCTGTGATAAAGTTTTTTTTTCCTCCCTACCCCTCAGAAAAAAAGAAATGAGATGCCTACAGGGAATTTTCCCAACTGTAACCATCATATAATGAGATTATCTGATGAAATTAAGGGCTTCTCTATAGGCCAACTAAAAGAGATCATCAATGTAAAATGAATTATAACATGTCCTTGAAAGTCTGCTGAAATTATGGATGGTTTTACCAAGTCATTACAAACAAAAAGGAATAGTTTTCCTGGACTCTTGACAGAGTTGAATGAAGGTATTGTTAGTTCTTTCAAAAACATTACTTTGAGGAAAGAATCTCTATCTGGCTGATAAAGAATATATGACAATAATTTAAAAGTTTTTCCACTTAATGGGATATCAGTTCCTCAGTCCAAGTGAAATGAGTTCTGATACATCACTTGAGTCTTCTCAGTCCCCTTCAAAGGGTCTCGATTTTCCTCCATTTCTTTATGATAGATCTGCCAGAATTTCACCACTGTCTGTACCATATCTGGATTACATTTGTTAGGCTTCCACTAATTCTAAGACTATGTTTTTGTTTGTTTGTTTTAAGATGATATACCTATAACATTCAAGTACTTCCTTTGGGACATTTGCATGCCTCCACCCTTGCAACATGAGGTCCTTCATAAGAATATAGATTTCTACCCCATCATTCATTTTCAGTATCGACAGAGTCACAATTACCATCAATTATACATGAATTCACACAAGTTCTGAAAATCCAGTCTACTTCCATAATGCTTCTTCAATTCCATTTGTCCACTTAAAAGCACTACCACAAGTAGTTTTCAGACCACTTTTGTCCAATATAGAAATATCATAGAAGCCACACATGTAATTCTAAATTTTCAAATAGTCACATTATAGAAATTTATAAAAGGGTATGAAATTAATTTTAGTAATATATTTTATTAACCTGATATCTCTAAAATATAATTTCAGCAAATAATTATAAAGAAAATATTAGTGAGGCACTCTACATTTTTAACTAAGTGCTTAAAATCTGTTATACTTTAATTCTGGTAACAATTTTCATTGGAAATAGAAAAAATTTGATCTATATTAAAATTTATTAAAATTTATAGTTCAAAAAATAGATTCACATTCTCACATTGTTCCAGACATACAAAAAAAATTATCTAATAACTAAATTGACTAGCAGTTTCTAAATTCAGTGCCTTGGTTACAGAGCCACATTTCAAGTGCTCAGCAGTCACATGTGTCATGAGGCTGCCATATTGGAGAGCATAAGTTCAAAAATATCACTCTTTCAAATCACCATGAGAGCTTCCTAACGCATTTCTCTTTTTTCTCCAACTCCTTGCTACTTTAACCCTTTTATATGTAGCCAGTAATCATTCTAACACAAATTTCTGATAATTTCCATGCAAACTTTTTCAAGACTTTGCAGCTCAGTGAATCAGTTTGAAGCCTTTAACCACTGGCTGTCATGGTCTCTAATGATTTGTCTTCAAAAACCTTTCCAACCTTATTTTCTTCTATCCTCCTGGGCATCTCTAAATAAAATCAACAACCCAACTTGCCTACCCTCATGTCTCATATTTCTCCTCCTTTTTAAAACTCTTTTATATACTATATAACTTTTAAAAACTTTTGTCTCCTCCATGTTTCTATTATAACTCTATTATGATGATTTTTGTGGTGTAATTCTATTTAAAGACTATCAAAATTCTATATAAAGATTTCACACATTTACTCACAACACCCCAGCTCCTACAATCTCACCAGGGTGACAACATAAAAATTTTTTAAAAAAATAAATTCTTAAGAACAGAGGAAACTGGTAATATAGTACCAGATGAGATAAGTCAATAATATTTGAAAGATGGCTTCTTAGTCTGTTTGGGATTCCATAGAGAAGTTTTGAGGACTGGGAAGTACCAGACCATGTTACCAGCAAATTTGCTGAGGACCTGCATGCTGGTTCACAGAAAGTTTTTTTTTTTTTCACACTGCAGCCTCATATGGAGAAAGAATAAGTGAGCTCTCTGGGGTTGTTTTTATAAGGTCACCAGTCCCATTCATTGAACCTCATTCCTGGGACCTAATCACCTTCCAATGACCCCACTTCCTAATACTGTCACACTGGGGTTCAGCTTCAACATATGAATTTGGCAAAAGCACGGTACTTTCAGTCTATACCAGATGGAAATGAGATGTGAGTAGAAACTGGCTTTCAAAAGAAAGAAATGCTGAAATGTAAGTGCCTACAAAATAGAGGCCAACAACATACAAGCCAGTTTTCTCGGCAAAAGACTTTGAAATACTGAGTACCGCTAAAGCCCAGGTGAGGGTTTGCACTAAAGCCTGGGGGATCCATTGAAAGTCTATACAATGAAAAGGTCGATTCCAGATTCCATATTCCTTCACCTCCACCATCAATAAAAGGTGGTTATACCCCTTCTCCAGTCCAGCAGGACATGAGCAATTTGGTACTGTGTTAGTTTTTTTATTGCTGCTCTAACAACCTTCCACAAAATTTAGCAGCTGTAAAACACTCATCAATTACCTCACAGTTCTATTGTTGATAAACCCAAGTTTGCTCAACTTGGATTTGGCAAGGCTGAAATCAAAGTATTGACTGGCTCAACTCATCAGGAAGGCCTGGAAAACATTTTCCTTTGAACTCACTCAGGTTTTTTGACAGAACCCAGTGCCTTGTGATTACAGGACTGAAGCCCCTCTTGCTGACTCAAGTCTACCTTAGCTCTGAGGAGTCCCCTGCATTCTCCATCACATGCCCTCTTTATCTTCAAACCAGAAAAAAAATGGAGTACTCATCACACTTTGAATCTCTGATTTTTTCTTCTGTCAAATCTCTTGTCTCCTCTGTGCATTCCTCTTTTGTTCTTATGGGTTTGTGTGATTACACTGTGCCCATCCAGATAATCCAGAATAATCTCCCTATTTTAAAGTGAGTATATTCCATCTGCAAAGTGCCCGCCCCCCCCCACACACACAGCAGTACCTGGATTACTGTTAATGGAATAATCAGAAATGGGAAACTTGTGGGACATCTCTAGAATTCTGCTTTGCACTGTTAATCTTCAAAACCATCAAAGCAAAGATATACAAGAGCTGAAATCAAGCATGGCAAAGGGAATAAGAAGACAGGACTAGAAACAGAAGTTGTTCTCTTGAGAGGTCCCAGCCACCTCTGTCCACTTGGCTCTCAAAACTCAGAAGCCAGGCTTTCCCACCCCAGATGAGAGACTGGCGGATTTCCCCCTTGCAAAACTAACTACTACCACAATAGAGAAGCCTGCAGCCGTTTGAAGGATCCCCAGTGAACTAGTCATTCCCCACCTTACAACGAAACTCACCAGGCAACAAGCCTTAGCCATGCATCGGAAAGCAGGGCTCTTGTTCTCTTGCTCACTCTGGGGCGCTCTCTCTCTCTCTCTCTCTCTCTCTCTCTCTCTCTCTCTCTCTCTCTCTCTCTCTCCAATATAATCATGAGGAAAATTAAATGCACAATAAATCTTAAAAATTCTATACAGCCTTCAGAAGGACCTAACTCAAATGTCCTTTTTCTGATAATAACTTTGCTGACCCTTCAGTTGCAAGGAACATCTCCCTGAATGTCACCAGTGCTTTGTCTGAACTTTTTTTATAATTTTTATAATGTCATTTTTACAAATGCCCTATAGCTCCCTTCCAAGCTGTGAACTTATGAATATCTATTTAACTTATATAATTCAAACATTTCTCATCCTGTCCTTTGCTATAGCACCAAGAAACATTTATTGAACCATAATACTATACAAAATATTTTTAAGGATGTGCCTTTTATCTTCTGTTAGATGGCAAGATTGTTGGTGCAAGCACTACCTCACTTTCACAGTTTTCCTGGTTCTTAGCACAGTTTATCACATTTATTGAGCATCTATAAATGAATAAATCAAGTGAATCAAATGTGTCAACTACTTTGCCATCTCCCTTACAATCCAACTTCAATCTCATTTGATCTTTATAATTCTGTGAGAACATCAGTAGTATAACATGTGCTAATATTTATTGAGAACTGTTTAAGCCCTCACATACCCTTAAAACACAGACAAATTTATTATTACCCCAAATTTACAACTAGAAACTGGGGTAGAGAATGGCTAAGTAACCTTCACAAAATCACACAGCATAAAAAGTGAACTGGTATTTGAATGCTGGATGTCTAAATCTGAGCTCCTGCTCTGCAGGGTATTTTTCAACATCCTATGCAGAATCACTATTCGAAAAAAATTAGAAGCTGAGATCAGTTCACAATAACTCAATATCTTGAGTAATTTCAATGTATCTGTGGCTTCTCTAGATAGCATATCAGTGAGAGAAAAAAGATGATAAAAATGAGATACAAAAAGACAATATTTTTTTTAAATTACATCTTTATTGAGGTATAACTCACCCACCATAAAATTTACCTGTTTAAAGTATAGAATTCAGTGAGTTTTACCATGTTCACAATACTGTGTGACCACCACCTATATGTAATTCCAGAACATTTATTACCATACCAATTATCAACCACTCCTCTCCCCAGTCCCTGGCAGCTACTAAACTAAACTACATTAGGATTTTTATGGGTTTGTCAGTTCTAGAAATTTCATGTAAATTAAGTCATATAATACATAGCTTTTTGTATCAGGTATTTTTCACTTAACAAAAGGTTTATCTATGCTGTAGAATGTATCAGTATCTCACGCCTTCCAATGGCCAAATAATATTCTAGTTCTTGAATATATCATGTTTTGTTTACCTACTTGTGGATATTTGGATTCTTCCTATATTTTAGCTATTATGAATAAGCTATGAACATTCATGTACAAGTTTGTATGTGGACATATATTTTTTTATTTTTCTTGGGTCTGCCTAGGAGTGGAATTACTGGGTCACAGAGATTTATGTGTAACATCAGAAGGCTCTGCCAAATTGTTTCCCAAAGTGGCTGTACCGTTTTATATTCCCATCAAAAATGTATCCCTGCATCTTTATTAACACTTGTATTATCTGTATTTTTTATCATAGCAATTCTTGTGGACTATCTAACCTTATTTTAAGTTCCTGTTTCTCCTTTGCAAAACAAAACTAATAAATAAAATCGACTTCCTAGGTTTGTTTGAGAACATATAAACATCTGCTATCCCATTACCTCGAAAAATAAGATCTTTGTGATATGTTACTATTCCACCGTTGCTCAACTTTGCAAAGCAGTTTTATAACAGTTGTGTGAACTGATTTTCATACTGCTTACTTTATATCTACTTAGAAGCAGAGAAATTGACAGAAAAGAAATGACAGTCCTAAGTATGTAGGAAATTATTATTTCATGGTAGTCATTTGAAAAAATAAAGATGAATTTTCTTCTGTTGCACTGGCTGCTTTGTTCTAGCACCTTACCCAAGGAGCCAGATAAAAGTTTTAATAATTTGGATAAATGGTTATTTAGTTGAGTTTAATATTACAAATATCCCTTAGATCAAATCAACTCTGGACAAAATGACCAAGTTTATAGACCTTTTTCAGTGAGAATATGCTCTTGAAATCCACAAAATTGCAGGCACACAGAACACTTGGAATAATCAGTCTGCCAGTTTCTTAAGCAATTTAGTTCCATTTTCTAGGGATATGTCCAACCACAAAAGTTATTATCTTGCTGCAGTTGTGGTAAACATTACATAAAGAAGGAAAAATTGCATGCACATATACTATGAAGTGCAATATGAAGCAATTATGTGAGAATTCAGAGGGAGTGAAAAATCATTTGCCTCAAACAGAGAGGATTTTCCAGTACAAAGGTATTTCACTCCCTTTATTTGATTAGTTTTCATTCTTCTTCTCTGTGTATAGAAGAGGTTAGACTGGAGATTTGCTCCCACTCAGAGTTCCTTCCTTCTCTTTATTACCCCCTTCAATGTAAGTGATAACTGACTTCAAACCATGTCATTGTTCCTGCCGTTTCTACAACTGAATTTTACCTCATGGTTACCATAAATGAGATCTAGCCTCTACCTTGATGTCTACAAAATATTGGTATTGTCTCTGTCTATATCTTGTTTCTGTTCACTGCCTGCTACAGTAATAGATTATGATTCTTTTGCAGCAGTAAAACACACCGATAAAATAAGAGAGCAATCTTACAACACAAGCAATAGACAGATGAAGTGATCTCACTCTTCAAGAATTGATTTTAGGCAATGCTCCCTTTGCTTCTCCATCAAACAACATTCTTCAATCAGCAGCTTCTTGATAGAGAATGGACCATAGAGCCTTGTATTATAAACTTACTGCAGCTCCTTATGCTCTCTCTTACCTATAGCAGGTCCTTTCAAATGTCTGTGCTCACCAATCAGCAGGCTGTCAGCCATCTGCCTGGCCAAGACTCACTAACCTCTGTGTCTTCTCTTCATTATCTGACCCTATCACAATAATCTCTTAATTAATAAATAATAAATCTAGATTTTTCCAAAAGTCTTCTATATTATTTTTTGTTATAGGACTTTATGGAAATATGCAAATATAAAGCTTTTTAAATAATTACTTGTATATCATTTCCTAACAATGTATGTTCTTTACAAGCTAGTAATAAATAACTGTCAGAATTTTTTTGTATTTATTTCTATTCATAGAGGAAAGATATAACTGTCATGATGCCCTTTACTTTTCCTAGGAAAATGTGATATCCAAGTCAGGAAAAATTCTTCTGCAAGAAGAAAGACTCTTTATCATAAGTTCAGTTATAATTTAAGGTTCAAAAAATTCACATTATTTTTTAAAGTTTATTAATAAAAATGGGGAATGAAATATAATGAATATAATGAAGAAATATCCATGCAGTTTTAAACCTTAATATTTTTTTTAACTTAATTTTTGTTTAACTTAATTTTTGCTAATTTCTTTTTATAAGGGACATTGGCTATTTATAGTTCAAACTGAAATATTTAAAGAGAACAGAATGAAAAGCTGTTAGATATTTTTCTTCTTCCATTTTTCAAAAGTTTTCCCAGGAGCCAAATAACAGGAAGGGACACAGGTTTCTGAAAAGTACAACACCACCAGAACTTGACATTTGTGAAGGATCAAATGTGCCAGCCACTGGGGTAAATACTGAGGAGATAAAATTGAGTAGGACATAGTCCCTGCACATGACCCAATCAAAAAGACCCAGCTCTGATGCAACATGAGGCCTGCACTACTATCTTTCCAAGGTCCTATATGACATCAAAAGAGAAACTCTTGCTCTCCCTAGGAATTGATAGGCAAGAAAGAAGTAAAGCCTTGGAGAACAAGGATCATTTATCCAAGCAGCAGAATAGCCTCCTCAAATAGGAATTCAAACAAAGTTAAGAATTAAATGAAAGAAGGGCATGAAGGAGACGGAAGAGGAAGACAGTATTTTGATTTCTTTTGCACTATCAGTTCACTGGAGGCTGATTTTCCCATAATAAAGTCACACAGTTGAAATTATTCTCTGGACATTATCATTTTGCATCATCTAATAAATAGAAAATGCTGTTGGAGGAAAAAAAATATTTAGATAAAGCTTTAATTTTATTTCACCCAAATGGAATCAACCTGATGTTTAAAATATTTTTTATGAAGCTTCCCTTTCAGGAGGATCTTGCAAGGAATTGAACACTATCAAAAGATGAGTGGTCTGAATGAGGAAGAAGATGACGAGCTGCTCTCTCTGACCCTGAGCCTCTGCCTTTGTCCCTCAGATGACTCCTGGACTATCATCATCAAAGCAATTCATTTGTTGTTTATGTATAACCTCAAAAATAGTTTAAAGACCCAGCTCTGATGCAACATGAGGCCTGTACTACCATCTTTCCAAGATTCTATATGACATCAAAAGAGAAACTCATCATAAATATTCCATAATTCTAGCAACCAAAATCAGCCTTAAATAACCAGATTGACATAGAATCTTAAAACTGTGATGTGGGAAGAGTAATGTTAAGAGATTGAAAAGAATTGGACTATTTTGGTTTTTAACCATCCCTGATTATGCCACTTCCTCCATTTCTTTTCCTAACCCCACAGAGTAGTACAGCAGAAAAATCAGCCATGCAGTCACCTAAGTCAGTGTCTTCAACAGGACAAAGTAGAAGGGGTTGTGTGTGATGGGATGTCCACATTTCCACTAACTCTCTAGGGTTATCATTTGAATAAACAGAAACAAATTCACTTCCAGAAGCTAATGCACATTATTAACATAAAAATTTTGGTAATAATAAAAGCAATTTGTTTTTTTAATTTTTTTTATTGTTGGTCATTGAAAACATTACATAGTTCTTGATATATCATATTTCACAGTTTGATTCAAGTGGGTTATGAACTCCCATTTTTACCCCATATACAGATTGCTGAATCACATCATTCACACTTACATTGATTTACACATTGCCATTCTAGTGTCTGTTGTATTCTGCTGCCTTTCCTATCCTCTACTATCCCCCCTCCCCTCCCCTCCCCTCTTCTCTCTCTGCCCCCTCTACTGTAATTCATTTCTCCCCCTTGTATTATTCTTCCCTTACCCCTCACTTCCTCTTGTATGTAATTTTGTATAACCCTGAGGATCACCTTCCATTTCCATGCAATTTCCCTTCTCTCTCCCTTTCCCTCCTACCTCTCATCCCTGTTTAATGTTAATCTTCTTCTCATGCTCTTCGTCCCTACTCTGTCCTTAGTTACTCCCCTTATATCAAAGCAGACATTTGGCATTTGTTTTTTAGGGATTGGCTAGCTTCACTTAGCATAATCTGCTCTAATGCCATCCATTTCCCTCCAAATTCTATGATTTTGTCATTTTTTAATGCAGAGTAATACTCCATTGTGTATAAATGCCACATTATTTTTATCCATTCATCTATTGAAGGGCATCTAGGTTGGTTCCACAATCTTGCTATCGTGAATTGTGCTGCTATGAACATCGATGTAGCAGTGTCCCTGTAGCATGCTCTTATTAGGTCTTTAGGGAATAGACCGAGAAGGGGAATAGCTGGGTCAAATGGTGGTTCCATTCCCAGCTTTCCAAGAAATCTCCATACTGCTTTCCAAATTGGCTGCACCAATTTGCAGTCCCACCAACAATGAACAAGTGTACCCTTTTCCCCACATCCTCGCCAGCACTTGTTGTTGTTGGACTTCATAATGGCTGCCAATCTTACTGGAGTGAGATGGTATCTTAGGGTGGTTTTGATTTGCATTTCTCTGACTGCTAGAGATGGTGAGCATTTTTTCATGTACTTGTTGATTGATTGTATGTCCTCCTCTGAGAAGTGTCTGTTCAGGTCATTGGCCCATCTGTTGATTGGGTTATTTGTTATCTTATTGTCTAATTTTTTGAGTTCTTTGTATACTCTGGATATTAGGGCTCTATCTGAAGTATGAGGAGTAAAGATTTGTTCCCAGGATGTAGGCTCCCTATTTAACTCTCTTATTGTTTCTTTTGCTGAGAAGAAACTTTTTAGTTTGAGTAAGTCCCATTTGATGATTCTAGTTATTAACTCTTGCGCTATTGGTGTCCTATTGAGGAATTTGGAGCCCGACCCCACAGTATGTAGATCATAGCCAACTATTTCTTCTATCAGACGCCGCGTCTCTGATTTGATATCAAGCTCCTTGATCCATTTTGAGTTAACTTTTGTGCATGGCGAGAGAAAGGGATTCAGTTTCATTTTGATGCAAATGGATTTCCAGTTTTCCCAGCACCATTTGTTGAAGATGCTATCCTTCCTCCATTGCATGCTTTTAGCCCCTTTATCAAATATAAGATAGTTGTAGTTTTTTGGATTGGTTTCTGTGTCCTCTATTCTATACCATTGGTCTACCCGCCTGTTTTAGTACCAGTACCATGCTGTTTTTGTTACTATTGCTCTGTAGTATAGTTTGAAGTCTGGTATCGTTATACCGCCTGATTCAAACTTCCTGCTTAGCATTGTTTTTGCTATTCTGAGTCTTTTATTTTTCCATATGAATTTCATGATTGCTTTATCTATTTCTACAAGAAATACCATTGGGATTTTGATTGGCATTGCATGGAACTTATAGAGAACTTTTGGTAATATCGCCATTTTGATGATGTTAGTTCTGCCTATCCGTGAACAGGGTATATTTTTCCATCTTCTAAGATCTTCTTCTATATATCTCTTTAGGGTTCTGTAGTTTTCATTGTATAAGTCTTTCACCTCTTTTGTTAGGTTGATTCCCAAGTATTTTATTTTTTTTTGAGGATATTGTGAATGGAATAGTTGTCCTCATTTCCATTTCAGAGGATTTGTCGCTGATATACAGGAATGCCTTTGATATATGCATGTTGATTTTATATCCTGCCACTTTGCTGAATTCATTTATTAGCTCTAATAGTTTCTTTGTAGACCCTTTTGGGTCTGCTAGGTATAGAATCATGTCATCTGCAAATAGTGATAATTTAAGTTCTTCTTTTCCTATTTTTATGCCTTTAATTTCTTTTGTCTGTCTAATTGCTCTGGCCAGTGTTTCGAGGACTATGTTGAACAGAAGTGGTGAGAGAGAGCATCCCTGTCTTGTTCCAGATTTTAGAGGGAATGCCTTCAATTTTTCTCCATTCAGAATGATGCTAGCCTGTGGCTTAGCATAGATTGCTTTTACTATGTTGAGGTATGATCCTGTTATCCCTAATTTTTCTAGAGTTTTGAATATAAAGGGATGCTGTACTTTGCCGAATGCTTTTTCTGCATCTATCGAGATGATCATATGGTTCTTATTTTTAAGTCTATTGATGTGGTGAATAACATTTATTGATTTCCGTATATTGAACCAGCCTTGCATCCCAGGGATGAATCCTACTTGATCATGGTGTACAATTTTTTTGATATGTTTTTGAATCCGATTTGCCAGAATTTTATTGAGGATTTTTGCATCTAGGTTCATTAGAGATATTGGTCTGTAGTTTTCTTTCTTTGAAGTGTCTTTGTCTGGTTTAGGCATCAGGGTGATGTTGGCCTCATAGAATGAATTTGGAAGTTCTCCCTCTTTTTCTATTTCCTGAAATAGCTTGAAAAGTATTGGTATTAGTTCCTCTTTAAAGGTTTTGTAAAACTCTGCTGTATACCCATCCGGACCTGGGCTTTTCTTAGTTGGTAGTCTTTTGATGGTTTCTTCTAGTTCCTCAATTGTTATTGGTCTGTTTAGGTTGTCTATATCCTCCTGACTCAATCTGGGCAGATCATATGACTTAAGAAATTTATCGATGCCTTCACTATCTTCTATTTTATTGGAGTATAAGGATTCAAAATAATTTCTGATTATCTTCTGTATTTCTGAAGTGTCTGTTGTGATACTGCCTTTTTCATCCCATATGCTAGTAATTTGAGTTCTCTCTCTTCTTCTCTTCGTTAGCATGGCTAAGGGTCTGTCTATTTTATTTATTTTTTCAAAGAACCAACTTTTAGTTTTGTCAATTTTTTCAATTGTTTCTTTTGTTTCGATTTCATTAATTTCAGCTCTGATTTTAATTATTTCTTGCCTTCTACTACTTTTGCTGTTGTTTTGCTCTTCTTTTTCTAGGATTTTGAGATGACGTATGAGATCATTTATTTGTTGTTTTTTTCTTTTTTTAAGGAATGAACTCCAAGCAATGAATTTTCCTCTTAGAATTGCTTTCAATGTGTCCCATAGATTCCAATATGTTGTATCTGAGTTTTCATTTAACTCTAAGAATTTTTTAATTTCCTCCTTGATGTCTTCTAAAACCCATTGATCATTCAGTAACCTATTGTTCATTCTCCAAGTGATGCATGATTTTTCCTTCCTTCTTTTATCGTTGATTTCAGTTTCATTCCATTATGATCAGATAAGATGCATGGTATTATCTCTACTCCTTTATATTGTCTAAGAGTTGCCCTGTGACATAATATATGATCTATTTTTAAGAAGGATCTATGTGCTGCTGAGAAAAAAGTGTGACTGCTTGATGTTGGGTGGTATATTCTATATATGTCAATTAAGTCTAGGTTGTTAATTGTGTTATTGAGCTCTATAGTTTCCTTATTCAACTTTTGTTTGGAAGATCTGTCCAGTGGTGAGAGAGGTGTGTTGAAGTCTCCCATGATTATTGTAATGGTGGTCTATTAGACTCTTGAACTTGAGAAGAGTTTGCTTGATGAACATAGCTGCTCCATTGTTTGGGACATATATATTTATGATTATTATGTCTTGTTGGTGTATGGTTCCCTTGAGTAGTATGTAGTGTCCCTCTTTATCCCTTTTGATTAACTTTGGCTTGAAATCTATTTTATTTGCTATGAGTATGTACACTCCTGCTTGTTTCCGCAGTCCATATGAGTGATATGATTTTTCCCAACCTTTCACCTTCAGTCTATGTATATCTTTTCCTATCAAATGCATCTCCTGTAGGCAGCATATTGTTGGGTCTTGTTTTGTGATCCATTCAACTAGCCTGTGTCTCTTAATTGGTGAGTTTAAGCCATTAACATTTAGGGTTACTATTGAAATATGGTTTGTTCTTCCAGCCATATTTGTTTATTAATGTTACTAAACCTGATTTGTTTTCTTCTTTGATTATTTTCCCCCCTTTATTGTCCTACCTCCCACTGTTGGTTTTCATTGTTAATTTCCATTTCATCTTCCTGTAATGTTTTGCCAAGGATTTTTTGAAGAGATGGTTTTCTAGCTGCAAATTCTTTTAACTTTTGTTTATCGTGGAAGGTTTTAATTTCATCTTCCATCCTGAAGCTTAATTTTGCCGGATACACAAGTCTTGGCTGGAACCCATTTTCTTTCAGTGTTTGAAAATATGTTATTCCAGGATCTTCTAGCTTTCAGAGTCTATGTTGAAAGATCAGCTGTTATCCTGATTGGTTTACCCCTAAATGTAATCTGCTTCCTTTCTCTTGTAGCTTTTAAAATTCTCTCCTGATTCTGTATGTTGGGCATCTTCATTATAATGTGTCTAGGTGTGGATCTCTTATGATTTTGCACATTCGGCGTCCTGTAGGCTTCTAGGATTTGGGATTCTGTCTCATTCTTCAAGTCTGGGAAGTTTTCTCGTATTATTTCATTGAATAGATTGTTTATTCCTTTGGATTGGACCTCCATGCCTTCCTGTATCCCAATGACTCTTAAGTTTGGTCTCTTTATGTTATCTTGCATGTTCTGCTCATGGTTTCTTAACAGTCTTGCTGAGCTGTCTATGTTCTTTTCAAGTTGAAATACTTTGTCTTCATTGTCTGATGTTCTATCTTCTAAGTGTTCTACTCTGCTGGTAGTATTCTCAATTGAGTTTTTAAGTGGGTTTATTGCTTCCTGCCTTTCTAGGATTTCTATTTGTTTGTTTTTTATTACCTCTATCTCCCTGTATAATTGATCCTTTGCTTCTTGGATTTGTTTATGTAATTCCTTGTCAAAGTGATTTTCATTATCTGATTTTGCTGTCTAATGTCTTCCTTGAGACTCCAGATCATCTGAAGCATGTATATCCTGAATTCTTTATCTGACATTCCATCCGTTGCAGCTATTACCTCTTCTAAAGTTGAGTTGACCTGCATTGCTTGTGGTCCTTTCTTGCCTTGTCTTTTCATACTGCTCGCGTTTCTTCCTGCTTAGTAAAACTGTTGTGTTTTTGAAATTTTCCCCCTATTTATTTATATTGCTCTTGTATAGTTGAAAACTCTCCCTTGCAGGGCGGGTAGTGGCTGTGCTCCTCCTCCAATTGGGGTGATCTGTCTACCACGCTGGCAGGCTGCTAGGCCTGCTCTGCTGGTCAGTTGCAGGTCTGCCCACCCTGCGGGCGCGGGTGGAGGCTCTGCTCTGGCCCCACACCAATTGTGGTGACGTGACTACCACGCCCACGGGTCATTGGGCCTGATCCGGATGCAGGCGACAGCTCTGCTCAGCCCCTACTCCAATTGGTGTGACGTGTCTACCATGCCGGCAGGCCTCCGGGCCTGTTCCGCCGTTGGGTCGCAGGTCTGCCTACCTTGCGGGCTCGGGCGGCAGCTCTGCTCGGCCCCCGCTCCAAATGGGGCTACCTGACTGTCACTCCGGCGAGTCGCTGGGCCTTTTCCGGACACGGGCAGCGGCTCTGCTCCGCCCCCACTCCAACCAGTGTGACGTGTCTGTCTTGCTGGCCGGCCGCTGGGCCCGTTCCGCCTGTGGGCCGCCGGTCTGCCTACCTTGCGAGCTCGGGCGGGGGCTCTGCTCGGCCCCCACTCCAAATGGGGTGACTTGACTGCCACGCCGGTGGGTCTCTGGACCTTTTCCGGGCACAGGCAGTGGCCCCGTTCAACCCCCACTCCAATCGGTGCGACGTGTCCACCACGCTGGCAGGCCACCGGGCCTGTCCCGCTGGTGGGTCGCAGGTCTGCCTACCTTGCAGGCTCGGGCGGCGGCTCTGCTCGGCCCCTACTCCAAATGGGGTGACTTGACTACCACGCCATCGGGTCACTTGTCCTGATCCAGGCGTGGGCGGCTGCTCTCTTCGGCCCCAGCTGCAGTTGGGGTGACGTGATACCATGCAGGCGGGTCGCTTGGCCTGTTCTGGGCACTGGCGGCAGCTCCACTCTGCCACTCTGGCCCCCACAGCACCCAGCAGGACGCGGACTGAGAAGCAGTTTCCGCGGGATCCCCAGCCCTGGGCCAAAGCAGCTCCGGGAGCCAGAACCCGGCTGCTCAGAGCTCGGTGCACGGTCCGCTAGGAGCAGGCTCCAAGAAGCAGTCTCCGCGGGTTCCCCAGCCCTGGGCCAAAGCAGCTCCGGGAGCCAGAACCCAGCCGCCCCAAGCTCGGTGCACGCTCTGCTAGGGGCGAGCTCCAAGAAGCAGACTCCACAGGTTCCCCCAGCCCTGGGCCAAAACAGTTCCGGGAGCCAGAACCCGGCCGCCCCAAGCTCGGTGCACGGTCCGCTAGGAGCAGGCTCCAAGAAACAGTCTCCATGGGTTCCCCAGCCCTGGGCCAAAGCAGCTCCGGGAGCCAGAACCCGGCTGCTCAGAGCTCGGTGCACGCTCTGCTAGGGGTGAGCTCCAAGAAGCCGTCTCCACGGGTTCTCTAGCCCTGAGCCTGATCTATCTGTCTACGAGACGCAGACAAATAACAGCCTGAAATCACCTGCTCCGTAGCTGAATGAGCTGAGATCAGTAGAAAACAGGGATGATTACGTCAGCTCTCCAAGATGGCGGCCGCTGGCCTCCTCCGTGGACCGACCGGTGTGGAGAACCGAACTGGACCGCTTCCCTCCTCCATCTCAAACCCAGAACTAAGCTCTGAGCGCAGTCATTGTATCGCTGGCCAGAGCCCACAGAATCCGCAGCGCTGCACCTCCTCGCCGCCACCTCGCCGCTTCCCAGCGCACGCCGCAGGCTCCAGCCACAGGGCAATCCGCCGAACAAGCCCTGCAACCCTCCGTGTGGAGAAATCGCCTGCGACCAAGCCCCCGCCGCCGATCCTCACGTGATGAAAATCCCTCCACTAGATTCTGGAGCACCTCAATTTCGCTGGAAATTCCCAACAAGACAGCCTTCAGCTGTTTTAACTCGTCATTCTCCCGAACAGTGACGCGGCACACGGGGGTGATGCACTCCCTTCGCCGCCATCTTCCTCCAGCCCAGCAATTTATGATCATTAAAGAAATCTGAAGAATGATTGGAGAATAAAGGTAAAATCAAATGCAGAGATACTAGAAAAAGACCCTGCAGAAAGATTGGTCTCCTCTTTTCTCATTGCTGAGAAATATTTCTTGGAAACATAATTTTAATAACTTAATTAAAGTCTTCTACATGATATTTCACAATTTCTTATAATATTCTTTTAATTTTTAAATTGAAGGACATTTCCAATTTTTTCTGTATAATTAAGGCTAAAATGATTATTCTTATTTAAAGAACTTTGCCTCTCTCCTTATTTATTTGTGATAAATTTTTACAACCAAATTTACTGAGAAAAAAATCAGAAAGTTTTATTTTCTTGATAATATAGGGAAACTGCTACTCAAAGCATGTATATGAGTGCTTCAGTCAACATTGTTACTGTTCACTACAAACCCTTACCAATGCTAATTAGCAACATTTTTAATCTTTGCCAATTTAATAGGTGAAAACTTATAACTAGTTTACATATGTATTGCCATAATTATTAGTCAATTAAATATTTCTTATAGTTATTTGCCATTATGTATTTCAGTCACTATGTATTTGCTGATTTTTAAGGGTTTTTGTATTTTAATCACAGATTTGTAAAAATTTTATATATTAGAAACTATAACATTTATACTTGATACATTTTGTATAAATAATAAAATATATTGATCTATTTAAATTAATTTTCCAATGTTATGAATGAAAAATCTTTTCCTATCTTAAATCAGGTTTAAAAATTAGGGGGGAATACATGATAATCTTTTTACCATATAATTCTTTGATCTAGTGAGGTTGACTATCTTTTCTATTTAGTAGGATTTTAGTAAATTACTAATATTGATATTAAAATATTTTATCTGATAACTTGTTCTATGCTTTCATTTTTCTATGTTTCCATGTTATTCTTTTGTTTCTACAGAAATTGCTTTCTTCTCCAATCATTTGAAAGTTGTGTATTTCACTTATTTCCTTACAGACTTGTACTATTAAGCTTTTTTCCAAACTCCCTTTGGCCGATATTTCAAGAATAATATCATCCCAAATGAAATAGCATGCTTTATCAGACAATTACATAAATTAGGGATGTTAGCCTCCTTTAATTTCCCTCCGCACACCATCTCAATTTCCAGCATACTTTAAAACAACTAGGGCTTGAAGTATTTTTTAATATTACATAAATTTTGTTTCAGGAATATACTTATATTGTGTTTTACAAACGTATGTGTAACATGAGAATTCACTGACGGATAATGACAAGAAATTGTACTGATTAGGGATAATTTGTTATGTGGTTTATGTATTATCTTGTTTAACAAGAGCATCACTTATTCAGATGAAATGCTTTAAACCTGATACTTTATTAATTTTATCTCATTGACCCACCAGCCATTTTCATATGGTGACAAAGTATGGAGGGGCTACTATGTTACTAATGGTTTGTGATGAGATCCTTTTGCTGGCCACTGAAAGAGATGAAGAGGAAAAGGTCAGGACCCTCACAAGAACAGTCTGTATGTTCTATGTCTTTCTGTTCAAGAGTTTGGAACCCTGAACACTCACACAACATAATACTTTCCTAGGATTTAACACCTGCCATTTTTAGAAATGATTTAAAGTTATGTTTTCATGGTGCCTTTTTCAAATTCTCTCAGCTCTGTATATCTTTGCTTCTCAGTAAAATATGCTGGCAATCTAAGAGTCATAACAATTTATTTCATTGTTCCCTTGAGGGGAAAATAGTTTGTTGTTATTAAATAAAAGGCAAGCTATGGAAAGAGTGACTGGATTTCCAAATATAATTTCAGATGTATCTTGCTTTACTCAATAAAGCAAGCAGCAGTACAAATTGAGTTTTTATAAATCCAGTTATATATTAAGTGCACAAAGGAAGCTTGTTAATTTAAATTTATCAGGTGAATCCTTTTTGGAAAAGTATCATAAATCATTTTCTAATTTGTATTATATATGTGAACTTTGAAAAATCAGGGTAACTGAGTTCTAAATCAGTATACTTTCTTCATTAATGTTACATTTATAAAGGAAAAGCACAGTAACCCCTTAATCAAAAGGTGGAAACAATTTCTTTACATAATAAGGTTTTTGGTTACCAAAATAGGAATTAAATGAATATTACCTAAATTCATGAAAGAAAAAGAAACCAGATGATGGACAACAGGTAAGCAGGTGTAAGAAGACACAGGATGATATGGAGTATGTTACCCAAATATCACAGGAGCAGTATCAAGTACTGAGTGCCAAAGAAACAACTGAGGACACTATTTCCATACCACCTGTCAGATATGGGGGGGGGAGAGAGAGAGAGAGAGAGAGAGAGAGAGAGAGTCAGTCAGTCAAAAAGAGCACTGAGGTCAAGAAATTAAGAAAAATGAATGTGAATGATAAACAAAAAAAAGATATATAACTTTTGAAAATTTTGAACAGTACAATGAATGAGCTACAAATTTGCAAATTCAAAGGAGGACTCTTAAACCATAATGTTGAATAAAACTAGAATATCACAATGCTCTGTATACAGTATGGTCCCATTTATATTCAAAATGTACCAAGTTAAGCATGGGTGTATTGCAACCAAAATCACCTATGCATCAGTGACATCATGCTGATAGCTTAAATTTGGACATGGTGAGATTATTTGTAGCATGGAAGTAAGCATATTATACCAAAAAAATAAATAAATCTCTACTTTATTTAGAGTCTTCTTTATTTAGAGTTAAACATTTACCAGCACACCACCCTATCCAACCATCCACAAGGATATGGTAATGAATCAGATTTGTTGGCTCTCTACTCTGAGTTTGTATACCCTGTTTCTCTTTTTTCATTGATGGTGTCACCAGCTGTCAACTTCCACAAATGAAAACCCAGATTCTTAACTCTTCCCCTACTTTATTTTCACACCCAATCAGTTAACAGGTAATAGTCTTATGTTCAAAACTTCTCCTTTCCTCCTCTGCTTCTGCAGCCAAAATAGTCTATGACCTGCAACCAAAATCGTATATGCACTTCCAGGGTTTCTATTCAAAATATTCCAAAACCAATTATGACTAGGCTTGACCTCATCAGAACAGAAGCCAGGTGGAGTCAATCTGGTTACAGGTCCCAGGTCTCCAGGGGGTGCACCAGATGACCAGAACTGTGGGGGTGGGGCACCCCAGAGCTCAGGGCAGCAGCTTTTTAACAACTGAAGGGATGATATTTCAATATTCAGTTAAAAATACAAGTGTGTGACTGATGAATATCTGTCAGCAAACAAGGGATAGGTGAGAAGGATGTGCATGCACCTTCAATTTTTAGGGCATGTTTTGGAATTTCCATGTATCACATATACATACATCTTGCCAGAACTGAGTCAGATGGCCCTATTTACTCCTAAGAGAGGCTCAGGAATTTACTAGGCAATGATATGCCCACCCCCTAAAAAATCTGAGATGTATTTTTACTAATGTGAAGAAATAAATAGGTGATACAAAATATTAATTAATTCCTCAATGGTGAAACACAATTTTTTTAATCTACAGGTTAGAAACAAATATAAAAGGTTTTATGGGGAAACTATTGGACTGTTGGTCACAGTGAAGGTCCTGCATTTTCTGGTATGGTGGTCATGTATGGTCTCCTTTATTGAAATTATTATTACTGCTGTTTATTCTATAAAATTACTCAAATATATGATCACACCATCTCAGCCAACATATAAATCCTTCTGTTTTAAGGGATCAATAAACTCTGGGTCAGCTTATTTTTATCCCGCTTTTTGTATCTATAGGAAAATAAATGAAGTCAACTTTATTTTTCTTACTTTCCACTCCAGTGGTCTAAAGCTTGCTTCCTATCAATAAGCCCCACTTCCAAAAATGTATTTATCATAGCCCTTTTTAAATTTATGTGTCTAGTTCTATAATTATATAAAAGTTCTTACCTTAAAATGACTAGGTGACTCATAACTTTGGCAAATTGACTACAGTTCAAAAGTGATTTGCTAAGCCCAAGCAGGAAAATATTGCAATCAAAGTATGCATTCAATTTGCTAAGCTTCAATTATATTTCTCAAATAGTTCTCTTCTCTTGGGCATAATAGTAAAATCTATCAAAATTTCCATCTGGCCTCAAATTAATAAACACTGGCCTTCTGCCCTGAACAAGACAGCAGTAGTGCTAAGGTGAAGAAACCATAATGAGATACAGTTATGAACTGTAGGTGTTTGACTTGAAGCAATAATACAGGTGTTTTTTTGTTGTTGTTTTTGTTTTTGTTTTCTTGGGGTTTTTGTTTTGTTGTTTTGTTTTTTAGGTATGGGAAAAACTTTTGTTTATCCTAGTAGTTCTTCTTTCTGGACTTCTGAGTATGAATTACTTCTAGAGGCCAAACATGTCCCTTAGTAGACATTTGAGCATAATTGAGAGCTGATTTGGTAAGCCTGCCTACATTAAGGGCATTCTCCAGAGCAAAATTAAATTTAAACTAACAGCCTTTCATGAATCTCTGGCTAATCAGAAGCTGAGGGCTTGCAGGTCAAGGATGGCTGACTAGTCTCCTAGTGCAACCAGGAAGCCTTCCACAGCACAGTTAAAGCAGATGTTCTACCCACTCCCATCTCTCCCTTCCAACTCCTGCTTCCCTTGTTGGTGGTCAGCAAACACTTGTGGGATGGGACAAGAGTTAATAATATATTTTTCAGGCTTCTTCCATATGAACCTGCTAAGGAGGATCCTACCATGGCCCTGTTAGTCTCTTTGAGTCTTCCACCATAACAAGAGTAGCTTTGTATGTCAGGAAAAGGGTTAATAAAGAAAGACCAGGTGTATGTAGAAGACGAAGGAAAGACATCTTAGAGTTGTGAAGTAACAAATACAGGAACAGCTGTGCATACGAAGGTGGTGTATGGCATAGGAAATTGGAAATGCTTGGAATCCAATGGGAATTCTAAGAATCATAATACTTAGGAAATATAAGAATATGTATGAGAGCCGAGGCCCAGGTCAGGCCCAGCACCACCCCCTGGGCCCACCTGGGAACCCAAGGTTAGCCTAGCCCACCTCCAAATTGGGACACTGCAGCCATTGCCATAACCCTCCCCATGCAATAGCCTCCACCTTGCAACATCAGACAGGGCCTAGAAGCAGCTGCTTCTTGGAGCAGGCATCCCAAAGCCAGTGTAAGGCCTACCATTTCAGCCCCATCTCTGAAAGACTTTGCATCCATCTTGGGACACCTCTGCTGCTATCTCTAGTTACCTCCGCTATTGCCACCACCACCTTTAGTTGTAGTACTATCCATAGTGGGACACCAGCAGGGTCTGGAAGCCCAATACCAAGGTGAGGTATAGATAATCTGCATGGACACTATAAGATTGTAGAAATTATAATACCTCAGATTTGCACTTCAAGAGAGGAAGACACCTAGACAAAATGAAAAAATAAGGGAAGAAAGGGCCCCAAACAAACAAAGATACTACAATAATAGAATCCACGGATGGTGCAGTTGATGAAATGTCAGAGAAGGAGTTCATAATGCACATAATTAAAATGATCTGTGAATTAAAGAATGACCTAAGTGAACAAATACAGGCAACCCTTGATCACACCAACAAAGAGGTAAGGGAGCAAATACAGGTGGCAAAAATTACTTGAAGAAGGAGATAGAGAGAGATTCTGACAATAACAAACAATCAGAAATCCTTGAAATGAAGGACACAATAAACCAAATTAAAAAACTCAATAAAAAGCATCATCAATAGACTAGATCACTTGGAAGACAGAATGTCAGATAATGAAGACAAAGTGTACAATCTTGAAAATATAGTTGATCACATAGTGAAGACAGTAAGAAATCATGAGCAGAACATCCATGAATTATGGGATTGCATCAAAAGACCAAATATAAGAATTATTGGGATAGAGGAAAGCACAGAAATTCAAACCAAAAGAGTGCACAATCTCTTCAATGAAATAATATCAGGAAATTTCCGTAACATGAAGAATGAATTGGAAAATCAAGAATAACATTTCACATTTTTTTCAAAAAAAAAGTCTTATAGGACATCAAATGTACAAAATTACAACAAATCTACACCAAGGCACATTAAAATGAACATGCCTAGCATATAGAATAAGGATAGAATCTTAAAGGCTGCAAGAGAGACAAATCAGATCACACATAGAGGGAGACCAATTTGTATCTCAGCAGATTTCTCAACCCAGACCCTCAAAGCCAGGAGATTCTGAAACAACCTATAACAAGCTCTGAAAGAAAAATGGATGCTAACCAAGAATCTTATATCGAGCAAAAATAAGTTTCAGATTTGATGATGAAATAAAATGTTTTCATGATAAACAAAAGTAAAAAGAATTTACAGTGAGAAAGCCTACACTACAGAGCATTCTCAGCAACTATTCCAGGAGGAGGAAATAAAAAACAATGAAAATCAGCAAAGGGAGGAACTATGCTAAAGGAAAGGCCAATCAAAGGAGAAACCAAGTCAAGTTAAAAACCAAAAATGAACCAAAATGTCTGGGAATACAAATCATATTTCAATAATAACCCTGAATATGAATAGCCTAAACTCATCAATTAAAATATATAGACTAACAAATTGGATTTTTAAAAAAAGATCCAAAAATACATTACCTTCATGAGACTCATCTCACAGGAAAAGATATCCACAGACTGAAGGTGAAAGGGTGGGGAAAAAAATGTACCACTCACATGGACCACATAACAAGCAGGAGTTTCCATCATCATATCAGATAAAGTGGACTTCAAAACAAAGCTAGTGAAAAGGGATAGGAAGGACATTTCATACTGCTTAAGGGATTCATACATCAACACAACATAACAATCATAAATATCTATGCCCCCAAATATGGGACATTTATGTATGTCAAACAAACTCTTCTCAAATACAAGAACCAAACAGACCACAACAAAATAATAGTGGATGACTATAATACACCTCTCTCACCACTGGATAGATCTTCCAAACAAAAACTAAACAAAGAAACTATACAACTCAATAATACAATCAATAATTTGGACTTAACAGACATATATAGAATATTTCATCCATCAACAAGCAAATATACTTTCTTCTCAGCAGCACATGGATCCTTCTCCAAAATAGACCATAGGTTATGCCACAAAGCAAGTTTTAGCAAATAAAAGAAAAAAAAAATATAGAGATACTACCCTGCATTCTATCAGACCATAATGGAATGAATTTAGAAATTAATAATAAAAGTAAAAAAAGAGAAGCTACTCCAACACCTGGGGACTAAACAATATGCTATTGAATGACACATGGATAACAAAAGACATCGGGGAGGCAATAAATTGGTACAACGTAAAGATATTATAATTCCTTTCCCTCATCACCCCATATTCCAAGATGAAAGGAAAGAAGCTATCTGACACAATAACTCTCAAGTATTGTCAGCTCCTGACTCAGCCTCCCTCACTTTTCAAATTACTTTTACAGGCAACTGAGAGAACACAGTCTTGGTTGGTTATTGTGTGTAGTGTAGTCAACCAGAGTGGTCAGGAGTAAAGAAGTCTGGACCAAGAAAGAAGTCTAGAGGCCTCCCTGTAGAAGAAGTAGACCAGAGATAGCCACAGGACAATGTTATCTTCCTCATGTATCTAGATAAACCTGCGCTCTCTGTGTCCTTCCTAGATTGCTCCAACTTCCTTCCTTTGCTTTGTCATGTCTGATCTCTGCAACTCTTTTCAGAAGCCAGAAGACTCTTGTAACTTCATTCACATGGAGACAGTACAGCAGGAAAAAAAAAAAAAAAACATTTCAAAAAGTCCGTGATGATAAGGGAGGGACAGAACTCATAATCAGGCCAAGCTGGTTCCAAACCATGACTTGACCATTTATTTTCTTGGAGAAATTACTTAAGAAGCTGTAGTTTCCTTGTGTGTAAAGTGGGGATAATGACAGAAACTGTGACATCGGGTTATCCTGATGATTGAATGAGACAGAAATGGTAAAACTCCATAGGACACCTGTATCAGTCCATCTTCTACAGCCAATAATACAATACCACAGACTGGGTAAGTTATTAAGAAAAGAGGTTTATTTTGGCTTACAGTTCTGATCCAACATCAAGGGACAATTTCTGATGATGGCTTCTTGCTGGTAGAGTGTCCAGTTAGTGCAGGGCATCCCATGGAAAGGAACTGGGAATGTGCATGTGCGTGTCTCTTCTGGTTTCTCCCCGTCTTCTCAGAAAGCCACCAGTAATCAATTATCAGGATTCCACCCTGACGACTTAATCCTAATCACTCCCCAAAAGCCCTGGATCTAACCACCATAGTCAGATTAAGTTCCCACTCTCTTTATACCTCACAGTGAGGATTGACTTTTAACACTTTTAGTACATGTTTCTCAATGATAAACTGCCCCTGGGTTCAATCCCCAGTACAAAACTTAGTGACTTTGAAGTCCCACTATGTTTAAAAGCAATCCAAGGACAGAACCCCAGGTAGAACTGAGCGTAGGGCCATGACTAAAAGAAAGTACTATAGACAATTCAAGAAATTAGTGACTAAGAAGTAGAAAAGGAAGCACATAAAAGAGCATCAAGGCTGGATCAGAAGTGTGTGAATCCAAAGCTTATTACAGAAGGAAATGTTGTAGTCAGCAGCCTTTCCCTGTGACGGGGCCTGTCTTTCCCCAGACCCCTCCTCACTTCCTCAGTGCATCCACTGAACGTCCATGATAAAAGCACGATATATAGCAAGGCATGTTTGCTTGGCTGAGACTTTCACCGTCGGAGCCATTTACTCTCTAGTATGCCAACAACTTCCGCACTGAGTCCATGTGAGAGCCCCATGAAAGCTCTGAGTCATGATTCAGCTCAATTCTATTTACCAAACTCCCTGAGACTTTTAAAAATCACTTTAGTGGAGTTATAATCAGGAGAAAACAAGTTCCACAGAAGGACCTGCTGAGAGGGCAGCTGGAAAGTGTCCTGAGCAATTACAGATCAGCAGCAATCCTTCCCATTTCATCTTGAGAATCACGGCACATTCAAAGTCTGGAGGAGAAAAATCAGAGGGCTCATGAAAAATAAAGGATGGGTGAAAGAGAGTGTCTGCAAGTTTCCCTGCGTCCTGCCTCTATCGTGTTCATCGCACGGGCTTGCATGGCATTTACTAGCCAAGCTCTATTCTGAACCAATACCATACAGTTAAAAGCTGAGGTTGTATTCTTTAGTAGACGAGAACTGGAGGAGTGTGTTTTTGCACACTTACTTTATCAAACCATTCCAACACTTTTGCCTGGTGATCTTTTCAGTAACATCATTCCTTTAGTTTTCAAGCAACAGTGATGATCCCTGATGTACGCACCAAACGTTAGCATAGCTCACTGATATTTTTAGGCTCCTCTTTCCAGATATATAGAAATATTGTTCTTATGCTCTTGAGGTTAGTCCTGGCCAGACGATTTGGTTCAGCCAATGAAATACATGTAGATAAGAAATTATCACTTCTGATCAGAGTATTTAATTGCCCTAGCTCTGATGTCTGGCCCAGCTTCCTTGCTGTATGTGTTGGCACAGAATTGTGGGAAGAGCCCAGCAGCCTGAGCTACTACATGAACCTGCTCCCCAGAAATTGATCTAAAACCCCACCGGGCCCACCGTAAGCAAGAAATAAACTCCTTCTCTGTGTTGCCACTGAGGTTTCCAGGTTGTTCATTTATTACAGCATAAACCAACAATAGACGAACAGGTTGTATCAGTTGCATTTGTGTTAGGCTGACAGAAACAGAAAACTCCACTTCCATGGCCTAAAAAATGTAAGACACATTTTTGGCTCACATCATAAAAGACTTAAGGAAGTAAATCAAGGGCTAAGGACTGATAGGAAGGTTCAGTGGTGTCTTCCAAGATCCTATCTCCTTCCATTTTCCTAGTCCACCCTCTCTGATCCCGGCATTAGTGCTCAAGGTATCAATGGCACCTTCCCCTACATGCATTTCATCCCCTGAGCACAAAGAAGAGGCAAGCTTCTGTCTTTTACTTGGAAGGGAAAATTTCAGTCAGTTCAGGCTGTTTAGCAGAACACCATGGACTGGGTAGCTTAAAAAATAAGACTTTGGGGGCTGGGGTTGTGGCTCAGTGGCAGAGCGCTTGCCTCATACATGTGAGGCACTGGGTTCAATTTATATGCCTCATAAAAATAAATAAACAAAATAAAGATGTATCATCTATAACTAAAAAAAAAAAGCTTTAAAAAATATATTTAAAACAACTTTATTTCTAGAGGCTGGGAAGTCCAAGATCAAGGTGCCAACAGATCTGGTGTCAGGTGAGGGCATTTTTCAGGGTTTGCAGTCAACTGTCTTCTCGTTGTATCCTCACATGACCAAGAGAAATCATCTCTCATGACTCTTCTCATGAAGGCTCCATCCACCCTCATGACCTATTACCTCACTAAGACCTACTTCCTAATGTCATCATGTTGGGGGTTAGGATTTCAACATAGGAATTTAGGGGGTGGGTGCACATTCAGTCCATAACAGAGGCCCCCTCTGAAATTTGCCTTCATCTCACTGGCACAAAAATGGGCACTATGGAAAGATGGGTAGCTTCCTAGCTTCTCAAGCAGAGGATGAGATGGGAAAGGAGGTTTAGGATTTGCCAATCCATGATTTCTCTCACCATGCAATTATTGAGAAAATTAAAGTAGTGCTTAAATGCAGATTGCTTTTTAAAATGCTAATAGCTTGCTCAGGTTTGGTGGTGCTTGCCTGTAAACCCACAGGCTAAGGAGGTTAAGGTAGGAGGATCTCAAGTTCAAAGTCAGGCTCAGCAACTTCTTGAGGCCCTACGCAGCTCAGTGAGACCATGTCTCTAAATAAATAAAAATTTAAAAATAAAAAATAAAAAAGCTTGGGATGTGGCTTAGTGATTAAGTGCCCCTGGGTTCAATCCCCAGTACCTCCCAAAAAATGTTAATAGATCACAAAACCAAATTTCAAATACAGCATTAAAGATGTCTTATATAATAAAAAAATACTATGTTAAAGCAAAATATCGACATATCTTCCACTTTAGTGTGTACATCCACTGTTCTGGACTCAGGGACAATGTCGAAGGATCAAGACTATCCTCAGAAAAATTGGTAGAAGTACTGATCCCATGTACCAAACCATGTACCAAACCATTGCTGTAATTTGAACATGTCTTAGCCTCCAGACACACACTGAATTTCACAGGAGTTCAAAGTCTGATCAGATCATGGAAAGGGCGATGCGTATTCATGCATCTCACAGACACTGATGAAGACCATATTGAGGAGGGTAGTAGCTTACTGAACATAAGAGCAACAATCACAAGGAGTGAGGGGCTCTAAAGTAGATCATCTACCAGCTGCATCATAAAGCCTGATTGGCTAGCAGGTTGAATGAGTTCATAAAATGAGAAGAGAGGCTGTGGAGTTTATGACAAAATACCAGAATGTCATTTGTTCCATTGATTTGTATCATTGCTAAAACTTACAATTATTCAAAAACTTTGTCTTCAAGGAAGTCACAACCTGGAAAAAAAAGTCCAGACTGATTAGCAGTATCTATGGTGAATTCATACAAGACCATAACAGTGATACTTATAAGTACAGATCTGGCTCTGAGGAGGAAATACTCAAAGTAAGAAGTACAGAGAGGATCGGAGAAGACTGCAGAACCTGATGTTTAAGTTGTGTGTTGAATGATTGAATAGAACCTTGCTAGGAAAAATGTTGGGGAAGAGATCCTTCTAAGCAAAGGAAAAAGACATTCACAGTGTTTTTTCCCAGAATCACAGAACATGAAGATGGCTGTGAGCTTCACATGTTTCATAACCCCATCTTAAACAAAATTTTTAAAAAATTTCAGCAAAGTTATATGTACCTGTTATCACTAGATTTTTAATGAGACAAAGTGCACAAAATGATGGTAATGAAGAAAAATAAGTAAGGAGTAACAAAAGATCCAGTGTTCATTGCAAGATGCTTTCAAAAGTCTGTCCCTCTCAAACATGCAGCTATGATTTGGAAAGCCAAATGTGCTACTGTTTTTATAGGTGATTCCATAAGATACAGTGAAACAGCACATATTTTTTCCATGGGAACTAAGAAATGTTTTTGTGAGAGCATGTGAATGTCATTGAAAAACCATAAGATTTGGTGTTTCTTAAATGTCTCATTTTAAAGAGCCCTCAAAACACTGAACCCCTCTGTGATATTTCACTCTTACTCCTTCATACTTTCCTCTCTAATAGCCATTAGAATGCCGGGAAGAAATCACACAGAACCAAAGACTTGTCAGTCTGTCCAGCTACAGCCAATCAAATCATAAATGGGTAAAAAGGAGCAATTCACCCACTACAACTGTACACACTTAATCCACCTATAGCACATATGTGTCCTTGATCTTCTAGATGATGAAAATCTGGAATAAGGCAAATGTCTTGTAAACTTCATGAAAACATAATGCACATTCTCTTTATCTTTACAAGCTACTATAACTAAGGTAGAGCATCTACCAGCTGCATCATAAAACCTGACTGGCTAGCAGGTTGAATGAGTACATAAAATGAGAAGAGAGGCTGTGGAGTTTATGACAAAATACCAAAATGTCATTTGTTCCATTGATTTGTATCATTGCTAAAACTTATGATTATTCAAATGCAAAGAAAATAGAGGTTTATGCAATAAGAATATCATAGCACTCATTAAATGACAGGAAAGCATTGTTTTAGGTGCTTTTCAAATACTGACTCCTTGAGTCTTCCCAACAACCCCCTGGTAGCATCTTTGTTTCTGGGCTGGGATGAATTCACCCAGAGAATAAGGGAACTTCGGAGTTCCAAAGAAAAATTAGGGCTCTGAGTAATAGATGCTTGGGTAGAAGCCAAAAGGTGCCCACATAATGAGAAACATCACCAAGACCCAGCCCACATCTTCTGTCTCAGACTAATGAGCCCTCCCTACACCCTGCAACCCTTTTCCCAGAACAGAGGCATGAATCACCCGTACAATTAAGGCTCATTCTCAGTCATACATCAAACACTTCATTCATTCACCTAATTTTGTTAAGCAGGATGATCACTGTTTTCTTTACATACATGAGGAAATTATATTTCAAAAATGTTTCTTACTAATGTCACCCTATGTGATAGAGAAGAAGCTCGTGGAAGAAATTCTTCATTTTACTGGAAACTTCACCTTTCTCTCCACACAATACTGTAGAGTGACTCTACTTTCAGTTCAGAGATATGTGGGAGAGAATGTTTACAAGTGAGATTGATGTTTATAAAAAGTTAGGGAAGGGGAAAACTCAATAAGGTTTGTGTACTCTAAGTCCCTCAGAAATGTAAACCATGTTCTCTGTGTCTTTTGTATACTACTGAATCTTCTGTCAGGATAATTTTAGTTTTAATCCAATGTAAATTCAGCTATGAGGGCTGAGAAAATCTCTGGGGAGGAAATTATCTGTGGCACTAAATAAAAGCTATCTGCAAAGGCAAAGAGGTCCAGAGAACAAAGAAGTGTGGAAAGGCCCCAACAGATGATGAGAGGAAAAGACCATCACAATGGGGAAGTCACAACCAGCTCAAGAATGAATTCGTAACTCATTATCCAGATGAGGACTTAAGAGGTTCCTAGAGTCTACCTCAAAGTGAAGCAGTTCCACAGACTTCCTGTCTACACCCACAGAAAGCCACCCTGCTTGGGATCCTCCATGAGCTCATCTGTCTCATCTACCATCCGCAGAGGGACTGCTGTCCTCCAAGCAGGAAGAAATGGTCTTGGGCCCGATATCTTTTCTTTATAAGCCTCTAAAATCATTTTCTCTGGGTAAAGAGAAGCGTCATTAAACAAGAATACATGAAAGTGGAATGTACAGCCCGCCAAAGAACTCTCACCCCTCTCTTTTATATTTAGACTTTGTTCCTTCAACAATCATTCATCAAGTGCCTAAATGTGGCAGGCGCTTCTCAGCACATGTGAACAAAATACACACAATTACCTCTGCCTCCTCCGGGAGACCTACATTCTAGTGGATTTTAGATTCTGGTTGTCGTGGAGGGAAACTGGCTGGGGAAAAGAACATATTGGAAAGCTTTATTAAAGTTTTTGAAAAGTCCAATTGTCCAATATGAATCTTCAGTTTTGAAATATCATGAATGCAGCTCTCCTCCCTCCCCCCCATCCCCCCACTCCCAGCCAAACACCAGAATTATGATGGTATTTTAAGAGAATGGAGAGAGCACATGTACCATCAATTTCATAAACACTCATCTAAATCTGCTCCTTGATTGTCAGTTATTTCTGATTTGGTTGAATAAAAAATGGGGGAACAGAGGGCTTTATTGCCCACACTATGCCAAACCAAGAATTGGCTGTAAAATAATCTAAAATCATTAAGTCAGAGTTGAAGGGTTTTTAAAACAGAAAAAGATAGGGTCATAGACCCCAGTACAAAGATATTACCCAACAGAGGAAAACAAATATTGAATTACACCATGTAAAAATAACAACTGATGAACTAGACATCAGGGAAGTTTTATTTCACCACTAGCAGTGCTCCGTAACAGCCCCTGGCTAGACATGAAGAGCTGGTCAGTTGTCTAGACCCCATCAGATCTGTGTTCTTATTCTTAACAGATGCCTCGTTTTGCAGGGTAATTTAGCATCATCCATGAAGGAATTAACCAAATGACTCATGGAGTTTGTAATGAGCTCAGGAGCTTTCACCTGTAATACCTACAAACAAGATCTCAAGTTGCTGGGGTATGGGTTTCTTAGCGACCACATGTTATTAGTCACAAGAGACACAGGAAGATTAAAAACCCCTTTAATTTCTATTAAATCAAAGGGTAAACTCTAGTGTGGTTCATTAAGTGTGGGCTTGATGTAACAGCAGCATTTCAGCTGTGCAACATTTGCTGAAGAGTTATGGTCATTTGAATAGATTGATTACAGGGTGCAGTTTATTCAGATATAGTAAATCCAGATAAATAGAAGTTGTTAAGTGTCCAATTGCTATAAAGTAAGAAAGAGAAGAAATCGAACATTGAGTGACTCCTGACAGGTATCTTCTGACATTTACTCTTTACAGAAAATATGTGCTTGGTATTCTTATGTCACTTTATAGATAAGGAAACTGAGATTCAGAGAGGTAAAGTAGTTTGAGTAACTCGCCCTTGGTCACAATCATAAAAGGTAGTGAAGCCAAGATATAAAGACAAATTGTGATTGTCCAGGTGCTCATACTTGCACAAAAACCTGTTCAGCACTACCAGGTTCAGTGGGGAGCAGCTACAATCTCTGCATTTGATGTCAAGAAGAAAAAGCATATAGATACTGAAGCTAAAAAAAATTAAAAATAAAAATAACACACAGCAAAAATGTATAATAATGCCAGATAGTTTTTATTCATATGATATATATAATGTATATATAGCACTTGATGCTTCTGTTTATGTTGAGTTTCTTAATGATCAAAAAGCTCCTGACACACATATTTTAAGTAAGAAGTACTTCCATGTCTTTGTTTAACATCTGATATTTGAGAGAAACTGAGAATAATCTTCACACTTATAAGAATTTAGACTTTACTAAAACATATCGTACAGCCTGAAAACACTGGCCTAGATTTTAGTTCCCAGACAAGAGTCGGGAGCCAAAGCACCCAGAAGCCATTTACTCTCTGAGGAATGCTATTAAATATTTTTCCATAAATCCAAATTACAAAACATACAATGATGTAGTAAATTGAATACCACATGAGCACAGACAAGTGATTGCCAGTGCTCCTGTTTAGGAAAATGCATGAAACAAAACTGAACTTTGAGAATGGCCCTTCTAATGCTTTTGAATGACATTTCTCCAAACCAAACAACATCTTTCTCAATAGAGGATGTTCTCCATCCACATTATAGAATTCCCAAAGAGATCCCTAAAAACGTGCAAGATGTCAGGTTAAGAACGCTGACCTACAAACCTCCAGATTTTGATACTCATTCATTTGCAAAGTTATAACAATGCAATTCACATCTATCTGCTAGTCCAATGCCCCCTGGAGTGCCATATTTTTATTGAGAAAATTGCAGTCAATGTATACTGAGGGCCCACTATCTATAAGCTCAGTATCCAGTGGTTTATCTTAGTTTTACAAAATGCTTAAGGATGCATTATAATCTTCATTTTTAGATGAAGAATGTGACATACACAGAAATTGCCTTGCCCAAAATCAGTCAGTAAATAATCATAGCTCATTATAACATGATAATAGCAGTTTTGCTGATCTCATGGAATTATAGGAGCTTCAAAATTTTTAAACTTTCTCCAAAATTTACTATATCATCATCACTGTAAACATAATTGCTACCAACATCAGCATTATCATCATCGTCCATGGGTCACCTTTTAAAAAGGGCATTAAAGAAATGTGTCATTTTTTTAATAACAAATATTAACATCAAAGCAATCTTACTTGGCTTTCATATAATTTTCATCAAGACAATTCTAATGACAGAAAAGTTTCCCTGAAGCAAACCAAAGCAAACTTGAAGAATATTGTTTTATTTGGCCTGAGGAAGAAAAGAAAAGAACTCAAGAGCCAGTAACTATTCAGTGATTGCAATTATTCTTTTTGGTTATACAAACAACCTAACAGGACAGCAGGAAAGACAGAAAATAGAGGAAGAGATATCATGGTCAACCTGACCACACTTACACAGGCATTGTCAGCATTTTACTTAGCTGTTTTAGTTTGGGAATATTAATACCCTACAAAGCTATATTCAACATATTTCCATGTCTTTGTTTAACATTTGATATTTGAGAGAAAGTGAGAATAATCTTCACACTTATAAGAATTTAGACTTTACTAAAACACTGGCCTAGTTTTAAAATTATGGATCTTGCTTTTAATTCACAAATACTATATCCTCATTTTAGAAGGTTGTTATGTGTTCTCTATAACCTTTACTTACATTGTATATGACACACTATGTATTATTAACAATAGTCTTATTGGGAAATTCTAATGTTTCATAATTATAATTCTATGATTTAACAAAAATGTTTTGTATGCATATGCCATCCTTTTGAGATTTGGGATTTAGCAAAACTTTGAACAAGCACAATTTGTGGCTCCAGATTTATTACAAATTTACTTACTATTTTACTTATTTTATTTTATTTTGAGATTGGGCCTCACTAAATTGCCTAGATTGGCCTCAAAATCAATCCTCTTATCTCAGTCTCCTGAGTAGCTGGGATTATAGTCATGTGCCACCAAACCCAGTTTCCAAAAGTATTTTTCTCAAAAGTATATACCAATACATAGTATATTCAACAATCATTAGGAATGCTGGTTTCATCAAATACTTGTTTGCATTTAATTACAAATGTGAGCATTGAAGTGATTTTACTTGACTTTCATATAATTTTCATCAAGAAATATTCATTTCTTATTTTCTTAAAGTTTAAATAAAGTTTTACTTTAAAACATGATTCCTAAAAAATAAATAAATAAAAATAAAACATGACTCCTTGGGCTGGGGCTGTGTCTCAGTGGAGAACGCTTGCCTAGCATGTGTGAGGCACTGGGTTTAATCCTTAGCAACACATAAAAATAAACAAATAAAATAAAGGCATGCTGTTCATCTACAACTACAAGAAAAAAAGTATTTAAAAAAATGACTCCTTAAACTACAACTCACAGTTCTGTGGGGTAATTCTCGGGTCTTCTTACCTTATGTCACCTCAAATTCTCAGCCTTGGCCTTCCCCCACTTTGCCTAACTTGTAAATATTGGTATTCCTCACAGATCTTCTTTGGCCTTTCTCTCTTTTCCTCTAGGTACTACTGCTCCTTGAGCAGTCTTCCCTATGTCCATACCTACAATTACTCCCACTAGAGCTTTGGCCCCCAGATCTGTATTTCCAGGGCCTACTGTCCAGGTCAGAAACCCAGTCATCATCCTTGACTCCCTTCTCCTTCTCACCCTTGACAAGCAGACTCTGGATCCAACCTCCTAATTTAGCTCCCCTCCCTCTGCCCTCTCTCCATGCCTACTGCCTTTCTCCTGGTGCTGGCCCTCATCAGACAGCTGCAATTGCCTCCCTACCAGCCTTCCTGCCCCCAATCCTTTCCCCTCCAGCACCTCCTCTTCACAGCTCCAGGTCATCTTGGTATCATCACAACCCATCCTGTAACTCCTCTGTGCAAAACTGCTCATCTGCAGACCAATAAACAAGTATAGACCCAGGGTTATAACAACGTTCTGCAGAGAAGGTCCAGAGAGAGGATACCTAAGAAAACAGGGAAGAAAACATAGGTGAGAGAGTTGATGGTAACTGGGAATAAAAAGAGGAAAAGCAAGAAACGTTATGTAACCTATGGAGAAAAATAACATATCTAACACGTATTAAGGGTCTTACTCTGGGCCAGGCATTTTTCCTATAATAGCCCAGTTAGTCCTCAACAACCACATAAGGAAATACTATTCTTAATCCTATCTTATAGATAAGCAACCTGCAGCCACGAGGTAGCCAGGACTATGGGTTTAGTCACAGTGCTGGAGAGTCTACAAGCTGGACATTCTCATCCCAATGTTCACCCTCTTGGCCATAATGTAAACCTAACCACTGTGCAGGAGGAGGAAAGGAGGGGCTTGAGAGAGAAGGTTGAAAGAGATATGACACTAGGTGTTCTAGTTAGGCAGGCCATGAGTGGACAGTTAGGACCCTGGATTAGGGCTCTACATTCATTGTGTTACCTCTAAAGTTGAGTTACTGCCACTTCCTCTTCCAGTTTCTCACAAGTCAAAAATCACTTTGAGCAGTGCAGTATTAATAAGTAACGTGATCAGATCAACTTGCCTGGATATCAAAGGATGAGAAACTTGCCATCTTCACAAACATTTCAAACACTGAAGTAGGTGGGTGAAGTTGAGCTCTTGAGCTCTCCAACACTAAGAATCTCATGCAATGTCCCCTGGGTACGAAATCTGCTTTCCTTCTTCCCCCAGCTTCCGGAACCACCACTGAACTTCTTAAAGTTCGAGGATCTCACTGTCAAATATTTTATCCAACTTCAAAAGAGGCAGCTGTGGGGAGTGTAAGTTCAGGTTCCTAAAAGCAAGGACAGGCATCTCAAAGGAAAGGTCTTTCTAATTGGTGTCTTTGCCTCTGCCTTCCTGCACCCAGTGCAGGGCTTGGATCTGGACCATCCTAGGAAACATTCATGAATTATTCTGGGAAGGAAATATAAGTGGCTTCTGCCTCCAAGGGCATCAATTTAATCCCCAGCCTTAAATTTGCTTCTTTTAATGGAAAGACAATTTGTTGAGGAACTTGGATTTGATGAGAAAGTTAATCTAAAGATGTGGTGATTTTCTTTCCTTCTTCAGGAAGCTATCTTCTAACTAAATTGACTCACAGCCACCCACAACTGTTTCTATAGTAATTCCTTTTTGACCAGGGTCTCTTAAATCCGCAAAAAAAAAAAAAAAAAAAAAAAAAAAGTCACATCATCCACAGAAAACATTGAAGACTCTCATTTTATATGTGCAACCTTATTTTTCTTGTTCCCTTGACCTGGTAATTTACAATTATCACACCGTGACTCAGTGCTTTCCCTTATAAACTTATTTGCTGGAAAGAACAACAGTATATGTGGTGGCTCAGGATAATTTATCAACACTTGGAAAGCAATTTTTTCTCTCATCTTGGGAATCATGTGAACATCCATGAAATGTTAATATAACCCACCCCCATATCCTATTAGACTTCTGTTTTCCATTGATTGCCATATACAAAAGAGACAAAGGCTATTTGCAGAAAGGTAGTGTCAACAGCCTAAAAAGAAAATATCATAAAATAAATTGAATGACAGCTGAAAATTAGGTGCATTATGTAATTAATCAATATGAATTATAAAAGCAAAAAAAAATATCTGAGCATTTTGACAAGAAGTTAAAAACATTAGGAGAGGGGAACCTCATTTGTCATCCTAAAATCACTATGTAACTTAGTTCTGAAGGCTAAAGGAAAACAACTAGCAAGTCTAGGAAATTAGCCTTTCAGATTGAAATGATATAAAAAGAGGGGAAACATAGGTCTTTAAAATCTGTTTATCTTTACCTACATCCAAAACCATTTTAAATACACTCCCAAATGCACTCCATCCCAATGTCCCTAACTATCCCGAGGCCAGGAAAGCAGAAGAGTGCCTTTTCAATATTTAAATTGATTGGTGAGAGTTGCCTGCAAGATTGAGTTGGGAAAAAAAAAAAAAAAGGAAGGCTAAGCCTGAACTTGGCAGGAAAGACTGCTAGTTTTGATTAATGATGTCTGCCATGGATATTCAGGGCTGGAGGAAGGGATGGTAGAAAACAGGATAAATATTTGCTGAATCTCAAAGCAACATTCTTGTTCATGACTCTTGGTGACTGGGTAAACAATTAAACTGTAGAGAAAGCAAATATTCAATTTCATAAGACAATACCAAATCACTTTCCACAGTGGTTATTCTAGTTCACACTTTCACCAGCGATGAGGAACCACACACGTGGAGATGTCTTTCCAAAGTCTCACAACTGTAAGTGATGGACACAGATTTGGATACAAACATATTCCTTCCAGAGTCTGCTCTGCCCATAACTACATGAACTATACAGGGATACATATTCTGCTTGTAAAGACAAAGGAGGGAAAACTTGCTAAAGAGGTGTTGGGTGAAATTTAGCAAATAATAGAAGCCCAAGTAAAATTCTAGTGGCAAAACACAGAGCAATTTTAACCACACTCGAAGGTTTATTGCCAAAGCTTTTCACAGGAAAAATGAAGTGTGGATTTGAAGGAAACCGAGTCTGGCATCTATTCAGGATTGAATAAACCCAGTTTTAGGGGAAAAGATATGCACTTGGTGTATTAACCACAAGGGTCCACCTTAAAATTACTTTATTTGAATAAAAGGAGTTGTGCATGCTTCAGAATTTTGTGGGTAGATTGAAGTTACATAGATTCATTGACTTGGGTGGTTGGGGGGTGGCCCCCCATTTAGGGATAAACTGGCTGGTTGGGACATAGGGATGAACCCTATATTTTTAGATATATTCGTTATATTAGTTATTCTTTTCAACTTGGTTTGCAATAAGAAAGTTAAGTAAAAACATCTCGAATTTATTTGTCTGAAATATATTAATAGCAAGACAAAAAGGGAGATCACGGGTTAAATGAATTTCCTCTCATTTATAACTTACATTTATAAATATCAATTTTTGTGTATTTAAGATGAATTGGGACTTTAAAATCTCCTTTTACATTGTGCTGGATGGGCCTCAGATAGCCTCTGCTGACCCAGTTTCTTCTCCTCCTTTCTTGCCTGTAGTTCTCAGAATAACTGTAGAATGTGCTGGAAAAGCAATATCTTGAGAAAGAGAGGAGCTACTTGAGACAGTCTAAGCTATACTCCCGTCCCTCCTAGGGCAGATGACATCTCTTGTTAGGCAAGATCCACCTTGTACAGGACAGCCCAGACTTTGTGTCCCCTCCCCTGGAAGCAGAATGTTCCTTGAAGTTCCACCCAGTAGTTATGTTGCCACTGTGGCATGTAACCAGGGAGGATTATTGTTGGGGTCCCTCAGCTGTGATACAAGTGGGGCACACAGTCAGGACTCCCTCTATCTCGGGCAGCTTTCTCATGCCTTGGCGGACAGACTCCATGAATCCTGAGCTGCTTCTTGTCCTTGCTGCCTTTCTGTAAGTAATAAATCCACTTTGTGTAACTTGTTGCATGTGAATATATTCTGTCTCAACAGACGAAGGCAATTGGTACAACTGCAGCTCAGGATGCAGTGGGTGGAAGTGTTTGGACTGCTATTCCTGGTAGTTGGCATAGAGATGATCTTTGCTACCTTTCACTCAGCAAGAGTCCTCTCCTGAAATTATTTCTTAGTACACCTGCTTCACACATTGGAATAAAAATAAAAGTAACGTTTTTCTAAACTGCTCAGTGAGTACAGCATTTTACAAGCTTCCTTTTGGCATTGGCTTAATTTTTGAAATATAAAAACAGCGGAAAAGGCTGGGGTTGTGGCTCAGTGGCAGAGCACTTGCCTTGCACACAGTGAGATACTGGATTCGATCCTCAGCACCACATAAAAATAAACAAATAAATAAAGATAATGTGTCCATTTACAACTAAAAAAATATTTTAAAAAAGAAGAAAATATAAAGAAATAAACCTAAAGTGTTTTCCCTTCTTGAATGCGACAATTCTTACATCTTAAAATGAGTTTGGGTTTTGTTACTATTTAGCCAGATTCCTTGTTATTCTCAACCTTCAAGGAACTTTTAAAAATCCATTATCTCAGTGGATTTAATTTCACTTTATATCTTTAATGCAATTCAACTTTACATTAGAATTTAGTTTCTATGAAAAAAATTTGAAAAGACCAAATTTCTTAGTCTCCCGCAATGTTTCTATTTTCAGTTATCTGGAATAAAATTTAAAAAAAAAGACTATTTTTCCCTAAAACTGTGAAACATGACAGTTAAATTTTTAAGTTACAGAAATAACACAACTTTCCTAATAATTCCTACTTCAAAGATGCTATCAGACTGAAGCCTACTATTTAAAGATCTGTTTTCAAAAAGGCATCTGTAACTTTGCTGATGTTTATGGTCCCATATTCCCTTGATGTGGAGCCAATAATGTGTTTTCTCCTGGGTTGCATTTGATTTGCCTTAAATGGCATCATTTGGTTCCATCTTGCTTTAATCCAACATCAACCACTTTTACATCCCAACACAGCTCCTTATATTCTTCATGTTCCTGTGTGAATGTGTGTGTGTGTATGTGCATGTGTGTGTCTGTGTGTGAGTGCGATCTAAGTCAACTCTTTTATATTTCAATTTGCTGTTGAAGAGTGTCATTATCCACATATCCAAGTGCTGATAAGACCCAAAGCCAGGCTAGGTGTGATAACACATGCCTATAATCTCAGAATCTCAGGAGGCTGAGGATTGGGAGTTCAAAGCCAGCCTCGGCAAAACCAAGGTCCTAAGCAACTCATTGAGACCCTGTCACTAAATAAAATACAAATTAGGGCTGGGGATAGGGCTCAGTGGTTGAGTGCTCCTGAATTTAATCCCCGGTACACACACAAGAAAAGACTCCAAACCAGGAAGCAATGTCATGTGCAGGCTACTATGAGGCAGGTCCCCATCTCAAGCTGTCTAAATGCCCACCTCCCAGTTGTCACTCAGCACAACTCTGCCTCTTCCTGTCATACTGCTCTGCATGGGTCAGTCTAGTCCCTGCTCCTTAAAGGCTAAGGTTCCATCTTTTTCTATTTCACATAATTGCCTAGGCAGGCTCTATTAGAGTGTGTTAGTGGCTTATTAAAGAGCTTTTTTCTCCAATATCCCTTCACTACTGCCCAGGGTTCCACTAACCACACAACATCCTATTATCTGTCAGGAAGATAGAGGGAAAACCAAAGACATGAAGAAATCCCAAAGTATAGAACTATTAGATTGTGATTCAAGTGACTCTCCTCTCGGGAGTGGTGATAAATGAGACAGGATGTCCATCTGGAAGGCGGTCATTTATTATCCATTGGGTAAATCTCTCTTGTGAGTGTCATTGTGGAAAGTTTCAGGGATGAGAAGAAAGAACTGAACGTACAATTTCTTCTGGTCTCCCTCTCTGTACCGACCTGAAACCCTGGGCTGGAATTGGAAGCCATCAGGTTGCTTCCCAATTAGCCACGCAAACCACACTTTGAAATGTGTAAGGTCCTTAAACCTGGGCAGAATGCCCAAGAGTAAAGCTTCTCTGGCCTCTTATAACTAATGTCATCACTGCTGCCTCTTCCCTTCAATCATTTAGGCTTCCCTATTGCCAGACTGGGTCCCTGCTGACAGTAATGCAGAACTCACTCATTAATCATTTTCTTGTCACTGTACTAGGGAGAGTGGGGATACTCACTACCAAAAACAGAGTGCCTTCCTTCTCTGATAAATAGGGGACAACCCTAATGAACAACTTGTCGTGGACAATTCCATCCACAATTGTTATAAGAAGTATATAATGTGAGTGATGCATATGCTTATGGGCATACAATACTGAAGATGTAAATATTACATTAAAATAAGTGCTTTCAAGAACAACTATCACAACACAAATTCTCAATTAGGCTAACAGTCATGGAGCACTGAATTATCTAGGCAATAAATGTTTGATGCTCATTTTTATGTGAAGACTGACATTTGAGTTTTTATCATTCATATATACATGAAAAAGACTAACAGGCAAATAAATCATCTGTGTGTGTGTTAGTGCGTAGATATACCTACAGGAAAAAAAAAATCATTTCTCTAATGTGTTTGCAAAACTTGCCAGACAGCATCACAGGTTCTGAAGTTTCCTGAAAGATTCCACCGCACACAAGTCCAAGGTAATCATAATGCCATAACATCTGGTTGTTTTGTTCTGTTGTTATATTAGGGACTGTCTATTCCCATATCTTCAGAACATAAATGAGGTGATCAAAAGTCAAAAAAATTATTATCCAAGAGGCCAGAGGTCCTTCCTGACCTGTGCTCCAAGCGTGGGCTACTTCACGTTCTTAGGCCTTTTCAGTCCATCCCTTTTCCTATTCTGGCTTAAGGTGAGTTGCCCAGGCCACAGAAGGAGATTGAGATGGTGCTTCCTGGTCACACTTGCAAATACTGCTTTATTCTACTGTTTAACAAAGGAGCGCTACACTAATTTTTCAGTCGAGGAAGCAAAGTTAGAAAATTTAGGTTGGTTATTCAGATCACCCACCTAGTAGTTAGAGGCAGGAGAAGAAATGGTGCTTAGGCTGCCTGACAGCTAATCACCAAGTGCCTGATATTCAGGTCCACTGCTCTCTTTTTATTCAGACAAACATAACTTCTCTCTTTTGGTGTACGTAGGAGTCACTGGTTTTGCCTTCACTCAGGTACAAGATGAGAGGAAAGGTGTGGACCATGGCTCTGGACCCTCACTTGGGATGCCCTTACCAGACCTCCTGCCCCCTGTCACTCTGGAGGTCTGATGATCCTTCTGGGGCTCTAGGCTTAGTGAATCCAGTTAACTTTCCATGGTACCCACCGCCATCTCTCATTTCTGCAAAATAACCCCAACAGCTGTCGAGGTCCTGACACATTGGCCTGTGGATGAAAACCACCTGCGTTTTAACTCAGTCGCTACATGCAAAGGAGGCCCGGCCTGCGGGAGGGGCCCCTGACCGCTGCCTCACACAGAGCAGTCATGGGGAAAGATGAGACATTGCCACTCTGTAAAGGGCACCATCTGTGCTACAAGTTGTTTTTTTTTTTCCTGTTCCCTTCTCTCATCCACCCTTCCTTTCACATTTGATCTGTTATGACTTCTCCTGCAATCAGTACAATCTTACACAAAGTAAGGAAACCCAAATCTACTGTTTCTGTAAATTAGCCTATTGTGTTGCCTAATGAATAACTCCCCACTGGCTAAAACAGCCACAGAAGGACAAAATAGGAATATATGATCCACTGACCTGGGTTTGAGTTTTTCTTCTGCCCAAAGCAAAAATAAGCTGGGCTATCTCAGGAAAGTCACTTCATCTCTCTGAGCCTCATTCTGCATCTGTAAGATTAATATACTCAGTCAGAATCATTACAAGATTAAAAACAAAAGGAGACTGGAAAGTTTCATATAAATATTATTCTCCTTAACATTATCAAGTTTTAGTCAATTCCCAACTTTGTTTAGTGTAACAAGGTAAAGCCAACACCCATAACACTACTTGTGACTATAATAATTGCATATCCAATTTTTTTTACTATAATATAACTTGACATGGGAAATCCCAGCCAAAGTAACTTGAAAAGGATTTTGGTATTGGACATCTGAACCAAATGTTAATAAAATAAATCACCGATGCAGGTAACTAAATTCACATCCCTGCTGATCTGTTTGACACAGAGATGGCATTAGTATGAGAAAAAGACCTACTTGCAGAATCAAAGTGAAGACTTGGGGGAAATGGGCTCAAGTGTAAAGTGTTTATATAGTTTATCTGTCATCAAACCCTATCTAAACTTCAATGGAAATTTATAGCGCTCTAGGTTATACCATCTCCTCATTGCTCCAAGCCACACTGGGCGTACTTATCTATGTGTGTCTTATCTGATTGACCACAGAGCAGAAAGAGAAATTATGCTCTATTTCCTGCTGTCCCATCTTTCTGAGCTGAAAGTGTCTCGCCCGGGGCTGTCTCCACCGGGAAGCCCAGGCATTTGTCAAAAAAACATGAGAGCAATTTCCTGTGCAGAGTTGTCTTAGAGAGTTTCTCCCGAGTTCATCTTCAAGGAGTTTCAATCTTTTGATAAAGAATTTCTGGGAAGGCAGCATATCAACAAAATTAAATGGCAGAACACAGTTCTAAGGGAATAGCTGGTGCAAAGTCAGACATCATGAGATGCAGAGGACAGATTCAGATGCAGTACTTGAAAAGGGGAGTTGGGAGGGGTAAAGATGAAGTTTGTAAACAGGGAAAAAAAACACCTAAAATATTGTTCATGTTAAATAAACCTCCCAAGATGTCTTTTATAACTTTCAATGACACCTTCTGCCCTCATAATGGAGTTCAAACCATAACGTATAATTCGCAGGGAACGTGCTCTGGGCCAGGCAGTGGGGGACTGCAGGGAAGCTGTGGTTCTATGATTGGTCGCCTCAGCTTTCTCACATCCTGCCTGTGCACAAACCCAGACATCTGAAGTTCCCCACAGCCCATTCATCTTTATGCTTTCTCTCCCTTGTTTTCTCCTTCCTTTGAAATCCTTCTCACCTTTCAAGGCTTTTCTCTATAATCACAGCGGCTCAGGAGGCTAAGGCAGGAGGATCACAAGTTCAAAGTCAGCCTCAGCAAAATCAAGGCCCTAAGCAACTCAGTGAGACCCTGTCTCTAAATAAAATGCAAAATAGGGCTGGGGATGTGGCTCAGTGGTGGAGTACCCCTGGGTTCAATCTCTGGTACCAAAAGAAAAAAAAAAAGCATCAAGACTTTTCTCAAAGTTACTATCTTCCAAAAGGCTTTGCTGATTCATGAAGCACACCTCCAGTGCTCTTTGATCATCTCCCTAGGATCAATTAACTGATGATTAGTTGGTAACTAATGAATTTATTGGAAGTATTCCATAAAATTGAAGACCTGACCTTAAGGTGTTCATGAAGCACCCACATGAAGCACCTCCTTTCTTGCTGCCTGCTGTAGTTGGGATCTGGAATATACCTCAAAGATTAAGTGTTACAGGCTTGGCTGACACCCTGGGCTGCTATTGGGAGGTGGTGGAACTTTGAGGAGGTGGGGCCTGGAAGAAGTCATGGAGTGCATGTCCTTGAAGGGGATCTCAGGACTGGAACTCCTCTTCTTCCTCTTTATTTAACTTCTTAGCAGCCATGAAGTGAGCAACTTCTGCTATAATTTCATGCCATAGTACTCTGCCTCATCACCAAGAACACCCAAGCAAACATGGACTGGAAACTCCAAAATTATGAGCCAAAATGAACTTTTTTCTCTTTATAAGTTCACTTGCCTCAAGGATTTATTACAGTAACAGAAAACTGACTAACACTCTGCTCTTTTATTCTAGGATGATTGAGTCACAAGTTTGTTCCCAGTAGCTGTTGTCATCAAGGCCGATGTCCATGGCATTGCTGACAGCTGACATAGAAGGATCAGAAAAATGAAGATACACTCAGGAGGTTTCGAATTTATTCACCATCTAGTTGTGAAGCCCTATATAAAATAAATATTTGTCCTCAATAAATGACCTCAATCTCCAAAAGACTTCACATAGAAGGTATTTTTACTAGAATATGATACTGCCATAGAAACAGCTAAGAGAGGAAACATTGGCCAGTGGTTATCAGTGAAATGCATTTCTTTTTTCCTTTTTGGTTTAAAGGAATTCAAGTCCCGAGCCCTAATCATCAGGGTGAAGTCAGACTCCAAAGAGAAAGCAACCCATGAAAAAGGCATTACCTGTGTTTTATATTCAGATTTATTATACATTTTCAGTTTTGCCTTGAGAGATGTCTATTTAAAAATAGTTAATAATTAAAATTTATATTAAAAGGCATATTCTTGAATCTTGTTGAAAGATTTGTCTCAATTTGCTCCTAGATTTCCTTATCCTTCACCCTGGAGATTAGGAGCTGAGGGAATAGTTTAAGCTCTTATCATTTGCTAGATTTATTTATGGATTAATTGATAGGGCTTTTTTTTTTCCTACTCATTTTTTTGTGATTTCTAATTGCAGTGGGAAAAGTGCCTACAAATATTGCCAATGAGTCAGAAATGGCACATTCCCTGGTAACATCGGCAAGAAGCCAAGTGCTGAGTGAATACAACCATGTGTAAAAGGATTTCTGTGAAAGAGTCCCAAACTACGGCTCCTGGGTTTCACTTGTCCCATCACAGGATGAGGAACAGGCAAGCTTCTTCTGCCCAGGGTGTAGCCCACTGACAAATTTCGCTTTGTGTTTTCTATAAGATTTACATTAGCGGGGTTAATCAGCTCTCAAGTTCTGTTTTATGATGCAAAAGAAACAAGAAGAAAAAAAAGAACCGACCGATTTAAACAGAAATGGAATGGATCAAGGACACTATGTGGCTTTTGGCATCTCCAGAAGGATGGAGAACCAAGCTCAGAGGTTTCGTAGCCAAACACAAACCCACTTAAGCAGAAGCATGGCCTCACAGACCCCACACTCTGTCAGGCATTGGCAATCCTGGGCCCTGGATGCACCTTCAAAACTGCCTCCTCTCCCACATCTGCAAGCCACAGGGCTCTGAAGCTGCCCTTGCCACACTGTGTGCTTCTCACACCTGCTTTTGCCCATCAGTACCTTCCAGGACTGTGACTTACATAGGAGCATCTCTGATTTGCAGTGTTTAGATCACACAGTGCTATGCCATAATTGCAAAAAGACTAGAAAAATTAATTTCTAATATCTTTCATTTGGATATGCATATGCTTAGAAAACTCTCCAAAGCTCATGTTCAAAGGTACCAGACTGCCAAAAATGATGGCAAATGTCCACTTGCCTGGTTTGTTGGCAGGGCTGGAGTGCAGGAATGCTGGCTGAATTGCAATACTAGCTGATGTCCCCAGTCAGAGCAAATGGTGTGTGTGTGTGGGGGGGGGAGGTCCATTCAACTCAGTCCTCTCACTGACCTCATGTCACTTGTTCTCAATACATTAGTTGAGCATCTTTGAACAAATTACTGAACATCTCTCACTCAAGCCATCCATCAGCCTGGAGTCTCTCTGATCCCACTCCTGCCTGCCAATGGCTTATTACCACACACCAGCCAGACTCTGCTTTTTATAACATTAACCTGATGATGCAATTTCCGGAATTAAATCCCTCCAGTGACAGCCTCAAAACCTTACTGCAGCTGGAAGGAACTTCCAGGAGCTGGTGCCTGCCTCCGTCTCCTTTGAGGCATCTTGAAGACTATCCTTCCCCTCTTCATTGCACCTCAGTCCCACTGACCTGCAATGCAGGCAATCTTGTCCACCTCAGGGCTCCTACTTTTGCTCTTTTCCCTATCTGGAATGTTCTTCCCCAGAATCACTGTGTGGGTGGATTCTTTTCAACATTCAGGATCATTTCAATGGTCACTTCTTCAGAGAGACCCTCCCTGACCACCCTATTATATTAGAGACTAGATACCCCCCAAAATCTCTTTATACCTTCCCTCTTTTTAAAAGCATTGTTCTTATCAATATCTAAATTACTTTATTGATCTATTCATGGAGCTGTTTTCTTTCTGCCTATTTCATTGAAAAAAGCCAGGTGCACGTCCATCTCTGCGTCACCAGTGCCTAAAACTGTGCCCAGACCCTTTACAAGCCTTTTATGCTGTGTGCCAAATGCCTGAGCTTCTGGCTCAATTCCTTCTGCCTAGTTTCAGGCTTCCCTTTGTCCCACTTCCTCGAGACCTTGCTGAATTCCCCGTCATGTGTTTGAGCAGATGGGACCTCCCACTTCCCCGAAGCAGATGGCGTCCTCTGTGGCTAGTGTGGGCAGGGTACTAGTAGCCTGGGAGCTGAGTGTATATTCAGAGTGCACAGGGCTGAGGATTTGGAGAGGAGCTGAGTGGGAGAATGGGTAAGAAACTTTAGACCTTTCAGGTGGGCTGGGAGTCAAGTGACCTAAGATTTGACAAAGGTAGTTATGGTTTGACCAAAAAAAAGTTAATTGACTTTGGGATTAGGGCCTCCCCTCAGCTGTCATCTTCTCCAGGATGAACACAATAAACAGAAAGCAGACAGGGCCAGACATACAAGCCACGTGTCTCATCAAAGATCTGTTTCTTGGAGAAACAAAGACAGCAAAATTAACTAAAATATCCATATGCTTTTTAATTCTCCTAGTTAATACAGAGTCCTAAGAGCCATACTAATGCAAAGGGAAGAGGGGCACATCTGAGCTCAAATTGTCCCAGTGACGTTGAGTTGTCTTTGCTTTCTCAGCTACGGCTTTGAAAGGATGTCGTCTTTCCCCTCAAGTCAAGTCCTATTTCAATTGAGTTTCCTCTGGACCTTTAGCTAAACTGACATTAGCCAATTTAAATGGCCATGTCCTCATTCAGAAATAGGCATCAAGTGAGCCTGTCCTCAAATATAAAACAGGCATCTGCTGAGAACGCCTCATCATAGACCCCACCTGAGTGGACTGATAGGTTAGTGTGTTAGCTTTTCAATGCTGTGACAAAATACCTGAGGAAAACAGCTTAAAGGAGATAAGATTTACTTTGGCTCATTGTTTCAGAGGGTTTCCTGGGCCTCTGGGGAGTCAGAGCATCATGGTGGGGAGGGTGTGTCACATGAGCCCAGCAAAGCTGGTTAACTTATGGCAGCTAAGAAGGAGAGAGAGAGAGAGAGAGAGAGAGAGAGAGAGAGAGAGAGAGAGAGAGAGAGAGAGAGAAAGAGAGAGAGAGAGATCAGGGACAAGATATATTCTTCCAGAGTAAGCTCCCCCCCCTTGCCCAGCAACCCTGCCCAATGACCTGATTTCCCCCAACCAGACCCCACCACCTAAAATTTCTACAATCTTCCAATAATGCCATCAGGACATGACCCCAATGGAAGGATTAACTCACTGATGAAGTCAGAGCCCTCATGATGCAATTACTCCTCCCAAAGACTCACCTCTGAATATTGCTTCATTGGGAATCAAGCTTCAACACAGAGCTTTGGGGTACATTCCAGGTCCAAACCAAAACAGGTATAGGTTTTAGTCTATGTTTACCTTTTATTTACCTGAAATATCCGATTACCATTTGCATTTCCCTCTGCTCATGGAGACTTAGCCACATTACTTTGGACTGTGGTTAGTATCAGCAGTAACCCCTTTCAGTTATGTTGACTGCAGAGGTGGATCCTGGGTAATTTGCCCACTCAGGAAAATTACCTCACCTGTCTTTTTTAGTTCTAATCTGACAAGGAGCAAAAATCTGTGTAAAGCCCCCATGCTCTATAAAGATACAAATCTACCCCGCAATCAGAGGACTCACCAGGCTCAGGACTGGCGCACGGCGAGTATAAGTGGCTGGGCAGAGAGGGGCTCACTCTGTTCTTGGTCCTCTGTGATTAAAGGCATTTGCCCATGTCTTTGCAAACCATTTTTTTCTCTCCCCCTGATTGTTGATGTGTTTCTGCCTTCTCTCTGGCTTCATCAAGGGTAGTACTATATAATCACCCCGCCATGGGGAGAATGAACTTGAGCATGTTCCTTGTCTGACATGTAAATAGAAGACTTTGAATTATTGTTTCTTCTTTAATACAAGGTGGATGGAGGGAAAGAATCCCTCCTGGATCAAGTGAGAAAGAAGAGGAGGGAGAGAATACTCAGAAACAACCAGATTACTGCTTAGAAGATACAGCAGTGACATAGTTGCAAATAATAGAAACCACTTGAAGTACTTATGCAAATAAGGGTGCTTTCCTTAGAGAGGAAAAAGGTTTCCTACACAGCGGAAAAGCTGGGATACAGGAAAACTTCAAGAGTCACCATGACCTGGGGATACAAGCTCTGGGTGGACTCTTTTCCCACCTTTGTTTCTCTTCTACATGCGTCTGCAGCGTCTCACCTGATCCCTCACACTCTCATTCCACTCTCTTTGTTTCCGGTTCTTTCTCTCCTTCTGGTGCTTATTTGAGCTATTAACCCTAACCCTGACCTAGACACACCTAGACCAGCTTCCACATGGTAATCGGATATTTCAGGTAAATAAAAGGTAAACATTGACTAAAACCGATACCTCACTGTTATGGTTTAGATCTGGAAGGTCCCCCAAAGCCTTGTGTTGAAAGTTTGATTCCCAAGGAAGCAATATTCAGAGGTGAGTCTTTGTGGGGTGTAATTGCATCATGAGGGCTCCGACCTCATCAATGAAGTAATCCTTTGATGGAGTCATGGCATTACTGGAAGGTTGTAGAAAATTTAGGTAGACCAGGTGTGACCCTGACACATCTAGAACAGCTTCCTTCTCTTCTCTGGTTCATATGGCATAAACATGACCAGTGATATCTCCTGGGTTTACTTGTTATAGGCCCAGCTGCCCAATTTCCCAGGGCAAGGATTTGAAGAGTCTGCCCTTGAACAGAGCAGTGGGGGAGGTGCTGGGCTCCTGTTACCTGAGCATTCCAAATATCCAGTCCTGCAATAATGTGAAAGGAAGTTGTGGGATGGAAGAGCAAGGGATGGAAGATGAGCAGCACTTCAACACAGTCATTATCCACTGTGTCATTTACTTATAATGCATGGCAAATTGTCTTCCTGATTTATGAGTGAATTTGTGAACATCCTACCAGTCACCTGGTGGGTTTCGTCTCACTTAAAAACACAGAGCTGTAGACCCATAGAAATAGTTCTAAACTTAACTACATAATAGAGACTTTGAGAAATCTACACCAGCTTTAGCTAGCTAAATATAGGATCCTGCTCTTACCATTTCAATTGTGAAATATTTCTTGGTACTCTATGTGCTTGCCCACAAGATCAAGTGCTTTATTCTACATTTTTAACAGATGGAGAGCTCTCTTCACTTACTATGATTCTTGTGTCATTGAGCCAGATGGGAATAAGGGAATTAGAAAATAATAATACATAAAATAAATATCAATTGCTGTTCCTGCTTTTTTTAGGTTATTTTTAGGACTAAAATCTTAATGGTTTGTTTTTTTTTTCCTCTTTGTTGTTTCTCAGGTACCTACTTCAAAAACCTATATCCTGTGATGACATGTATGCACTTCACAATGCAAAGTAGTAGTAAGTGCTCAATAAATTCCTGCTAAAGTAAACTGTGTTTGTCTAATTGGTGAAAAAGTGTCCCAGGAATGGTTTTGTCATTTCTCTCTGATTAAACAAACAAATAAGGAAGAGATGAGTTTTTAAGCACACATCAGTATACATGGGTAGTCCTTTAGGGATATTTCCGAGTCTTATTTATTACTATCTTTGCAACTTTGCAACTCTAGACTGTGAGCTCTTTCCTTTGTTTCAGAATTATCAGTAGGTATGTTTCCCTTAGAGAAGTACTAAAAATGTCCTGTTCCACCTCGGGCTTTCTCTGTGATCCAGCAGGTACATGTGTCTTTGTTAGATTCAGTGGCCCGTATGCCATTTGCATATAGTCCAAGGATCATTTGCATGGGTTTGGGTTATTCCTTCTAGAAGCATTTGTGAAGCACCTCCTCTGTGACCAGCACAGTGTAAATCCAATAAATTACAAGAAGGGAATGGTTTTCCTTTTCACTCCTAGATGACATTCTATATTTTTGCAAAAACCCATAACTTGTAAGATAAAGTACATAAATTTTACTTTATAGTTCGTTTACTGTTCCAGTGTCCAAATGATTCTTATTCTCCTATTCTTTCTAGAATCATAAGAGTAGTTTTCAAAAATAACATCTCTCCCATATCTTATGGTTTTCTCATTTTTAAGTAACATTAAACTAAGATTTACATGTACTAGTGGTAAGTAGCACTTTGGGTTGGATTGTTTGTTTTGTTTTGTTTTTCCTGACTTCTTATCTGAAATTCTTACTGTTCCCTTATGGTGATAAAAATAAAGGAATAGTTTTAAATGAAAAAAATTAATGAGATTTTTTTAAATGAGAAATATTTTCTGGGAATTGGGTAACTGTCCTCTGTTTATAGTTGTCTGCAAACCAGGTGTGGCCATTATCTGGTTAATTTGATCGCTGTAACAACCACTACTACTGGTAGATACATGAAAAGATACTTTGAGGGGAAAGCTACTTTCCTGAAGAACTGAAATTGGTTAAAGCATCTATCTAATAAAAACATGAAGGAAATGGAGATTCTTATTTCTGCCAGTTAATACAAGAGGAGACTCTCTAGCTTGAGAGTCACATATGATTAAAGAGATAGCCATGCTCTGAAAGCACTCTCAGCTCTCCCTTTAATTTAACGACCTCTCCATAATGTAAAATGACTCCAGTGTATGTATAACTGTACCATATAATGAGTTGTTTCAAAGAAAGGGAGTCTTCATTAAAGAGTCTCTGTGAATTTCTGTGAATTCAGCAGAAAATGGGATTTACCTCCGGACAGACAGTTACAGCTCTGATACATTCAGCAACCCCACAATGGTGGAGTACCATTCTGCTGATAGATTCTGTGCACAATACTAATAGCATCTTTTATCACCAGGGCTTTAAGGTGTTATAGAATTACATTTTACAATCTCGATTTGCAAATGGAGGTTCAGAAAGGTTAAGTGATTCCAGATCCTATTCTTTTCTGTCCTCATTAAGCTTGCAGGACTCTGCCCAAGCCATCTCTGGGAAGAAAACAAACGGTGACACAGATAACACCATCCATCTGGGTCACTGCAGCAGCTCTTAGGGATCCATCTGTACTGATACAGGTTGGGGACACCCACTACCGTGCCACTGCAACTTTGGCTCACCTTGATCTCCTCTTTCTTTGAACTCTTGCAATATCAGCTGGGATCTACACACTGGGCTCTGGGTCCTTCACTACTCCTCCCTGTTGCTTAATCGTTTCTCTTCCATTCGTCCTACTAGCTCACAGACTGCATGAAAAGCACTGTTCTATTATTAGACTCTAGGGATATATTTTAGTCAACTTTTTGTATCACTATTACCAAAAGGTATGACAAGAACAATTTTAGAGGAGGAAAAGTTTATTTAGCACTTGTGATTACAGAGATCTCGGTTCATTGGTAGCCAACTCCATTGCTCTAGACCCCAGGTGAGGCAGAACATGGTGGAAGAGTGTGGTGGAGGAAAGCAGCTCAGAACATGTCAATCAGGAAGCAGAGAGACCTCCACTCACCAGGGATTAAATACAAATCTCAAAGGTGCAGCCCTGCTACTGATCCACCTCCACCCATCACTCCCCACCTGCATACAGTTACCACCCAGTTAACCCATTTCAAGGGATTATGATTATGTTAAAGCTCTCATAACCCAATCATTTCACCTCTAAACTTTCTTGCATTGCCTTATACATGAGCTTTGGGCCGGGGGGGGCACCTCATATCTAAACCATAATAGGATATAAATGAGATTACCAGAACTACAAAGATTTTGAAATCTGATGTAGTGTTGCTGCCATGGCCCATTTTTACACCAACTGTGAGTCTAGCTGTCCTTCTCTTGTAATGATTACCCTCACAGTGTATCAGGCACTATGCTGGCTCCTGTATCCATGCTAACATGTTAACCATTCATCACTGCAAAGCAGGTGTCCTATGTCCATTTTACTGAAGAGGGACTATTATGATTTAGATACAAGATGTCCCTGAAAAGCTTATGTGGCAATGCAGGAATGGTCAAGAAGTTAAATGATTCGATTATAAAAGCTGTAACCTAATCAGTAGATGAATCCATTTGATGGATTTGGTGGGATGTGGCTGGAGGAAGTACATCACTGGGGATTATATCTTGTTCCTGAGTTTTCTCCCTTCTCCTTCTCCTCTTTCTCCTCCTCCTCCTCCTTCTCCTCTCTCTCTCTCTGTCTCTTTCTTTCTCTCTCTCTTCCTCCATCCCTCCCTCCTTCTCCCCCTTCCCTCCCCTTTCCAGTTCTCATGAGCTGGGCAGCTTTCCTCTGCCGTGTCCTGCCATGATGTTGTGCCTTGCCTCAGAACAGTGAAGACAGCCGACCATGGACCGAACCTCTGAAACCATTAGTCCAAATTAACTTTCCCTCCTCTAAGTTAGTCTAGACAGGAATTTGGTAACAGTGATTTGGTAAAGTTGATTAATCCAAGGACACTGAGGCTTAGGGAGAAAAGATGTACTAGCCTAGGGCCACAATTAGTAAATGTTGAAGTCAGTACTGAAAACCACACTTATCAGCTTGTCTCCATAATCTACATCCTGCTTTACCAGAGGAACTCCCAAACCCTTTAAACCCCTGCTCTTTTATCATCCGTCATTTTGATTCCATACTTCCATGTACCCCCTTTTTCTGGAATGTCAACAAGTGTCCTTTTAAGTTGCATATCTGTCTTATTTGTTTTACTTTGTTAAAGAAACCTCTAAAATGATTGATGATCATTTCACTGGAGTTTTGTTCCATACAGGCGCCATCTTTTTGGAATCTTCTGATAGGCTGAACTTCCTAGAAAATAGGTTTGTGCTAGGAATACTGAGAGCATTGAAGAGTTTAACAAATGTTGGATGAAAAAATGAACAAATAAATGAAACAGATTAATATGGGAATGAAAGGGTTACTAATAGGTCTTTCTTGTAACTGGCACTTGCACTGTTCAGAGCCAATGTCAGCCCTGTAGCAGTAAGAGCATGGAGTCGGCTTCACCCTTTACAATCTCTGTGAGAATGGACATATAATGTAACTTAAGCTACAGATTGTTGATTTGTAAAATGAGCAACATTTGCTTCAGCATATGGAAAGTCATGTAAGATAATGAATGTGACACAAATTAAACATTCATAATATTAGTTACCTTTTCTCTAAGACAAATATAACAACCTAAGTTTCCTTCTAGTCTCCCTGTCTTGAGCTCTTCTTTTTTGCCTGGCTAATTATCTTGGTATGTTACTGAGCAACTAGAGGTGGAGTAAATCACAATGGTTGAATCCATATTCTAGAGCCAAACCACCTGCATTAAAGTCCAGACCCACACATCCTAACTGTATGAGCTAGGCAAAGCACCTCGATATCACCTTGCCTCAGTCTCCTCATGTATAGAATGGGGGTAATAAGAGTACCTTTCTCCATGGGATGACTGTTTGGAATTAAATAAATTAATATCTCTAAAGTGCACAGAACCATATCCAGCCCAATGAAAGTTACTCAGTAAATGTTCACCATATTAGAATTGCTACCATTACTGTCACCACCACTACTGCAGGTACTTAAGTAAAAAATGCCTTCTTGTTAAGGTCTGTAAACAAGTCAAGATGGCACCTGGCATTTTGACAGAGGGAGTGGTTTGTGAAGTAACGCCAGCGAGCCATTAGGTGTGGAGATTCCTTATTGGTTGACTGCTGTATCTTTTATGTTAATTAAGATAAGCTGTGTGGAATGTATATATAACCCTCCTGTCCTACAATAAACGGCTCCCACTCCTGCTGTATCAATGTACACAAGTTCCTCATCACCCCCCGCCCCCGTTAGTTTGCTGCAGCCAGACGGCGGCACCTTCTAATGTTCATTTTACAAGTGGGATTCCAGCTAAATCTAGGCCTACCACAATTGCTGTTGATTTCCACCCCCTTACTGGGTGTTTATTACTGGATGTCAATAAGCATTTGTTTCTCTGTGTCAACACTTTAGGTTACTTGCTGCTCAATATTGCCCTCAAATATTTGCAATATGCTGAAGTTTATGTTTCCATTTCAGGACCTATCTATTCCTGACCTTTCCTATTTAGAGATACATAGAGTACGACTGTCCCCAAATTAAGTATTCCGCAGATCATAGAGGGCTGTGTCTGTGCATGCGTATAACTTCCACTGTCATGCTTCTTGACTCTTTGCTGTGAGCAGCCATTTCTCATTTCCAGCAGTGTACTTGTGAATATAAGTCCTTCTCTTCTAATTCAGTGTCTCTGATCTGCTGTGGTTTTTTTCTACCCAGGAAAATCCAGTAACTGTGAAGAGAGCCTGACACAGTGCCACTGGGGATCTCCCATGAATCAAGGGAGCGAGGATCATTGTGTGAACATCAATACATATTCTGGCTGCTCAGAGGATCCTTTTTAGCTCACAGTGTTGTTCTTGGTTGTGATCCAGCAGAGGTGAGCTTTACTACGCATCAAAGTTTTGGACAAGAGAAGGATCATCATTCTAACCTTATTACCAGGAATACAAAAGGAAAAAAAGGTATCCACTTTGTCCTTTGTTTATGGTATGAAAATATTCTATACAGGGAGAGGACTGTGCTTTTGCTAGGGCAGGTGTAGGAGCTGTTGACAGTTCCACCTCTGAAATTCTTTCTAGCATCTGGAGAATTCTACACAGGCTGGTGCAAGACAGATATCCACTGTCCCAGATTCTCAGGTATTGGAAGCCAGAGTGGATAACTCTATGAGGCAATAGTGATAGCAACATCCAGTGCTCAGTGGCAACATGCCAGTGGTGGTATTCAGCAAGGGGTGCTGGTGGAGGCAGAGGTGCCCTATAGCACTCAGGATTTAACAATAGCAGCAGCATGAAGGCTGTCCTAAAAATGTGCTCCTGACATGCTCTTTTGTCTAGATTCAATAAGTTAACCCCTCTGGTCCCCTCCCATTTTCCAAAGGTGAATCTCCAGCTCTCCCAATAATACTGTTATGAGCCAATATTTTTACAATTTTTTTGCACATTTACATTAATCAGCAACAGTTCTGTTGTTTTCACCAAAAACCTTGTGTGGGATAGATAGGTGATTCCTTATTTTTCAATCTATTTCATAGAAATTATATATAGCATATATGTAGTATATATGAAGTATTTGATTTCAAAGGGCAGTCTGGCCCTACATTGGATTATGTTCAAGAATTTTTATTGTCTTATCCATATTAACAAATTATTCAGAGAAAGTAGCAAAACCCTGTTTTAAATTACTACTTCCTCTTTAGCTTTACTCCCCTGAGTATCTTATAACCTAGAAAGTCATGTTTAAATCACTTTGAAGCAAGCACTTATTTAAGTGAAAAGAAAAAAATTACAGAAGTCTTTCCAAGGAAATGTCAGTTGGAAGAACAAACATTATGACGTCCTTGCAACGTAAAGTACATAGAAATTGTTTTTGACACTGGCAGGAAAGGGGATCTAGATAATTTACTAGTACTTCCTAAAACTAACTACTACAGTTTGACTTTTGTATCTGCACTTGGGCATGATACCTTCCTAGAATAGTAGAAAGGCCCACAGGCAACATCTACTCCACACAGAAACAAGTGTGTTTATTTGATTGCTTTGCTGCCCACGAAATCCTAATAAAGATCTCAGGAAAAAGTTGTCTGGCCTTTCCTTGTGGTTTGAACTGTGGGTCAGCCCTATTTCATCTTGAGTATTGAGTGTGTGAGCATAGGTGTGGGGATGTGTGTGTGCATGCAGAGAAAGAAACTTGAGAGAGAGATTCGTGATGCTAAGCGGGAGCCAGGGAAAATTAAGGGGCCCTTCTCCCCAAGGATAGTCCCAATTCCTGGTTCCAGTTTTTTTCTGTAAATTCAATTCTATTTCTGCTCCTATGTTTGTTATAAACTCCTATGTTCTTAAAAAGAATTTCCTTGTTCATTTTGGTTACCTACCACAAAAAAAAAAAATCTTGAAATATACAGAAGTATCTATATTTCATGTTTTAAAAATGTTATACACAATTATATTTTATAATAAAAGCATATATTATACATATTTATTTAAAAATCACATTAATATAACAGTTTTATAATTTAAAAACTACACTATATTTATTTGGGGGGGAAAGAAGTCTTCCAATTTTAAGTTTGCTCCAAATGACAGCAAAATGATCTTCCCATACTAAGAAATGACAGGAGTTGAGAATGTAAAAACTGTTTTTGAATTATTTGATTTAAAAATGTTTCTCAACACTTCAAATCAACCATAATTGGCTGCCTATTCTCTTCTTTGAACTGAATGTAAATTACCCGTCAACTTCTGCACATGGCTTTCTAAATTTAGGCTAACAGATAATTTACATTTTTGAAGGGTGATTCAGGAAGATCATAGTACAACTCTGTAGCTAATTCAAGCTAACGGACTGTGATGGGGGGGGTCATTATTTTGTAAAGGAAGAAATCCTATTAAATGAAAAATATAAAACAGAACTATAACAGTGGGGAGACAACGGAAAATGGGAAAATTATTGAAATTTTTCAGAAAATAGAAATTATAGAATTACATTTAAAGAGACTTATGGAATTATAAACTATATTCATTTAGTAGGGGAAAATATATTTTGTATCCAAGAAAAACACTTTGTCCCATTAAAATCCTTTGGAATTAAAAGTAAATTCAGCATACTTTCAAGCTTAACACTATTATAAAGTACATACAAGCATCGAGACAAAGAGAAAACAAATATACAACAATGGACTTGGGTAACGTATTTAAGATGTTTGGGGCATGTCAATATGAACTTCTGTAAAGGGAACATATCTTACTCATGTCTGTAGATGTGGTATTGCATGGTGAAAAGACTATCTAGTATAATGGGGAAAGAAATCTGATTCAGATTCTAGTTATGCCATTTACCAGCTATCTGAATTCAGACATGTTATTTAAATTCTCTGAATCTCTTGCACTTATTACTATAATTTGAATCTTGAGTGTCCCCTAAAGACCTATGTATAGTGGCCTTGGATCTTAATTGTTTTGGGATCTCCATGAATAGAGACAGTGGTTCTCAAACTTTGTACCCAACTGCTGTAGTATAAATCTTGAATGTCCCCAGTGGTCCATGTGCTAAAGCGTTGGTCCCCAGCCTGGATCTATTGGGAGATGGTGGAAATTTTAAAAGTTGAGCCCTAGTGGGGGTTTTAATTCATTGGGGGCATACCCTTGAAGGTTTTCTCTTTCCCTCTTGTTTCCTGGCCACAGGGGAATGCCTTTGTTCCACCATCTGTTACTGCTACCCACTATGATTGCTGCCTTGCCACCATGATTAGGGCCCAGTGATCATGAACTGAAAGCTCCAAAATTTGGGGGCCACAATAAACGTTTCTCTTTATAAATTGATTGTCTCAGGTATTTGTTACAATAATGGAAAGCTGACAAACACACTTATCTATAGAACTAAATGGTTAATGGCATTAAAAGCTGTGGAATCTAGGTTCTGTTCAACAAAAATATAGAAGTCCATGTAAATAGAGGATGTAGCTAACATTGCCATCCATAGAATGTTTTATACCATATATTACTTGGTTTGCCTAACCACCAGTATAAATGTTATAGAGAGATAAAAATGATTTTATCAATGTGGTCAAATATATCTTGCTCTACACTGGTGGCCATGTGGTATATTATAATTGACATATGGCTTAATGTTCAGACATCTGCTTTTGATACTAACTAATTTGGGTGTTCATCCAGCTTTTCAATGAACTTGTACTTGTCACTAAAATTTATTGAGCTGAGTTTCCATATAAAAATGGGGAGATAGTTAATGGAGAACCTACCTCACAGGGTTAGAGTCAAAACAAGCTAATATGTATAAAAGTGCTTCGTAAAAAGCAATTTTCCAACTAAGTATCAGATGATGGAATATGAGAGAAAAGTCATTTTTAAAGTACATGTTTCAGACTGTCAGGAAGGGGGAAAAATCTTGGCAATTGTAAACTGAAAATATAATATTTAATTTAGAAATAGGAAATATTCCATAAATTTTTGTTTTAAAACTTTTTACTTTCTTCTACTTTGTGTGGTATGCATAGTGCTCTCATTGCAACGTGTTTAGAAAGTTGTAAGAGGGAGACTGATCAAAAAATACATCAACAGATTTTGGAAGGGGGTGGATATAAAGTTAGAATTTCTGAGTCATGAAAACATCAGATAGCACTTCCAGAAAGGTGTAACTTTATTTAAAACCGAGCTGCTGTGAATTCCATCATGCTGCAGACACCTCTGAATCAACAATATCTGTTGGCAAATTGTTATGCTGACAAATTTCTCACGTAGACTGAAAATTTCCATTTTGTAAACAAGTAAGTGGGTTCTTGATGGTCTAGCTCATACCCCAAGCTGGAACTTTTGAGAAGTGAATTCTTGGCTTGAGTGACCATGTATCATTTATTTCTCACATTAGCAAAGCTGATTCAAATATTTGTCACCCAAATCAGAGAGCCACTAGGAGCATGAATGTAATATTATGTCTGATATTCCTCCTCAAGTTTGGGAAACATAAACACCACATCACTGGCTTCCTTGGCTCCATTCCCTGAGATAGATAGAGTGGGATAGTGTTAATATTGCTTTCTTCATAATGCTAGGGACTCTACTTAAAACCGCCCCACCCACAATAGCACAAACACAAAACAGTGATCCATAATTTTCCATGCCAAGATGTTTGATGTACACAAATGTGAGTATACATGCAGGCAAACACAGACTGGGTGATGGGTCTTCCTTCTGCTTGGTCAGAGTCAGTCACAGAAGCCCTGGTTGTGTGGTTTTTGATCACCATCCCCAACACATAAGTACAAGGAATTGGACACGACACAGCTCGCAGCTGGAAGAAAAATCACCAGTAGTCACAGGAGAAGTAGGTGAGGTCTATTTGCACACTACAGACTGGAACAAAAAGTGCACATCTGTCACAAAAGATGACTTATATGCATACAGAAGGCATACAAGGGATAGCAGTACCCAAGAAGGGACATCAGACTGGGAAGTAGGAGATGCTGGGCCCAGACCCTGGATGCAGTGGAAATGAATGAGATACCAATGAAAGATAAATATAGTGTCTGGCACACAGGGCACGCTCCCTACACCTATGTTATCTGCCAACTGGGGATGGGTGAGAGAATGGATAGGGCAATGCTGCTCATGGCACGAGCATGGTCCCAGGCCCATTGTTCATGTACTATTGTCTTCCCATTTCTAGGTGCTTTCAATCCTCCAGCTTACTTCTAGGATGGCATGGATGTCCCTTTGGTCTCAGAAGGAAAAGAAAAATAAATAAACAGGGACAGAGGAAAATGAGGACTTTGGAAGAGTCTAGTCCTATGTGAATCTGTGGACATTGTCCTCTTATATCTAGAAAGCAGAAGTAATGACCAGCCTTTCATATCTCTAGATGCAGGCCGGAGCAGCCATTGTCAAGTTTCCTGGAGATGTCAGCCAGAGCCAGACACAGGCAAAACTAGAAAAGTGAGCTATTATATTGCAAAGAGCACTAGGGCAGGGCCATTAATACCTGGATCCTAGCTCTACCGTTAATTAGTTATGTGACCTTGCACTGTTTTGAGCCTTGGTTTTCTCATGCACAAAACATAATAGCACTTCCAATATTTGCTGAAAAGGAGAAATTGTGTAACATTTTAGCCTACAAAAACGAAGTAGGCAACACAATCAGGGCCAGCCTTCTATAGTTATGCTTCCCTCTCTCCTTTCTATCCAGTGAACCATCAATTAATTGATTCTTCAACTTGGGAAATCATAATAAAGCCTTACTACCATGTTAGATCCCTTCCCTTATGACATTTTCATGCAAAGAAATGAATCTCTCTAGCTTCAAGATATCAGAGCCTAACAAGAGACACAGTGAAAGAATATGGGGGTAGATTGTGTGTGAGGGAGAGGTGGGCGATCAGGCATCTTTAGCTGGAAACTTCCCTGATACCCCAAAGACAACAGCCTGCTCTACCTTCTAAGTCTGCCTGCACAGACAGTCTTTCAAAGTACAGCCCCAGAGACAATACAATGTGAAATCCTCCCTCCTCTGCAGCCTTGGTCTGCAGTGACACTGGCAGATGCTAAACTTCCTCCTGTCTAGAACAGTTAATTAGGTTATAAAGGCTGCCAAAAATCCCAAAGTCATCTGAAGAAAATGCAACACTTTGAGATCTGAAACAAAGGTCAGAAGACACAAATATTAATCCCACTTTTAGAAGAGAGAAATAAGTGTGGGGATAGAGAAAAGAATTCAGGCAGGTCCTATACAATCTGGCAACTTCTTATCAATCTTTTATAAACACTGTCCAGATCAGGCATAATGTGGTCCTAGCTCCTTTCCTCTGTAATAGATACTGTGTCTTCATAAAAGCTGATACTGTAATAGATACCGTATATTCATAACTCATTCCAGAGCTCTCAGTCCATACCTAGGGGACATCATGAGATCTCTAGATACCATTCCTGCTGGAAAACAGACCCACCTGGGAATAATGAGTTTGGAATAGGGAAGAAGATAATTTGCTAAAATGAATTGATTGAATAAGTAGCTGACTATGTTCAGGGTTTCTTCATTAGTTGCATCAAATTATCACAAAGTAAGAACTGCTGTCTGTCCCCAGGTTCTCAGGCATAGAAAGGCAGCCTTAAAAACCTAGAGACCCAGTTCTTCCAAAGAGGTTACCCCAGAACGTGTGTTGGGTGTGGGGTGGGCTAACAAAATAAGCAGCAGTACATAGGACTTCACTGCCACCAGCAGGGCCCAGAGGAAGTGCAGGCCTGTAAGATGCCAGGGCCTGCCTAAAACAGGAGCCCTCAGGTGAGAAGCTAAAACGTGCAGCTGAGTTGTTGTCCCCCTCTACCCACCCACCCTGTCCCCAGTCTTGAAGATTTAAGAAAAGCAGCTCTTTCTTTATAGAAGACAAGTGTTTCTGCCCAAGGCTCAGTATGAAGGATTTCGAGGCCAGACTCCAATTGTTAAGGCTCCAAACACTTCCTTTTCCCTCCCACCACATCACAATCCCATTTTTATTATACAAGGCTTTCCTCCCTCTTCTAGTTCATGCATGATATCAGTGGGCACATTGTCCAGGGACCACTTTTGTATCTAGGTCTCTGTATATCTCATGTCACTTGGGACGTGTTCCAGACCCCGGGCTGTCCACCTCCAGCCCAGACCAAAGGGCAGTCCGGTGTCTCCTGGATCAGAATCAGGTGCAGCGGACCTACCAGTTGTTCAGATCTGGGAAAGCAGCTGAAGCTCATACAGGAAACCGCGGCTTCAGGCCAACTCTGATTTCTCACACACTTGCCCAGTCTGCCACCACCTGCACTTTTACGTGCTCCAGTGCGAGGCGGCGGGAGCCTGTCGCTCCCGGGAATCCGCAGCCGCCACCCAGGCCCAAGCGCGCACTGGACGGCTCGGGGCTTCCAGCATCCTTGCTGCTGACCGGCCTTAAAGCTGGTAGGCGCGCGGAACGGCCTGAGAAAGTGCCGCGGTGGGAGCAGGAAGAATCCCTGGGAGCAACTGAGGTCTCGGGAAAGGTCCCCGTGGAGATCCGCGCCCAGAGGGGGTCCGCGACCACGCGGCGAAGAGCACGTGAGCATCGCAGCTTGGCTATAAAATCCCCCGCTCGGAGGGGCGTGGGGAGCGCGTGCCGCGGCAAAACGCGTCCACCTGAGCCAGCAAGTCAAGGGGAAGGCGATTCTCTCCAGGACGTCCAAAGGTCTAGAGATTTGGTGCTGCGGAGCCTCGCAGTCTGGTCTCGGGTGCGTGCATCGAACTTTGATGCTGGGCTCCCTGTATTCCTGCAAAGGCGCACAGATGCCCGCACGCGTAGATTCCCGAAAATACCCAGGGTTCGTTTGACCTTTAGGATAGTTGGAGGGGGAATAACAGGACTCTCTGGCTGATTGATTTCTTGCCCTCCAGCAAGGAGGCAGCCTCCAGTACTAGCGTTTGTCCTCGCAAGGCTCAGGAGGCCTCTGGGGAGCCCCGAGACAGCGCGTCCAAGACCCGGCCACCTTTTAAACTAGTTATTTCTGCGCTGCGCAAAAGGCGGGTTCCGACCAACTCGGGACACCTTTCCCTAAAGTTTGATCTGTTCTCTTCGCCCGCCCAATCCTCGCCGCCTGGCGGCCCCCTCCTCCCACGGAGGGCGCGGGTGGGGAGATGGCCGCTGGCTCTCCCCAGCGCAAACAGGCGCTGTGCGCGTAGCCGCCGCCACGCTGACCTCCAGCTCCCGCCGGCTGCTAAGCTGAGTCCTGGCAGCGAGAGAAGGCAGTCGCCCGGAGGGGCTGAAGGCGGCGACGACTGGGGCCCTAGGGTCTATATGGCCGCTCCCTGCGGGCGGGTGGTGTGTGCCACGGAGCTCGCCCACAGCGCCTCGGGCTCAGAGCCGCTCTGAGCCTCGCCGCCTGCGGACATCGACAAACCCGCTTCCCGGAGCCGCGGGCAGGAACCCGAGGAGCAGGAGGTGGTGGCGGCCGTTCCTCCCAGAGGGCGATGTGGCCGGCCGGCGCGGGCACCAAGCTGCCCTGTCCCCGCGACTCTGCACTCCGGCGGGCGGCTTTCTCCGGAAACCTCACGGCCCTGCCTTCTCACCTAGTGCCCGCGGGCCGAAGCGTCCGGGTTTTCATCAGCGCCAACCCTGAAGGTAAGACAGAGCTACAAACCTCTGTCTGTCTGCGGGTCCACAGGCGGTAACCAAAGAGTGTGCGGTTGCACAGCCTGGTGCACTGAGCGTCCCCTGAGCTCCCTTCCTCCAGCCAAAGCTGTGGCAGCCCTGAGCGCGTGGGAATTTAATTCGAATTTTTTTTTCTCCTTTCACTCATCAGCACCCCTGTAGACTTCTCTTAGAACACCTTTACTTTTCCCCGGGTCGAGCTAAGAAACATCTGAGACATTAGGGGGTGCCTTCAACACCACCCCTTACCCCTTTCTTTTAGCGGTTTCTTCTCCGAGGTTATCGCAAACGCAAATAGTAGCTGTTCTCGGCTCCGCGGGGTTCCTGAATGGGGGCTTTGCCACTTGTCCTGGCCGAGGAGAGGTGGGGTTAAGGTTCCTGGAAACTCAACTCTTGCTATACCTTGAGGGGCCCAGTAGACCCTTGTGAAAGGAAGGGCCTTGGAGGAGGGGATTAGAGTTCTGGGGTTCCAGGGCGGCTGGCTCTCAGCCTAGCGCCGGTTTCACCATGGAATTCTTGGGATAAGCTCATCTCCTCTTTTGAGTGCCTGGGTTTGGTGTTCTCAGGTGGACCCCGGCCTACCCAGTCACGTTCCTGATCAAGGCTAATACCTGGTAGACGCTCAGTGAAAACTTGTTGATTTATTGCGTTCTCAATCAGCGGTTTATTGCCGGGTGGTCAGATCCCTGGTCATCACTACCTTTCAGTTCTCAGTGTTGAATGTTAATTTTGGTTGCAGTGGTGGGGCGGGCGGGAAGGACGCATTTGACTGGGGCTGGATAAAACTGAAGGAATTGTTCTTTTTTTAGGAGGAAAAAAGTTTGATTATAAAAAGAGTTATCTGGACTCGAGTATGAGAGATTTCAAGAATTTAACCTTTTTGAAGCCAGGTACGGTGATTCACTACTGTAATCACAAGCGACTCAGGAGGCTGAAGCAGGAAACCCTGTCTCAAAAAGGTCTGGGGATGTAGCTCAGTGGTAAAGCGCACCTGGAGTCAATCTCCACCACCGCAAAAACGGGGGGGGGGGGGAGGGTAACCTTTTCATACTCTTCAGAAGCCTTGAGTCTTATAAAGTTAAAAAAAAAAGTTTGCATTCAAATTACTGTTGGATGGGATCCTCATTTGAAAGCTCAAGTCTCTGTTGTTTGTGAAAAGCATCCAAAGAGGACCAAGAAAAGTAACTTTCTGGAAAATAATAGCGCCCCCCCCCAAAAAAAAGCACTATTGGAAGTTTCAAGTAAACTCATAATAAAGGAATGGGGAAAAATCGCATTGGTAACACTCATAATAGACTGTATACTTTTAAGGGAGGCTGTGAAGTCCTTTCATTGAGTTTACAACTTCCTCTCACAGAATTTAGGGCTTTCGGTACACTTAAGGAATCATTCTATGTCAAATAGGTCTTCCAGGGTTTTTACCTACATCTGGATTAAATACCCATGAAGACATACAGGCTGATTTAAGAAAACCTGCAAGTTGTTTCCAGAGTTTTAAAAAACATTTTTTAGCAATATTTTAAGTGTTTGAGAGAATTGTTAGAAAACATTTGTTCTTAAATTTTCAATTTTCCTGAGCTTAAAAAAAATGTTTTTGTGGAGTGATTAAATCTGCTAATGTGAAGCCAGCCAAATCGTTGCATCTTTCTCTTAAACTGCTTCTAAAATAGTGAAAATTCTGTGAATACCAGTAGATGTTTTTTTTTTTTTGCTTAAAATATGCAATTTCTATGATTAAAATGATAATGGATTTGTATTGTTACATTAACTTTAAAAATTCAGTATTGAGCTTATTTTCCTTACCAGTCTTCTGATTCCTAGTTTCTTAAAATTAAAGCTTTAGCATATATCAATTCTAGGAAAGCAAACAGGAGGGAGGTGCCAATGCCTTTTGATTACTGTTTTTTCTGCACAGCTTCAGTACTGATCAGAAAAGACCAGAAATGTGAAGCTTACTTGGGAAGTTTGAATAGGTGAAGGGCCTCACATTTTATCCACATAATCGAGCCAGGGGCATATTGAAGTAAAAAGACAGAGATGGGCATTTTTAATATTGTGAACATAAAGCCTTAAAATCTTTGTAAATGCTCCATCAGAGGCAGCACTTGCTGTAGGATCTTTATGGAAGCAATTTAGCAAGCAAGCAAATGGTTGTATATTGGTACGATCCAATATTAGATCCTTGGCCAATACTGAAGAGCCTCTCCACTGTCAAATTAAGACAAAGGGCATTATCTCATGCTTCCCAATACAGGCAGAAATCCAATTTATGTTCTAAATAAAAGCTACTTTGTGTTGAAGCCACAGCAATACTTACAGAATCAAGCAAGACTCTTCCTTAGATTATTGCTTTTAATAGATATTGCTTTACAAGGCTCATATAGAATTTCCCCATCTACAGTGAAGGTGATACATGTCCTCGGAATGAAAAAATTAATTTCCGTTATAACGGCTCATTCAATATTTTAATTTTGATTTCTATCCTCAAAGAGCCCTCTGAGTGTGGTGAACTTAGAGGTGTTTTCTCTGTCCTACAGATGACAAAACTAAGGCTGTATCAAGTTAAGCTGCTTTCCTGAATTAATATAGCAGGGTAAAATGGGGTAGAACCTGTAGAACCCTCAAAAACACCTGTCTTGGTGCTCTTTGGTCAGACCCTGTAAATATCTTACACCCACAAGGATAAGAGAACAAGCCAGATGTGGTGGATCAGTGCTGCCCAACATCTTCTGGCTGTCAGGCTGCAAGAGTATGAATAGCTGGAAAGGAACATGACTTCCTGACTGTGTGTGCTCCCACTGAGAGGTAGCCATAGAGGCATTTAAGGAATTTTCAGAATGTGCTAAACTCTAATGGACATATTCCTGTCCAAAAATATATTGGCATCTGACCAGTACTCACCACATGGAAGATGCTAAAGTCAGACCTGTGTGGGAGGCAATAGTATTTTCTCAGATTTGCTTAAATGGGTGGGCATTGGACTTCATCGAGTCCAACTTCCCATCCAACATGGGAATCCCATCTGTGGTACTTTTATTAATCCTTGGAGGTTATCTAGTCATTTAGCCACTTGCTGCCAGGATAGCACTTACACCTTCTTAGTGATATTAAATGATATTAAAATACATAAACTCTTTCATAGATAAAACTAAATTGTGGATGCAAATGGAGAAGAACCCTTCCTTTTGCTGGAGTTCTGAGGGCCCTCCCCCCGCCCCTTCCCTACCTCTATTCTAAGCTAATTTTGAGTAAACTGTTAACACGGAAGAAAAGCTAAAATATTGCTTTTTGCCTGATAAACACTGTGCTGGTCCATAATCCCTTATCTATGAAGCCCTAGGTCAGATATGATTTTGGAACCCCCTCTCTCTCTTTCTAAGGAAAATTCTCATATAATGTTTAAAATGTAGGGGCTGGGTTAGTATCCTATGTCAAATGTGTCTGTAGGGAATCATGACTTCCCTGTGATCAGTGTTGTACAGAACATCCCATAATTCTGGAAATGCTTTTATTGATTTGATGGCATTAGTCACATGGCTATTGTACATTGACTGATATGACTAAGAATCTGAATATTGAATCTTAATTTTAATTAGTTTAAACTTGAATATGCGTAGAACAACTAGTAGCCATTTATCAGTCAGCAAACCTCTAAGTTGATAAAGCTTGTAAGTGACTTCATGTCAGCTAAGGTCAGGTTTGGTAACCAGTTACTTCAGTGGCTTCAGGTTTTGCTGTCAGAAACCTCTCAAAGCTTTAGGGATTTTGGAATTACAGGTAAGTGGTATGGGCCTGCATTGAAGAGTGTGGTTTTAACTCCATGCCAGTGAGTTTACCAGTATTGAATCCCAGAATGACACAGACTTGGTCCTAGATTCAATCAGCAATGGATAGGACACACACCATCTGCTCCTACCTGTGGACAGAGTCAGACCTTTTAACTTCCAGATGTGGAGGAGCGAAGAAGAATGGCAAGTTTCCTTGCACAAGAGAAAGGCCTGAGCTATTGTGTTCAGATTTTCCTTTCACCTACAGCCATCAGATGGAGTCACTTCACCCCTGCGGAGTAGATGATGCCTTGCCTGTCTGGTGCTCCTATACCAGTGCACCTTCCTGGCATCTGGAGAGAAAAATCCCCCAACATTTATCTTTATGCATTTTTCAGTCCACTCGGATTTCCTCATTCACATCTCTGAGAGTTATGCACTCTACTCCCCAATATTGATGACCAGATGTTCAGCCTGTTCCACTTAAGTTTCTTTTGTTAGCTTGACTTTGCATCTCCCAGACTCTTTCCTTGCCCTGAGGTCTCATCAGGCTTGAGCTCCATTTTGATGGAAGCCACAATGAAGATGACCTGTTACTCCTTCATATGTGTATGTGGGTTTAGTGACTTCAACCAGCAGCCATTGGCTTCTGCTTATATTCCTAGACAAGAGGTAGAAAGACCTGAATTCACATGAAACCTATCAGTATTCTTGCCTTTCCTAATATCATAATTATTTCCATGAGTCCCTGATTTTTTTATTGTCTTTGTAAGTATTCAAAAAACAGCAAAATAATATATAGATAGATACATATGTGTATTCACAGGGCCATTTTGATATCCCAAGAGTAGCTTTAAAAGTGGAATCGTAAATAGTTACTATTTATTGTAGGTGTGCATAGGACACTTACAATAAGTGAGTTCTGAAATTCTACTTGTTGTGTATTCTAAGTCCTTGAGCAGACATTTACATAGGAGAAAGTATTAGACACAGGTGTAGGCTTTCGAACCAGTCTTCTTGGTTTTGATGCCTCGTGCCATTATTTAATGCAGTGTTTCTTCAGCAAGTTGTTTAACCTCTTTGTTCCTGAGTTCCTGATTTGTGAAAGAGGACAATAGTAGCATCTGCCTCTCAGGGTAGTAAGTAGATTCAGCTAATAGTTGTAAAATACTTAGAATAATGCTAGGCACATGGTAGGTATTAAATGTTTGCCTCTTGTAGCATGATCTTTATTTTCCACTAATATCCAGATACCATGTAGGAGTGTTAATGCAAACATAAATAAGGCATTTCTTACTATCCAGAAATGTAGTCTATGGAAGTATAACTGTTAGAACTCAGTAGTAAAATAAAATGCATTCTAGATCTTTCACAAATTTGGGCGCCTCCTAAAATCACTGTAAGGATTGTAACAACAAAAGTCGGGCACCACTAGGTATTTAGGTCACACTGCAAATGCTGCCACCCAGAGGGCAGGAAGCTGTATAAGCTGCTGCCAGTATCACAGTGCCCCTGGGTAATGGGCAGCTGGCATCCTCTACAAAACACATCTGCCGCAACCCACCTCGGCCACCACGACTAGTGGAAGAGGATTGTCTGGGTTCCCTTCCCTCCAGCCTTATGCCATTGCATCCCTTTGACAGAACCAGAATTGCATTTGGAACCTGGCAACAAGCAAGTCTAGGACTCTCTAGGCTTCCAGCGTCTGTACTGCCAAGGAAGAGTGGGTGGAAAGGGTAAAGGTTACTCCACATGGAAACGCAGCACCTTGCCCAGGAGGAAACGGGCACCATCATTCCTTCAGTGTTCATAAAGCACCATCTCTTTGCGGAATACACACACACACTTGATACCCCAAGAACATCTTTAAAAAGTAAAAGTCTTAAAAGAGAATATACCAAGTTGATTTTTTTTTTATGGTAAATGGTCACAGTTCCTAGAGCTTAGAATATAGCAATAAACAAAACAGACCAGGTCTCTGGTCTTAACAGAATTTGCATAAATAACATAATACACACAATGAGTGTCGTGCTAAAGGTACGAGCAGAGCATTCAAGGAGCACCAAGGAGAATTACATAAGCCAGCTCCAGGGATCAGAGGGAAGAGTTGGGAGGGTTCCCTCGATGAACAGAGCCAGGGTGTGGAAACCATTCTAGCTGATAATCAAGTAGGCAAAGTGATGATGAGATCTCCACAGGGAACAGAAAAAAATACTGTCTTTATTATTCAGTAAACAACTTTTATCTCTGAATAAGAACAGAATGAATATCTTGAGATGACACTTAAAATCATGACTTTGACCACACAGGCACACTATATCCAAATAGATTGTGGCTTTATGGTTTAATAAGCCAATAAAAGATCACCTGTGGATCTTTAAAATTGCTGTTACACCATAGGAATGATACCATTTGCCACTTCAAAAGCTGTCTTCAGGTTTCTATTTCATTTCTGTTTCAGTTACCTACTGCTTTATCAACCCACTTTAAAACTAAATGGCTCAAAACAATAGTTTATCATTTCTCATAATTCTGTGGTTGGGAACTGGGGCAAGGTTTAGCCAAGTGGCTCTTCAGTTCTACAGGATGTTGAATGGGGTCACATGCTACACTGTTTGGCTAAACATATGCCTGACTGGTCCCTTCTTCACGGGCACTTCAGTGACTCTCCATGCGGTGTCTGTCTTTCTCTACCCCTTACCCAACTTTTCTCTCATTTTTCAGGACTCCATTCCAAGATTCGGTGTATAGGATTTGGTTTTGTCCAAGAAAGGAAATGGTAGGTTCAAGGTGCAGAAAACTAGACCTCACTTCTTAATGTGAGGCAAGGTATATGCATACAGGGAAAGGAAGAATTCATGGTGGCCAACTTTCAAAATTACCACCACAACTCCAAAGTCATGTTGATTAATTTCTTTGACCTTCCTTCTTCATAGTTAAACAAGATAGGATGCAGAAAAAGCATATAATCTAATGGCCTGTGCACAGTAAGCTCTCAATAAGTCTTGATAATTCATTGTTATTACTTCAGCATTGGAGATTGAGCAGAAACTCGGTGAATAGAACCCTTTTTCTAGCAAGTTCCTAACTGGTTGAAAATTAGTGTCTATAAAAACAGACCAAACAGTTTGTAGATACAAGATCAAAATATCACCATTATTTATGGGAGATCCTTTTGTGCTTCCTAATACTAAATAGCAAAATCCCATATTTTTCCATGTACTCACTAGCAGTGGGAACCTCCAAAGACACCTTAAAACAGCCTGGAGGAAAGAGCAACCTGTGCTCTTGGGGCATAGATCAATCCCCAAGGGCAAGGAGTGAACTTTCCTGGTCTATTCTTCTAGGTTTTCCACTTCTGGGAAGGGTAAGTGAGGTGGTAAAGAGAGACCAATAAGACTCTTAACTTCAGAAGAACCCTTTAGATAACGGAAGAAGATACCTTCCACTAACTAGATTACTCACTTATTTTTAACCTTTGTACACAAAGCCTTTCATTACTCAAGACATGTCATTTAAATTAGATAAATGTATTGAATAGTGTAAATTACATTGCAATAAGATATCTAACAGAAGACAATGAGCTCTAATGTATGAAAGATAATAACCTAGGAACTATATACAAATATCACAATCAGAATATTTTTGAAAGTAAGTACTTAGCATGGCCTCTGGAACAGTCATTTTTTGTCTCCAGAAATGAGTTGTTTAAACCACGAAGTTTGGAGGTGGATTGATAGGCAGCAATAGATAACTGAAAACAAAGTAGGTTAAGAATTCACAAACACTTTTTTGTTTTTGTTTTGTTTTCTTGTACCAGATATTGAACCCAGGGGTGCTTAACCACTGAGCCATATCCCTGGCCCTTTAAAAAAAAAAAACAAAAAAACAAAAAAAAACTTTATTTTGAGACAAGGTCTCACTAAGTTGCTGAGGCTGGCTTTGAACGTGGGATCCTCCTGTCTCAGCCCCCCAAGTCACTGGGATTGCAGGTGTGTACCACCATGCCTGGCTCACAAACACTTTTTAAAAACGGCAGAGGAGCAAAGTCCTACGGAGCAACAGGAAGTAATTGAATTTGATAAAGTAAGCCTAAACTGCATTCTTATAAATCGGATTGGGCATATCAACATTTATTGAAATACTAAAAGTAATCCATTTTGTTTAGAATTCCTGGCAAGAATTGATCAAACAATATGTATTTCACTGAGACAGTAAGAAACATCAAGTAACCAACTTTAACACTCGTAATATTTCATGGATTCAAATTCAAAGCATATACGGAGGAGCTGAACTATACGTATTCAGACATTGAAGACTGTTTATAAACTTAGACCAGGTATAATAAACTAGCCAGGCTCTTTTCAACTCAAAAATCTTCTTTTAAATGTCGCTACTAGGGCTGGTGCTATAGCTCAATGGCAGAGCACTTGCCCAGCACATGTGAGGCTCTGGTTTTGATCCTTAGCTCAGGTTACCATAGGGCACAGGGGGTGAGAACAGCACCATTGCACATGGCGTAAGGTGTACTTCCAATTATGTCAGAGGATGATGCAGGGACTGGACAGTACGAAGCCTTATTCAGTACAAATGAGGACTTTAGAACAATACTTAAAAGATGAGAAACATAGTTGAAGCCAAGATGTTCCAGATGGAAGGAATACTATATGTCCTGGAAGTCAGGTATTAGTAGCAGCTTCCTAGAAAACTTTGTAGAGATGGATGTGGGGCCAAGTTCAGGTTTGGTGGGAAGGAGATCAGTCATTAGTAAAGTCTGTGGTATGAGGAGTGGTATTTGTCTTGATTTGTGCAGTGTACTTGTGATTACAAACATGGTGGTATAGAAGGTGGAGTGATGGGAACAGCAGAGAAGTTTTATTTCATTTGGCCAAAGCAGAGAGGACAAATCAAAATACAATGGAAATTTTTGCCCTGAAACTAACTGGTAAGAAATTTCATTGCTTACATGACAGAACTGGTAGAATCACAGCTTCTTAAAGGTAGAAGAATTGAAACACTAAAACTATTAAAAGGACTGGAAATCTGCTTATGTCAAGTAGTACCTGCATGTCAGTTCGTTGCTAAGCAAAGAGTAGCTTCAGCAAAGGATCACACTCAATGACATTTTATAAAACTTTAAGTAAAATGAAAATTCAGGAATTACTAAGGTCATTGTATGATAAGCAGAGAAACTTAGCCAAAGATATAAAATGATTTTTTTTAAAAAAATTGTTAAGAGCATTGGAAAGAAGACATGAAAATAACTCCTTTTAAAGCACAAGTTCTCCATTCATAGGTCTAAATAATCGGTTGTTTTAGGCCATTTTCTGTTGCTATAATAAAATAAATATGGTTTAGATATGAGGTGTCCCCCAAAAGCTTATGTGTGAGACAATGAAAGAATGTTCAGAGGTGAAATGATTGGGTTCTGAGAACCTTGACCATGAATATGGATTAACTGTGTAGTAACTGCAGGAAGGTAGGGTGTGTCAGGAGAAAGTAGATCCCTGGGGGTCTGACTTTGGGGTTTCTATTTTGTCCCTTGTGAGCACAGCTCACGCTCTGCTTCCTCATTGCCATGTCCTAAACTGCTTTCCTCTGCCATGTCCTTTCACTGTGTTGGTCTGCCTCACCTTGGGCCCAGAGCTATGGAGTGGACCAACCCATGGAACCTCTGAAACTATGAGCCAAAATAAAGTTTTCCTCCTCTCCATTGTTCTTGTCAGGTCTTTTGGTCACAGTAATGAACAAAAACTGACTAAAACAACATACCCAAGCCTGGTAATTGGGAAGGAAAGGAGGTTTATTTAACTTGCAGTTCTGAAGGCCCAGGAGCATAGCACCAGCATCTGCTTGGCTCTGGTGAGGGTCTCCTGGCTGCATCATATGTAGCTGATCTCAGCATGGCAGCAGCTTGCATGGGAGGGAGAGATGACAGGCAAAATCGGAAGCCAGAGAGAAGCAAGGGTCAGGCCTGATCTTTTATACCAACTTGTTCTCATGGGAACGACATTAATCTGTTGTGAGGGTGGATCCCAACCTCACACTAGACCCCACCTCCTAAAGGTTCTGCCATCTCCCAACCTCACCAACCTTCCAGTGCATTAACCTCTGTGGGACATGCTCAGACCATATCCAAACCACAACATCTTTATACAGAAGCATATTGCAATTACAATGTAAGGAATATGTAGGTAAACGGAAAAAAAAGATTCAGACCTTTTCTCCTCTAAGAAGTTACCATTTGGATATTTATCTTTAAAGTAATGGGAGATGGGAGCTTCACGGTCTAAGAAAATCACTGCTGAATAAGAAATCTTAAGGAGTTAAGAGTTTTGTCACATGATTCTCAACGTTTTGGGTACTCCTTCCATGACTTCTTTTGAATTTTGTCCAAGAGAATACAGAAATGGCAGAGCATCAGTTTGGGGGGTAGGCTTTTAGAAGTTGGCCACTTTTACTTTCTGTATTTAGAAATAATTATTCTTAGAATCTGGCCACACCTTGGAGAGACACCTCTGGAGAGATGTCCAGAGCCAGCACCACCTTGCCCACAGGGAGAATGAACTGTCTTGGAAGTGGACCTCCACTCCCAGGTGAGCTGTCCTGTTGACTGATTCTGCATGACACATAGACTGACTTCCTACCAAACTCAATCCAAATTGCAGGTTCAAGGGGACAATCGTGGTAGTGATGTTAAACCACTGATTTTAGTTTGTTGTACAATGAAATAAATGAAATTGGCAAGATAGAACAAATTTATTGTAGTGTGTACTAGTTTAGAAAAAAAGAATTTGGGGGTGAGATCCAGGTTTCCATCCCAAGATTTGTTGTAAACTTGAATAAGGTATTTGGTCTCTTCCAGTTTCATTTCTCTTCTGAAAATTGGGGCACTCCTCCCATTAAAAGGTGAGGTCCATGACTTCTCCTCATAAGGCTGTTGTGAAAAAGAAAGGAAATACTGTATGCAGCACCTAAAACAATGACTGAAAGATAGCCAGGACTCAAACATTATATGTAGGGCTGGGCATGGTGAGGCATGCCTATGATCCAGAGCTGAGGCAGGAGATACCCAGACACAGCAGCTCAGTGAAACCCTGTCTCAAAATAAAAAGAGGTGAGGATTGTAGCTCAGTGGTTGAGTGCTCCTGGTTCAGTCTTCAATGTCCCCCCACCAAAACAAGGTAGGAATTTGTTAATAGCCCTTGAAGATAAGTTTTAAGGACTACCATGTCTTGAGAATTACTTGAGAAAGAATTTCTTTTTTAATCATAGCATGAAAAGGGTTAATTTTCCCATTACACTTCCTATGTAGCTATGCCTGTTCTCAGAGGAAACTAGATAAAACCACTGTATTTTTAAAATATTGGCTTAAAGCATAAATATGAAATCACCCTAAGCTACAAGGTATTAAATTAGTAAGCTACATCTCTAAAAGAGAAGAAACCACTAAATCATTAAATATATATATATATATATATATATATATATATATATATATATATATATATATTAATTAATTATCTGGCCAAGAAAAAAAAAACTTTTTGAAGTGATAGGTTGCAAGCAGTTCAATAAAGTGAAGCAGAGTTCAATAAAGGGACATTCAAAGAGAATAAAAAGTATTTCCTCCTTTTTAATGTAAAATGTGCTAAACTCATATCAGAAGGTATGACTTCTTTCACACATGAAGAATTCATTTAATGTTGCTTTAAGTCTGCACAAGGGTTCATAAATTCCATTTCTCTGGTATCTGTTCATCTTTTAGACTTTAATACACTTTCCTGGCCATAGATATTTCAAAGAGCATGTGATATCCATGTTTTATGTAGAAAGTTTAAAAAAAAAAGAATATCCACAATTGCTTAGGAGAAGTTTCAATGAAAGTCTCATGTATTATTGAAAAACTATTCCAATTGGTTACTATAGTAGAATGACCCAGCTAATTCTTAATGTAAATTGATTATTCTTATCATATGCTGTACTGATTTTTTAAATATTTTTAGATTATAATGAACCTTTATTTTATCCATTTATTTATATATGGAGCTGAGACTTGAACCCAGTGCTCACACATGCTAGGCAAGTGCTGTACCACTGAGCCACAACCCCAGGCCTGTACTGTTTTTTATAAGCCCACATTATAGTGACAAAAGAGCACAGTGTTCCCATTGGTGTGCATGTTTGGGAATGGAGGAGGTGGCTTTGTTCTTGGGGTAGGTGGATGATAATTTGAATCTGGAGAGGTCACCAGTCACTTATTCACTGATTCTGCCTTACAAATCTGAGAGGAGAACAGCATGAGGGAGAAGCCATGGCTTCAAGGAATTTTTCAAAGAGAAATGGCTTCACTTGGATCTTGGTGCTACTTGAAAAGGCCTAGAAATTAAAGCAGTCCAGCCCCTCTGGGAGCAGATGGAGAATGCTCAGTGTGAGCAGGCTGAAGATGCCCCAGGAGCTGCTCTCCCATACAAATCCAGGATGCTTATCTGAAGAAAAGGAAACTTGGGGCTTAGCCAAATGCTTTAGTTTTATACGGAGAGTTTAAAAATAATTTGCTCATTCATTGACTTTATAGTTATTGTACAATCTTTTTTTGGTTTTTCAATACCTTTTCCTGGTTGGAAAATTAGTCTATCTACACTGTGTCAAAGGGAGAAAAGGATTTCTCTCTTGTGGGTATCACGAGAAGGACTGCAGTCCCAGCGCATGCTCCGGAGGCAGCTATGGTGGTTAGGTTCAGGGGTCCTTGGCAACACTCTGCTGACCCCAAAATATGTGTGTAAATTTCTTTTGCAGCACCATATGTGCAGAATTCCAGGGCACGAGTTTCATTTGATACAGAGCATCAGGGGTGATAAGAAATTGGGTCAGGCATCTTGTGGAAGTCATATCATGAGGGACCAACATGCTATCTCATCAGAATTATTAAACTTGGCTCCAGAAGCCAACTTTACCTACAAAGGATAAGAATTTTCCCTATTTACTTATTTAGGGAATATATTCACTCGTTGATTCATCTCAGTTTTAAAAGTCATTCTAAGAAAATATTCCATAATGGTTGTAACAATTTATACCAATAATGAGGAAAAGTTTCCCTTTTATCCACACCCTCATTTGTTGTCTCTTGTCTTTTTGATAATAGCCATCCTAACAGATGTGCGGTGGTATATCATTGTGGGCATTGATTTGCATTTCCCTGATTAACCAGTCATGTTGGGAAAGAGGATATGACAATATTCACTGGGATGTATAGGTTCTGGTAGGTTTGCTAAATCTTGTCTTTCTCCTTGCACACCCCCAGCGCACACACCAGAAATTCACTGGTTCATTCAGTGGTAGGGTGGTAAGATATGGAGACTAACCTGCATCTCACCAGTTATCCAAGTTCCAAGGAACTAACATGGAATTGAACAAGATACATAGTATTTGGATATTTATAGATAGACTTATATAAAAAGGGGAAAAGGACACCAATTCACATGTGACCTGATTATACAGGAAATCCTCTCTGATCTGGCATGGGGTAGAGTCAAATCTTGATGTCTAAGGGCTACAAAATGGCACAGGATACTTTTTGGTATAGCTCCAGGATTCCCTGCCACATCTTCTAACCAAATCTCTAGGAAATTGTTAAAAATTATTTGAGAGAGGAAACTAAAACAACAATTTGGAAGCCCATTATGAAGTTCATGGGACAAGAACCTCCAGCACTATGATGTCTCAGTAGCAGCAATAAGATTCCAACATCAGAGTCCTAGGTGAATGTCACCTGGGGAATCTTGCAACATAGCAGCAGAAACTTTGTTGTGACCCCCATCAGGGACCACAGTGGATACATGGTACAGCTGATAAGCTCCCGGGGCATTTTGTGTATAGTAGAACCTATCATTGCAGGAGAAAATGTAATGGCCAATAAGGGGACATGTAAGTCACATATTTCATTGCAGAAACACTATTGCATAGCCAAAGCTGTCCAGCACTTCTCCAGTCGGGGTGGCTCAGGGAGCATGTGTTACACATGCTTTCAAAGAGTCATCAATAGCAAAGCTCGTGTTTGGGTTGGCACTGGATCAGAAAGGGTTACTTCCAGTATCTGGGCTCCACCACTTTGTAGCAGTGAAATTTCTTTCTTAACATCTCCAAGCCTTGTTTTCTTTCTTCATCTTTAAAATTGGGCTTTGAACAGTATTTGACTTTTAAGGTTCCTATGAGGATTAGTGAGATATGAAAAGCAAGTAGCCCTATGACTGGCACATAATTGATACATTAATGCCACTTGTTAATGATGATTCAAAGTGGAAATAGAATTACTGAGTAAGTGGGAGGGAGGGAGAAACAGGGTGCAAGAGGGGGAAGGGAAGGATAGCAGAGAAGAGGAAAAATATCTAGTCTTTATAAATTTTAATAGAGAAATGACTTAAGTAGATGATAAATTGGAATAGGCCCTGAATTATTTTTTTAAAAAGAAATGAAATTATTATAGCCATAGAGCTTTAGGTGATTGTCAGAAGCATTTGAATATATTGCCTTTATTCCTATTTACTGAGTTCCTGTAAACAGAGATAAATACTACTTTCTAGTCATCCTTGAACCGAGATTGCAATTAAAGAGAGTTCTAGGACTGTGTTTGATGGTTATTAAGATGGAGGTTACAGAAAGGGACACCAAGACAGTTAATAACTGCTCCATTTATTTCAGATTGGACCAGCCAACCTATTCAAACCCAAGGAGATTGAGGACCCAACTTCATTCAATCTATCCATTCCCAATTTGAACAGATAACTGTCAGCTTAATTTAATGCCTGGATGAATTCAGATGGATGGGTGATTTTTAAAAATCAGACCCTTCCTACATAATAGGAAGACATGAAGAATTTGAGTGGATTGCTGAAGGTTAAATAACAATGAGCTTCACGTGTCCTTAACTTTTCAGAGAGCTTGCTTTACTTTCAGTGGGAGTATGAGCTTAGTAATGTCTCTCCCTTAAGTAAAATGATGTTTCTCTATCCACTTCCTCCTATAGTTGTTTTGTGTCATTTTTTTTTAATATATATATATATATATATATATATATATATATATATATATATATATAATTATCTGACCTTTTTCCTAAATAGGCCATTTTGTGTAGCCACTACACTTGATGTTCTGGAGATTTTTGCCCAAGGAGGTTGAATATATTTATATCTGGATATGTCCATATGTCAAACAGATCTTTCAATCTGGATTTGAAAGCTGTTAAGGCTATATAGCACTATGAAATTCCATGCTCCATGAAATCGAATAAAAACAAATGCTCTTGACATATCACCAGACATTTTCAAAAGATCAAAAGTAAAATGTAAAAAATGAGACTTTGTTCTATAGCATATAAAATTAAAAGCAAAATAGAATCTGGTCTTTTTTCACCAGCATAGTTGTAGTTTATGTACACAGGTAAATACATAGTTTCCTGTTTAAGTTGTAAAAAGATTGATCATATTTATGTTAATGGTGTGTTTTAAAAATATTTTATCAACATAATGTCATTTTCTAATCAAAGTGACATCAACATAAATAAAATATAGACTGTTTGCCTTTGGCATAGTTTTTTTGCTATGCAATTATCAGAATATGCTGGTGAAGAGCTTGCTGCAGAAAGAATAAGACACAGTGAACACAAAGCAGGGCTTTCAGCCTTAAATGCTTAAAATTGTCATACATTTCAACAGCTACTAAAACAGAGCATGTATTGTCTCCCAAGCCCAACAACAGCTTATTCTGTGAATTGATTGAAAATTCTTCTACTCTTCCGCCAAAAATTGGAGTTCTTTGTGACAATAACGACAACAGTAATAATTCTTGGGAAAGAAAGAAACTGAAGATTCTTTTCTAGATAAGTGATATGATCATGTATCATTTCATAACAATAGGGAAATGTTCTTTGAGATGTCTCATTCAGCAATTTTGTGATCATGTGAACATCATAGAGTGCAATTAACACAAACTGAGATGGTGACATTACTTGGCCTCGTAATCTTGTGGAACCACCATCATATCTGCAGGCCATCAATGGCTGAAACTTTGTTGCATTTTAAAGGACTCAGTATAATGAAACAAAGCAAAATGTGATCAATGTCATGAAAGGTCAACAGAAGATGGTGTAATTAATGATATAAATTAAGAAGAATATACAATGTAATAGTTTGAGAAGGTGTTTGTGGTGATGAAATCGCTGAAGTTGGGAAATATATAAAGAAAACATGTTTATTTAGCTTATGATTTTGGAACTTAAAAATAGCATTATGCTGGCTCTGGCGAGGGTCATTCTAACTACATCGCATCATGGTGGGAGCCTATGGGGAAGGGAGAGATCACATTGTGTAATAGGAAGCCATAGCATGAAGAGAAGACTTTCATAATTCATTCTTATAAGAATTAACTCGGGATCCTATGGGAACTACCTTATCCCTTCCAAGAGCAGTGCTTGATGACCTCCATTAGGCCCTACCTCTTAAAATTTCCACCACCTGTTAACATTGTCACATTGGGGACTAAGCATGCTTCCAAAATATGAAAATGGACAGAACACATCCAGACCACAGTGGTCATTATGTGGCACATGACCTCACTTCTAGTAGAATGACCTGCAGTGAACAACCCAGTAAGATTCAATGGAGCCAACAGCACACAAAAGTAAAAATACACAAAAGTAAGAAATGTGAGATTTATACTCAGTAGCTTACAATGTAGTTACTGAGGTCGACATTTGAAAGATGAGAAGCAAATGAACAATGAAGCATTTGCATTATTTTCTGTTGCTTCTGGAACACACATCATATTTATATGTTAATAGTGATCATAAGAAGTCTGCCCTTAGATTCAGTAGGCTAATGTAAAGATGATGACAGGCCTGCATTCTCTCTGGACACTCTAGGAAAGAACCCGTTTCCTCAAATTTTCTACCTTCTAGACTCTACCTGCCTTTCTGAGCTCATGGTCACTTCCTCCATTCAAAGCCAGTAAGTAGCAGAGCATCCTTCACACTGTCTCTGACCCCACTGTCACATCTCTGGTCCTGCTTTCATGGTCACATTTGCTGCTCTCCGATCCTTTTTCTTCACTGTTACAAGAACCTTTGTGATTACTTTGGATATTCCCAGATAATCCAGTCTGGTTTCCCCATCCCAATATTCTTAGCTTAATCCCATCTGCATAGCCCCCTTTTCCATGTTATGTAACATTCCCAGGTTCCAGAGATGAAGTTGAGGGTTGTTTTTTTTTTGTTTGTTTTGTTTTGTTTTTCAAGTTGAGGATTTTTTCCTTTTGAAAGGAAAAAAAATTTTTCATTGTAGCTAATTTAGCTTACCACAATATTGGAGCCTTTATGAAAACAAAAATCTTTACAGCCTTGAACCTGCGATTCTGTAATGTCACAGTCTTCCTCTTCAGCTTCACTCTCTACCAGACCTCTGAGATCACTCTTTTGAGTACAATTCTGCCTTTTCCCTCCTCTGTACCTTTGTTCAGGAATCTTCCTCACTTTTCAGAATCCTACCCCTCCCTCAAGGCCAATCTCAAAGGATGTATTCTGCATTTATTGATTCAGATTTTCTCAAAATAGCCTAGACACTTAGGTTGCAGGTGTCAAAAACCTGCATTCAAATATGGTGAAACAAGAACTGGCAAGGCTATTACCACAATTAACCAAATTGTGACAGGGCAGGGATGGATGCAGCCTCAGAAACTGCTATGGTCAGGAGCTTGAATAGGATCAGAATTGTCTATTTTTGCTTCTTTATGAATGACTACTTGGTGCTCTTAGACCAGTTCTTCTGACTTTGGTGGACATGTATGCAACCAGAGGTTACTGCAGGCTCATGATTTTACAGCTTTTAAACAAAGAAAAAGGCTCTCTTTTTCAAAGTTTGAAAACACTTCTAAGATATGTCCAACCTTAGACCAAGTACTGTGGCCAGATGATCACTACTGAAACACAAACAGGAAAATGGGAAGTTTTTTTTTTTTTTAACAGAAAAGGGAAGAAGTGAGAGGTTAAAAAAAATCATTACAGCTACCAGCAAGCATGCCTTCTCAAACAATTACATTGTATATTCTTCTTAATTTATGTCATCATTAATTTCACCATCTTCTCTGTTTTCCTTTCATGACATTGATCACATTTTGCTTTGTTTCATTATACTGAGTCCTTTTTTAAAAAAAAAAAAGTGCTTATCTTTCTCATTTTCACCTTCTCCCTCCCCACCAGCACCAAGTACTGTGCAATATTGATATTAAATGTACAGTAAATGTGTTAAATTGGGTTGAAAATATATTTTAGCCCAAGAGATATCTCAAGGCAGCTCAAGGTTAATTAAAGTAAGTGTTAAAAATTCAAAGAAATTAAGTGCACTGTGAAGTTTAATAACTTGAAAATTTTTTATAGCTTATACTAGGTCTTGAAAGATGAGTAGAATTTATGTAGAAAAAGCAAAGATAATGGGGTATTACAAAATTCATGATAGGGAAATATAAATAATCCGGAAACTATAGTGTAGGTAGAAAACACTGCTTTCATTCTGGGACTTCTTCCATGACTGTTTCTAGAAGTCATAAATATTTCATGTTCATATTAATTAGAAATTGTCGTAGCAGGATAGCAATTTTTCTGTATCTTGCAATGATTCATTCATTCACTGAATTACTTATTGGGTGCTTACTATGATTATTTATGCAAATTCAGGGATGTGACTCATATTAAGGAACTCACTGATTCAAAGAGGTAAATGAGCCAAGGGAAGAGATTGCTGAGGAGGAATTGGAGGAAAGCAGTGCCAATGCTAGCCACCTCAGCTCCACCAGAGCCCATCACTTTGAAGACTTTATAAGGACCTGTCAAGTCACAGAGTATCTTTCACCTAACGCCAACATTGAAGGGCTGTATACATTTTTGATGTGTTTCTTTCCCAAAAAAAGATAGTATCTGTTTGACAAGGCTATAACCCTTGAATTGAGAGCTTCATCCAAGAATGCAGTTGGACACAATTTACAGTGAAGTTATAGGCTGTAAATTTAAAATAATTAAAATCCTGTGGCCAGAATCCTGAAATGCTTTCTGGCCTTAATGTGTTCTTTAAAACAAACAAAAATGTGAATACTTGCCATGTGCCAGGAATTACTATTACAACACAATTAATAGCATTACAATATTATTATAAACAATAATGGGCACAGTAATAGCAATATTTAATGACTCTTCCCCCTGGCAGCTTCCTGTCTGATGAGGGAGGCAAACACAGAAACAGGAAATTTCAGTTGGATGCCATTAGAATTTTGGTTTTGGAGAACCACCATCCTGTTTCCAGTCCTCATTCTTCAAACCTAATCCACTCCTTCTCCACTGCCACCTTGATCTGCTTCTGGGCCCTGTCTTATTTCCTATAGGAATCTCTTTATAGGAAAGATGACTTTGTGTTGAAAAAAAAATCTCTGCACTTCTTTTCACGCCAGAAACATCTAGACACCCTTCCCACCTGTTAAATGAAGACGGAGCACAAGAGTGAGATGCCAAACCTTCCATAATTTGGCACTGTCCTCCCAGCTGGCTGATTTCTTCCTCGTAGCATGTCTTCATATATTCCTCCATACTAAACCTTTGTGTGTCTTTTCCCCTCTCCTGTTCTTTTTGTCCATTACTCAGCAAAACCTGTGAATTTTTTAGGTTTCAATTTAAATTCTACATTTTGCTGAAAGTCATCTTGAATGAGCTAGGGAAATTACTACTTAAATATTGATGTTCAATCATGGGTCTTTTGCTTTATTCCTTTTCTATGTCTAATACCTATGCTGTACTTCCAAATTCCTTGTCAGCTAATAAAGATCCAGGGACTCAGCTATATTCATTTATAGATTCTCAGCACCATGGATAGTACCCTGCCAGAAGGAACCTAATAAATATGTAGGGCAGTTTGCAATACCTAACTTTAATATTGATAAGACAATTACAGATGTTGATAGAAATATAACACCTTTATCCAGTAAGATCACTTAGTGTCATTAGTTATGTATCCCATAATTGCTAAGAACCTTAAAAAGCAATTTTGCAATATTTAGAGGAAAATGCAGACCATCAGCATGAAGAAATCAATGTTTTAAGAAAATTATTCTGCCAGCTATATCATATAGGAGGATGATGAGGGGGGACTGGTGGCAGGAATACAAGCCCAAATGCAGGTACAGTAAATCAGGCTTAAGAGGCAAATGAATATGTGGAATGATTTTTCTCAAACACCTAGCATAGCCCAGTGGAATAAAAAGTCATTTAAATATTGCCAGGGCTCATTTGACAAATGGAAATAAATCACCAGGCTGTATTTCCAGTAACTGGTCAGTCTATTTTTAGCTAAGTAAGGTCAGATAGAGGGAAAGTTATATTTCCCACAGCAGTGATTTCCCACAGCAGTCTTTGGGAGACTTATTTGTCATTATGAGATTTGTGTTTTATCATGTAAAGGTGTGCATTGATGGTTTTGTAAGAATTAAACATGATAACCTTTGTCTTCATTATAGTAAAGAACACATTGCTGCTGTGCTAAAATCAAAAATAAGTTTTTAAATAAAAATTGAACCTTTATTAAAAATGACAGCAGTCATATTTTGGCTTGATTTAGAACATCCAAATGCTTCTCTCTACTCATACTACTCTTAATTGTTGGTTGTATTTTTAATTAGCAAGCGATAGAAGACTGATTGATGTCTAAATTATCAAAGTAAAAAGTGGAAGGTCAGTCCACAGTCTTATAACTAAGAATCTTCTTATGAAATGAAATTCACACGCAGTAAAACACATACATCTTACATATGCAGTTATAATTTGATGGATTTTAGTGGTTTACTCACTTGTGGAACCATCCCTTTTCACCCCAAAATCTACTTGGGTGTTCTTTCCACTACCAGTCTCATTCTACATACGCACCACTGTTTCCATCACAGCTGATGAGTTTGGTTTTGAACTACTTTCAGACAAAATCATACAGTGGAAACTCTTGCCCCCGGCTTTCATCACTCAGCATAAGGTTTTGAAACTTTGGCATTGCTGAGTGTGTATCAGAGCTCAGTCTTTTTTATAGCTGATTATTATTCTGTCTTAGGACACACCACAAATTGCTTATACATTATTTTTTTGATGAACTTTCAGGTTTTCTCCAGTGTTTGCTCTTAATTAAACTATTAACATTTTTTAAAGTCCCTGTGGTTTTTCATTTGTTAAGTATCTAGGAGTGGAAATTGAAACCCTCCATGTTGAAATACATGGAGTGTTAAAGTAGATGTTTAGTTTTTCGGTGGACACAACATCTTTGTATGTGGTGCTGAGGCTCAAACCCCGGCCTCACGCATGCCAGGCGAGCGAGCTATCGCTTGAGCCGCATCCCCAGCCCCAATTTTGTCTGTGATCTTAAGTGGAATTATTTTGTGTCCTTTTCTAGTTCTCTACTGGTGTGTGTGTGTGTGTGTGTGTGTGTGTGTGTGTGTGTGTGTGTGTGTGAAGAGAGAGAAAGGAAAAAATTAACTTCATATGGGCTGTGATTTTGCTGAATTCACGGAGTTTAAATTTATTTGTAAATTCCTTAGCATTTCTAGATATACAGGCATGTCATCTGGAACTAAAAAGCTATACATGTGCCTTTTAGGTTTTTACACATTTTATTCTATTTCTGACCTCATTACACTAACTTATTTCATTCCAAAGTAAGTTGAACAAAAATTCTTAGAGCAGATTTTTTTTTTCATATTTCTAAACTTAGGGAGAAAGTGTTCAGTTTTTCACTATAATGACCAAAGTTGACCAAAGTTAAAGTACAAGTTTTTTGTAGTTTCCTTTTATCGGATTGAGAATATTCCTGATTCTTCTAGTATTTTGAGGAATTTTGAAGTGCTTCAAGTTTATCAAACTTTCTTCCTGCATGATTTCAAATGATAATACATTTTTCCCCATTTGACTTTGTTATTATGTGAATTACATTGTCAACTTTCAAATATTAAATCAACCTTTTCTTTTTGGAATAAAATAACTTGGTAATGATGTTTTACCTTTTTACGTATTGCTGGATTTGATTTGCTAATATTTGCAGGCTCTTTGTGCTCGTGGAGTAACTGTAGTTTTCTAGTAACATATTTGTCCACCAGCCTCACACAATCAGTCAAGGAATGTTCCTACCACATCTATTTTTAATAGTTTGTGTAAGATTGATGCTATTTCTTCACTAAATGGTTGAACAGAGTATGCAACTGAAGCCATCTGGAATACAACTGTTTGAGAATTTGTAATTCAAATTTTAATAGATATAGGACATTTCAGCTTTTCTATTTTATCTTGCATCAGTTCTGGTATATTGAGATTTTCAAGTAATTTCTTTCACTACAAGTCAATTTCAATTTATTAGTATAAATAAGTACATAATAGTTCATTATTAATACCTATAGGATGCCTAGTAGTGTCGTATTTATTACTGATGATGGTTATTTTTCACCTTTTTTTGATCAATTTTCTAATGTTAATGATCCTAGTATTGTTTTTTGCTCTTTTAATCTTTTCAAGTAGTTATTTATTGACTGCTTTTTTCTGTTTTTTTTTTTCCTATTTTATTTCTTTCAGCTCTTATTTCTTGCACTCTACTTATGTCAGGCTTGATTCTACTTTTTATTTCTGTAGCAAAAATATAGATTCTTGAGTGTGAACCACTTTTTAATACAACTATTTATGGCATAGCATAAGGTATGACCTGGAGAATGCACCATGTAAGTATAAAGAGAATGTGTATTCTGAATACATTGGGTGACATGTTTTCTAAATGTCAGTTAGATTGAGTTGTTGATAGTGTTATTCATTCCACCCAGTACATTGGAGTTACCGTCAAGTCAGTTCATTGTAGCCTAAAGGACTATTTAGTATTTCTTATGAGGCAGGTCTACCAGGAACAAATTCTGAATTTTGTTCTCATTTCTTTGTAGGACAGTTTTGCTGGATATATTGGATTCTTTTTTTCCTTCAGCATTTTGCTTATGTCACTCCACTGCCTTCTAGAGTTTGTTTCTGATGAGGAGTCATCAACTACTTATATTGATCCTCTGTTCTGTGGATGACTTTTTCTTTTCTGTCTGTGTTTAGGATTTTATGTCTTTGGCTTTCCACAGTTTTGTTAAAATGTGTCAGGTATGAATCTGTTTGTATTTGTCTTGCATCTTGTTAATTTATTTGCATAAATTAATAGTTTTCATAAAATTTGAGGACTGTCTACCATTATTTCTTGAAAAAGTTTTCTACCCTTGCCTTACTCCTCTTCTTTTGGGGCTCCAGCTGTACTATTGTGCTTGATGTCCCGTAGGTCTCAGAGGGTCTGTTCATTTTTTGTTGTTGTTTTTAGATTAGATAATTTCTATTGACTATCTTAAATTTTATTAATTGTATATTGTACCACTGTAAATTTGATATTGTTTTCTGTATATTTTTATTATAGCCATTTTAATTTTTAACTTCAGAGTTATTTTAATAGTTTTTATTTCTTTCTTGATCATGTATTTTTTCATTATCATACTTTGTAGGTTTTTTTAAAAATATGGTTTCATTTACTTAAACATTCTTAATAGCTTATTTGAAATCTTTGCTATAATACTAAAGATTGTTTCTCCTTTTCATTTGTTTTATCATTTAGTAATTTGTCTAAGCTAATTCTATAAAATATCTCCCCTGTAGGAGTATACTACTGATATATCCATATACTTTGATTATAGGCAAATGAATATAGATATTTTTGTTGTACTTTTTTAGATTTAGATTCTTAGAGGTCATCTTATATCTGTAGCATGATGGTGAGAGATTATATTCAATCCACTTGCCAGTAAGTCCTCCGTCAGTGACTCTAACCTTTCAATGCCCTTTATGTACATTTGCCTGACCTTAGGTTTAGTTAGGAGTACATGAATACTTTGAGTCTATGCTGTGATGCAGAATGTGTATTCTGCATATGTTTTTGTGTCTTGTCATCCATATATATACTGCTGCATGTTTTATCACCTGTAATTGTAATTTTCCCAACCATTACTATTGACCTCTGACCAGAAGCATTGTCCCTTCCAACTTGTCTTCTGTTGAAATCGTCATTTCCACCAAATGTAACTATCACATCCATAACCCACTTATGCCAGGGCAGCAGGGTAGGTTGTATTAAAGCCAAAGAAAGTACCCATGGCAGCATGGGAGAGAGGTGATTTATTGGGGAAAGCTTATGTATAAGAAATCAGTGACTGCTCCAAGAAGAGTTTAGCATCAGCAGCCTGAGCCAGCAGCACCTATCCCTCAAAGTGCTCTGCCAAGCATTGCTTCTCTCCTTCATGGTGTTTTGTCCAGTGACAGCAGGCTAGATGAGTGACACATATCCTTTCCACAGTACCCTCAGTCTCACACCTTCTCCTAGTCCAAAGGTTTTCTATCTTAGCCTGAAGAAGCTTGTTTAGCTTGTCAGTATTGCGTTATTCAACTTGCTTATGTGACCAGCATACCAAGAGGCAACTGTCCTGGCATATTTGCAAGGGAGTAGTTTTCTAGATAGAGTAGTAATCTGCCCTAATTCCCAGTGTGCACAATAGAAAACCAGTGTCCTTCAAGGTAACATGTAACTGATCTTTCTGACCCAGGCTTGCTCTCATTGTTCCCTTCACTTGGCTAGGTTTGTGGGAACAGAAAGGAGACATTCAGGGACATGATGTTTTACCATCTCCCTTTCCTTCAGGCATAATACAATACCATTAAGAATGGTTATCACTTTACCACACCAATTTAAGTTAGCCACCAGGCACGGTAGAACACACCTATAATCCCAGAGGCCTGGGAGGCTGAGACAGGAGGATCACGAGTTCAAAGTTAGCCTCAGCAAAAAGCAAGGCACTAAGTAACTCAGTGAAACACTGTCTCTAAATAAAATGCAAAATAGAGATGGGGATATGGCTTAGTGATCTAGTGCTCCTGAGTTCAATTCCTGGTACCACCCGCCCCCCCCCAAAAAAAAAAACCCCAAACCACCAAGTTTACTGTGACAGATAAAATTCTAGCCTTATTCCTGCCCTGCCATATTCACCATGCTAGCCAACAGCAATTGTAAGAGAGACCCCACTAGTTGTGGCATAAATGTGAGCAAATATGTAGCTAGAAATGGATGAAAAATTAATGAACTCAAGGAAGTAACAATTAAAGGAATCCTGAAATGCACTGATGCATTCATGAGGGATTTGACAATTCTGCCACCTCCTAAAATTTCACGGAAACCAGCACCCACTTTCTTAGCCATTTTATCAGCATAATGAACTGGACCAGACCATAGCAACAGAGAAACAAGATATTTCCCAAAGTACACATACCTACAAAATAAACAGCTCATTTTCTGACTTCATTAACATCTTTACCCATCTCATCATGTACAATTGGCTTTACAATAGCCCACTTCCTCAGAAAGAAGGACCTATAGTCAGTTTTGTTAAGCGTACCTTGTCCAACTGCCTGGAGAAGATCTTCTGACTCTCTATCATCTGTTAATAACAGAGGCCATGACTGACTGACATCACATAAGCAGTCACCCTGTATCTGGCTCTTTTGCCTAACATCAAGAATAGTGAACATGACAAGGAAGACAAAATGCAAAAGAAGGTGAACATAAGCACAAGACAAACACAAGGGTTAATAACAAACCATATGTATATAGATAGAAAAGACGTAGAATGTGCTTCTAGCCCTTTCTGGGATTTAGGGTTATTTGTGGCAAAAAAAGGTTTATTATCATGTTGCTTTACAAATTTCTAACTCCATGTTTCTGTTATTTGCCCTCCCTTTAAATACGGGCTCCTTTGGAAGCCAAAATAAACAGATACAGGGCAGCACCTTTGATGGAAAATTCCATTGACTTATAAATAACAAAAAGAGGTGGTATAATGATAAAACTAGATCTGCAGAAGAAAAAAAATAATGTAGTAAGTTTCTATTTGTGATGTTTGGAGATTGTGGAATTAGGACAACAGAGACATAAGTTCACTATAAGTGAACATAAGTCCCTATTCCCCATAGTAGATTTCAGGAAATATACAGTGAATAGTACTTAAAAGTAGAAACATCTCTGTTATATTTGCAATCTCTTGAAAATACTAATTCCCTTTATATTTCTTGCAGTAGTCTATTTTTAAGTTTATTCTCACTTATTCACTGAAAAAAACTGAGTAATTAAAGAATAAAATTTCCAGTGAAAACATACTGTGTTACAAATGATTTGCATTATCGCCTGGCGCTAATTTAAAGACAGGCACTGGAATGTGATCACATGAAACAGTGTTTCCAAAAAGTACAAAACAAAATGCAAAATGCAAAAACAAGATACAGGAAATTGTCCCTACTTTATCACAGATGTCTTCTTTTTAACAAATTTTCCTGCAGAAAAAAAGAAGAAAATGAATAGAGAAGCCTGTATCATTTCATAATTCACAGAGAGATTTATAGGAGTGAGGGAAAAGCATTCGGGTCCCAACTGGGTCTGAGAGGAGGAGAGTGGCTGAGTGACTGCACAGCTGGAGGAGACACGGCCGTGGGTTTTATAGCTCTCCCTTTATTCACCCAGAGAATGCATCAGCTCCTTCCAGCAGGAAACACAGGGTGCACACCAAATAAGTTAATTCTAGAAGACTTAAGAATGGAGACTGTCAGCAAAACTGTGCAAGGAGAGGAAAAAAAATGACATAGTGCATAGATCAGTGTACCACCCTGGGACTAACAGTAACCAAGCTCTTACCCCTGTGGGTCCAAACAGCCCAGAGGAAAGAGCATTTTCCTAACTGTGCAGAGAAAGCCCCCATAAGGGGATATAATGTAGCATGCACCAGATTACCTGACAGAGTAGGGCCTAGGGAATAAAGACTATACCCTCTCACTCCTTTCCTCACTGGCCCTGTACCCTGGCTCCTAGTGTCTATATATCCTAGCAAACCAGAGGAATGGGTGACCATTGATACAGACCTGCCTTATGGCTGGACAACAGAGCAGGAGAGGGCAAGAAGTAGCTCTGAATTCACAAGGAAGAAAACTGACCCATGTGTTATTGGGATACTGCTCCTAAGGAACTTGCAGTCCAGTGGAGGACATAGCTGAAATACCACAACCAAATAAAATAGGAACAACAGAGAAAAGCAGCAACATCCATTGCGGACTCTGATTCAAACTTTTCTTTTTTTTTTCTTTTTCTTTTTTTCTTTTTTTTATTGGTTGTTCACAACATTACAAAGCTCTTGACATATCATATTTCATACATTAGATTGAAGTGGGTTATGAAATCCCAATTTTTACCCCAAATGCAGATTGCAGAATCACGTCGGTTACACAGCCACATTTTTACATAATGCCCTATTAGTAATTGTTGTATTCTGCTACCTTTCCTATCCCCTACTATCCCCCCTCCCCTCCCCTCCGATCTTCTCTCTCTACCCCGTCTACTGTAATTCATTTCTCTCCTTGTTTATTTTCCCATTCCCCTCACAACCTCTTATATGTAATTTTGTATAGCAATGAGGGTCTCCCTTCATTTCCATGCAATTTCCCTTTTCTCTCCCTTCCCCTCCCACCTCATGTCTCTGTTTAATGTTAATCTTTTCTTCCTGCTGTCTTCCTCCCTTATCAACTATCTGCTGTGCTTGGCTGGACGTCCTATAGATGACTCCCCTTTGAATCATACAATGTGTTTCTGGGACCTGTTGAATTTGGTAGAGTTATAAATTTTTTGAAGAGCTACTATACATCCATCATTTGGTTTAAAAATTGGCAACATAAAGATGGCACAATAACAGACTTGATTCCAGTCTTCAATGCCCCTTATAGGATGAGAGGAAAGAAAGACATTCTTAAGCCATGTCTCTGCAGACCTACTAAGCAAGACTTTAGTAGATAAGGGGAAGGAAAAGGACTGGGGCCCATCATTCCTCCTAAACTCCTAAGCATTTTATATGTATTAAATCATTCATTCTTCTGCTAAACCTACGCAGTTCATTCTGTTATCCTTCCCATTTTATGTATGAGAAAACTGAGGCACAGAAAATTCAACAAGCCATAGGTCACAGCCCAGATAAGGAGTGTTGGTTGTGTTTTAGCCAGGTGGAGTGGAGCTAGTCCTGTTACCATGCCCTCCCACCCACTTTCTAACTCTGAAAGGTCACAAAGAAAAAGAGTGATAGCAGGCAATATCTTAAATGATGACAACAACTGTCATTTAACTAGGCATTATTATGCCCTAACATTGTACTGCAATGAAACTCATCATAGTTAAAATAGAAGCAATGTTAGTAATAAAATAGGAAGACCAATATAAAGAACTTTCCCTTCCTTATGTATTTTTATTCTATTGCCTAACATTTTAATCATCATGATATTATGAAAAAATTTGGGTTTAAACTACTATGTGTGTATAAAAATTATAAACAACTTAAGCTCTATCCTTTATACCAACACAATAACACTCTAGTATCTAAATCAAGGTAGTGTAGCTAAACATAACTTGTTAAAGCCTCTATAATATTTATGGCTCCCTAGAAGAAACAGATGTGTCTTTTCCATATGTGCACTATGTTCATAATTTCTCTTCACTATAGTGAATATAATTTTGCTTATCTCAGCTAATATTTTAGAGAAACTATACATCAGTCTTTTGTGTTCAATATTGTTAATAGCCTCAGTTTAAAAGTGCCAGCATATTTCTCACAAAAGCAATAGTTTTTTCAATAGAAGACTGTTGGGGGGAAAAAAACTCTAGAAGATGTGCACTAGATCCTACACACTAGATTGAAAAAAAATGCTTTAAAACTGATTGTGTTATGGCTGTATTTTTTTGTTAGGTGGGGAAATATTGCAAAATAACAGTTGGTTTTTACTTCCTCTGATCCTTCACTTCCCAGCCTTTAAGAAATTTAGATGCTTAAGAAAACATGTTAGAACTATTATATTAGTCTGCTCTAATACTATTTCTTGCACAGAAAATGCAATTTATGGCTATAAAAATAGTAAGCTTTGTCTTTGCTAAACACCAATAATTCAATAAGTCAGACCACTGACCTTCCAGTCAGTATGAATCCTTACGCTGTTTATATTGTAAAAAAAAAAATTCACATGCAGTTCCAACGTTCTTATTTATTATTTATTGGTTTAGTATTTGGATGTAGCTGTTATGCTCAGCATGTTCACATAACATGTCTGTTAAGATTTTGAGGCATTAGCTTCTCTTTGCTTGGATTCCTCCTACACAGCATTTACCAAAGGTCATGGGTAGGTCCACCATGGGTACATTTGGAGAAGTTTCTTAACCTTGCCGTGCTCCCATTTCCACAACTGTCAAAGTTGTATCATAGTTCCTACTTTTTAAAAAAAATGTATATGACAGTGGAATGCATTACAATTCTTATTACACATATAGAGCACAATTTTTTATATCTCTGGTTGTATACAAAGTATATTCACACCAATTCATATCTTCATACGTGTACTTTGGATTATAATCATCATCACATTCCACCATCATTTCTAACCCCATGCCCCTTCCTTTCCTCTCCAACTCTGCCCTATCTAGAGTTACTTTTAGGATTGTTGTGAGAAACATGGTTATGTGTCACTTAACTACATCATACATTCTAAGAAATGAGTTGGTGGGGTGGGCAATCCCATCATTGTTTGAACATCATGAAGTATACTTACAGAAAAAGAGAAAATGATCCAATCGAGGGAGGCTGTCAGCCCAAGATGCAAGAGGCTGTTACCGCCATAACAGTAATTTTTTTTAGAAGTAGGAAGAGTACACTCTAAAGTCTAGTAAATACAACCAGTAATAGTCATATTTTTAAGTATTATGTGCAGTACTTGATTGTTTATACTATATTATTATAAGACTGTTTGCACAGTAGGTTTGCTGATACCAACATCACCACAAACATGAACAATGTTTTGCCTGTGACACTGTTACAGAGGCTACAGTGGCACTGGGCTGGCAGGAATTTTTCAATTCCACTATAATCAGAGTGCCAATGTTGTATATGTGGCCCATCGTAGGCTGGGGCATTGTGCTGCACGTGACTTAATTGATAGCTGTGGACAATGTGATTATAATAGGTTTGTTTAACACTCACTCAGGATGTGGCATAATTATTATTTACAGATTACTAGAAAGTCATAATTACTATCTCTGTTTTACTATGAAAGAAACCAAAGCTCAAAGACGTTTAGAAGCTCGCCCAAGGTCACAGACCAGACAGGTCGTGTCCTGTCTGACCCACTGACTCCAAAGCTCCGAGTCACCAGCTCTGCACTGCAGTCATTATAGCATCATCGCTACTGAATTTGCCTCAGCTCCAGCCTTCAGTGATCAATGAACAGCCTTCTCCCACCCCAAATATGGAAATTATCAGAAGTCAGATTTGTAAAGTTTTATTATGTGCCAATCTGTTTTATTCAATACATACGGCTTTAGGAAAATTTTACTAGGAAGACGAACCAGTTTTCTTGACAGAATAATAATGTTCTCTTGAATATGCTTTTTCATTTTTTATTTCATCATGTTGGCACATTTCATCTAAACGTTCTTACAACATTAAAAGTTTTGGGTCTATCCTATAATTGTAGTGGTCAGGATGTTAGTAAATTACAATTTACAATTGTATTATTACCACAGTTGATTGAAAATTTAATCTTAGGTATTTTATATCTGTCTAAAAGCCTTGTGTATTATTAGTGATTCGACATTTAATAGGATGTTATAGTTTTATGACTTGTCTAGTGTTTCTGAAGAATTGGAACTTCACTTTAATGCAAATCATATAGAAATTTATGTGTAGTGGTGAGAACTCAAATACTGTGACCAAGACTTTATATCTCAATAATTTCTGAGCAGTATAAAATAATCAAGACATCTGTCACATCTACGGGGAGTGCAGTATGCTTAAGAACATTTTTTATCCTGCAGTTTTCGAGTAATGTCAGCAGAGCAAGATTCTGGGAAATATCCCCTGGGACTTCAGTTTTCTCATCATTTAAATTAAAAGATCAGCCTTGATGTATTTAGTATACACATTCTATGAAATTGAATGCTACAAACATTTAAATTCTTTTTTTTCATTTTTTATTCTAATTAGTCATAAGTGACAGTAGAATGCACTTTGACATGTCATATTAAATTCATTTTTTAAAAGATTTTTTCATATGTTCTGGAAGGTCATTACCATTGAGTTGTTATAAACCAGTAAAGCTGATTTATCATCTGTTCAGGCTGCTGTATCAAAATGCCACGAACTGGCTAGCTGATAAACAAAACATTTTTCTAGAGGCTGGAAAGTCTAAGATCAAGATACCTGCAGGCTTGGCATGTGCATTTCCTAGTTCATGGATGGCCATCTTTTCATTGGGTGCTCGTGTGGGGGAAGGAGTGAATGAATTCTCTGGGGTCTCTGGTATGAGGCAGTAACCCCATGCAACAGAACCCTGCTTTTATGACCTCATCGTCTCCCAAAAGCCTCATCTCCCAAAACCATCACCTGGTCATTAGAATCTCAACCTAGGAATTTTGAGGGGACACAGACCTTCAGACCATAGCACCATCCAATCCAAAAGCTCAACATGCTCCCCTAGCTCAGGACTTTACAGCTCACCTTAATGGACATTCATTCCTTGAGGCTCCACAAGTACCTATTGGACTCCTCACAGATCCCTGAACCTCCAATTTCTCCTTCAGCCTGCGATGACCTTTGTATGTCTGATGGCCCTACCTCCACAACTTAATTACAGGAAAGTTTCTATTTAACACGAATCACATACAATTAGAGAGTAAAGGCAGACACTGTCCAATTTGAAAGAGTGGAATGTACATAAGGAGCACATACATACCCCTCTGCCCATCTGCAAGTAGGTGGTTCTCACAATACTCTGAAAGCACAATAGTTGACTGTCCCCCAAAACCAAGGTTATACACTTAACACATCTGCATCTTCTCTTTATGCCCCTTCAGTGGAGTGAGTCCTGGGGGGGGGGGGTGGTTAATGTCTGAGAGGGACATGGAGAGAATGCTGGATGAATCTGGGGCATGTACCAATCTGCTCTTGGTGATTGATTCATCAATGAAGGGCCCTTTCCTATCTTCCTCCACAGTAAAACAGTTACGCTCAAGTCTGAGGATGCGTAAGGACTGAGAACAATTTTCAAACTCTGAATAACCTTGGATGCTATATAATTTTAACATCCTTCCTCCACTGTTCCCCTTTCACCCTACCCCACCCATATTTTACCAGTGGGTAAAACATTAAAACCTTACATCTGCCTAGTTATGAGAAGAACTTGAATTTAGTTCATATGGCTCTCAATCCACTGACCTTTGCATCACACAGTGTAATTTTCAAGGAAATCCATTTTTTTCTAAATTATCTCTGACCTATATTCCCTGTAATAAAGCAGCATTTGGCTCTTTTTGCATAGTTCTGGAATTGTTAGAAAAACACTAGAGTTGCCAAAACACATTTGTACATAATTTTATCATGTATTTTGAAATTGGTTGATCTCTAAGACATTCTGGTAACACACAATAATTTAATATATAATATAAATATAAATGTAATATAAATATGTACTTGTAGCATAAAAAGAGCAATAAGGTGATCCTGATTTTTAATTTATATGAGGACCCAGTGATCAAATTCAAAAATAATTAGGAATTCTTTTCACAAATTTTATTTTTTTTATTGAAGGTTATTAATAACATTTAAGTTTCACATATTTAACTGTCTTTGAGAAAATGTGTACACTTTGGTTTCCCTTGAGTTGGTTAATATATTCTAAATTATCTTTGGTTAATGCAGTTTTATTTGACTTGGAGTTCTAAGATGAGTATATTTTGTCTTGTTGAAAGTTTTATGCAAAAGTTTATAGTAATGATTTTTTTCATCATTTCATATGTAGAAAAGTTGTTCCCCATGATGCTTATAATATAAGGTATACTATTTAATAGTGTCACTATTTACCCTATTCAAGTAGTTGCAGGTTTTTTTTATCACTTTAGTGTCTTTCATAAATTGAATTTGGAATATCCCCCCAACGCCTATATGTTTTTTTTTTTTTAAAGAGAGAGTGAGAGAGGAGAGAGAGAGAGAGAGAGAGAGAGAGAGAGAGAGAGAGAGAGAGAGAGCATGAGAATTTTTAATATTTATTTTTTAGTTTTCGGCGGACACAACATCTTTGTTGGTATGTGGTGCTGAGGATCGAACCCGGGCCGCACGCATGCTAGGCGAGCGCGCTACCGCTTGAGCCACATCCCCAGCCCCACGCCTATATGTTAAAGTGTTGATTTTTAGCTTGTTGTGCTTTTTGAATGTGGTAGAAACTTTAGAAGGTGGTCCTAGTGGAAGTAATTTAGGTCATTGGAGGTGTGCCCTCAAAATTAGGTTATTGGGACTCCTGCCGTTTCCTCTCACTTTGCTTCCTGGTCACCATGAGGTGAGAAGAACTCCCTCACCTGTGCTGTAGCCATGATGTACTGTATTCCTATAGACCCAAAGAAATAGAGCCCAGTGACCATGGACTGAAACCATAAGCCAGATAAACTTTTCTTCCTTTCAAGTTGATTATCTCAGGTACTTTGTCACAGCATTAGAAAGATGAGATGATGTTTAACTTACAGTAAAAAGAATTTCACTCAGATTTTTTTTTGAAGATTCATTAGATATATGTGAGGATTCTGAGGCCAGGTCTTAGAATCAGGACAGTCACTGATCTTATGGCATATGTGTTTAGGCAAGTCATTTATTGTCAGTAGAAACCTGAAGAGAATAATTCTCTGTTTAGTTGACTGAACAAATAGGCTATAACATCATAGAGTACCACTTAAAAATGCATAATGGTTATTTTTGAATAAACTTTCATTGCCATCTAGAAAAAGAATTTAAATCTAATATGATTGTACAAGTCAATCATCTTTATGTAGTGCTGTTTGTTATCCAGGATTAGCTTTAAAGACTCGTCTTTAAAACACTTCTGTTAATAACGGTAGTGAGGATGAAATTCTCGGCACAGTTTATAGAGTTGAAATATTATCCAAATCGCACTTGTGCTTACTGGGTCAGGTTCCCTCCAGTGCTTGAGTTGGCCTGAAGAAGCGCAGTCACTCAATCTTGCCCTCCTACATTACAGAAAATAGGGCCTATGTTGCCCTTGGCGTGAAACAGACTTCATATAATGCTTTTGATCAGATGCAAGTCCGGTTCACATAGCAGTGTACATATGCAAAGACGATTGCTTGTGGCAGTAAAAGTAAAGAAATAAATTCAGTGATGGGGACAGTAGAAAGAACTTGGACTCTGAAGTGGTGTAGCCTGAATTAAGCCATGGATTGACCAATAGCAACTTTTGTGCACTTGGGCAAGTTATGTGCCAACTTTGAGCTTCCTCGTGTATAGAATAGAGACCATATTAATATTTCCTTTACATGATGAAGATTTAGTGAAAAGAAAAAAAATATTTAGTGAAGCAGTGTATGGGAAAGTATGTGGAGCAGCTCCTGAGAAGGTCTTAAATGTTGAATTTTTCTTTCCTGCTTATATTCTCACAAAGCATAAATTAGTTAAATGGAATTGAAAGAAAAGAAATCACTATGAAAGATAGGATATTTGCAAGTGTGAAATGTTTGATGTGGATCCTTTATGTCAACAGGAATAAAGCCAGTGCAAGGAAAATTAATTTCACACTTTAGCCTTCTGCAAATGCCTCTTGTTCCAGAAGCACTTTAGCCTGTACCACTTAACCCCAAGGTGAAAATGAATACAGCAAGAGGGAGAAACAGTTGTTAAATTTATTACAGTAGCCAAGCCATCAAATTGAACATGTTATTTATAGTGTTTCTAATTGTCAGCCTAATTTATGTATTAATATTTCAGGACAGCATGTGCAGAAATTTAATCAGTGAACCATTATTTCCATGGAGGTTTAGTGGTTGCATTCTGGGATACAATTCAGGCTTCAGAATCTCTTCTGCTTCCTCTGGCAGGGCCCCTATGCACAAGTGGCAGGAATTGAAGAAAAGTGGAAGTAGTTGTGAATCACCTATTTGCATTTATTACACAGTATTGGACACAACAGCTGAGTAGTTGGTTGATTTTTTTCAACAGATTAACTGAACCCAAACTATTTTAGTTACATTTAGAAATAGATGTGTTTACTGAATGAATTGTTTTAGGGGTTGAAATGGAGATCTAGAGTAAAAATTATTATGGTTTGTGTTGGATTATTAATAATTAATTTTTATATTATGTTTGGCTTAATTCCATATATGGAGTATATGCCATGTTTCATTTTACCTTTTTATTTTTTGATCCCTGTGGTTATTAGTGATTTCATAATGCATCTCTAAACCAAGCTGGTCCCTAAATATTATTGGGCTTTTGGACAAATACTCCAACATGGCTTTAATATTCAAATTTGATACTCAAAATGATAATCTATCTTGGGATGACATAAATTGGAGACTTCCATATAACTTTTACATTTTCTTACCAATCAGCAGCAGCTATCATCTGAAAAATACTTATACCATATATTTGTGTAGAAGCACATTTCTTCAAAAATAAGCAATTGGCTGATTTAACAAATTGAATCAAAGTATTATCATGTTAGCAATTGTAATAGTAATAAATATCTCCAGAATGAGTAAGATCTTTTCACTCATTTTTTCCAGTATTATTTTGTATGAAGGAATACATTTGTGAATAAGTTTATTAAAATAAATTTTATCTAGTGGATATATTTTATATAAAAATACATTTTAATATTATCTTTTTATGGGGGAGGGGATACCAGGGATTGAACTCAGGGGCACTTGCCCACTGAGCCACATCCCCAGCCCTATTTTGTATTTTATTTAGAGTCAGGGTCTCACTGAGTTGCTTAGCACCTCGCTTTTGCTAAGGCTTGTTTTGAACTTGCAATCCTCCTGTCCCAGCCTTTCAAGATGCTGGGATTACAGGCATGCATCACCACACCTGGCCTGTTTTATATTTTTATAATCATATTTCCTTTCATTTTTTTCTTCCTTTCCCCTTTAAATGCATTCCAGAAAACCCGTGTAGACTATGTATTTGTGTCATTTATAATGGTTAACTTATTTCTTTAATTATGGTAATTTTTACTTTGGAACACTTACACATGCAGGGAATGTACTCCCCAAATTTAACAACTGTTTTAGCATATATGAATTAGTTATTTTTTTTAAAGAAAGAAGTTGCTGTTGATATTAAAATTCTGATCATAACATGAATGACCTCTACTCCAACTTACAATAGATTCTTCCTTCTCCTTTGAAACCTCATGATCCCAATCTTTACTGTCCACCTTCTTGTCAGCATTCCCCACTAAGCTCTGTTTACAACATCCTAAAGCTTCTCCAGCTTGCATCTCTAAACTTTTCAAAATTCCTCCCTCACAAACCAGCTTCAAAGGTTTTGAACCATATAATCAGGTTAGTCAAAGCAATGATGCCCACTTTTTGGTACTAATTTAAAAGTGGGGGTCATTGCTTTGACTAACCTGACCATATCAGGTTAGTCAAAGCAATGACCTATACTATATGTTTTCGTCAGCTTTTACACCACTGTGAGCAAAAACCCTGACAAGAACAATGCAGAAGAGGAAAACTTTTTTTTTAGATCATGGTCTCAGAGGTCTCAGTCCATAGATGGTCAACTCTAACTCTGGGCCTGGGGTGAGGCAGAACATCATGGTGGAGGAAAATAGCTCAGGACATGGCAAAAAGGAAACAGAGCTTTACTCACCAGAGGCAAAATATAAACCCAAAGGCACACCCTCAGTGACCTATCTACTTCAGCCACACTCCACCTGCCTATAGTTACTACCCACTTAACCTGTATCGATAGATGAATTCACTGCTTAGGTTAAGAATGTAATAACCCTATCATTTCATCTCTGAAAAGTCTTTCATTTTCTCACACATGAGATTTTGGGTGAACCTCTCATATATAAACCATAACAACCACTCTGTTCCTCCCTCCCTAGAAGAAACGGAGCATGAATTTGTGTATGGTGTGGTTATGTCTAGACATAAAAGGTTACAACATGTAGATGTTCTGTGTCTTCTACATTATACATTTTGCTGGATGAGACAAAACAAGAGATAAGAAAATTGAAACCAATTTTTTTTCTGCTTTACAAGGCAGATGAATTCACTACCAGGAACTGAAGATGCTGGCGCCCAAAGTGGATTGCCCCTCTTTCTAGCTCACATTGCCTTGATCCAATTAATGTCCACACACATTATTCCTTTCAAAGGATAGTCTTAGGCCTGAAACAAGTACAGAATTGCCATGAGGTCAGCTTCTATGCCTTGCCTTCTTTCCATCTTTGAAGAAACCCTACCACCACCACCATAAGATAATGATGAAAATCTAAACCCCAAGAAGATGTGGACTTCTGTTTTCTTTAATGTGTCCAAGGAAGGTTTGTACATACTAGGAAGTCTATAAATATTCATTGAACGAGTCAATCAGTAACAACATGGGAGATTTTTTTCATTTTCCTAAGATGGGCCTTGTTTTGCTGAGGCTGGCTTTGAATTTGCAATCCTTAGAATTTTTTTGTTACCACATCCTTTTATCCATAATCTTAAATTCTGACTTTTCCTAACCAAAGGACTCTCTTGAGACCATTCGGTGTTTAACTTTGGGGCATTAATATGCCTGCATCTAAATAAGGCCAAGCAGCTACTGTTCTTTTGGCAACACTTTTTAATGAAAAAATTCAAACATACAGGAATGTTGAAAAAATTTTACACACCCACCACCTAGATTCTACAGTTAACATTTATTTTGTGCATTTCAGAGTAAATTGCAATCATCAATATACTGTATGCTTAGCATTTCAGTATGCATATAATTAAGTAGAATTCAATATTTGTTAATAGTTGTTGCCTTTTGAGGCAAAATTTATGTTCAGTGAAACTTAAAAATCCTAAGTGTACCATTTGAGTTCTGCCAGATGCCTACATCAATACAATCTAAACCTTCAGCTGAATATAGAGCATTTTTATCAATTTCAAAATTCCTTCTTGTCTCAACTTAGTGAGTCTCTATCCTTACCCCTGTAGATAATCACCACTCTAATTTTTCCCAACATAGACTAGTTTCAAACTGCCCATCGTTAGTAAGTGCTGTTTTCTCCTTTAGTTGTAGCTTGGATTTGACCACATGCCTGAACATTAAATGAGTAATACATTTCCCATTTTCACATTGGTCTCACTTTCTGAGACTATTTCTGCTTTTATTCTAATAGTTAATGTGCCTTTTCCCTAATAATCCAAGCATCTCCATAGTTTCAAGTAAGCTAAGGGCAAAGGAGGCCCTCAAATAGATAATTGAAGCATAAAGAATTGTTCTTTGGAAACTAGGTATGCATGCCATTTCAGCTGATTTTTATTTATTAAGAGCTTGCAGTGTAGCAGGTACTGATGTAGACAGAGAATCCCAAGATGACTAAAACATATAGAAGTCTCAGTAAAAGTGACTGATACATAAACCAATAACTTTGAATTATATGTTCAGAAAATATTGATTGGACCATATTATTTGGCTAACCCTGTGCTGTGCAATGGGGTTGCTGCTCCTAGCAAGACAGACATGGTTCCTCTCCTTAAGAACTGCAGGCTAGAGATGAGGGCAAGGTTTAGTGATTGTAAGTGAGCTGAGTATCATTAATCTGAAGCACTGAGTCTTGGGAGTCTGTTGGGCAGATATAATGTAGGCCTTCCCAGAGGTTGCAAGTGAGCAGAAAAGACTTCCTGGAAAAAAAAAAAAAGAACTGCCTTTCAACTGATTCAAAAGGACAAGGTAGGAACAGTTGGGATACAGAGGGCATGCAGGAGTCAGATACAGGCATTTGAGAAAAAATATCGCATTTTGGAACAATCAAAATAAAGTGCAGAGATGGGAGGGAAGTGACAAAGCTGAAGGCTAGAGAAAGAGATGGGATCAGTCAAGGAGGTTCCTAAACACCTCTCCTGAGAGGTCAGGGGAGTTTGATGGGTTCAGCTGTCATCATTTTCACACCTCAGATGAATTCCTGACTTTTTGAGATTGTTCTGAATTTAATCCAAAGTTTGTACTGCTGTTTCAGAAGAAAAGCAATTCTAAGAGGTCAAGCTAAGGAGTCCTAGGCTTAATAAATGACACAACAGGTTTTTCTTTAATAGGACTTCTTCAAATATGCAACATCGTCTAGTGTGGAATCTCCTCGAGCAAACCTAACGGGAATCACAGGGATCCTTGGGCTAATGTTATATATATAGCCTTTATCTTTATAGGCCCGAAATCAACCCAGGAAATGTTTTCAAGTTTCCCACATTCATCAGTCAGCCAGCCTGAGTGGCTGGTTCAGCAATTACAGATGAATGTGTCTATGGCTTTTCTTGCTTTTGCATCTCTTTGATTTTCTTGCATTAATAATTTGTCATAAAATGATTAAGTGGCCATGATAAAAATAATAATCTGATCTAAGAATTAAAAAAAAAACTTTGAAAAAGCAGCATTCTGTTCATCCCAGATAGGATTATATGGGGGGAAAAATCCACAATGATTCAGCTGTTACATTTGAATTGCATACCATTGCTGATATAATCTCCATTACCTTTTTGTAAATTTAATTTTAATTACATCAGTCTAGTGGGTTCCGTGTAGATATTTACTTTTAGCATAATGGATTTTTAAGGGAAAATGTTCCATGAAAGCATTGAGTGTTGAATATTTTATTTGAAAGCAAATGCTAAAAGTATTTTTATAACATTCAATATTGATACTTTGGGAAAAAGTAAAGTGAAAATATCTTTTAATGGATTAGAAGGAAACCTTCCCAACCTTTAGTTTTGAGTAGTATTTAGAAGTCTACACTAATAATAATAGTAATAATAATGTATTATTTATAAATGCATTAGTGAGAGAATAGCTTTACCAAAAACATTTGTTTTTCCATTTTCTTTTGTATACAAATGGATCAGTGCTCTTCATATGATGCATTATGACTAAGATAAGTTACTGGGTGATGAAAACATCCATAAACATGTAACTATCAAAGTGTTTAAACTTACTTCAAAACACTAAAATGAAGGTTCCATCCATCCTACATTTTGGTATAGGTTACATCTTGAACTTTTTACTGAAGTTTATGCCATTTCTTGAAAAAATGGGAAACCCTGTCTGAATGTGAGTGGACTCTTTCACTCAAAAGTTCCTCTGAGAGAAGCATTTCAGTTATCCCATCTTGTACATCATCTCTTTTTGATATACAAAAACAGTGTATATCATATAAATGTTTTATAATGAGAATAATATAATTATAGTAAGCATAGTGTAATATTAATTAGGTTTAATGAAAATAATAATATGTATAGGTGCTAGATTGTGATTTCCAACCTATTTTAATGTACCATTATCAATTTCATTGTAATATTTTCAGAATTGAAAACTCCAGATTAATTATTTCATTAAGTCTCAACAGGAGCACACAGCATTTAATTAAAAAAAATAAAATAAAAAGTTATGCTAAAACCAAACTTCAATTACCTTCAGTTTCCAGACACCTTGCTTTAGTACATTTGATGAGTTCTCCCCTCAGCCCACCTTAGAGGTGCATTCCCTTAAGAGATGCCAGAGTGAATTCCCTGGTGCTCCAAAGATCCATACAGGGAACTAGGGTCAATGAGTCTACTATGGTTAGATGTGCTCCCTACCGTCCCAAGTTTGCATGTTGACACTTAATCACTAATGTGATAGTATCTGCTGATGGGAGCTAATTACAGATTAGTGATCTTGTTAAAGGTTGAATAGAGCATACTGGCTATGTGCTTGCATGGTCCTGTCTGCCATGCAAGCACATAGCAAGAGGTACCATCTACAAAGCAAAGAGTGAGCCTTTACCATGGGATCTGCTGACACCTTGATCATGGATTTACCATCCTCCAAAACTGTGAGAAAATAGTTTCTAGGATCCTTGTAATTTTTATTATTTCTTAGTTACCCAGTCTAAGATATTTTGTTTTAGTAGCCCAGATGGACTAAAAATTTTACCCAGCTCATCTCCTGCCCCAGGCTCCCATCCAAACAAGTGTTAAGACACAGAGGTATCCTGATACATATGGGAATCCAAACTGCATTCCCTAAAACATCTATTAAACAAATTAAGTCTGTTTTCTGAAAATGTCATCAACTGGTAAATGTCCAGTCAATTATGAATAGGCTATCACTGGGACTGACCATTTTTCAATAAAATGGTTCAAATAAGTTAGTACTTACTGAGATTTTTGTTTGTTTTGGCCTTTAAATTCCCACATAGAATCAGTCAAAAATAGTCTTTTAGTCTTTCTCCATTAAAAATAATAACATTTAGCACCACACGCTCTTGTTTTACGCCTATTTGTATCATTGTCTTCTTGCCCATAAGAAGTTGAGCTGCCTGACTGCAAGGTTGGTGCAGATTTCTCTCATCTCCATATCTTCTTAGTGCTTTACATGTGGCAAATACGCAGTACATATTTTCTAATAACTTAATTCATTAGTGATATCTAGCAAATCAAAACCATGTTTGTTGCCAGAATGCTATTGTTAGAGAGAAACTGTTTTAGTGGCTATTTGTGTCTTCATTAAGACTCTTCCTTTTAAGAACAAGAATGTCAACTTTAATCTTCTAATTTCCCAGTTCTTTGACAGGGGTTAACTGTGATATATAGATATTTACCCCTTACGTTGCCAAAATGGATAAATTGTCTTCCTCTCTGAGTATAGCTAAAGTACATCTCTAAGTGATTTGTACACTTATTTTTTATGTTTTTTAACCAGATAGTGGATTGTATTTTTATTTGGAGGATTGTGTTGACAGTGTGTAATGAATTGAATTTATATGAAGAATGAATATTTATTTTTATAAATAATGATAAGGGTATAAAGTGCTTTCTTATTAATATGGACGGAGTCTTCAGTTATTCCAACCAGCTATTGCAAACCATGTAGTATTGGTTAATACTTAATAAATGTGATGCCCAAGACACTGCATTTAAAAAAAAAATATATTGAAGCCTCAGAAAATCAGAACATTCATCCCAATTACTGAACATTATTGAACACTCTTCCCTATTCTAAACTCATCAAAAACTCAGTTAAATGGCTTTAGATAAATAGTAGAAGACAGATCAAGGATATGGTTCAAATCTCAGGAAATCTCCTTCTCTGCATACTTTCTGTGGTCAAGTGAGGGAAAGTAACGGAAGGGTCCTCGAGTTGATGAAATAAGGCATGTGAGAGTTGCCAGTTTTATTGTAACATTTCTAAGGTCCTTTGGGCTTCTACACACCCTTGGAAGAAGATGTGCTCATGGTTAGTGCTATTGAAATTTTTATCCTTAGCCTGATGCTAATTGATAGAAAATTGAAATTATTTCAAATAAATCCTTAGTACCAAAGACCACAACCTAGTGTGGCATTCCCAGGACTGTGCTTTTATAAGAGGCCACCCTCAAGCCCTGAGTGCCCACTTCCTGGCCTGGTAAGACTATGTGCTGCCAACAGAGCAGCTAAGAAACATGAATCACATGCCAAGTGTCTTCTCACCAGTTGCCTCTTAATAAGAAAGCATCAGTCTAAGGGAGAAGGTGGAATGCAATGGAAAGATGATGTGGCTTTTACTTTTCTGTGTTTTGATATTGCAGGAGTTTTGTTTGACAAAAATTGGGGGGGGGATGTTTTAATAAATTTGATACATTTTAAAGATAACATCACACTAGTTTCATGACTGATGAAATGTATAAAAATCTTCTGTTAAGATACCAAATAAAGGAGCAAAAATTTAGACACAAGATAACTTGTCAAATTCTAGTTTTCAAAGATCATCCAAAGTATTCCTTAGATTCTTTGACTCCAGTATGCAATGCTGGATGCTGTATTGAATCCAAGAGTAGCAAATCCACCTCTTAAAGGAGCTCATTCCATTTAGAAGGTTCCTACTAGTGAATTTCTTCTCATTTTAAGTTTAAACCTCACTGAAACCTGTCTGATACTGCTTCTTATCTCAGGACATGCCTCAATAATATGCCACAATAAAGACAGGTTTCACTGTGACCCATGCCTAATTTGTTAGGCTTGATTTTTGCCCTGCTTTCTTTTAATTATTTAGTCCTCATAATTTATGGTTTAGGCAACATGATCTGGTTCCCCCTTAGCTCTACTCATGGAATCAACTCAATGCTCCTTTTCCAGTGATTCCTATGACTTCTCCCACCTGACCTGACCTCCATCAATTCTTAGATTTCCAAATGTCTCTAAGGCACTTCTGGGAAAAGCTTTCAATCCTATAATATCCTGAATTGAATAGTACTGTTCCACCCAGGTCAACTCCTATGCCCAGTAACCACAATTCATTTTATTATACTACCATTTTTCTAGTCTTAATGATGGAAAATAACTTTTTTTGATTTAAATATTCATCATTCATACCTTCCATATTTGGGAATTTTTCTGCCTAATAAATTTTATTTTGGTAACACCAAATTGGGCACTCATGGTGTGTACAGTACACATTTACCTACATGCCTCCCCCACACGTACATTCCAGCTGAAGAGGGACAGGAAGTGCTCTGCTTCTTAAAATGCTTCAGTTCTCATACTGCAAACAAATGTCCTTTTTGCCATATATTTAGTGTCACAGTTTCCTTATTGTTTTATGTTGGTGATTCCACTGTTTCAAATGGCCCCTAAGCATAGTATACTAGAGAGCTAACCAGAATCAGGCTATCATGTTCCTCAAGAAGAAAATAAATGTGCCAGAGAAGCTTCAATTGGGCATGAGTCGGTCAATGTATACTGAATAAGATTCCTTTGAATAAATAATTACATAAAATAAGATTATGTCATTGATCGATAAAAATGTGACCAGAGGCTCACAGGAACCTGTCCCTACGTATGCCCTAGTCCCCTTAGTTCAGTGTTCACAGAAACTTCATGCAAAATATGTTCTGCAGGAGAAAAGAATTGACTACAATTTCAGACTTACAGAAAAGTTGCAAGACTAGTAAAAAGAATTCCCATACACTCTTCATCCAGATTCCTCAAGTGTTAGCATTTTATCACATTTGCTTTATCCCCCACACTGTGTGTGCAGACACATATAAATGTATAGTTCTAACAAGTATGTATATCCTTTTCAACTAAATATTTCAAGCTATGTTGCTTCAAAATAAGTATGTTCTCTTACATGTCCAAAATACAGTTCTCAAGACCAGAAAGTTAAGATTAAATCAGTATACCTACTGTGTACATCTGATTAGCATTTACTAGTTTCCCCAATGGTACTGGATCATGTGTCTCCACACCCATATACCAGTCATGTATCTTGCCATTTTTAATGCACTGGTTCCTAGATTTCCTTTTATTGAAAATTGATATTTTGAGCAATATGCAACAGCTATTTGTAAAATGTCTTGGGTATGCTATGATGTTTCTTCATGTTTAGATTTAGGTATGTTTTTGGCAGGGATATTACAAAAGCAATGCTGTGTTCTTCCCAGTACATCTTTACCAGGAGGAATCTGATGCTGGCTTGTTCCATTTCTGGTAATACTAGTTGATCATTTGGTTAAGGTGGTGTCTGGCAGGTTTCTGTTCTACAAAATCATTTCTTTCCCCTAGCAATCCCTCTAGGATTCTCTTGTGGTTGAATAAAAATGGTTTTATTAGCTTTCTGCAAGGAGGGAGAGCACATTCATGAGGAGCTGTGGAGCATATCAGTGCAAGGATATTAGGGGTACTCATCACTGGGTTTGGCCTTAAGTTTGATTAATTGGAGGAGGTTGCAAGTAAATGTCATTTTGTTCTAGATTGGGTATTACCAGAAAACAGGAACAGGTTTATGATTGGCTTAACAGTTCTTATGGAGGAGGTGAGTGGAGCAAAGCTAACTTATACACCTGAAGAGGAAGCTGCAGTCATTCATGTCAGTCTTCAGAGGGGGACAACATGTGCTTGGTGTTTGTGGCTTGGACAGTGTTCTTATTTGTGCTATGCCCAAAATGGATTATGGAGTAGACTCGTCTTTGTTTCATTCCATTACAGAGTGACATCATTCAATATTTTTCTGTTGGATGAAACCATTCATACTCAACAGAACATCATCCCTGAGCTGTGAGAACCAAACTACCTCCCATTTGATAACAGTTAAAGACTGCTTTTTTCTTTTTCTTTTTCTTTTTTTTTTTTACTGTTTCCTGTTGTGTAATGTAAATAGATATGTAGAGGGGTAGACAGGTGGGCCCATAGGTCCATAGGGAAGTAGATATAGGGAGAAGAGAGCGAGTTCTTCTTTGCAATTGAATGTCAACTGGTAAGTTGAAAAGAAGTTTTGTAAATAGGAAATCATCATTTGCGAACCATGATAATTTATTCAGAAAAGGATCATCAATGAAAGATTGAGGAGGAACAGCTTTATTTATATAGTTGCAAAGTACTTTCCTCAAAAGACCTATCAATTACGAAGGAAAATATTTGTAAGTAGAAAACTTAATCTCTCTGATATGATGACAGTGATAGTGGATAGTATGGATGTCTCTGAGGTTGATAAAGCTTACCAATGTGTCCTGGGACATGCACTTTATGCTCAACCATCCAGTCTTTAAACCCAGAGTTCCTCTAAGGAGCTGTGTCATGCCTGTCTTCCTTGTGAGTCTGATGTACTCAGCTTCCCCTTAGGGGTCTGTTTGTGCCCTCCTCTTCCTGCTGTGGTGAAGGCTGAGTTCTCATGTATGGGTTTATGCAATTTTTTTCAAGGCAGTTACTTCATTGTGGTTTCTTCTGCAACAGATCTGTCACACAAAGTGTTTCCTTCTGTACCTTTCTGTAAGAACCCATTTCTCATACTCTGCCCACTTCAACAAAGCCAGACTCCTGGTGTTCAAGACCTTTGGAGATATGAAATTTTATTCACTGAGCCTAGCTCCCTTCTATAATAAATTCTATGACTACTTTCTCCACTGGGAAAAAAAATCACTTTTTCCCTACTTTTTATCTGAATCCTATTCATTTTAAAATCAAATCTTCTCTAAAATCTTGTCTAATTCATGTCTCAAAATTGTTCCTATATGTAGAAGTGCCCCATTCTGTTTAATACTGAATAATGTTTTCTACAAGTATCTCAGTTTTGTCTCTGTCCAAAATACAAGTCAGCCAAAATGTAATTAATTGGCATATGTTGTGCCATTAGTCCTCTTTTCTCTACCTATTTTTAATCTTATTTTTACTATTCTTTATTTTCATGCTGAAAATGGTATTATTTATATTCTGTGTGTAATTCGTTGACTTTTGTGAATCTGAAGAGTAGTATCTTTCAACAGATCAGAGAAACATTCAGCCATGATTTCTTTGGTTGCTGCCCCTTTCTAATCTCTCCTACCCATCCTTCTGGAACTCAAAAGATACCTCAGATTCTCTCCATATGTTCTATGTCTCCTAACATCTCATTTTTATGACTTTTTCTCGCTGTAATGAATTCTAGATAATTCTGTCTGGCTGTTCACTTACTTTTTCCAACTATATATTCCACTGAGTTTGAATTTTTCATATTTCTTATTTGTATGGGTTGCCTCAGTTACTTTTTCAAATCTGCTTCATTGTTTTCCACAGTTTATTTTTTTTTATTCAGTACCTTCTGTTATTCCTTTAAGAAAATTATATGTTCGTTTTGAATCCCAGATAATTTCATTATTTTTAATTCTGTTTGGATTTGAGTCATCTAGATTTTTGTTTCAGCTGGCCCTTACTCATGGTGTCCTGTGTGCTTGAATATCTGTTGGTGTGTGTGTGGGGGCGGGGGGGGGGGGTAATGTGTGTATGCATGTGTGTACTTTGATATTCCTTAACACTTGTTTTGCTGGAATTCATCAAGTCATTGTGGGGTGTGGTAATGTGTGTGTGTGGGGGTAATGTGTGTATGCATGTGTGTGCTTTGATATTCCTTAACACTTGTTTTGCTGGAATTCATCAAGTCATTGTGAGTGTGCTTCTCAGATACCAGTCACGACCAAAAGTATTTTAAGATAAAAAATAAATCACAATAATTTATACTGAGTAGTTATCAGTTATAAATTACTAGCTTAAATCATGAAGCCTGAGTGTTTCAGACCTGACAATGCAGTGAATTTTCTTGCTAAGCCTTTTGGAGGTGCAGGTGGTGACAATAGGAATCTCGGAGATGATTGTGACTTCAGGTTTTCTCCTCGAGAAGATCTCCTGGAGATTTACCCTCACAGCCTTTTACAAGGCTTTCATGCTAGAAAACCTGTTGTCATCCTGCTCTCACTTGGACTAGAGCTCCGGGCTTTGTCTCCTATCTGCTGTGCACCTACAGATGACAAAAGGATCCCTGCAGGTCCCCAGGGTTCAATGGAATCTAAAACCTGGCCTCAAGGATCCCCTCCACTCTGGGAGTCCTGCTTTTGCTCTGTTTGGCCTCTGTGCAGTCTTTAGTTTTATTTCAGCCATGCAACACACTTTAAAGGTAGATTTTTAAAATATTTCATGCCAAATTTGTGTTACTTTTACTGCAATTTTGTGGAGGCTTCTTTTCCTCGGTGTTACCAGAAACACAGATCCAGCATTTTTGTCTTATATAATTCTTTTCCTTCTAAAATGTATTGAAGTGTAGAAATATTACAGTTAATTCCTGGTGGAAACTCCTCAGAGTATTTGGATAAACTGATGATATGAAGAAAATGATATATTTTTTTCTTTATTATACGGACCGGAACCTCCTGTAAAATGCTGGAGTGTCAGGGAAAGGTTCCTGATCCTAGCTGGGTAACATTCAGTCTTACACCTTGAAGCACGGTACCAGATCTCGGTTCTTTGTAGATGCCCTTTATGAGGCTGAGGAAATTCCCTTCTATTTCTTGTTGCTGAGTTTTTATCCTGAACACTACTAAATTTTATCAGAGTTTTTCTGCATTTATTGAGTGATCACATGGGTATGTTCTTTATTCTGTTTCTATGGCATTTTACATTAAGTTATCTTATTATCCTGGACCACGCCCCCACTCAGCTTACTAATATTTTGTTAAGGAATTTTGCTTCTATATCATGAGGGATATTTGTGTGCTTCTGTTTTGTATTTTGAAGTCTGTCTGACTCTGGATTTAGGATGATATAGACTTACAGAATGAGTTAAAACGTTCTGTTCTCATTTTCTGAAAGGGTTTCTAAAGGGTTCCTTCTTTAAATATTTGTATAATGTACTGGTTATATACTCGGCCTAGGATTTTCTTCATAGAAAGATTTTTTTTAATAGCTTTTTTCACTTGGGGTGTGTGTGTGTGTGTGTGTGTGTGTGTAGGCCAGCCTTCTTTTTCTTCTTGAATCAGTCTTAGTAGTTTGTGTGTTTCTAGGAATCTGCTTCACCTAAGTTATCTAATTCATTAAAAACAGTTATTGTGCATGATATGCTCTTATCATTTTTTAGTTTCTGCAGCATTTGTACTTATGGCTCCTTGTCATTCCTGAATTGGATCATCTGTTTGCTGCTGCCTTTTCTTGGCCAACCTAGCCAGCAGTTTATAATTTTATTGATCTGTCAAAAGCCAACTTTTGAATTTGATTTTCTTCCCCTATTTTTTCTGCTTTTTATCTCATTGATTTATACCCCAATCCTTATTATTTCCTTCCTTTACCTTGCTTTGAGTTCAGTTTTCTCTTCCTAGTTTCTGAAAGTGGACTCTTAAATTACTGATTTGAGATTTCTCTGGAGTTGTTTAAAGATAGGTTTTATTTTGTCACCATTGCCATCGCTGCATTTCCTAGCTTTCAACGAGTGTTCATGTCCATCATTTCGTAACATTTACTTTTCATTTGTGTGTTCTTCTTCAATACATGTGTGATAGCATCAAGTATTTAGAAGTATTTTAGCACATTAGTATGTTAGAAGTATCTTATTCAATTTCCAAGTATCTAGAAATTTCTCAAATTCATATTGATTTCTAACATAATTCTGTTATAGTTAGAGATCACACTTGTTATGGTTTTTAATATTGTTAAACTGATGAGACTTGTTTGTGGTCTAGCATGTGGTCTACCATGGGAAGTGATCCATAAATAGAAAATAATGTGGTTTCTGCTGTCTTTGGGTGGATTATTCTATAAATGTCAGGTCAAGTTGTTCCATGAATGTATACAAATGTCAGGTCAGATCAGGCTGCTTGATAGTTGTGTTTAAGTATTCTACATCTTTGATTTTCTCTTCATTCTTTATGATTCATTGAGATAAATAATACTGGTTATTAAAGTTACCAAACTTGTTGGAATATTTATTTCTCCTTTTAATCCCATCCATTTTAGCTTCGTATATTTTATGGTTTTATTTATACATGTGTACACATTATAATTGCTGAATCATTTGTCTTTTATCTATTAATATTAAAGCCTATTTTTTTCTGATAGTAGTACATCCAGTCTGCATTTGGTTACTGAACATTGTATATTTGCATCCTTTTACTGTCAACCTGTTTGTGTTTTTTAATTTAAAGTGTCTTTTATAGATAGTATATACTTGTATACTGTATTAGTCAGCTTTCCACCACTATTATGAAATAACTGAAGCAGTTAACTTAGAGAAGGTTTATTTGGGACGTCCTAGTCCTTGATTGACTCCTCTACCATGGGCCTCTGGTGGGGCAGCACATATGGCAGGAGTGTGGGGCAAACCAAGCTGCTCACATCGGGATCCAGTAAACCAAAAGAGAATTGGCAAGTTCCATAGGCCCCTTTTAAGGACATACCCTCAATGACCAGAACACTGGCCCTAGGCTCCACCTCTTAAAGATTCCACCATCTTCTAGTAGGGCCACACATAGGCCTCTGGGAGATACTTATTCAAATCACAGCAATTTTTATGGTCTTTTAAATGTACTTAAGTATTTACCCTTTCCAGTGTTCATTTCTTTCTTTCTTTTGCATTTCTTTTGTTCTACTTAGTTATACATGACAGTACAATGCATTTTAACACATCATAAATAAATGGAGTATAACTTTTCTTCTGGATGTACATGATATAGAATCACACTGGTCATGTATTCATATGGGAACATATGTCTGTAATAATGTGATTCATTCTACTACCCTTCCTACCCACATATCTCCTCTCTTCCTTTCACTCCCTTCTGTCCAATCCAAAGTACCTCTATTCTTCCCTAGACCTCCCTTTATTGTGAATTAGCACCTGCACATCAGAGAAAATATTTGGACTTTGGTTTTGGGGGATTGGCTTATTTCAACTTACATGATAGTCTTCAGCTCCATTCATTTATCAGCAAATGCCATAATTTCATTCTTTTATAAGGCTGAGTAATGTTCCATTGTGTATATCTGCTACATTTTCTTTATCCATTCATCTGTTGAAGGGCATCTAGGTTGGTTCCACAGCTTAGCTATTGTGAATTGAGCTGCTATAAACATTGATGAGTGTGCATCACTATAGTATGCTGATTTTAAGTCCTTTGGGTGTTAGACCTAGGAGTGGGATAACTGGGTCAAATGGTAGTTCCATTCCAAGTTTACTGAGGAATCTCCATACTGCTTTCCATTGTGGTTGAAACAAGTTGCAGTCCCACCAGCATATATGAGTTTACCTTTTCCCCCACATCCTCACCAACATTTATTGCTGCTTGTATTCTTGATAATTGCCATTCTGACTACAGTTAGATGAAATCTTAGAGTAGTTCTTCATTCCTTTGTATGCATTTATATTTGCATCTAATGTCATTTCCTTTAAGCTTAAAGGAATTTCTTTAGTATATTCTTTAATGTAGAGATGATAGTAACATCTTCTCTACTATTCAACTTGTTAATGTCATTTTTATTGCATTGTAGTTAAACAGAATTGGTTTCATAAATGCATGTAACATAATTTGCTACACTTCAGTCCCCAGTACTGCCCCCTTTTTTTCCTTCTTCCTTCCCACTGATCCCCTTCCTGTTCTTTATTGGGCTTCTTTCTATTTTTTTTAACTGGTGCCTTATAGCTATAAATAAAAAGTTATATATTCATATGTGCACAGAGTGCACATATTTTTTAAATAGTTCTGTTGGGCATAGAGATACTAGTTTACTTTTTTCAGTACTGTAAGTTGCACCATTGCCTTTTGACCACCATTCCTTCCGATGAGAAGTAGCCATTAATTGTATTCTTCTCCAGTAGGTAATAATTCACTTTTAGAGTTCAGACTTTTTCTTTACCTTTGTTTCCATAGTCTGACTATATTTCATTAAAGTGTATGCATCACTATAGTATGCTGATTTTAAGTCCTTTCATTAAAATGTAAATATCTTTGTATTTATCCTGCTTGAGTTCTTTGAACTTCTTAGATGTATAGTCTAATATATTCTTTTAAATGAGGGAAGTTTTAGCAATTATTTCTTCAAAAAAATTGTCCCTTATGTTCCGCCTTTCCTTCTGGGGCTCTTTATAGATCAGTATGGTTGATGTTGTTTCATAGGTATCTTGGGATCTGTTCATTCTCCCTTTTTAAACATAGTATGTTAGTCAGATTTTCATCACTGAATCAAAAACACCTGAGAAAAACCATGGAGAGAAGATTTATTTGGATTCCTGGTTTCAGAGGTTTCAGTGCATGATCGGCTGGCTGTTACTTTGAGCCTGAAGTGAGACAGAACAGCATTGGGAGGTGAGAGGTGCTTACTTCACAGCGGCTGGGAAACAGGGAGAGGAGGGGGGGGGGGCGCTGGGGACAAATTATTTCAAGAATAATCCTTTCTCAGTTTTTATGACTTTAGTCTCTAGTTGATTCCAGAGCTTTAAAATCCTTATTTTGATAATGTCATGTTTGATTATTGTGCCTTTGGGAGAGAATCCACTCCTCACAGTGCCTTACTCCATTGTGTATTTTGTAACATCACCTTAGATTCACACAGGACCATTCAAGCTGTCAGCATAGTCAATATACTTGAAAATTATACTGGATTTTTTTCATATTAATTTTTGAAGACAAATTAGTCTTCTAGTCAGTTAATGTTTTGACTATAATAGCTTCTACTCGCCCATTTACTTATGTGAATTATGTTCTGGGAATCATTGATTTCTGTGAAGATGTAAAGATGGATGAAAAAGTCTCTATCTTCCATGAATTCACAGTCCAATGGGGGAGACAAACTAAAAATAATAACTACAATAAACTACAGGAGATCCAGCATGAGATGTCACACAGGAGTGAGCAGAGTGCTGTGGGGTGGCCAAGACAGGGCATGCCTGTTCCTAGCAGGAGTTCCTGCAGCATGACTGAGACTCAGAAGAGTAGGAGTCACACAAAGGGGTACAATTGACAGGAGCTTCTGAGCATAAAAAGTGTCTTATGTGAGGACAGGGCTCCAGCCAAGTGACATCTGACAACTCAGACTCTGAGAAGATTTATGGTGAACAGCCAAAGGTGGAGCTTAGCTGTGTGGCCTTGAGTGAGCGACTTAAAAGCTCTGTCTCCTCTTCTGCAAAATAGGCAAGTCATATTTGTCTCATAATAAGCTTGTGGGGATAAAATGAAAGAATGCAACATTTTCACAGTCATCACTGAATGAGTCCAATTCATTACTTTTCTAGTGTCAAAATATTTAATTTAAATTTTGAATGTTTGTTAGGTAGAAATGGGAAGAAAACCTGGAAGAATAGAAAAGAAACAGACATCTGTGGTTGTCAGTATTGATAGCTGCTAAGCATTCTAGCCTTTGTCCTCTGGCCCACCAAAGGCTATTGATCAGAATCATTTTTGCTTTTGTTTTGTCTTGGAATTTATCTCCAGTAGCTCTATGGTGCATTAGCCTGTGGTGAGTGAGGGACAGATAATGGGTTAGACGAACAGAACTGGAGTTGAGAGAAGATGGGTGTGAAAACAGTGGGATAAAAAGATGTTTATGACATAAAATTGACAAGATTTGAATGTGGAGGGGTGAGTGTGGCTGGTTGGGTTTAGAGAATTTTTCAGAGGGCCATGGAGAGGAGACATAGTTTTGGGAATGTACAAACAAGGAGTTAATCCAAATAAGAACCACAAAAAGCCAGATATACTATCCATAAGATCATTGGCTAAGAAGCTATGAGAGAGAAAATCTAAGCAAGAGCAAAAACGTGGAAACCTGGGACACTGAGCTAATGTGACAAACTTAGCAGAGTATGTGTCATGGATCCTAAACACATTTTCTGAGCTGCCAACAGTCAGAAAAATGACTTAATCTAATGTCTATGGCCTTCTACTGGGCAAGGCAGGAGTTGGGTGAAGTTGCTCTCCAATATGGTCATTCAACACCCTTTTATGTTTAATAAGCATTCAGAATTAATCTAAACCCTTCTGAAGTTATATCAAGATGTTTCAAGGTTCTTGGTTTTGATTAATAATTCTCCCCAACTAATATACTTCCTGTGGGTAATTCAGACACTGCATACAGACTTTCACTTACTCTGAGATCACCAAAGAATCATTTAGAAAGCAACTGCTCAGAAACCTAATAGCACAGCCAAAGTGTTAATGCACCTTTTCAAAGCACTAAGGAGCAGAGCAGATTCAAATGGATGTACTGACTATGTATAAAAAATACATGGTGACGCACCTCGTCTGATCTATACTTGAAGAGGTCCCTTTTTATGTGTGAGATTCTGCAAGTTAATTTTTCCTGTCTCTGACATTCAAGTGTTTTTAATTGCCAGCCATCCGGATTTGCCATCGGTATGAATCAGGGGGGGTTTTATTTAATTAAGCCAGCTTATCTGTCATCCATCACAATTAATCCATTCTATCTCAATTACTTTTCCATTTCCAGAACCAATCATCACATATTAATACAAATATAGGGAAATATGATTCATTCTCATAAAATAAGAGCACCAGAATGTGTACCAGGTATGGTCTGGGTACTTCCTTCACATATTTAGCAAGGTTCAAAATAGCTTGATAAGAAAATACTCATATTCTGCTAGAAATATGGAAATCTGAAATTCATATTTCACTCTTCATTTACCTTATGACACTAAATATCTAAACCCCATCATTTATTTTCCAGAATCTCAGTCTTGTTTTTATATCTTCCCAATGACGAATTGTATCTTAGGAGGCCTCTGTGCTCCGGGAGGTTATTGTCGGGTGGGTAGTAAGGCCAGGGTGTGGTTTGTCACCGTCATGTGTGGGCTTTTCATTCACTCTCATTGATCATGACTCTAATCACTGGGGAGGCACCAGCCAATGAGGCAGAAGATTCCAACTCCTGTTGAGCTCACATTTTTGTGGGGAAGATAGTAAACAAACAGCAACCATAGTGATGAGTTGTATGGAAAATTTAAAAGAAGGTAGTGGACAGTGGTTCAGAGGCTGCTGTGGAGAGAGTGCTTGGGGAAGGCCTCTCTGAGAAGGTGAACTAAAGGGGACACTCCAGTGTCCAGAGATGCCTCAAGCAGATCCAGGACTCAGGGTTGTGGGAGGAAGATACAGCAAGAGCAAAGGCCCATTAGTGGGACTGTAATCGGGGAACCTGCTGGAGGCCAGCCCTGCTGGGGTGGCATAAACAGGGAAGTAGTAGGAGATGAACTTGGAGAAGGTGAAAGCTTTCAACAGAAAGAGTGTGGATTTCCGTCCAAGTTTCATGCAAAGCTGTTGGAGGGTTTGAAAGATAGTAATGATGTGATCAGATTTACATGTTGAAAAGGTCCTTCTGGCAGCTCTGTGTGGAATGGATTGAAGAAAACAAATATGAAACAGGGATCCAGTCCAGTTGAGAGGGGGATTTGGCTTGCATCCAGTAGCAGAGGGAAGAGCTGGATCACTTCAGGATTTGTTTAGAGGAAGATCTTGATGGATTGGCTATGGTAGGAGTTTGTAAAAGAGAAAGAAGAATCCATCAAGGATACCCCAAATTTATTTATTGGACACATTAGAATTTCTACGACCCTTAGCCATTTTTTATAGCTATTGTATTCATTGCTTTCAAAGGTTGATTCTTTTTGTAGTTGCCTGTCTCCGGGGTAAAGCAGAGCAATGCATGGCTTCCAATCTGAGTTGTCTAAACTAGTGACCATATAACCTGGCCAGTTTCTTAATCCCTCTGTCTTTAGTTTCTTCTATCAAAAGAACAGAATAAAAATTTCACCTATTTCATATGGTTGTCATCAGAAATGACCAAGGGAAAAAAAACCACATAGGCTTGCTTAGCACACTACCAGATTATAGTAAGACTATTCACTATTAGTAAATATTAGTGATTGAGTACTATATTTCTGTCTTTTCCTCCTCACTTTTGCACATGCAGGCCTCAGTACTCAGTAATAAGAATTATAATTAGATTTTTTTTAAGAAACAAGAAATTTCTGTTCCTTCTATCATTCCATAGTTATTTCATGTATCAAATACTAACTTTAGAATTTCAGAACACTCAGACCTGTTGAATATAGTCCCAACTTCCATATATGGAAGTATTTGTTTTTTAAATGACTTTTGTTGTTGTAGTTCTTTGGATTTTAAAAAATCTGTCAAGACCTTTTAGAGAGATTGACTATTAGCAGGTTTAATATAAAGTCAGTGTTTTCAGCTTTTTAAATGGGGCAAGAGAGGATAGGTATCTGATCCCAAGATTATGTAAATGATATAAAAGCTTAATGTGCTGTGTCTGGCAATGCCGTGACACCACAGGGCCCCATCAGCCTGGTTTTCTGTTTGCCCTTTGGGCTCAGGACCACATTGGATATCTACTGTGTGGAAAGACCCAGTTTAGGTATCAGAGGAATCTGAAGCTCTCTCTTCTTCTGACTGATTTTCATCTAAACTCTGGTGCCTGCCACTCTGCTGGGCTGTAGCTACATTTCAGACTCTTGAAAGTGGTTCTTTGTTTCTTCTCAAAATAGGCTTAAGAATAGTAGGAAAATAGAGTGGGTCACCACAGCTTATGGTTAAATATTTCATGGGCAGATGTGCTTGAGAATAAGAAGGAAATTCTTTTGAGTTCTTATCTGCATTGTAAATGTGCCCTGCAGATGTTCCATCATTTCAGCTGGGATTAAGGTACATTTAGCAAAGGACACTTTTCATGAGATAACACATTCACTTAATTTTTGAAAGGAAAAAAAAAACTTTCCAATGGTTCACTGGAGTTCATGGGGCAAGGACACCCCTCTTTGGCTGTAATACTTCTAGAGTGTCACCATGGATGCAAGAGAATCATGGCATTCAGCACAGGAGGCTTGGGAATTCCTTTCTGTGCAAAATGTTCAACATTAAATGCGTGTGGGTTTGTTCTCTAATTCTGGTTTCAGGTTCTTTGTCTCATATTTTCTAATGACAGGATAAAAATATTTTATTTCAGAACTTTTGCATGATGTGGCACATTAAAAAAAATAACCATTCTTAATATAACAAAGTCCCTAAACCTAAAATGTGAGATGTTCCTGTTAAACCCTTGCCCCATTGAATCTACAGAGGGTGGGATCTGCTAGTTTTTCATGTTTGCTTCCACTATTGGTCTCTCATAAATTTTTATGCTGATTGCCTGGATACTGTGTCAAATTTGTAAACGTTGCATTATTTCTAATCTCTACAGGAAAATATATGGTGTGGATTTTTGGTACATCAATAACTAAATCAATGCATGTGTGAGTTGAAATTTTTGCATGTCATTGAGCTAAAACAGGGGAATCTATAATGTCACCTACTTCCCCCAAAGACAGGGTGGTCATGACTATTTAAAAGTTTGATAAACTCCAATGTGGGCATAAAGAATCAACTCGGTTCTCAATCCTGCACAGAAAATGGACCAGTGAGGCTCTCGTCCATCCTGTGTGCTACTTATACATGCCTACTGGGTGGATCTCTGGGGAATTATCCCAGCAGCCCAATATCCCACCACTTCAAAACTTAGCACCCCAATTTCATATATTAACATTAATATTTAAGTTTTTATTATTTTCCAGAAATATGTGGGCATACCTCACTTGTATATGTTTGTTTTTCTACTGTAGACACGGGAGCAGAAAGACGGGCACTGAGAGAAAATGTATATCCTAAACTGAGAGAATTCTGCAGAGAAAACTATGGACTGGAATTTCAGGTAACTCTAATGCTAATTTCATTTTTAATTATATCAGCTGAATAAGTAGTCGTTTGTTTCTTTTTAGAATTCAAGTGTGGTAAAATACAAGTTGTAAGCCCTGAAAATGTTCATTTCTATTAGGATGGGTATAAAAGAAAATTGTAAAATGGAAATAAAAGTTATTTTTAATTTTTTTTTTAATTTTTTGCTGTGATTCTTGGACCCTGCCTGGTACTGGCCATCTTTTTTTAAAAAAAACCATATTCATTTGCTTTTTAACAGTCTCTACTATCAAAAAGATAGGTCACTGAGCACCTGCCCTTAAATTTTAAGCTGTGGTCTTCTGGGATGTTCTGCATCTAAAGGCAGGGCCAACTTTTTGAAAGTATTTCTTTTTCAGCAGCCTGGCCAGCTCTTGCCTTCTAACTGCCTTCTGGTTTTTAATTCACATTGTAGAATATTCTTTTTTCTGAGTATTTCAGGGCTTTACCATTTACCCAAAAGTGTGTGTGTGTATGGGGGGGTGTATTAAGGTTTGAATATGAGGTATCCCCCAAAAGCTCCTGTGTTAATGTAGGAACATTCAGAGGCAAAATGATTAATGAGAGTTGTAACCTTTTAAGTCCATTCTAGTTTGAATGGACTGACTGGGTGGCACCTGAAGGCAGGTGGGTGTGGCTGAAGGAGGTGAGTCACTGGGGCATGCAATGGAAGAGTTCATCTTCCCAATGGCCCCTTCTCCCTTGCCTCTCCTTCCTGGCCACTATGAATGAAGTAGCACCATGATGTGCTGCCTCTCCTTGGGCCCAAAGCAGTGGAGTTGGCCCACCATGAACTAAACCTCTGGAACTATGAGCTAAAATAAATTTCCCCTCTTCTGAGTTGTTCATGACAGATATTTTGATCACAGCAAAGAAGAGCTGACTAAAACAGCTTTTATGTGTGTATGTGTGTATCAGCCTGACAGTAACTTCCCATGTCATTGCTAAAGTTCATATGGTTTTTATACACTGTAGATTTTGCACCTGGGGAAAAACAAACCGTACTTGAAAACATTGAATGCATCTTGGACATTCAAAACTTGAAAAAGGAAATGGCTCCTGAAGAAGATAATAGTATCTATTCAGAATTTTTCAGCTGGCCACCATTTGCACTTACAATGGAAATCTTAAGTCTCTGGTACTACCTCAACTGCACATCAACATTGCCAAGTGATGCATATGTAATAGGGTTTATGGTACAAGAATGGAAAATGTACCATTGTTAATGGATGAAAATGTCACCCTTCATTTGTTGCCTCTTAGATAAATATTTTATCTTGGTATACCTCATGATGTGTTCTAATATGATGTATAAAATAATTGTCTCTAAATGACCTCAGTCTCAGAGCACAGTGTCAGCAGCAGGCCGTATGACACACATAGTGAATAGTTACTCATAAGTCACCATTTACTTGATAAATTGTGAGCCTAAATTAAATTCCTTGTCATGAATTCAGCACTGCCTTCTCGGAGGAATCTGGTTCTACTGATAACAGGGTCCCGATTGTTACAAAACTTCCAATCTGTCAGGATTCCCGACGACTTGGACACTCCTTCGGGACTCTGTTGCTATAGAAAAAGAAATGTGTCCAAGCATATTAATCCCATCTTTGAGTTTGTTTTGCATCCTTCTTGTTATTAAATAGAGGAGGTTGTTGGCTGGCCTCCATAGAACACAGTATTGACAAGGATTTGCTGAGGGGAAAAAAAGTATAATTTCCAAATTAGAGGTGGGCACAGGAGAATACAAGAGAGCCCGAAAGAAATTGCAGAAGGCAAAGCCTGTAGAATAAATTGAGGGCAAGAATCATTCTAGACAGGTGTACTGGGTCAGTCGGTGAGATCCTGGAAAAAAGACATGGACTAGGAACCCAGAGTAAGTTAATTGGCCCATCCTTCAGCTCAGTATTTATACTAGGGATTGTCACTCCTTACAGGTCCAAGATGGTGTTTAGAATAAGTAAACCTTGCAAGGTTGCTTTTGCTTACCGGTTGTAAGCTCAGCAGGAGCTCAAATACATAACATCTGAACCTTCTAAGACTGTACTTCTTACTCTAGACTTTTATAGTAGGTTATTTATGGAGCTTTTCCCTGAAGCTATATTTTCCAGCGAGATTGTTCTCTCTCCTCAGCGGCAATAAAATATGTGCCAGAAGCTTCCTGAGAAGCCAGTTCACCTCACAGTATCCCAGATTCCATCTTTGCTTGTGCCCTGCACACAGAAGAAATCCATTTCCAAGTCACTTACACACACCAGTCTATTTGGTACCTGCCTCTGTTTGCTCATATTTGCAGGTTTAGTCCCTCCACCTGCAGTGTTTTCCATCTGGCTCCTCCCCTATGCCACCTCCTGCATCCTCCGACCTGATCTCAAGTTGCTCTCCTCTCTTCCTGGCCCACTGCTCTGCCGCCTCTTGTGCTGCTTTGGCTCTTTCCTTCAGCCATGATCCGTGTCAGGAATACTTAGCTCTTCATCCTCATAGGCCTGCTTTCTAATTGTCCCTCGGGTCTCCACTGAAATGTCATTTCCTAGAGATGATTCTCTGATGATACAGTCTGAAGTCACAACATAGATATTTTATGATGCAGTATTTTTTTTAAAGAGAGTGTGTGTTTTTTTTAATATTTACTTTTTAGTTTTTGGTGGACACAACATCTTTGTTTGTATGTGGTGCTGAGGATCGAACCCGGGCCGCACGCATGCCAGGGGAGCGCGCTACCGCTTGAGCCACATCCCCAGCCCCTATGATGCAGTATTTTCAGTTCTTTGCATAGCATGTGTCAGTCTCAGATATCTTTCTTGTTTGCTGATGGATTGGCTTGCTTATTTTCTTTCTCCCACAAGAACAAGGGCTTGTCTGCCTTCATGGCAACTACATTCATGTCTCTAGAATAGTACCTGGTACCTAGGAAAAGTTTGTAAGACTTTACTAATGAATGAGGAATGAACACACAAAAAGAGGACTCAGTCCAAGAATCATTTCCTTAAGAAAACTTTCTCTAATCCCAGGATGTGACATATGCCCTTCTTATTGTTCCTCTAAAATTCTGTGCATAACTACCAATCATTCAGTATATTTTAAAAGTGTGTGTTGAGCACTGACCACATGCTGGTCAACATTCTAAACTCTGGGACTACAGGAGCAAACCCTAAAGGCCCTCTTCTGTAAAGTTTTCAGTGTTGTTGAGGGATACAGATAATAAACGGATATATTGCAGCAGTAATAAGTGCAGCTTATCCCATAAATGCTTTGATGAAAAACAAAGTAGGGTAAGGGGGTTTAGGGAATGCCAGGTGGTCCAAAAAAGAACTTGAACAGAAATCTGCAGAAGGTGACAGCAAATCATGTAGATGTCAAGGGAAGGAGAATTCCAGATGTAAGGAACAAGGAAAAGGATCTGAGACAGGAGTGGGTTTAGAACATCCTAAGAAAAGTAAAGAAGCCAAGAATGAGTGGAGTGAGGGAAAGAATTACAGTTGACATCAAAGTTGGGTCATAAGGGACCTTACGGGCCAAGATTAAGGACATGGAATTTCACTGAATGAGAGGAAAAGAGCAACATGATAAGACTTTCAGAGGCTTGTTTAGGCACTTTGAACAGGGAGGAATGGTGGAACAAGAAGTGGTCATGGCAGGCTCTAACATGAGCAATGGAGAGAATGAGATGTCATTTGGTGGGCGCTTCCTCACACTGCACGTGTGTCTTATTCAGCTCATCCCAATGATCAGTTAAGCAGCTGGTACATCATAAGCCATTTAATAAAAGTTTTCTTAAATTAGATTGATAAACATGCAAGTAGTATGTTAAGCCAGCCCATGTGCCTTTGATCTACGTGCCTGTTTAGTGGGCCATTCTGTGGCATTGCCTTTGTTTCTTTCATTTAAACTCAGATGTTTAATGAAAATGCGCCAGTCTGATTATGTGAACTTCAATTAATTCTGCGTGTGACCTATAGAGTGACTACTCAGAGAGGAAAACAACAGTGGAAAGAACACCAAGCCCTCTCAAAGTGATGAACGCCCGTGGATTCAGAAAAAGGCACAGCGTTTAAACGTGGCATTTAATTTGCTGGTGTTCACTAAGTGCCTTTGGCTACAAAGAGGATAGAAAAATAAGAAGAAGGGGAATGAACTGAGAAAAAGAAAAGCAGACTGGGGCGAAAGCATGTGGTGTGGGACCCAATAGATAAAAGGCTGATGATTCTTCCCCAGATACCACCTGTTCTTGCTTTCAAATCTCCTCTCTATTCCTGCTGCTCAGACCCCGCTCTAACCTGCAGGGCTGCAAGTAGTGAATGAAGATATAGCACCTTAACAGGTCTCTTCCTGCTTACCCCCACCAGGCCACAGTCTGTAAGGAAGGAACTCTTTTGTTTTTAAGTTCCCAGGGCCTGGAACAGAGTTCCATGTTGAGTAGGGTTTTAGAAAAATGTGCTTAGCAGAACCACCCACCACCAGCACCCTACTTGAGTCTTTCTATACACCACCACCAGAGCATCCTCTTGAAAGGTCATATTGTGGGTTCCTTTAGGTGTTGAATGGCATCCATGGCCTCCAGGGTTTTAATATGAGCCTAGCTATTTCTCCAGCTTTTCTGCTATTCCTCCTAACATTAGCAGTCAGGCCATTGTTAGCCTGTCCTTGGAACACAGCTGGCCCATGGCTCGTTTTGGACTCTGAGATCTCATTCTCTGTACGCATTTCAATTTTCCCCTCCTATCAGACATACCCTTTCACCCCCAGCCATCCTTATCCCTGTCCTTCAAAGGCCATCTCAAAGCCTGATTTCCCAGTGACAGGTATCCAAAAGAATGCAAAAGAGAAAGTAACTAGAAGAGAGATAGTTGGAATAAAATTCACTTTTACATGTTAAAAAAGAAAAAGCTCAGAACATGATTAAGAAAATCGTTATTTCACTTATCAAAATAGTAACTTTTTATTTGATTACTTTTGAACATTACATTAATAGGATGCAGGACCTAAAATAATGCAGTTTTCAAAAATTCTGTGGAATCATGACTGAATGGCTGTCATGTATGAGGCAAAAAAGACTAAAACAGTCGGCAATCATCCGCCTGCTGTATTGATTACTGAAATGATCTGAAATCGGGAGAGGCTCATGCTGATAACTCTCACGGCTTTTATTTCTAAATGTTAACAGTCCTTGTCTTGATAGGTGCCGTTTGTTTCCTTTTGCACTTTTGCTAAACATAGCTTTCAAAAGTGATTTTCTTGTATGCCTTTGCAATTAAGTGTAATAGTGTGGTCTTCCAGGGAGAAATCCTCCCATGTGTCAGCTGCAGCCCTTCCCCTTCACTCTATGGGGCCTGCTGGCTTCCCAGGTGCATAGAGAAGTGTGAGAGTGAAACCCTCACACCTGCCACAGGAAAATCCTGCTTTCTGCCTCAGGATGGCATCGTAATGACTGCTGGAGGCACCAGAAGGGGTGGATGCTCATCCTGGGTGAAGGTGCCACCAGACTTCTTGGGTCTGGGGTTGGTCCTGTCTTCTTCACTAATGTCCCATCTGTCCATGTTTCCTTTGGCAGCACAGGTCCAGCCCTGTCCTCCTGCTCATCTCCCGCCTCCCACGAGCCACAATTAGAGCACTGATCTTCTTAAGCAGAAGTCTTTACGGTGACATCCCTGCATCAGCATCTCCTCTCTTCCCTTCATAGTTGCATAAGGATAACTGCACGTTTTGAATGTTAATGTGTTCAAAACAGAACTCATTCCTCTTCCCATTTTCCTAGTTTCCCAACTGCCACTATTCCCAGCCTTCAAGACTTTCAACTCTTGGCTCATAATTCCTTCTTCCACCCTTTACACCCTGGGCCTAATCTGTTGCTGTCCCCATTGATTCATCTGCTGCAGATTTCTTAGAAGTAAATGCAAATTTTCTTTGCATTTCACAAGTCTCTGGCTTTGCTCAATCTTCCACTTCTTAATAGCTGAATGGCTAAGGGGACCTTTTTCTGATTTCTCCCTGCTCTTGCCATGATTTTGCTCTGGTCAGGCCATACAGCGCTGCTTTAAACAATCCTATCTGACATGGTACTTCCCAGATTTAATTGATTCTCAGATGCATGGCTTTTCGCATTTTTTTATATCTCTGAATTTGGAATTCATCTTACAAATAAGTGGTGTGCATTGTGTATTTGGCAGCACATTTCTTTTTTAGTGATATGTATAATACTGGATCAGCTCCAGCACTGAAGCTATTTTAGATTCAATACAGTGCAGCCTCTTACATCCATTGAAGCATATAGGGGAAACAGCATGAATTTTTCTGTTATATATTCTGGTGTTCAAATCCTGAATCTGCAGATTACAATCCTATGATTCTGAGCACATTGTTTGATCTCTTTCATACACAGTTGACTCCTCTGTAAATGAATTGGTTAGTGATTATTTTCCAAGAAGGTTGTAAGAGATTTTTTAAAAAGTGCCTTGTCAAGTGGATGGAATTTAGCCAATATCAATTTCCTTCTCTTTTACCCTTTTAATTCTTCCTCCTCATCCAGAACTTAGTACAATATGAAATTATTAATGCACATTTTTTTCTTTTTTGAGAACTAGGGATTGAACCCAGAGGTGCTCTGCCACTGAGCTACATCCTCAGTCTATTTATTTTTATTTATTTTATTTATTTGTTTGTTTTTGAGACAGGATCTCACTAAGATGCCAAGGCTGGCCTCAAATTTGCAACCTCCTACCTCAGTTTCCCAAGTTGTTGTGCCTAGCTATCATGAATGTTTATCTTTGGCTTTCTTGGGTATAATAAAAGATCTTTATTCTGGTCATTCTAAGGTCTGTGTGAAGGTTGTTCAGCATGTGGTAAAGAATGCATGTGAATGGGAAGAATATCCAGGAAATATTTATTGTCTTCTTTTTAAGAAGAGATTATTTAGCAAAACTAAACCAGAAGTTCAGACCAAAGTACACCATGGTACTTCTGTGACAGAATACCTGAGACTGAGTAATCTATGAATGAACAGAAATTTTGTTGTATCATGGTTCTAGAGGCTGTAAAGTCCAAAGTCAAGGTGCCCCCAGAGGTGGTGCCTGGTGAGGGTCCAGTCTCTGTCTCCAACATGGCACCCGAACACTGATTCTCTGGACAGGAGGATCACTCTGTCCTCACATGGTAGAACATGGAAGGATAAAAGAAACAAACTCCTGCTTTCTGCCCCTTTTCAGAGCAGCATTAATCCATTCGTGAGAGAAGAGCCCTTATGAACTGACACCTCCCAAGAGACCCCACCTCCCAATTGTCCAGTTGGAGATTAAGTTTCCAACACATGAATTTCGTGGGATACAGTCCAACCATAAAATCCAGAATCAGGATGTTAGCTTAAGAGAAGATCCCTCAATTATTTTTATCACTCTTTTGGCACATCAGCCTATTCTGTAGCCCTCTGTCCCTGGAGATCTAAATGTACAGAAAAGGTACAGTTTGTTCACAAGACAGGGCTAGACATTTAAAAAAAAAAATGAAAGGAGGAGGAAAAAATGAAGGCAAAGTTCAGGTTTGCTTCCCCATTTCCTTTCTCTGAGCTTTGCTTCAGAAGAGGAGAGGTACATTAGTAGGCAAAAGTAAGCCAGTAAATGGGCAACTCTTAGCACAGCTTGCCTCTGCCGTATGCATAGGAAGCCCCCACCGCTGAGCCTCCTGGGGCTGGTCACATGGTGGTTGTGGCACTGGAGACCCTAAGGCTAAACTCTCCCAGGCTGCCTTCAGTTACTATGTGTCACACATACTGAGTTGAGAGTCTCCGCCAGACCCCATGGCAGAGACATGACCACACAAAAGGCTGGGGTTACAGTGGGATGGCACATGGGCAGAAGTCTGGAGCTCTTCATCTAGAAAGGAGAAGTCTGGGATGCATCAGCTACAGAACACCAGGCTCTGAGCAAGCTGAGAAGGAAAGCCAGCACTTGGGTTTTATCTGCCCCGACTCCAGCCGTGACTGGCAGGCAATCAGTGGGCATCACCAGAGCCTGTGCCTAAGAACTCTTATTTCTCTCCCCGTGATATGAAGTAACCCAAATGTCATCCCAGGAGAGGGAGAAGCCATGACTTTAGAGAGACTTGGTGCCTTGGTCCAAGACAGAATGAGCTCTCAAATAAACTCCATAAAAACACCATTTTGAACTAAGGTTTAAACAAAGTAGAACTAAAAGTTCACTTTATCCTCTTTGGCAAAGGATGGAAACATGGGCCAGAAACTAAAACTAACTTCAGACAAAATAAAGAAATTACGTTCTCTATGCACATTAAAGTAGTTAGATTCTGTGAGCTTTGTGTTAGCTTGACGTTACTATTATTCAGTTGGGCCATCCTCATCCACACTGACGGTCCATCGGTGCCACCTGCTACCTTTCTTGCACTATTTGCCATCTCACCACAGCCCTCCTGTTCCCTCCAGCCCAGTCTCCTTTTTGTCCCTACTTTTTTTTTCTCCCAACTCTCTGCCTGCTCAGTCTCAAAATGCATTTCTCCCTATGGATGACATCACTGGATTTGTAATTGACAAGATTTGTTGTGATGCCCTTGGTCTTCTCTGCACATTGTCAACTAATCACCCCTTTCCCATTTTCTGCTAATCAAATGGATGCTGCTTTCTACAGGGAAGTGCACATCTCTTCATTGAATCACACATCATTTCGGCTAAGGCCAGGACTCCAATCTGTTTAGTCACTTTACATTTCTCTGCTGTCCATCAAAAGCCTGGACAGACCTTATCAAATTGATATTCTCTGAAAGTAATATAAACATGTTACATCATCCATCTCCCATCCATGTGAGTGAGCCAGTTTATAGAAGCGGAAGGAAGTTAGAGATAAAAGACAAAAGGAAGGTATTATGTCATAATTGACCTTCATTGCCCCAGTTTACTTCATTGTTCCAGTTTAATTGTAAACCTCAGCTCAGTTTCTGCAGCCTGGAGTGGCTCTTTTGGAATTTTTTGGCCTAACTTCCCAAGGTGGTCCTGTTGTTCTTCCTTTGATTTGTACTTATACACAAATTTCCTAATTTTTTTTCTGAAGATAAAGTAGTGCCATTTGAGGAGGCTTCAGAATTTACTGGATGAGCTATACTTGGCTAAGCATTCTTTTCTGCTAAATTGTGGCTGTCTGATTACTTCCAGCAGTGGAAATCACCCAAAAGGATTAGTCCTTCAATAAACAGAATGGGAAATAGCCCCCATTTGCAGGTGACATTTGAGTGTCCCAGTTGAATACAGTCATCACAAAACCTTTCTCAAATTCTGGTCATACAGTAGCTATTTTTTTCCATCCTCATTTTTTTTTATTTATATTTTAGCAGAGGGAGAAGGCACCTTTTGACAAGTCTTCAGAGAATAAAAAGAGCACTATCTGAGAGGTGGTTTTGTTAATAATTAGATACAGACCCTTGAAAAAACTAACCCAAGTTTCTTCACCTACAAAATAATTTCCTTCTACCTTTCAGCTCCCCAAATTTATGATCTTGTGGCCTTTACCACCTGTACCTAAACAGGCCATGTCACATTACTGCCTTTGCAAGACTATTCTATGTATGCAAAAGGCTGCCCTACACTCTCTGAAGAAGAGTCTCCTATGTAGATGTCCTTCAAGACCAGCGTGTATATTACCTCTTCAGTGGAATCTACCCCGGGTCTCCAGGAACAGATTAAGGGGTTTGATCCCCTGAGCTGCATTCATTTATTCCCAGATATTGATGGAACTCTGCTGTGCACCAGGCAGAGTTATAAGTGTAGCAGATATCTCAGCACTAGAAACAGCCCTGCCTCTTGGAGCTGACAGTCTCATAGAGAACACAGTCAGGAGCACCAGTGACCAGCATGATCACGCCTACTGCAGAGGAAATGCAGGGTGTTCTGGGTGTGCATATGGAGACAGGGGGATAGACTCCATGCAACTAGAGTCCTCAGGAAGGAAGAAAGCCTAGGTCTAAGCTGAATCCTGGATTCAGATAGAGGAAGATATGACTAAATAGAAAAACTGTTCCAGGCAGAGGGAACACATTTTCAGAGGAAAATTTGAAAACTATCTGCCAAGCACCACTTTTGAGTGCTATGTAAACCTTAATTCGTTTAGTCGTTGCTATGAGTCTAGAGGATAGATTGCATTTTCCCATTCTATTAGGTGGAGAAACTTAGAAATACAAATATAAATAACTGTTGAAGATCTGCTACAAGTAAGAGTAGTCAGGATTTGAACCGAGGGAGTTTGGCTTCCATGTCCATGTTCTTAATCCCTGTACCAGACAACCTCTGACACTTGCACATTGGTAAAGATGTACATGTGGATGTATGTGGACATGTAAATGTGTGTATATGTATGAACATGTATACATGTAAATGTTTATATACTTTTAGATGTATATGCATATGTGAATACAATACACACACACACACACACACACACACACACACACACACACACACTTGCAGCCAGAGAGTGAACAGAGAAGGAGAATGTGATATGACATGAAGTTGGAGAGTTGGGCAAGGACCAGATCATGGAGGAGCTCATAAATCAGGCCATGGATTCTAGACACTATCTTCAAAGTGAGAAGAATCTTAAACATGGTATAAAATGGTGTTAAAGCCCAAATTTAAATCCCATCTCAATTCCTACCTATGTGACTGTGGGCAAGTTGGTTAACTTTTCTGTGCCTTCATTTTTCATCTATAAAACAGGGATAATACTTCTTTATACTTTGTAAGTTTAAGGTGTAAATAAGCATATGGCTGAGTAAAAGGAAATCTTTGCTAAAGCGGTCAGATTTGCATTTCTTAAAAGAACCTTCTGCCTCAAGTGTGGTTAATGGGTTAAAGGGAGCAAGAATGCAAGCAAGAAGATAATTTAGGGAGCTGCCATTGAAGTACAGGATACATGTACACTCAAATGTGGTTGTGGAAAGCAGTGATAAGCAGGAACAGAGCCAACTGTGTTTTTCCCTCAGTCACTCTTGGTGGTCAGGTGTCCTACCTCTGAGGGGTACCGGGTGCCCACTTGCAACCTGGTTGAAGTTCCTTTTTGCAGTGAGCTTTGCCAGCTTATGCTCAGTGCAGGTGCTCACCAGCTCCCATATTGCCACTCTTTCTCTGCCTCCAGAAGCTCCTAAAATTGTCTCCATATGCATCAATCCCTGATAGTCAGAGGTTTTGCCTTAGTCCCCAGTTGAGTTCTGCTCTACCACACAAAATTTTTAGGGCTATCTATAGGTTAACTCTCAATCACAGCTGTCAGGTCTGAGCCTTGAATTGTGAAATGGTTGATTTGATTGTCAACATGATTGGATTCAGAGATGCCAAGAATTAAGAGGTGTATGGGTATGTCAATTGTCTGGGAATGATTGGCATGTGGAATATCCTACTGAAATGGATACCCTCCCTAAGCATGGGCAGGGCTGACCAATAGGATGGTGGCTTGGATGGAATAACAGTTGGAAGAGCAAAGAAGCAGCAGCAGATGCAAGCTCCATTCTTCTTGAACGGGTTCTTGATTGCTGCTGCTATGATGGTGAAGATATCGGATTCTAGCTTCCTTCTGGATTATCTGGAAGCCTTTGGTCTCTGACTAGGGTAGGAACGTTGATCCATCCTGTACTGGGGCTTCAGCCTCTTTTACTGTGCAATTACTGGTTCTTCCAGCTGTTTAGCTTGTAGACAGCCATTGTCAAATATCACCTTCTGGTCACATAAGCCAACCTAATAAGTCCCCCTTTTGTAATTATACTTCCTATGGATCTGTTCCTCTAGAGAACCCTAATACAAGTTGTCTTCGTGAATCTTTAAAGGAACTGTCACGTGACCTCATGTTTTCTGAAGACCGCTTTTAACCCTGGGATCAGGAGTGGTCAGTGGGGCTTGATTTAGGACCTGCTTTTCCCAGAATTGCCTCTTTTAGTTGTGTTCCCATATATCTCTTAGCTAAGTATCTTATGACCAAGAAAAAAAATTGCAAGTGACATAAAGTCAGTATTTGCAATAGTTCTGATGAAATTGTAGCCATTGATGATGTGGACCTGCAGGTTGTCCTGACCAGTGCACTTGGGCAAGTCATTCTACCCAGAGAGCATTCACAGGTATAAACTCTAACTCATCTTTGGTAAACAGTGGCCCATAAAACTAGTCTGAGTTCTAAGTTCTTCTCTGCTTACTTTCTTCCGTAAGAAGAATATTCTGGAAATAGAACACAGAGATTGAAACAAATTCCAACCAGTGCTGTCATCGTCACACTTTGACCTTCAGAAGCTGTATCCTGAGGACAGTAATATTGTTGCTATTCAAAAGTTTCTGAACCTGCTCCATGTTCTTCTGAGTATTTTTAATGGAGGAAATGTCTTGAGCAATGGTGGAGTCGATGGGAAGAGTGATCACTGCCCATCATAATAACTTAGGACAGCCTAAGTTATTATGGGACTACTAAGGGATTATTCTAAAAACAAACCTGTGTAGCTACACTTCTGTTTTGCATTCAGATAGTGTCCTATAGTATGGAAAACTAGAAAACATTTTGGAAAATATTTATGTTCAAAAGTTCTTTTCCAAGCAATGACAGTGTAAGGCCGTTATGAATTCAGATTTGATGGTCCTGTGTTTGGGGGTTAAGGGATAAAACTTAGTTCATATTTGTTTCTTAAAAGTTGCTTTATTGTTATGTAGTCTTAGTATTTAAACGTTTGCATCTTATTGCAAGGTATAAGATTTGTTAGGGCTTTATTTGCTGGGTTTTAGCTTTCAGATCCATTCAACACATCATAATAAGCATGATAAATTAGCTTCCCTGAGAATTTTTAAAACAAGTGAGATGGTTTTAAGTAAAAAAGATAAAATCAAATTACTTTCCTGAGCTTTTATACTTAAAATGATGAAATAAGTAAAGGCACATAAAATGTGCTGACAACAAGTTAGTATTCCAATAAATAGTAAATTAGATTCCAGCATCTGCAGCGCCTGGACATTAGGCTAAAAGCTAAACTTAATTTTTTTTAAGTATGTAATAAATCTTGTCTTATTGAGCACTTTAGATTCCAAGTGGTTTTTACTGCTTATTGACCATGCAGATATATGGCGTATGTTTGTCCAAAGTGGTGTTTTATATTACATGAGGTGAATATTTCATTTATTTATTTCTTCCCTGTCTTCAGGAGTTGCTTGATTTTATCTTTTTTCATCATTTTATGCGCATAAAGACTTACGAGACAGAAGAGTTTAATGGAACAAAGCTGGAAACAGAATCTTTTTTAAAAAAACAAAGTTACTAAAGTAGAAAGACATGTTGCTATTGCTGAATAGTTTACTCCATTGTATAGACATATCATATTTATTCATCCACTAATCACTTGATAGAAATTTGAGTTGTTTCTACTTTTTTGATCATTAGGAATAATGCTGTTATTAACACTCATGTTATCAGCTGACCTTGTTGTATTTATTTCTTGCCTTATTGCCCTGACGAGAATATCCAGCAGAGTGTTGAATACAATCTTAAGGGGAAATTTTTCAGTCTTTCTCCATTTAGTATGATGATAGCTGTTGAGTTTTCATAAATGCCTTTTATCAGGGTGAAGAAGTTTGTTTCTACTCCTAATTGCATAAGTGCTTTTATGATGAAAGGAAGGGTGTTGAATTTTGTCAAATGATTTTTCTGTGTCAATTGAGATGATCATGTGGGTTTTGTTCTCTGTCCTATTAACATAACAAATTTCAATTGATTGACTTTTTGATACTTAACTAATGTTGTATTACAGATAAATCCTACTTGGTAGTGTTGTGTAATCATTTTTATATGCCGATGCCGATATGCTGTTAGATTGTGTTTTCTAGTATTAGTTGAAGAGGTTTGTTTTATATTCAGAAGAAATATTGAAGCAATCTTTTTGGGAAAGTTTTTGTCTGTTTTTTGTAGCAAAATCATACCAGTCTCAGAATAAGTAGGGAAGTGTGTCCTCTGCTTCTATTTTTGCACAAGTTTGTGAAAAATTGGTATTAATTATTCTTTAAATGTTTGGTACAACTTGTAAGTGCATCCATCTGGACCTAGGAGTTTCTTTCTGTGCAGTATTTAATTTTTAATTGCTATTCAATCTCTTTTTAAAGATGTCTTCACATTGTCTATTTTTTTTTTTGTTTTTTTATTTTTTATTTTTTTTTATTTTAATTTTATTGTTGGTTGTTCAAAACATTACATAGTTCTTAATATACCATATTTCACAGATTGATTCAAGTGGGTTATGAACTCCCATTTTTACCCCGTATACAGATTGCTGTGTCACATCAGTTACATTTCCATTGATTTACAAATTGCCTTTCTAGTGACTGATGTATTCTGCTGTCTATCCCATTCTCCACTGTCCCCTCACCCCTCCCCTCCCCTCCCCTCCCCTTCTCTCTCTCCATCCCCTCTACTATAAATCGTTTCTTCCACTTATATAATTTTTCTCCTACTCCTCCTTTCCTCTTATATGTAATTGTGTATAACCCTGAGGCTCACCTTCCAATTCCATGCAATTTCCCTTAACCTTCACTTTCCCTCCCGCCTATCATCCCTGTTTAATGTTATTCTTCTTCTCCAGCTCTTCGTCTCTACCCTGTCCTTGGTTACTCCCCTTATATCAAAGAAGACATTTGACATTTGTTTTTTAAGGATTGGCTAGCTTCACTTAGCATAATCTGCTCTAATTCTTAAGTCAGTTTTGCTAATTTGTGTCTTTAGGAATTTGTCCATTTCGTCTAGTTACTAATTCATTGGCATACAGTGAGTTGTTTCTATTATATCCTTTTATAAATATTATTCCTGTAAGGTCAGTAATAATTAACTTTTCTTTCACTCCTGACTGTAGTAATTTGAGTCTTCTTTATTTATTGCTATTGCTTATCCATTTTGTTGATCCTTTCAAAGAATCAAAGTTTTTTTGTTTTGTTGATTTTGTTTTCCTGTTTCACTAATTTGTATCATAATCTCTTACTTCCTTGCTTCTGCTAACTTAGTTAACTCTCGCTTCCTCTTATTTTCCTAGTTTCTTAAATTATTATGTTTGATAATTGGAGATCTTTTTTAATATAATTATTTATAGCTATAAAATTTCTTTTCTGTACTGCTTTAGTTGTATCCCATAAGTTTTGGTCTGTTGTATCTTCATTTTCATCCATCTAAGTATTATTTTATTTCCCTTATGATTTCTTCCTTAACCTGTTACTATTTACAAATATATCAGTTTCCAAAAATTGGTGAATTTCCCAAATTTCTTTGTGTCACTAATTTCTAATCATTCGTTGTATTCAGAGAAGATACTGTGTGTATTATTTAAATCCATTTGAGTTTATTAAGTTGTTTTAAATGAATGTATGTACCATCCTGGAGAATGTTTTGTGTGCACTCTAGAAAAAAAAAAAAAAGTTCAGCTGCTGCTGAGTAGATTATTGTAGATATGTTTGCTGTAGTTGGTTTTGAGTATTGGTCAAGTCTTCTAGTTTTCTGTCAATCTTCCCGGTTGTTCTCTCCTTAGTGAATATGAGATGTTCAGGTCTCCAACTATCATAGCTGAGTCATCTGTTCATCTCTCCATTTCTGACCTTTCTCCATGTCTTTGGGGACTCTGCCCTTACATATTCACTCCTGCTTGTCACATCTTCCTGATGAATTGAACCTTTTATCCTCATGTACTATCCCTTTTATTTCTAATTATATTTTATGTTATATGTCTGATCTTCATAGAGCCAGTCAAACTTTCTTCTGGTTACTGTTTGCATGATGTGTTTTTCTTGGGGTTGCTGTTTGCAGGGCATGTTTTCCTATCCTTTTATTGTCAATCTATTTATATACATGAATTTATTTTTCTCCACATTTTTATTGGCACATTATAGTTGTACATATGCTGGGATTTGTTACATATTCATATGTACACAATATAATTTGGCCAGTATCATTCCCCAGCACTTCCCTCCACCTAAACTTTCTTTGTTCTACTGATCTTCCTTTATATATATTTAAATTTAAAATAGAGTCTTTAGGCAGCATTAAGTCAAATCTTATTTTTATCTACATTGATAGTCTTTGACTTTGGATTGTTTAATCCCTTCACATTTAACTGATATTATTGGTTTACTTGGATTTACATCTGCTGTTTTACTTTTTTCTATCTCATGTTTCTTGTGTTTCTCTGTTGCTCTTCTAGTACTCTGCCTTTGCATTAAGTGAATATTCTATAGTGTAGCATTTTAATTTGTTTTTTCTCACTATATTCAAGTTACATTAGTAATTATTTTAGAGCAAATGCATCTTAATTTATCTGAATCCATTTATAATTTTTAACTAACAGTTTTACAAGCTATAGAAAGATGTCTCCTGTATAGCTCTCATTCTTTTCCTCCTCTTTTGCCTCTTACTGTTATACATGTTACAGCTATGTATAAGTCCAGTGGTCTGTTGTTCTAATTATTACTTTGTATCATTTTGTTGTTAAATAATCTGGAAGGAACAAGTGCCTGTTTATAATTTTTTTATATTAACCTTCATATTTTCCATGTATCTTTACTTGTTTTAAATAAGATCTTCCTCAGCCATCATGCCCTGCTTAACAACAGGGTACACTGTGAGAAATGTGTTGTTTGGCAGTTTTGTCATCATTTCATAATCATAAAGTGTACTCACACAAACTAAGATGGCTATGATGTCACTAGGTGATGTAATCTTATGAGACCATCATATCTGTGGTCTGTCATTGACCAAAATGTTACTATGCAACACATAACTGTATATCCAGTGTCAGCCAAAAAGACAGAGAAAAGGTTACATATATGGATTTTAGATTGTGCATGGCACAACTAAGGGGTACCATTCATATAGCAGTGGTTTTTGTATATTTAGTTTGACAAATTATTGGCAGATGGCCAAAAATGTCTTGTCTTAATGATTTCAGTAATAGTTTTCTAGGATCTGGAAATAAAATGTCAGGAAGAAGGGGGTTTTTCTGAATCATACAGAGCTGAGTGTGATCCCTAGTGGCAGCCCCACGAGGGTTTGGAACTAAGAGATTGGGTGGTGCTTTGTCCTCCGTTCACTCTAAAGAGAATCAGCAAATGAGTAAGCTTGACTGCAATGCCTACCTCGAAACAAGCACAGGTTTCTTTCCCATTCACCTGGCCTCAGCTGTGTAGTTTTCCCAGATGGATCACCATATGGTATCTTCCACGGACAAGCCAAACAGGGTAGGGACAAGTTCCTTTTGTGCCACAAGTATGAATCCAAGAAGTGGCAGAGAAGACCTGAGATCTTACCACACCTGGGCATTGGCCTTTACCCAGTGGTCCCACCAACAGGTCAAACCCAGTGAATCCCAGACTCTGGCCAACCAGTCGAACCATCCCTTCTCTTCCCAGCTTTTCTCTGAACACATTGTTCACACTAGACTGTGAATGTCCTTCTTAGTACAGGAGACCAGAGCCACATGTCAAGGGGGATTCTGTTCCCACCAAGGGGAGACCATGTTCCCAGCACTTGCCACAGCTCTTTGGGCATCTTCCCAAGGATGGTGAGGTGTAAAAGTTCATCTTGTTATTCTAAAACATCAGAAATAGGTCCTAACTTGGCAGGACGTTAATTTACTCTATGGCATTTAAAGCACTCAGAAAAATTCACACATAAGGGTTATTTCTTTGGGGGCGGGGGTACTAGGGATTGAACCCAGCAGTGCTCTCCCTCTGAGCTACATCCTCAGCCTATTTATTTACTTAGGGACAGGGTCTTTCTAGATTGCTGAGGTTGACCTCAAACTTGCAATCTTCCTGCCTCAGCCCCCTAAGTCCCTGGGATTACAGGCCTGTGTTGCTATGCACAGCTGAGTGTTGTTTCTTTATCCTTTTGATTTGCTGGGAACATGACATCTTGCAAGCCATGGACTATCCATTATTCATCAAATTAGATTATTTTATGTCCCCATTCTGACTTTATATTACTAGATAATTTCTGTGCTCTATTGAAACTTGGTAATTAAATAAATACCCAATGGAATTTACTATGATAGTGAAGTATTACGCTTATCTCCACTGCCCTGTAGTCACATGCAGCCAGTAAGCACTTGAGCTGAACTTGTAAATTTTCATTCATTTTTATTTAATTTTAAATAGTCTCAGCTGGAGGCTCTCAGATGAGATGCTGAAGTTATCATCTGAGATGTCCCTTTGCTTACTATTGTATGATTAAATCTTGCAAGGTACATTAAAAGGAAAAGCCCCCAAATCAGTGCATAAAGGTCTGTATGTAATAAAAGTCATGGACTGGGTCATGGAACTATATTATACAGAAACTGTCATAGATCTACCAGCCTTCCAAAAACTAAACTCTGACGTAAGTGAAATCTAGTATACACATATTGTGTGGGGACCACCAACAAGAAACAGGCAACACAGAAAGTTCCAGGGGTCTGCCTGAGCTGCAGAGGAAGACCTACCTTCTGTGTTTCCATCTCCCTGTCTCTCATGCAGACTTCAGCAGAGGTGGGGGAGAGTGTTATTCCTGCTTGTGGGGAAAAATGGAAGGAAAAAGAAATCTTCAAAGCTGCAATTGGAAACATTTACTTTATGCAGATAGCAATTGAGTAAAAGGAATGAAACCCCTACTGCTCAGTGTAGTACTTTTCAAAGAGCATGCTTGTAAAAGTTTACAGTCTTGCAGACTCTTCCCTGGGAGTCTTTGAAGTCAGGAGACAGAAAACATTATTAGGCTCCCTCCTCAGCCGGGCGTGCCTTTTATTGTTTTCCAGCACTCATTTTTTAGATACATGTGGATGAAAGCCAAGCTGCACACAGATAAAACAGACATAACCAGAGTATCTGTCCCCAGGGGGAAGCATGATATTAACAGGGTTATGGGAGATTTTTTTGTTTGTTTAAAAAATGTAAATGCTTAACTTGGGATCAATATATATTAATGCCATTGTGATTTTCCCCTTCTCATATTAAAATGTAACAGTAATATTTTACACTGTGATTTAATTGCCGAAAATACTGTGGTAACCTTATCCCAGCTGCATTCTTCTTTTTAATTCTATTACCATTTCAATACAATGAAAGCCTGCCACCCCAGTGCATCTGACATTTCACATTTCCTTTTCTCTGAGCTCATGGGAACAGTATAATCAGAAATAAAATAAAAATTTAAAAAAGAAATTATCATGTTCCTTCCCAGCCCATCATAGAATTAAAAAAAAATGTCACTTTAGATGGATCTTGAAAAAATTACTTTCCCTCTCTGAAGGACAATGTGCTGCAAAGAGAGAAGTTGAAAGTCACTCTAGCTTGACATTGTGAGCAAGAGCAGAGCCCACAGGGGAATTTAATTTTCCCTCAGGGGAATTAATGCTGCCTCATCCATTTGTCCCCAGGTCATAGATCTGTACTGGGGCGTTGATGAAGATGAATGGGACAGCCCTGAGCTCCAGAAGATGCGCATGAAGCTGCTGGAGGATTGCTTGAAAACTTCTGCAGGTCCATGTTTTGTTGTGGGTATAAAAACACTAATGCTCTATATTAAACCATAGATCAATGTGACTGACAGTTCTTGCCAATTTGTGATTCTTAAGGGGCTTCTAAAAATCATGAAAATGGGGGAGGGGATTACATGTTTTAAAAATGTTAAACTGTCTCCTCACCCTCAACGTGTGAGAACAAAACCTTCTTCAGCTTTTCATAGGAAGCGCTGCAAATTAACGATGAATAATTTGAAATGTTAGCCGAAGGGATAGCTTGGGTTGATGATTTCTACACGTTGTGAGCAGCAGTAAGGATTACAGGTCAGTCCTAGAGTTATTAGCGTAGTTTTATCTTATCCCACCATTTAGTTTATTGCATTATGGTATTTCCGTTTCTCAACATTAGAATTTCTGGCATTTTTTAACAGAGTGGCTGCATAGAATATTGAAGTGAACCAAATATACTGTGTCAAATCCACCAGTACAAAATGGTACCCTGTGAAAGAGTTCATTTCTGTAATGACTTTCAAAGGCTCATTATAAGCTAGAGATTTTACAAGTGTAATGTCATTCATTACAAGTTCAGTATTATTTTCTGCAGAATGCTCACTCCTCTGGGTAGCATGTGATAGTAAGGTAAGTGAGTCGTTCTGTGGCAGGTAATTGTGTAAAACCACTGATTTGTTTAAGAACCTTGTCTTGAATCCAGACAGATTCTTCTAATCCATTGTAACAGGATGCTCTGAGGCTGGGTGATTATTAATGAGGGCTATGAAGAAAATACTATATCATATCGGTAAAAGCTAGAGACAGTATATCCATAAAAGGTTATTAACATTTATATGCATATGCATCTATTTTCCTATCCACATAGGATAGGAAATCCCTGCAGAGATGACTTCAGAAATCTGACCTGCTAATGTCAAAGTTTTTACTAAAAGCATTAAAGGGAGTATAGAGATTTTGTGTGTGCCAGGAGCTATTGTTAGTACTAGGAGTATGGCAGAGTCACCCATGTAAAAATGTCATGTAATCCAGATTTAACTTTAGACTTGAATTCAGATAAAATTTCTTGTCCTCATTGAGCTTGCATTCTTATATGAATGAAAGGGGAGAGAACAGGCAAAAAAAAAAAAGAGAAAAAAGAAACAAGGAACTAACTAAAGGAAACAATAAGTCAGATGGTCGTAAGTGCTATGGAGAGAAAATACAGAAAGAGGAGAGAGAATCCCAGAGAGGAAAAAGATTTACTATTTTCTGTAGAGCAGTTGGAGAAGGCTTCAATGATGAAGGTGACTTGAAGGACAAATGGGAAGAGGAACTGGAAAGCAGACTTACATTCCAGGGGAGGGGAAGGCTCTGCTTGGCTGCCTTGCCTAAAGGAAGAGCAAAGGCAGAGAATGGGAGTGTGGGCTTGTCATGGGCTTTGGAATCTTTTTTTTTTTTTTTTAAGAGATGAACTATCCATTTTGGAAAGAAAACTTCAGTAAGACAGTTCTCCAATCTTGACATTTATTATAAATATTTAATTTTTTGCTCAGAGTAACAAAGGAAGCCACAGAAGTGTGTTGAGCAGAGGATTGAAATTAGCCAAGTCCCATCTTAAAGATGACTTTGGCTGTTGGGTGCAGAACTGGGCAGACCAGACAGACCTTTAGAGAGCTTTGCAATAGCACAAATGTGAAATACACCCAGTGTAGGGGATTGGAAAATGAGTGTCTAAAACAGTGACCTGTGTTCTCAAAGATTCAGAATAGGCCTGAAAGCCATGATAATCATCTGAAGGAAGAATTAAAACACTTTAGTTGCAGAAAAATTAAAACAGTTTCAGAGGATAGGACCAGGACTAGGAGTTGGAAATTACAAGGAAGGCTATTTCAGTTCTGGGTGAGGAAGTCAAAGGGCATAGCTTTCTCTCAGGTTTGGGGGTCACATGGCCCTGGGCTCTGATTGTCATAGCTGAGTGGCACTAGATGACTTATTTCACTGTTTTAACAGTTTCCTTTTCTGAAAAGTAGAGGGGATAATAGGTATTTACCTCAACTTGTAAGGAGGGTATAACTAACAAAGCTGTCTATAAAAAATATAGACCACTAGCATGAAAGATAGCAGAAGTCATATTCCATCATGCTCCAAAAAGCCAGATGTGGAAAGCATCACACGATGAGAAGACCCTGGAGTAGCTCATTTGCCATGATCTCCATAACCATATCTTAATTCAGCCTAAGAAGTTCAGGATTGAGAGAGACATTCTCCTCCTTTTATAAACCTGTAGACTGCAAGTTTGTGCAGTTCTGAAAGTAAAAGCTAACTGATAGGGCAGGAGCAACAACTTCATTGCATGGAAACAAATCATCTGTCCTCCCTCCTGCTCCCTGTTTTAGGCTTAAACTCAGGGAAACCCGTAGTGAAACCCTGTAGAGCAAGCCAGGATTGTTCATCCCATAGTCCCAACTACACAAGGCTTGCTTACTGCTTCTAGGAAAAAGTACGCCTCTTCTGGCTATTCCTGTTGAAACTATGGTAACAGGCATGTGTGTGTATCTTTTGCATTCAAACTTCCTTGCCTAGTGCTCCCTTCCAGTATTTCTAGAAATCATGATGACCCCTGGGAGATGCAAAGCTGGGCATGTTACTTACCCTAATGCTAAAGTCTGGGCAAGAAAATTCACTATTACTAAATGAAAAAATATATATATCTTCACAGATACCAGCCCTTTATATTAAATACAGATGAATTCATGACCAAAGTTTTCATTTTAAATACCCAAGGAATGAGGTCCAGAGGGAACTTCAACTTAAATATTATATGTGCTTGATGCTCTTCAACTTTATTTTCTAAAGCATCATTGGCATGCGGGCTGCGCTGGCAATCCTACAGAGCAGTTTTCACACGTTTTTTTGGGGCACAAAGAGGATAAGGTGCTAAAATAAGGGCACCTGAACATAATGTCAGATCCTGCTTAAGGAGAACTCACTCAGGGGAGATCTCAACTTAGGGAGAACAACATTAGTATAGGGGGCAGAAGGAGGAAAAGCCCAGAATTTTGTGTTTCACAGCCTTGGTGAAGGCCCTAGTTCTGATAGGCTGTCTACCACACTTTATCATATCCACAAAGGTGAGGACATAATAATGGTAAGCATAAAAGTAAATTTTGAATTAACTTCAAAGGTTTGGTTGTGGGGATCAGATTGATCGTGTAGCGTTTTTGTGAAGTTTACAAAAAGTTGCACAACCATTAGTTATTTTTAAACTATGATTTAGGTTATTCTCCAATGAGAATGAAATTTTCATTCATATTGAACATTTATGTGATCTTGAATAGTTTTCCCTTAAAAAAATGTTGGTGATAGTCAACATGTAAGAAGGATTAAGACTTGATTCAGTCAAATATTAAAGTGTTTTAAAACTTCGTTCTTATGTCAATATTTTTTTAAAAGCTTTATAAAATGTATGCAGTATATATTATTGTGCTAGATACAAATTCACTGGATTTTCTGAATAAAATCTTTACCTGCTCCCAAGGAAGATCTTGACCAGGGCTGCAGTTAACAGGGAAACAGCTCCCGGTTGAGTCCAGAGTCACCACCTGCCTCATCTTTAAAGTGTAGAGAATTGCCTCAGCTCATGCAGTGGGCCTGTCACCTGTCCCACCCCATAGACCATTTAAATAACCTATTGGAGAGCAAGAGGAATTCCACCTTTTGGAAAGAGCAGGATCCCTGTAATACTGTCTCATCTCCATTGTTCTCTATGGTGTGTACTTATGGGAAGAGGAAGTTTTCTTCTTGTTATCTCTCCAAATTTGGAACACCCAAAAGAATTGCTTGTGAAGTTTGAACATTAACTCTGAACTCTTGAGTGAGAACCTGTTTTTTGGCAAAATAAATGATTTATCCATTTCAGGACATTCAAAAAAGAAAATTAAATCTAAGGAAATTAGAAGACGAAAAGATACCCTCATCAGAATGCAACAGATTTTAAAATACTTCTAAAATTTTCCTAGTGTTCTTTGTACCTCTAAAGAGAAAAATCTGATACAGCATTTTAGAGCTAGAAAGGGCCTTAGTATCATTTAGTAACTAAGTGGTCTAAAATCCTGATTTTACACAGAAAAAAAAAATGAGGCCCAAGGAAGTGAAACAAATCAGTATTTCCTGAGCTCCTAAAATTTATTTTTTATACCAACCCATTGAGCCAGCTATCTTTTAGTACTGAAGTTGCAGGTGCTAAGATTTGAATGGTTTCTGCTTGAAGTCACAATTAGTGATATATAGAGACGGGCTTCCAACCTAGGTCTCTTCAGTCCCAGAGTCCACACTCTTCTATTCCAATTCCCTAAATGGTTTTATTAGAAGCTGTGGTAAGGTGTAGACCCAAGTCCCTCCACATATGATAATGTCCTGTTTGTTTTCTTTGTGGCATTCTCTAGCAGTTGAGTGAGTCAGCAAGTAGCCACTGGTCTAGTGTGCAGTGTACTTTTCTCTGGTGGGAAATAAATCTATGTTGCTCAAGGCTTTCTTAAGATTGTTTAAGTCAACTATTAAATTCTCTAATGAACCTGAACTTCTTCATCTCTTTTCCTTGGACAGAGAAACTTGAAGCTGCCTAAAATTTATGCTGGAAAAATGCCAAAAATGCAAATCACGGGCGGGGCGGGGGGAGTCATAAAGGTTTCTGAATTTTCCCCTTTGAATTTCCTTAGCATCTGCTCACAATACACAGTCCAGATCAACCAACCTGAGAGCTCAGTATGGTTCTAGTAATGCATATTTCACGTGGTGGCCTAATACAGCACAAGGAAATCTATGTAGTGCCCATCATGCTTGAGACTGCGCTAAGTTCTCTGAGGTGTAGGTCAGTAGCATACCACTTCTATGCACTTCAGCACCACCTAAACATAGGAAGAGAGAGGTGCAGTTAAATATGATATATTTTGGTAAGTGGGACAGTGCAGTGTTAAAGCTGTGGAAGCCAAATGGAGAAGGAACTGTGTTCTGATTCTTGGAATATGAATGATGTTTACAGTAAGATTAAAAGGACTAGACCTGGGACAGAGGAGATGAGGTTACCCTGAGAGCCCAAGGAAACAGCAGTTCCTGAATGTAGGTAGAATATAGAGTTAGTCACAAGGTGTTTTGGAACAAGAGACAAGAAATGTAGCTCCATCCCACCATCATAGATGCTTAAATATACACAGCAAAATGGGTGTCAGGGAGAAAGCTACAATTCCAACATTTGCAAAAATCTAATGATTATTCATACTCTGTTTTCTTTATAATTCTATTCTGTCTGGGCAGTGTGTGTGGAGAGTGAGATCAGTAACCAAGAGGGTGTAAGGAGCAAGTTGAATCACAAATCAGTGTGGACCATCAAAATTCCATGAGCATTTCTCATATTGGCTCTTACTCTCCTCCTCTAAAGCACCAGGGAAGGAGTGTTTTTTGTTCATGCATATCATGGGTTTAATGTGAAGAAAATCCTGGAGATGGAGGTCAAAGGAGGTATTCTCCCATGAAATATGCAGATATGGGGGAGCCCTGTGGGACTGCTCTACTTTATGGCCCTTTCTTCTTAGCTGACCTACAGTAGGAGGAAGTCCCTTTTTCTTTCTCTTCCTCTTCTGTATCATCCACACTGGGTGTGCAGATCTGATTATAGGATTGTCATTGCTCCTCTTGCCTTTCAAACTTTAGTGTGACAAGTTGTGAAGCCAATCTGCATAGCCATTCTGCAGACCTGAACTGAATCATTCAAGGCAATTGAATTTTCTCAATATATTTGTTTACACTTGGTATCTATGATTATGGAAACAGTAATAGTTTTAACTGATTTTTTTTTTACTTGGGGAGAGGGAATCTCTGCTTATTCCTTAATTTAAAATTTACATATCATCTGTTGTTATGAAAAAGCCTGAACTGCAAATGAGAGCTCTAAGTGTTAGAAACCTATATTTAAATGAAAGCCTAAGTTAAATATAGTGATCCTGGACTAGAATCAAATACTCATATAGCACCAGCAATATTATACTTAAAATGTATTTTTTCACACTCCTGGATTGGCCATCGTACTCTCCTTTAACTACAAAGTTATTTTCTTGCCCAAGAAAATGAGATGAGGCTTGTGGATTTTTATCCAGCCTTGAAGGAGGAAGCTGAGTAAGCATTTGGAAGAGGCTTTGAATTATATTCCAGTGAAAGTGGATATTAATTGGTCTCCAACTTGAATAAGTTATGAATACAGAGATAACCCTGATTAACCAACAGTGGGGAAGCAGTTGTATCTTAATTGCCTATAGCAGTCTCAATGAAATACTGGACTTGACTTTTTCCAAGATGTAGCAGATGCAGTATGCTTAAAAAGGGTCTGTACCAGTCATCACATCTGTCATTGTACCTCATTTCTCCAAGACTGGAAGAATAATGAGGCTAAAGCATGATTATAAAATGTTTGGGCTAGCCTTAGTTTTAATTAGTGTTCTTATGGTTTGGAAAACTCATGTTGTAGAAGCAGGATCTCCAATGTATCAGTGATCAGAGGTGAAATGATCAGATTATGATAGTTGAAACCTCATTAATGCATGAATCCATCTGATGGATGAATAATTGGAATGAACTATTCAGTGGTAACTAGACTACCGGGTGGTAACTAGAGTACAGCTGAGGAAGTAGACCACTGGGGGGGTGTGCTTAGGGATTATCTCTTTTCCCTGGATCCCTCTATTCTCTCTCTGCTTCCTGGCTGCTGTGAACTGAACTGCACTCCTCTGCCACACCTTTCCACCATGATATTCTGACTCTCCTCAGACCCAGAGCAATGGAGTCAGCCAAAAATGGACTTAGAGACCATGAGCTCTGAAACTATGAGCCCAAAGTAAACTCTTCCTTCTGTAAGGTGTTCTTGTCAGGTATTTTAGTCAGTGATGAAAAACTGACTAACACACCTAGTTTGGCAACTATATTATCTGAACAAGGCTACAGTTTAAAGTTAGGTCATATTTGCTTTTTAGTGTACCTGTCTTTAATGTGGGACCCTATATAATGTAAGCCACACCTAGAGTCTTGCAATTCTGGCATGACCACCACACTTGCCTACACACAACTACATGTAAAACCATGTTGGATAACCCATAAGCTTAAACTTACAAAAGGTAAATCATCTGCACCCAAAAAGTTTAATATTTTAATCAATAAGTACATCTTTCTTTTTTGATCTTCTTTGAATAGATGGCCAAAATAGTCTACCGAACAGCTTCTTTAATAAAGTTCAGAAAACAAAACTGATCCGGTCCATTTTTATCAATGATATGATAATCACTTTTAGTCTTATTCTAATTCAATCTGCTGAAGTTTCTCAGGAAATTAAGGAAACAGAGGCTTCCCTTTTCTCACTGTAGCCTGCATAACTGATAATTATTAGTGACACCAACCAACTCAGGTTCACTCAGGACACTAAGTGTCTTGCTCAATTCTCTTTTTTGACATCACAAACCAATTAGCTAAATTTAATGCTTGCTACTTTCTTATTCCCCTGGAGAAAATGTTAAAAATGTATATTCATATTCTAATTTTGTCCTACAGTGCAGAATAATTTTTTCCTTAAAAGTTTTTCTAAGGCAAAGAAATGAATTCTTACAGTGGCAAACTTTTTGAGTTTTAAAAATTTCCTTTTACAGTGAAGCAGAGTTGCATTCACAGTAAATAAATATCCATAAAGTATGAAAAAAAAGCAAGTAAATTTACAGGATTAAGAAGTCATTTCTGTTTCTAGAAATATAGTTTAACAAGACCATTAGTATCATTCTTGCATATAGTATATTAAAAATGTTATGAAATCTTCAGATCATTGTTAAATGTATAATTATCCAGAAAAAAATTCATCTAAATAACTTTGTGTCTCATTTTAATACATTTAGTATTCCTTATTTCGATAATATATTAAAACTAAACACTTCTTGGACTCTTATTCTCCACTGGAAAAAGAATTTCTAGCTTATTATAATTGGAGGTTTAAGGATTTCTATAAAGATAAAATGTGAGTAGGATACTGAGGACATACTACAAGTACTTTATGTGGATATATTTGCTCAACCCAGGAATCTATAAGGAAGTTACTCCTAATATATAATCATTGTACCAGTAAGGTAACTGAGGAAAAAAAAAAAAAAGGATTCTTGACTCATGACACAAGACATGAACTCAGGTGGTCAGGTTCTAGGGTTTACATGATAACTACATAATACTTATCAGTTGTCAATTTGTCTTCCCTTAGCTTTTGTTTTTCCTGAATTAAGATGTATTCTTTTCAACTTAAAAAGTTTTCTTAATCAGTGGGTCGAAATTTTCCTTTTGGAGCATGGGCATCTTGCTGCTAATCACCTGTCTAGGAGGTCTTCATTTCATACATATCAAGGTCAAAGAAGAACCTATCTGACCTCCACCCTTCTCCTATCTCTGATCCATGTTTCCCCCCCTTTGGTTCCTAAATGTAGTATCACCTAACTGAAGGCACACCTTGAGCCAATGTGCTGTACAAGAAAGCTTTGTTCTATTTCTAGGAATGATTAGTTTGTCTTTCTTTCCCTCCCATAAAATACATTGTTCCTCTAATCCTTGAAGAGAAAGTGAATTAAAGGATACATAAGTATTATAAATGCCTTGACAGTTCTGTTCAGCATAGCCTCTGAGGTGTGAGTTGTGATAATATAAGGCAAAGAAAATTCATGATGCTGAACCAAGACTCATTCAAGGAGAAAATTCAACTAATGTTAAGACATGAAGAGTTAAATTAAGACTCACAAACTGCAGACAATAAATCATGGTAATAGCAAACATTCACTTGATAGTATTTATATGCCAGGCAGTATTCTGCATTTTACATATAGGAATTTATATAACCTCATATCAGAATTAATGAGGTATAGGTATCATAATTATCTTTTACAGATAAACAGGCACACAGCCAGGATTTGAAGCCAGGCAGAGTGACTCTAAGGCTCATGGTCCTAACACCCAATACCTTTAAACATTACCTCTGTTGTTTGATATGAGCCCTTCTGACCTCACTACCTACCTTTGCCTGAACATGCAGGTCAGTATCATGAAAGTAAAGTACACGAGGCAGCCATCTATGAATGCATGTATACAACTTTCTAAAGGGTTGTCAGAGTTGAATCGGTACAAATCCAGGCTGCAAATCCCTGTAAACCAGAAACATAATAGAGATTCAGTGGCTTGTTGTGATTTGGCTTGGATATTCCTAACAAGCCAGTTGCTGGTTGGGAATACCTTAATAGTACTACGTTCTGTGAATTCTAAATATTCATAAGCCCCATCACATTTAGAGAATTAGGAACAGTGGTGGGAGGGAGATCCAACTCGGTCTACTAAGTATCTTTTAGACACAAGTTTGACCTCCAGCAACAGAGGGAGAAGAGCTGACCAACACCTAAAGAGACAGGTGTCAGGACAAAAGAGCAAGCCAGACATTTAATCACAAACATCAAGTTTGTATTTGAAATTTTTTTCAAAAATTTCACAGATGACCAGAATGAACTAAAGAAGGTGATATGTCTGAAAATGAGTTGCAACGGGAAATAAAAAGACTTGAGGAAACACGTTGGCTTTTCAGCAGCATGCAGAAAAGGCCTTTGAGACTAAAACTATGTAAAGAGAACAGGCCAATGTACAAAAAGTAAGGAAATGGTGTATCCATGAACCCTGGTGTATCAGGGTTCTCTCAACAGACAAAGCTACAGGGGAGAGAGGAGCAGCACTGGTGTACATGATCATGGCGGCTGAGAAGTTCCATGACAGGCTGCATGCTGGAGACCCTGGGTTGCCAATCACAAGGCTCGGTCCTTCTGTGAAGGTCTGAAGACCCCAGTGGGCTGCTGGTCTGATTCCTAGAATTCAAAAACCCAGGAGCCTAGAGTCTTTAACCATGGGCAAGAGGAGAGTACACTAAACTCTGGGAGAGGGAGAAACCAACTTAACTTTCTTGTTTTTGTTCTGTTTGGGCCCCCAGCCAGTTGGATGGTGCTCACCCCCACTTTATCCACTCAGATTTATGCCAGCTCCTCTGGAAAAAACCCTCTCAGACATATACCCCAAAATAATGCTTTGCCAGTTCTCAAGGTATTCCTTATATTTCCAGTTAGGTTGATACCTAAAAGTAGCCATCACATTAGGGATGATAAGTTGCAGGGTAAACAAACTCTAGAATTAACATAGTAAAAATCAAGTCAGTGGTACAGAGAATAAACATGAAGTAGTTTCTTGGTATGCAGAAAGAAGTGAAGAATACAAGGGAAAATAGAGGACAAAGAATACAAATCCAACCCTAGGATTGCAGTTATTTCCATGGACAACAGAAAATCAGAAACAATAATTAGAGGGAGGAAAAAAAATCTGGACAGATGATTTTTACCAGCAATAAAAACAATTCTACAAAATAGGGGAAATATATAGAAGCAAAATGAGGAATTAAAAGGTTTTTATCCATAGATACAGAAATAATAACAGCCACAACACTACTGCATAGCACTGACCAGCTGCTGTGTATCTGAGACCAACTTAATATGGGATTTAAAACATCATTAAGAAAACTTTAAAAATATTAAGTAGTATGTAAAACTCTGAGGAAGTTTCTAAAGATGAATGATATGTATTAGCAAATTACCATGCTTGCCTGTCACCATCCTGGAGTTCTATGTTGCCTGATATTAGGGTTTTCTAAGTCCTTGTTATTGTACCACATAGACGATAAATTCTCAGGGATTTTGTCTTTGTCTTCTATGCCCAGTACCTAGAGTAAAACTTCGTATGTATTAATATCTGTGTACCTCATTGGACTGAGTGCAAAATTATTCAATTTCCAAAAGACAATTTTGCGATATGAAATATAATTCCATCTAGCTAGCCTCTCAAACATGTCATTTTCTTCCTGTAGAATACTTCCTGTTATTTCAGAATTTTGCTAATAGAAATACTTAAAGCAGCTTTTATAATCTTAACTATTTGCTAACCACTTTCATTAGGATACAAAGGCCAAACGTGAGGGCTAGTGCAAAAATAGTGACCACCCCCGCTTTGTTGTAGTTTAATCAGAGATGGAGCAGTTACAGTCTGGAATTGGTCACCGGCTTCCTCCTCTTTTTGTTGAAAGGGAAGAAGAAAAATGTTTTCAAAAATGAACCCCAATGTTTTGTGTAGTAAAACACAGAAAAATAATAAAATTCACTAGTAAGTGTTTGTGAAGACTTGCAAATGTCAGTGTGGTTTTTAAAAATCTTCACTGTCAAGCCAAAGTCACTACAAAAGCCAAGAAGGAAAAAATATATCGTCAGAATAACTTTTAACATTCTAGGTTAGAACATCATGTTTATAATAACAAATTTCTAATCCTGATTGTGGTTATGATGATTAAAAAATAAATACTGTCTGACTCTCTCTGCCCTTCATTCACCCTCAACCCACCCTCCTTAACTTATGGGCCTGGTTTTCTCCACACCCCTTTAGCAACCCCTTCATAAAGTTTAACTTGGAGAACTTTAAATGCTCTATAATTATGCTTTTCTATAATGAATAGTCATCTTTATGGACAGGTTTAAGTTCAATTTTCTTATGTAAGTTTTCTCAAAGAGAAAAGGGAAACAAACCAAAGCATAATTTCTGTGAGGCTCCTTGTTAAGGAGAAGCTCTAGTGTCAAACAGTTGCTATGGATTTTGGATGATTGTCCACTTTCCAGAAAGACAGAAACTCTGTTTTCCCATATAGCACTGGCCAATGCCAGCCAAATTCTAACCTGATTTTGCCAGAATCTTAGGACCATTTCTTGGACTGTTCTACAGTCACCTTTTTACTGGCTCTTGGATTTTGCCTTATTTCCCTCAATTTTTTTTCTCTTTCGTTTGAGTGACCTTTGAGTCAGAGGGACTTATAATTTGGTGACTCTTATAAAAGTGTTTATTTCAATACACCCCCCGTGTGCCCTCTCTAAATGTAATTTTATAAATAATAAAAGTAAACTGTGCTTTCTCTGTAATGCTGGGTTCAACAACTGATTTCTTTTAAAATTGTGAAAAGAATTGGGCATTTTTGCTGAAATTCACAAAGACTTCTTTGTTGCCTTAAAGCTGCTTTGGGGGCAAACGTGTTTTTATAGTTGTACAATTAGAAACTATAAAACCAGTAGTTTGATTTCATTTGTTCTGAGGTTGTAAAGCTGACTACAATTTCAGATCACATTTTGTGACTCAACTTTCAGGTAAATTGTATATAAAGGAAAGCTGAAGATGGGCAAGTGCTTAATTATCTGAACCCCTCTGGGCCTTCTACCCATACCTTATCCTTCCCAAAACTAGTCTTTTATTCTAATTATCTAGATAATTACACTGAAAACCATGTGACAGTGTTTGTGAGTTTGTTTGTAATTTTCTTAAATTTAAGATTCAGAACAGGAATATCTTACAGGGTTTCATGGGAAGACTTGTGATGGGCAAGCTCATGTCATAAGTCCATTTGAGGAATAAGAATAGACACAGCAAACACAGCTGTGTTTCAGCGTTTTAAACCACTTAGTCCTTCTGTCTCAGTCTAGTTTTCTGTTGCTACATATTTAAAAATACCTGAGACCAAGGAACTTACAAAGAAGTTTGAGGTTCTGGAGTCCAGGAACTCCAAGAGAACAGCATTGGCACTGAAGACCACCTCCCTACGTCATACCATGGCGGAGGGTATCACATGACAGAGTTAGTGTGTCAACTCTGGTCTCTCTTCCTTCTCTTATAAAGACATCATGACATCTAATGTCATCATGAGGTCTCCATCTTCATGACCTCATCCAATACTAATTACCTACCACAGGCCCTGCCTCCAAACACCTTAACACATGAATTGGGGAATTAAAGTTTCCAACATATGGAATTTGAGGGACACATTCAAGCTACAGCACTTCCCAACAGCGTGATGAGGATGGTACTGTCACCTCCATTTCACAAGACAAACCAAGGCACAGAGTGACAGAGTAACTTGCTAGAATCATGCAGGAAGTGGAAGAGCCAGCATTCAAACCCTGAGTCTTAATTCTTGAATCCATTCACTGTGTGCCATGCATGTATGTTTCACAAAGCACATTTCATGTATTTTAGGAGTTGATCCTCTTAATCTTTTCAGGAAGTAGGAGATTTTACTATTTTTGTTCATTCATATAAACTGAGGCCTATATGGAATCATGGAGCAGGACCAACTATGGCCACACATTATTAGTAAATGATGACATCGTTCCACCCCAGGCCTGTTGACTGCAAGCCTGTGGCCGTCAGAGAGGTTTTGTTTTTGTTTTGACAAGGAACACTTCCATTAAGTAAAAGGTACCCACTCTTATAATATAGACTGTGGCATAACTGTCCTAACTGAAGCAGGGTGTATAGGGTACCTCGCCTTCTACGTGAAGTTGTTTCTAATCCATTCACAATGTATTAGAACACAAGGGGGAACTTTACCCATGACATCTTTCACAGAGATAAAGAATGGATTTGTTTTCCCCAGAAAGAACTGAGTGATACACGGGAAAATTGGCACTGGAAAAGCCATAGATGACTAGAAACAGAAATAGCATGCAGGAAAAAGCAAGCTTTTTTAAATTATTTATTCTAATTTGTTATATATGACAGCAGAATGCAATTCATTTCATATTACACATATAGAACACAATTTTTCAAGTCACTGGTTGTACACAAAGTATTTTCACACCATTCGTTTCTTCATACATGTACTTATGATAATGCAAGCTTTTTTAGTTGGATAAATCAGAATTTGAACTTGGCTCTGCCACATGTAGGCTAAGTACACTTTTCTCTGTTGTGCTCATCTCTAAAACAGGAGTAAAACAGGATTTTATTGGCTCCTTCTAATGGGCCAAGGACTGAACATTCTCTCACTAAATCCTTAGAGCAAACCCAGGAGGTATAGGTAGGGTCTTCCCAATTTACAGGTGAAAATTTGAGACTCAGATTAGCTGAATTCCCCAAGATTGCTAGGCTAGAAAATTGCAGAGCTGGAATTCAAAACCACAACTTTTTGACAATTCAATTTGTGCCCTTAACCTCCATAGGATTGGGGGGATTATATTAGACAAAGCTCCTGATACGTTCCAGGAATGTAATAGTCATAGTCATTGAATTGTAGGTGTTATTTTGGGGAGACTGCATACTATTTAAGAGTATGGGTATTGAATTGAGACTGTGGGGTTCAGCTATCTGCTTTACTATTCACATAATGTGTGACCTTCAACGTGTGTTTTCTAAATCTCTCTGGGCTTCAGTTACTTCATTTATAAAAGGGGAATATTAGTATCTACTACACGGGTTTTGAGAAGTTCAATGGAGACCCCATGTTTTAATTGCCTAGCACAGGGCCCTGTCCATGGTATGCATTAAATAAACACTAGCTATGGTTATTATTCAGAATTGTATGCTGGAGAGCCATAGACAAGAGACCAGAATGGCAGATTTTTATAAGTAGCCTACATTATCTCATTTTGTTTCACTAAAACTTTTAAAGTTAGATGCTGCATTATCCTCAGTTTACAAATGACGTTTTGAGAGGTTGAGTTTTTTCCAAGCATTCATAGCCAGTAAATGATGGAGCTGGAATGTGAGCACAGGCAGGTGGCACTGGGACCTTTATCAACACTCTGCATCCATTCTAACAAACTAGTTTAAAAAAACACTCTCAAATTAAGCATTTGATGGAGCCTAGGAGTTTGGGACTCACATATCAGCAAAGGCCCTTTTTTTTCCCCCTGCTTAAATTCAAAGTCTGCTGAGAGGTGGTTGCAGGAATGGAGATAGAGATTAAAGTGTCACCTTTCTTATGATAAAGCTGTTGAAGAAAATGAGTTAGATCCAACACCAAGCAAAATTGTTAAATCTTTCAAGGGAGGGAATGATGCACTGCACTGGCCCTCCCAATACCTCAGCCCTCCCCACACCCCACCCAGAGTAGCCTGAAGTATGCCCTGGGGGGATGTGAGCTGTGCCAGCATGCCCTGCAGGAAGGCCATCTTCAGAGAGAAGGGCCAACAGTGGCTCGGATGCCATCCTTTCTTCCACATCACCAGTCGGGTAAGTGACTTCCACTCCTGGGTGGAATGATTGCCAGTGGGGAGAAGCCAGAGGTGTTGCTCCGATGGGCTCCTTCCAAACACTCGGAGTGGAATATGGGAATCCCAGTTGACATACCCAGATTAGTGTTCTCTACTTCACTGGATTCATCCATTAAGATTATGGGTTATCCAGGTGTGTGACTGCCTTCTTCAGGGGAGACTGACATCTGTCAGGATTGCCCTGCACTTCATGAGACCACTACTGTACCAACTACCGCTTCTCTGCAACATTCTCCCTAAACCACAGCCTGACAGAGTTCACTTTATCCCCAGAAAACTCCAAACAGGACAGAAACACACAATTACTAATACCATGGCTACTTGGTACCTAAATCTGAAATTCAATCTAGATTCTATTTCCCACCCCACATCATGTGCAGCCAGGTTATCCAACACAGCCATTTAGAGTCCTGTGTGGGGTTAAATAACAGTATCTATTGCAATAATGAAATACTGAATCTGTAAACATTCTATATTTAAATACAAACCTCAATCCCATTACTACACAGGGAGAAAATTAGAGTATAAAAATTAAGGTTCCCAAGAATAAAAGTACAGAGTAGTGAAGTCAAATTTCAAAATGATTGAAGTTGAAAAGAAAATGTTCTCACTATCCTGAGATAAAATGTTAAAATGTTTAAAATTTCAAAATTGATTTTCCTCAGTTTCTAATTCTACTCATTCAGAGGCAGATGTTCTCCGTACCTTAGACGAATCTGAGCTGTCCTTGGGATGGGTGTTATTCACCGTCTCACAAATGAATTCGTCTCAATTTTAAAAAAGCTATAATTCTTATAATGCTGACTATGCACCCATGAAATTTGAAGAGAACCCCAGGCCCTGAAGAATTTAGTCCAGGCACCCTCTGTTCCCCCAGATCCAGACTTGATGCTGCTGAAAGCCATAGCAGATTGAAGAGGCAGCGAGAGGAAGAGTCGACAGGGGACGTCCTGACTTTACCTCGTCGCAGTGCCAGTTAGTCTGTGCATGCACTCCAGTGACTGTGACCTGGATTCACATGGGGGGACACTCCCATCAGAAGATTAATTTGGTACTGGGTTGATCACATTAAGGAGGACCTTTCTGCCTAGGGGTGCTGCCTCCCATCACAGGACAGGACGCCGATCCATGTAAAAATGTATGTATGTGCAGTGGTGGCCTCAGAGGCCATATTCCACACTCCTGCCTCTCCTCCCCTTTGAGCCCATGTTTCTGGCACTCCAGTGCTGCTTTGAGGAAAATTTTTCAGTAAATCCACAAATTTGTTCCAACTGGAGAACTTCCCTAAGATTCCTGAACTGAAAGTATTGCTGTCTCGGGAGCTTACTTAGAACCATGTCTCCTACCGTGTTCTCCTTAAAACCCTTTCTTTCCCTCAGCTTGTGACTGAATCCAATGCTAAGGCCCATTTCTGTGGGAAATCTTTTTGTGTAGGAACAGTCTTTTAGGAAAACTCAAGGGAATTTCTGACAATTGGAACTGATCCTTACCTTGATTTCTTCCCTTGACTGACATATGAGACCAGCTCTGTTAACTAGATTCGGGAGCCTTTTCTCTTCTTGAATTTGTAGCCACAATAATTGGTTCTGTAAGAAATGTCTTCACATTTCGTCATGTGTTCTCTCCCATGGTGAGAGAAGTTCCTGATACACCAGAGACTTCTCAAGCAAATTGCACTGCTCAAATTGGAGCTTCCCACCTAAGGGATGTTCTACCCACAAATCAGTGTGGATCACAGACTTGAACTTGCTTCATGTCAGCCTGCCTGATCTAGATAATGCATCTCATCTCGTCTCTGCCTTCTCTTGGGAGTTCTGCTCTCAAATATTGCTCCAGCTAATCCCTGAGGACACAAGAAGCACCTGTATGCCACCTACACTGACTCCATCACTTGAAAACTCACCTAGAAATTTTTTTAGTATTTTATATCACTTTGGCCCATCCTTTCGTATCAAATCTGCCAACCTGTGTAACTCATATTTTCTACAGTGATTAAAGAATTGGAATCTAGGCCACTAATTATTCTTAATGTGGACTGAGAAGGTTGTTTTAAATGTTGGCAAAACTTTTCTGGGTTCCAGTGCTTTCTAGGAAGTAATTCTAGGTTTTCTGAGACCACACATTCTGTCCTTAGGTTGGGTTTTACTGGGCTCAGGTCACCCTTTCTGAGCTAATGACTGTCTAAAGGCTTAGTTCTCTGGTATCCCTTTTAGGAGAGAGTAGACTTAGACATGTCTCTTTTTGTTTCATTGCTCTCTCTTCTGGCCTTCAAAGACTTCATGTCTCTCTCACTTGTCTTCTAAGATGTCAGCCTATACTTTTTGGAGATCTTTCTTTTCTTTAGTTTTTAATTACTTGCCTTCTTTCTTTCTACTGCTTCTGATATGATTGTCACACTGAAGCACACGTTTCAAAGCCCTTGAGGTCCTCCATCATTCCCTCCTTCTAGTAACAGCTTTTGGGTTTTAAATTTATTGAATTGTTCTCTACCTCTGCCCAAGAAGATGGCACATTCTATTTATTATATTTATTACTATATCATTATTTATATTTAATATACGATCTTTCATAGATGTCTTTCAAGAGACATTGGGAAGCCATATAATTATAAGAGATGAGGCATATTAATTCTCTCTTTTGACCCTGAAAGTAGTTCATAGATGCTGGGGCAGCCAAAATAATGCTGCCTCCCTGGGCCTGGCCCAGTAAATTAATGCTAGCACCTATTGATGTTCTGCAGTACACATCAAACTCAGAAAAATCTCCTTTTTTTGCAAGTCCTAACCAACAGGCAGAGCTGAAAAACTGTCCCAAAGTCATTGAGCTCCCTAATACTAAAAGGCCTCCATCCAAAAGCACAGGCTCCTCCCCTTGGCCTCCATTCTGACTATCTTCCAAGGCTAACAACTACACGCCTGCCTATATCTTCTTGCCTGTTTAAAAGTGACCACTCAACTGTGGATAAAATCATCTGCAATCAGGGTTGTAATTCCATGAGGCCCAGCTTTCCAAAGCCTGAAGATTTCTCCTTGGCCACATCAGTCAAAATCCAACAGTAAGACTAAACTGCATGGCACAGTGTGGACACCTGCCACCTACCAACACTGCTCCCTGCTGATTCTGGAGTTTCACTGTCATGGAACTTGGCCCTACTGAAAGCCTCTCTCCTCTTGGTCTCTGAATTCCCAGCCTAGTGCACCAGGTTTCAGGAATGTAAGAGGATCAGTTGAACTTTGTAACAAAAACAAGAGGAAGACAGTGGCAATTAAGAAACTTTATGATGCTAGCTGCTGTAAGTCTTTAATGGCTTTGCTAAAATTTCACACCTCTGGCTTACCTGTTCACAGTCAAACAGCCATAGGACTCCGGCAAAGGATCCTATCTCTGAAATTTGCTGCTCAGAAGAGCACAGAAGAATGTGTTTTCTCAGAAAACAAGTAGATACCAAAACCTTGAGAGAGTCACTCCTCACCCCAGAAATTATTAAAGAAGAGCAAGTAATGAGGCATCACTTTGGGAGGCAGGGTGGTCCCTATACACAAAACATGGAAAGCAGAAAGTTCTACCTTAACACTAAGAGAAGGGACATACCCACCAAGAAACCTTGAGCTGCATCTTGAGAACAAGGGTGGAAAACAAATGAGTTTGACACACTCCTATTAATTTGGAAATTAGTGGGGGGCATGGTGGGGAGAATTTCCAGTATTGTTAATATATTAACAATAATAATGACAGCTTCTAAGTGCTCACTGCATGCTTTAATTCCAGTGTGCCTGGCTGCAGTGTTGGAGCTCTTGGCTGCCATACCATCTGGTATGGTCTAAAGCTGAGTCCTATAAAGAGATACTTAGTTTGGAGATTAAGTGAAGTTTTTTAAGTCTCTGAAAACCTGTACCTCTCACAGCCACTTGCCCCACCAAGGCGGTTGCCATGGAGATGTTGTCACATGTGGGCTCAAGAGGCTTTATTTCCTCTCTTGATGTTGGATATTTAGGGATTTTGTGAGATTTATCTACAGTACTTGTTCATCGTATGGAGTTTTGTTATTTCTGTATAAAGAAAGCTTTCCAAGGATTTCTGCAGCTTAACTGTGCTAATGTTGTCTAAAATAATAAAAAAAAGCAATCCTAAGCATGTGTTGAAATAAACTGCAGTTCACAAAAAAAAAACATGAATTCCAAGAGAAAAAAAAATACACATATTATACACACACACACACACACACACACACACACAAAATATACATATATATCCACAGTAAATGCAATTCTTTGCAGCAAGGAAATTGGGCATAGAAATGTAGTGTGGTTTCTGAAATATTGGCCTCCGTTTCTACCCCACGTTCAAATGTTGGACTTGGCCCTGGTGTTTGCTGGGCTCTCTCTAGATATAGGCTCTCCCAAGGGATCTGATACACTAATCAGCACTCAGTACCGTCTGCATGCTGATGCCACCTAAATGTGGCCAAACACCTGTTCTAAGCTCCCTAGCTCCACTTAGAGCTAGGTTATCCCACAAGTAACCCAAACTTTATATGTTCAGAGCAGAAATGTTTATTTTCATCCTTATACCTGTGTTTCCCTACCCACCCCCATCTTTTCCAATTCAGCAAGTGTACCACCATTGGTTACATTATTCAAGCAAGAAACCAGAGCATTATCCTAAGTCAGCACCATCTAATAAAAATATAATATGAACCACACAGGTCATTTGCATTTTCTAGAGGTCGCATTATAAAAATCAAAAACAGATGGGTTAATTAATACTATATGTTACATAACCCCCAAATTGGCTATTTCTGCAACATAAAAATTTAGTTATTTTACTTTTTTATTTATCTTTGAAACCTACAAAATATTTTAGATTTAGGAGCCACAAGCAAATAATATGATATGATTATGTTAAGATTTACATTCATATGGAAATTGGACTCCTGCTGTTCACCTTGGCCTGCTACGGGACTCATGTTACAGGACTCCTGGAGAGTTCCCATTGGTTGGGGAAGGATAGTAGGAGGGAATTCCGGGGGAGGTCCGGGCCCCTGTTCAAGTAGACGCGCGCGCCCGGGTGGACCGGTTTTTTGGCTTGCCGGCAAGTACGGAGTATTGGCGGCTTTTTCAAAAATAAAGTTTTGTTCCTGCTTGAGTGGCTCGTGATTCTGTGCCCAGCCAGACTGAGGCATCACAGTCTCATCTCTTACTAGCCACGTTCCCATGTGGCTCTGTAGCCATGTGAAGCTAACAGCTACCATGTGTCATGGACAGTGCAGCCTTAGCTCACTTCTAATTCCTCAAATCATATCCACCAGCATCCCCGTTGTATCTGTCTCTTTAAATGATAGAAACCATCTGCTTGTCCATTCTTCCACCATTTTTCCCACCTTTCACTTCTACCACAGCCTTCCCCACTGATCCACCAGTTCCTCTCATTCCCTGGGCTTTGTTTCCTACCCAGCATCCCAAGGAACCATTTTTTAAATACTAATAACAAATATTTACTAAATGACTATGCATTAGGTTCTAGTCCTACTTCTGCTGCTTACCAGCTGAGTGACTTTGGGCAAGTTGCTAAAGCAGTCTGTGCTTTATTTTCCTCATATGTAGAATGGTAACAAATAAGAGCATCTACCTAGGGATTTCTGTGAGGACTCATTTATTTAATATATATCAGTGATATATTTAATGTATATATCACTACTTAGCCACTTAAGGAGAGGCACTTAACCACTGAGCCATATCCCCATCCCTTTTTATATTTTTATTTTGAGACAGAGTCTCTCTAAGTTGCTCAGGACTGTGCTAAGTTGTTGAGTCTGGCCTCAAACTTGCACACCTCCTGCCTCAGCATCCCAAGCCAATGTTATTACAGACACGTGCCACCGCACCATTATATTTTTTAAGTCATGCTGCAGGTTTGAATTTGGGGTACTGACCTTTTATTATACAAATGATTTTGACTCTTGTATAATACAAAACATATATGACGTAAAATTTGCCATTTTAATCATTGTACCATTCATTGGCATTAATTACATTCACACTATTTTGCAATATCACCCCCACCTATTTCAAAAACTTCTCTATCACCCCAAATAGAAACTCTGCACACACTAAGCAATAACTCTCCATTTTTTTCCCTGACTCTGGCCTCTAATGAGAGCTACTGACTTTTTGAACTTGTGTGGTCTACATCTACTTCAGAGAGTTAATAAATAAAACAATATTTAACATAATATTTGCTAATGCTAAGTGTTAGTGAAAATCTAGAGCCACTCAGGGGGATGGAGGATAAGAACACCATTACTGATGATCAGTATACCTAAGGAAGACATTTGCTCAAAGAGGGGGCTGTACTAAAGGAGGGAGCCCTTCAACAGGAGGTCTTCCTGTTGAAGACCCCTTCCATAAGACTTTTTTTGGGTTTTTTTTTTTTTTTTTTTGGTACTGGGCATTGAACTCAGGGGCACTTGAACACTGAGCCTTACATCCCCAGCCCTATTTTGTACTTTATTTAGAGACAAGGTCTCACTGAGTTGCTTAGCACCTTACTGTTGCTCATTCTGGATTTGGACTATGGACCCTCCTGTCTCAGCCTCCAGAGCTACTGGGATCTAACAGGACCTCTTGCACTTTGAAACGAAAACCATTCCCAATGGAGCTCTGACCTCAGTCCACCCTACTATTAATTCTATTTTTTTTTTCTTTAAATGTTTGTACTTTAAAGCTCAGCTTCCTGGACAGAAAAACCTCCAGTGTGTTTCCAGTTCATACAGATTTATTATGTGTTAGTGTTGTGAACCTTGTATCTTTCACGTTTTATCATAACTAGAAGCAGTGCCCAACCCATTTGGACTTCAATTCTGCCTCTGTTCTTGGGAACTTGGTGATTAGATTTCAAATCCATCCCTCATTCCTCCCCTCTGACTCCACACTGCCAACGGCTGCTGTTCACTGAGGGCCTCTCCTGTGAGTGACCTTTCTGAGTCTCTGTGTCCTCAGCTGGAAGGGAGACTAGTGCCTCCCTCATCAGGAAGGTGTCAAACGCCCAACTGTCTTACCTTCCCCGGTATTAGCTCTGCTGTTCAGATAACTAATTTTTCCAAAGGCCATACTCCTTTTTTTAATATAAAATAGATAACTTTTTGTCTGGATATAAAAATCCACTTCAAGTAATATGCATGATCAGTCTTCCTTTGTTCTGTAGAGTTCAGAATCTAGACTGGCACTTTCTGTACTTCAAATGTGAGAGTTCCATCTAGTGGCCATGATGTAGGACATAGCCTGTGGCTGGGGCAGTGTCCCAACCTATGGGTCCTGAAAAGAAGTGTATAGAAAGAAAATACCAGCGTATATGTGAATTCCATAAATTTGGACCGTTACACCCCCTGAAAATATTTTATTGTTCATTCATGTTCATTCATGTGTACTTGGGCATGATATAAAATGTTCTTTCTGACAGTGGGCCACTTTTTAAACATTCCGAAAGTCACTGTTCTAAGGAACTTGGTTTATGGTAAATCAGAGTGCATGTGGAGTTTAACCTGGGCCAAGCTTTGGAATTTCATAAGGAACTTAAATAGATACTGCTGTTTTGTTCCACTGCTAGAGTCTCACTTGAAAAGGGGTGTCACCTGGGTGTAATTTTTAAAGTTGGCTCAGGTGGTCGGTCCTCTGTGCACCTGAAGTTGAGAGACTGACTTATCTTAAATTCATCAAAAATTAGGACCAACTGGGAATATAGCTCAGTTAGTAGAGTGCTTGCCTCTGGTTCTGTCCCCACCACCACAAAAAAATGGGGGGAAAAAAAAGCTTATGAGCCAGAAGAAGGGACCTTAGGGATGATGGTCAGTTCTCTGGGTCCTTGTGCATGAAAGGGCTAAAACCCAAAGGCTTAAATATCCAACTGGTAATTAGTAAAGACTCTTCATGAAGGACTTTGATATGGATATTTTTAAACCTGTCAGATGTTCAGAAAATATTTTTTTAAGTTCTTTTTTTTTAAAAAATGGTGAGAAAATGGAGATTATATAAGGTCATGGAACAATGTATTTCAAACACTGAAAGACAATGGATGCCAACCAAGAATTCTGTATCCAGCAAAATTAAGCTTCAGGTATGACAACGAAATAAAAATCTTTCATGATAAACAAAAGTTAAAAGAATTTGCAGCCAGAAAACCAGCATTGCAAAGCATTTTGAGCAAAACACTACACGAGGAAGAAATGAAAAACAATAACCAAAACCATCAGTAGGAAGTGCCTCGGTAAAGACAGAGGGCGAGGGGAAGCATAATCATGGAGAAACAAACTAAATTTTTTTAAAAAAGGATAAATAATCAAACATGGATGGAAGTACAAACCATATATCAATAGTAACTCTGAATGTTAATGGCTTAAACTCTCCAATAAAGCGACATAGGCTGGTATCATGGATTAAAAAAACAAATCCAACAATATGCTGCCTCCAGGAGACACATCTGATTGGAAAAGACATACACAGGCTGAAGGTGAAAGGATGGGAAAAAATATACCACGCACACGGTCCTCTTAAGCAAGCAGGGGTGGCCATCCTCATATCGAATAAAATCGACTTCAAGACTAAGTTAATCAAAAGGGATAAAGAAGGACATTATATACTGTTAAAAGGAACCATTCACCAACAAGACATAACAATTATCAATATGTATGCACCAAATAATGGTTCTGCGACATTCATAAAACAAATTCTCCTCAAGTTCAAGAATCAAATAGACCACAACACAATAATTATGGGTGACTTCAACACACCTCTCTCACCATTGGACAGATCCTCCAAACAAAAGTTGAATAAAGAAACTATAGAACTCAATACCACAATCAAAAACCTAGACTTAACTGACATATATAGAATATATCAACCATCATCAAATGGATATACTTTTTTATCAGCAGCACATGGATCCTTCTCAAAAATAGACCATATATTATGCCATAGGGCAACCCTCAGTAAATATAAAGGGGTGGAGATAATACCATGCATTTTATCTGATCATAATGGAATGAAACTGGAAATCAATGATTAAAGAAGGAAGGAAAAATCCTACATCACATGGAAAATGAACAATGTGTTACTGAATGATCAATGGGTTACAGAAGACATAAAGGAGGAAATCAAAAAATTCTTAGAGATAAATGAAAATACAGACACAACATATCGGAATCTGTGGGACACAATGAAAGCAGTTTTAAGAGGAAAATTCATTGCCTGGTGGTCATTCCTCAAAAAAAGAAAAAAACAACAAATAAATGAGCTCACACTTCATCTCAAAGCCCTAGAAAAGGAAGAGCAAAACAAGAGCAAATGTAGCAGAAGGCAAGAAATAATTAAAATCAGAGCAGAAATCAATGAAATTGAAACAAAAGAAACTATTGAAAAAATTAACAAAACTAAAAGTTGGTTCTTTGAAAAAATAAATAAGATTGACAGACCTTTAGCCATGCTAACGAAGAGAAGAAGAGAGAGAACTCAAATTACTAACATACGGGATGAAAAAGGCAATATCACAACAGATGCTACAGAAATACAGAAGACAATTAGAAATTATTTTGAAAACCTATATTCCAATAAAATAGAAGATAGTGAAGACATCGATAAATTTCTTAAGTCATATGATTTGTCCAGACTGAGTCAGGAGGATACACACAATTTGAACAGACCAATATCAATGGATGAAATTGAAGAAGCCATCAAAAGACTACCAACCAAGAAAAGCCCAGGACCGGATGGGTATACAGCAGAGTTTTACAAAACCTTTAAAGAAGAATTAATACCAATACTTTTCAAGTTATTTCAGGAAATAGAAAAAGAGGGAGCTCTTCCAAATTCATTCTATGAGGCCAACATCACCCTGATTCCAAAACCAGACAAAGACACCTCAAAGAAAGAAAACTACAGACCAATATCTCTAATGAACCTAGATGCAAAAATCCTCAATAAAATTCTGGCGAATCGAATACAAAAACACATCAAAAAAATTGTGCACCATGATCAAGTAGGATTCATCCCTGGGATGCAAGGATGGTTCAATATACGGAAATCAATAAATGTTATTCACCACATCAATAGACTTAAAGATAAGAACCATATGATCATCTCGATAGATGCAGAGAAAGCATTCGACAAAGTACAGCATCGCTTTATGTTCAAAACATTAGAAAAACTAGGGATAACAGGAACTTACCTTGACATTGTAAAAGCTATCTATGCTAAGCCTCAGGCTAGCATCATTCTGAATGGACAAAAGTTAAAGGCATTCCCTCTAAAATCTGGAACAAGACAGGGATGCCCTCTATCACCACTTCTATTCAATATAGTTCTCGAAACACTGGCCAGAGCAATTAGACAGATGAAAGAAATTAAAGGCATAAAAATAGGAAAAGAAGAACTTAAATTATTACTACTTGCAGATGACATGATTCTATACCTAGAAGACCCAAAAGGGTCTACAAAGAAACTACTAGAACTAATAAACGAATTCAGCAAAGTGGCAGGATATAAAATCAACACACATAAATCAAAGGCATTTCTGTATATCAGCGACAAAACTTCTGAAACGGAAATGAGGAAAAACACTCCATTCACAATATCCTCAAAAAATAAAATAAAATACTTGGGAATCAACCTAACAAAATAGGTGAAAGATTTATACAATGAAAACTACAGAACCCTAAAGAGAGAAGTAGAAGAAGATCTTAGAAGATGGAAAAATATACCCTGTTCATGGATAGGCAGAACTAACATCATCAAAATGGAGATATTACCAAAAGTTCTCTATAGGTTTAATGCAATGCCAATCAAATCCCAACGGCATTTCTTGTAGAAATAGATAAAGCAATCATGAAATTCATATGGAAAAATAAAAGACCCAGAATAGCAAAAGCAATTCTAAACAGGAAGTGTGAATCAGGCGGTATAGCGATACCAGATAGTGACAAAAACAGCATGGTACTGGTACCAAAACAGGCGGGTGGACCAATGGTATAGAATAGAGGACACAGAGACTAATCCATAAAGTTACAACTATCTTATATTTGATAAAGGGGCTAAAAGCATGCAATGGAGGAAGGATAGCATCTTCAACAAATGGTGTTGGGAAAACTGGAAATCCATATGCAACAAAATGAAACTGAATCCCTTTCTCTCGCCATGCACAAAAGTTAACTCAAAATGGATCAAGGAGCTTGATATCAAATCAAAGACTCTGCGTCTGATAGAAGAAAAAGTTGGCTCCGATCTACATATTGTGGGGTCGGGCTCTAAATTCCTTAATAGGACACCCATAGCACAAGAGTTAATAACAAGAATCAACAAATGGGACTTACTTAAACTAAAAAGTTTTTTCTCAGCAAGAGAAACAATAAGAGAGGTAAATAGGGAGCCTACATCCTGGGCACAAATTTTTACTCCGCACACTTCAGATAGAGCCCTAATATCCAGAGTATACAAAGAACTCAAAAAATTAGACAATAAGATAACAAATAACCCAATCAACAAATGGGCCAAGGACCTGAACAGACACTTCTCAGAGGAGGATATACAATCAATCAACAAGTACATGAAAAAATGCTCACCATCTCTAGCAGTCAGAGAAATTCAAATCAAAACCACCCTAAGATACCATCTCACTCCAGTAAGATTGGCAGCCACTATGAAGTCAAACAACAAGAAGTGCTGGCAAGGATGTGGAGAAAAGGGTACACTTGTACATTGCTGGTGGGACTGCAAATTGGTGCGGCCAATTTGGAAAGCAGTTTGGAGATTCCTGGGAAAGACGGGAATGGAACCACCATTTGACCCTGCTATTGCCCTTCTCAGACTATTCCCTGAAGACCTTAAAAGAGCATGCTACAGGGATACTGCCACATCGATGTTCATAGCAGCACAATTCACAATAGCTAGACTGTGGAACCAACCCAGATGCCCTTCAGTAGATGAATGGATAAAAAAAATGTGGCATCTATACACAATGGAGTACTATGCAGCTATAAAAAATGACAAAATCATAGAATTTGCAGGGAAATGGATGGCACTAGAGCAGATTATGCTTAGTGAAGCTAGCCAATCCCTAAAAAACAAATACCAAATGTCTTCTTTGATATAATGAGAGCAACTATGAACAGAGCAGGGAGGAAGAGCAGGAAGAAAAGATTAACATTAAACAGAGACATGAGATGGGAGGGAAAGGGAGAGAAAAGGGAAATTGCATGGAAATGAAGGGAGACCCTCATTGCTATACAAAATTACATATAAGAGGTTGTGAGGGGAATGGGAAAATAAACAAGGAGAGAAATGAATTACAGTAGATGGGGTAGAGAGAGAAGATGGGAGGGGAGGGGAGGGGGGATAGTAGGGGATAGGAAAGGTAGCAGAATACAACAATTACTAATAGGGCATTATGTAAAATTGTGGATGTGTAACCGACGTGATTCTGCAATCTGCATTTGGGGTAAAATTGGGGGTTCATAACCCACTTCAATCTTATGTATGAAATATATGTCAAGAGCTTTGTAATGTTGTGAACAACCAATAAAAAAAAAAAAGAAGCTACACCCTGGACAGTGTGGTGATGAAGTGTCTGGGTGCCACATTTAAGAACTCTTTTGTCTGCAGAGAGGGAATACACAATGTTTTGGATAGAAAGACATAAGAAAATCAGAACAGCCAGAACACACAGTTGTCTCCCTTTATCCACAGTTTGGCTTTCCAGAGATTTTGGTTACCTATAATCATGGCAGTTGGAAAGTATTAACATTCGTCCTGACCCTTTCAAGAAAGAGACCACATTCACTAACTTTTATTATAGTTTGTTCTATTTTATTGTTGTTAATCTCCGACTGTGCCTAATTTATAAATTACACTTTATTTTAGGTATGAATGTACAGAATAAAAACATGGGGCTGGGGATGTGGCTCAAGTGGTAGCGCACCCGCCTGGCATGCGCAAGGCACTGGGTTTGATTCTCAACACCACATAAAAATAAAAATAAAAAGATATTGTGTCCATCTAAAACTAATAAGTAAATATTTTTAAAACACATGGTATATACAGTATTTGGTACTATTCTTGGTTACAGGCATGCACTGGGGACTTGGGACATATCCCTTGGGTAAGAATGCACTACCGGAAGCAGGTCTGTTGCATGTAAATGTGCCCAGGGCCGGCTGGCAGGATAATCTGCATGTGCTGGAGCAGTGGGTGCCTTTGGGTCATGGAAGCCTTCAAGAAGCTGATTTTTGAGTGGGGAGAAATGGAAGTGTTTAGATATAAATGCTGGAAACAAAATTAATAATCATCTTGTTTCAATTAGAATTAAAACCTTTTGTAATGGAAAAGGAGAATCTCTAGGAAGGAGTTTTGGTGTGGGAGAAAAGGAAGAGAGAAATGTTTTGTGAAAACCTATGAATGGTGGTGGTGGGTTTCTACTACTAGGAGTTCTTACTGATAGAAAGTCAGAGCCCAAAAGACCCTGATGGCAAAGTGTCCCCTCAGTGTCATTAGATGAGGAAGCTGAGAAGTGGCAATCTCGCCGGGGGGGGGGGGGGGGGGGGGAGGAGGGGGGGCTCCATTCCCCTTTTGTCCTCCTTCCCTCCTGCCCTAGGGTCTTCCCTCAGCTATAAAAGGTGGCTTCACCTCACTGAATTTGAGAAACCATTAAGAGTCACAAGGTTCTGCACATATCTTCATCAGCTTAAAATGTTCACTTAATACATCAAAATATGAATCACTACAGGCAAAAACTACCTCTTAAGTCCATATGCCCAAGAGTGTGCTACACAGGCCTGAGTCTGATAAGCTCCCATCAAAACTACAGAGCACAGATAACAAACCATAATCATTAAGCAGCTTAAGCCAGACCATTTAGATCAGGCCTGTTGACCTTTCAAGCCAAATACCTCTTTGTGGAGGGGCTGCTGTGGATGCTGTATTGGGCAGCAACTCTTGGCCTCTACCTACTAGGTATAGTGGCAGCCACTGTACCATGGCCCCAGGTTGTGACAACCCAAAGCTTCTCCTGAGGAGCAGCGTTTCCCCCCCCCCCATGGGGAGCTATGGATGGAGACAGTGAAAGAATGTTTTGGACCACAGCTAGTTAAGCTAGGACTCAGCAATTAGAAGTGAGGAGGTGGAGAGAAGCCAGCAGGGTCCCTTGGACAGCTTGAGCCTAGCTTTTGCTAATTGCTCCTGCAGCTCTGTGCTCAGCAGCACACTCCATAAGGGACTCCTCCGCAGTTGGCAAATTATTCACCAAGGCCTTGTCTCCACCAATCCAAGTTGTCTGACCCATCTAGAGCCTTAAATTTCCCTGAGCTGGTCTGGGTCTTGGTGAATTTCCAAGTACCAAGGAAATCTGTCTTCTGCCCTAGGATGTCTGTGAACCTGGGGACTCATTAGGATTCTCTTGACCCCAATCTCATTCTGCCAAAAAATCATTTGCAGCCATCCTCAAGTGAACAGCAGCCTGGGTGTAGGCGGGCATTGGGTCCCCTCTCTGAAAGCTTTGGCTGTGACCCAGGGAGCCCCAGGAAGTGAGAGGGAGCAGGCAGCCCAGGAGGCTAAGCCCAGAGTGCTGGGCACTTTTCTTAAAAAACAAAGGCTCTGCTTTAGTCTAGCAAGAAACATCCGGAGAAAACTCTGACCTTGATTATAATCAAATAAAAGATGGGATTCAGAGAACACTGTCTTTCATGCTATGAATAATCATCATCTTGTTGGGCTTTTTACCATCCCATTTTTCTGTCGGAAATTATAAAAAAAAAAAGAAGCAGTTTCCCCTCAAAGCAAAATTTTGGAAGAGGTTCTCCAGGAATGTCAGTTGGTTTTTTGATTTTTTGAAAAATTTGCTTTATTTTTAAATTAAGACCTGTCACTATTTTCTGGGCTCTGTGTGGTCAGGAGAGGAGATGTCTGAATGTGTGATTCAAAAGTGGAGAAAATCCATAATCATTCAATGTAAATATTAACCCAAAATTTTCCAGAGAAGATAGTCCTGGCATCTAAAAAAAAAAGTAAAAATAATGCAAATACTGCCACAGACACTAGAACAGACCCTGCATCTCTTGGTAGGGACCACTACTTTAACCTTTCTTCAAAAATACAGTAGAGAGACATTTCTCTGCAGCAGCTAGCACTGTGCTGGCTTGAATTGGGTACTGCTGTCCTAATACCCTGTGTCTGCACTCTTCATGGCTCCTGTGGTAACACAGGCTTTATCAGCTCCTCCTGTGGTTTTCCTTTAGCCAACAGCCCACTCTCCTATCAGGACTCCTGCCCCTTAAGGCCCGAATCCATGCCTGGGCTGCTTGAATTACAAGGAATACAAGGCTAAACCAAGAAAAATAACCCCTCACTTTGGAAAAGAACTGTGAAAAGTCCAGAAAACATGAGTATTATTTTGTTCAGACATTCTCTAAGAAAGGGAAAAGATGAAATGCAGAAGGCACGCAGTGTGACTGTGGAAGCCTTTGATTCTAATCTGCCAATTATGGTATTGGCCAGTAAATTGACAGAACTAGAGACTATCGTGCTAAGTGAAATAAGCTAATTCCAAAAACCCAAAGTCCAAATGTTCTCTGATATGTGAACGCTACCCACACTAAGGGGATGGGGGAACAGAAATTTATTGGATTAGGAAAAGGGGAATGAAAGGAAGGGGGGATGTGAATAGGAAAGACAGTAGAATGAATCAGACATAACTGTCCTATACTCATATATGAATACAAACCACTATAACTCTACATCATGTTCAACCACAAGAATGGGATCCTAATTAGAATAAGTTTTTATTCTATGTATGTATAATATGTCAAAATACACTCTGCTGTCATGTCTATCTAAAAAAGAACAAATAAAAATAAATTACAAATGAAAAAATAAACTATAAAAAATATTCTAATCTGCTTACATTCATGAAAAACACTGGCTCCATTCCTTCATGTAACCACACTAAGTACTTGATAACTCATTGTTATCTATCGAGCATCTGTTTTCATTCAGAGATTCTCCCTTGTCAGTATCTCCGTATATATACATCTGTGTGGCTTTTGTGTGACTAAACATGAAGTCTCAAGAGGGTGAAACCCAAGCATTTTGAGGGAGATAGTAAAATTACTTAACACCAGGATGGCTCAGAACAGATGCTAGACATATATAGCAGAGTTATTGCTCCGTAGAAGATGAGAAACCAATTTTATGACAGTGCTCCCCAGAAATATACATTTAAGTACTTAGAAGAATAGTTATCAGTTAGGATAACAAAATGAGGGGTGGATTCCCCCCATCTAATTAAAGGAAGGGCTACATATTAGAGCACATACGTGTTATGTGTGTTCGGAAGTCATCACAAGTTTATTTTTCTCTTTGACTTATCTGAAAGCTAGTCTAACCCTAGTTTATGAACTAGTGTTTGTAGTAGAGATACAGACTTGTAAATGGGAACTTGATGTCTGAACCTGATTGGCTCCTTTACTCAGAACATTAGATAGACTGGCCCACATCTCTCTGTTGAAAGCCTTTACAACATGCGTGATAAGTCAGGGCAATGGTGGCACTTGGAAAACTCAGATGAGGCTGTCTTTTAAAGTGTGTAATCAGCATACTGAAAAAGCTGCACTCAATTGAGAAAACATGAGGAAAAATAGTTTTTTAAAAATACTTTGGAGTTTTATGACTGCCTATAAACATGCTTTGCTGAATTCCTTCCCTATCCCAGAAGCTCTCAGACAAGTTTTATCAAGTCCCACTTTTAAGTGTCCAGGCCAGTCAATCAGGGCAACCATCCCACATCCAGTCTAAAGAGGTCCCTCCCCTTGGTTCAGGTTCTCAAATCTGCCAGTGAATGGGACCTAGTTGGTCCTTGCTCTTCCTTTACCCCACTCCTAGGCTTCTGGCCTTCAAAATTCCCTTTCTGGGTCCTGTTGGTCAATCAAAGGGTGGGGGGAATGAAGGAAAAGGAGCAAAAAAAAGAGTAACTTATCCAACCCCGCCTGCCATCTTGAACTCCAGCATGTCTGGTGAAAAGTACTGGCTCTTCCATGGAACTCTTTGTGAGGAGGCCCTCAGTGGGGATCTCTGTTTGGCATAGTGATGTCATTTGATTGTCCTCTTGGGACTCCCACCCAATTCCACTTTTACCCCTGCAGTTCACCTCATTTCCTTTTACTGGTGGAGTCCCCACCCTGGCCAGCAATCCTCTTGGTTAAAGACCCATCAAGGTGACTAGAGCCTGGCTGTTTGTCTAATGAAATAATTAATCATGGCAAAGTGGTCCTTCCCGTCCCAGGCCAGTTTCTGGAAGCACTGGCTGCCCTGTGCTCACCTTGCCATCACCAGTGGCCCTCATCAGCTTGTTCCCTTCACAGTTCTCTAGGACAGAAGCAGGAACCAGTCTCCAGATTTGCAAATCTTTCAGAGCTCCTGGGGCACATCTTGGGTCTCAAGAAATCTCTTAAGTGTGTTCCACTCACCAGCGTTCACTTGAGAGGATTCTATGAGTTTCTTTAGCACAACAGGTAGTAAAATGTGGCCTTCCCAATCTCTACAGGTAGAACTACCTTCCCGTAATGGGGTGGAGATAGGAGAGAACCACTCAATCTGTGGAAAGAGCAAGGCAACTCCTCCAAATACCCCCAGTGAATCCTTTCCACTTCCCAGTCTCCTTTACACTGGGTGTGGGTGTCAGAGACAAGAGTCTCAAGAACAGGGTGGCCACTTTTTATTTAGCGCAGGAGTTGGGTCTAGAAGCTCCTATTTACCACGATTCAAGACTATCAATTACCTTTATTTGTGTTTCAGTGAAGATTCTGAGGTCCCAGGAGGAGCCCTTGCGATGGTTAACTTTATGCTTTAAACCAAGTAAACCAAAGTACACAGACATTTGGTCAAATAATAATCTAGGTGTTACCATAAAGGTATTTTTAGATCCGATTAACATTTAAATCAGGTGACTTTGAGTAAAGCAAACTACCTTTTGTAATAAGAGTGGGCCTCATCCAATCAATTGAAGTCCTCCAGGAAGAAGGAATTCTGCCTTCAGATGTGTTCCAACTTGATGTACAACATCAACTTTTCCTTGGGTTTCCTGCCTACCAGCGTGCCCTACAGATTTTGGATTTGCTAGCCCACACAACTCCACAGTGATCTGAACCAATTCCTTTAGGAAAAAAATTAGATTTAAAAAGATTAATGCGCGGGCTGGGGATGTGGCTCAAGCGGTAGCGCGCTCGCCTGGCATGCATGCGGCCCGGGTTCGATCCTCAGCACCACATACCAACAAAGATGTTGTGTCCGCCGAGAACTAAAAAATAAATATTAAAAAAATTCTCTCTCTCTCTCTCTCTCTCTCTCTCTCTCTCTCTCTCTCTCTCTCCCCCCCCCCTCACTCTCTCTTTAAAAAAAAAAAAAAAGATCAATGCGCATATCCTATTCTGTTTCTCTGGAGGACACTGACTAATGCAGCCCTATTTAACATTCCACGTAATTCTACAAAGACTCATCCCTAACTTGTTTTGCTCACTGTAGGAACCATTATTTACCTCTGGTAGTCCTTGAATGCCATTCACTGGGGGAAAAATTCTGTTTATCAGTACCTGGAATAGTTCTTTAGCTCAGTACTTGATGGATAAATCAGAAGGACTGCATGAGAGCCACAGCACATACGGTGAAATGAGAATTTTATACAGCCACATACACTATCCATCTGATTATGATCTGAGTTTCCAAACTGTCCTTCCAAAAATAGGAAACTCAATCTATCATGGTCAACTCCAGATTTCCTCTGTGTCACCCAGACTCTGTGTTCTCTTGTGGGCTTGAATTGTACTTGCCAGAAAAAGTTCACTGTGAGCACAGAATATTTTCATTAGATGTTGTTCAAAGAAATTGCATTTCTTCAGCACCCTTTGCCAAATGCTTGCCCCTAGCAACTGGTTGCCTGGGAACAGTCCCCAGCCCATGTACTGCATCTCTCTGTTGCTCTCCCTCCATTGCCTCTGGGTTCTGCAATGGCCACACTGTGGTTGTAGAAGGGTTTTATCGTGAACATCATTTAATAGAAGCATATCTTCTAAATTAATTCCAAATTGAAAACAGATCTCCAGTTTCCCAGAAACATGGACCTGTGATTGAAGCACATCACTTAATTTTATAATTGAGTGTGTTGCACAGTTTGAACATCACAGTTTCTAATTAAAATAGCTAACATTTACTAAATGCTTGCTGTGGGCCAGGCCTTCTTCAAAGCATTAACTAATCCTCCCAACTCTTGAGAGGTTGGTACTATAACAAAGCCATTTTACTGATGAGACCAAGAGGCCTAAGAGAGGTTAAAATTACTCATCCATGCCAAGTGTGGTGGCCCATGCCTGTAATCCCAGCAGCTTGAGAGGCTGAGACGGAGGATGGGGAGTTCAAAGCTAGCCTTAGCAAAAGCAGAGCACTAAGCAATTCAGTGATATCCTGTCTCTAAATAAAATACAAAATATAGCTGGGTAATCCCCAGAACAGGAGGAAAAAAAATATTACTCATCCAGAGCCACGTGCCAGTAGGGCAGGGGCAGGTTTCCGATCCCAGGAGTCTGGTTTTAAAGCCCTTTGTTCTTTACCACAAAAAGAATATCTTGCCTGAAAATCAGTTTTGTCTTTATAAATAGATGCTTACATACTTTGCAAATCTTATAACTATATAGATTTGTTGTATATAACCGTAGCTACACTAAAGAGACTTGACAGGAACTTATGTGAAAAGAGAGTTTTTGGTTTTGGAAGGGGGTTGTTTGTTTTTGTTGTGTTTACATTAAAGGAGATTTAAGAGAAATGGCGGGCTAAGATATAAGGAGCTAGAGAGAAAATGCTACATCAGAACTGCATTCAAGGGAAGTGCCCAGGTTTGAATAGAAAACTTGCAAGGTTTCTTGGCTACCAGGACAAAAAGAGGAACATAGTCAAGTTCATATCTTTCTTCATATGATAAAAAGGAAGCAGGGCATTTTACTGAGAAAGGTGCAAACTTGCACAGAATCAGAAACTCTTGGGGTGGGGCCCAGAGATCAGGGCTGTGCCCAGCTGTCTAGTGGTTCTGGTGCAGACTCAGGTTTGAGCATGGTGCTCCACGTTTGCCATTCTCATGTTTCCAGATGCTTCTTTTCTGTCTCTCATAGCATCTAAGTCAATCAGTAGCAGGTAACCAGCTAAGCCAGACTGTAGACTCTGTATCCCCAAACATCTCAAAACTTGAAGCTTCAACAGCCTTGGAAATGGAATGAATCTAAGCAGATACACAAGGGTAAATTGCTTCTTGTAAAACCCCTTATTAGTTTGCCTTCCCATCCACTCTAATATTCCTCCAAATGGGTTACTGTCTGTCCTGTATGTCTTAAATAATGAAGAAGCCCAGAGCTAACAGCTCAATTTCCTAGCAGTCTTCCCACTGGGAAAATAAAGAGAAATTACCTTTCTGGGTTGTATGTTGGGGTATCAAGCTCATTCTGCAGATTTTCCCATTTGCCTGTGGCTATTAACAAAACTGCAGTGGGGAGGAATTGCCCATCCATACTCAAAAATTGGAGTGGTGGCATTTATGTCATCCCTCGAATGACACAGAGTCCCTGGTCATCATCAATTTACTTAGAAGGACCATTTTTTAAATAAAATTATTCCTAACTCTTGCCAAGGTTTAGAAAGCCAGCTAAGAATTCTCAAACACTTGATTTCAACTTTGTGACTAATTTCCTTGTGTACCTGCTCTTGACATGTGGCTGACATATGGGTGTTTTATGGAAGCCATAGCAGAGTGTTTGGCTTTTATTGTGACTAATAATGCATCGTAAACAAAATGGAATGTACATATGTTTTAACCTCAGTCAATTTGCATTCCTTGAGATGAGGATTGGAAAAAACCAGATAGCCTTTCCCTAAAGAACAATAGTTTTAATTTTTTTTGTTGTTGTTATGGGTCTTACAATTCTGCTTAAAAGTGGACTTAAATAGGCTTCACTGGGCAAGCAGGAGCCTGAAGGGTTCAGTGTATATTGTCATTAATTGATGTTGTGTGGTCATCTTGTACCAGACACTGATATTTGCCAACCAGAACAAGTGAGGAGGATGCTCATATTTAAAAAAAGATATGTAGTGTCAATAAACTACTCATTAAATAGGGGCCACACCTCCTGGAACAGCCCAGAATGTCTATTTCATGTAGTTCCTTTTTCAGTTATCCAGTCCCTGAACTTATCTGCTCTCTATCCCCCTTGGCCAGTGTCTTAGCCCATTTTGTGTTGCTAACAGAAAACCTAATGCTGGGTAGTGTATAATGAAAAGAGGTTTATTTGGCACCAAATTCTGGTGGCTGGAAAGCCTAAACAGTACTGTGCCCACCTCTGAGGAGGAGCTCGTGACTCATCACCACATGGCAGAGAAGCAGAGGGGATGTATCTCGGGCATAGAGGCCAGACACATGGGGCAACCTTCCTTTATAAGACTCACTCTCAGAGTAGCTAATCCAGTCCCATGAGACCTAACCCACTCCTGTGAGAGATGGGCATTCATCCTTCTGAGAGTGTTGCCCCCAGGACCCTAAACACCCCCTAAATACCCCAACATCCCTTAGCACCATTACTTTGGGGACCACACCTCAGCATGCGTTTGGGTTAGAACAAACCATGTTCGCACCACAGCAGCTAGAGATCTCATTTCCCTCTTTATTGAGCAACAGAGGACATCTGCCAAGAAAGCCCTGGCTGCTCCTACTCATCTTCATTTCAGGAAATCTCCTCACCTCCATTTATCCCTGTTTGCCAACCATCTCAACAATAGGAGTCTCTCTCCAAAGATACCACCTGAGCCTCAAATGCCCCCAGATCTTCTCCACCAGTTACCCCTTTGTCTCTTGTACTTTCCATACAGTCCTGTCCCCTAGTATCTCCACAAGGTTTACAAATTCACACTCTGTGTCCCATCTATCGCTCTCGTTCCCTGTCAATTTGACACCCCCAGGTTGAGAACTTCATCTTCTCTTACCAGTCTCTCCTTCTATCACTTCTTTCTTCCTAGAATTCTACGCCAGAGTTGTCTTGGTAAAAGACATGTCAAAAACTCAGGGGTGTCCAAAAAGAATTAGAAAAAAATTTCTGAGTCTCAAGGTCCTCCACGTCCACCTTGAGGCCTTCAACTTTCTTTCCCAGAATGACTACCCGTGCACGCTTCTCTGGTTCTTTGAGCATTGCACTCACCTTCAGACCTCTGAACTTCTGCTCTTACCATTTCTTCATCTGCAGCATCCTCTCTCCGCTTATTGAAATCCTCATCCTCAAATGAAACTGCCCCCCCTTGCTTCAGTTCAAATCAATGGCACCCACCTCTTACACTTCTATGGTAGTGCCGCCTTCCATGGTGATGAGTTGTCTGTGCCTGAGATCAGGCATGGTGTCCTTTTCATTTTTTTAAGTCTTTCCCAGTGCCAAACATGGTAATTAACCAAAATTAGATGTTGAAGCACTGAATTAAAGTGTGTGCTATTAACCAAATGGATAATCAGGGAGGTACTATAAGGAACAAAAGAAGGTTAGCTAATTTCCATTAGACATCTTCTTTTGCAATATTACTTCAGTGCAATGTAATCATCTACATCCAGAATTCTTAACTGTTGATTTAAATTCTTATCAGATAGTCTCATGAAGGAGCCTTTTTTGTGTGTCAAGTAGAAAGATCAGACTGGGATTAGAAATTCTAAATTACAGCCCTGGCTCCTCCCCACAAAGCCACCTGCATGGGTCTCATATCACTTAACCTTTTAGGAAAACTCAGTTTCCTCATCTCTAAAGGGAATTGTCATACTATATTCTTCCTAAGCTTTCTACCAAGGTCAGGCTATTGCTGTTTTTACCATCACCATTATTTTACAACAACTTTTGTTATATAAAATCTGCTACTTATTGAGCTTGATAAATCCTATTTCGTAATAATTATATAGCAAAGTGCACAGTACTTTGACGACCATGAGAACTACTTAATGGTTAGAGGTCCCAACTTACAGAATTAACCCTCTAGGTGAAAGTGGTAGACAGTTCACATCTTCCTATTATTGCCAAGAATAAAATCTACTGGAACAAAGATACTGGGAAGATTGCCCAGCCCACAGCTTGCCACTCCCATGAGCCACCCTTCTTTCACCCAACAGATATTTTTGAGACCTTCATATGTGCCTGGTACACATGAGAATATTTGTGAGCAAGACAGACAAGAACCCTGCATTCTTGAAACTTGCAATAGAGGAGAAACTTAATGAATAAGAAAACACATTTTAGAAAGGTCATCTTAGCTTGATGGGTCAGGGAAACAATGTGGGTATTGTAATAGATCCTTGAAGGCTAATTTAGCTCAGGTGGACAGGTAGAGGCCAGCTAAGGGGTAACATCTGGCTAAAAGTAGAATTCATTAAAGCAAACACACATGCAAATACCTAAGGGCACCAAACAAGCTATCAACTCTAACAGGACCTTGATGGTCCTTTTATAGGAGGAAATGGAATCCTAGGAGTCAGGTCTAGTTTTCCCAGTGGAAAGGGTTTATATAAAGTTGGGGCAACTTAAAACACAGTTGAAAGCTAAGATCCCCTCTAGAGTGGGCCGAGAAGACATAGCTCACCTTAGATGCAGAGAGGGGCCACTCTGCACTCATTTCTCCAGTACACACACCTGGGATGGGTTCACATTTGTGAGTACTCTTATGGACAGAGACAGCTGTTTTTATGGCCTGTGGCATAACCAAGATGGACTTCAAGTCGTGTACAATTTGCAGATCTCCAAACACCTTTTAATACCATTAATAGGGAAGCTAGGAAGCATGGCACTGTTAATAGCCCTAATCAAACTTTGATTCCCAAACTCTAGTACTTCCTTTTCAGTAGCAATTGGCATTTTGTAGTTGATCAAGCCATAGTAACAGAGCTGTAGAATGAAGTCCAAATTCCTCAGCCAATCCCTACTCGTGCCAGCCCTCCCTTAAATGGATAAATTGGGACAGGCTGTAAAGGACCTTTTAGATGGAGACAGCAGCCAAGTAAATGCTCATAGTTATAAATGTGGAGGGTGCTTTTGAGAGACAACTAGAAGCCTGGCAATCATAACATAATAGAGCTTTTATTTTTACAACATAAATAGCACTGGGTCTGGGAACATAACTCAGTGGTAGAGTGCTCGCCTAGCATGCGTGAAGCCCTGGGTTCAATCTCAGCACTGAAGAAAAAAAACAGAGTTAAATATTAACTGCACTAACTGAGCATTTCCCATGATGTTGAGTTAGGTGCTGTTATTCCCAAGATTGAGAAAGTTGACATGGTCCCCAAATAAGCAATAGCAGGAGCCTAAAAGGCTGGAAATGATTAGCAAGTGCAGAATGAATCTATTAGAAAATCATTCTCTTACAATCCCAAAGAAAGTGACTGGTCTAGACAGCAGTCACCAGTGGATGGTAAAACCACTGGCTGAAACACACCTAAGTCTATAGCACTGGTTGGTCTCGAATGTCACTAACCTTGGGTCCGAGGGTCTTGGGTACCTCATGATTAACACAGTAAGAAAGGACATTACACCTGTGAAGTCTTCTTGCCTACACATATTAAACATGAATATAGTCAAAGCTTTCAATCTAGCACCAGTTTATAAGAAGCAGGGGACCTAATTGAAGAAGGTGAGAAGCCATGTGAGTGTAGGATATTTCAATAGCAGCGGTACCCCATCAGGGCCCCAGAGGGCTTCTTAAATCACTGGGCCTCATTCCCAAAGCCCGTGCTTACTAAGACCTCAGAAGAAAATTGACATTTGTACCAAATTCCCAGGAAGCACTTCAAGGGAGCACACTTTGAAAACCACTGCTTACCTGGCTAATCAGTAACATGAGAGGGAGAGGGGATGTGACAGAATAACATGAATTTAAAACACACACAAACCTGATGCAGTGCATGGACTATGCGTCTTAATTCAAAGCAACTGAAAAAGAAATTTTTGAAGCAACTGGGGAAATATATATGTTGAATGGATTAGGGATTAAATTAAGAGATTACAATCCATTCTGTTGATTGTAGTTACATCATGACACTATCATGAAATATATTTTTAAGTCAGAAATTCAAAGTATTTTGTTACCACCAAGTGACAATATTCCTAAAGATGATGGATTAAAAAAGGGGGTTATCAAAATACTGATAATTGTTGAAATTGGCAGTATATGGGGATTGTTATGCTAGCCTCTCTGTTTTGGGATATATTTGAAAATTTTCATAAGAATTTTAAAAATAATCACTGCCTGCACTGGACAGCCTCTTCTTACATGGGATGACACCCTCCTTCATCTGAAGATCAACCTGCCAGTCGCCTCAGCCAGCCCTTCAAAAAATAAAAACCCAACACTCAGAAATAAGCAAAGACACATTACCTTTATACTCCACAAGTAGCTGTAACAATGTGAATTTTGGCAGACTCAGCATACAGCTCCGTCAAGGATGGTGTGTCTGTTTCTCATCCCACAGCTGATCTCCTGAAGGAGGATTGCTGGAAGTGGCTCTAGAGCCAGCAGGAAAAATGACAATTCGAAGCTGGACAAATAGAAAATGGAAAAAAAAAATATGTAACAGAATTGGATCAGCCCATTGTTTGATACTTGGCCTTTATAAAGCATTTATGTGTCAGTTACCATTCTGATTCTCTTATTTATATTAATGCTATTAATCCACAGGGTAACCGTCTGAGCTTGGCACTGTTGTAATCTGTACTTAACAGATGAGAGCACTGGATCATGGAGAGGTGAAGCAACTTGCCTGAGGTCACACAGTAGAGAGCCTTTGCTCTTCACCAAGGCTAGCGCTGCTTCATTAATAAGAGTGAAACCACATCCGCTGTCATCTAAGACATATTGGAGTTAAGTGGAAGTTTAAAAGGCAATGTACGCATTTTTCTTGTTGAAAATTGTTTTAAAGGGTTTGTAACATTTCGAATGGAATAAACTGACTATTTGGAAATCTCCCTAAACAAAGCCTGGTATGGGAGCAAAGAGCATGGACTTTGGAATTACAAAGACCTGGTTCAGAGTCTTGCTCCACCTTTAAACAGCTGTGGGTTCTTAGGCAAGGTACTTGACCTCTCTGATCCTCAGATGCCTGCCTCAGTTTAAAGTGGAAGAAGTAACACAACATATAAGGTTCAAATGAGTTAATGGTGTGTGGGTAGTTAGTTCATATTGTCCTTCATCTGGAAAAGCTGGTGGTGGCAGATTAATGACTTGTTACTTTATAAATAGGCAAAAGATACTCCATATCCAGAATTTACAAATGTGAAATTCCAGTTAAAGATTAGGCATGTTCTAGAGGGAACGCTTGTAACACCAAAGGTCAAGAGCCCAAGCCATGATCATGAATGCCCATTAATATCTCAGGGTCATCGTGTGGATGGTTAACTCTTAGCCAGCTTTCCCTCTGTCCGGAGAGGCACATGCCAGGCTTCCTGCCAGGCCCCTATACTCTGTTCCCAGTTGTAAAGAAGAAACTGTTCTTGGAACTGTGGACCAGCAGTATGCATGGGCAATTCAGCTTTTCTTTTTTCATTTTCTTTTTTTTTTTTAAGGCTTTCAGAGCAGAGCTGAAATCTGCACACACACAGGCAGCTTGAAAGACCCCTCAGATTTGCTGACTTGGGCTGACCCCTGTGGGGCAGCAGGAAGAGAAGCCAGAGCCTGCTGTGGGCCAGGCACTGTGCATTGCCTCCTACCCAGGAGAGGGACCTTGCCAACTGCACAAACCAGGCCCCCCAGGCACTGGAATTCATGTTTTAAGTATAGAGCTGGAAACCAGGCTTGAGCCTGAGCCTTACATAGTTAAAAATTGATGTCATTTATATGGACATAATGTCTGTAATAATTGCTAGCTTAATGATGGGATAGTTAGTAGGATATTACTTATAAAAGCAAAAAAAAAAACCCACTTGGAGGAATCTATGCATCAGGTGAGAAAATTGATGAGAATGTGGACTATTCTTAGGATGGAATGGAATAGCTCTACAAAGGCTTCTGAATTTATCAACATAGAGTCATTGCTAAAAAAGGGTAAAAGAGGGTATAGAACACATCCCATATGTTAATTTATGTTAATTTTAAGTAGAAAACAGATACAAAGGGGTATATCACAAATCTATAATAACAATTGTATTTTAGGAAGGTGGAGAGGAATCAGCCTGGATTTGTAGGTCAAATGTGAATTCAACTTTATCTGTTACGTTTCCTTTTTTCTATTCTAAACAAGATGTGTTGGAAATGAATGGCGTCTGGAAGGCCAGAGGCAAAAGGAGCTGCACATAAATACTGTACTCTGGTTGAGAAAGTCATTTCCCACAGTGGTAGAGGTTGGCAGTTCTCATTTTGCGGTGCGCGTATACTGAATGTAAACAGTTAAGTAAAGTGCCGCAGTCTGGCTGCAGCAAACTAACCGGGGTGATGAGCAACTTGTGAAGACTGATACAGCAAGAGTGGGAGCCGTTTATTGTAGGACAGTAGGGGTATATATACATAACCAATTACACACAGCTTATCTTAATTAACATAAACTAGGTACAGCAGTCAACCAATAAGGAATCATCATCTTAATGATCACACAGCTTGACCCAATTGACATAATCTCGACACAGCAGTCAGTCATTAAGGAATCTCTATCATCTTAATGGCTCGCTGGCTTTACTTCACAAATCCCTCCCTCTGGCAAAATGCCAGGCTCCATCTTGACCTGTTATGGACCCTAACAGTAAAGGGGCAAAAGATGGTGGGATCCAGGTTTCTCACTGTGCAGGCTGAAATGTACAGGTGAGCAAGAGGGGGAGTCTAGAATGATCCATGGGCAGGGGGGCAGCGTTGGAGACATGATGGAGAACTCATACTTAGCTTAATATAGACTAAGACTAGCAACTTAATATGGAGTTCAGATGGACTTATTTACAGATGTATTTATAGATACCTGCATATACACAAGTTTGCATATGCAATATAATTCTGCCACCTGAGTGAACCTAAGAGAAATGACACCCTAATAGCAACAAGCACATCTGGCACCCAGATGCTTATACCTAGTGCTATCCCCAGTAAAAGGAGCAGGGCTCCTTGAAACATGAGTGTGTCTGGGACTGGAATATCCTGCAGGGCCATAAAGAAGGAGTTATTAAAAAGAAAAGAAAAACTTAGGGTATCTTAAAGGGACCCAGGAACCAAATGAAAGAGTTCTCAGTGGCTAAAGGTGGAATCATTTGAGCACCAAAACAACATTGTAGGATTGGATTATGATCCAAAATATGAAATAAAAATACCCACGAGTCAATACTAATATAAGCAAATGATTAAATAATCAACTAATAAATGGTAAGAAAAAGGACAAATATCCTACACAGAATAATTTCAAAGTGTGTAAATGATGGTGGGGCATAATTCCTACCCCTTAAATGCAGGCGGTGCATAATGACGTTCTTCTAATGAACACAGTGTGGAAATGGAGGGAGGGGAATAGCCACCGTGGCTGACAGACACTGTTGACCAGGTGATCGAGGTTGATGTCCACATTCCTAAATTAGACTGGTAGTAAGTACATGATGAAGATGGCATCTTATCTCTGTGATCTTCCTTCTGAAAACTTGTAACTCCAGTCTAATAATAAGAAACTGTTAGGCAAACTTCAGTAGAGGGGCATCCTACAAAATATGGGGCCACTTTTATTCAAAATAGACAAGGTCATCAAAAAGCTTGTGAAAGCTGGGCACAGTGGCACACGCCTGTAATCCCAGTGGCTCAGGAGGCTGAGGCAGGAGGATTGAGGCAGGAAGTTCAAGGCCAGCCTCAGCAACTAGTGAGGCCCTAAAGCAACTCAAAATAAAATATAAAAGGGCTGGGGATGTGCTCAGTGATTAAGTACCCCTGAGTTCAATCCATGGTACCAAAATCATCATCGTCATCATCCTGTGAAAATGTCATAGCCAAGAGGAGAGGAAGGAAAAAGTGACACCTAAATGTGATATGACATCCTGGATGGAACCCTGGAGCAGGAACAGGACAGTACGTAAAAATTAAAGAAATCCAAGAATTAAAATTATCCTGCATAACTTTCTCTAATCTCTTAATACCTCGGAATTAGAAAATGGAAATTTAGAGCAGAATTCGGTCCAGATTATGTGTATTGGTAATTACAGTGGGCAACGTTATTGTTTATTTGTTTGTAATAGCACTGGTAAATCAAAAATCTCTGTGAGTGAGGCCAGGATCTGAGCTCAAAATTGTTGAACTTCTTTGTACACAAATCTTCATGCAAGTAGTGGGGCTGCTTTCTAAAAATGGAATTTTATACCTACTAGCAAATTTATATGCTCAGCAAGGTTATGCCCATTTTTATTGGTACTCGGTGTCTGAGAGCGCCCGCTTCCTGTTGCCTAGAAACCCCTAGATTCCCATTATGTCCTCTGTGAGATTGATAAGCAAAGAGATCTTATCAAACTGTGTTTTCATTTGCAGTTCTGTGATTGTGAAAGGAATCGAGCATGATTATTTTTCATGTTTACTGGCATTTTGTTTTGCTTTGCTTATATGAAGGACCTGTTCATGTCATGTGTCCATTTTCCATCACTTTATAACAGCTCTGTATCGGTGTTTTGAATATTATCACTCTTCTCTCCTGACATCTGTGACACTATTCCATTTCCTCCTGCACTTCCATGTCCACGCAAAAGGTCGGTGGCCGTCAGCCCTGCTTCCCGCTGTTATCCTCCGCTTGAGCTACCTAATCTGTGCAGGTGTCTGGCTCTCTGAGAATGAAAATGCAAAAACAGCAGGAATTGTGGCAGCCTTGTTAGTGTGACCAAACCTTTCAGGACCCAGAGACTGAGGAGGTTCCTGGACTTTGACTACTCAAACTAGGATAGTCCTGAGCCAACAGAGACAGTTGGCCATCCAACAAGGTAAGTTAGGTGCGTGGTAAATTCTTGATGAATGAAGGCATGCTGACTCCATGACTGCTCTTCTAGCCAGATCACTCCTTTGACAACAGATCTGCCTCTCTGACTGCTTCACAGACAGCACCACCTGAATGCACAGACATGGCATTTCTGATACGTCTAGAATGTTCTCCCCACCCCTCCTTGGTCTCGATGAGCTCACCTCCTCCTTGGTCTTTGCTTCCTTGATGAATTCTCTCTCTAGCAATTTAAAACTTTAGTAATCCTTACACATTTTGCAACAGTTCTCAATTTTGCAAGGCAGCTGACTAGGGTTAAGGTTGTAACCCGAACTTTGAAACTGCTCAGAATTCTGGAAACTCCAGAACAGCTTCCTCCTATCTGATTCTATTCGCCAATTCTTTGACTCACAGGGCCGCTGACTTTGCTTGCAAGTTTCGGAAGAAGGATGGTTGTGTTTAGTATTTTCCAGGTAATGAAACTTCATTACAGACGAAAACAACTTGTACTAAGTAAAAACATAGCAGAACTATTATGGAGATAAGTAGTTCAGCAAGGGGGGTTAAATGTGTAAATTAAATAACCATAATTAAATCATGATTGTTTCCAGGAAAAGACTATCATGTGATTATAAGAAAGCTGAGAATTGTTAGCACTCAAAGAACCTAACTGAAGCATCAATTCAGTTATTCTTCTGTATGCTAAATGATAAAGGAAATCATTTAATCTTTGATTTTATAATTTTATGATGAATGCCAAACATACCTGATCTTTTCTTGGCAAAATCGTATTCATTGTATTCATCTTTTCGCCTGTCTTAGTCAGCTTGGGCTGCTGTGACAAAATGCCATAGACTGCATGGCTTGAACAAATTGATTTTCCCACAGTTCTGGAGGCTGGGAAGTCTGAGAGCAGGGTGCCCGAATGTCAGGTCTGGTGAGGGTCTTTTTCCTGGTTTGCAGATGGCCACCTTCTGGCCAAGTCCTCACATGGCTGAAATTGCTGTGGTGTCTCTCTTCTGATTCAGGCACCAGTTCTTTGAGATCCCGGTTCCCCTCCTCCTGTGACCTTGTTTAATCTTCATAACCTCCCCTAAGACTTCATCTCCAATATGGTCACACGGGAGTTAGGGCTTCAACAAATGGATTTTAGGGACCTACAGCAGTGCTATTCTTTCATCTTAGAGAAATTGAATTTTAATACATCAATTTCTGCAAATAGTTACTAACACAGAGATTATAACACAAATGACTTCATCTTTTAACTTCTACTTTGTATGTGGGTTGTCATCTGCCCCATGAGGCCCACCTGAGTTGTCTGTGAAGGTGACTCCACACACCTGTGGCTGTTTCCGGCTGGCTGGTGCAGTTAACCTGGCCCAGTTCCCATTCACCCATTTTCCTCCCTCCTGGAGAGCAGAGTTTGCCCTCCACTGACCACACATTTTCTCACTTTCCCACCACCACTAAACAACTGCACTTTTCCTCCTCTCTGGCTGCTTATCTTCTTGATAGACACATTTCGCTCCCTTTTCTGTCCGTCCAGCTGTACTTCCAGTTCCTTAGTTCTATCACGGGGACATATATAGAAGCATGCTGAGCTCGTTTCCCTATTTATTATGTTTAAATAGTGGCACTTTACATAGCGCCACGTGTTTTACATTGCACACAGATGTAAGCATTTGATTCTTACAATAAACCAGAGCAGATGAGGGGGCAGGTAAGCACACAGTGTGGAGCCTTCTCACCACCCAAAATGTGAAAGCTGAGAGTCCAGAGAAGTGAAGGAACTTGCCCTGCTCACTCCTAACACCTCGCCTTCTCTTAACCTCCCAATATTCAAAATTTATCTGTGGGTTAAGTACTGTGTGCCTGAGTGCATTTCTTTTCTCTATATTCTGTTTCAGGAAGTCATGTTGGCGATATGTGAAATGACAGGCTCACTAGGTATAAACTGTGGGATACGGATATTTTTTGCCCATAGACAGATGCCAGTAAATAGCTAATTATTATAACTATCAAGCCTATCATGAGTATCTGGATAATTGCATGCTTTCAAATGAAAAATACTTAAATTTGTATGCTAAATATATCAGCTAACATCTGTTCTTGACAACCCAGCACACAAGGTTATATCTCTAATCATTGAGAGATGAACAATATTCTAGATTTTGTCTATCTGTGCCAAAAATCATGACCTTTTTTAAAAAAAAAAAAAATCTTATCTAGATCACATTTACTGTAGGCATTATTTAGTTCTGACAGATAATGTTTTAGTCACTGGTCATTATTTCCCAATTTATTATCATTTTCCCATCACCCCTGTGGAAGTGAGAGTTTTCCAGAAATATAGAATTAGTAGCATGTGTGTGTGGGAGGGTGTACTGTAAGGAATTGGTTCTTGTGCTTATGGAGACTGGTAAGTGCCACAATCTGTCATCTGTGAGCTCGAGACCCAGGAGAGCTGATGGTAGAATTCAGTCCCCTCCGAAGACCTGAGAACCTGAGGAGCCAATGGTGTAAGACCAAGTCTAAGGGCAAGAGAAGACTGACAACTCAACAGGCATAGGAAGTAACTTCTCCCTTCTTCTGCCATTCTATTCTTTTGGGGCCCTCAAAAATGGTAAGACGCACACCCAGATTGGGGAGGGAAGTCTGCTTTACTCAGTCTACCAATTCCAACACTAACTCATCTGTAGACATACTTTCACATACACCCAGAAAAAATGTCTGGCCAAATGTCTGGGTATCCTGTGATCCAGTCAAGTTGACACATAAAATCTACCATCTGTGGACTCTTTCTTCTGTGACACATGAAACTTTACAAAGTTTAAGAAATTGAATTGTAGAGACTATCATCTAACTGAAATAAAGCCAATCCCCCCCCCAAAAAAAAACAAAGGCCAAATGTTCTCTCTGATATGCAGATGCTAACACACAATAAAGAGATGGGGGTAAGAATGGAAGTTTATTGAATTAGACAAAGGGGAATGAAGGAGAGGGGGAGATGGAAACAGGAAAGACAGTAGAATGAAGCAGACATAACTTTCACATGTTCATATATAAATACACAACCAGTGAAATTCCACAACATGTACAACCACAAGAATAGGAGGTTATACTCCATGTATGTATAATATGTCAAAAATACACTCTACTGTCATATATACCTATAAAAAAAAGAAGGGAAAAAAGCATCTGAATTTACTTCACAATGAAGTATCTTATGTTTTTATTAAAAATTTAAATAGGTATGTAAGTACTTCCTAACTTTCAAAACATTGAAAAAATACTTTAGTAGGATTCAGGTGGTCCCATTCCATAGCAGCATTCTAAAAGCAAACATTCTGTGAGCCCCAGGAAATGCATCATAACTACCTTTGTTCCTCCAACAAACAAAAAATCAGGTTGAAAGAATACCACCACCCAATGCCATAGCATTGAACGTGTTATTGTCCTTGTGCTCCCATTTGAACCTGTCCATGAGCCTCGGGTCCTCCTCACAGATTCCTGAGTGTTGAATAAGATCATGCATGAGGAAAACTTATATAAAATATGAATAGTATTTTCATAAGTACAAGGGAAGCATATGGAAAGGGAGGCATTGGCCCACCTGCCTTGCTTTGGTGATTGGTTGGGGGTGCGTAGGACAGTTACAGAGTACTGCTTTTGTCTGTCCCAGCAGTGCTGGGGTGAGTGGGGATCTCTCGTCCTTTCCAACTGCTCCCATGAGTGCTGGCTCATGGACAGTGATGTACCTCCCTACCTCCCTGCAAACACATCATGCCATACCCCAAAAAGACTCTGTCTCTGTCTATCTTACCTGATATACTGAGCTCACCAGCACCTTCAAGAGGACTCAATTTATTTCTTCTCTTACTGCATATCATCAGACCCAGACTTCTAAGTTCTCGGTTACAAGCCCAGGAAGAACTAACTGCATGTAATAAATAGGGGTGGGGGATCTAATATTTGCCCAGTGGAAAGAAAAATCCATTGAGAGAAAAGAGAATGTTGTGTCTAAGCCTTTGAATGCAGTGGCTTAGATATATCCATATCTATATTAAAAGAAGGAAAGGGAGAGAGAAAATGCAGACTTTTTATATATAAGTTCCTAGTTATAAAGAGCTCCATAGTTTAGAAAACATTTCTTTAATGGTGGTGCAATTCACATAACATAAAAGTAGCCTTTTGGACAATACAGTAGCATTTAATACATTTACAGCTTTGTACAATCACCACCTCCATCTAGTGTCAAAACATCAAGAAGTATTTCTCCTTCTAGCATTATATGCACAAACTATATGTAGAACTATTAAACTTTTTTCTTAGACTTTTCAGGCCGTTGGACCCAACTCTCTGGATTACATTAGAACCCTCACATGGATTGTTGCAACCATTTGTTGTATTTCCTCCCAACAAATATAACACATTTTCAGCATCTAAGAATAGACCAATGAAAACATTTTCCACATTTAATAAGGTGGGCAGGAGAGGTGATTACAGGTTTCTACAAACAGGCTAAGTCCTGTAAGTTCATGTTCATGTATGTATAGACAGAAGCTGAAAATTATTTTAGTCATTTGCATTTCTTCTTTCCAGGGTCCCAGAAAGACTAATCAGTGATATAGCTAATAAAAATGGACCTCAGTGTAAAACTGAATGTGATCCCCCAAATCCTCACCAAATTTTTCTTCTGCAAACTAGTGAAGTTGTTTTAACAAAGCAAAACAATGAAATTCTTGAGCATTGGTATCACAGGGGTGTGGCAAATGTGTTTCTATTCAGTGGTGTGAGTACATATTCCTTTGCCAGGTGAACAGAGAAGGTGCCCTGCTCCCAGCATCTGGGACCCCTAAGGTGGTTCATGGATACTTCCCCTGGAAGCAGAAGAGCTGCTCCATCTTGCTACCTGGAGTCTTCCGCTAGCCTCTAGGACTTGGCCCAACCTTTCCACCCCTGCTCCCAACATATGAGCTACCTTTGCAACTGAGTTGGACTATCTCTAAATTGACTCTCTCTAGCTCAGGTCAATAGTGATAAATAATTGTGTGTTACAAATAATTTGTGTATTACATTAGAATTATCACCACAATGAATCCCAAAAAATTCTTCCTGGAAAATGTGGCAGCATATTTCTTTTTGCTAGTTCTCAAATAGCAAAATAAGATGAAAGTGGAAGCCTGTCTGGACTCCTGAAAAATAACTAATTCATGATTTATGAGCATTCTACCTAAAGGAAGAATCAATATAGAGGGGAAAAAAGACTCAGGGAGAACAATCCAATAAGTAACTCTAAACCCATACAGCACATTCTTACTTTTCCAAAGTTCTATATTGCCAGGCATTCAAATATTTGTTATAGTGGGCATTCAAATATTTGATATTTGAATTGAATGAGGATATTTTTCTACTTCGGTAATCTTTAAAAAAAAATTGCCTTACTGTTTTGATTAAATAATTATAGTATTTGGTGCCAGGTGTTCAACTAAAAGAAATAATTATTTTTAAATAGCTTTCGATTTTTTGTAATGATCTGTTATATTCCCAGTGCTACCTCTTCAATGCCTACTAACCATCATTCATGAGACTGTTCATAGAGTGTGTGTGTGTGTGTGTGTGTGTGTGTTTTGCCCATATTAGTTATTCTCAAATTCCAGATTCATTAGGAATTTCATTGCAAATGCAGATTCCTGGGATTCCCCACCTGCATTGTTCTTTAGGTCTGAGAAGGGACCTAGGAATCTGCTTTTTATGTAACAAGCATCCTGGATCATGCATGTAAGCTATGGAGCACATTTGAAAACTAATTCATAATTTTGACTTGACTCTAGTCTTGGGGCACACTTTATTTAGAGCAGAAAGATGAACAGCCAACAATTAGTACCTTCCTAAGCTAACAATAATTGTGGTCCACTGAGAGAAGATCTTGTTTCACTAGTCACTATTTTGTCCTCTTCCCTCTTCATTGGCAAAATCCAGCTGGTCTTGCCTTGAGTCGTGGTAGCTGAGCCCATGATATTCCCAAACTGTGCTGGCTTCTGGATGGAGAGTCATCAGTTACTAAACCCCATATTTAATATCCTGCCTGTCCACCTGGTCCTCCACCCAGGACCAAACTCTACCTGAATGCCTGCTTGGATTTTGCCAGGGATTCCCTACCTTTCTCACATGGGTTTGTTGGATGATCATCTAGTACAGAACCCCACTCTTCATGACACACAGTCCCAACTGAAGTGCTGACTACCCTTATCCAGAATGAGTCAAGAGTAGTAGGTTGGTTAACCAAAAAAAAAAAATTAATTTCTCTTTGTATCTGTGATAGAATGGCTGGTCATGTCTGCTTGTTTAACAGAGACACCATTAGATGTTGAAAAACAACTTCAGAAATTTAATTTTGTTTACAATAGCCTATCAATAAGAATGACCCAAAACCAATGCAAATTGAAGTGTGAGCATTCTTAATTGCACTTCAGGCTAATACAGTGAGTTGGGATGGGGACAATTTTATCCCAAAAGAGCCCTCTATGAAACCCTTGTTATCTCATGCTGTATTAATGTATACCAATAAAGTGAAGCCTATCCTTGCAAGCCCCTTCCAAAAGGGACTGTGGTGGCCAAAGAGAACAGACAGGTTGTATCTACCTCCTGCTTGGTATTGGGGCTGGTACAGAGAAGACCTAAGCTTGAATCTGTGAGATCAGTTAACCAGTCACCTTTAGTAAGTCAGTTATTTAAGATAGTTTGTGTACTAAAGTGAGAGGCAAGGCAGACTTCAACCAGAGATGTGTTTATGCAGTACCTGCTTAAAGATTATGGGTTGAAATGAGAGTGGCTGTAAAGAACTGGTACCTTCCCACGTTGTCCCTCTACCTAGTGGGAGCTGAGCTGTTGTGTTTAAATACAAGAAAAAGCTTCAGGTAAGAGACAAATTTTAAAGATCTTCTTGTCTTGGTTCATTTATCCAACAGTTTTTTAAATACTTTCCATGTGCTAGTGTTACAGGCCCCAAGGCCTGCAGCAAAGCTCAGACAGCCATGGGGGGGCCCCCTCTTCACCCTATTTCTTGCAAGCATATCAGAAAGATTTCAGACACATCACTCAGAGTAACAAACATGAGTTTATTCAAAGGGACAGAGAAAGGGAAAAGGGAACACTCTTTTTTTTTTTAGAGAGAGTGAGAGAGGAGAGAGAGAGAGAGAGAGAGAGAATTTTTTTTAATATTTATTTTTTAGTACTCGGCGGACACAACATCTTTGTTGGTATGTGGTGCTGAGGATCGAACCCGGACCGCACGCATGCCAGGCGAGCGCGCTACCGCTTGAGCCACATCCCCAGCCCCAAGGGAACACTCTTGAGGGAGAGAGAGGGTCCTCTCAAGAGAGGAGAAGGGCAGGGCATGGTCACACACACCTGCAATCCCAGCCACTCAGGAGGCTGAGGCAGCAGGATGGGAAGTTCAATGCCAGCGTGCATAACCTGGTGTGACCCTAAGCAACTTAGTGAGACTCTGTCTCAAAAAAAAAATAATAAAAAAGGGCCAGAGATGTGGCTCAGTGGCAGAGCACCCTTGGGTTCAATTCTCAGTACAAAAAGAGAGAGATGGGGAGAGGAGAAGGACAGTGTTGTTGAAGGACAGTGTGCCTTGTTGCCCTCCAGTTTTATTGGGGGTAGAGGTCCCAGGAAAGTTTCCAGAGAGTCCTGCTCAGGTCCATCTACTCGTTGACCTTTGGCTGACAACACAGAAACTGCACAGACCCACCTCCAAGAGAGGATGGTGTGGTGCCTACAGATAGGAGCTTTTAAGGGAATTGAGTCCCTCTTTTTTTGCCTGTTGCCCATCCCCTGAATCCATTTATTACACTTGATTATTGCCCAGCAAGCTCTCTTATGAGGATCTTGATGTTTTGGTTCCCAGGGTGATTAGGGGTGGGGACAGTGACAAGGGAGGGTACCGACCACCTGGTCGGGTGTGCCATCATCTTGAATCAGTAGCTTTCCTGAAGGGGGTGTATTTACAGCTAGGGGAGCTTTTGACGTTCCAGGCCTGGACTTCCAGTGCTGGCCTGTCTAATGAGGCTCCCTGTGGTTTTCAGTCCCTTCATTGTCCTTTCTGCGCTCACCCAGCCTGGCTGACTAGCTACCTAACACCAGAATACACAGCTCTGGCCTCACCCTGGGGCTTGCCATCTTGCACAGAACTTCTTTTGGACAGAGATCTACTAGGGACTTTTATGATTCTCTCCCTTGCCTGAATCAGATGAAAAGACACTGTGAAGTTTGTTCTGGAAGGCGGCAGAACTAGTCAGAAGTGCCCCTAGGGAAGCCCAAACAGCAGCTCACCTTCCAGTGGATAGACGAGCTTGCTGTTAAGCTAAAGATGCACGTCAGCAGGAGGAAAGCTCCCCACATGCCCCATTGCCCCACTTCGGGAACACCTCAAAAGCTTTACTTGAGCCACAAACATACCACTTTATGGTAATTTTGAAATGAATATTTATGTTATAAGTGAATGATTAGTGATAATATTCATTAATATCATGAATGATATCATTAATATTAAGGAGGATACTAACCACAAAGTAAGCTCTAGAATATGATTTCCAACATTTTAATGCACCTGTGTCAATTTCACTGAAATACTTGCAGAATTGAAAACTTGGGACTAAATGGGTTAAACACAAATACTTTATAGCAGACACAATTGCCATGTATGCTGTAGATTCATGTAAGAGTTCTGGGTCTTCCCTTTCTTGTTTCCATGATATAAGATGTTGAAGACTGCCGGGTATGGTGGCATACACCTGTTATCTCATTGGCTCAGGAGGCTGAGGCAGGAGGATCTCGTGTTCAAAGCCAGCCTCAGTACTTACAGACGCCCTAAGCAACTCAGAGAGACCCTGTCTCTAAATAAAATACAAGAAAAAGGGCTGTGGATGTGGCTCAGTGGTTAAGCACCCCTGAGTTTAATTCCAAGTACCAAAAAGAATAAAAAAAGATGTTGAAGACAATTAGGTATTTCCAGTATTATTATAAGCTAATAAAACAACCAGAAGTTCAGTCACCTGGATGGCTTGCTAAAACAAAGATTGTTCAGCTCTTTAACTAGAGTTTCTGACTGAGTCTGGGAAAGAGGCCTGAGGATTTGCATGTCTAACAAATGCCCAGGGACTGCTAATGCTGTGGGACCACATTTTGAGAATCACTGGCTTGAGCAAACTTGAAAGTGTGACTCCACAAGGAACTAGCAATAGAATCACTGTTTAAAAATCTACACACCTGGCTATAAGTTTATAATACAACCTAAGTGAATTTAAACCCATCCACTCAAAGATACCTTGAGTAAAGTTGTATTCTTATAAAGTCTCACTATATATTCTTTTAAACTCTCTTATATGTATAGGTATGCTTGTGTATACATATCAACATTATAATATGTCTTTTCGCAAATGTATGTAATATTCTATGTGTAAAACATTGTAATCATCTTATATGACTGCATTCTCTCTCTTTCTCTCTCTCTTTCTCTCTCTCTTCTCTCTTCTCTCTCTCTCTCTCTCTCTCTCTCTCTCTCTCTCTGTGTGTGTGATTGAACCCAGGGCCATTTAACCACTGAGCCACATCCCCAGCCCTTTTTAAAAAGATTTTGCTAAGTTGCTGAGGCTGGCTTTGAAGTTTTGGTCCTCCTGCCTCAGCCTCATGAGTTGTGGGGATTACAGGTGTGCACCCCACACACAGTTCCTTTTCTCTTCATAATTCTTTATAAACCTCTTTCCTAGCTGGTATAGTTCTACAGCATAATTTAGTACATCCTTTTGAATGAATTGATCCTAATTTGTTTAAATGTTTCCCTTTTCTGTTCATTGAGGTTGTCATATCAACCTGTTCAAACAAACAAGTTCATCATAAATATCCTGTTAAATTTTTATGTACATTCTTAATGATTTTCTAAAGACAGATTCCCAGAAGAAAAACTTCCAGGTCAGAAGTCATATGGATTTGTAAGGCTTTTAAAACATAAGGCCAAATCCCAGAGAACAAAAAGCCAAATGTTTTCTCTGATATGTGGATGCTAATTCACTATGGGGGAGCAGGGGAAGATCTAGAGGTATTTTGGACTAGACAGAGAAGAGTGAAGGGAGGGGAGGGGGAAGGAGGTATGAATGACAGAAGAATGAATCGGACATTATTACCCTATGTGCATATATGATTACATGACCTGTGTAACTACATCATGTACAACCAAATGAATGAGAAGTTATATTCCATTTATGTATGATATGTCAATGTTCATTCTATTGTCATGTATAACTAATTAGAACAAATGAGAAAAATATTTAAAAAGACATAAGGTCAGAGCACACTACAGAGAAACATTAGATCATTTTACATACCCAATGGCAATATATTGTTATTTTCTCACACCTTCATGTAGAACTGAGTGATATTTTTGTTTGTTTGTTTATTTTGGGGTTGCCAATTATATAGGGAGAAAATGCTATTTTGTTGATATTTTGAATGTTTTTCAGCTGCCAATGGAGCATCCAAGGATACTGTATTTATGTCCTGCATAGCTGTGTGAATCTGGAGCCTAGAATCAGACTATCAACTCTTGACAGAGCAATTCTTTTGTTTGAGGCTTTGTATGTTTGACATTTCATAAGGTTTAGCATGTTGTTTTTATTTGCCACCAATAAATATAAAAAAAAATCTCTAAGCTCTTGTTGAACTATATGAACTTCAAGAAACTAAATTTATGCTATGGAAATCATGTATTTTGTATTTGTCTGCTGTGATATACAAGCTTATTTCTTGGTATGTTGTATAATCTGTTACTATAATTGTATTAAAATTAATCTAATTTTACTTCTGACATCAAATGTCTGCTGTGGTGAAAAGAGAAAACTAATGAAGCAATGTGCCTTGCTTTCTACCTTCCTATTTACTGAGTGACCACAGCCTTGACTACTAAAATGACTACTTTCTTGGTGATACACTAAACTGAACTTTCTTGTTGATACACAGGGACTATTAGGTGAAAAGTATGGGAACATCCGAATCCCCGGAGAAGTGGAAGCCTCAGAATTTGAAATGATTTTGGATGCTGCCATAGAGGCAAAGATGGAGACTAAGCTACTGGAAGAGTGGTACTGTCGAGATGAGAACTCCGTGCCAGCAGCTTATTACCTCAGACCCAAATCAGAAATGCTGAGAAGCAATAAGAATGCAGTAAGTCGCCCTTCTCTCCATTACCAAAAACTGTTCATGTCACACCGGGGTGGCTTTCTCGGCTGAAAACCACAACAGGTGGGAAGTCGCTCTGCCCTGGACCATAAATTTAACAGCTGAATCCACAGTAACCATCAGGGAAATGCAGGTCAAAACATCAAGAAGCTGTCGCCTTGCACCTGTTAGAATGGTGATTATCTACAAGAGATAAGTATTTGTGAGGATGTGGAAAAAAGGAAGCCTTGTACACTGTTGGGAGGATTATAAATTGAAATAGCCACTATGGAAAACACTAGAACAGTTCATGCTCTTATGATCCAGCCATTCCACTTCTGGGTACATATACCCAAATAAATGAAACCATTATCTTGAAGAGACATCTGCAGCATTACTCACACTGGCCAAGATATAGAAACAACCTAAGTGTCCATAAGTAGGTGAATGGATGTGTTAGCTTTCTGTTGCTGTGACAAAAATACCCAGTAAAATCAACTTAAAGGAGAAAAAATCCATTTCAGCTCACAGTTTAAAGGATTTCATTCCATGGTAACTTAGCTGCATTGCTTTGGGGCGGTGGTAAGGCAGAACATCATGGTGGGGAGCATGTGGTGGGAAAAAAGCTGCTCAGCTGTAGGTGGCTGGGAAGCAAAAAGAGAGAAAGGACCATGATTCCAGTACCCCTCCAGAGGCATACCCCAATGACCTCACTTCCTTCCATAGGCTCCACCTCCTAAGAATGCTATCACCTCTAGGTAGGCTGGTGACCAAGCCTTTAACACACAGTTAGCCTTTGGGGAGACATTCAAGGTCTATACCATAACAATGGGTACATCAGTGATACACACACACACAGGAATTCTATTCAACCTTTAAAAAAAAAAAAAGGAAAAAATCCTGCTATTCACAACACAGATAAACATGGAGGACATTTTGCTAAGCAAAATGAGCCAGGCACAAAAGACCAACACTGTATAACCTCATTTATATATGGAATCTAAAGAAATGCAACTCAGGATAACAGAATAAAAAGGGACTAGAGTATGGGAAAATGGGAAGAGTTGGTCAAAGTGTACAGACTTTCAGTTAGAAGATGACTGATTTCTAGAAACCTCTTGTTCAGCACAGTGTAGTTAATAATAATGTATTCTCTGCTTGAAGTTTGCCGGAAGTAGATCTCAAGAGTTCTCATGATGAAAGAACTGGTAACCATAGGAGATGGTGGATATGATAGCTCTAGAGTGGTAATCATTTCACCAGGTATACCTACATCACACTACTACATTGAAACCCCTTAAAATATAATCTTGGAAAAAAAAAAACTAAATCCAAATCTAAGAAAGTTTCAAATTTTGTCTCACCTTTGCTTTTAGCATCTCCTTCCTTCTGGGGCTATTTCCTTTTTCCAAAAGTATATCTTTTAAAATTTTCATTAATGCATTTGGAATTCCTTTAGCAATAAACTCTCTCGTTTGTTTATCTGAAAGCACTCTTATTTGACTCAACTTAAGACCTGTGTCTATTTATTTATTTTTCTCTATTTGCCATGCTTTTAGCTGTGAATTCATATGTCCTATCAGCTCTCAAACATTTTTAACCATCATCTCATGAAACAATGTCTCTCCTCCATTCCTTCTCTTCTTTACTTTAATTAGTTGTACTCTAGATCATCTCAATTCATCCTTCCGGGCTCTTAATTCCCTTTCACATTATCAGTTTTTTTCTCTCTTGCTTTCCAGATTAGTTCTGATTTTTTTTCCACTTCAGCAACTCTTTCTTCAGCTGTGTCCACTTTGTGCACACATTGAGTTTTCAAGTTCAACAGTTATGTTATTTTGTAAGAGGTGGGGGGGGGCTTTATTTTTGTTTTGTTTTGTGGAAGGGGGTGGGTCCTTTGAAAATCTGCCATTATTTATGGTCTCATTTTTTAACTTTTAATTTGATTATTTTCTTTAACAATTTGAACAATCAATTTATATTCTCATATCATATACAGAAACATGGGATAAGGTTGATAAGTGCCTGAGTATTATGGATACATTATTTTTGTCTCCTTTCCAACTTGATTGAAGCTGAATGAAGGAGATAAAGGGGAAGAATGGGCCTATCCACTGCATAGGATGTTTATAGATACTGAAAAGACGCCATAGAGAGCCATCCTTCTTCTGAAGACAGCAGCCTTGATACAGTCAGCACCCAAGCAGCTCCAAGAGGAGGAGAACCAGGGTTCAGCTGCTGGTCTTCATTTCAGGACCTTGTATATTTGTCCTTGAGAATTTAACACAAAACATTTCCTCTGTGCAATGTGTAATCATATCAGAATGCTTGATCTTTCTTTTCCCCCAAAACATGCATTCTTCAAAGTGATCTATAAGAATATTGCCTCTCTGGATAGGACTATTAGGGTGAAGAAAATCATTCAGAATGCACTAGGAATAAATGTAGATAGCAAAGAATGTGAAACCTCAAGAAGCTGTTTACATGGTGGTTTGGGCCATTTGCTCATTGTTACTACTTAATTAGCTTCATTCCATCTTCAGTTATTTCTGCAATACTCTAGGAGAATGTAAATTAGTCCCAAAACCCGATGTGTTATTTCTGTAATAAATGGAGGTATGAATAAGATTATCCTCAAAACTATATAAACATTTCCTGATTTTATTTCCTAGCAGATCATCCAAACCAATGAGATGGAAACAGTAAAAGGCAATTAAATAATAACCTCCCCTTTAACTGTCTCCCTTTTGGAGGACATTAAAATGATGATTTTGTTATGATATTTATATCAAAACTCAAGAGGGAAAACATGATAAAATAAGAAAACCTAGGAGACCATTTTCTTTTTATACATCCATTAAAAAATTACCTGAGTCTGGATACTGTGTAAAGAAAGGAAGTTTGTTTAGCTCAGTTTAGGAGACTGACAGTCCAAGTTTGAGCAACCCCCTAATCCCATGTTTCCAGCCTCTGGTGAGGGATCTCTTGGTTACATCACCTTGGTGGGGACTCACACCAGAAGAGAGCACACAGTGAGACAGGAAGACCCAGAGGCCAGGCTTGCTCTTTTTACAACAACCTGCTTTTTCCTGGAAGCTAACTGGGGCCCCAAGAGAACTGCATTAATCCCTTCCAAGGATAGCAACCCCTCTCCCCACCCCTCCACCCCCCACTCACACCCCCCCCCCCTCGCAGTGAAATAACCACTTTCTACTAGTCTCCGCCTCTTAAAGATTTCTCCCCCTTACAACGCTGGGGACCAAGCTCCTAGCACTTGAAACTTTACACACAAAAATCACATCTAAGTAACAGCAAAGTCCAACCAAAAAACTGTCTGAGCTACACCTTTATGTAATTTGGAAAAGTTCACATGAAACACGGAGATAATTTCTAACATTCAGGGCCACAGAGAAAGGATGAAATAAGACACTGTCTATAGAAGGCCTACCGTAGTATCAACACATCATCAACCTCCATCTAATAGGAACTCTCTTGTGCTTAAACACTCCTTTTTCTTTGATAATTTTAAAACTGGCTTCTTACTTCTAACTTTCATAGATGCAGCCTCCTGCTAATGCTGAAAATGAGAAGCCGTGGCAAGAGATATCCGATGAGATCAAGACGATATTTAAAGCTGCTGTCAAACTGTTACATGAAAAGGGTAAAATGAAACACAGTCAAGCTAAGAGGTACCTGTTCTCAGGTAATTTTCACACATTCCCAGTAAACTAAGGCTTAGATAAATAAGAGGTGTGGTTGCTGCTTCCCTTTATGGTTCTGTAAATTTCATCTCATTTACTGCCTAGCAAATTGAATTATTCTAAACATTTCCATGTCCTGGAGAGGCAAGTGTTCTTTTGGTTTAACTCACAGAAAAGCCTTTAGTTAATTTGAGGGCTTCTACAAGAAAATGTGATTTTTAAAGAGGTCAGAGGTGGCTGGAGATAAAAGGCCAAATTCTGCCATGGCTTCTCAGTTGAGCTGTTCATTCATTCACTCATCCAGCTGCCCAGCAAATTTTTATGGGCCTATTGGCCTACTTTGTGCCAAGCAATGGGGAGAAAACAGTGAATAGGAAGGCAAGGTCTTCATTCTCCTCAAACTTATTTTTCAGCAAGGAAAATAGAAGATAGTTCAATAATCAAATAAATGAACAAGATCATTTCAGAAATGATAAGTCATGTCGATAAAATAAAGCACAGGAATAGGATAAAATTGTGGCTGCTGGATAATGATGGGGTCTGCATGTGGATAGGGTGAGCAATATAGAGATGATCTTTGAGCTGAATGAAGAAGGACTCAGCCAGCAGTGCCATGTCTACTAAGGCAGAGAATGCCAGGCAGAGGCACCTAGAAATTCAAGATCACTGAGACGGGAATGTGCTTCAGAAATTCCAGGGAGAAGATCAAGGTCATCAGGTTCAGAGAGGGAGACATGAAGTCTGAAAGTCATCTCAGGTCCTCAGAACTTTGAGTTTTATTCTGGGTGAAATGGGAAGCCAGGGGAGAGTGTGAAACAAGTTCTAATTTCATATTAAAATAAAAATCTCCCCAGCCAATGAGTAAAGACCCCACCTGTCATCTCTTCTCAGCCAAGGAAAGGAAGCTTCATTATTAAAAGCTGCACAGGAGAACACAAATCTGAAGGAATATGTCAGTCATTGTTTCCAGAGAACAAACACTCCTGGGTACAAGTAATCAGATATATATATAGTATAGCATTTATTTTGAAAGCTGATAGTAAGGAATTATTGAGAGAAAAGCAATAATAGATGCATTTTCAAAGGGGCTTTTTACATGGTGTAGCAAAATATTTGTAAAAATCTAAAAGTCTCTCGACCCATGCTCACCAGATATGTGTACTTCACATCATTTTGAAATTTATGAATTATTTTGACAAATTCCAGAAAAAAAATGCTAACAAAAAAATTGGCCTGGTTTAAAAAAAAAATACTAAAATTGCCAGGAATAAGTACTATCTTTAGAATATACAGGTTAACATTTATCCTTGTTCCTTTGGGACTTTTTGATCCATTTTTTTAATCTCTGGCTCTTCACCTTTATCAAGGACAAAATGGCCCTGTTCTTGAAAATGTGCTGTATCAGAAAAGATGCCCAGCAAAACTTTTATTTGTTTATATAAAAGACACCAGTGTGAGGGAGGCATACTCTAATTTACAATCATATGGTTCACATGTTTATAATTGGCAAAAACCTTCTCCTCGTTTTCTCCATTCTGAAGAACTCTGTCCACATGGATAAGTTGTTTCATATGAACTACTGCAAGGGGACTATTTTCTGCTTGCAGGTACATTTGCTAAAGGTAGACACAGTCATGATAATTTTCTTTCTTTTACATTTTAAACTCATTTTGAGGTCATGTCAAACTTCAATCATAATCAAAATTACTGGAGAATTTCCAGCTCTTTCAAATGGATCTAGTACATTTCCTTTAATATTTTCATAAATCTTAAAAATAAGAATACAGAATAAACCTATAAAGGAATATTATTTATGTTTGATGATGATGATTTTTCACATTTCTGATTTCACCGATTTAGATAAGAAAAGATGAAAAGTAAATTAGACCCCAAAGTTTTGCCCTTTTGTAAATGTCTAAACTGAGTGGCTTTGGAAATAGTCAAGAGAATAATGTCTCATGAATGACAGTTGCCAGGGCTGGGAATCTGTTCCCAATGTAACCTTCATTGGGTAGGGTGACTTATTATAATTATAGTATACTAAGGACAGTGCAAAGACAGAAAACAAATATAGTATTCTACTAAGGAGAGGGAAAGTTTTAAAATATTTGTACAGAAATGTATTGCATTACTTGGCTTTCTTTTTACTGTAACAAATACCCAAGATAATCAACTTAATAAAATAAAAGGTTTATTTTAGCTTACAGTTCAGGAGCTTGCAATCCATGATCAACTGCCCCACCACCACCACCTCCACTGCTTTTGAGCCTGTGGTGAGGCAGCACATCATGGTGGCAGTGTGTGGCAAAACCATTCATTTCACGGCAGGTAATGAAAAGAGAATGAGGAAGAGACCAAGTCCCACAACCCACAATCCTAGGTCATGTCCCCAAAGACCTAAGATCTCCCACTAGGCCTCAGCTGTTAAAGGTTTCACCATCTCCCAATAGCACTATTCTGAGGAACAAGGATTTAACACATGAGCATTTGGGAGATGTTCCAGTTCCATACTATGCAGGAATTATGAATAAAATTCTCCCTAAATCAGAATGATGCACTTTGCCTCCAAAAATAACTCTATACAGAGTTGATTGTGCATCGTGTCACTCATTTATATTCACATTCATTTACTAAGTCCTTTCCATTCCAAGCGCTCTATGTGCAGCCTCTTTTTTACCCCAAGCCAAGCTTGGATGAGCCCTTCCATCTTGGTTGATTTGCATCTCTTTTTATGCTCCAGATCTCCTGATTGACACACTCTTTTCATAGATGTGATAATATTAGTTGAATTACAGCTAAATTTTTTTCTGGGAGTCAGGGTGGCAGCACACTCTGGTTACTAAGTTACTAAGCATCATATATAGATGCCACAGTTGGACCACTTCCTTTCTCTTCCTATCTCAGAATGCAGCAACCTGCTAATCCAGTCTGCTCTCCAACACTGTGTGCAGATGGCTGGAAAAGAGCTGGGCTGAATGCTGCTTTCTATAGTAGCCCGTGATGTTTTACCTTGTTTTCCTTATTACAAGTTCTTACTCTTTCATAAAAAGAAGAGTAGACTTATGTTATGTAATCTCCTTTCACTTCCTTAAGTAGCTTGCTAATTAAAATGCTTTGTAAAATATACTGATGCTCATGGCACAGCTTACTGAACACAGATGGGTATATCTTTTCACTGGAATCATAAATTGTGACTGATTGCTATAGTTATGGAAAGAACATTATCACAGGGGTTTCACTAAAAGTCATCATTTTTTAAAAAATGCACATTCCTTAACAGTTACTGTATAGAACATATATGTGTATGTGTTCTGGGTTTTGCTTAACACTGAAGCTGTGGCCAGCGCACTGAAAGTTTTTTTTTAATTTCTGGACAGATCGATGCAGCATATTCAGAGCCCTCCCCACACCACACTTCCATCAGATCCCCCAGTAGTATAGTCTCCTCCATAGAGAAGCTTTCTCTGACCTCTCCAAGTAGGTGAGAACCCTTACTGTTTGCAATCATTGCTCAAAGTTCTTCCCTGTCACAGGAAAAACTAAAAATGATCATAATACATTTATTTGTGGGTATCTAGGTTTAGTATCTGCTGTCCTCCACTGAACTGTAACTCCATTCAGGCTCTTGTAGCAGAATGCCATAAACTGTGCAACTTATAAACAACAGAATTTTATTCTTACAGTTTGGAGGCTGGAAGTCCATGATAGTTGGTGCATGGTGAGGCCCCACTTTGTGGTTCATAGATGACACCTTCTCACTGCTTCCTTATGGGGCAGAAAGGATAAGGGAGCTTTCTGAGGCCTCCTTTAAAAGGAAATTAATCCCATTCATGAAGAATCCACATCTATCATATTACCACTTACCAAAGGCCCCACCTTCAAATAGCATCTGAGATTTAGACTACAATATATAAATTTTAAGGAGACACAAACATTTAGTCTATGATAATCTATGTAGTCTTTTAGTATTGTCTATTTTATCTCAGCACTTTATGCTAAGGAAATATCAGCATACTGGCATAGCATAGGGACTCAATAAAGCCCAACTGGATGAAGGGGAAAAGGAAAGGAGTAGGAAGGAAGGAAGGATTTCAGGCATCCAGTTTTTAAATAATGTAAGCTTTTCATTGCTGTGACAAAATACCTGAGAAAATCAATTTAGAGGAAGAAAGATTTATTTTGGCTCATGGTCTCAGATCACTAGGCTCCATTGACCCTGGGCCTGTGGTGAGGAAGAACATCATGGCAGTAAGGGTGTGGTGGAGAAAAACTGCTCACCTCCTGGAACCAGGAAGCAGAGAGAGAAAAAGGAGCAGGTGACAAGATATGGTCCCCAAGGACACACCTGAACAACCCATACTCTTTAACTGGGTCCTCCCACCACATCTCTGTAATTACATCAGATTATGAATCCATCAATGGATTAATCCACTGATAAAGTCAGAACCCTCATGATTCAATTACTTGCCCAAATCCCCAACTCTGAACATTGCTGCATTGGAGACCAAGCCTTCAACACATGAGCCCTTGAGGAACATTCCAAATCTAAGCTATAACATACTGCTTCCTTTCAAATTCACTTCCACTGGTTTTTCTTTTCTTAAAATATTCTTCCCTGAGCAATGATGTTTTTATTTCAGTTTTAAATGTCTTTATGAAGGCTTAAATGATTTATAACATGTACTTACTTATGTGTAACCATGTGTCTTGTAAACCATATACTGTTTAATTTAGATGAAATAAAGTTCTATACTAAGTGGGTGCCTTTTCTGATGGTATAATAGAATTTAACAGTGACATGGGTAATTCCAATTAATCCGTCTTCAGACATGATTAGATTTTGTTTTAATGTGCCTCTGTATTTACCTTTGAACGTATCTCTCTGAAGTACAGTAAACCTCAAAAAAGAAAAAAAATGGATGGTAAAGCTACAATGTAAAGGACACACCAACTAGGAACAAGTCAACCCACTGTGTCTCTCGGCCTCCGCCTCCTTGTTAGCTGGACCACACTGGTCCCTGGTGTTTCTCCAGTCTTAGAACAGCTAATATCTGAGAGGGCAACTAAGCAGTATCAACAATAAACTTGGTGAACTTGCTTTCTTGTGCTGATGTTCAACCTCTTCCTCACATTGTGGAGGAAACTAAATAATTTTATTAGAAATCTCCTGGGTTCCAAAATACTCCACTATAAACTATACTAGCCCTCGCTCCCACCAGCAACTAATCTTCATATGGGGAATGTGGGCACACTTCTCTCACCCTAGACAATAAATTCCTTCTCTTATTTTCTTCCAGCTATCGAGGATGAGTTTGACTTTGCTCTCGGCAAGCAAACTCCAGCATTCCTAAAGAAGTGTGTTTGCTACATTAGAAAAATTGCTAACATTGAGCGCTTTGTGAAAATCCCAGAGATGGGAAAATACATGGATATAACTGGAGCAGAACCAAGGATTATTCGTGACCCAGAAGCCCAAGAGAAGCTGATAAAACTCAGGGATGAATTTATTCCTACTATTGTTGCATCATCTAATCTGAGAGTATACACATCTGTTACCCATTGTGACATGAAACTGGGCTATTCCCAAGAAATAGAAAATCATTACATAGAAGGACTTGGTAAACAGTTTTATGAGGACATGATTGATATAATTCAGGCCACAGTACAGCAGAATTTTGACACTGAAACTGATACACTCTATGATGAAATCCTTCAGCATTCGTCATTGTGTAAAACATATGCCTCCTTCTATGAGTACAAGTGTGAATCTCTAAACATTGTGCATAAATACATTCTTCCAAGCAAAACTGGGCACATCAACCCTCTTATTATATATGGCGGACCATGCACTGGGAAAACCCTCCTGTTAGCTGAAGTAGCAAAGAAGGTAAAAGTCTGCTCTTTCCCATCTGTATTTATAAAAAAAAAAAATTCTTTGGGGAAAAAATCTAATTGATCAAATTCATTTCCATATACTGTGCTTACTATCTGAATTATAATTATTTTTTTTGGAATGGATACCTAAGTATTCATTTCTTGTCTTTTTTTTTCTTGCTGGTGTAACAAGAGAGAGCAAGACTCATGGGGTATAACCATAAAGCTACTTAATTTTTTTTCAATCATTAATTGAACACATGTTATGGAGCTAGATCCTCCATCTGAATGAATTCCAGGGCTGATTCCAGAAGTTCCTCTCACCTCACCCCTCCAAGACTAGTTTTCTAGTTGCTTCAGTTCACTAAATCAGTCTCAGCTTAGTGAATTAGTATGTCCAGTCCAAGCAGATAATTAAGATTTTAGTCTACATTTCTCTCCTCTGCTGAGGCCTACCATAAACAAGACACCTACAGTAAGAATGGGGACATGTTTTCTTAGTCTACATAACACTTCTTTCCTCCTTTACTAACCCCAACCACCTTCATGACCTCCATGGGTTGTAGTATAGTGGGTATAATAAGAAAGGTAAGGTGACTACAAAGGTCTTACATGACCAGTACAGTTAGGAACTGGGCTTTGAACTCACTGTCCTTGACACGTGTTTAAAGCTCCCTCCCATCTCTTCAGAAGTCAATTCATGTTTTTTTAGAGGTTCTTCCTTTTCCTGAAATTCCCACCCTGTCCCCACAGAGCGTCTCTCACCTACAGGGCAATGCATCTTCTCTCTAGCTCTCTCCTTCCCAGCTCCTAGACTGCTAGCAACACACTTCCACCATCTTTCTGCTAAGATTTTCTCCATAGCCCTGCAAACTCCTTCAGCAGGACCTGGGAAAACAAAGCAAACAAGCAGAAACCCTCCCCATCTGTCTCTTGCTGGTGGCTCACATTAGGTACGTGGGAAACCCTGAGAATCTCTAGACCTACAGGTCAAGTGCAGTGAAGCAGCTCCAGGTGCCTCATCCCCATCCATGGGAGCAGCGAGCCAGCCTGTCACTCCACCTTCATGTTTTTCAGGTGTCATCAGATACCAGTTGTCTGTGTCCCTCGAGCTTTAGGGATTCATTGAAGCCCTTTCCCCTGGGCTAGAAGTGAAGAGTGAGAATTCCTCTGACCTCCCCTTTGAGGAGGGGGTGGGGAGAGGCATGACCCACACACCCTCACATCCAACTTCCTTTTCAGCCCTTCCAGTGTTTTTTCAGGCTGGAGGTGGAGAGTCCACTGATGGTAGCAAAACTGGTCTTTACAACTTCCCTTCCCAGTCCTGCTGGGGTCTGGAACCTTTGGAATGTGATGGCTGTTGTCTTGCCTCCTCAGCCTAAACTGGGCCAAACTAGCTCCACATTTAACCTGTTCAACATGGTATCCAAGTATCATGGTTTCCATCATTCTGGTGTTAATTGAGAATCTCCTCATTGTCTTCTGTGGTGACTCTCAAGAATAGAGCTTTCTTTCACTTCATGAATATTCTCATAATCAGTCACATGCTACACAATCTTGAATTGGTCATCCTGAGGACAAGAGCAGGGTCAGCTGCATTGCACCCTAGGTGGGAATTAGGTTCCAGTAAGCTCACAGGTGAAACTCAGGGGCATAATACTCACCCTTGAAAAGTCCTTAGGAAGGCTAACGTACCATTTCTTGGCATGGCAAGCCTAGATGGCTTTTATTCATGTGTTTTAAATATGGCCCTATCTAATATATATGTATTTATATATATACACACACACACATCATATACATGCATGCACACACATACAAACATACACGCATGCACACACGTGGCCCTATCATTCATTGAGCACAGATGAGGTAATGGACTGATATTTAGGGAAATGTTACATCAAAATAAATTGTGTGTATACCTGTGTGTGCCTTTGAACCCAGGTTTGTATGTTTATAGTCAAGAATTATTATTTAGGATTATTCCAAGTGAGCAAAATGAGGACAGCATGAGAACCGAAATTCGTGTGTGCCACTTCATGTTCACTCTAGGGCTCCTCTTGTGGAGGAGGAAAAGGGAGAGGTGGTAGAAGGAACAAATATTGTGAATTGGACTAAATGGAATGTGGTGTGATGTGTCCCCACAGGCTCTAGCACAAGCAGGCAACATGGGTATGCTGCTATGACTATACAGATGAGCCAACCTCACAGGACAGTGTGCTAATAGTGCAAAGATGAAAAATGACTTTCCACACTCTGTCTTCTGGATATTTTATCAGTTGCCCACAACTGAATATGAGAATCCAGGCTTCTGTTTCCCCAAGAGACCTTATCCTTCCCTGCATTCCACTTGACACTCTCCTAGGGAATGACTAGCCTGCCATCAACAACAGCTTGCCTCTCCCGTGACCTCGTGTCCTTCCAAAATGTATACCCAAAGGCCTCATGACCCACCTCATCCTGCCACCCCCTAGCTGCCTACAGTTACTACCCAGTCAATGCCTATCAGGGGATTAATTCCTTGATGAGGTTAACCTAATACTTTCCTGCATTGTCTCACACAAGAGCTTTTGAGGGACACCTCATATGTAAACCATAACAACCACCAATGAACAGTTGTAGGATGGTAAGATTGAACTCCTTGGAGCCAGCTTCAAGGAAGTACACTCCTTGTAGTATTTTTACACTTTGATCATGTCCTTTCCCATGTTTGACTTTCCGGAGAGAAAAATACTAAACATATGTTTAGTATGATTTTAACTCCCACTTTGTCTTATGGTGACCTTTCAACTCAGAGCAAGTCATTTATCCAGCCTGGGCTTCAGTTCCCTCTTCTATTAAAAGACACTGTATCCCACTTACCCTTCAGAGAGAGAATTTGAAGACAGATGACTGCAGGCGTGTGCACACAACTGTCTGTTACAAAGTGCATCTAACAAAACTCTTTTAACCAACATTATACAGATATTGTGTGACCAAAAAAATATAACAATGACCCTTTAGCACCATAGAAATGTCTCTGAATTATAAAGTATTTTATTCAGTATAATCTTAGCACATAATAGTTTTATTACATTCTAATTAATTTGGTCATGCACAGATGGCATGATATGCTTTCAATTAATGAAAATATTTAATACAATATGGAAATCCTTAATTTGGTCATTAAATAAACACTAAGTGCCTACTAGATGTCAAGAAATGTGCTGGGAAATGGGGATGTAGTGATGAAAACCTGACCACATGAGATATTCAGATTTACAGATTTATGAAATGCTTTGTAATTTTCAGGCTCAATGTTGCCTTGGAATTAAATAATACCATTTAGCACTCTTTTACTATCTGAGGTCTCCCTGTAGAATTTGATGCATGAGCTCCATGATAGTGCATTGGCCTTCCCATAAAGTCCTTCCATTTTGTGGTTCTAGGCTATTTTTTTGCAGGGTAGATGTTCCCAGAAGTCTCAGCTCCAGCAAGAGGAAATGTGAGCTATGACCATGTAGATACCTAATACCATCCTGAACTCGACTTCTGTATTTTAGGCTTATGGCTGGCTACATGAAGACACAGGACCAGAATCTGACCCAGTAGTCGTGGTGAGATTTCTAGGAATGACAGACATGAGTACCGATCTCAGGACCCTCCTTCTGAGTGTTTGTGAACAACTGGCGGTTAACTATCGGTGTCTGGTTCAAAGCTACCCTAAGAAGATCCATGACCTCCGGGACTTATTTATAAATCTTCTGAATGAGTCTTCATTGCAGAGACCTCTAGTAATAATATTTGACTCCCTGGAGCAGCTCTCAGAGAACGACGATGCCAGGAAGCTCTGGTGGCTCCCAGCTCACCTTCCACGCTTCGTGCGCATAGTCCTCTCCACACTGCCCAACAAACACGGGATCCTGCAGAAACTTCGGTGCCTTATCCATGACGATGACAACTACATCGAGCTGATTCCCCGGGACAGGAAGATGTGCAGCCAGGTCCTCAAACACCAGCTGCTGCGGGTCAAAAGGAAGGTCACATCCGGCCAGCAGATTTACGTAAACAATGCGTTCTCCAAGTGCACGCTGCCCATGTTTGTGAACCTGACCTTCAGGGAGGTGAGACATTGGAGATCCCACAAAGACGTGGATGAATCCTCCCTCTGTGTCACTGTTCATGAAAGCATAGAGCAGTTATTCTGGTCCTTGGAGAAGAAATGTGGCCAGAAACTGATCTCCAGGGCTCTCGGTTACATCACCATGGCCAAAATGGGTTTGAGCGAAATGGAACTGGAGGACGTGTTAGCCCTGGACAACAGCGTTATGAACGAGCTCAACGAGAACACCAGGCCCAGCAATCCCCTGAGAGTACCTTATCTGTACATCGCCAGGCTCAAGGAGGGTCTCAGTGGATATTTAATAGAAAGACACGTGAAGAACGTCACCCTCCTTGTCTGGGCTAACAGACACCTGCAACTCATAGCCCAGAAACTGTATCTGCAGGATGACAGCAGCCTTCGTGAAATGCACACCATCTTGGCTGACTATTTTCTGGGGGTCTGGTCAGGGGGCAGGAGGAAAGCTTTCTGCCTTGAAGACCCCTATTTGAATGGCTGCCTTGACTTGGATAGCAGAAGCCTGCTGGAGGAAGAAAAGCACTTCATGGAACAGGCTTCCTTTGACAGGCAGGCCCCTGATCAGCCCTGGGTTTTCCAGTGCAATCCACTGGAGCCTGACATCTTTTTCGTCAACCACCGGAAAATGTCTGAGCTGCTGTACCACCTGACGAGATGTGGGAAAACTGATGACCTGCTTTATGGCATCATCATGAACTTCAGCTGGCTTTACACTATGATCAAAATTGGCCAGTTTGACAAAGTGCTTTCAGACATTGAACTAGCTTACAACTACTCCCAAGAGAAGGAGCTGAAGTTCTTGGCCAGCACCCTCCGCAGCATCAAGACCAAGGTCATTGCATTTCCTGGCTCCCTTTCAGCAGAGCTACAGCAGAGACTGCTTCCTGTCGTAAGCTCCCTACCCAAACTTAGACACCTTCTTTTAGAATGTGACAAAGATGGGCCCAAATATTGCTCCATCGTGCCATTGCATTCATCCATGGATGTGACCTACAGCCCCGAGCGTCTTCCCTTGTCATCCAGCCACCTGCACGTCACGGAGATTCTGCCCACCTCCAACCCCAGCACCGTCCTCACAGCTCTAGAAAATGGTTCCATCAGCACATGGGATGTAGAAACTCGCCAGCTACTCAGGCAAATCACTACGGCCCAGTCTGTCATCCTGGGCATGAAGCTCACCAGTGATGAAAAATACCTTGTGGTGGCTACAACAAATAACACCTTGTTGGTTTATGACAATGTCAATTCTTGTCTCCTGTCTGAAGTGGAAATCAAAGGGACCAAGCATGGAAGTGGCTCCACCTACATCAACGGATTCACACTGTCTGTCAACCACGCCCTTGCCTGGCTCGAAGCCAGCAAGGATGTCACTGTCATTGATCTGCTCTATGGATGGCCCCTTTACCAGTTCCACTGCTGGTATGAGGTGACCTGTGTCCAGTGCTCGCTGGATGGGGTGTATGCTTTCTGTGGGCAGTACCTGAACACGACCACCATATTTCACTTAGGGAGTGGAGAAAAGCTATGTACCGTGACATCTGAATTTTCAGGTGGGTTTGTGAAGTTTCTTCTTATCTTGGAGACAGCTCAAGAGATGGTGATGGTGGACAGTGAGGGAAGTCTTTCTGTTTGGAATACTGAGGACATTTCCAACCCCCAGCTGACGGATGACTTTGACTGCAGAAGAGAAGACAGCGAGGTAGTCAGCATTGAACTTTCAGAGGACCAAAGTGCAATTCTGATCTGTAAAGCTCTTAGCATTGAGCTCTTACATACCGGCGTATGGAAGGTAGCTGAAAAGTTCAGAGCCAAGCATAACGAACGCTTCGTCTCTGCTGTGCTGTCCAAAAATGGAGACTGTATCATCGCGACCATGGAGAATACTCCAGCTGTGTTTTTTTGGAGACGAGACACGGGACAATGCATGGCAAGCTTACAGGAAATCTCAGGTACCATAGTTAAGTTGGTGAAATCTAGTCACCACAATATGCTACTGTCTTTATCAACCAGTGGTGTTCTTTCTATTTGGGATATAGATATAATCACAGCTATGTCCAACATAGATAAGACTGGGAAACCCATCCAAAGCCTGGTGTTGCCTGCTAGAGGGGAAATCATTTACTCCCTGGACGGCTCTGATTGTGTTCATAAGTGGAACTTCAGCAGTGGGTTCATTGAAGCAGTATTTAAGCATGAAGGCATAGTGGAACACTGTGTGTTAACATCCGCCGGAGACATAATGGTGACATCAGATGACAAAAGCAGCCAGTATGTCTGGCACACCAGCAGTGGGGAAAACCTCTTCCGAATCAATGGGCAGAGAATCTCTCAGCTGCTGATCACACACAATGACCAGTTTGTGGTCTCTCTCTGCGAGGAGAATGCCTCCAGGGTTTGGAGACTGGCCACAGGCCACAGGGTCTGCAACATTCTGACCACTTTGCAAAACGCCTTTATTACCTCCGCAAATACCTTCGTGGTGGGAATGACTAAAAGCAAAGTGTTGGCAGTCAGCCTTTGGACAGGAAGTATCACCAAGAAGTTTTGCTGCGAGGACGGAATCACCATTGTGAGTTTTAAACTGATCCCCGACTGTCCGGACATCATCGTGTTCATCACGTCAGCGGAGACTGTGAACATCTGGAGTCTGACAGATGAAGTGATCTGTCGCCGCGTCCAGCTTCCAAACAACTTCTTGAAAAATCTGGAGGACTTTGAAATTTCTCCCAATGGAAAGTTAGGCATTATATCTAGGGGAGATGAAAATATCAACGTGCTCGATTTACATAGTGGTAAATTACGAGTAGTCCACGCCTCCGGGGTCATCTGGAGGCAGAGGCTGTCTCGGGATGGTCGCTACCTGGTCTACATTTGCTTCCGAAATGGGGAAGAAGAGGAAGAAAATGGTGCCATATCCAGCTTAATTGTAATGAGACTGGCTGATGGCAAAAATATCGGTGCTTGTTCCCTTTACAAAATGCCAACTTTCCTTGCACTCTCTCAGAGGCACCTGAACATCATTGTGGGCTTTGATGATGGGAGCATAGGAATATACACTGTAGTGGACCGCGTCGACGCTGCACTGAAAATCAAAATTGCCACTTCCAATAGCAGGCAGATTTTCAACAATGCAACACAGACATCCAGACCAAAGTCTAACAGTTACTGTTTTAAAGTATCTGTGGATTGCTTGTGGAGAGAGTCCACTGAGGTCTTTGCAAGAGACAGCCCCATCACAGTCAGCGACTCGTCCGAGTCCAACGAAACCACACCCTCCAAGAAGCACAACTCTTGCTATGACCGGGTGTGCTCTGCCCTAGAATCCAGGGGTCACAGCTATGCCCCTGACAACTGACAAAATGTCTCTCCCACCCAGTGGAAATACACAATCCACATACAGAAGAAAAGACAAGTGTATCTCCTGTATCTCCAAGGATATACTACTCGTTACTAAGAGACAGGAAAGATGCTGGCATGTCAGCGTCTTATTAACATACTCATGAAACAGAGAAGTGAGATTGGTTTTGGGTGCCATCTTTTTGTCAAGGCATATTCAGGAATGGAGGGATGACAGCATTTCTAGAAGTGAGATTTAAATAGTTATTTTATCTGGAAGAGAGAGGATTTTGAAAAAGCTTCTAAATTAGCTGTGTGGTAAGAAGTATCATAGGTCATTCCATTGGTTCAGATGAGAGGGACTAGAGTTATATGGAAACCATTTGGACTGAAATTAGTTCTACAAAATCCAGTTGAAATCTTGAAGACAAAGAGTTGTTTGACTCCAAATGATTTTGTGATAAGTAAAACACAGCCTTAATCTCTCTTTACATTTTCCAATCCTGACAACTATGTAAACCTAGTCTGAAAATGAAAGGTTTAAAGGTGCAAAATCATGTAACAAATATGCCCAGTTGTATTCCCAGTTTCCCAAGAGACACAACATAAAATATGAGACCGTGAACTGGACTGGGATAAGAACTAACTACCACTATCATAGGGCTATTGAACATGGAGAGTCAGTCTTTAATAAAATACAGTTCCAACGATTGCATGCAAGGTTTTCTCTGTAATGGAACATATGATTTTTAAACTACTTATTTTCTGAGTTGCAATATAACACTTAATAGGAAATCACCATCTTTTCACATCTTTTTTTGAAATGCATATTTGTGGTGAGTCTAAAGAATTACAGAAAGGGCATTACAAATTCAATCAAAACACCTATTTGTTCTTATGGTCACACTAACAAGAATCTGTACTACTCAATCAGTTATATGGAAGCATAAATTATTTCCTACATCCCTGCAGTATACATCAATAGAAAGCAAGCTTTCTTAATATGCCATCTCTGAAACACTGATGACATTTGCCTTACTCTCACTCTTCTTCTTTCCTGTGTTAAACGCAGATAGATGACCAAATACTCTGGGACAAACTTAATATGCCTGTCTTTGTGCTAAAATATTCCAGAAATCTTAAGGGTGTCCAAAGGTTCTTTATTGTCCCTGTTTGTAACCACTTTCTTACTTCCACACACCGTGTGTACGCTTCTTTCTCTGTTACACTTCTGGACTGAGGAATCTTCTGAACCTTTTATAGTCTTACCATTTCAAAGCAGAAGCTGGGAAATGGCATTAAATATTTTTTAAACTCTACTGCACTGCACCTATTTAAAAAATATACATCTCAGAAGGTCAGAGTGATTGACTTCCTTTCATATGGTCCACATGGCATGTCCTTGGATAACTTTTCACAGGGGTCAGTAGAGGTGGTTCCGTTTGGTTTTCCTTGAACAGTGAACAAGGAACTGACCTATTTCCAGTGAACCTCTGCCATGAACTCACTGTGGACACCTGGCAGGATCTTAAACCTCACCAGTGTGTTGCTTTTGTGAACTGCAAAATAAAGTAATGGGTTCTGCTGAAGCCCTATTAGGGATGTTGGAGTAATAATTTCAGAAAAAAAAATAGACATCTTGATTGTTGATGCTGAAATGGAGAAAAAAAATGATCTAACCTAGAGAGAATCCAAATCCACTGTATTTCACTTTGGAAAGCAGCTTAACATGTAAGCCTTCAAAGATATGATTCAGATATAAACACCCCATTCCATGGTGAAAGATTTTTTCCTCTACATTACTCATAGATTAGCTTCCAGCCATGGAGGAGGTAGCCCAGGGAGGGCTCAGACCCACATACCAATCACCTGGAGTAGATTGTATGAGTCAATGCTTTTAGCTCTTCAGGCAATGCATACTTATTCCTGTCACTATCAGTTGAACCTCCATACCATACATTTCTAAGAAGTAAATGCCTAGATGGATTAAATGTAGTGTGTGAATGTTCTATGTAAAAGCCAATAGAGTATAACAAGTGACTTGAATGATTTTTTCCTAACTTGTTTGCAACTGATAGCTCATATTGAATGTTTTTATGTAAACTTTGTATTGTTGGGAAGAATTACCCAATCAGAGATTTATATTTTCATAAATGTTACACTTAGTTAAATTTTGTTACAGAGTTGTTACACTAGAAAATTATTTCAGTCTTCAAACAATATATAGTCTTGTGTATGTATTGTTTGTATGAATAAAAGATAAACCACTTAAATTTGTGTGCAGTTGGTTTTTCTGTCCCTCTTTTGCAAAAGTGATTGGAGACCTCAAGTAATAGTAATAGTTGTTCTTGCTTACTGAGTGCTTATAATGAGGGCACCTAGGTACTTTTCTCAGAGCTTTACAGATTCTAAGCTATGCAGTCTTCACAACAGACTTATGAGTAGATACTGTTAGTCTTTCAAATTTACAGATGTGGAAACCTAGAAACAAAGGGCTGGGGGGAAATGCTGAACAAGATCTCAGTGTACCATCACTGTGTTTTTAATTAAATTTCTTAAAGCAATCCTAACATGCCATTTAGTGCACAGTAAGCACTACCTGACAATGACCTCTAAGGTATTTTCTAACTTGTAAATGAGAGATCAATCTGGTCTCTTAAAGATCACTCAAAGTTGCTGTCAACTCCCAGGTTTTTCAGCGGTACAAAAATAGTTGATGAATTCATTCAGCAAATATTTGTTTGGCTATGCATTTTACCAGGAACACAGGGTAAATAAAATAACTCATGACTTCTAGGACTTCAGCCTTAACAAGAAAACAGGAAACAAGTCTTGTGTGTGTTTGTGAGAGGGCAGTATGCAGGCAGTGTGCTTCCCTCTGGGGCTCAGGAGAAGGGATGACAACCAAGGACATGTCCCAATTGTAAAATCCTCCAGCTGAGAAAATAGGGCCAGGAAATCCTTCCCAGAATCCTTTACTGCTCAGGTCTGAGAATCTTCACATACACCAAGGTGTAAGCAGAGTGCTTGGGCCAGCATTGGAGAGTCAAAGTTATAAGTAGGCAATAATGAGATGTAACCTTGTATCTAGTTGTCAAGGAATGATTTAAAATGTAAAAGGTTAATAATAAATGGAAGAAATGAGCTGTTGGGTTTATTGCCCTTATCAACATTTGGCTGAGACTAACTTGTGTTAAAGTTTATCCCCACTGAAAACTATTCCATTATGCATGCCAGGGAATTCCTTCTTGGATTCCAAGCTATGTCTTTTAGGGTGAAAGTTACACCCTCTTCTGGTTCTCAGAAAAAAAATGTGGAGAAGTTTATCACCAATATTTTTGTTAAAGTATTTCATATACATGAAGTTTGTATTTAAAGAGCTTCTTTCCTCGAGTTAAGAATACTACAAATATGGTATATTTTCTGTGTCTAAGGTGTTATGTCCTAGGATGGTTTGAAAATTAGTTCTTCTGCCCCAAATCATACAATCAAAAAAAGACATAACTAACTAGATATAAGTCTGTGACCTCCCCCTGCCAAAAAAAGTTGTTTATAAAAGGGAAAGCTGGGTGCTGAGGATCCTGGGAATCAAAAAGGATGAACAGGAGGAATAGGCAACTGAGGCTTGAAAAGTAAGTAGTACTTATCCATCAATATCAGGCATTTCAGGTTAGAGAAGCTGAATGAGAAAAAAATAGAGTTGAAGCATTTTGTGAATGACTTTAAAGGCTATGCTGGGATTTTAGACTCAATAAGTAGTTGATAAGGAGTAGTTGAAATGTTTTTGAGAAGGGGAGTGGCCTAGTTGGAATGGTATTTGGGATGAATGGCAGGCCGTGTTTTGTCAGATAGATTAGAGATGGAAAGCTCAGAAGCCCCAAGACCCTTAAAGACTATTGCAAGGATCTAGGCCAGAAAGTATGAGAATTTGACAGGACAGTGGCAGTGAGAATGCTAAGAGAAGCAGAGATTTAGAGTGATTTCAGTACTTAACTGGTGAGGGGGAGAGGGAAACTCAATTCTACTTCCAATTTAAATTAGGTAGATGGTAGAGTTACAGATGTAAAATGAATAGGAAACAAATGCAGGGAAAACAAACTTTGTCCTGGATTGTTTAAAGGATCCCAGTTGGTAATATGCCATTTATCCCAAGAAGAAAACTGAGATAAAGAATCCGATCGGTGTTGTCTTTTTTTCAGGAGCCCCCTTCTACAGTGCCAATAAGGCATAGGATGTCATTGCTGTTACAATGTAAACTGATAACCATAACATTTTCTTTAAAGTTATTTTTTAGAGCTACTGGACAAATTTGGAGGTATATTGACAAATCTACTCAAAACAAACTCACTTTCCTATCTTCCATAACATTAGTTTGGAACAATTTATATGCTAATGAAAATATGAACAAACTTAAAAACTAAGTAAATTATGGTATTTTTATTCCAACATGCATCAACATGTATTTTCTTCTGTATCCTCCCCCACCCAGGGTCCCCTTCAGATCTCCATTTGGCAAGTGACATGCATGAATCATGAATTACATTTGTATAAACATACAGAATTTGGCTCTAGTGTATCAACTGGAGAAATTATATGCACCATTTAATTGAGATTACAAATAATAATAGCACTTCTGTCTACACAGAATGCCCACCTGACCTAGATGAAGGAAACTAAGCCACTCACAGCAGAGGTTCTCAAACCAGTGTGTATCACCTATGAAAACACAAGTTCCTTCACCCTCCCCAGATGCCACATTTCTGAACCCATTTATTGGGGAAGGGCCCCAAAATTCGTGTTTTTACTGCATCAGATTAATGCTGATTCGGCCAGTCTAAGAAATACTGTTAAAACCCAAGACAAATACCAAAATGTTTTTTAGTCAGAATAACCTAACTGATAAATGCACTGATATTCTGTGGACGTTACTAAGGCACCAACTAGACCTGGGACATGAGAGTCATTTATTGTGGCCCAGGGGGTTTATCAGAAAATGACATAAAACAACATATAACTTCCTTATAAATCTTCCATTTGTAAGTGCAGCAGCCACTAGGACACTGGGAAAGTTTAAAAAAAAATAAATAAACGTGGCAAATGCGGGCAGAAGCAGTGAAACTTGTGGTTGGGAGGTCGCAGAGGAGGTTTTAAACAGTATTTACAAAACGGCTTTAGGGAATTGTCTTCCGTTGCAGCACCAGGTTCTCATTCTTCCTATGGGCGTGAATGCAGCTGGAACCACTAAAGCAGGCAGATTGGAAAACTAAGGGCAGTAAGCGCATCTCTAAATAGGATTCTGCCCAGTTCCTTCTCCAACATCTGGTTTTATCCTCTCTCGGTGGATAGATTGAAGGGAAGAGAGAAGGAAGTAAGCTAGATGGCGCAATTGCTTAATACATTTTCCTGGCAAGCCCCACGATCGCTTTGGAGGGCAGGTGGAAAGAATTTTCGGAAAAGGCAATTAGTTCTCCACCCACCACCGTAGATACAGGGACTGTAACAACTTCGAGAGCTCATTAGATGGATGGCGTGTTGCAAAGAATTATCCTAGTACCCGCCCCCCGACACACGCATCAACCAAAAGAAGTCGTAGTAGTAGAGGGAAACGAGGGCGGAGAACCTTGGGTTCACTGAGCTCCCACTGTGACCTTTGAGGGGGCAGGCGAGTGTGTGCAGCTTCCCTGGAAAAGATCCTGTTAGTGTCTTCGCTGTTTCTCAGGTCATCTAGCCAAAAAGGCAGGCGATGGATAAGTGTGCGCACAGAATTAAGTAGCTGATGCCAAACTGAGAAGGAAACCGAAAAACTCCAAATACACGAAGGTCAAGGGTACAAATTTATTTGCCAGGAGGTGCATTTATCTATCCCCAACCCGCCACTTAAGTCCCCAATCATGGGGAGAGCTCCCTTCTCCGAACAGCACGATAAAAAGTAGACACCAAAAAGTTTCCCAGGACGGCCACAGCTGGCACAGAAGCTGGGTGTCGGCGCTGAGACCCAGCTCCTGCATTTGCTGCTCCTTTGCCCCGGGATGACCAACCCCGACTCCGAGGAGGTCCGGCGCCCGGCTCCAGCGGTGGCGCCGCGGTCCCCCGAGAGCTCGCGGCAAGGGGCGCGCAGGTAAAGGGTTACGCGTACCGGGAGGTTCGCCCCGGGCCGGGCCACGTGACGCGCCGGCCCAATGACTGTGCCGGGTCCGCAGCTCGGGCGCCGCGGGCTCCGGTCGCCGCTGAGCCGCTCGCGTTTTCCCAGCGCGGCCACCCAAGGCCAGCGAAGCCATGGGCGCCACGACCCCAGAGCAGCCGCAGCCGCCCGGCCCCAGGTAGGGACAGTCGCCCTCCAGCGCGTCGGGCGCCGCCGTGCGAACGCTAGCGCTTCACTCCTGCGGAATGGGCTATGGGGCAGGGGGGCCCCGACTTCTCGCGAGGGTCCTACTTATTCTTGATTTCTTTTGGCCCTGGGGGTGGGCGGGGAGGAGGGAGCTTGAGGATATTTGCATTTTGAAGACTTGGGGTGGGGGGTGGAATCATGTAATTTAACAAAGGCGCGGAGAGAGCGGCAAAACCGGGGACGCGAGGACTTTTACAAATTCCCCAAACTAAAGAGCAAGATGTTTGTAAAGCTCAGCATCTAAATGGCTGTAGGAAACTTTTTAAATTAAATCCCTAGTTAATGAACTTTCAAACAATGCCTGAGAACTTAGCTCGGAAAAACTGCAAGAGATTTCCCCTTATTTCTACGGCCCCTTCCCCCGCCCCATGATTAAGCATCTGAGTGTTTTTTAATAAAACGGAAATGGGATTTGACCGCCGCCACTGTTTCTTTGAAATGTCCTTGGGTCCCAGGATTTGCCCCGCCTTGGGGTGCTGGCGTCCGTTGTGGGTGAGCAGGGGGTTGAGGGAAGAGGATGCGACGCTACGAGGAACACCTAGTGCAATGAGGGTGACAGGTGCAAACGGATAAACGGTCACAAACTGCTAAATATTTAATAACTAGGTAAGTGTCGCCCAGGTGAATCACTTGGGTCCTTTTGACCTTGGCCGCCTGGATGAGGTGAGATTTTCACAAAATGACAGCGGAAGAATTTTTCGTATAATAGGAGGTAGATCAATGTGCAACCCGCGCCCCCAGCACCGTAATTATCACTAAAATCAAAACAAAAACTCCTTTTGGTGACTTAGTACCTCCTGTTTTCCGTCCGATTATAGATATTTACCCCATCTAGAGGGAGTCAATGTTCCATGAGGAGGTAAGATCATTAAATAGGGTATTTATTTCCTTCCTGACACATTTATGGGAGAGAGTAACTGATGGTGCTTCTCACTATTGCTTGTGGATATCCTGGGTGACCAATTTATTGTGAGGAGTAATTACTGAGAAGAGAAACAATCAAAAGTAGAATTAGAAGTAGAAGTGATTGCTGTTTTTAAAGCTAATGCATTCTGTATTTGCTGAGTTTTTCTCCTATTTAATCTTCTAGTTAATACTATGAAAAGGATTTTTTACTAACAGTTAAAGCTTCTCAATCAAAATGCCAGTGTCCATGGAACACCTTCTGTAGTAAAGTCCCTGTCCTGAGATGGATGAGTGAAACAATAATTTGAGGTTGTAAAATTAGAGGACTGAGGATGTAGCTCAGTAGCAGAGCCCATGGCTAGCATGCATAAGGCCCTGGGTTTAATCCACAGCACTAAAAAAAATAAAGTTGCAGCGATCCCAGGTTATTTCTGTTTCTCTGAAAGTGTGAAAAGTCAGTTAATACCAAGCTGCACTGGCCACTGAGGGTATTGGAGCAAACACTGACACAGGAAGAGGAAGTGTGATTTATTTCTCGTCCTTGCCCACTCTATCCTTGCTCATCATCCTCTGATCTTGCTCCTTTATTTAATCTGTAAGCATGAAATAAATGTCTGTCTCATACCTCAACTTAGCCCTCATTATCAGTAGTTCTAAAGATTTAGCTATTTAATGATGTCTAAAGACAAATATGACCAACCTTAACTGTGTTCCAAAGACCTTTTGCAAATCTGGAATTTAAAACAACAAAAACTTGCTTGTCAACTAAACACATATTTAGGAAAATAGAATGATTCTCTGGAATTCCCACCCAGCACCTTTCTTGAGTCTGGAAAACACTTTGCTAACCTCTGGCCAGAATCCAGTGCCAGGCCAGGGAAGGGCAGAGCAGGTTCTATCTGCTTTGCTCCTGGAACTGCCCTGCCCTGGTGCCCGAGGAGTTCACTTCTTGCAAAGAACTCCAGATTCTAATAATTTAATACTAACCTTCTAAGAGCTTGTTTCCTCTCCCTGGACTGCTTCAGATTCTCCTAGTTACATACCTTTTCCAATAACCCTGAATCTTGGGTTCTTAGGGGATCTTGGTTAAATGGTACCTACTTCTTGCTGTCTTCTTCTTCTTTTGATCGTTATACAGATTAGCTGTTTACATATAGATTTCCTAGGTGTCCAGAAAAGAAGTATTGGGAAGAATTGATTGATCCATCCTAGGAGGAGGGCAGGCACAGAGCCTTTACCTGTCTACAGGTCAGAGAGGTCCTCCAGTTGTGTTCTTTCTAGAATACCTGCTCTTAACCACTGACCCATCCAACTTGTAACCTTTCTTGCTCTAGTTATTCCTGAATGCTATTTGAGGGTAAGCTGAATGCTAACATCTTCCATTTACTCATACCCTTTCACCTGTGAATATCCTCATCCCACAGAGATTGGAATTTCCAGGGTTGTAGACCATCAAAACGATCCTCTCCTAAAACATACTTAAAACACTGAGATGATGAACCTGTGCTATGAAGCAGATAATTAAAATAACTCAAAATACAGACTCAGAGTGATGTGAGGCACCTAAGAAACATGCTCCCGAGTTGCAATGAGTGTTTATTAACATAAAAGAAAAGGGATAATCATGCCTCACACTTTACCACAAGCAGTGAGCTCTGTTCTATTAGGTGTGCAAGTGACTCTCCAAAATTAAATGAAACCCTGGTCTGGCTCTGGAGACAGCATGTGTGTAGACACAGAGACAACAGGCAGTTGGCAGAAGTGTGGACACAGCCCCTATCTTCAGGAATCTTACACCATTGAAGGGTTTGAAGCAGAGCAGATCTCTATTCTAGAAAGTTCACTCGGCTGCTGTGATAAGAATGAGAGGAGGGAGATACAAATAATGCCAAAGGCAGATGCTGCAAAAATCCACATGATGGGAGGGGGGGAGAAGTGAGTCAATTATTTAAAAAAAAAAATTAGGGAACAAATGCTCTTTACAATTTTAACTGCAAGAAACTTTTAACCAATCCAATTTTTTAAAATATTAATTCACATGACATTTCAGAAGGACCGGACATTTTATTCAAGGTGGATAAACATAAGCCACATTTCAGTGCAATGTTCTTCTGCTGATTATAGTTACTCTGCCTCTCCCCATAGCTTTTTTCCATCACAGCACAAAAAAAAATTTATGATAAACTAAGAATTTGATAAATAAGAATTTGAATTTTCCAAAATTTTGATGGTAATTCCTTCCCCAAGTTTGATAATTGAGTACCTATCTTGGTCATTCGTTTGCAAGACATACAAAGATCTGATTCTTTATAGCTGTACAATAGTGTCCCTTCTTTTTGATGGCCAGTTGCCAACAACTGCAGTTCTCTAAAACATTTACTGCAGCCTAAAAATGAATAGAAGAAGTTGACCTACACCTGCAAATTATTGTTAAGAGCCACATACTGGGTTCCCAGGAGAACTTACATGATATGACTGCATGTCCCTTTCTTAATGAGCCTAGCTGCATGGGTTCCTGGTCCACCACTAGGAGGTCCATGTTATAGGTTCAATCTGTGACTAGCACAAGCAGTATGTAGTCACAACCCACTGCTCAACAACAAAGACAAGACAGCGAAGGTGTCTGTGATTAAAACCTTTTCTACAGAAAAATGTTAAATGTGGTTCAGATTTGTTAAATATGTGTTCTGGGAAAAAAAATGAACCCTCATTCCTTTCTCTAGCTGAAAAGAAACTTAATAGTCACTTGGTATGACACTGTAGTTTATAGATGAGGAAACTGGCTCAAAGAGGTTCAGTGATTTCTCTAAGTTCATACAGATGCCCACTGGAAAAGTTACAAGGTCCAGACTGTAACAGTCCCAATTCATAATTCAGTCATCTTCCTACTACTCACTAAAGCCTAAATTTTAGTTGTATGGAGAAATCCATTTTCAATTAAGTAACCTTTCCCCAAATATAGCCACTGTTCATTGTGAAATTGCATATATATGTATATGAGTGTGTATGCACACGTGTGCACGCGCGCACGCGCACACACACACACACACACACACACAGGATCAGTTATCTGTTGCTATGCAAAATAAACCATCCCAAACATAATGGCTTAAAACAACTACCATTTATTTAGCTTGTGAGTCTGTGGATCATCAGTTTGGTCTGGACCCAGCTGGGCAAGTCTAATGATCTTGTCCTCTGAGTACTGGCCCACCATCAGCTGAGTCACCTAGGGAGCTGCTGAGCCTGTGTCTCTTCATTCACAGGCTAGCCAGGGCCTGTTCACAGGTTGGTTCTGCATGGTTGCAAGAGGGAGAGTAGGAACAAGGTCCCTTGAGGCCTCAACTACTTTAAAAGCAAGTCAGGAGGCCAACTCAGGTTTAAGGGATGGAGAACTAGACCCCACCTTTTGATGGGCAGGGCTCCATAGTCACATTAGAGAATGTCATGGAGTCAGAGAGAAGTGGAGAATCATTTTCAAAAATCTACCATATCAGCCCAGCACTCTACATAACTCATCGAACTTAGTTCCCACAGCACTAGAAGTTAAGGCAGAATTCCTATTTACAGGTGAGGAAACAGACCCAGGCATGTTAGTCTGGGTTAGGCAGGGGATGCCCCCATGAGTGATGGAACCAGCCTTGAATCTCAGACTCCAAAGACCATATCAGAACCTCAGTGCAGCCCTGCCTCTCTGCATTATGCCACAGTGAAAGGTGGCATCATTGCCAAGTAGCATTCAGCTCAGAGCTGTGCATGAAAAATAAAAACTTTGAGAATACTTTTTAAACTTATGTGTGAAAAAATAAAATCAGACATGACTGCCCCTTCAAAGAATATATGATTCACTTAATGTCCATGTGCAAAAATTATTGAAGCAATAAGATTCAGGGTAAGGAGAAAGGGGTTGGCTGGATTATGGGAGAAGCTTAGCATGATGAGTTTATTACAGCCAAGAGAAAGATTTGAAGAGAATAGTATTTATTAATATCTCAAAATCTCCTCACATCATTTATGTAAAGTAATAACATTCCCAACTCTACAAGGGAAGTTATATCCTAACATATAGCACTTGACAAAGATAGCGTTCAAACCCATGTCTGTGTCCCCCCTTTTCCCCCCTACTAAGCCAAAGGCTTTGCTATTCAAAGTGGGGTCCATGAACCAGCAGCAGCGTGATCACCAGGGAACTTGTTGGAATGTTGTCTTTCTTTTCTTAGTACTGGGGATTGAACCCAGGGACACTTAACCCCTGAGCCACATCCCAGCCCCTTTTTTATATTTTATTTAGAGACAGAGTCTTGCTTGGGGCTTTGGTAAGTTGCTGAAGCTGGATTTGAACTCATGATCCTTCTGCCTCAGCCTCCCAAACTGCTGGGATTACAGGCGTATGCCACCATGCCCAGCTTAAAATGCTCTCTTGATTCTGCCTGCCATCTACTGCATCAGAATGTGTTTTAACAGGACCTCATCTCCCAGATGATGCATGAACACCTCTGAGAAGCCCTGTGCTAAAGGGAACTTGGAGATGATTTGCATTAACAGAGGCAAAGGAGGGTGGAAATGCTTTCTAGGTGTGGAGACTGGCAAAAGCAGAGGCTGGACTTAGTTCCACAGGTATAAGGACAAGTGGAGGGGTTCACAGAGAAGGAAGGGATGTGAGATGGACAGAATTCTAGGGAACCCAGTGAAGACTGTTCTTGAGGAAGGTGAATGGGCAGCCTTGAAGATGGCCTGGAGAGAATAGGCACTGGCCACAAGGACCCCAGGTGTGAGGTTTATGATGAGTTTATCATGATGAATTTATGATAGCCACTCATCCAGGAGTGCCCTGAGGAGAACTCAGACTAAGGTCGGCATGGAGGAGAAAGGTCTAATCAGGGAGACATCTCAAAGCACATCCAACCAGCTTGATGCCAGATTGGATTCTAAGGAAAGATCCAGGGAAGGAGGAGAAGATGACCCTGGACTGCCAGGTTCTGAGTTGTGTTTCCCAGCCTTCAGGTCGGGTATGTTTGCTTTCTTTACTGCTGAGAAAAGATGCCTTTTGTAGTGGTAGCTTTATTGTTTTGAGGCAACTGCTCCCATTATTTAAATTGTAGCAATTTTCAGCTATTGGGAAGAGGTAATTCCAATATTACTATTCCAAGTCTGCATGTCTATGTAAATAGTGGGAAAGTGGGGTTTTTTTTAAATACTGTCTTTTTTTGTTCTAATTAGTTATACATGACAGTAGAATACATCATATATAAATGGACACATCATATATAAATGGAATATAACGTCTCATTCTTCTGGTTGTACATGATGTAGTTACACAGATTATGTTATCATACATGCACATAGGGTAATAATGTTCAATTCATTCTACTACTACCATTCTTTTTTTTAAAAAGGAGAGAGGAGAGAGAGAGAGAGAGAGAGAATTTTTAATATTTATTTTTTTAGTTCTCGGCGGACACAACATCTTTGTTGGTATGTGGTGCTGAGGATCGAACCCGGGCCGCACGCATGCCAGGCGAGCGCGCTACCGCTTGAGCCACATCCCCAGCCCCAACTACTACCATTCTTATTCCCATACCTCTCCTGTCTTTTCACTCCCCTGTCTAATCCTAAGTACCTGTATTCTTCTGTAGCCCCCCACCTGTTGTGAATTAGCATCCACAAATCAGAGAAAACATTCAGCCTTTGGTTCTTTGGGATTGGCTTATTTTGCTTAGCATGATATTCTCCAGCTCCATCCATTTACCAGCAAATGCCATAATTTCATTCTTCTTTAAGATTGAGTAATACTCCACTGTGTATATATACCACAATTACTTTAACCATTCATCTGTTAGAGGGCATCTAGGTTGATTCCACAGTTTATTCATTGTGAATTGAGCTGCTGTAAACATTGATACAGCTGTGTCACGTGATATGCTGATTTTAAAGTTCTTTGGATATAAACCTAGGAGTGGGATAGCTGGGTCAAATGGTAGTTCCCTTCCAAGTTTTCTGAGGAATCTCCATTCGGCTTTCTAGAATGGTTGCACTAATTTGTAGTCCCACCAGCAATGTATAACTTTTTCTCCACATACTCGCCAACATTTGTGGTTTGTATTCTTGATGATTGCCATTCTGACTGGAATGAGATGGAATCTCAGGGTAGTTTTGATTTGCATTTCTCTAATTGCTAGAAATGCTGAACATTTTTTCATATATTTGTTGCTTAATTGTATTTCTTCTGTGAAGTGTCTGTTCAGTTCCTTAGCCCATTTATTGACTTTGTTTTGCTTTGTTTTGTTTTGGTGTTGAGTTTTTTGAGTTCTTTATATATCCTGGAGATGAGTGTTTTATCTGAGGTACGTGTGATAAAGATCTTCTCCTATTCTGTGGGCTTTCTCTTTACATTATCAATTGTTTCCTTTGCCGTGAAAAAGCTTTTTAGTTTGATTCCATCATCCCATTTATTGATGCTTGATTTTACTTCTTGCGCTTTAGGAGTCTTGTTAAGGAAGTCAGTTCCTAAGCTGACCTGGTGGGGATTTAGGCTTATTTTTTTCTTCTACTAGGTGCAGGGTCTCTGTTCTAGTGCCTAAGTCCTTGATCTACTTTGAGTTGATTTTTGTGCAGGATGAGAGATAGAGGTTTAATTTCATTTTGCTACATACAGATTTCCAGTGGGAAAGTTTTTTTAATGGTATATAATTATTATAATAAAACAATTCTTTGTGTACTTCTTAGTTTATTAGATCTTCCCAACTACCCTGCATGATCTGTGTAAGTAGGACTTATGCCCCTTTCATAGTTAAGGACACTGAGACTTTTATGTGACACAGTCATGTTTGATCTCAGTTCTACTGACTCCAAGCCCAGTCCTGACTGTGTCCACTAAAGCACTCTGTAGACTTTCTGTTTGGTCTTTGGAGGAATATAGCTAACTGATCAGTTTTTGGTATTTTGTTTTTGTTTTTGTTTTTGTTGTATAGACACTGTACCAAACTCAGAAAGATGCTGGAAAGATTATATTGGCAATTTTGCAGTATTATTTCATGGAAACTTGAAAATGCCTCATGAAAAACTGACTTCCTCCTCCACCAGATTTTCTTATTTTATTGAATCCACATATTGATCCCAGTGGCAACAGATCACACCCTACACTTCAAATGATGTGAGCTTTTATATATCCTTTCCTTTAAGTGATGAAAAGAGTTTGGCTTTGTTCAAATCTATTTTTTGAGCTTGTTTCTTAACTAGATAAGCTGAGGTTTACAAATGTCCGGGGATGGTAGAATCATGACCCTAAAGGAATCTTCCTGGACTCCAACGCTCATTTCATGAATAAGAAAACCAAGGCCTGGAGAGAAGAAGGACCCTGTTGAAGGACACCCCACAGGATGGAAGGAGGCCCAGGGCTAGACCCAGGTCTCCAATGCCTCAGTTCTTTTCTTTGACTTAAACTACTTCAAAGCAGTTCCTTTCTCTGAGTGTTAGCAGGCCACAGACAAGCAGTGTGGAGAAGTTGAGAGAGCCCAGCATCATACGACCTGGATTTGAGTCCTGGTTTGCTAGCCACCTGGCATGTCACAGATGCATTTAATAATACAGTCATTTCTATAGAGAATCATAAAACAGAGATAATTGGATAGACAGTCGAGATTTGGTTTACAATTTATCTACATTCTCCTTTAAACTTGACGGGGCAAGTTTTATGATCATCACTGGGATTTGGTTTTGGTGAAGAAAGCCAAGTGTTCCAGGACTGGATATAATATAAGCTTCAGGGATACACTACAGCCCCGGGCAGAGCCCAACCCCAGACCACTGGGGCAGAGACTGATCCCATGCTTAGAAGGAGATCAGGCCCTGCTACCGATGCCAGACTTGCTAACTGCAAAGGAACAGGCCAGTGTTTCCTGGTGCCAAAACCCAGAGTTAAGCTGTGGCTCTGGGGCGGTGCACCTGAAAATAGGAAGGTAGACCAAAGTCACACCTCACTGGCTTAGAGAGAGCTAGAGGCTTGTTTTTAAATACCCTGCCTCTATTCAAGGATTTAATGGGGCAAAAGGAGTGTTAGTTTTATGTAATTTTTTTTAAAAAATGCTACAGTAGCTTTGGAAAGTAAAATTACTAAAATTGCACCCTTTAACAAGCAGTCATCCTTTAAGTGAACTACACAAGTTAAAAGCAGGATAAGCAAAGAAACAGAAACTGGAGAATTTAACTCTAGAGCAGTTTCTAGGGTCCCCAAAGGCAGCTGTGACTGGGTGAGATACATATATGCCCATACCTGAAAGTCAGAAGTCATCAGGATCATCCTCCCAAACTCAGATCATCGTGAGCAGCATGTTTGTTCCCATTAAATCCCTTTACCCACTCCTCTGTGTAGGTGCTTGGCGTCTGCTTCCTCTATGTGAACCCTCTGAAAAGAAATGGAGGGTAGGGGTGGTATTTTTTCTGATTGCTAAGCCACTAGGTTGACCACATTTCTTGCATGACTCACTCGGAGTCAGGCCTGTCCCAGAAGGGCTGGGCTATCCTCAGGTTTGAATTCTGTCCCCACCATCTGGGCTATCCTCAGGTTTGAATTCTGTCCCCACCATCTCAGGAATTTCTCCTAACCTCCTTGGGTTTCAGTCTTCTTATCAGTAGCACCGGGACACTAGCTACTTCCCCTAAGGTATGTCTACCTAGAATATTCTACATGTGGTAAATGTTTAATAAATGTGATTCCCAGCCTCTGTAGTCTCCAGTTTTCTAGAATGTGAAATGACAAGTCTGGACCAAAGCGGTTTCATAGGGTCCAGGAGGGAAGGCGAGAATGGGGAGGTGTCAAGCCCCCCAGGTCTCTCTCTGCTCACCTCACCTTTACCCACGATAAAGCCACATGAAACAACAGAAGCTTTCAAGCTTGAACATGTGGGGCTTTCCCTAAGTTTCTAACTAGACATATTTCCTTATCATGAAATTGTCCACTTAATTGCCTGCCCAAGAATAGTTTTAAATGCTTCTTATATATAACCACATTTCAAGCGAGTAAAGAACTGTGGGGTCGCATGTAGTAACAATTCAATGTTTGCACGGAATTGTGAAGTGCCAAGACCTTAGTGTGAGGAAACAAAGTAAAAGTGGAGCTCTTTGAGAAAGCAGAACTTGATTCTGAATTGATCATGCTGTAAGTGATAAGACTGAGGGAAACTATAGCATATGGAGAAATGAGAGCTCTCATTTCTTGATCCTCATTTCCCTGGAGGATAGCAGCCTCATTTTTGGTGTTTTACATATTTCTCATCCTTCATTTCATGAGTTTAGCTGCATTAAAGAAAAAAATGTTGTGAAGTGTTCTTACCGTGCAGGGCCCATTCCAGTTGGTAAACTAGTGCCATAAAATGTTTTTGTTTTGTTTGTTTTTACTATGCAGGTAGAATGCAGTTTAAATGTTTTTGGTTTTGTTTTTGTTTTTATTAAACAAGTGTCTGTGGAACCCAAGCACTGTGCCAGCTGGGGCACAATATGGGCCTGGACACGCTGTCCCGGGGAGACAGGTATGGATCCATGACAGGGCAAACACGTAGCTCCACATTCCAACATGGCCCACAGGGAGGAAAGTCCCATACTGTGAGGGGCAGCACATGATGGGCAATACAACTTGATGGTCAGTGTGGTCTTTCCCATAAGAACAGTGAGAAGCTACTGAGGGTTTTCACCTGAGAAGTGATAAGATATGTGTCTCTGCCTGCAGCACAGGAAAGAAGAAGGCAGGTCCTGGGAGAGGGGGGGTCTGGGAAGGGCCTCCTGAACAAGAAGGTCTGACTTTCCACTTGAGTAAAGTAGAGGTAGTCAGATGGCCACAAGCAGATGGGTTCTTGAGATATTATACGAGGCCACCAGGACCTGGTGATTGATTAGAAACAAAAGGTGAAGGAGGTGTAAAAAGATTAAATTTTAGGACCTGGGTAGGCAAGGAGTTTGGTTGCAGTATTGTTACAATCAAAAACAAAAAGTGGAAAAGTGTCGTATGTCTTCAACATGCATTGGTTGCATATAACTTAGAGAAACAATGTGGTGTTCCACAATGATTAAAAAATGAGATGTACATATAATGACATAATAGAAAAATGTCCAGAATATAGTCTTAAGTTTTCAAAAATTTGTTAGAGAAAAACTGACATTTCATCTTAATAAAAGAGTAATGATTATAATTAGCACTTCACAGAAAATATTTGGAAAAATGAATGTCAAGCAGACAGGAATAGAGATCACAGGGACATTTGCAATCTACATTTGACGTTTCTGTACACTGGACTCTGCAACTCTCATCTGTTCTTTTGTAATCAGAAAAACAAAAAACAGACTTATCAGAAAATGAGCCAGCTATCGTACTTCTACCATGAAAACTTCTGATCCCTCTATCCTAAAATGATCACTCGCTCTTCCCCCCCCCCCCCCGACTCAACATCTTTATTTTATTTTTATGTGGTGCGGAGGATCGAACCCAGCGCCCCATGCATGCCAGGCAAACACGTTACTGCTTGAGCCACATCCCCAGCCCCTCACTCACTCTTCTTGACACAGACCACAGTCATCCCAGAATGTGAATTCTAAAGAGGGCCTTAGAGATTATTTAATTCAATATCCTCACTTCAAAGATGGGAAAAGTGAGGCCCAAGTCACATAACTCTAAGTTAAGAGCCAAGACACATAAAGATGGGAAAAGTGAGGCCCAAGTCACATAACTCTAAGTTAAGAGCCAAGACAGAATCCAGGGATGTGCTAACTTGGAGTTCAGAATTCTTTCTACTACAAAAGCTAGGTCTCCTCTGGCACTCCCTGTGTCTCTGAATAACTTGGTTTTATTGGACTATCAACTAAATAGACAAATCTTTCTTCCTCCTGAAGGAAATGATGTGTTCAAAGTACCAATATCACACTTAAAACTCACTAAAACAATAGACTTCAGATAGACTTGAGATTCAAGAGGCAAGACTAAAATTTAGGGAGAAAAAAGACTTCCACACTTGCATGGAGCTCTTGTGAGTGCTGGCACTCATGTGTACATGCATTCTCTCTCTCTCTCTCTCTCTCTCTCTCTCTCTATATATATATATATATATATATATATACACACACACACACATATATATGTATATATATGTATGTGTATATATGTATATATATATATACACACATATATACATGTATGTATCTACAAATATACATATATACACACACATATATACATATACACATATGTATATGTGTGTGTATGTATATATATATATATATTTTTTTTTTTTTTTAAGGCACTCACCTAATTGGTCACACCACAGAAATGAACTTGAACTTAGGATCTAATGGAGTGTCAGAGTGTCACATTGGTCCCCTTCTCACTGCAGCACTGTACCAATACTCCAAGCTTCCCAAAGGAAATGGCACCCCTATTCAAGTCCCACTTGTAAATCATCAACCGTTTTGGTGATTTCCCACAGTGGTCGGACTCTCTCAGCTCCTGTGCACGGCAGGTTTCAGGGACTGCTAATGCAGCCAACCTGGCCTGGTGGTGGGTCCCAGAGCAGTTTCAGATTGTCAATCCCATGTGGGGCTCGGCCAAACAGACACTTCAGCGTGGATCACTGTTCACTGACATAAAGCTCCTACCCTGATAGAACTGAGGATCTAGGCTACCTTGCCTTGTCCTGGGGAGTCATGCAGTCTGTTAAGCGTTGTGTTTGCTCTCTCACCTCTAGTGCCCGATTCTTTTCTCCCTCTTCCCTGAAGCTAATCAGAACACTTTTGTCTCTGCCGAGCTCCACTTGGCATCTGGTGTTTATCACCTAAATGAGCTGCTGTCTTTTGGAAACTACTCCGCTCTCTGCCTCCCATTTTGCAAATTTGGTGAGCTTGTTTCCAGTGTTTTATTAATTTACTTCAACTGAACATTTTCCATATCCTAAACATTTCCATTTTTAGACTCTGTATACCCACCTGCGTGCGTGCGTGCGTGCGTGCGTGCATGTGTGTGTGTGTGTGTGTCTTATTTTAAACTCTTTCAAACCAGCTTTTCTTTTCCTGTTGCTAATCTTGTGTGGGTTGATGAAGCTTTAAATATTTAAGGTATCCATATAATGTATTTATACATTTATTTCATCTTAAAATTGGGAAAAGACAAAAATAGGTACCATAAGTGTCATGTGCCCTTAAATTATATTAAGCAAACTCATTTTTATATACTTTTCCCTCAGTCAATTTCAAGTCTGCTTTTCACCATGCTCACATTGTTCGTTTCACAAATGCAGAAATTTCATTCCAAACAAACTTCTTGAACACTAAGCTTATTTGAGGGCCTGAGTATGGGCAAGGGGTGAATGTGTAAGAGAACAGCCCACAGAACTTCCTTGCAAATGAAACAGGAAGGAAAGTGGTTGAACCACAACTCAACAGACCTTAGAGCAGAAAATTACAAGACAGCAGTAGGGAGTTCCAAGATCACAATAACAACGCACCCTGGAGAGTATTATCTCTGGATAAACCAGACCTAGACCCTGTATGTGTCTGTACCTTCAAGAAGTACCAGGAAGAGGTTCTGTTTCTCACTGTTCTTTCCAGCTATGCTCGGACAGAGCAGTAATGTGTCAGACTGATGGTAATCTTGCTGTAATTACTGAATTTTTGTAATAATGCACAAAGCATGTTAGATGAGCAACAGTATGGACTATTTGAATTAATCTGCTCTGAAACTCAAGGACTGATGTTCCCTCTAACTTGACCTTTCCTTGTCTGAGCATGGATGCACTACCTGATGATCATATCCTTTCTTGAACAGATACGGCCAAGCATTTTTATGTCATTTTGGGAGTTTGTATGTATTATTCCCTAAACATTGCGACATTATTTGTCTGCATTATTCCCTAAACATTGGGACATTTTGATAGTTAACAGAGATAATAACTTCTATTACAAATTAAAATTCCCATGCAAGAGTTATAAGTTGTCTGTAGGTGTAAGTAAGGGCTAGACCAAGTGAACGTGTGTGTTTCTTAATATCCATAATCAATAAACATATGAGTATCTTCCTTCCATTTTTCTGATTCATAATGTGTTGAGAGAGTAAAGACATGAAAGAAAAAAAAAAGTTACTTCATCATCAAAAGGAAAGAAATGCTTTCCTGCTAGAAATTCTCAGTTGAGACTGATTAAGAAATGAGTCGCTCTGATGAGTGTTTAGAGGGAAACAAAGGATAAGAAGGTGCTGCTGTCTCTTTAAATTTGAAAATATTTTTATAATTGTCCTTGAAGTTTCTATTTTCATTTGTTTGCTTTGGGTGGCACACGGAAAAATATTTGCCTACCTTATGGTACTAGTCTTCATGCATGTGTTCGCAAATTAACTTCCCTGTGGAAAAGTGGCAAGCAATTCATTGGTAAGGGCTTTTCTTTTTAAATATTTGCAAATGCATGATTTTCTGCTCCAAAAAATGGTGGTTCGTTCTATATACGACAATCAGGTCTAAGAGATGATTCTCTAGAAAAATCCGTAACTGTGAAGCTTCAGGAATCAAACATTGGGTTTTCTAGTTATATAATATCTCAGAAACTACCTTGGTTGTGTGACCAGTGCTTTCATTATAAATCAGTTATCAAAGTTTTAATGAACCCTACTGTTTACTGCAAATAGCACTGTTTTTAAAAATCTTAATTTGTTGAAGTAGGATTTAAAAAAAATGTGTAGATAATGAATGACTCTAAATTGTTTTGAGTAGGTCAGAGGCAAAGTATGTCTTTTTTCCTTAAAAGAATTAAAGTTTCATTTGTCTGAAAATTCTCATTCACTCAACAGATAGGTATTGAGCATTTCCTGTATTTCCCATAAATTACAGAGAAAGTGCATCAGCCTTCCTAAAACTCCATAGTGGCCCTCCCTCCCTCTAAATACAGAACTTTAATTTGCACATGAAATTCCTAAATGCTATTCTTCCACACCATGTACTTGGTATTTTTAAAGGAAAAACTTTAGATAAAATAAATATAACAGAGTTTATTGGAGCAAAGAACAAGTCGTCAGTCTGGATGCACAATGAAACAGAAAGATCAGAGAGCTCTGCTCCTCAGCCAACTGGGAAGGTTTCATAGACCAAAGAGAAGGAAAGCGCAGAAGTCACATGAATAGTTACCACCTCTTGTTTGCCTTATTTGGACATGGTCTGATTAGTGGCTGCCTGTGATTGGCTGAAACTCAGCTATTTGTTACAGGAACTCTATACTTGTAAGTTGAATTTGTTTTCATACTATGTTAGGTTGCAGTTTGTGTGGTGGAATTCAAAGTACAAAGACAGCTTCAGACTTGAGCCTCCTGCTTCTTGTGGTTTAACGGTATATAAATCCACTTATCATACTTAGCATACATATTGTAGGCATTGACCTCTGTGAGGTCAGGATACAGTAGTGAACAGAGGCTTGGTTCTCCCTCGAATGGCTATATCCACTCAGAAAGAACAACAATAAACCCTAAGCAAAAAGTGGAATTTAAATTGTGGTGCCACAGAGGGAAGATCAAAGGGGTCATAACAGCCTTTAGGAACCCCCTGTAAACAAGGAAGGAAGGGAGAAGAGGGGAGGATTATCTGCGAAGGTACTAAAACCAGAACAAGGAAGAAAAGTTGGTCAGAGAAAGAGGTGGAGGAAATGGGAAACAGAGTTATGTGATTAAAGGTTGTGGGTAGGATCATGGGGGCCCAGAAGCCTGGCTTCTAACGTTAAGAAGTGCAAGCACCTGCTCTTTCGCCTGCCCTAACCTCTAGTTTCGGCTTAATGGAGAATCAGAGTTGAATAGAAGGGGCTATCATTTCCTCTCTGACCTGTGATTAATATGAATTGCTGACTTTCTGGGAAGCTGCCCGATGGCTCACAGTGAGCCATTTCAGGAGACCCTGTCCTGGCCCGGGGATCTCCTCCTTCAGCGTGGCCAGCCCTCCAGCCTCCTCTAACTCACCTGCATCTGTAGCGATCCCTTCTTCATTCCTTCTGTCCCCCAAGGATTAGATGCTCCTTTTCCCATTCAAGGTCAGCCTTTTCACCTGAATCTCTGTTACTATCATCTTCTGGGATAATGTTTCACCAATTACTTCTGTCTCTATCCTGAATCTGTAAACTCGTAATTTAAATTTTAAAAAAAGGGGGGGGGGAGTGGGCAGTCAACCCTTAGTAAACACACTTAAATCTAAATAAAATACAAAGTAAATGTCTCTATCTTTGAGCCTTTTGGCTACCACCTCATATCTCCTCCCCCTCCCCAACTTCCCCCATACCTCCCTTATTTAAAATTAAACAGGCCAGGCCTGGTTGTGCATGCCTGTAATTCCAGCGGCTCAGGAGACTGAGGCAGGAGGAGCAGGAATTCAAAGCCAGCCTCAGCAATTTAGCGAGGCCCTAAGCAACCCAAAGACTCTATCTCAAAATAAAAAAATCAAAAGGACTAAGGATGTGGCTCAGTACCTAAATGCCCCAGCATTCATCCCTGGTACCAAATGGGGTGAGGGGAACTAAACAATCTTACAGAGTTCTTGAATCATTGCTGTGATGCCCAAGTCTGCACTACCAGTTTACTCTCAATACACAGCTGTTCAGTTTCTGTCCACATCGTGACATGAAAATTTAACTGACCAAATCACCTTATAAATGTCCTTGTTAACCTTTCCAACCAACAATGTGGATGCTGCTTTGCACTTTGAAATCCTGTCTTTCCTTTGACTTCTATTATGCTGCTATATTTCTCACTCCTGGATCTTCTATTTTGAGGACCAGTACCTATTACTCCACCACCTGTTATCACATCTGACCCTGAGGCTTCGATGATATAGAATCTAATACAGGATCATGAGCATATATATCTATGAGTTTTGGCTCTGACCCCACAGAAGGGTGCGCAGAGGATTCAGGGTGGGATTAACCATGACTGGATTTATTGATTTGGGTCAACTGGCAAGGCAACTTATAGAAAGTTGTAGAATCAAAATTTACTTAAGAATCAGGTCATTTGAATCTTGGGGACATAGATGAGAAAACCGAAACCTTTTTAAGGTATGGGGTCCCTATTAATGCAATTTTCCATAGGGAAAATTAAATCCCAAATCCAGGCTAACTATGAAAATGCACTAAGAATATAACCCCAAATTTCTTGGAAAAGCAAAATTCTGTCAAGATAGAGTTTTAATTCTGGGTAATTTTTAAATGAAGTATAAATTTGATGGATTAATAAATCCAAAGAATTTAAACTTTTGGATAAGTTTAGAGAAAAGTATGTAATATTTTAAATATTTGTAATATTTAAGATAATTATCATGATTGACCCTGTGGTTTCTAATTTAAAATATGTCATTGGATTTCTTTAGACTTTGGAGTTTTAGCATAATTTTGTGTGTTTAAAGCTATGTTGAAATGTTTTCAAAAACTAAAGATTACTCTTTATGAGTTTAATTTGTTTTATAAATGAGTACTGAAGAAGGGTTTGTTCATTGGTCACAAAATTGAAGTATGTAAAATTAAATGTATAACATTTTAAACTATAGAGTTTAAAATGTCTGTTACTTTAACCAAGTTGAAGGATCCCCATCAAAAGAATTGACAGAGTTCAGAGAACTTAAATAGAATATACAATTTAGAGTCGATCTCAACTCAAAACAAAACAACAAAAAAAAGGCCTTTTGGATTTGTGGTTTTAATAGATTAAACACTAATTTTTAAAAATTCAAGTACATACAATTGTCTTTTGGACCCCTAAGAAGATACCCAAAATCCTTCATTGCTATTTTTTACCCCCAAGCATGGAAGTGCCCCATGTGGTAGGCTACTCATCTCATAGTGCTCCCACTTTTCTAGCTCCCTAAGGACCACCCCCACACACACACCCTACCGCCCCCAGCATTGCCAAGTGTAAGCACTCCTGGTAGCTCATAAGCACTTGATACCCACATGCCTGTCTCCAGGCCTCTCCCACACCTGTAGACCCATTGAAAATGGCTGCCTGCAGAACAGATCCACCCGCATAGCCCCAGAGCCCATCAAACTCAACTCACCTGAAACTGGATCCATCTCTGCCCCATCTCCAGCCACACTGCTTTGCTCTCCTTTCTGTTACTGCCAGTGAGTGACATCACCACGTTTTCCTTTCCCTGAAGGACAAGGACTGTGGCATGGACATCTTTCACTTCTCAATCCCTGCTACCTTACAACAGTAGCTATTCAAAAACTCAGTAGATGAAAATGAAACAAAAAAAAAATAGGGGATGACATGAATACATGTCTCATACCAGAAAGATCCTTCTATGAACAGGAGTAGCTAACATTCCCTGAACAACTACTATGTGCCAGGTACTCTAGGTGAATAACATTTATTAACTTAAAGGGGTGGACTCAGAGAGAGTTAAGTTAGGATGACAAAGCTAGTGACAGAGATGGAACCCAGTCTCTCCAGTGTTCCTGCCTCACCTCAGGAAGCTGCTTTCACATGAGGTTAAATTTCCTCTGGCTGAAATTTATGGCAGTGGCATTACTGATGTACTCTGAAGAGCAAGGGCTCCTTAGAAACTCAGAAATTAGGTGTTTATAAATATGTACTCTTTTCTAAAAATGTCCTCATAAAAAACCTTACTTATCATTTTCATGCAAATCAAAATACAAAGGCTTAATCATTTCAAAGATCAATACTGTCACCCGTTGAAAGCACATCAGCCCAATCAGCTCTCTAACTTTCCTGCTTGGTCTGCTGATGTTTTAGGAAAAGCCGTTCTGGATAGTTCCATATTCAGCTAGACCAAGAAGGTACGTTTCAGTCAAACTGAACACAACCACAAGAGCGTCTTTCAAGAAATAAAATTGAGAGTCATTCTTCTAACATTTCTTCCTTCCCTCTCATTTGTATGATTCAGGGAAACAATGCTTCTTTTTTTCTGCTAAGCCTTCCAAAGCCCGGCACAAAATTACTAAAAGTAGTAAAACTAGAATTGCTATCTTATCCACATCCACCCCACCTATACCTTCAACCTCCCCATGCAGAATAAACCCTCTAAAGACAGGCTGCCAATTTCAAGCTCAAGATTGAGATAACAAGGATCCTTTGCTTAAAAAAAAAAAAATCTTATAGTAATGAGCATTCTGGTCTATATTTCTTATTTCTGAATTAACTCTGTCCCACTTAAAACTAGTCTGTGTCTTTTAAGACTTATAATGTTGGAGGAACTTTTGTGTAGTTTCTCTTTAGGAAATTACATAAAAAATATACCACTTTTAGCAATGCCTAGGAAGTAGTTATTCTGAAGATCAATTCTTTCACACTGTTCTACTTAATTGGGTCACATTTACGAATTTGAAAATTGGAATGAGCCTAGATAAAGATATAAGAAATATATATGCAATGGGGTTCCAGTTAGCCAGCCTTTTACTAATAATGTTTAGGTAGAGCATGATGAATTTCCAGAATGGCTTGCAGTTATAGCCAAAATTACTATTGAAAAATAATTTTTCCCCAACTACAAGCAGAAAAAGACAGGAACTATTTTACATGAGGTGGAAAGTCATCACAAGACTGAAATAATTTATCTGGCAACTTTAAGAGAATGCAGTCATTCAGGAGAAACTGGCCTCATTCTTGCAAGTACCAGGATCAAAAGGTAAGTGTAAAGCAGACATGTTCTGCCCAATCCCAGGTCCTCCTGTAAATTGCCTTTGGTCACAGAAATTGCTGCTCTGATCCTTCATCTGTCAACAGGTAGCATCTTGCTTATCGTCATAATATAAAACCCATATCCCATCAGCATCTTAATCACTAGATGCATTAAATTCATAAAACTGAGTTACCTTCATCAATCCCACTGATCCTCCTGTTTGTGCACATGGCAGCCACTGAAAAAGGTTAAAATCAGAAGCTTTTAGACGCTCCCTGGGTTCAAATCCCAGTTCTAGAGCTGCCCTAGAGCCTCCATTTCTTCCTCTGTAAAATGGGGACAATACTTTTGTGCTAACACATAGATGGTGTTGTCAGCCTAGATGCTAGGAAATAAATCAGAGCATGCATGTAAAGAAATCTTGTATGTTAACTCCTATGACTTCTGTAATTAGAGCGTGATTTTTTAAATAAAAGTTAAAAATAATGCAGTGTACTACATCATGACAGCCACCCATTAAATTGGTGCTAATGAGTGTGATATGAAAGTGAAAAAACTGGAACTCTCTCACATTGCTAATAGGAATATAAAATGGGGTATCCACTTGGATAATAGTCTAGTGGTTTCTTAAAAGATTAAATACAGAATTAGTACATTATGCATTAAGTCTTGTCCTAGGCATACATCCAAGAAAAATAAGAACATATGTCCATAGAAACACTTGAACACAAATGTTCAAAGCAGCATTATTCATAATAGCCCCAAATGGAAACAACCCAAATATCCACTGTCTGATGAATGGATAAATAAAATGTGATAGTTTCATACAGTAAACTATTAGTCCTAAAAAGGAAGGTAGTACTGACACATGCCACAAACAGATGAACCTTGGAAACATCATGCCAAATGAAAGAAACCAGACACAAAAAGCTACATTGTATGATTCCATATATATATATATGAAAGATCCAGAATAGACAAATATAGAAATGGGAAGTTTTTTGATGATTGTGGAGGGCTGGAGCGGATAGAGGATTTGGGAGTGGACAGAGTTGATGGGATTTCTTTGGATGTTGGTAAAAATGGATTGTGGCAATGGTTGCACAATTCTGATTATACCAAATCATGGACCAGTACACTTTAAATGGAATTGTAAAGGTATGTAACTATCCCGATGCAGCCATTAAAAGAATAATAATGAAGTGACAGACAGACTTGTAAGCAACTTCAGCAACCTTCAAACATAAATGTTTTTAGGCAAGAGGTCAGTAGGCCTCTGTTAATCACCCCGCCACAGAAGTGTCCCCAAACCCTTGGGCTTTGACTTCCCAGCAGCTTTTATTTGGGGTCCTCCTTGCCCACAGCCATCATTTGCCCATGTATAAAAATGAGGAATTTCAACTTTAATCTTTGAGGTTGTTTTTTCCCCCAGATTGTTAAATGAACATATATATACACTGGGGAAAATTCAGAAAAGTGAGAGTTCAAAGCATAAATTAAAACAAGTAATCCTGTGAGCTTCGAGCAGTATCCCCCTCTGGTTCCTTTCCAGGTTGGAGAATCTGATTTAGAACTTTGGTGTTAGAGAACCAAATTTTCACGCCAGCTACATGTGTGAACTGCCTCTTTATAGAATCATCTCTAAAATGATCCCTTGGACCTGCAAATCTCATCGTTTTAAAAGCGATTTTCAGTCTTACCTGGGTTGGACAAGTGTCAAAATGTTAACAGTTTTTATTATTTAAAAAAATACCCCCTCTTATTTTCTTTGTGCTACTAGTCGTGGGCTTCCGCAGCACTTATATGATCCTTTTCTTCCTATACTATTAACATTTGCACCAGGTTGTGATCTCATTCATTATTTTCCTACTTCCCATTTCTCCAGCCTAGATGCAGCCCTCTGAAAAGAATGGGTTCTGAAGGAAATTCAGCCAGATCTTAGGCTTGAAGCTGTCTGTGGGAGTCACCAAGACAGGCTTCTCGTATGGGCCTGATCCAATATATCAGGTGAATATCATCACCTGTTCTTTGTTAGGAAAAAACATGGATTAATTGTTTGGCTTAAGTCTACCAAACTAACATTGGACCTTTAAAAAACAAATACTTTCCCTAGCTTTGGATTGTCCTTCCAGTAAGGAACTAAAATAATGGTAAATATATCTTAGATAGCCTTATCAGACGCTTTACACTTTTATTTGTTCAAAATGGAAATGCTTTTTATAATTTGCCTGATAATATTATTTCCTGATTTGATCATTTTTATCAAGGAAATTAATGTGCTCTTTCCCATGGGAAATCCATTTCTACCGAGAAACAACAACCATCTCATCCTCTTCCTCCTGTCACCACATTTTTCACTTATTTTTATCACTAGTTATTCTTTCATACAAAGGTGTCTCATTTTCTCAGGTGACTATAAATTTCTTAAGCATAATAGCTACCAATTTATTCTTATCCTAGCACCTTATTTAAGGTTTGCCCCTAAATACATCTTGAGTGATGACATGCCAGTTGACATAGCTCGCCTTTCTTCCTCAAGTCTGGGCATTTGTGATCTAATTATTTCATCTTATGTCTTTCTGAAGGTGCAATCAGAATGACACCAGTAATTCTGCTATTAAAAAAAATACAGTAAAGCAAAAAAAAAAAAATCCTACTATAGAATGGCTTTTTCAGACCAAATCACATCAAATAGGTAGATTAAAGGCAGGTGGTTGTTCACTGTACTGTTCTGTCAAGTCTTCTGTAGGTTTGAACATTTCAAAATCCCAAGTTCAAAATTAAAAGAAAAAAGTTAAACACCCAAGGATACCTCCAACCATAGGCCCAATGTCTTTCGATTTTAACTTTGCAGATGGATTATTTGTTTCAAAGATTGCTAAATTATAGCAAAGAGTGCTGTGTCTAAGAATCTCAAGCCTTTCTCCTCTAATCCTTTTCACTTTCTTTCTTTGTAAAAATTTTCACATTGTATTTCAGCCATGTCCTCACCAACTTTCATCAATAAATTAATGGCATTTTTCACAAGAGATGTTCTGCAGACTTTGGAATTTTTCATCTAGAAGAATTGGATTCACAGATGGAACAAATAATCACACAAGTGTGAATTTTCGGTAGTGTGTGCAATGTGAATCAACAACGAACAATCAACCCAATAAGGGAAGGAAAGGGAGAGTTCTCATTAACCAGGAAGAAGGGGCAGCATGAACACAGGCCCAGGGGGAGACAGGACCAAAAGAAGACCCATGAAGCTAGAGCGCCAAGGGGAAGATGGCTCAAGATAAACTTTTTAGAAATGAGTAGAAGTCTTATCTTCTGGTCTTCAGGGCAATGGGAAGCTACTGAAATATCTTTGAAAAACAGTTGACATAAACAGACTTGTGCTTGAAGACCTTACTCCATCCTTGTTGTGGAACTGACTCAGGGGACCCCAGTGGGTGTGGACAGACCTACCACAAAGGCTCGACATAGGTAATTTGGTTCAGGAATTTACAGCAGTTCAGTAGAGAGAAGTATACTAATTCATGACTCGATTTACAAAATTAAAATGTCAGGCAATATTAGTATAGTCTGGGTTTCAATGGAGGTTCAGATAGACGTGAACTAACTCAAGAAATATACAGAAGATAGAGTCATCAGGAGTTGGCAATGGGCTGGAAATGAAATTTGAGGGGAAGGGAGGTATTGGGAACACCAGATTATGTGACTCACAATATATCTATCAGCACATTAAAGTTTCCAATAAATCCTATCGCAAAGAAACCAGGCTTACTATCTAATCCAACATTTGCCAAATTTATATGAACCCAGAATCCCCCTTTTATTTAGTAGCTTCCTGGGAATACACATCACACAACTCTTGAGTTCACCTAGGATTTGCTCTTTTATTTTGAACAATTCCAAACATTCTTCACTTTTCTTTAAACCCCTGTTTAAAGTCTTCAAGGCCTGCCATAGGAAAATACCACAGGTTTCAACCACAGAGATTTATTTTCACAGTGTTGAAGGCTAGCAGTCCAAGATCAAGGACCATAGGTTTGGTTCCTTTTAAGGCCTCTCTCTGTGGCTTATAGATGGCCACCCTCCTGCTGCCTCCTCACAAAGCTCTCTCTCTTGGTTGTGTGTGCCCTACCTTCCACTTCGAGGGATACCAGTGTTCAGCCCTGATGACTTCACCTGATGGCTTTATCTAACCCTGATTTTCTCTCAAAAGTCCCACCTTTAAACACTGTAGGCAGACTGAATTTCCTCCCTCTTAATGCCTCACAACAGGGATGAAACTCCAACCTGATTTTCAGAGAGGACAAACCATATTCTAAACCATAGCATCGAGGAGCTGGGGGTTAGCACTTCCAATTGTGGATTTTGAGAGGACAGAATCAGCCTGTAACAACCCCAAAGGCACAAAGTTCTTATCCAGAGCCGGTGCCATCATTGTCCCTCTACACCCTACACCACATATAAGCACTGGTGGTCCTGTGTCATTAACCCTAAAACTTCTCTATCATTAGTGCTATCCATGGTGAATCACAGTACATGCTGCAGTAAGACATCCATTCTGCAAGGCATGGTGGTACATGCCTGTAATCCCAGCATCTCAGGAGGCTGAGGCAAGAGGATCATGAGTTCTAAGCCAGCCTCCGTGACTTAGTGAGGCCTTGTCTCTAAATAAAACATTTTATTAAAGGGTTGGGATGTGGCTCAGTGGTTATGCACCCTTGAGTTTAATCCTCCGAACCAAAGAAAAGTTATCTATCCTTACTCAAATTTCTTATTAGTAAACCCAAAACATACCAACAAGGATAAGCAAAAAAGGAGCCAACAGCAGTCCTGAGAAACTCTATACCAGACAGCAAAGGTAAAGATGTGAGTGGAGAAGAGAATGCGTCTGGATAAAAATCAAAATTAAAATTCTAACCAGGTGAGACCAGCATTTCACCTTGAAGCAGAAGAGCTCCTACACCCAGGCAAACAAACTGTCTGCCCCGCTAACTGTGCCCACAGTACTGGGGTCCAACATCCACATGACATCTTTACATGTCAGGGGAACAAGCACCTTGTGAGAAGCATGAGGACTAAATGTAAGTTCTTACTCCACTCTGCCACTTCACTCTTTCTCACCCTAGTGGAATGGCTGAGATTATATTGGTCGATTCTCATATCTTTAAAAACAAAATCATTTTGCACATGTAAAAAACTATGACACCCCAATGTCATCTGACTGGCAGAATAGTTCTATGGTCTGAATGTTTGTGTTGAGGAGGCAGGGGATTTGCAAGGATGGTGGAATGTGATGGACATCATTATCCAAAGTACATGTATGAAGACACAAATTGGGTGTCAACCTACTTTATATTACAAACAGAGATACGAAAAATTGTGGTACATATGTGTAATAAGAATTATATTGCAAAAAAAAAAGTACATGTATAAAGACATGAATTGGTGTGAACATACTTTATATACAAAGATATGAAAAATTGTACTCTACATGTGTAGTAAGAATTGTAATATACTCCATTGTCGTGTATTTAAAAAATAAAATCAATTAAAAAAATAAAAAGATTGTAATAGTAAACAGCACAAGAAGATGAAATGCTCCATCTTTTTGACATAGCTAAAATCCAATGTAAAATCTGCATGTAAAAGTTTGAATCCTGCTTTTTGAAAAGTTTACGATTATTTAATAAATAAATCTTCCAGACTTAGCTGATAAAAGTACATCACACATTGTTCCAGGTGGACACCATTGCTTTTATTGCTTATGTATGCCTTAAATATTGCACAGGATGTACTTTTACTTAATTTTTTTCATTGATATGGATTTCAAATGTAGCTGGACATTCTGTACCTTTTTTCTGTCAATGCTAATTACCTACATTTCTCTTGTTTGTTTAATGTAATTTTTATTAAATTTTATAAAAAACATTGTGCTAAATACAAAAAAAACCAATCCCTTGTTGAAGTCCTTATCCCCAGGGTGATGTTAGTAATAGAGATGGGAACTTTGGGGATGATTGTCATGAAAGGGATTGGTGCCTTCCTACAGAAAGATGACAGAGCCAAGTGTCTCCTTCTGCCATGCAAAGGCACAGTTGAGAAGGCTTATCTATGAACTTAGAGAGGGGCCCTTGCCAGATACCATATTTGGCACTTCGATCTTGGACTTCCTAGCCTCCATGACTCTGAGAAATAAATTTCCATTGTTTGTAAGGCCATTCTGTTTATAGAATTTTGCCATCTCATTCCCAACAGACTAAGACAATAGGTCAATCAAAATACCATGAAAATATTATGTCAGCAACTCCTAAAATCCACCTAAGAGGTGAATATTTTACATAAAATACAATTATACATTCTATAATCCTCCACCAGACCCAGAATCACCTTCAGGTTTCACATTGTTTCTGGTTTCAGGCAAGCTTTTAAACGTCATCACATCATCTTTAGTGGAATTGAGTCCCAAATGAGTCACAAGCCAATAAAAACTACCTGCTTATTTGCTAATTAGATACAATTTATCTTAAGGAAGGAATCAAAAGGAATTTTTTTTTCTCCTAAATTCTATTAAATCTGAGAGTCCATCTCCTGCTTTTGGGGCCTGGATGCTAGCCATTACATTATTTTATGAAATATGTCTACTCTATTATTCCAACTTGACAGGCAAATGATGCTAGGTTTGTACATCAGAAAGTTAATTCCTAGACAGGCATGGTGGGGCACACCTGTCATCCCAGCAACTCAGGAAGCTGAGACAGGAGGATCAAAAGTTCAAAACCAGCCTCAGCAACTTAGTGAGACCCTGTCTCAAAATCAAAATTAAAAAAGGGCTAGGGATGTGCCTCAGTGGTTATGTACCCCTTGGTTCAATCCCCGGCACCTCCTCCTCACCAAAAAAAGGAAAGGATAGAAAGAAAGTTAATTCTAAAAAGAAATCGTTTGACCTGGGAGTACGAGGAAACCACTATCCTATCTCAAGAGCAGTGCAGGGATCCTTGGAAACAAGAGGAGTGGCATTGATTTCCCTGAACTTGTTTGACATGGGGTTAGTATTGCTAGTCTAGTTCCATTAGGTTCCCCCTATAAACAGCCAGTAGCAAGATACTATTACATGAATTAGGTTTGAATTATGCCTCTATCTATAACACAGCACTAAGTTAACTGGAAACTGACATGTGCTCATTCAAGGCAGACTTAGTCCCTATTTTTTTTCCTAGTACAATCAGCCCTTCATGTTCATGAGCTCCATATCTGTGGATTAAACCAACTGTGGATTAAAAATATTCAAGAAAATTATGCTTGTATTGAACATTATAAACTTCTTTTCTTTGTCAATATTCCATAAACAGTAGAGTATAACAACTCTATAAATGACTGAAATATTTGGAGAAGTGTGTAGGTAATTTGAAAATACTAGACCACATAAAAGGACTTGACCAACATAAATTTCTGGATACATGGGGCGCTGCTGGAACCAATCCCCCACAGATACTGATGGACAACAGTAGATATTTACAAAATTCATATTCTTTTTAGTGCTGCCATGTCTATACCGTGGCTCCTGAGATCTCTTTAGTTCAAATCCGCTCCTGCCTCTTCCCCACTTTGCCATTTTATCAACTAAGATGAAGTTCAAAGCCTCTGACTCTTGCTTGGTGATGATAGTTTTCTCTCTGCCGTCTTCTTACACAGCCTGGTAATTACATTGTTCATTTACTAGTTTCACACACAACCAAACCAATCCCAAACATGCCACCAAGCAGCCTTCAGGGAAATGTATTCCAAAAAGCTTTACTGAAACCACTTATTTATTGACATTCAAAGACGTTCAATCATTCTGCTGAGCAACAAACACTTGGGCCAAACAAGAAACAGCCCGTCTTTCAAACACCTAACCTTTGTCAAAGGTTTATTGAGAAAGGAAAGCCACAAAAGAGCTGGAGGTGCCAAACTCGGGCAGCCTTTGTCCTGTGCCAGGTGACAGTATCATATTGCATCAAATATGAGCATATAAAAGAGAAAAAAAGCAGGCTTCTCTCTGTGGTGAAACTGGATTAAAGTTACTGTTCCTTTTTTGTGGATTATTATATGTATCCTCTTTCTAAAATGTTATTTCCCTTCTTCTGCTTGAGTGCCTCACCCCTAAAACATACACACATGCGCATGCGTGCGCATACACCTGTCCTCCTACCTTCTTCACATATTTGATACATGCTACTGATTTGCTGTCAACGAAGTTATCTTCCCCCTGGACTCCTGTTTGTTCTAGTTCCTGGCTGACCAGAGATTTTTTTGTTAAACAACAATAAAAGCTCTTACCAGTCTGCATGAGGACATGTGTGAGGTAATCCCGGTGACTGGAACAGCCCAGATGATCCAGAAATGGGCTCCACGGTGTCAGAAGTTGATGGTTGTCATTACTGAAATGGAGATAATACTTGTTTTATGATCTGTGTACGAAAATAGGGCAAGACTCACGTGAAATGCTTTGCATGTTTTGAGGTAGATGTTTCTTTGCCCAGAGGTTAATAAAATACTTCAAAAGGGCACAAAAAGATTAGCCACTTACCTTTTTACCAGTAGGAACATTAAAAGCCACAAAAAAAAGTTGCCAAGTATAAACCACACCCACCACCTAGGCTTTATGGTTGACATTTTCCATGTTGTATTGGTCCTCGATCTAGTCATCTAACCAACCTTTTTATTCATTGATCCATCTTTTTCTTAAAGGAAAATGCATTTCAGAGTATGTTGCAGACATCAGTTCACTTCATCCCTAAACACTCAATGTGTATTGCATTAACTATGAACTTAGTTTTTATTTGCAGTTACCATTGTTCCTTTTCTCTTTATCCTTCTCCTTCTTATCTGCCCTCTTCTCCTTCCTCCTCTGGTATAATTTACATACAGTGAAATGCCCAAATTTATGTCATTTGGTGAGTTTTGACAAATGTGTACCACAATTAAATGTCAATGTCAAAATCTAGAAACCCTACTTTATGGTAAAAATTGAAGATGTTAAAATGGGCTTCTGAATATGCTTTAGGCTTGAGGGGAAACTCTGCCAATCTAGGGAAGTTGATGGATCCCCATATCAGAGGGATAATTTTAAATGCCTAAAGTAAAATACATAGGATTACAAAGGAAATAGTTATCAGTTTTTAAGTGATGATATAGTAGTATATCTTTCTTCTTTATAAATGCACTAAAGAACAAGATCTAGTAGTAAATCTAATAATGTCCATGAATTTAAAGTTGTGGACATAAATAATTTTTTGAGATCTGCCACAACTCCAGTGTGATATAAAAATATCTAGAATTTCTACTAGAGACAAAGTCACAAAAACTTTTTTTGATGCTTTAGTTTAGTGCTTACATTCAGAATGAAAGGAAATGCTAAATTTTAGAAAGCATTGAAAATGGAGACATGACTTTCTCTCATTTTACTTCAGTTACTCTCAATTCTATCCATGAACCTCTTCAGAGCTCTATACAATCCCACATAAAAACTCCTATGTTTGTGGTAATTACTATCACCAAAGAATGACCATTATCTGTGATCATCCTTTCTTCTTTCCCTCCTGCTACAAGTAAAATAAGCCAAATCCAAAAACCCAAGACCATATGTTTTCTGATAAAAACATGTTGATCCATAATAGTGGGGGGAGAAAATAAACTTTGGATTGGGCAGAGAGGAGTAATGGGAGAGGAGGGGGTGTGGAGGTGGTAAGGAAGGCGAAATGAGACAGACGTTTTTGTCCAATATACATGAATGATTACCCTAACAGTGTGACTCCTATGCCATGTACAGCCAGAGAAAGAGAAGTCGGGCTCCATTTGTGTAAAATCTGTCAAAATGAATTCATGGGTCATGGATACCTAATTACAAAAAAAAAAAAAAAAATCAATACAAAAAACTTCCAGGCTCCTTTCTTTTTTTTTTTTTTTTTTTTTTTAAAGAGGGGGGAGAGAGAGAGAGAGAGAGAGAGAGAGAGAGAGAGAGAGAGAGAGAATTTTTTAATATTTATTATTTTTTAGTTCTCGGTGGACACAACATCTTTATTGGTATGTGGTGCTGAGGATCGAACCCGGGCCGCCCGCACGCATGCCAGGCGAGCGCGCTACCGCTTGAGCCACATCCCCAGCCCCCAGGCTCCTTTCTTATTATGAAAGTTGAAAAGGTTCCGCAGGCCCCAGAGATGACCACTGGTAGCCATCGGTTACTCTGACCTCACAAGGAGCCACTGTGATGGGCTTTCAAACACCGGCCATATAAGAGGGGGCCTGCAGCTGGGTTATTCGTCCATAAGTACAGGAAGCTCTTGGTGGTGACCTGTCGGACTCCCAGATAGATAGTGGTTGGCAGTTGGTGGTTAGTGGTTTGGTGGCTGGTGGTTTCGGTGTTTGCTGTTGTTTTTTTGATTTGGGCTTTTGTTTGTTTATTTTGTCTTCTGTCTTTTGCTTGTTGGTTTTGTTCTTTTGTTTGGATTTGTTATTTTATATTATTTTTTTAATTTATTTTTATTTTATTTTTAATTTATTTTTATTTTATTTTATTTTATTTATTTTATTTATTTATTTTTATTTTATTTTATTTTATTTTTCATTTATGTATTTATTTATTTATTTATTTTTTGAGTGAGCGTCCTTAGTTGGATCCTTAGTTGGTGTTCCGGCTCTAGGATGCAGTCAGAGTAGTGAGAATAGTGTAGGGTCACAGGAGCCCAGCTCCTGCTATGAGTCGGCCCTCACCGACCATTACCAGGTGGTGAGGGAGCTTGGGGAGGGGGGCTTCAGCCATGTGTTACTGGCCCGCCATCTCCTCACCGGGGCAGAGGTGGCAGTGAAAGTGGTGTACAAGACACAGAGGAAAGTGCCCGTCCTCTCCGAACCGGAGAGGTTGATGGCCCTGGATCACCGCAATGTGATCCAGCTCTTCCAGGTCATGGAGAGCCCAAGCACCGTCTACATGGTCATGGAGCACGTAGATGGGGGAGACCTGTGGCGCTACATCCCGGAGGTCGGTGGCCTGCAGGAGGATCAGGCCCGCCTGGTGTTCAGGCAGATCCTGCGTGCGGTGCGCCACTGCCACGACAGGGGCATCGTGCACCTGGACCTGAAGCCGGACAACGTGGTGGTGGACATCAGGGCCGGCAGCGTCAAGCTCATAGACTTCGGCCTTGGCGCCACCTTCACGCCTGGGCAGAAGCTCAATGGCTTCTGGGGCACTATCCCATACCGTGCCCCTGAAATCATACGGCACCAAGAATACGAGGGTCCCCCAGCGGACGTCTGGAGCCTGGGGGTCACCCTGTTTCTCATGCTCACAGGGAGACGCCCATTTAAGGCCAGGGTCGCCAACCGCCTGCAGGACGTCCTCATGGAGGCCAGATATTACCTTCCCAGGTACCTTTCCCAGGACGCCTGCAGCCTCATCCAGCAGATGCTGAGGCTGGACCCCAGGCAGAGGCCCACCCTGGAGCAGGTAATGGATCATCCATGGCTGAGCCAGGGCAGGGAACCCTCGCCCAATCCTTGCAGTGACCCACACCCCAGACACCCAGACCCCGCCATCATGACCATCATGTTCGACATGGGTTACGACCCCTACCACGCCTGGGTGTCCCTGGACCAGCGAAAATACGACGAGGCCATGGCCACCTATCTTATCCTCCAGCACCTGAGAACCCAGGCCGCGGCGGGGTGGGCGCTCCAGGCGAGGCCTGTGCGCAGAAGGTTGGTGGTGGGGCCTCGCCCAGGCCCCGCGGATGCCCCCGGCCTGCGCCCCAGCAGGTGGTGCGCCAGCGAGCCTGCCCATCCAGTGCCCTGGGAGCGCCAGCCCCCAGAGGAGGCCAAGCAGGCAGAGAACAGCGACGCGGTCAGTGCCAGTGTGCCTGACATTCCTCTGCGCTGCTTCCACGTGGGCACAGTCCCTCCCAGCCCAGCCTCCCGAGGTGACCCTGTGCCCCGCAGGTCCCAGGACCCCTGGCCCAGCCTATGGAGGGTCCTCTGCGGGTGTGTGGCAGAAGGTCCCAGCTCCTCCTCCCAGGAGTTGTCCTCAGGCCAATCTGCTAACAGCGGCCGGGGTTGAATAGGGGTCACCAGGAGGATCGCCACCTGCCTCCAGCAACTGTGCTGCTGCTTGCCCTGCTTCCGCGGACTCCGCTCCAGAAGAAGAGCGGCACCAGGGCAGGGAGGCCACAGGCGCCCTAGGTATCAAAACAGAGTGGCCCCAGTGGACGCGCCCTGAGGAGGCACACGACCAAGGGACAGCCAGAAGACCCCGATCTCCGAGCAGCCTGACCTCAGAGTCGGCACCGAAACAGCTGCAGCACTGAGGGACGCCCACTGGCCTGGGCCTCCCTGTGTGGACTCCAGCCAAGAGCTTGTCGGCCTCCACCACCACTCTCTCTGCCCCCACCTGCCACAGACACCAGAGACACTTCCCTGGGACATTTCCCCTGCCCTGCTCTTCCCCGGCCTTCCTCCTGGGCTTCTGGGAAAGGAGCGATGGTTCCTCATCAATTTCTCTTTCTCACCCATTGTATAATAAAATTGATTTTTCAAAGACTATTTTGTTTTGCTTTGTTTTAAGAGGGAAGGCTTGAAAAATAGAGATAAAACTTAAAAAGGAAAAACCAAAACCAGAGAGGCCTCAGGGCAAAAGCAGGAGCCCAGCAGATGTCCTGACCACAGCCTGGACCACTGGGCCTCCCTCTGCTGTTCTGTGTAGATAGAGACTCGGGTACCTTCAGCCAGTGTAGGTGGGGACTCACATGCCTTGACCTCGTGTAGACGGAGATTCTCTCCTTGAGCCACTGTAGACACGATTCTGTTTTAGCAGATTGCTTTGGACACAAAGGATCCCTCTCCTGCTCTTCAGGCCCCTCCCTGAGATGTGTGGAGAGGGTGGGTGGCAGGTGTTAGAGAAGACTCGTCTGGAAAACCACTGGACTCCAGAGTGTCTGTGGCACCACCTCCATAATCCCACGGGCAGGGAAGCCAAAGGAGGGCCAGTGGGCGGGGTGGGCCCTCCTGCAGTGATATTTGGTTGTGGCACCAGCACACAGTGCCACCTCCAAACCCAACATCTCCTCCTGGCTGCTGCTAAAAGATCATGAAGGTGAGGGGTGAGCTCAGGGTTCAGCATGGCTTGTGTCCTCATAGGGAGGCCAGGGCAAGTTTGATTCAATGTGACTTTGGTTGTTAGGGGACTGTCTTCTCTCCTGTTCAGGGGATGTCTGTAGTAAACATTTGAGTTTTCTTACTTCTCACTTTGGGTATGTCCTAGAGGAATTTCTTGGCAGTTCCTGTGGGGGTTTCATTTCCCATGAGATAGGATCAGCAGCCAGATGGGAGTCTGTGGCAGGGTAATTTCACTGGCGTAGAGAATGCCGCTGCTGTGCCTCTCCATCCCCACCCCCTCAGCCAGTGATGTCACGATGATACACGTGCACACTGTGTTTGATTCCATAGAATAATCTTGGGGTTTTTCTCCAATTTATTCTCTTACCTCTTGTGGAACAAAGGTGGCACTAGCTTTTATAATTGTCCTAGATTTGCTTTACCAGAGATCTTTCTGTCTTCATGGAGATCTGAGTACCCAATCTAATGTGCTTCAGGTCAGCCCCAAGAACCCCCCTCACACAGGCACGTCTAGTGGGGACCAACTCCACTAGAGTGCAGTCAGGCCATGAGGCTCCACCCGCAGGGATGGCAGGTGCAGTTTAAGAGTGCTTCCCAGGGGCTGGTGTTGGAGCTCAGTGGTAGAGCTCCTGAGTAGCATGTGTGAGGCAGTGCGTTTGATTCTAAGCACCACATAAAAATAAATAAAAGTCCATTCAACTAAAAAAAAAATTTAAAAAAAAAAGAATGCTTCTCCAGCATGCTCTAAGACGTGGTTCACTTCCTAGCAGTGCACACGTGCCCACACATACACAGAAACACACGTAAGAATATTTACCCAGCATGGAACAATGGCCTGTGGCTGTGTTTTAATTAACTTCCTCATGTCTTTGGCCCAGACACCCAACAAGAAATAGAGGAGGTTATGTTGGCACACAGGTCATGGTTTCAGTGGTCTCCATGTGTACATTGCTGATTCCATTGCTCTGGGCCCAAGGTGAGGAAGCTCATCAAGGGGGAAAGGCCCAAAGGAGGAAAGGTTCTCTCCTGGGATATTTCCCCCTACCCTTCTCTTTCCTGGCCTTCTTCCTGGGCTTCTGGGATAACGTGGATGATGCTTAATAAATTTCTGGTTTTTACCCAATTGTATAATAAAATCAATGTTCTAAAGGTTGGAGGGGGAGAATAAATCTCTCTCATTGTCTGGGAATTCCTTCAGCTATGTCAAGCAAAATGAAACTTTATTAACTGATTAATTCATGATATTTAAAGTGGGGAGCTAAAGTCTTACAATCTCCTTAAGAAGGGCTGAAGTAGTAAGCTTGGTAATATCAAGAACACCGCCAGGGAACTAGCCCTCAGATAAGCTGCCTTCTCTTGTGCAATCAGAAAGGAGGACTGGAAGTGAGCATTGGAGCCCTTGGTTCCAGGACCCCTTCTATAGCTGAGATTAGTAGGTGAGCTGTGAAAACAGCAGCCCAATTCTCCCACCGTGCTGAATGGGATCTGCATTCTGCTTCTTGACATCTGGTCATTGGAACACTGCTAAAGAAAAATCCAGCGGGTCCACATAGGGCTTGCCAGCAGAAACAGCAGATGTAGCCAGGTGCTACAGGTATCATGAATTAATCAATTAATGAAGTTTCATTTTGCTTGAAATAGCTAAAGGAATTCCTATTTTCTGCCTCACTCCCTTCCACCTTTCTCACAATGCATGTGATGGTCTGGACCTTAGTATGGAGCCCTACATACCAGGTGATTCTGGGAAATGTGGATGAAGAGAGCCACAGCCCACATTATTCCTCCCCCACCTCCTGTCTAAGGTTCTTAATCTTGTGCCATTCCCTCTCCTGTCTGCTAGTAGACATTGCTCAGGTGGTTATCTTGTCCTTTCTTCTGTCTTCAACATCCCCCTTTCTTCCACCTGTCTCTAAACAACTTGCAGACCCTGAAGACAAGCCACGAAAGCAAAGGCAGACAAGTGGGACCAGGTCAGACTGAAACAGCAAAATGACCAGGCAACCCGTAGAGTGGGGGAAAAGATTTGCAAGCCTTACATCTGACTAGTGGTAAATATTTGAATTATGTAAGAAAGACCTACAATTCAATAGCAAAAACAAAAATAAATCCAATTTTAAAAATTGGGAAAGGACCTGATAGACATTTCTCCAAAGAAGACCTACAAATGAACAACAGTTGTACCAAAAGGTGCTCAACATCAGTAATTACCAACTAAATGCAAATCAAAACCACAAGATATCACCTCACACCTGTTAAGATGACAATTATCAGAAAAAAAAAAACAGATGTAATAATGTTGGTGAAGATATGGAGAAACTGGAGCTCTCATGTAGTCACCATAGAAGTTTCTTAAAAAATTATAAGTAGAATCATCATATGATCCACCAATCCCACTTTGAGGCATATATCCAAAAGAATTGAAATTAGAATCTGGAAAAGATATCTACACTCCTATGTTCATTGTAGCATTATCCACAATAGCCAAGATACAGAAACAACTAGATGTTAATCAATAGGAGACAAAGAAAATGTAAAGTGTATGTATAATGGCCAAAAAAAGAAAAAGAAGAAAGAAATTGTGTTTATTTGTGACATGGATTAACCTGGAAGACATTATACTGAGTGAAATAAGCCAGATACAGGACAAATATCACATGGTCCCACTTACATGGGGTATTTAAAATATTCAAACTCATAGATGTAGAAAAAATGGTGGGGCTGGAAAGGGAGGTGGTGGGAGTTGCTGTTCAACAGTTGCAAAGTTTTGGTTATGCAAGATTAGTAAGTTCTAGAACTCTCCTGTACAGTACTGCGCCTGTAGTTAACGATACTGTGTTGTACACATAAAATGTGTTAAGAGGGTGGATGTCATGGAACTGTTCTCACCCCAATAAAATAAGAGCCATGTATTAGAAAATATTTGGGGGCTGGGGAATGTACCTCAGTGCAGAGCACTTGCTTAGAATGCATGAGGCCCCAGGTTTGATTCCTAGCACTACAAAAAAAAATTCATATTTTTCCCTACACTAAATTCTTATATACACTATGATCTCATTTTGGGTTGGAGTGCAGGGGGGACATGTTTGTTTTGTATCATTGTCATGTTTGGGTGGGTGGGGGGGGTTGTCCCAGCTTTTTGGAAGTTTTCAATTAAAAATTTCTCACCATTTTAAAGTACCACATTTCTAGGATTATAGTCTCTGTTAATTTTTTCAAATTTAAGTTACACATATGATACGGTAACACTTAACATAATAATGTAACTATAAATTATTTTGTATGAGTAGAGAAATGAATGAAAAAATTAGGGTACATTTTTGGATGACAGAATTATGGGTGACTTATATAATTTGTGTGACACATCAATGTATTTTTCCATTTTTAATTCAACAAACATGTATTGATCACCTTCTCTATGGGCCAGATATTGCTGAGGACCTGGGATAACAAAAAGGAAGGAAAGCATGTCCCTGAACCAACCATTGGGCTCCTTGACTTGGCACTAGCCCAGTCTTCCAGACCATCTGGGTTGCCAAACAAATCTGGCACAAAAGGGAGAGCTTTCGTGTCGGATCCAAATTTTAAGTACAAGTGAATGTAACCTGAGATTATATCTAATGGGATTATGATAGTCAAAGTACAATATGTTCTTTGACCCTTTGAGATTGACTGGACTGAATGTGTCATGGGAAATGTTCTCCTCTTTGATGTCTTCTCATTCTTAACACCAAATTACATAACATAAAAAGAAAAAAAAAAGAGCTAGAAACAAAGAGTCATGAATCAACCTACAGGCCCAGTGAATCAAATTATGTTCTTTGCATCTGTTTAGAGAAGGTCTATCCAATCCTTCTCTTAACAAACCAGTTGTAGTGGCACACGCCTGTAATCCCAGTGACTCAGGAGGCTGAAGCAGGAGGATCACAAGTTCAAGGCCAGCCTCAGCAATTTATCGAGCTCAAAGCTCCATTTTCACTGTTCTGAGAGTATTAACATGTAATTCTCATAACCATATGGAATAGGTATTATTGTCCTCAGGTTCTGGATGAGGAACCAAGGCAGAGAGTCATCAAGGTAGGAAGTAAGGTTTGAACTGGGCAATCTTCATATTTCTCTAATTCAGAGCTCCTGCCTCACCCCACCCACGGCAGTCCCGTGCTGGTATTATTAAGGACTCCATGTGTTCTTCCTTGGCATGTCCTGGAGTCCTATACTATGAGTGACTTGGCTCATGCTACCAAGATTAACAAAGATTTTACTGCAAAATGCCAGCAGCATTTGTAGTATATTTTTCCTGTGTCCCCTAACCAATATCTCAAGCAGAGCTTAGCTCACCAAGATGGATAAATATTAACTTTAGGTCAGCACCTTATGTCACAGGCCAGAGTCTAAAACAGCAGGGAACTTTGGTCTTTTCCTGTGTCTCCTCTCACGTGGACACAGGACAGAAAAGCAGCCTCAGGTGTCTCTGGACAAATCGTTGGACAGCCATGCTGCCTTATTCTCCTCCATTCTATAGCACTGGATCGTGTCCTTAATATGTAGAAATTTTAACCATGAAAGAATTAGAGCATTCTCTCAACTACCAGATTTCTGTGTGTTCATGTTCAAAAGTACAGGCACATGTCCGAAGGGATACAAGAAACATAAATGTGAGGTCAAGGGTTACTAGAAGTCATCTACTCCAAGTCTCTCCATTTATAAAAGAGGGAGGCAAGCACCCCCAAAATTATGTGCCAAAGTCACATAAATTTTATTTTGATAAAGCCTTTATTTTTAAATAAATTTATATACCCTTACACTTTAAATCGTTTAAAAAGTTGTTCACCAGTTATATGCTAGAATATATACTAGAATATGCTGGTATATACTAGACTATACATACTCCACATACTGGAGTATAGATTTTAAAGTCTGCAAATTTTACAAGGTTTCTTAAGAAAAAGTCAGATGCCCGGGTCACCTGCTGCCCACTCTCTTTCCCAAAGACTAAGTGTGACTCTGCACCTGGCACTTGACTCCATTATCTTCATATTGCATTTGTTTTCTCACCTTCTGTTTTGTTTTATTTTGGAGGTGGGGAGTTGGACATTGTACACTGACTTTCCCCTGTGTAGGATAAGGACTCAGCTCTCCACCTGATACAGTTCCATCTCAATTGTGATGGAACTATTCAATTTACACTATTTGCGTTTTTGTGACTGTAGATGATATTCAGAAATGGGGCACATCCTAAGCTTGAGTGTGTGTGCATGTGTATGTGTGTGTGTGTAAGTGTGCCCATGCTTGTGGGTATCTTTCTAATACAAATTTAACATCCACAGAGTTAATCATTTTCTTTTTGCTTTGCCTGTTTTTCTTGCCTGTGTTTGCTTTGTTTGGGAACCAGGTCTCACTAGGTTGCCCTGTCTGGTCTCCACTTGTGTCAAGTGGTCCTCCTGCCTCTACCTCCAAGTAACTGCAGCTACGGCATGTGCCACCATGCCAGTTTGTACTTGTTTTTAATAAATGTACTTACCTTTCATTCAATACTGAAATGTTTCCCAGTTGTCTAAATAGTCCCTCAAGATATTCAGTAATTCTTTCAATTTTCTATCAAGTATTGCATCAGTCCTATCGATGGCACGCTTATGAGGTCTCTTCTGGAGAACTCTGCCTATGGGTCTGAACTGATTGTCTTACGTACCTGCTCCGTCTCCCATCATCCTTCACTTCATCCTGTGTTAGAGCCCCATTTCTGGGCCTCACATATCTTAGTCCATTTTCTGTTGAGCAATTGATATACCACAGAGTGGGTATTTTATAAACAGGAGAAATGTATTGGGCTCAGGGTTCCAGAGGCTGGGAGTTTAGCAGCATAGCGCCCCCATCTGGAGATGCCTCCTTACTGCATCATAACATGGTAGAAGGGTTGGCAAGCGTGAGAAGACAGAGAACCAGGTGAACTCTGATAGCAGATCCATCCTTGGGCTAACTAATCCACTCCCTCAGGAAGGACACTGATCCATTCATGAGTGATGTGCCCTCATGGCCCACTCACCTCTGAATGGTCCCACCTCTGAATACCTTTACAACAGCTATTAAATTTCAACATGAGTTAGAGAGGAGTTTCAAACCATAAAAGCATATTTTCCTTTTTTCTTATTTTTTTTATTAACCATGTCCTCTAATAGCTTCCTAAGAAAAAGTATATGTGTGTAAATATCATTTAAGACCAGCTGTGTAAAAATACCTGTGTTTTACCTTCCCACTTGATTGATAAAGTGATTGCCTCTAGGGTTCTGTGTTGGAAATAATTTTCACACAGAACCTTTTTCCCTTCTTTGTTTCTTTGTTTTGGTTTTGATTTTTTATTTTTTTTTCTCCCTTCAGAGTCCTGAAGACACTGCTCCCTCATTTCCCGGTTCATTGTGGCCATTGAGATGCATAAACACCATTCCAGTTCCCAGTCCTTTGTGCGTAGTTTGATTTTCTTCTCTGGGTGTTAGTTAGATATTGCTTACCTCAGAGTGGGGAGACTTCACAGTGACACACCTTGGTGTGAGCTGGCTTCTATTCCCTGTGTGGGGCTGTCAGCATCTCCTTCTACATCAAGAAAATCTACTCCAGATTAAGGGTATTTTCTGGAATTATTTTGGTGATGTTTTCTTCTGAGAGTTTTTTTATTTTGTTTTTTCACTTTCTAGATCTCCTGGAATTCCTAATATATTTATCTGCTTTTCTTATCTTTCCTCATCCATTTCTTTGCCTTTTCACTCTAATGTCCTCAATTTTAATGTACATTTCTCCAATGAAGGTCTTATTTCTGCTGTTTGTCTCCTGCCCTCTGTCTTCCTTGTTCTCTCAATTCCCTATTGTTACAGACTCGTGTGGATTCATGATGCAAATACAGACATGAGGTATATATTTATTTTATCTCTAAATAACCATCTTTGAAAGTTTCTTTTTTTTCCTAACCATTTTTGAAAGTGTCTTTTTTCTCCATAGTCCCTGGTTCCTCCAGATTGTTTCTGTTTTCATTGGCTTCACGGTAGTCATGGTGTTCTGCTCTGTTGTAAGAGTAGGACTACAAACTGAAGCTCAGGATGACTTATGAACAGTGAGCCTGGCATCTGACTGGGGGGATGTGTCTTCTAAAATGCTCATTGATGATGACTTTGGCTGTAATGCTCTGGCTGAGCTGGTTGTTAGGGAGCGTCCATGTCACTATCTTTAGGGATTTCCTCCAAGGTTGGTCCTAAGAAAGCTCTTCCAGCCCCTTGCCTAGAGAGTAAGGACCTGGTAGCCAGCATTTGAGGGATGCAGCTGGGAAGCAGATGAAAGGAATCTCTGTGTACTAGGTGCATGTTTACTTTATGCTCCTGTTTCATCTAGTATCCCACCTTCAGTGTTGCCTGCTGTTTCCCCAAGTCAGAGGGCTTCTGGCCTGACCCTCTTCACCAGATAAGTGTCTGGACTTCTGCCGGAGGAGAGGAGGTGGAGTCACCAGATGCTTCCAGTAAGGGGTGCACAAGTGTCAGTTTCTTAAACACATCTCAATCCTTCCCATCTTGGCCTCAGCCTCTTCCTCTGCCACAGTGACCTGATGCTGCCAATCCCAGAGCCTTTGGAGGACCCTCCACTCTCTGTAAATTGGTGCCCACTAGCTCTGGTTCCGCTTTCTCAGGTCCACTGAGAAAATGAGTGGTCAATCATCCACCTGCTTTCTGTCTTCCAAAATGCTGTTGTCGCTCCTTCAGTTCTACTATTAAGTATAGCTGTGTACACACACACACACACACACACACACACACACACACACACACTTACTATATATTATAGTTTTAATAAGTTTCAGGAGAAGGCCCAAACTGATGGTGTGTTCAATCCACCGTCTTTACTTGATGTTCTACCAATACGTGTTTTAATAAGGATGATATGTACAGACATATATCCATGCAGGGGTCCAAGAATACCTAATAATTTTTTAATTAGTGGTGGATTACAAGATTCCAATATAACATTTTAAAAATCTGGTAGAAAAAAAAATAATTTACATGTGACTATAAAGTTTTCTTAAGACCCATTATTATTTTAACAACCAGGTATGTTCCACAGTCTTCGTCCGTTCTCTGCTGCTGTAACAGAATACTACAGACTGGGTAATCTATTAGGGAAAAAAATCATTTCTCATGGTTATAGAGGATGGGAAACTACTGGCATCTAGCAAGGGCCTTCATGCTGTGTCATAGCATGGCAGAGGACACAAATGAGATCATAAATGAGAGGGCAGGAGCAAGAGAAAGCCAGAAACTGAACTTGCTTTTATAACAACCCACCATCATACCAATGACCTTCATCTGCCATGAGGGTTCTGCCCCCACAACCTAAGCATTGCTCAGAGGTCCCACCTCTTGATAATCTTACAGTGGCAATTACACTTCAACATGAGTTTTGGAGAGAACACTCAAATCCTAGGACTCCACCAGTATTCGTCAGTATCTGCTTTGTCCATAGCACTGTAGCAGGTGCTATAGAGCTTATGACCTTCTGTGTTTTACCAGAGGTAAGATCTACTGAATAGGAGATATCATGGCATCCATTATATTTCATATATATATATATATATATATATATATATATATATATGGCTAAGTCATTTATAAATTATCTTAGGCATAGGTAAAAAAAGTTTTTCTTAAACTATAGGTAAAGTAAATACTACCATCTGCTATCTACCAGACAGATAATTTTTGCTACTATTTCCTCAAAAGGGTACTACTGACATTTTGAGTGAGGGAGTTCTTTTGTTGTGCTAGACAATCCCAAGCATTACAGTTTGATTATATATAAGCATTAAATGCCGTTTTAATGCTTATATATAATGTCCTCTGTCATTGAGACACTAAAACTCAAGTCCATTCCCACATTTCTAAGAGTCCCTTATGAGTACTTGATGCCAATACCAGTGATTTCTAATAAAACACTTTGAAACAGAGCTCATTTCCATTTTACAACAAAACACAGAGAGACTCTGAGAGATTAAACGCCTTCTCTATTTAGCTGTTCCCCATAGCTGAAAGAATTTAGAGAGGTTGTATTCATTTGCTTAGGCAGTCTCAACAGAACACCACACTCTGTGTGATTTAAACTATAGACATTTATTTTCTTACATTTGTGGAGGCCTGAAAGTCCAACACCAGGGTTCCAAGGGGGGTTGATTCTTGTGAGGGCTCTCTTCCTACTCCTTACTATCCCTTCACATGGCCTTTCCTTGGTGTGGCCTTGCATATACAAAGAGAGGAAGCTCTCTGCATTTTCTTATAAGGACACTAATCCTAGCAGATCAGGGCCCCACCCTAATGACCTCATTTGACCTTAATTATCTCCATGAAAACTCCATCTTCAAATACTCATTGCATTTGGTGATTGAGATTACAAATTAACATTGTGCAAACAATTTGGCACAGTGGTAGGGCCAGAAAACATGAAGACTGATTAAGGAGTAGATGTTTAAGGAAAAAATGGTGATGATCCATATCTATGGGCAGGAAGAATGGAAAGAGAAGGGAGAAGTCATTGAATAGCCATTCACAGATGAGAACCTGGTGATCAAAAAGTGGTATCAGAGCAGCTAATAGTCCGCACATCCTAGTAACAGGAATGTTTTTATCTTAGTCTCTTTTGTGAGTAACTTATAATTAACAAAAGTTTGCAGGGCTCAGTAGCACACACCTGTAATCCCAGTAGTTTGGGAGGCTGAGGCAAGAGGATCACAAGTTCAAAGCCAGCCTTGACAACTTAGCAAGACATTGTCTCAAAAATTTAAAAAAAAAAAAAAAGGTATTAGACATAGTTCAGTAGTTTATCAGTCCTGGGTTCAATCCCTGGTATCAAAACAATTTTTTTCATCCACAGTTCTGAAGGCCAGGAAGTCCAAGATAAAGAGACAACCAGTATGTGGGGAGGACCTCCTTCCTGCAACATCCCATGCCAGAAGGCAGAAGGGCAAGAGGGGGCCAAACTTGTTCTTTTTAACAGCTGTAATCCCATTCATGATGATAGATCCTTCATGGCCTAATCACATCTTATATTTCCCATGTCTTAATACTGGTACAACTAATTTCAACATAAAATGGAAGAGACCTACATTTGAACTATGGTCTTCTGAAAAATACCATAAAGTTTTTTGTTTGTTTGTTTGCTTGGGTTTTTTTGTTTGTTTGTTTTGTTTTTTTAGTGCTGGGGATTGAACTCAGGTCCTTGTTCATGTCAGGCAAGCACCCCACCACTGAGCTACATCCCCTGCCCAATAATGCTAAATCTTAAGGCTTGAGAATAATCTTTGACTTCTCATTCTGTCTTCCAGGCACACCAGGGCAGGGTTGACTCCGAGCCCTCATGTAGCCCCACCTTATGGCTTTGGTGGGTTCAACCACCATGGCAGCTCTCATGGGTCGGAGCCTCCAGCCTGCAGCTGTTGGCTGGTGGCTCTATAGCTTTGCCTCAGGGGCAGCCCCACCCCACAGCTCCACTGACCCAGTGGGGACTGTCTTCAGTGGGTCCTGTCCTGCCACCAGTCTCTGCCTGGGCCCCAAAGCTGCCCAGTACATTCTTGAGCTGTAGGTGAAGGCGGATACCCCTGCAGCTATTGCATTCTTGCACCTGCAGAATTAGCACCACAGCTGGACCACCAGGATTTAGTGCTTACACTGAACAGTGAGCCACCAGCCACAATGGGGCCCCACTGGGCCCCTGCTGGGGCCGCTAAAGAGCGCTACACCAAGATGCAGAGTACAGACTTAAGGCCCCTGCTGTGAGTGCCCAAAGCCTCTCTCTCCACATGTTTGCTTCCCCCTACCTTGTCACTCTGGGCCTGTGTAGGGAAGGGTGGCACCAGTAATCTCTTGAAGTGCCTTCAGGGTCATTCTGAAGGGTCATTTGACCACACCCTTGGTTTCCCCTTCTGAAAATGCTTTCATTTTTCTCCCACAGGGCCAGCATGATAATCCTTCAAATCCCAGAATACTGTTTCTCTTTTCATTATAAATTCTATCTTGAAGTCATTTCATTCTTCTCAAGTTTTACTACCTGCAGTTGAAAGAAGCCCCGTGGTACCCAGAATGCCTTGCTGCTTAGAGGTACCTTCTGCCAGACCCCCCCAGCTCATCACTGTCTTCCACAGAGCCTCTGGGCTTGGCCCCCTCCAGCCAGGTCTTTGCCCACTTTATAACAAGGATGGCCTTTACTCCTGTTTCCGGAACCTCATTCTTCATTTCTGAGGCCTCCTCACAATTGCCTTTACCACTGTATTTCTGGCCACATTCTCATCCCTAAGAAGTTCTAAACTTCCCTACAGTCCTTCTCTTCTTCTGAAGTGAGACTCAGTATTGCCCTTCACATTCTATTTTGAGCAATCTAAGCTTTTTGTGGCCTATTCTTCCAAATCCTTCCAGCCTCTACCCATTTCTGGGTTTCAAGCCTTCTTTCACATTTTTTGGATATTTGGAATATCAATAACTCACTCTCAGTACCAAGTTTCCAGCTTAGTCCGTTTTGTGCCATGATAACAGGATACCATTGACTGGGTAATTTATGATTAATATTATAATTAAGATTTGCAGTTCTGGAGGCTGGAAAGTCTCCGATGGAGAGACCAGCATCTAGTGAGGTCTTCTTACCAGGTTATCCCATAGCAGAAGGTAAAAGGACAAGAGGGACCAGTACCAGTCTCACCATGAGGATGGAGCCCTCGTAGCCTAATCACATCTTAGAGGTTCCACCTCTTAATATGATTATAATGACAATTAAATTTCAACCAGAGTTTTGGAAGAGACAAATGTTCAAACTATGGCAGTTTCTAACTCAAGGTATGTGAATTTATGTGAGATTGTATCTAATGGTAAAGTTCCATTCATTGGATGGTAATGTGGGGCTCTTTGAAATCATCTCACGGCATGATTTTCCTCATTCTGTGACTTTGAGACCCACAAGTTTAAAAAAAACACACTTTACACCAACACGCACATCTGAAACAGAACTTTCATAGGTTCTAGTTTCAATTGCTTTATAATGAACTATCAAAAAAAAAATGTTTGTTTTGCTTTAAAATGAAAATTTAAGTTGTCAAACCTGCAATTCGGGTAGGACTCCTGGTCTCTGCTCCACAGCCCAGCAGGGACAGGAGAAGCGGTTTAGTGTTGGCCATCAGTGGGAGCTTCATCAGGGCTGGAGGCCAGGTCCTTCCTGGGACTTGGTTTCAAGAGCAAAGTCCTAAGAGGAGAAGGCAGAAATACCGGCACTTTTAGAATCTGACTTCAGAAAACACTCTGTGTCACTTTTGCCATTGTTATGAACTGCATGTTTGCACCCCCTCCAGAATTGCTGGAATCCTAGCCCAAGGTGATGGTTTTAGGAAGTAGGTCCTCTGGGAGATGACTAGGTCTTGCGGGTGGAACTCTCTTGAATGGAACTAATGCCCCTTATAAAAGTGATCTCAGAGAGTACTCCCAGGCAGTCTCCCCTCTCTGTTTCTTGGCCGTATGAAGATACAGCTGTCTGAAACCCAGAAGAGGCCTTCACCAGAACCCAACCATGCTGGTTTCTGATCTCAAACTTCCAGCCTCCAGAACTGTGAGAAATTAATTTCTGTTACTTAGGAGCTACTCAGCCTATGGTCATTTGTTAAAGCCATTCACACTAAGAAAACCATATTCTGTCAGTTGAAGCAGTCACTAAGTTCCACCCAGGTTTGTGAGGAGGAGACAAAGACTCTACCTCTCATTGGTTGAAGTGTCAAGATTATTTTGCAAGAAGAATATTTGCAATAGGAGAAGTTATTTTGAGAATCTATAGAAACTACAATTTGTCACATGCTTGATTACCTTGTACTGTACTGTATGATACTAAACCACACTTATAATATACTGTAGTCTAGCCAGGCATGAAGGCACATACCTGTAATTCCAGCGGCTGGGGAGGCTAAGGCAGGAGGATTGTGAGTTCAAAGCTAGCCTCAACAAAAAGGAGGCGCTAAGCAACTCAATGAGACCCTGTCTCTAAATAAAATACAAAATAGGGCTGGGGGTGTGGCTCAGTGGTTGAGTGTCTCTGAGTTCAATCTCTGGTACCAAAAAATAAATGAATAAAAATTATATATATATCATATATATATATATATATATATATATATATATATATATATATATATACATACATATATATAAAATACATATAGTGTATACAAACACACACACTAGTCTAAACAGTAACATTCTGATATATTCAGCTTATTTTTTAATACCAATGATTACTCACTAGATAATGTTAAAAATCCACTACTGGCTCCCCATCCTCAGCTTGAAAAACACTGCCCTATGCAATTGTGAAATAAGAGACAGTAGTCCAAAAAAAATCTCTTCTATGTTGGTAAATAGTTTTTATAATAATAAATATGGGGTTTATTGAAATATAACAAAAAGATTAAAACAAAAATATTTTAAACAAAATAAACTTGACCTTTTTTTTTTATAACTATCGATCAGAGCAAAAGTTGGCAACTCAGCTGAGTTCATTTTCAATTTCATCGAATTTTACATCAGTAGTTTAGACCAAAATAAGCTTCTGATTACTAGTACAAACCATGATGCTTCTATAAACTTTAAAACAGAAAATGTCTTTTTAAAGTTATCACTATCGTGTATATAATCAATTGATTATAACAGTCTTTAAGTTTTATTTGTTTTCTACATATTCATACAAAGAAAATCTTTTGTGTGGACTTCAGGTCCTTGAAACCAGGTGTCTTAGCATGGAGGCTGTGCTATGGAGGCCAAATGAAGAGTAATCTAAGTCCTTGCTCCTCTGAACCAATAGCATGAATATCTCATCAAAGTGTATTAGAAGGGTAGAATTTGGTGCCAACCTGAATATGCCAAATATAAACCTACATTTAACAAAATGTCCCTGCAGACTCCTGAGCACATCCAAATTTAAATGGTAGTGATCTAAAATCAACATTTCCCAAGTGTTTGGATCATGCAACCTGTCAGTAAAATTTGGCATGAATCACATGTTGATGTGTGATGTTTGTACACAAGATTGCTGTACTAGTATTTTATAAAAATAATATGCACCAAATAGAAATTTTTAAAAGATGAGCTGAAGAGATGTCAGTAGGAATTTAATAGTTTTCTCCCAATCCCCAGTATTAAATGTTAATAGCTTCCAGAGGTACAAGCACCCCAACTAGAACACCTTCTGGCCCTCACTCCTAGCTCTGCTACCAAGTCACATTGGCCAATCACACATGAATACACCCATGACACACTCAAATGAAGCACACAATTCACCAAGTTTCATGCATTTAAAATTCTTTCTCCTCTTTAAAAGCAAATACTTGTTGATATACTTAGCAGACCATTGAATTTTGTCTTCATAGAAATTAATTACAGATTTTAAGAAACTCTGATACCAGTATTGGTTGTGGAAAAAGAATAAAAACATATTTGCCTTTGAGATGGTATGATGACATAAACTTTCAATAAGAGAGTTTAAAAATAATCTGCATTTTCTGATTCTAAGGATTATCATCTAGCCATTAAAAATTATAAAGTGCCCATGAAACTTTTTTATGTGGGAAATACTCAAGGTATATTTTAAGTGAAATATAAAAGAATGGAGAATGATATTGACCAAATTTATATTGTCATATATATTATGTGTGTGTGTGTGTGTGTGTGTGTATGTGTGTGTGTGTATGAACGTGTAACAGCAAAACCCACCATTGTGTACAACTATGATGCACCAATTAAAAGATGTGGAAAACAAATAAAAATAATAGGTTAAAGAAAAAAGAAAAGAAGGTAAGAAGGGAGAAAGGAAGACAGGCTAAGATATCTACCAACTTAATGGTAGATATCTTTTTTGTTTAATAATTTTAGTTATAGATAGACACACCATCTTTATTTATTTATTTTTCTGTGGTGCTGAGGATCGAACCCAGTGTCTCACACATACAAGGCAAGTGCTCTACCACCGAGCCACAGCTACAGCCCTAATGGTGGCTATCTTTAAATGGTATTTTTATCTAATCTATATTTTCTAACTCTTTTGCAACGACCATGTATTCTTAGAGTAATAGGTTAGTCACTAGCTATGACTTCACTGGCATGCCTGAGCCTTGTAGACAGGGTTTCATGTGCTATCTGTGTTTTCCTATGTAGGTAATCAGAAATGTATTCCTGTATGTTATAGGAAGATATATATATAAACATTCCAGGCTCGGTCCTTTCAGGCCGCTATCAAGTTACCCAAGACTGGGTGGCTTAGAAAACATTTATTTTCACAATCCAAGGTTGGGTGCCTGCATGGTTGGGTGTTTGGTGAAGACCTTCTTTGGGTTATGTCCTCATATGGCCTTTCTTGGTGGGCATGCAAGTCAGAGAGAGCAGAAGTGGTCTGGTTTCTCTTCCTCTTTTTATGGAACTCTGCCCCTGACCTCATCACCTCCCAAAAGTCCAAAGGTTCTACCTCCTAATATCATCAACTTGGGGTTAGGCCTTCAAGGTGTGAATTTTGGGGAGTCAGGGGAACACAGACACCCAGACCTTGCATTACCTTCACAGCTAAATTAGCAACAGCATTTCAAAGAGAGAAAATGGCAAAGAATGAGGAGTGAGGTGTAAAGTGGTTTCCTTCTTTAAAATGCTTTGCCTATATTAGATTATTCCATGAGGCCATGTGAGAACAGGAAATGTATTCTTTTTTGAGGGGGTGGGAGTGCACAGGATACCAGGGTTTGAACTCAGGGACACTCGACCACTGAGTCACATCCCCAGCCCTATTTTGTATTTTATTTAGAAACAGGGTCTCACCGAGTTGCTTACCACCTCACTTTTGCTTAGGCTGGCTTTGAACTCGTGTTCCTCCTGCCTCAGCCTCCTGAGCCACTGGGATTACAGGAGTGCACCACAGACCCAGCAGGAAATGTATTCTTAATGCACTAGTTATCTGCTGCTGCATAACAAATTATTCCAAAACTCAGTGGTTTAAAACAGCAGTCAATATTTCTCGTTTCCAATAGTTTCTGAAGGTCAGGAATGAAGAGTGACTCAGTTGGGCCTTACCAGGGGCCTCTCATAAATTTTCAGTCAGATGTGGGCTTACTGGAGTGGAGTCTGTACTTCCAGCATGGCTTGAGCTGGTTCTTCCCATGGGAGCCTCTCCACAGGGTTGATTTCATGTCTTCACAACATGCAGCTGGTTCTCCCAGAGCAAGCAATGTCAGAGACCTTAAAGAAGCCAAACTTTCCCAACCTTGACAATCTCACTGTCACTTCTGCCTGGTGGCATTTGTCACAGGCAGGGCCATCCCAATCCTGACTCACTCCAGCAAGGGGACAGATAAGGACATGACACCAGAAGGGCCATTGGGGCCATCTTGTAAATTTGGCACTAAAATTATTTCTTAACTCTGGATGCCTTGAATCGTCAGAGCTGAGGTCCTTCAGCTTTCCCCTTCCTTCTCTTTTTAGCACTATCCCCACCCTCTTCCAGAACCCATGATCCCCTTTCACACTTCTTAGACAGTCATGAGTGGGGGCACTGGCCTCCCTCAATATCACCTTAGTTATTGGCTTAAATTCCTCTAGGAAGGAGGTATTTATTGAACTACCACAGATGCTTATGAGGTGTGGTGGCCTCCAAGATGGCCACAGAACTGGCTGGTAAGGGCCAAACTGCACTTAACTTAAAGACAGGTCTTTAGGGCATGGAAAAGTCAAAGTATATTGGATTAAACATGGACAACAGAAGTTGCAGGCAAGCCTGGGTTGGGCAAGAACTAGCCGCTCTTCAACACAGTCCCAGTCAGGATATAATGAAAGCAAGTATAGAACAAAATTCTCCACATAGCTATTTTAAACTGCCTTGATTAGCAAGTAAACCCAAAACAGTATGTCAACCTATTCTGTAAACTTCAAGTCTGAAGTCTTTATTGTTTTGTTCTAACGGCACCCTACAGAAAAGACTTGGTCATCCCTTGGTATCTATGGGGAACTGATTCCACGAGCCCTCTGGATACAAAAGTCAGACGCTCTAGTACCTTGTCTAAAATGGCATAGTATTTGCATATAACCTATGTACATCCTCCTATATAATAAATCATCTCTAGGTTACTTTTAGTACTCAGTACAATGCAAATACTAAATAATTAGTTGTTTTAGTCTATCATTTAAGGAATAATCACAATAAAAAGTTTGTTGTTGTTGTTGCCATGATCAGCGCAGGCAACAAAAAAAGACACAACTTTTTTGGCAGAGGAAGATCATTTTTTTTATTTTCTCACCTTTTTATTGGTGCATTATAGTTGTACATAGTGATGAGATTTGTCATTATGTATGGATACACACGCACAATATAATTTGACCAATACCACTCCTGAGCATTTAGAATTTTTTTGATTCAGAGTTATTTGAGCCTGCAGATTTGGAGGCTTCCTGTACTTGGGTCAGCTTAACAATATTCTAGACATAGCGTCCTAACACCCTCAACAGTCAGCATCAGGTACCCAACAACCAATCCACTGAAGGTCACAGGTCCAGTACCTAGCTTCACCTCACACGCAAGCATCTAGACTTCAGTTCATTAGATTCTTCTCTCTTACAGGCCAGGGAAGTCCACATGCATATCTGAATCCCATCAGTGGTGTCTGTTTTTTAAGTCTATGTTCCTACTTAGTAGGCCATTAATTTCACCAATAGAAACCCATTCATTAGTTCCTGTCTTACTTAATGGATCACTGGAGTATCACTTAATAATCACTTCTATGTGCAACTGTCCTGATTAGATACTAGTTGATCACTCCTGAAATGTTCATTTCTTAGTACCCTAGGGTGCAACAAACTAAAATTTATACATATGTAGCATACTCTTTAATGGTAAATTATAGGTCAAAGCAAGGGAGACCTATAAATTCTTAGCCCAGACTGTGGATGCAGGGGGAACTAAGTTGAAGACTGATTTACTATCTCACTAGAATCCAGTACCGTGTTGTTTTGTGATTAGTTAGCAAATTGTTCCATGTGCTGGATTTACCTTTCTAATCAGATTATAAATTTCTTGGATAAAGCAAATCATATAGACTTTTTTATTCTTCTGCAGTGGCAAACACAGAGCTAGATACATATAGCTCCAGAAAAGCCGCCTTTTTTTTTTCCTGGTATTAGGGATTGAACTCAGGGAACTCAACCACTGAGCCCCAGCCTTTTTTTTTTTTTTTTTTTTTTTTTTTGTATTTTATTTGGAGACAGGGTCTCACTGAGTTGCTTAGCACCTCCCTTTTGCTGAAGCTGGCTTTGAACTCGTGATCCTCCTGCCTCAGACTCCCAAGTTGTTGGGATCACAGGCATGTGCCACTGTGCCTGGCTAGAAAAACCTTCTTAAATCATTAAAATTCGTGGCAACATCTTACAAAATGTTTGATCCTTTAGGAATCTTATTTACTTTGAGATTCTAAAGTACCTCTATAAACTAAAAACCTAATGATGTTAAACAATTATCTGACAAGCTTGTAATGATTCAGGACAACTTAGGATTACAATGAGTGATATAAATGGTGTATATACATTTGTGTAAGTATTTTTTCCCTCATATCAGTTTATAGCCTTGGTTCCAATCTCTTAAGCTTCACGAATTACAAATCAAAATATGCTAACATAAATAGTGACATTTGGCTTCATTCCAACTTTTTAAATTGAATTTGTCTATTTGTACTAAGTTTAATTGCTTAAAGCACCAAGTCCAGAAGATGAAAGTTAGCACTGGATTTGTTTTCGTTCTGGGTACTGGCTGAAAACGAATGGTCTAAAAGCACTGTAATATTGGATTTTGAAGAGCTTGGACTAAAGGGATTGCTTATTGCCACTCAGGTCCTCAGCAAGGAAAGGTACACAGCTCTTAGTATTTAGTGTGTAATCAGGCACCTTGAAGCCACAGCCAGGAGAGCAGAGTGTTTGGTTTTGTTATGCAACAGCAGCCAGGCACAGCCACTCAGCCACCCTGCGCCTGCCCCTGCCCTGCTCAAGAGGGCCCTCAGCTGTGTTTCCTGCTATGTTTTTAACCATTGGACAACTGTGTGAAGTTCTAAGAAACTGTTAAGACTGTGGCCTGGGGATGCGAACCTTTGGGGCACCTCCTTGGGGCAAAGAAAGGAAAAGAACTAGCAGAACAGCTCCAGAGAGGTAAGAAAATCCTTAAAACAAAAGCAAACAAAAAAAAAAAACAGTTCTTTCTGCAGTTGCCCAGAGAGAGGAAGAAGTTCATGTTGATTCACCGAAGTTCTCCTGGACACTCCTTCCCACTGCAGTTGGGGATGCAAAGGTTTGAGGGTTAAAGTAGGAAGACTGACCCCATAAATTTCCTTAGCATTCCTTCCAAATTCACACTCAATGGTAGGGCAGTGTGTGTTCAATCTTAGGCATACTGTGTAAGGAACTGTCCTCAGGAACCATTCTAGTCCCTGTGTACCTTACATAAACTACCAGGAGAGAGATAAGTTGGTTGGTTGCAGGTAACACTTGGCACATACACAGACACATACGTACTTTCTTATTATTACTTCAAAAAAATTCAGCTTGGGTCACTTGGCTCACGGCTCATGGTTAGAGATCTTAACTTTGATGACTTGACAATATTGGGTTTATAATATTTTCTGGGTTTTATTTTTTCAATGTAGAATGTCTTCTACTTAGAAATCTATTTCAATTTTTGTAAAACGTAATAAAGCAACTAAGATTCAAATCTCTGAATTTGAATCTTGCTAAATTTAATAAATTACTTGCATCCTTATGCCTTTAATGTTTCTAGGCCAAATTCTGTGATTTCCCCAGAATTACATATTGAATTGTCCCCAGTAATGTGTTACATAAATATGTTTATTTTGGATCTAAATACTTTGAATTATAGCCATTTATTATTTTTTTTAATTCTTCTAGCTTTTAGACTCACATGCGTTTCTATCTTTGTATTTTTTTCCCCAACCGTAATGACTGTGTACTGTTGATGTGATATGGAAGATTAAATTTTAAGGCCCGGCTGACTCCCAGTGGCTCCATTATCTTTTCTGTTTGGCTTATCAATTAATCCTCTGTGTCCCTGAAATCCAGAATAAAAACTAGAGTTTGAAAATGTACGTGAAATAAAAGATAGTGGCTTAGAATCTCTTAATGTCCTCAATCCTTGGTCTGGTTAGTAGCTATCATAGTGGACCTTTTTGTTTGTTTGTTTTTATTCTTGAAAGAATGTACTGTATTGGCAGGGAGATCGATTCAGCTTGCTATCTGCCTATTAGAAGACAGCAGGAAGAGGGCCCCTTTATCAGTGCTTTGTCTATAGACCCCCCCGCCCCACTGGGTTAAACTTCAATTGATTTGAAAGAAGAAAGAACGCAGTGCACAGCCTACAACAACTACCATTAGGTGTCCACCCCAGGCATGTGCTGGACACAGTCCATGGCCAAGTTCATTGAATCCAAAACCGTTACTATAGGCATTTCCCCAGTCCACATATCAAAAAACACAATAAGCTTTCTTGTTTTTGTATTGTTTTGTTTTGTTATTTAAATGTCTGCTTGAAAAGAAAAAGTGGAGATAAAGGATCTAAAAAGGTCTGGAATGCCAAAATAAATGATAAATGTCGACAGCATATTTTTTGAAAGATTCAAAAACTCTTTAAAAAAAGAGTTTTTAACCTTCATCTAATCAGGGTCCTGTTATCTGTGCTGATCACATACAGGGCAAGTGAGTCTTCCTAAATTCCAGGATCTACTACATGTCCCGTGGTTCCTATGTGAAACACTGTTGGGGGTCTAGGCTGAAACTCTGCTACTACAAATTTTATCAGCACTTTTTTATTTATTTATTTATTTATTTATTTTTTGGTAGTGGTGGTTCCTGGGAAGAGATGAGAGTAGTGATCCCTGGGAACCAGGCAAGGCTCGCTCTTCCATGTCCTCATTGTGACCTGGCTCTTAGACTCATCAGTGAGTCACGTCTCAAATCAGAACTGGGAGAAAGGACATAGCCCCCCTGACCGACCGCTCTGTGTCCAGAAGCAGAATCTTGTGTAGTGATTCTGATGTGGTCCCTCTAGCTGCTGAACTTCTGCTGTATGTGAGGCACAATGCTAGCACCAGCCCCAGGAACTGCCATTCCACTAGTGAGGAAACTGAGGCTGTCTCACAGTCACATGACTATGCTAGGATCATTTTATCCCACTTGCTTTTCACTAGATGTTAATGTTCTACTGGGAATTTCATGCCATACATTGTACCCGTGGAGACTGATTAACTCACAGCAGGGGAAGCTGGGCCTTAGGGTCACTGTTAATGGGAGGTTAGTGGCCTGTGGCTGAGGGGAAATTGCCTGGAAAATGCATTTGTCCTTCAAGCTCAGAACCTCGAAAGCTTGTTCTGGAGACAGCCACGACTGGCTGGGAGAACTTGGAATTTCAGAAATTTTGTGACATTTTAATAATATTTTAAATAAAATTGTGTTAAAATGGAATTAAGTAAACGATATTTAAAACTGTTAATAAATACTCAAAACTCATCTCTTCCTAAGTATTTTATCATTTCCTGTGCTCTTGAGGTTATCACATCTGTTGTATCTGTGTGCGAGAAATACTATATGATGGGCATCACTCTGCACCTTTCCAAATCTGCATTCAGCGACTCAACATGCTAGCTTGACACCAGCCCTGGCAGGAACATTTACACCACCCAAACTGACAAATGCTATGAATCAGTCAGGACTTAATTTATTATTTTGTTGCTTGTCTACAATTAAGAATACCATGAAGAAAATGTTTGTCAATGGCCATTACATGAAAAGTTCCTTGAGGAAATTTTTCTTCTAGTATTCAAACACAGTTATCCAATTCAGCAAAAAATGTGCTCACATCATTAACAAACAGCTGAAATGAAATTCCCTCTTATGTCCATTGTTTCACCTTCCTCTAACCTTTCGAAATTAAATTCAAATGTCAACCCACGCAGATCTGCACATCTTTATCATTTGTAACCATAGTTAATGATGGATAGAAGAGTCTAGCAAAACTCATTGAAATCATTCTTGTGCGAATAAGTGATCTAGTCGGCCTTGGTGGTGCATGCCTGTAATCCCAGCAACTTGGCTGGATCAGGAGGCTTACAAATTCAAGGCCAGGCTTGGCATCTCACTGAGACCCTGTCTCAAAATTTAAAAAAAAATTAAAAAGGCTACAGATGAAGCTAAGTGGAAGAGTGCCCCTGAGTTCATTTCCCAGTACTGCAAAAAAAACGAAAGAAAGAAAGAAAAGAAAGTCGGTGGTATATATGGGATGTTTTATTTTTTAAAGTATTGTTATTATAATGTTTATACTGTGCACTAAACATCTTTTATTTATAATAAGCATTTTTTTTTCCGGAGAATCAGTTGTTAAACATTTGCCCGCATAGGCACTGCCTGGAAGGTATAACTGGTTTGCAAACTTGGCACCTGCCTAAATCATAGAGTAAAAACCATGCCTCCCCAGAAACAATGGCACCATTTTGAATACAGTTGAAATACAAACAAAGCTTTTTGCCCCATTGTTTAAATAGGGAAGCTAAAAAGTATACTGACTACTAGTATTGAATTTTCCACTCCTGTCCACTGGCAAGAGTAAATTCTGTTGAGAAATCTTCAAATTACCCCGGAGCAGGTTGCAGATAAGGCATGCATTTTGCTGTGGTACATATGGCAGAGTGCTGATTTTTCTAATGAAGATTATAGGATCCTTTTGAAACTATATCTGGTTTAACCAGTAAAACTCCCACCCACACCAAGAACAGTAAGTTGATGCACTTTACGTGTTAGTATGTCCAGCTAAGAAAACATTAAGGAATTTAAAATAAGGAATTTAAGCCCATCTCATATTTACTCAGTTGAGTAAATGAAAAGTAGGCTAAAGCTTATCAGTTTCTAGTTTTGTTTTACTTCTAGCCTGAACTACTCTCTAGAAATACTCCTGTGAGCTGTGGATTGGCATGTACTTCTTTTATGCTCTGTTCCTTAAGTCTACTTTAATTGATTTTGGATTGTTTCCACAAACTATGTTTCCGCATTACATTCTGCACTGAAGAGGGTGGGGTTATTTTGTTGATTTTGGCTTATAAGAAGTGAACTTTCTTTGACCTGAAAAATTTTGAGAAATTCCCTCCTTCTCAGCTTTTCCTTGTGGAAATCTAATATCTGTTCATGAAAAAAAAAATGAACGAATGAATGAATGAACAACTGAGAATCCTTTCAATATTTCTGGAAAATGGCTTCCCTTTTTTGGGAATTGAGTGCTTAAGAGGAAGAGTTAAAAATACTCCCTGGTGCAGTGGTTCAGGCCTGTAATCTCAGCAGCTTGAGAGGCTGAGACAGGAGGATCCAAGTTCAAAGCCAGCCTCAGCAACAGCAAGGTGCTAAGCAACTCAGTGAGATCCTATCCTTAAAAAAAAAAAAAAAAAAATTAGGGCTAGGGATGTGGCTCAGTGGTTGAGTGCCCCTGAGTTCAATCCCCAGTACTGGGGAAAAAAAACAGGTAAATGGATGATGTTGGAGAAGATAATGCTAAGTGAACTTAGCCAATCCCCAAAAAACAAATGCAAAATGTTTTCTCGATATAAGGAGGCTGACTCATAGTGGGGTAGGGAAGGGGAGCATGAGAGGAATAGATGAATTCTAGATAGGGAAGAGGGGTGGGAGAGGAAGGGAGGAGGCAGGGGATTAGCAAGGATGGTGGAATGTGATGGAAATCATTATCCAAAGTACATGTATGAAGACTCGAATTGGGTGTCAACATACTTTATATATAAACAGAGATATGAAAATTTGTGGTATATGTGTAATAAGAATTGCAATGCAAAAAAAAAAAACAAACTACATGTATAAAGGCATGAATTGGCATGAACATACTCTATATACAAAGATAGGAAAAATTGTACTTTGTGTGTGTAATAAGAATTGTAATGCATTCCGCTGTTGTGTATTTTAAAAAAATAAATTCAATAAAACTAAAAAATATTAAACAATAAAAAATCACTTCCAGGCTCACTCAGTTGCCTTTAGCAAAAAATTCAATGAAACTAAAAAAAAAAAAAAATAGGTTATAGTTGATGCAGATTTGAAGAGTCACCTAATGTAGATCCATCATGTCTCCCAAGTTCTCAGTTCCCTTAGCACAGTAGACGATTGCCAAGTGAGGGTAGGAAATACTTAGAGTGCTCATTCTCCTGGGCAGAATTGTTTTTCTAGTTTTGATACTGAGTATATATCAGGTTCTTGGTTTTCTTAGGTTGTCCCTTTTATATAATTCATCATAAGCAATGCTGAAAGGAAACCTGGAGGAAGTTTTTGATCTCTTTGGATTTGCTGACAGGGGCTTTTGTGCTTGTTTTCCCTGGCATTTAAGGAAACAAGATGAAATAGGCAATAATCCGTACAGAAAGCACCATTTTTTTTTTCTTTTTACTTAAGAAAATCTCTGCTGTGAGACTAATACAATTTAAATGCAGGGTCTTTGCTGCAGTCTGGTCAGAATAGATAATACTTGTCCTAGAAGGTGAACTCGTGGCACCAATGCTATGGCATTGTGGGGCCCTGAGACTTAATTCACCAGAACCTGTGTTCAGGAAAGTCCTGGGAATCTAAACTGGCATGGCTGCAGCAGGTGCCTTGAGTGGTCAGGCGTTTTACCCTTGATGCTGTTCTTTGGACTGTACTTCCTTCATCTGACCACACTATCCTAAATCTAACAGTACAGGGCCCAATTTTTAGGACCAAAGACTTACTGAACATTTACAATGTTCTTGGTATTGGGTTTAATGCTGGGCAGCTTCCTTATGGAATTTATATGCTAACCTAGAACTGTTTGCAAATGAGTGAAAATTCTTTCCTTTGTTTTCAACTGGAATGAAGACAATACCTCTTGTATACCAGGCACTCTTCACATCCTGAGGATTCCATCGTGAAAATCCCAGCTCCCTCTGTGAGGTGCTGTGGGAGTCAGAACCAAGACAATAATCCAGCCTGGAGCATCCAGGGTGCTCTCAGGTAGGGGCCAAGGTTGAGTGAAGGAACCCAGAGAGGAGCAGGCACAGTCCCAGTAAAAGCTCCCAGTTGAAAGTAGGAGGTATATTTTTAAAGAATTGGGAGTTTCTCCTCCTGTTCCAACACCTCAATCCACCATTATTGTTAGGATTTTGCAGAGGAGGAGGAGCAGGGAGAAAGAATAGGATCTATACAAGGCAGGTGCCAAGGTCCCACCTCTTGGGACTGCAAATGGGTACAACCACTCTGGAAAGCAGTATGGAGACTCCTCAGAAAATCTGGAATGGAACCACAATTTGACCCAATTATCCTACTCCTCAGCTTATACACAAAGGATTTAAAATCAGCATACTATAGTGATGCAGCCACATCAATGTTCATAGCAGCTCAATTCACAATAGCTAAGCTGTGGGACCAACCTAGGTGCCCTTCAACAGATGAATAGATAAAGAAAATGGAATATCACTCAGCCAAAATTATGGCATTTGCTGATTAATGAATGGAACTGGAGGCTATTATGCTAAGTGAAATAAGCCAATCTCAAAAAAGCCAAAGGCCAAATATTCTCTCTAATATGCAGATCCTGACTCACAATGAAGGGGGGTGTTCACCAGACTGGACAGGAGAAATGGGGGGAAAGATGTGGGATGGGAATTGGAAAGAGTAGAATGAAGCAGACATAACTTTCTCGTGTTCATAGATGAATACATGACCAGTGTAACTCCACATCATGTTCAACCACAAGAATGGGTAGTTATACTCCATGTATGTATAATATGTCAAAATACATTCTACTGTATAACTAAACGTGTATACATGTAGTCATTATAATTAAACAGAAAAAAAATTAAAAATAAAATATTTCTTAAAAAAGGTCCACCTCAGTCCCCTCCTGCCTGTTTTCCTGTTCATTTTTCAGATTTGCCACACCCAAGAGTCAGATAAGGAAGTCACTTCCCTTTGACTTATCATTTACTGAGAACTAAAAATCATGTGTTGGCTTACTGTGCTTTTCCTCACAATAACCCTAAGAGACAAGAAAAGTACCGTCACATTGCCACTTTATGGTTGAGATGGCAGGGATGTCCTCAGCAGGAGTGGTATTGCTGAGTTCGTGGCTCAACACAGCAGCATGTTCACATTTCCTTACATGAGGATATAAGGCAAGTTCCTTAACTTCTAAACCTTCGCTTCCTCCCCTGTCAAATGGGCTTAAAAATAGCCCTATTTTCTCAAGGTTTTTGTGAGAGTTCAGTGAGATAGTGCACATAACGTGCTAAGACATAGTAAGCGATTAATAAATAGTTATTATTATTATTATTCCACTTTAAACAATAGGCACTAAATCAGACGGTGTTTACAAACTTGAGTAAGACATGTCACCAGCCAGGGAGACAGTCACCTGCGTAACTGGCCACATGGCCATGAGATAGACTCAGATTAAGCAGTTGTGCTTAATTGGATTGTTCCATTTGAAGCTGGGGCATGCACCAAAGGCTTTGCAGAGCTGATCATGTTTGGACTTTGACCTGGGAGGTATAGTGTCACTCACTCTGAAAGGGTGAGCCCAGTTGAAGAGATGCAATTTTATCAGTTTTCTATTGCTGTTAAAAAAAAAAAAAAAAAAAAAAAAAAAAACCTAAATTCTATAGCTTAAAATAACAAACATTTGTTATAGTTTCTCTTGGTCAGGAATCTGGACACAACAAAATAAGTGACTTTGGTTCAGGTCTCTCATGAGGTTGCCATCAAGTTATCACCCAGGGCTCGGGTCATCTCAGGCTGAACTGGGGTTGGAGAATCACTTCAGGCTCACTCAGTTGCCTTTAGCAGGCAATAGAAGACCCGATTCCACACTCACCATGGGAGCTGGCCTGCCTTGCTTCCTCAAACGACCTCTGTTTATTCTGTAGAGCTGGAGTTGGCCAACTTATTATATAGAGGGACAACTAATAAATATTTTACACTTTGTGGATCAGACAGTGTCCCTTGCAACTACTCAACTCCACTGTAGAGCCGGAAAACTACAGTAGACATTGGGTAAATGAATGCACATGATTATGTTCTGATAAAACTTTATTTACAAAAGAAATGTGGTTTGACCCATGGACAACTTAACTGATATGTTTCCTCCTATAATCTCAGTCACTTGTGGTATGTGGATGGCCAGCTTTGAGGTAGAGAGGATGAGCTCATGGCAACAGGGCTTTGCATACCAACAAGGAAGGAGTAAGCCCAGTAGCACCATAATAACAGCTTCTGATAATTGATTACTTGTCCTTTGCCCACACAAAATAGATAACCCATAAGATATCATTCTTAGAATCTTAAGATATGGATACTTAAGAGTGGCCATCTGTGCACAAGGTATGGTAGACTCTCCCTGTCCCCAGAATTTTCCTTTCATAATTTTACAGAATCCATCCTTAACATTTCCTTTTGCATTATGTTGACATTACACATACAACCTGACTTTTTCTAGAACAACTATAGGATCAGATCAGGTCTCTGAGAGGTTGAGAAATCCTGGATGACTATTTTGTGGTTTTTGAGACTCTAAGTTTATTAAAGTAGCAAAGTAATGACAAAACAGGATTATAACAATTAAAGACTATTTTAAATGTTCACATCTACAAATATTGCACACATGCACAAAGGTGATAGAATTTTTCTATTCTGAAGAAAAAGTATTAATTCATAGGGGACTATGCACAACTTGTTATGGAAAAATGGGGCTAAAGTTTAAGGCTGTGATGAACATTGTCTTCTTTCAATCCTGTCAGTAGCTCTGGGCTTACATTTGGAGATAGTAGTTAAGACTCTTCGTTTGAAGCCCATCATGGGAGGGAGGCCTGGGTTACCAACTAACCTCCTATGTTTTATGTTCCCTGAATGCTTCTGGCTTGGTGACACGCTTCTGTCATTGACCACTCCGTGGTGTAATGAGAAAGCTGAACTCTGGGTTCACCAATTTACTAGTTGTGCTACTTATTTGTGTTAGTTAAGCTTGCTAAACTAATTTATTTATTCATAAAATTGAGTTTTTAATGCTTATTTCATGGAGTTGCTGGAAAGAAAATCAGTGAGTGTGAAATATCAAACACACAGTAGATGCTCAAGTGGTAGATACCATCACCAACCCGTACCACCATCACCACCTCCACCAAAATCCCTATCGCTACCATCACTACCACTACTACTATCATCTTCTTCACAACCATTATCACTACCATCACCATCGCCATCGCCACCAACACCATTACCACTACGACAACCACTATCAGCAATACCACCACCGTCATCACCCATACTACCACCACCACCACCATTACTACTTTCACAACCATCCCCACCATCCATTATCCCTCACCACCACTTCCACCACCACCACCACCTTTATCAACATCACCATCCCTCACAACCACACATCAGATCCAAACCCCAAATTTTGATGAAGAAAATCGTTAAGTATAACCAAACCACCTGCATGAACCCAGTGAAAAATTTTGTGACTGTGACTTCCCTGGCGCCCTGCATGAATGAATTGACAACACCCCAACTGCAGTTATTTAGCCCCTGGGTTTTGCTTCACTACACACTCTTCCCCATTCACCCTCCCTGCCCCGGAAAAAATGATTGTGTGCAAGCCAGTTTGGACATTTGAGACAAATCTCTTCTGCCATATGTGAGCAAACTGGGACAGAATCAGGACTTTATAAATATAAAAGAAAATATCCAAAGAACATTGTAGTGCCAACAGATGTTCAGGATGACTGCCACCTTTGTTCCCTGAGACCCTGATTGTAAGAGAGACATGCTTTGCCGCCTCCCTCTCAGACGGCTTGTGCTTGAAGACTTAATAGGAGTTGAGAACTGGCTCAGAATCCAGGGGTCTATTGTGTGGAATCTTTGACTGTTTAAAACAGGAGGTGTCTGCCTGCTTCAGGTTATTACAGGTTTTCCTGACCCAGAGTTGAGAATTTGAATAGCAAGCATGTCTGTGGATTCAACATTTCCTGGTTGGTCACTAACTGCCTGGTCATATGGGTCATTTTTGCTTCATGTCAGAAGAAGATTAGAGAATGGAAAAGAGAAGGAAATCAAAGTCCTCTCACACATTAAAATATGTAGTGTTTATCATCAGCACTGTAGACCCTGAACCTGGAAGCTGCAGGAGAGTGACTTTACCAAAAATGGAAAGTTCTACAACTATTAAGCTCTAGAGAAAAACGGTTAATTAACTGGCAGAGGGTCACTCTTGGAATAATTTGTGGCCATTGAAAACAATCATTATGCCGGGCACAGCGGTGCACCCCTGTATTCCCAGTGGCCTGAGAGGCTGAGGCAGGAGGATCGCAACTTCAAAGCCAGCCTCAGCAAAAGCAAGGTGCTAAGCAACTCAGTGAGATGCTGTCTCTAAATAAAATATAAAATAGAGCTGGGGATGTGGCTCAGTGGCCCAGTGCCCCTGAATACAATCCCTGATACTCTCCTCACCCCACCCCCCCAAAAAATCATTATGAACCTTATGTATTGTCATGAAAAGGTCAGAGATCTAATGTTAAATGGAAAAAAAGTAGGATATGAAGTTGTTTTTATATTTTGTACGATAGGTATGCAGGTGGACGTGAACTAAAATATAACATGGAAAAATTGAACACATCACACAAGGTTCAGTTGCTGTGATCACAAATGACCTTTTTCCACCGTTTTCCCAGCCTTTGTGTGCTTATTTATACTTCTCTGTGTGATCATATCTATTTTATATGTATTTCATATTAGTTATATATTACATATATAAATGTATACATAGACAATACCTATAATGCATAAATGTAAGTGAAACAGGGTCTTACTTTAAGCCTTTGGAAGAAGGTCAGAGATGTTCATAAGCAGAACAGAAGCAAAAAGAAACCAAGTTTTATCCTTCAGAAAAATACTTAGAATTTGGCATATACTACAGATTGAATTTTAAACTCCATCGCTAGATGAGCAAATTCGACACCATGATGCAGATGATTGTGCTTTCCTCAAATAACTAATCCCTTCTCTTTTTGGCAACAAGTCTAGCTACAAACCTCAGTTTTGTTCCCTTGGCTTCAATGGCGGTCTCCTTTGATCACGGCTTCACACAAGGAAAAGATATTTCCTGGTGCGAAGTAGTGGTTCTCTCCTCATAGCCTCGGACAACAAAGGCCCCTGTGTGAGGACCACAAATTCCTCCTGGAATACAGGGAAGGCCCCCAGCTGAACCGTATCCAAGGAAGATGTTGCAAAGCTTGCAAAGCGCGTTCTGAGAAAAGAGCGCTGCGTGAGATCTTTTCTTTCTATTCAGATATTGGCCCCGCTCAGGGGGGTGGGGGCGGGGGACCCATCAAAGGACAACAGAAAACAAACCCTGAATGCAGCAACCAATTACAAGGAAAAGAGAATTCCTGCAGTCAGTGTTGGTGCCAAGTCAGGCTTATCATGTTTAGAATTTAACTCCATTTAAAAGAAATCGGTTTTCCTTTCTTGGAAGTTATAAAAGACAGTAGAAAGAGGCTGTCCACTCTGCACTATAAAACTCTGAGTAAAAAAACTCTCTATGATTGCCACAGACTGACTCAGTTCACCTCTCCTCCTGCACCAGCGTGTGGCCGCTGGTTATTTCCTGTGGACTGCAGATCTCACCGGTCAGACCCTTATCCTGGAGTTCAAGGTCCCTCCTGCCCACCCCCAGCCCAGCCTCCTGGACTTAGCTCCCACTGCACTCCCTCCCCCACCACCCACAAACCTTTCCCTCCTCAGGACCTTCCACAACTCCCAGACCTGTGGGGAGGATTTATGGAATGACATTAAGTACCTGTGTCAGGCAGGTGCCTTTGGTATATATATCAGTGTCCTCTACCTTCTCCCTTCTTTGAACAGGAATCCCCTTCCTATTATTTGAACTTAAGTTCTTGGGCAATGACAGATCTTTTATCAAAAGCCAGAAAATACGGTTCTGATGGGAAGAAATGGGAGGTGAGGAGATCCTGCCTCTTCCCTGTGGAGGGGCCCCTCTGGACCTGCTGGAAATGGACAAGGAGAGAGGCAGCGGCCACATCTGTGCTCCTACCACCTGCTTATCCTGATTCACCCACAAGCCTTGCATTCCACCTTGCCCAAGGGAACAAAGGCACAGGGTTGGGGAGATTTGACCGGACGCCACACACCTCACAAAGAGCGAGGCTAAGATTCAAATTCAGAAGTCTCTGGCTCCAGAGCTCTCCTGTCTTCCCACTACACAAAATATCTTTTCAAAGATTCGCAAAATACCTTTTCAAAAATTCACAGACTTCCTGTCATGGCAGCACTTGCCCCTGATACCTGTGGCTCGCCAAATAGCATCAAAAGTAAAAAAAAAAAAAAGAAAAAGAAAATACCCTTTCTTAGCCCAGGATTGGCTCCACCTGAAAATTAAATTGTTAACAAAGTAAAAATTCCAGTCCATGTGCAGGTAACTTAGCTGGTTATACATCAAGCTCTGCAGGATTGTTTAGTAATAGACCCTGGAACGTGTTGCCTCCAAGGTTTTCATGTTGTACTTGAATTTGTTGTCAAACATCACTGTTGCAGAACTTGTGGACCAGCATCCTCCACTAGAACTTTCTGTGATGAGAAAAATGTTCTGGGTCTACACAGTCCAACACCATAGCCACTAGCTGCATGTGGCTTTTAAGCCCTTGAAATATGGCTGGCTATTTATTGTAACCAGGGAACTAAATTTTTAGCTCTCTTTATTTTTGAGTAATTTATATTTAAATACCACTTGTGGCTAGCAGTTATCATATTGCACTGCAGAGCTCCAGAACATTCTGAAAGGTGGCAATATTTTGCCTATGTAATTTCCATTACATTTCTGGGTCATGCTTATTTATGTTTTGCCTGCCTCACTCAGTTGCGGACTTTATGTCTTCGCTCACCCCAGTATGATCACCTATTGGCACATGGCCTGGCCCAGAACACCACACGTTTAATAACCAATGTGGGACAAATAAGTGGATGTAAGTGGCTTTTTTGGAAGCGTTGTGTCATCTGGTTCACTTTTGTCTTAGGCCTCGTATTCCACTGTGTGTGAAGATGATTCAGCTGCCACCTCATACAAGGAAGGGTCCCAGTATCTGCTGACCTCCACTCCCTTAATTTTGGTTAGATGAATATTTATTGTAACTATGTAAATACTTTTCACAGCTAAAGGAGGCAATGAATTATAATTGCATTTCCTTTCCTAGACAAGTTTTTTTCTGAAAGTAACAAATGGTTTATTTTTCTTTCTTTTCTTGGGGGTGGGGGGTTCCAGGGATTGAACTCAGGGGTACTCAACTGCTGAGCCACATCCCCAGCCCTATTTTTTGTATTTTATTGTGAGACAGGATCTCACTGAGTTGTTTAGTGCCTCACTTTTTGCTGAGGCTGGCTTTGAACTCACAATGCTCCTGTCTCAGCCTCCCAAGCCGCTGGGATTACAGGTGTGCACCACCGAGCCTGGTGCAAATGGTTCATTTTTCATTTGCTGAGTTCACTGTATACTTCCCTCTGATTCAATCCCACATGCTTTCCCTATTATTAAATCTTCCTCTTTCGGATGCTTTAGTTATTATTTTTTATTTGTTCTTTTCAGGTATATATGACAGTTGAGTGTATTTTGACATATTATATATACATGGAATATAACTTCCCATTCTTGTGGTTGTCCATGATGTGGAGTTACACTGGTCATGTATTCATCTATGAACATAGGAAAGTTATGTCCGATTCATTCTGCTGTCTTTCCTATTCCCATCCCCTCTCCCTTTCCTTCATTGCCCTTTGTCTAGCCCAAAGTACTTCTATTCTTCCCTCCTCCCCCCTTATTGAGTGCTAGCATCTGCATATCACAGAGAACATTCAGTCTTTGGTTTCCTGGGATTGGCTTATTTCACTTAGCATGATAGTCTCTAGTTCCATCCATTTACTAGCAAATGCCATAATTTCATTCTTCTTTATGGCTGAGTAATGTTCCATTGAAGGATACTTTAAAGTATGTTTTAAAGGCCATCCTGAGCCTTATCACCTTCTCCAATATAAGTGAGCTGTCCTTCTACTGCATGTAACAATGTGTCAGTCAACCCTGTACCCAGGGACCATATGAGCCAGGATGGTCCTGCAAAATGGCAACAGAGATGATAAATGCCTATTGTCCAGGGAAACTGTGACCACTGTAATATAATTGTAACTGTAATACAACCCATTAGTTATACATTTGTGGTGATTCTGGGATCAACATACCTGCTGCTCTGCCAGTCCTATAAAAGTATTGCACATATAATTCTGTACAGCACATGATACTTGGTAATAAAGTAGACGTCTGTATTACTAGTTTATGTACACTACCCTTTTATTATTATTTTTAAATGTCCTTCTTTTACTATAACAGCAACAAAAAAAAACCCAGATGCCATGCTAGGCTGGCAGCAGCCTCACACATCTGCATTCACTGCCTCTGAACTGGCGTCAAGAGGCCACACTGAGCGCTGGGCGGGGCTGGGTCCATGCACTCTGTGGTGTTCACAGTGATGACTTCGCCCCACCACACGTTGCTCAGAACGTATTTCCTGATGTTAGGTGACACGGGCCTGTACACACTGTTGGCATTCTGGGAATCTCTGGTCCCCATCACCCAGGGAAGACTTTGCCTGCCTTCTGCGTCAGTGCTGCTTCCTGTATCCCCGGTCATCTCCTCCTCATTAGGCCCTCGTTTGTTTCCTACGCCTCCTAGAACTCTCCTGGCAAAGAGGCTGTGGATGGTCAACTTATTGAGAACTTCCATATCTGAAAACATCTTTATCCTACCTTCTCACTCAATGGGTATCTGGTCAGGTTTAGAAGTGCATGAGGGTGTGTGTGTGTGTGTGTAAGAAGCCTAAAACCGTTCTGCTCTCAACTGCTCCCATATCACTTGTTTGGCTTGTCTTGTTTCTGGAAGCTGCAGGAACTTTACTTTGCTCCCAAATCTAAAGTCCCACCACAGTGTGTTTGGGTGCTGACTGTATTTTTGCCATTGTGTCAGGTTGGTGAGTCCACTCACTCCACGAACTCATGTCCTTCAATTAATAATCATTCTGTCCCCCTTTGGTCTTTCTCTCTTTTACTACCTCAGGGGACATTTCCTCACCCTTCCAGATTCTCTATGGAGATACTCATTTTTACTGTAACTTTTAAAATCTTTTTTCTTTTTCCACTTTTAAAAATTATTGACCCATTTTGTTGTTGTTCTCTGATTTTGATGGGGTAAGGTACCCTGGATTGAATTCAGGGCACTCGACTACTGAGCCACATCCCCAGCCCTGTTTTGTATTTTACTTAGAGATAGGGTCTCACTGAGTTGCTTAGCGCCTTGCTTTTCCTGAGGCTGGCATTGAACTCGTAATCCTCCTGCCTTAGTTTCCTGAGCTGCTGTGATTATAGGTGTGCACCACCACGCCTGGATGTTCTCTGATTTATTTTATTTTTTAATTTGTTCTAACTAGTTATACATAACACTAGAATACATTTGGACACATTGTACACAAATGGAGCACAGCTTCTCCTTCCTCTGGCTGAACATGGTGTAGTCACACGGTAGTGTAATCATACATGTATATAGGGTAATAATGTCTGTCCCACTCCACTGTCCTTCCAATCCCCACAGCCCCTCCCTTCCCCTCCCCTCCCCTTCCTCTGCGCAATTCAAAGTTCCTTCATTCTTCCCCATCCACCCACCCCTCATTATAGATTAGCATCCCCGTATCAGAGAAAACATTTGGCCCTTGGGTTTTGGGGTTTCTCACTTAGCATTATATTCTCCAAGTTCAGCTATTTACCTGCAAATGCCATAATTTCATTCTTCTTTAAGGCTGAATAATATTCCATTGTGTATATGTACCAAATTTTTTTTCCATTCATCTGTTAAAGGATACCTAGGTTGGTTCCATAGTTTAGCTATTGTGAATTGAGCTTCTATAAACATTGGTGTGGCCACATCACTGTAGTACACTGTTTTTAAATCCTTTGGGTATGAACCTAGGAGTGGGATAAGTGGATCAAATGATGGTTTCATTTCAAGTTTTCTGAGCAATCTCCATAATGGTTGCACCAATTTGCAGTCCCACCAGCAATGTATGAATGTACCTTTTTCCCTGAATCCTCACCAACACTTATGGTTGCTTATATTCTTGATAATTGCCATTCTGACTGGAGTGAGATGAAATCTTGGAGTAGTTTTGATTTGAATTTCTTTAATTGCTAGAGATGATGAACCTTTTTTCAAATGTGTGTTGATCGATTCTTCACTTCTGTGAAGTGTCTGTTCTGTTGCTTAGCCCATTTATTGATTGGGTTACTTGGTTTTTCTGGTGTTAAGTTTTTTGTTCTCTGATCTTTTTATTTTTATTTTTTTTAATTGCCTTCTGTTCTTTTCAGATGCGAGTGACCTGAGCACACTAGTGGCTATTTTTGTAGTTTCCTTCTCTAGTCTATTTCCTCTGCTGTGCTTGGTTGGGTGGTTGGCTGGCCAGAGACTGTCCTCTGATGCCTGGAGGACCACTCTAAGATGGCCCCCAGCATTTCTGGAGGGACAGGGATGGAGCAGGCTGGGGATGCCCCAATCCATGTGCAGGCCTTGGCTCAGTGTCCTCCGTTGCCACTATCACCCCACCCCTGCTTCCAATAGGGAACCCCACCCTCTCCTGTGTTCAGTCCAGAAACCCTGTTTAACCAGCTGCAGACACAAAACCTACAATCTTTGGTTGAGATGGAGGGAGTAACCACCCTGAGGCCAGGAGTGCAGAAGGGGATTTAGGAACCTAACTTCTTAAACTTGCAAATGAGCCTTAAGCCCTCACCTTTCACCATGCTGGCCTTGGGTCTTAGGGATTCCACCATCCAAATTGGGCTCATTCTTCATTTCTCAGACTGCTGATGTACTCGGTCAGTGCTATGATTTTAATATGGGTAGAGTCCCCCCAAGGTTTAGGTGTTAAAGGTTTGGTCCCAGGGTGGTGATATTGAGAGGTCCTGAAGACTTGGAGGAGGTGGGGTCTAGTAGGAGGTCCTGAGGCCTTTAGGACATGCCCTCAAGAGGAATTATGGGACCCAGGCTCTCATCTCTCTCTGCTTTCTGGTCCATTTTGTAAGAGGTTTGCTGTTCCATACATTCCTGCCATAATGCATTCATTACCTTTTTCAAAGGTAAAAAAGCAATTGGGGCCACCTGATCTTATACTGGACTCTCTAGAATTGTGAGCTAAATAAGACTTTTATTCTTTTATTGCCTCAGGTATTTCATTATAGTAATATCAAGCTGACTGATACAGTGAGTCACTACACATCCATGGGCTCTCTGTTTGCATCTCCTTGGTGGCTTTCCCTATGGGTTCATGTCTTTTTCTGACACAGAGCAGTTGGATGTTGTGTGAAATGAGTTCTGAAGGATGAGTAGAATTTTGCAAAGTATTGATGGGTAGGTGGCATGACAACTGGGGAAAATAATGGGTGCAAAGACAAAAACAGGAACACTTTAGCATATTTAGAGAATAATAAAAAAATTCAAATGGGCTAGTTTCAGAGATACTGTAGGAAGGCCATTGGTGTCATACTGTGAATGACCTTGAATACTTAGCTGAGGATCTTAGAGACTCAGTAGGCAAAGAGCTGCTAAGGCTTCTTAACCGTGCAGTGGCTGGTTGAGAGCTAGTCTTGGCTTGGCCGGCTTCATGTTGTGTCTGAATCTGTTCCAACACTACTCTATCTAAGGGCCCTTTCCTCAAAAAGTGGATTCTTCCCTGTAACTCCAAATTGCCACGTGCACTTGGTTTCCTACAAAGCACTTATCACTGGTTGTGATTTCTGTCTACCAACCACATTCCATGGTGGGGCCAGGGAATATTCTGTTCACCCTTTCCACTCGAAGCCCTTGGCACCCTGCTCGGCCTAGTAACTTCTCACAAAATGTGCAGACATCTAAAAGAAGCTTCTGACAGACGGTTCAGTACCTTATTCAAAGCTAAGCCAAGGCTTATGTGAGAGTATCAGTTCATAGAGGAGCTGTGAGATGGGAGGCCAGGAAACCTGGTGAGCAGGTCCTGGCTGCTCATCACCAGCAACCTGGGTGACCCTGGATAAGTTGCTACCATTCAGACCTGATTTTCTCATCAGTTAAAATACAGGCTTTATGTTGCTGACCACGGGGTTCCCTTCAGAAAGAGTGCATCCCTCACAGGGAAAATTAGGGGCTGATTGGAGGAGAGAGAGGGCCTGACTAGAGGGGCGCCTTTTGGATTATTCTAGGGGGAATGTAATATAATTGATGTGAAGCGAAGGATCCAGTTTTAAGAGTTGCCTCTGACCTCTGCACCGCATTTGATCCCTTTGGACCAATAAACCTTTCCAGTGCTCTATTTCTTTTGCTCAGAGCCTTTTACTCCTCTAAAAGGCATGGAGATGTCCAAGCCCTGTGAGTGGTTCTTTTCTCATCTGACTCTTTGAAGTGAGATGTAGTTCTCCAAGTAAATACTCGTCTCCTCACTGCCTTGATCTTTAAACTGCAGGAATCCGGAGCATTCTCTCCCCTGCGCACAAGGCTGTCATCTGTAGGGCCTGCTGACTGTGCCTCGCTACGGCATCCTGGCCCCTAGCACAGGGCTTGTCACAAAGTGGCATGCAGAGTTGTTTTGTTGGCTAAATAAGTGATACCCCAAGCCTTCTCACCTCCCACCCCACTAGCCGTCGTCCGTTCCCCACCTGCCACTCTTCCTCTCCCCTCTGTCTGCCTGGCCAGGTGCTGTCAGTATCTAGAGGCTGCTCACTGACACGGCCCTCCAGGGCTGAACCTCCTCAGGGTGTGGTTGATGTTCCCGTTCATGGTATATGTGCTCCCTGCACAATATTTTTAGTTATTTATAAGCTCTTCTCTTCCCCTTGACCTCTCCAGCTAGTTAGCTCCCCGAGAGCTTGAACTTGACCTTTCTCATGTCTTCCCTATCAAGTCATAGGAGTCCAATTATGAGCACTGTGGTAAAAATTAAGAATAATAGAATCGTGGACCATCTGAGCCATGTTTTAGATTCTAAGGAATTATTGAACAATGAAAATAATACTAGATGAAAAGTGGCTAACAAGATTATAAATTGAGGGTTGGGATTGTGGCTCAGTGGTAGAGTGCTTGCCTTGCCTGTGTGAGGCACTGGATTCGATCCTCAGCACCACATTAAAAAATAAATAAATAAAGATATTTTTAACTAAACTAAATAGAGATTTCTTTAAAAATATATAAATTGAATCACTGGATGTATGTAACTATTCCAATATTTTGTGGTTGATTTGAGGCAAAGTTCATTATATTGTTATTTCATATTTGGGATTGAAATAAGAGCATTTCTTGAAAAATTGGTGTCTATAGATAGCAAATTATTCTAATAATCATAAAAAAGTTGGTAAAAATCTTAAAATTTGCTGTTCCCTCTTAAGTTGTATATAATGTTTTCCTTATAAGCAAAGATAATTTTTGAATTATATATATTTTTGAGATACTGTACATTGCATTTACTCATTGAAACTTCACTTGATATATCTCTAAGGAGCAAATTTCTTCACTTTTTTTTTTCTAGTTGAAACTGTACCCATCAGGGAAGAGGTGTGCTATCATGTGGTATTAATCAACCCTAATAACCACTAAAGTGTCTTGGTCTGTCCAGGCAGCTTAACAAAATGCCTTAGACTCGGTGACTTATAAACAACAGAAACATATTTCCCACAATTCCAGGATCAAGGCGTGAAGAGATTTGGTGTCTGAGAAGTGCCCCCACACCAGATTGCCATCTTTTCACCCTAACCTCATTTGGATGAAGGGACACAAAATCTCCCAGGGGTCTCTTTTGTAAAGGCATTAATGAGTCCCATTCACAAGGACTCTGCTCTTGTGACCCAATCGCCTCTCCAAGGCCCCACCTTCTGACCATCACCTTGGGGATTAGGCTTCAATGTGAGAATTTTCAGGGAGACACAGACCAGGGTAGATAGCTTTTGGTTATTGAGCAGTTCCAACATGCCCAGCACGTGATAAACAGTTTACATGTCATGACTTTATCTCATTACAATATTATTTTATCAATGCGATAAAATTTCAGTGAAATTTTTGTTGTTAATTGATTATGAAGTGCCAGGAGGGGGGTTGTTTAACTCAAGCCTAAGGAGTTTCAAACCGCTTGCCTGCCTGGCCAGGAATCCATCCCCCACAGGGCAGCCCAGTACCCCTCGGCAGATGCTGTCTTTTGTTACCTGTCACCTTCCTGATGCAAACTGGCCATGACAAGGAGGCAGTGTGCAGACCTCAATTTCAACATTTTTGTTGTTGCAGGGAGAGAAGTTGAATTGCTAGAGGGACCTAATGGACAGTCTCCCCAACAGGTAAGCTATTCTACTTTTTTTTTTCCATGCACTGGGAGGAAAGTGTATTCTTTCCACTTTTTATTAAATTTTCTGTCACTTGGTGATACAGGTTTTTTTCACTACAGTTTTTATTCCCTAAGACATTAAAGCCAGTAGACAGAGCAAAGTCTGCTTCTTTCTGGCCCCTTCAGGTTTGAGAAAAATCCTGTTTTCCCCCTTACTCTTGTTGCTAGGAGAGAGGATTCTAAAATGTGTGATGAGCCATGACCCAAGGAAGCCTTCACACAAAAGATGGGCAGTCAGTGGATCCTCTCAGGCATTGTGGAATTTCTCCAATAAAGACCTTGCCCCAGGACAGTGGCTCTCAGCGTGTCCCAAGGACCAGCAGCAACAGCCTCAATTGGGAACTTCGTAGAAATGCAGTTTCTCTGTCCCCACTCCAGGGCCACTGGCTCAGAAGCTCTGGGGTTGATGCTCAGCCCTCCAGTGGGTTCTAGTGTATTGTCAAGTTCAGGTACCAGGACACAGGCTCACAGACCTCCCTCTCCGTCTTCTCTGCGGCTCTCCTCCCCAGCTCCCTCACCATTTCCATCTTTAGCCCACCTTGCAGGACAATGTTCTGTATATTTTACTTCTTTGGATCCAACCTATTTCCTCCTTTTCCCTGTGTCTCTCAAACATACTGTGCACATTGTCCTTGTTCTCTTTGCCAATTCCACGTCCTCAAGCTGCCTCCTTGTGCAGAGCCTTAGCTTCCTTCTAGGTTCCTGTCGTCTTCCTAGTCTATCGTCATTTGGGAACTTTCCAAATGCTCCGTATCATTCAGTACCATAAGTTCCAAGCCTCCTTGACTTTCTGCACTCCAGCCATCCTCACTGGGCTACTCCTGCTACAGCTTCATCCTGGACATTGTCATTAACTGCACACACTAAATGCCGAGGTCATGGCTAATGCTCTTAGTACTCCAAACTTCTCAGGCTCCAGAATGCCAGGTCACTATTTCATTCTCTATCTATCTCTATTTCTATCTCTATCTCTATCTATCTATCTCTATCTCTGTCTCTGAGTCTCCATACATAAGGATCTCCACCAGAAATGTTGCAGTAGATGGTTGTATATGCTATGGAAAAGACTCTGCCCTTTATTTCATAAGGTTCTCAGTAGTTTTGAGTTACTACCATCAATGCTCATAATTCACTACACTCAAGTTCTATAAAGCTGCCTTAAAGGATGAGTCAGTGAATAGGGAACAGTATTGCTCACAGAGGAAACACAGGCTGAGCTTCCTGTGAGCCTCTCCTCACCACATATTCATCTACTGATCCACACAGAACCTTGTGTTAGTGTTTCTGTTTCAAGACACCTTATTTAAAAATATGCTGTTAATTCATGAGCGGTGAATTTGGGGCTGACAGCACCATGACTCATTCCTGAACAAAGCTTCTCTAGCACTTGTCCTTCCTCCATAAGGCATGGACCCTTAGACATAGAGACCATCAAAAAAAAAAAAAAAGCCAAAAAACAGTATCTTCTCTCTGTACTCACACAGAGTATCACTTCCGACAGCAGACGGTGGGGGTTGGGAAATGCACATCCAGCTGTTCTCCACCCCTGGACACCAACTAAGTGTCCTACAATGGAATTCAATTCCAATTCTGCCTGCCTGGAGTTGGTTAGCATCAGATGCCACAATTAAGGGCTCAGGCCCACAAAACTGCCCCCACTGTAGATGCCAGTTCCACGTGTGGATCCCTGAACTCTGTAGCTCCTCTGGACACCAAGACACCCCACCTCAGGTTCCATAATTTTCTAGAATGGCAGATAAATGCTTTGCTTACCTTGGCTGGTGTGTTGTAAAGCATATTAAAGGATACACACGAACAGCAGATGAGATATAGGGCAAGGTCCAAAAAAGACCCCACTGTCCCATGGACTTGGGGTGCACCACCTTCCCATACATGGGTGCAATTTACCAATCTGGAAATCCATGGAATCTGATTATCCAGGATTTTTTACACAGCTCAATTTCCAGCCCCACAAAAACATCATACACACTTCACAGAAGTGGTGAATGGAACTAAAAGTTCCAACCCTGTTAGTACTTGCTCTTTCTGGTGTCTGGTCCCATCCTGAGGCTATCCAAGGGCCTCACCCAGAAACACTTCACTAGTATAAACTCAAGTGTCATCAAAGTGTTAGGGGTTGTCAGAGATACCCCTTTGAGTCAGGATATTCAAAGGGCTTAGCCGCTCTGCGACAAGAGCTAGGAGACAAGGGCTAAATGTATTTCCTATTACACCACAACTTCCTAAATAATTTTGTGTTCTTTGACCAGTCCTTCTGGTAATGCAGCCATAGAAAACATGATGCCAAGGTGTCTCTGACATGTTTAGGCAGATACCCTACTAAAAACAGGTGATGCTAAGCTCACCTTGTGACTTCGACCAGAGCCAGGCAAATCAGCCTAACAGGCCACGTCGAGATGAGTTTTGTCAGATGATGCCATTACAGTGGCAGGCAAGAGCATCACAGAAGAGGGGCCCCTGAATCCCACAGGAAAAAGACACAGAACTGCCTTGTTAGTCGAAAAACATCATCTTCATTCCAAACATTCAAAGTCATCTTCTCAAGTAGACCATGTTTGTAGTATCTGGGAATTCTCCAGTGTGTACTTCTCTAGATTCTCAGAAACAAAGCCAGGCCTAAGGACACACCCTGTCCCCGTCTCTAGCTCTGTCTGCACCTTGGTGCTGTGGTGATTCTCTCTGAACAACATAGTTTCAATGACTTTTATATTGATCTTCCATGAAGATGGTTCTATCCAAGCAGCAGATTTAGGGGAAACATCTACTTACACATCATTAATAAAAATCTGTGACTGTCTGTGAGCTTGTGTGGGTGACTCCTTGAGCTTTCTCTGTGGTCTCAGCCATTCTCTCTCCAGAGATATCTATGACAATTCGATGACTTTTCAACATACACACTTGGCCTCCATTTCTATGGATTCCACATCTATGGATCCTACCAATCACCAATGGCAAGTATTTGGGGAAAATTTTGCACTGTTGTTATCATGTACTATGTAATTAAGCTTTTGATGGTCGCATCTGTACTGAACTCATGCAAACTGGTTTTTCTTGTCATTACTCCTTAAACAATACAGTGAAACAACTACTTACATAGCTTTTCATTGCATTAGGTATTACAAGTAATTTAGAGATGACTTAGAGTATAAGGGAGGAGATAAGTAGGTTATTTACAAATACTACACCATTTGTATAAGGGATTTGAACATATGAGGATTTGGGGATAATGAGGAATCCTGGAATGGGTCCCCCATGGATACCAAGGGACAATTGTATATCAGAAGCACATTGATAAGCACATTGGGATGTCTTGATTACCAACTTCAAGAGTTTTAGATATTTTTCCTAAGCTGTCAAGTGGGAAATTCATTGAAGCCTTTAGCACCTATTAAAAATCAAATTCCTGTCCCTGTATTGCTAATGGGGTATGGGATAATATGGCCCAACAAACTGTGCTAATAATAGGGAGCACTTTCCACATTGTAGCTGACTTAACAAATGTCTGAACTTAGTTATTAACCATCACTCACAACCATTGATGATAACGAATATTTTCATGAGAGTACTGAAGATGGTGTGAAGGTTCTTACACTGTTTCCAGTGGCAATTTTAGAATATCATTTACTAAATGGGGGGTCGGGGCTAGGAAGAGAAGCTATGGGCCTCCTGCTGAAGTAACCCTGCCTGGCAAGCAGACTGATTTTAAATGGAAAAGCAAAGAGAACTTGATGGAGATGACTGAGGGTCTAAAGCCCTTCCGCGGCCACACTTGGTGTCCCCCTACCCCACCTCACTGTGACCTGCCCTAGTCGGGTGTGCAGCAAGCACAACATGGATGTTACATGACACCAATTTTCTCAGAGTCCTCTCAGCAGGAATGCCTATGCCTTTGTCCAGGATGTCACCTGCATTAGGTGAGGTCCAGCTGGGAAGAGCTCCCCTCCTTCCAAACACAGGGAATCGAATCTCAGAGAGTCATTTGGTTATGCAGGTATTGGAAGAGCTGAGAAAGCAAATGAGATGATGGAGCAGGGAACCATTTCCACCCGTGATGGTTTGAATGTCTGTCCCCTCCCAAATTCATGTTGAATTTCCAAAGCAACAGTGCTGAGAGGTGGGACCGATGGGTCAGGTTATGTCCTCCGATGGATTACATAATTATCACAGAATTGGGTTCCATCTCCCTCCTGCCCCCTCTTGCCTTCAGTCACCTGTGGACCCCCTATTTCCTCTCTTACACATGCACCATGTACCTGCCATGCTGTGACATGGCAAGAGACCCTCATCAGATCACGTACTTTCCAGTCCCCAGAACTGTGGGATAATTTTGTTCCCTTTATAAATTACCCATTCTGTTTTCAACAGAAAACAGACTCAGACAGCACCCTACGGTGAGAGACAGAATCCAGAGCTAGGAGATAGTCACTGCCAAGATGGACAGGATACTTTCCAAGGCAGAGAGAGAAGAAGGGAGGAAGACCTGTCTTCCCCTAACCCTCTAGTTCCATCAGCACCTTCCATGGGTGAGACCCACCCAGATCCAGAAGATAACAGAGTCTTAGCAATATGGCACCCTGAGATTGAGATGAGCAAGTTTGCCAGTCACTTTTTCATTGATCTGACAAATACCTGATCCACGCAACTTAGAGGAGGAAAAAATTCTTTTGGCTCACAGTTTCAAAGGTTTCAGTCCATGGTTGGCTGGCTACAAGGAAGAAACATCATGGTGAAAATGTACAGCAGAAGAGCTGCTCAATTCATGCAGCTGGGAAGCAGAGAGGACGGGACCAGGGATGAGACAAGCCCTTCCAGAGCACACTCCTAATGACCTACTCCTTCAACGAGGCCCTACCACCTACAGTTTCTACCACCTCCCAATAGTTCAAATCATTAATCCATTAAGTGAATTAATCCACTGATAAGATTAGATCCCTATTGATAAATCATTTTCTAATAACCCCATCTCTAAATATTGCTGCACTAGGGACCAAGACTTTGATACATGAGCTTTTGTGGGGCATTCCAAATTCAAACCAAAATAACTAGAGGGGGCAGGAAATTGGATCTGAGAGTTAACAGGCCATGACAGCAGGTGTCTCGGGTTTTCTCCAGTCATTCCCCAATGATGAAGTGTTTATTTGTTTAAATAAATCCATAGTTTTAGACACTTGGTTTATTCCAGCTTTTCCCTATTATACTCCTATAAAGAAGATAATAGGCTAAACATCAACTAGGAACTGTTATAAAGCAAAATCTGAAAAAGGCACAAAATTTTTTTAGACAGTTAAGATGATTATAAACTTGTACCAGTCGAGGATGGGACTGGCTACATGTATTAGCTTCTGACCAAAATGGTGTTCTAACCAAATGGTCCTGTTGGACAACTTGATTCAGACCATTTCATTTGTCACCAAAAAGATTCAACACTAATGGTAGTGACCTCTGTTTGCCAGGGACTCACCCCACTACTGGATTCTTAGGGTGTAAAACTTCTGCCTTGAAACAGAACTCACCTAAACCAACCAGTAACACAGGAAAGCAGGGGCCAAGCTGCCCTTATTTCCTTAAAGCAGTGAAAAATGGCCTTCAAAGTGCTCAGCCAGCAGCCTCAGCCTCACCTGGGAGCTTGTCAAAAATGCAAATTCTCAGACCCAGGTGGATTCCTTATGACCCAGGGTGCACTGTACTTCTGTGTGTCTACCAGGATGCTCCTTCCATGCACGATACACACGGCCTTTGTTCAGTAATGAGTTGCATCTCATCCCTCCAGGAAGGAGTCTATTCCCAGGAATAGGGGCAGAGCTTCTCAAACCTTTCCCTAATACAGTCCCCACGGGGCACAAAAGGACCTGGCAGCTTGGCAAGTGTCCAGAAGGCTGATCACAAGCTACTAGCAGAACCAGACATTTCTGTGTAGCTTCTGTTTCATTTTCCCTTTTCACACACAGCATTTCTGAATTTAGTTACTAATATTAGGCTTCTTCCCCCAAACACTTCACATTGAGCCATGTTTCTTTTATGATTCTCTTTGCCTCCCAGTTTATGGTCACACACCTTCATCCAGAAGATGGGGCTCTGAGCTCAACTCTCCTTGTGGGTTGCCCACAGAGCCTGGGAGAAACACAGGGTCAGCCACAGGAGAGGAACAGCCTCGTGGACAGGGCCAGAGGAGTCACATCTAACCTGGGGAGGAGCTGAACTGGACACCCCACAGGCTCCTTCCTCTCTCAGCCTTTTCCACAGAATGATTGCCCACACGCACAGGTGGCGGGGAACAACCCAGATCTCCTATCCGGAGGTCTGATGAGCAGCCATCATGTGAAAAGAGGCGAAGCCTGTGTAGAGCTATTAGACCCTTTTGCCCCCAGCAGAGTCTACCCAGTCTACAGAATAACTCCCACCCCCCACCCCCCAGCTGCCCCATGCTGCAGAAGGCTCTGCCAGATAGAACAGCCACAGCCACCAGGACTTAAAGGTGACAGCAACTATCCAAAATATTTACCACATAACTTGTGGCAAAATACCTATGCTATTTATGCCATAATTCATTCTAAGGCCTTCCCAGTACCAAGTTTCTTCCTTGAAATTAGATTAAAATAAGCACTATATACTGCCATCTGGTGGTTAATAGATGAAGTTACACCTATAAAATTCTGAGCGTGAGTCTAGAGAAACCAGTTCCCTTTTGCAAAATTTTCTGGGGCACAAGTTTGCAGTAGTGTAATCCATTGGACTCAGAAGAAACAGAAACTACCAGGAAAGAGACCAGGAAATATTCATAATAATGTAACACTTACAGCATTAACAATAGCTACACTAACTCAGTGTCTAAATTCTGTAACATTGGGCAAGTTGCAAAACTTCTCTGTGTCCATTTGCTTACCTACAAATTACTGACTCCTGATTAACAGAATCATTGTAGAGTTGAAATGAATGAATATAATAAAATCCCTGAAACAGGACTTAGTGCATGGTAGACACTCGTACATTAATTACTGTATTTATTGTAAGTATTAGTGAGCACTGGCAATATGCCAACCATGATAGTAAACACTTTACATACTTTTATCTCATTGAATTTCCAAAACAGTCTTGATAAGCAAGAACTCTTATCGTTCCCTTTTTGTAGACTAGACAAGGGAAGCTCACATTGGCAATGAAACTGGCCTAGAAATCACAAGGCTAATAAATGGGGCAGTTTAATGGAAACTCAACTCTGCCTTCAAATTTGTCATTTACCGCTGTGCTGAACTATCACTGTGGTGGGAGGAGTCTTCCCAGTGTTTATATAATTTCCACCCTGTTCCATGTTTTACCCTCCACAGACACACACACTATCAGCTCCCTCAGGGAGCACCCAGGATACCACTGTATCCCCAGAACTTAGCACAGTGCCTGGCACCCACCGGGGCTCAGTGACTACTTATGGAATGGATGAAGGTGCTGCATAACAACCATCGTTCATCCAACATCTGTTTTGAGGACAGTAGACCAATGACTACATCAGGGGAAAAAGGCATCAGATCTTGAATAGAAGAAAAGACTGTATGAAATGTTCCTCAGAACCATCAAAATAATTGTGATTTACTAGTGCAAAGACCATAGAGGTAAAAATGAAGTGATAATATCACTGTTATTTTTTAAAAAATCATGTCTCTATATTCAAGCTGGACATCAAAGATCCTATTAGCCCAGCGGCACTAAAGTCAGGGGACCAGGACCTGGTTTGTCCCCCTGAATTAAAGAAATGCAACTGCCACAGGGGCAGTCCTGTACCCTCAGGCGAACAGTCCTCCTCGGCAAGCCTTGGGCAGGGCCGGAGGGACAGGCCTCTAAATGGCTCCTTCCCAGCAGGTTCAGGAAGCCTTTCACCAAGTAACGCCCACGTCAACCCAGGTGTGACACCTTCAGAAAATTTTCCTTTGACTTTTGAAAACACTTTACACGGTTTCCTGTTAAAATGCCAGTGTCCCACAGGTCCAGCTCTGGAATGCACTGGGAGCCCTCGCCCCCAGTAGCCAGCACCTGTCCCAGCCCGCAGGGCTAGGGCTCCAGCAGAGGGCAACCCTCCACTCTGAGACCCTTTTCCCTCCCAGGGACTTTGCTGTTACACACACCTGGCCTCGTCTCAGGGTTCCAGGGCGCTGGTCAGCACTTCCTCCTGGCAAAAACACTAAAGAGACTTGTACCAAAGAGCTGCACCCCTGAAGGAATGTGGCAGAGAATGGGTGCCACAGGGAGGACACAGGAGAGCTTGTTCCATTGGGTCAGGATCATGGCTTAGGGTGAGTGTGGACTTGGAACCCAAGAGACCTCAGCAGTGTTTTCATGAGCAAGTTTACAACCCCACTGAGCAGAATCCCCACCTGTGAAAGGGCAGTACTGATTCTTTCTTCAGTGCCGACCCAGGGATTCATTGAAATGATATGTAAATCTAGTCAAAGAGTGAGGCGTAGTTCTCCTTTCCCACTTTGCCATTTAGATTGTTAGGTTGGAAAGAGATATTTTGATATCATCAACCCATTTTGCAGATAAAGAAACTGAGGGATCAAGAGATTAAACCATTTTCCTGCATCCATGCCATTGGGATGGGTTGTGACTAGGATTGGTCTTCTGATACCTGGGCTTGGACTTGGCCTGGCTGTTTGCCCAAACACCACATCATTCCATTAGTTTGGGTTATAAAACTACTCTGACGATAAGAACTATCATCTTGACCATGGTTTTTCCCAAAGTAGTCCACAAAACATATATTCCATTGTTACTAATAAGTTTATTAGGAAAAAGTTTCTGTGCTCAAGTAATTTTAAGAAATATTGGGTTAAACAAAATGAAATAGTTCTTTTTCTTAACTGGGAATGCATGCATATTTACTCTCTGCTATTCCCAAACCTATTTGAACAGGAAACCCCTCTTGGGGGTACCTATGAATACATGTCCATAAACAAATATTCCCAAATCTAGGTGACTCTAATACAATGGCACATCAACAGTTGAGAATATATAAGATGGATTATTTAATGGTGCTAATAATAAAAGTCTTTGGATGATCTTTCAAGTTCCCCAGAATAACAAAGGCTCCATCCCTTTAGCAGAAAAGTAAACACACCAGAAAAATTCATCCCGGTAAGTTGTCAAAACCTGCCCAGAAAGGAAGGAAACAGAATGGGTAGAGGAGAGTTTGTTTTCTAGTCCCCTCTCACCTATAGATTCAGAACTATCTATGAAGATGGGCGGGCAGAGTAATTTCTTCTATAAAGAGAGCTCCTAGCACCTGCTGCTTATTTTCATTCATTCTTCTTATGTCAGGAGCTTGAATTCAGTAGTGACTGACTAAATATTTGTCAACTTTGCCTGCTGGCCAAGTTCGGGGAAATCCGGGATTATGTTTTCTAAACATTATTAGCAAGTTGATTTTTCAAGATGGAGTCCAAATTGAATGTTCCATTTTATTATACCTCCCTTGCAAATGCTCCAGTAACTTTTTATAAAGTTGAATGACTCCCCGGCAGCTGCTTTAAAGTCTCATTTAACAGAACCCTTGAAGCAGACTGTCCATAACCCTAGGAATTGTGCCACAATGTGTTGGCTGTTTCCCAAGCTGGGAAGGGGGAACCACAGTCTCTCTGATCCCTCTTAACTCATGCGTTTGGCTTATAGTTTTGAACCATTGGGTCGAATGAGATTGGATCACGGAAAGGAGTAGACCCTGTGATGGAGTAAGTTATAAAATCTGGCATGCATCCCCGGTTGATTCCCAGCTGTCACTCACCAGTCATGATTTCTCTTCATTTGACTGATGAGGATAAAGAGCTCCTGTGAGCTGGGCTCTGGGTGGGAGGGACATTGCCTACAGGAGCTTGTGTGCCTTAGGAAGGCAAACAGCTGACACACACCAAAGCTCTGGAGTGTGAGTCTGTTTTTGTCAGCTTTTTCATCACTGTGACCAAAAGAGTGTAGAGGAGAAGAAGTTTATTGGGGCTCACAGTTCCAGAAGTCCCAGTCCCTGGATGGCCAACTCCATTGCTCTGAGCCTGAGTTGAGGTAGCACACCTGGGGGAAGGGCACAGGGGAGGAAGGCAGTTCAGGACAGGCAACAAGGAAGCAGAGGGACCTCTGCTCACCAGGAACAAAATATAAACACCAGAGTCCCTGCCCGCAGTGCCCTATCTCCTCCAGCCACACCCTGCCCACCTTTGCTTCCCACCCAGTTAATCTGTTTTGGTGGATTAATCCACTGATCAGGGCACAACTCCTAATCGAATCATGTCACCTCTGAAAATTTTTTCATTGACTCTGGGGACACCTCATATCTAATCCATAACAGAGTGCCTCTCTGAGATGAAGTGGTGGATGGGTGCAATATTCTTTATGTGCCTCCAGAGATCCAGGGCCTGGGACCTTATGTTGAGCCAGGACGACACCTGTGTGGACTGCAAAAGATCAGTGGGCTTTTGATGGACTCTTTCCCAAGCCCTTGCTCCACGGCCTTCTTCATACAGAATATTTTAATATCAGTGACTTCTTGGAGGAATCCTAGCCCAGGGACAAACAAAGAGAATAAGAACTGCTCTTAAACTATTAGATGTGTGTGTATGCACGCACATGTGTGTGTTTTCCTTTTAACTTTTTATTTTGACATGATTTCAAACTGAAAAACTTCAAGAAAAAAAAATACAGAAAATCCCATGTACCCTCCATGCCGAGCTCCTAAATATAAACATTTACCTCTTTTGTTTTATTTTTCTTTCTGTCTACACACTCTCTCTTAACACACACATACGTGCTTTTTTTTTCTGGATCATTTTAATGAGTTATAGATATCATGATCCTTTGCCACTAAATACTTCACTGTTTTTTTCCTAAAAACAAGAACGTTCTTTGATATAGCGTTAATACAATGGTCAAAATCAGGAAATTAGCTGATATGGTACTGTTACCTGATCTGCAGACTTTATTCACACTTCTCCCACTTGTGCTAATAATGAACTTTTAGCAAAAAGATTGTGTAGTGCATTCAGTTATCACATCTCCTGTAATTCTCTTTATTTTTTTCATAAGGCTACACTTTCTTTTTCCCTTTGGCAGTACCAAGGATGGAACCCAGGGCCTCACACATGGTAGGAAAGAGCTCTACCACTGAGGTCCACGCTCAGCCAACATGACTTTTTTAAGGAGCACTAAGCAGAGTACTGACAGTTGTCTCAGTCCATGGTAGAGATACCATTGCAGACTTGAGCATGGGCAAGGAGATCCTCTGAGACTGAACATCCTGTTCTCCTCAAACTTTCACCCACTAGTCCCCGCGTCCATCCGTGGTTCTTACTTTCATCAGTTATTATGATGATGATCATCGAATGGCAGTTGTTCTAGTCCTTTCTTCCTTGTATGCTTGTTGGCTGATTTTCTACTTGTAAATCTTTCCTTTCCCCCATTTCTATTTATCTCGGTGCCCTTGTGAATCATTCAAAGGGCTGTAGTCCATTATATTAGTAGTATTGATTTTGATGCTCTAATGGTTCCAGACATGGCCAGTAGAAGCCCATGAGCTGACTCTCGGATCCTTTTACCTTAACCCTGTCATTCTTCAAGATCACTATTTAAAAGCAGCTCTTTCCGGGTGGGTTGAGACTTTTTCTATATTCCTTGACTTCCTGATGAATACTCAGGCAATTCCTCTGCCTGGTTAGAAAATTTCTGGCTCTCCCTGGTCTCTCCCCCAATGTCCCCATTGCAAAACAGGATTTTCCTACCAGGAGGCTCCATAAGTAACTGATGTGAATTAGCGTGGCCATCTTCAAACACAGGACTATTTCATTTCAGCCAAATACTCAGGAAAGAGTCACCCCCACCCCTACCCCCCACTCCCCCACCCCCCCCCCACCCCGACCCTGCACTCCAGGAGCAGGCAGGCGCCAGCAGCCCACAGACACAGTCACCCTAATGGTGTTTGTTTTTCCCCTGTGTAAACCAAGCGATGATTGCGAAGGATTTGCCCTTTGCTTCCCTGTTGCTTTCCCAAAGAGAAAGCAAATTTTGATTCTGCTTAGCAATAAAGGGCGCTCAACAACTCCGTTCTTAACTTTAGGCTAGCCGTTGCTAAAAGGAGAGCAAAGTAGGAAGCTCACAACGGGTCCTTTGGGGCTCAAGCTTACTTCAAAGGAGTGGGTATTTTTGCCACCACCGTGTTCTCAGGTAGGATGAGGAGTATATCCCTCGTTGCACCTGGAAGTAGGAAAACTTCTTGTTAAAAGGAAGATGTGGATGTAGGAGTGACGTATGAAAGGGGAAATGAATTGAATTTGATTTGACACATCGTACAAGGAAGAATGATTGTAGATACGGGCATGCTGGGGCCGGGTGTGAATACATTAGTCCCCACCCTGCTCACCAGCTGGTCACACAACCTTGGACGTTAAAGCCTGTGGAGAGAAGGAATGTCTCTGGGGAAGGAAAACACAGGGTGGTGAGAGAGGGCAGAAACTGGAACCAGGAAGAGGCTGTCCCCACCGAGCTGCAAAGGCACGGAAGCATGGCCCCCAGGTATGGAGCAGGTCTGCAGGAAGCCCATGTGATATGCCCTTCAGGGGGGGTGTGGGGGAGAAACCAGACTGAAACTGACCCCGAAAGGAGGAAAACTTGGGATTGCATGGATTAGGATTTCATGGCTTCGAAAAGCAATACAGACCTTGTGGTTTTCCAAGGTAGGAGGGAGCCTGAAAGCCATAGGTAATGGTAAGAAGCAGGGAAGAGGTGGGTTTTGAATTAGGCTGTTAAATCCTAGCAGCATATTTTGGTGCAAGTTGCTCTATGGCCTTGGCCCCAGCAGCAGAAAGTGGGGAATAGACTTTCTAACTCGGGGCTCTCTAGTTCCCAGGTCCATCTTGCTCAGCCTCTAGGAAGCTGGGAAGGGGGGGTGAGCCAGATGTGGTTCAAGATGCCCTGCCCTCTCCTGCCCTCCTTCCTCCTGGCCTGCCCTCCCTTCTCCTCTCCTGCCCTCCCTCCTCCTGGCCTGCCCTCCCTTCTCCTCTCCTGCCCTCCCTCCCTCCTTCCTTTCTTCCCCAGGTACAGCTTTTGAACCCACTACTATTAATATTTTATGATTGATATTTTATGATTAATATTTTATGATTGCTTTAGTCACGTGATTACAATCCACAGTAGGTCTCTCCAATTATCTAAGTCCCCTCTTTCCTTTTCTTTGAACTTTTCTTTACTAGCTATCCTCCTGCCTTTAAAAAAAAATAATAATAATTAATTAATTAGGTCCAAGACAAACAAAGGTACTTGGAAAGGGTTGGGAATTCAGAGCTGGTTGTGGAGCTCGAGGGCAGGAGTAGAGAAGGGGAGAAGCTGGGGGAGGGAAAGAGATGCAAGTGTTACTTTTTAATCTGTCCTGTTTATCCAGGTGAGCTGTGAATTACTAGCAGGAAATAGGGACATGGGGGGGCGGGGGGGGGGCTGCAGCTGGAAACACAGCCTCAGGCTTTAAAAATGGGTAATTTAATTGAGAGTGCTCTGGAAAAGTGCACGGTTGTACACATATATTCCTAGCTCAGCTCCCCGGTGATTTCTCTCTCTCTGCAACCACAATCGTCTTCACACTTAAGGTTCATGTCTTTCAAATAGTGTCACAGTTGATAGATAGGTATCACTTGGCCCTCATTCCAGAAGCAAAGCTACTTGGCAGTGTTGATGCTGTAGCTTGTATGCATATGTCACAGCAGCTGAGTCACATCTTCCATGGGGACAAGGCTTGCATGTTTTTAAAGTTGCTGAATATGCTGCATCCATACAAGGCTAGGTAATATACTGGTCTTTGCTTATTCTGACTACGAACTTATGTATCCCCCAACAACACCGTGGGCAGGTGTACTGTTACCCCCATTTACAGATGAAGTGACTGAGACCCAAAGTTACACAGTGAGTAGGGAGCAAAGCTGGGCTGGGAACCAGGTTTTCTTTCTCCAGAGCTTGCCCTCATAACTCCTGAGTGACATGGTTGGCACAAACTGAAAATGTCTCCATTGGTCATAGAGAAACAAAATGCTTACAAGTCTTGCTCTCCATTTTAAGCTACATCCATTAGAAACCCAAATGTTTACTAACTGTCCCCAGAATGTGAGATGCTATCTTAAGTGCTAAGGGATTGGGCATGAGAAAGCCCTTCTCTCATTGAGCTAATTTCCTCCTGAAAAGATGGATCAGAATCACATCTATAACAAAATGTCCAGTAGTAGCATTGGACATGCTGGGAAGAAAAATGAAGGACAATCAGAAAGACAATCAGGGTGACAAGAAATGGGGGGCAGGTGGCCCAGGGAACTCTTTTATAGATCTGTTAGCCTTCCCAAGAAGACTTCCGCAAGGGATTCTGTGCTCAAGAACGCACTGACTTGGGTGTGTAGTCGTTTTCTGGATACTTGGAAAAGTTACTAAAAGATGAGAGGGTTAAAATCAACAGAAGTTCATCCTCATGCTGTACTAGAGCAGCCAGAAGTCTTGAAATTGGTATCACTGGACTGAAATCAAGGGCCACACTCTTTCTGAGGTTCCAGGGTGAATTTGTTCCTTGTCTCTGTGACCAAATCCCCACCTTCCTCTCAAAAGCATTTGTAATTGTCTTTTGAGTCCACCCAGCTCATTGAGCAAGTTTCCACATCTCAAGATTTATAACTTCAGCACATCAGTAAAGACTTTTTTTTTTTTTTTTTTTTTTTGCCATGAGAGGTAACATTCCCATACTCCAGGAATGGGGATGCGGATATCTTTCAGGGAGACGGTTTTCACCCTAAGACAGGATGGTGTTTATGGATTTAATTTTTCAGTGCAGTAATCTAGTTCCCTGTGACCAACCAACCAATCTATGCTTCTTAAAAATTAAAATTTTTTTAAAAATGTCTTTTGATGCAAAGGTTTGTGCTATAGCATCCTCAGGAATCCATCCATAACTGAAAGAGGGAGGAGAAAGACCAGGGAGGCAGCGCCAGCCCACAAATGAGCCCTCTTCCTAGTGAGTGTGTCTTTGAAGACAAGGGCCTGGGGCTATGGGTGGTGCTGTCGGAAGGCTGTAGATATTGGAAATGAAGACTAACTTAGAGATCCTCGAGCACTGATTTTTAGGGTTTTTGGAGCAGACCAAAATAGCCAGTTTTACATGAAGAGAAGATTTGGTTCAGAGGGAAAAGATGGAGTGAATCCAGTTTAGGAAGGGGCTAGGGACAGTGGGCCGGTGGGCAACAAGTCCAGTTTTACCAGGAATCCCCAGGGGGAATATCTATGACCTGAGAAAGAATAGAGTCATGGTTCGCAGTTGGGATGTCTCAATGAGCTGTGGAGGAGGACTGTTCACCTCACAGGACAGAAAGCAAGAGTGGAGGAAGAGGATCCAGGGACCCAACTAACTCTTTAATGCCACACCCCCCAATGACCTAACTTCTTCCCTCTAGGACCCATCTAAAGCTTCCGTGACCAATGTGCCACAGGCTGGAGAACAAAGCTTCACATATGGGCCTCTGGGAGCCATTTAAGATCCAAACTATTAGCCAGGCATGGTGGTGCATGCCTTGTCATCCCAGCAGCTTGGGAGGCTGAGGCAGGAGGATAACAAGTTCAAAGCCAGCCTCAGCAAAAGCGAGGCACTCAGCATCTCAGTGAGACCCTGACTCTAAATAAAATACAAAATAGGGATGGGGATGTGGCTCAGTGGTCAAGTGCCCGTGAATTCAATCCCTATACTACACCCCCCCCCAAAAAAAAAAAGATTCAAACTACTACAGCACCCTTTCATGCTAGAGGAACTGACCTCTGGCAAGGAGCCCTCTCAAAACCTCTTCTGCCTCCTGTTTCTGCACAGTGGGCTTTGCCCCAGTAAGATTCTTGTGTCCTCCATAAAAGGCACTGGACTAGACAAAGACACAGGTCCCTTCTCTCTGTAGCATTGTTCCGTGCACATGTTCCTCATCTGTAAAACGGGAATGGAATGGATAACTCATAGTGTTGGGAAAGGGTCAGGCACAGAGGCAAGTGTTAGCACCGTCTTTGAATGGGAACTTTGAATGGGTGATTTCAGAGACATGGAGTTACTCTGAGGAACCAGCGCCTTCCCTCATCAATGTGTTATGGTTTTGCCACAATTTTCAACTTTTTTAAATTTTGAGCATCTAAGAAGGACAAACAAACTTATTCCTACTCACGTATCGTTCATAATGTTCTCTCCCTTCTACACTTTCTTTTCCAGATGGTAACAAAAAAATAATCCAGATGGGGTGCAGGTGCTGTAAAATGATACAAAGGTAAAGTTGAACAAAGACTTCTTCTAAATGGAGGGATTTTTGATCATCATGAAGCTGCTTTCAAAAACCATGTATATAACATCAATTCAAAAATAATGAAAATAAAGAACATGCATGTATTCAGTGCCTTGGGGCATGATCAACATTGCCAATGCCTCACGTGTAAGGCCCTGTTTGGGTGACACTTAGAGGAAATGTGGCCTAGATTTTTAAGCTTTTCTTGCTCACTGCTCAAAACATGCAGCGAACATCATCATTCTCTGAGACTTAAATTTGGTTTGGGCTCAACTGACATGAGAGAGTGTCAATAAAAGAAAGCTTGAGTTTCAGAGGATACCTGAAACAGCATCACTAAAAATGAATCCCCCAGACCCACAAGGTGCCTATAATTTTGTTCATAATACATTTCATAAATTTTTGTGTAATATTAACTGTTAGGGGGAACAAATTAAATGAAGATCTTGCTTCCTTCACAAATAACACTGCTTTTACTCAATTCCAAACACATATAAATTTGACTCCTCTGTCATTATATGATGTTTGGAGTTTTTAAAAAAATATTTATTAAAAGTCCAGTCAGTCCTCCACATTCCTGGCTTCTATGCCCCCAGAGTCAACCAACCACTCATCAAAAATATTCAGAAAAAAAATGACATCTATACTGAACTGTGCAGACTTTTTTCTTATTATTTCCTAAAAAGTCTAAACTATCTGCAGAGCATTTATGTTGCATTAGGAATAATAAGTAATCTTGAGGTGATTTGAAATAGAAGGGAGGCCAGATGCAAATACAATACCATTTTATATGGGAGAAGAGCATCCAAGGATTTTGGTATCCAAGGGGATCCTGGAACCACTCCCCCACCAGACCCTGTGGAACAAAGGTTTTGTTTTTTTTAATGCCACTATATAATTTTCATACTTATCATTTTAATGACTACATAGAATCCCATCAGGGAGATAAACCATCAATAAGATATTTAACCCTTATTTAATATCCTTTTACTTTTTTTCTTTTTAAAGATTTTTTTTAAGATGGACACAATGTCTTTACTTATTTATTTTTATGAGGTGCTGAGAATCGAACCCAGTGCTTCACATGTGTGAGGCCAGCGTTCTGCCTCTGAGCTACAACCCCATCCCCTGTTGTATCTTCTTTTTTATTTTAAATTTTCACAAATCACTTTGTAGTCTATCTCTATCCTCCTTTGGGACCTCTGGTTAAGCTCTCCTGCTAAGGGTAGCATATTTTTTTTTTAAAAGAGAGAGAGAGAGGGAGAGAGAGAAAGAGAGAGAAAGAGAAATATATATATTTAGTTTTCGGTGGACACAACATCTTTATTATTTTTTTTTTTAATGTGGTGCTAAGGATCAAACCCAGCACCCCATGCATGCCAGGCGAGCGCGCTACTGCTTGAGCCACATCCCCAGCCCAGGGTAGCATATTTTTATACAAACTGACTGATTCTGCTCTTTTCGCCCCCAGCTATCTCTTCGATCCTGTTCCAGTGGCCTCCCCGGGCTACATCAATGAAGTCAGCAGCTGCAAGTTGGATGAAGAAGACCCTGTGAAATTAAAAAGCAATCAGAGCAGCAAGATCCTGGTGCATAAAAATGTCCTTGCAAGTGAGGGCTTCAAGAGGACGGAGGGTAGAGGCCAGAGAGCGGGTCCCCAAGAGCCCTGTTGGCCTCACCAAGAGCCGCTCCCACAGGAGGATGCAGGAGGTGGACGCTGGGAGGAGAAGCCTGGCAGTGCAGTCAACGGCATGGGCCTCACTGCAGCTCTGCAGCCCACCAGGAACCCCAGGTCCCACCAGAGGGACAAGGGCTCCAGGGCCAGTCCTACAGACAGTGTGCACCCCACTCAACCTTTCCTTGAAGGAGGGGACACCAGAAAACAGGACTGTGTGCTGCCAGCCTTGAAAAAGACCCAAGTCATCCAAAGTGGGGACTTTGAAGTTCCTTCTAAGGTGGAAAGTTTTGCCTTGGAAGTACAAGGTCATGACCTCCAGATACCAACCCCGGATTACCCTCAGCTGTGGGGCACAGCCGTACACAATGTGGATCATGAAGAAAAGGATTATCTTTTCAAGAACCCCAAGGAGGATGAGCCTCTGGCGGGAATTCTTCCCAGGGTGGGCGAGCACGGTTTGAACGTGCCCTTCCCTAGGAGGAGGAGCTGGGACTCATTAAATGAGGCCGTGACCACAGAAGTTCTAAGTGTCTACTTTAAAGAGCAGGGTCCTGTCACACCTGTGGTCAATTCCAGAACTGAACAGGAGGAAACAGATGGTTCTGATGGAAACAGGGATAGGGAGGTGGTGGACGAGGATGCGGCAGTGGCAGAAGCCCTCGCGGCATTGGAAGCTGCTACTGCAGGAGAAGACTTGGATGAGGCAGATTAGAGGAGGGAAATGGAGCAGGCAAGAAAGCTAGTGTCATGCTGAGCAAGTGGAGATGTATTTGCTCCTTGGATGTGCAGCTGATCCTTCTGCCAGCACACCCGGGTACAGCTGGCCAGGTGTTCACATCCAGCACCTTTTCCAGGGGTCAGCATTGTGCCATGCCACCTGCTAAATATTTGGAGCATCACTCTGTGTAAATAAGCTACCATTGAGGACACTAAAATAAAAATCAGAGTGGGCTTCTGTATCCACATCCACAACAAATGCAGATATTAAATAGCTGCTTGCCAGTCCTCCATGGTCTCCAGAACATCTGGCACAGATGTCCATGAGGATGCTCTGAAATGCCAACAAAGGCACACAAGCATGGAGCACTCTGTCCAACTGCAGATTCTTGACCCTACTTTGGATTGCCAAACATTGTACCCCACCCAGAAAAGATAGCTATCTGCTTAAAGTGCCTACGGTGTCCCCAGAGCATGGCTTAACTTCAGGGACAAACACCCAGGGAACTAATAATTGACCCCTTGTTGGATGGTGAGTTAAGCTCGGCAGCTCTCAGTGAGCTGAGCCAACCAGCAAACACGTGGGTAGGCATCAGCCGTCATCTTAACACACCTTGACCTTAACTTTTTTACATTATTACTTTTTAATCTCCTTTGGGATTGGGGAGGATGGCCAAAATAATTCTTAAATTTTGTCATATTTGTGTTTTAAGTTTATGAGTTTTGGAACAGTAAAGCCATATAAGGAATATTTTTATGCCATTAAACTGATTCTGAATAAAATAGACAGCATGAGTGTCTCTCTGTCTTGACTCAAAGGTCCAGACTGAGTATCACTGAGTGACTCTCTCTCTTTCAATTTGACGGTAAAGTTACAGTCAAGGAAGAGACCAAGTTGATTTATAGAGCCTGGATTTGGCTCTCCATTCCTCAAGTTCCAACTCTGGATACTCTGATGACCTGTGTGATATGACCTTAAAATGAGCAAGTGCACTCTAGGTTTCAGCCTTCTGATTTATAAGAACAAGAACAGCACTCTGACACTGTGCCTTGGAGAATTTAGAGAGGTTAAGGATGGTCAAAACTATCTAGAAAAAAATATTAACCTAGAATATGTTTTGGTCTGGTCTTTTGTAACATGGGCCCTGCCACTAAACTCACCAGATAGCTCTCTTTTCTCTTTGCCCGTCTGTTAATGGAAAATAGAATAGTAATATGTATTGTAAAAATTATTGGGCAAGACGGGCTGGGGATCTGTCTCAGTGGTAGAGTGCTTGCCTAGCATGTGTGAGGCACTGGGTTCGATTCTCAGCACCACATATAAATAAAATAAAGGTCCATTGACAACGAAAAAATAAAGATTAGGCAAGTGTTTAGTATAGTGCCCGGCACACAGTAGGCACTCAAAAAATGATGTCTTATTAGCTAAAAGTAAATTCTTTTAAAAATCTTTTATATCCTCACAACTGAAACTAATACTGTGAGGGATTTATAACATCACTGCTTTATTTTAGTAATTACCATAAAACACAATTTCTGAGCCTTCCAGCACCTTTAAGGATGACATGCTTACCAATGCCTAGCGAGCAGCCATATCTGGGTTGTTTGGAGTTGCAATGACAAGCCACCTCCACATATGAGGCCTCTCAGAATCCTTAATGGGTAAACTATCGACCTTGTGAATTGCATTGAAGGTGTATGCTGCTGGATTTATTACACCAAATGTTTAATATTTCAGAGTGTACATGATTTCAACTCTTTCCCAAGTTTATCAGTTGGAATTATGTTCAGCTGCATGGGATAAATGGCTTCTAAAAGCAGAGGTTTCTGAAAAAAAAAAAAATTCTGGAGATAGCAGTCCAGGCTGGTGGAGCATCCTGTGCATCAGTGATCCATGTTCCTTCCAGCAATTTGGCTTCTTTCCGGTCCAAAATGTGAGGGCAATCTGGCTGTGACAGATGTCACTCCATTGATCGCCAGGGTAACATTCAGCTGATCTGGCTGGCCAGGCGGATGTCCCCTTCCACCCTCACCACTCCATGTGTGTCCCTCCCAAAGATGTGGGCTCAGCCAAAGAGGACAAACTTCCCCAATAGATCGAGGAGGACCGTTCTTCTATCAAGGGTATACAAATAGCTGCACTCCCCTGCTAGAACCTCCAAATAAGCTCTGCAAATGACCTGCCTCTCCATGATTCAAACTGGTCCATGCTCATGGTTTCCTCATTGTCCAAAATGGCGGCTATGGCTCCAAGTCATTACATTTGCTTTCCATACAGAAAAGAATAAAGGGTCAAAGATCACACTCTCTTTCTATTAAGAACCTCCCCAAAGTATAATTCAACCCTTCCACTTTTACTTCATTGGTCAACATCTGGTCACTTGGCCACATCTAACTGCAAAAGAGGAAAGTCATCAGCCCAGTTGTGTACTTGGCTTTCTCAAATAAACACGGGATGTTTATTTTGTACCGAAAAGGGGGAGAGTGGATGTTGAGTTTTGAGGTGGCCAACTTACAGTCTCTGCCACATCAGATCCTCAAAACCCAAAAGCCTGGGATAGAGCTGGTTGGCAAAAGCTGGAAGATTGTGTTCACATTGACTGTGGCACAGAAGGGACTTTAGCCTATGATTCAGGGAAGTAAGGACTGGACAGCTGCCATGATCCCTACTCCCTTCTAGCACCTCCAAAACAGATGCACCATCCTTAGCCAGTTTCCTCACACCTCCAAAATTCAGACAAGGAAAGGAAAGGGAAGGTATTAGCCACTAAGCTTTGCCTTTTCCAGAAACACCCTTCTGCACTCAAATGCATAGAATCTTATATCAGACCTGCTGCAGAGCTCCCCAAAACTGACAGCTCTCTCAAATGTTATATATATATATTAAAATATAAAATTATATATATATTTGTGTTTTATGATAATATATATAGTATATAAATTATATGTATATGAAAATAGCATTTTGCAATACTTCAAAGAGTTAACAGATGGCTTAAAATTTCAACCTCCCCCTGCCCCAAGGCAATCCTGACCCTTTTTATCTTTACCCCAATATTTAGGCTTCCCCAAAGAACATCCAAGGAAGGTCAGAATGTTTACACTGGAAGGAATCCCAGACTGGCTTCATCTCCCAGGTGGCCTCGCAGCTGGCTGAGCATCCTCCCTGTGTAGTGTGTAGTGTCTTCTTTTGCAGCACGGAGCCACTTCTCAGAAAAGTGGTGTTGAAGACGTGACCCTTTACAAACTCCTGGACAATTTGGAAGCACTGATGCACCTGACAGTGTGCAAGTGTGACCCGTGGCATCACCGTAGCCCACCATCCTTAGCCAGTTACGGCACACCAAATTTACCAAGTTAAATCTCAGTTTTGAATTAAGATTATTTTACTGATATAGGACATGTAGGTTCCTTGAGTTAAGAACTTATGTTGGGCTGGGGATGTGGCTCAAGTCGCCTGGCATGTGTGCAGCCCGGGTTGGATCCTCAGCACCACATACAAACAAAAGATGTGTGTCCGCCAAAAACTGAAAAATATTTTAAAAATTCTCTCTCTCTCTCTCTCTCTCTCTCTCTCTCTCTCTCTCTCTTTAAAAAAAAGAACTTAGGTTTAACTTTTTACTGGGAGAAATTGCACTATCGTATAAATATGAAATTCAATGTCTTTCCCGGGTTGTCCAAGCAGACAGTAGCAAATTGTTATAACTGACAAACCAGATCCCCTGAAGAATGAAGAGAATTTTAGGTTGCCACATAGCGCATGCTCATCCGTCTTGGCTATATGTCCTGTCCCTTGCTACCCGACTCTGCCTCTGTTCTCTCCCTACCTCTTCCATCAGTACCTCTAAGCAGGCCTATGAAGAATGAATGAGATGTGAGCAAAGAGATACTGATGTCCCTAGTTTGGTCATCTGTGTGTCCTGTGTCACTGTACCAACCCAGGACCTGGCCTCCCGTCTTGAACTTAGACTTACTTTTTCACCCAAAGGGCACCTATTTGCACACATGATTGAAAATAGGGAAATTCTTCCTTTCTCTCTCTCTCTCTCTCTCTCTCTCTCTCTCTCTCTCTCTCTCTCTCTAGATAAAACTTCATTTGTTTTTAAATACTCTACTTTAGAGATGGTGACAACTAAACAGAGAAACTGACACTTGTTTCTCATGGTAAATGTTTTCCCTGAGAATTTATGGAGAACCAAGTAGCTATCTACTTATGCACTAAACATGTAAGTTTCCCCATGCATCAGGCCCCAGATATCATGCGCTGACCTGTGAAGTGTGCCCAGCCCCTAGCAGGATGCCACTGGACACCAGCTAGGAGGCTGAGTGCAACTGACTCTCACCTGTGCAAGAAAGTAAGCACCTTGGACTATTAGCTACTTTTAGGGTGTCTCCACTTAGCCCTAAAAGTGTGTTTGCCATAGAGAAGGAACTCAGTATGTTATTTGTTAAATGAAAGAATAAAAACTCTCCACACTCTGATTGAGGAGACATCATGAAGCCAAGACTTCTGAATGCACCAGGCACGGTGGTGCACACCTCTAATCCCAGTGGCTGGGGAGGCTGAGGCAGGAAGATTACAAGTTCAAAGCCAGCTTCAGCAATTTAGTGAGGCTCTAAGCAACTTATTGAGACCCTATTTCTAAATATAATATAAAAAGGGCTAGGTATGTGGCTCGGTGGTTAAGCACCCCTGGATTCAATCCCTGGTACAAAAAAAAAAAAAAAAAGATTCTGAATGCTAATTGTAACACTGCAACTTAGCCCTTGGTGACCTGCAGGTAGGCACAGGGCCATGGGAAGACAAGTCTGTATGAATTTGAAGGTGTAGAAAATAGAAAATACACAGGTCATTAACCCTTGGAGTACCCTGCTCCATTGGAACACTAAGGCCTTGGGGTCTGTAGAAAGTGCACACAGGAGAATCTTGGCAGTTGGGATCAGTTCAGTTTTTATAAGGAGTCTGTGTTCACCTGAGGACGGCAATCCCAAGGTGAGTCAAAATTCTTAAGAAAGTCAATGTTATGATTAAATAGTTGAGAATTTGGCCAACCTCATTTCAACCTCTTGAACTCAATCTTCAGAATCCTGAGGAAGAAAAAGAAAATGGTATGCATTTGTACAGAGACTAGATCTCACTTTTCTCTTGGCTCCTACTGGTGGGAAAAGTGCACCAGGGATTGACTTTTAGTGTGGCTCCAGGTTCTCGAAGCTTCTGACCACATGCTACATGCCTGCCACTTCAAACATGTGCCTCTCTAGTCCTGATAGACAGTGTCCAGTGGACACTGAGGGACTATTTACACAACCCAGCCTCTCTGTGGAGACACCCACGTTACCACTAGACCGACATTGGAAAGGTAAGCTTCCTCATGCTAAAAGGTGTGAGAAGAACCTACACATCAAGCACCGTGACCATATCTTGAAACTTGGTTCCTTGGTTTCATCACCTGGAAAGTGGAGGTGATGGCTGTACCTCTCCCTGCACTGTCATGAGACTTACATGACACACTAAGTGCTTAGCACATATTCAGCTCGAGGTAGATAGTAAATGTCAGATGTGACTCTATTCCTGGCTAAGGTCATTGGCCACTTTCCTGAGGAGCATTCAACACACTTGGAAGTAACTGAAACTTGATTGCTACCCACGAAAGTTCTCCCGACCTCTTCTAACAATAGTGACTTCTTTTTCTTTCTTTTTTTTTTTTTAATTTATTTGTACCAGGGATTGAATCCAGAGTCACTTAACCACTGAGCCACATTCCCAGCCCTTCTTATTTTTTATTTAGAGACAGGACTAAGTTGCTTAGAGCCTCACTAAGTTGCTGAGGCTGGCTTTGAAGTTGCCATCTTCCTGCCTCCGCTTCCCGAGATGCTGAGATTATAGGTGTGGGCCAGCACTCCCAGCATAATTTCTAAAGTGGATAAATAAATCCTTTTCTACCTACATCAATAATTATCATCTAAAGTAAAAAATGCAACATGGGTCACTTAAAGTCTTTATTTTCATTATTATGACATGATTGTGCTTTGTTTTTTTTATTTTCAACATTTTTTTTCACAATACCTTTACTTTGTTTATCTTTATTTTTATGTGGTGCTGAGGATCGAACCTGGGGCCTCATACATGCACCTAGGGCCTCACACATGCTAGGTGAGTGCTCTTCTGCTGAGCTCCAGTCCCAGCCCCTGATTTGGTTTTTATTTAGCATGGCTTACTCAGAGATATTGCCTTGGGGCGTAATGTATTACTCCAAGAGTATTTTGCCTAAGATTTCTCAACTGGATCAACTTGGACATAAAAATAAATCTAGTTCTTTTAAAACTCACTGACAAGCCCATCTTCTCAGAAGAGTGATAGGTTAAAATCTCAGCAAACAGAAAGAGAACACACCCCTTATCTTGTAGATATGGGTTCATTCAACATCAGGGGAAAAAATTCATTCTTTGAAATAAGGCTGGACAGAGCACTGGAGAACCTCAGGCTTGGTGGGTGCTGTGTGCCTCTTGTACCAGGCTCTTTCTGGTCCCTGGTCAAAGGTTAAGCAATGTGAATGTGGCAGGAACATCTAGAATCGACTGTTAAATGGCCCAAGTCCTATCTCACTATGGAGGGCTTGACTTGGCAACTCTGGCACTTGGCAGCTCTGAGGCCAATAGACAGATCTATGCAGTGTCCATGAGTGAGTGTCAACTGTGCCCAGTGTGGGACACACCAGGCTCAGGAGTGTTTCAACCATGCACTGTCTTCACTCCATGGTTAGAAAACTGGAGTCCTAAGAGGTCAAGGTCACAGGTGGCCGAAGCATCGGAAGGCCAAATCTGGCTCTTACTGGGAGCTGTGACCATAAGTGCTGGGCCAGACCAAGGGAAAGTGGTGGAAGGGATTACCCTGAGGTGATGAGGGGAGAGGGTTTGCAAGAACATTCCAGAACTGAAATTCATGTGGCCAGAACTCCGGCACTGGAGCCAAGGCAACTCTGGCCGTCTTGGCTGTAGGGTTGAAAGCCAGGCTGCACAACCCATGTGGCTCTGTGACCCCTCAGGAATCTGTGAATACCTGCACTAACCACGAGTCATTTTCATTTGCTTTTTTGGTCACAAGGGATAGAACCCCAAACTAAGTAAGACGAAGGAGGAATTTCCTTGAAACGTCCATGAAATGTACTTCAGGGACAGGGAAACCAGGGGCTGAAAGCAGGTAGGACTCCTCCCTCCTTCTGCAAGTTCCCTGCCTTTCCAGCTAGTCCCCCCCGGGCCCCAAGCTGACACTTTCTCCACCTGCAACGTGCAACACTCCAGAGAGGGGCTCCTCTGGGTCACCAACCCATCGTGGGGATGTTCGGCTGCAGTCAGGGGAACAGGGTACCCCCGTGAGTTTTAGGAGAGGGAAGAGGGATTCCCAAAGGAGAGGGTGTCATTCCCAGAGGTACGAGCGCTGGGCTGGTGGAGGCTTGGCAGTTGACTGCCCCTGCCCCTGGATGTCTCTCTCTTCAAAACCTGAGCCCTCCTTCACTCTGTGGCTCTCCCCTGAGGACTTTCAATTCTAACTGTGGCTCAGTTCAGAATAAGAAATGTCCTAGTCCAGACAGACTCTTAGAAAAAGCTGTGTGTCCTGGGCCCCTCAGTCTACTTTGATTAGCTACAGAGGGACAGATGCACACAGGCCCATTACTATGGTTTGTCCCCACCCAAATGCATGCTAAAATAAATAATTAAGTCACCCAGGCATCATCCCATAAATGGGTTAGTATTTCTTGAAGGACTGGTTATGTCTCTTCAGTTTGGATTAGGTCTCTCAGAAGTGAGTGGAACCTTGTGGGACTGCATTTAGTTGTCTCAAGAGCAGGCGGTTATAAAGCAAACTCTGGTGTTTTGCCCCTGCTGTATGGGCTTGCCCACCATTTTTGCCCACACACCTGCCATATGACGCCACTTGCCATGTTTTAACAAGCATGAGAACTTCACCAATGTGAAGGCCCATACCTTTGACTTTTTCATCTTCCAAAACTATGGGCCAAAATGAGCCTCTTTTCCTTATAAAGTACTTAGCTTCAGGGATTTTGTTATAACAACATAAAATGCACTGGCTGGAGATTGCAGCAGGTGTTGTGACTACAGCATTTTTTTAACCCTTAAAACCCCTTGAGACAGGTCATTTTACAGAGGAAGACATTGAGGCTCAGAAAGATAAGGTAATTTTCCCAATATCTCACATAGTGAGCGGCAGATCCAGGGTCCAAATTCAATAAGAAAGGTCATACTAATGCTCTTGAGACCAAGCTGCTTCCAGTAGTTACACCCCTTCCAAGAAGGAAGCAGGGTATGTATGGAATTCCCTCCAAAATGGAACTTAGTCATCACTGCCAGCATCCAAGGCAACAGCCACAGGAACACAAGCTCCAAAGTAAGGAACTGAACCTTCTGATGAGAAAATAAATAAATAAATAAGCTGGCAGGATTAGAAAGGAGTAAGGAAAAACTCAAATTTAGTGTTTTACTCATAAAATATCTAATGATATTCTTTCACTTTTAAAGGTAGACTTTTTGTCTGTTTATTCATTTAGCAAAAATTCATGGGTGCTTTTTGTGCAGGAGGCCTGAAAGGTAATAGCCACAAGACGCCAACCGCCTGCATTGGTTACCTTCGGCCAGCAGAGGGGGCAAGATACCTGCTCTGTACACAGTGGCTGAGTGGCAGGCGATCCTGACACTAGCTGAGCTGGATGGGCAACGCCACCTCCAAGGCAGGTGTTTGTAGCTACATTTAGAGACCTCTGGGAAAGATCTGAGAACAGGTTTGCAGAATGGTCCCAGGAAGATGAGGAAAGAAGGGAATCTGTAGCAGGGTGAGGTGGTGCACACCTTTAATCCCAGCTATTCAGGAGGTTGAGACAGGAGGATTGCAAGTTCCAGGTCAGCCACTGAATGACACTTAAAATTTAAAAAAATCAAAAAGGATTGGGGATGTAACTCAGGGACAGAGCTCCCCCAAAAAGCTGTCTTTGCATAATACTAACACACCCACCAAGAGAAAAGGGTCAGAGGATACAAGAACTGGAAGTGGGACCCCAAGTGCCTTCATCACAGCCAAGCACTAGGCAATAAGCCCACCTGCTTCCAAGTCCCCAGCAGAGGGACCAGCTCCTCCACCTAGTCATTGCATCACCTTGGGGCACAGCAAGCCTAGCTAGCAAGATGGGTTTGAGAAGTGAGTGCAGAAGGAACAAGACCCAGGGAAGGTCTGCGGGCAGACTCTCCCAGAGCTGCCAGGGGCCAGGGGACAGCCTAGCACTGTAGAGTTGACATTGGGTTATCTGCCACATTTCCAACTACTCGCTGCTCTCCTAGGAGTTGAGCCAGACAGTGACTCTGCATCCCACTTGTAATAGAGGAGTTATGCAAAAGGCTGAAGAATTAAAAACCAAGTCTATCACCCCAGAGATCCCTTTCAACTATGAAACAAGAAATCGGGGCAGGGGGGCTCTAACGCCCCTGCTAGTGCATATGTTCCAAGTTTCTGGGTTTTCATGAGGCAAAAATTATAATGTCAACTTTTTCCACTTCCTTAGCATAAGTTGTTACTGATCTTGTTTTCAAGGAAAACACAGACGAAAATCCCAAACCAAAATTCAATGAGGCACCACAAAGTGTGAAAACACACACACACACACACACACACACACACACACACAGACACTTTTAAAAATTTTAGCCAGGATATGAAGGAAAGCTGGAATGTAGACGGTAACAAATGAGTGCTACCAATGAAACACGTAACCACTTCTCAAAAGGACAAAAGGGAGCTGTCCTAAGTAAGTTCAACTGGCTTGACTACATGTGGTAGGCTAAAAAATTTTTTTTTTTTACTTGAAATAGGGTTGAACAAATTATATAAAAATATTGTAGATAATAAGAGTGAGATATTATTATTATGTAGGAAGAAAATTTTTAAAATAAGCAGAAAGTTTAAGTGAATCCCATGGAGTAAGATGGGGTCAGGAATCAGACCCAGGCTCTTATTTAGGGTATAGAAACAGAGCAGTGTGTTCACATGCATGGGTTGGAGTGTGTGTGTGAGTGTGTGTGTACGTGCATGTGCACACACACACACAGGGGAGGCCTACAAACTGGGATACCAGTAGCAACAAGCACACTAGTATCCTCGTCTTTATTTCTCCATCATTCTCCAAATTAAGAAACCAGGGCTCTTTGGATTAGTGATTGATTGCAGGTCTGGGGCAAGGAGCATACAGAGGTGAGCCTGCAGCATCTCAAGGTGCTCCAGAAAGCAATAAAAGATAGGGGAGGGGGACAGAAAAGGAAAGGAAGGGGGAAAGGATGGAGCCACACCAAAGGCCAAAGGCCCAACCTGAAAGAGTTCTTATCAGTAATAACCAGTGGGTGTGGAGCGGGTTGAACTGCATCCCCCAAAAGACATGTTGACATTGAATTCCCAGCATCTTGAATGTGACCCTATTTGGAAATAGGGTCTTTGTAAATGTAATCAAGACGGAGTCACATTGGATTACTGTGGGCCCTGAATCCAATGACTTGTGGCCTTATAAGGAGGGGAAAGGACGGAGACACACACACAGGGAAGAAGTCCATATGAAGACAGAGATCATGAGGCAAAGCAGCTGCCAACTTAGAAAGGCCAAGAGCCACCACCCGCCACTGACCCCAGAAGTTAGGCAGGAGGTGTGGGCCTGATTCTCCATGGAGCTTTAGGACTCAACTCTGCTTACAACTGGATTTCAGACTATAGCCTCCTGAATCGTGAAAGAATAAGCCTATGTTGTTTTAGTTCACCCAGATTTTAGTCATTATTGGGAGTCCTAGGAAACTAATACAGATGGTAAAATTACCAGATGACATTTTAAGCACAAATAAAGTGTGCATCTAATTCCAAAGTATCTCCTCACAAACATTTATTCATTACAAGGGAAAAAATGGCAACTTTACCAGAGTGACACTTGCTGACACCACTTCAACCCCATGATCAAAGTGGACATCACTAGGTCATCACACAGCTTTATCATGTCCCCTTAAGATGACACAATGGGAAGCATATATCACCCATGTGTTATCCTTTTTCTAATATAAAACCTCTATCTAACTATGAGAAACAACTGGAAAACCTAAGTTTCAGGCATTCTACAAAAGAACTAGGAAGTACAAAGTCAAAATCATGAAACACAAGATCAACCTGGAGGACAATCACAGGGGCAGGAGACTGAGACCCATCAATGCAATGCAATGGGGGACCCTGGAATAGAAAAGGAATATTGGTGGGAAAACTGTTGAGAGCCAAATAAGGTGTTGTTTAATTCTTTGGAACAATGCTAATTTCTTAGTTCGGATCATTGTTGTCTGGTCATATACAACGTTAACATACAGGGTAACAGAGTGAAGGCTATACATGAACTCTGTATTTCTTTTCTTAACTCTTCTCTATGTCCAAAAGCATACCCAAATTTAAAAAATAATTATGTGTGTGTGGGGGGGGGTAGAGGTACAACAAGAGGTAAAATCTAACAAGGAACCTCAGTCAAATGATCACTTAAATTTTCAAGACCTAAAAAATTGGGTCCTGTAAAAGTAAGCTCAATAAATTACACTACCTCGACTGTATCTTCAGTGTACAAGGTACCCAACCATTGGATCATTCAGAACAACACATTGTTTAATGTTTTTATTTTTAACTCTGCTTTGGTAGTACAAAAGTTGCAAAAGTACAAACCAGACAGTTAAAAATACATTTGACACTCAAAACAGTGAAAAAATTTCCTTTACAAATGTTTACATCATGGTGGTGGCCAACTCATTTTTGACACCAAGAAGCTGTCCATCATTAGTGTTTTGGATAGTAAGTTTAATGTGGATCCCAATCCTTCTAGAGAAGGAGGAAAAAACACAAGACCTGTAAACATTGGTTGCTTTGGGAACACTTAAGAATTCTCATCAGAGAATATAAACCAGAAAAAAGCTTATGTGTTGAAAATATTGAATGCTTAACTTTTGGCATATCTGGAAGCCAGTCAGACAAAAACTGCTCAAGTATTAGAAAATATTTAAAATGTACCCTTGGTATAAATACAATGTTAAATATTTCTGAGTATTCTCTTGCCTATGGTATTGCTATAAAAAAAAGTGCTCCAACTTGAATAAAATTAAAACATCATTAAAGCTGAAGAATATCTTACACTTATCCCTCACCATTCAGAGGGCATATTTTTAAAGCAAAAATATTATGCTTTATTTTTATGTAAATCTATTGGCCTAAACCCCATATATATTATTTACATTAACACACACCCCTAAAATTTGTAGACTAGTATTTGATGGACCCAGTGAATTTGCATAATGACTTCTGTCCTATGTATATGAATGTACACACATATTTCATTTATTAGTTGTTAGTAAGAATTCACATGAAATTAAATCTACCATCATTTTCAAGGTTAAAAATATTTAGTTTAATGCCAGAAACAGAATCAATTAAGTATATTTACAGTAATACTTGGAAGTATATTTTTACAGAAATAATTTTTGGGAGCCAAATGAGAAATGTGCTTTTTCTCTTTGAAATAAAAGTAGTACTGAAGGCACTCGCTCACCAACACTGATGTGGACGGAGAGAGGAAGGTGGGAGAGACATGTACCTCACCTAATCACAGATCTACCAAAAATACTAACCTGGCCTCTATGTTCTCAGTTGCTCCTTAAAATGTAAAGTTGGAGGGAGAGGGAGGGAGGGGGGGGAGGGGGGGAGAGAGAGAGAGAGAGAGAGAGAGGGAGGGAGGGAGGGAGGGAGGGAGGGAGGAAGGGAGAGAGAGAGACAGAGTGAGTGTGTGTGTGTTTCCCAGGCCACTAGGAGTCTTAAATACCGAGCATTAGTTATGAGATTGGAAGCAGGAACATAAGGACATGCAGGCAGAACTTCGCACAGGTCCAGCTTATATGACAAGTGGGTTGTTTTGTTTTGGCCGCAAGTTTGGTCAAAACAAGGATTTTTATTTATTTATTCTTACTGGGGATTGAACCCAGAGGTACTTAACCACTGAAACATATCCCCAGCCCTTTTTACTCCATTATTTTTTATTTTGAGACAGGGTCTTGCTAAGTTGCTGAGGCTGGCTTCAAACTTATGATCCTCCTGTCTCCACCCCCTGGGTCTCTGGAATTACTGGCATGTGCCACCATGCCCGGTTTGAAACAAGGATTTGTGAGTGTGTCTGTGTGTGCCTTTAAATTATTTTCCCCCATTATTAAGTGGATTAAATAAATGAGAATTGCTTAGTTCAAGTTAAAAAAAAACCCTCTTGACATTAGATAAGTGACTGCTATGGTTTAAATGAGGTGTCCCCCAAAAGCTAGTGTGAAACAATACAAGGAAGTGTATAGGTGAAATGATGGGGTTTTGAGCCTTAACCTAATTAGTGCATTAAATCCACTTGAACGGATTAACTAGATGGTGTTTGCAGGCAGGTAGGGTGTGGCTGAAAGAGTTAGGTCACTAGAGGCATGCCTTGGTGTTTATATTTTGTGCCTGGTGAGCAAGAGCTCTCTCTTTCTCTGCTTCCTGGTGCCATGTCCTGAGCTGCTTTTCTCTGTCACACTGTTTCTGCCATGATGCTCTGCCTTATCTCAGGCCCAGAGCAATGGAGCTGGCTGCCTATGGACTGAGACCTCTGAAACCATGAGTGCCAAGTAAACTTTTACTTCTCTAACATTGTTTTTGTCAGTTCTTTGGATCACAGCAGTGAAGAAAATAACCAAAACAAAACTGACTAAAACAGTGACCTGGGAGTGGCAAGGTGGTAGCAGAGTTAATGCTGAATTCCTGGACTAGGAAGCCAAGGTCTAGCATCTGGTCCCACTGGACTCCCCATCTCTTGGAGAATCAATTTCTCAGTACTAGACTAGATTATTTCCAAGGACCTTTTGTCACTCAAGTTTCTTTGTTTGTAACAGTCTGGCTAGGAAATCTAATGTCTGAGACAATGCAAGGAAGGTTAGAGGTGAAATTATTGGAGATTTTCTTGCAATCAGTATCAAAAGGGGATGGTAAACTTTGGGGGGATGGAAAGGGAAACACACATATACACAGAGCATGAGCTCAGACAATACAGGACTAATTCCACAGTATGTCGCACAATAATCCTAAGGGGAAACTGTGTGTACCCCAAGCCCAGGGATAGACAACTGGGACAGATGGTGGCTGGGGGCCGCTGACAAGATTAAAAAAATGAGCTCTTTCCCTCCCTGAAAATGTAATACATTTTTTCAAGACACTTTTTAAACCAAAACTTGTTTCAAAGGAAACTGAATTCTGTTTCTAGCACAGTAACAATATTCCCTTTGAGGCTGTATCCAAACACCGGCTGACTTCATGATAGAAATTGTATAAAATATAAAAAATATTCCTTAGGCGACTTCATATCTTGTAAATTTTCAGTCTCTTAGAACTCTTCAAATAAAGTCACTGCTGCAAGAAAAAATAAAGAAGGAAAGCTTTAACAAGAGGTAAACATAACACATCTTGATCTGATAATTCAAATAACTGAATATTTAAACACACAAAAGATCTGTAACCCATGCTCCGTCCTTCACCCATTTATACATGGTATCTAGAACCCAGTCTAAGGAAATTAAGTACTACAATTCCAAAAAGAACCCCATTTTCAAGGTCTGCGAAACCAAAAGATGGAGAATGAGAACCCCCGCAGCATGGAGCATCAATTTGTTTTACACATGCTTCTCGGGTGGCAGGTGGGTTCCTTGTCCCCGTGAGCCGTTCCTGTATCATTCATTCTCCAGGGGAACACGTTCTTCACCTCCTTCACCACACTCTCAGGTGATGAGTGCAGAAGGAAGATCCTCATTCACATGGAACCTTGTATGCATCTGGTAGGGAGTCTCTGAAGCCACACCAAATGGAGTGAACCCTGGTCTCTACTGGGCTCAGGGCAGCTCAACTGGGATTCCATCAGACAAAGAGAACACAATCATGGAATGCTTGATCTTTGGTCTTTATTGCCTTTGGGGGTATATGTCTGTTTTTGCCATGTGGGGATAGAAACCAGGGCTCACACACGCCAGACCAGTCTCCACTACTGAGCTATGCTCGGATCCCTTAGGTCTTCGTTGCACTTGAGGGTTCTGGTTGTATTTTTTAAGTCTTTCCAACAACTGCCCTTGTTATTACAAATAAAGCCCCATATTTATAAGTTTTCTACTTTCCAAAAGACTTTTTACAAATACCTCATCACTGACAGTCTTGTTCCCTTTGCTTTCTTGAAGACTGAGTTAACCCAGGATGGGACTAAAATTATAAAAGCCGCCAGTGCACAAGGAACCACACACATACACCATGCAGGTGAGCCAGACAAGGTTAAGGGACAGAACATCCTCCGGTCTGCCAAAACTGTGTCTTTCGTAAGTACTAAGCAAAAGCGGAGATGCAACAGTCTGAAGAAATATGAATAACAAAAATCAGTAGAGGTGCCTTACTTTAAGGACATATTATTTATTTTACAGCTCACCTTTCAAGACATGTACTCTAATATCATCCTATTATCCTTTTCTGTCATTCATAATGATTTACAGTGGTTATGAGAGAGGAGAAAAAAGGGAAGAGATATTAATAATTAAAATTGATTTCCCAAATGAGAGAAGTTAGGTAAGAGACTGTGTTATCCCCTTAGCTAAAAAAGGAAATGAAACCCTGTTCCTTAAAGTGACATGAATCAAATTTAAATTATAATGAAATAAGTCATTCTCTGCACTGCATTGCCACTACTAGCAGGGCTGAGCCACACATTGGTCTATAAAGCTGACCAAAGTCCAGTCAAAGGCTACTTTTAGGAAGGAGTCAATAAAGAAGAAATAATCCAGCACAGAAAAAGCCAGAAGGGCCAGCAATGAAAAAATACATAAATGGTACTAGAAAAAAAGAAAAAGAAAAGGCAAAACATGTTAAGATTTTCCAGAAAAACTTAAACTAGGCCATTATCTAAAAAACAGTTATTCCACTATTTTTATGTCTCCTCTTTATGTGCTTCTTAGACCTAGATATTTTTGTACCAAGGAAAATAACTGAGTCAAGGGCACAGGATGTCAGGCCTGGTGTGCAATGTTCCACTGCACTGACAGATCTCACTCCAACCTAGGAGAACTTCAAATTGAGAGTGTTTTGTAACAGATTCAGCCAATCTTAAGGAGTCCACAAGTAAGACCACAGGAAGGGCTAACAATGAGGAATCTGGCCTAGAAGCCTGGATTCAAGTAGACTCCCATTTCTAACTGTTAAACCTGTGCCATCCCTGTAGCCTGCTCTTGTAGGGTTGCTGGGGGCTTTATGTAAGATGGTGTATGCACAATGCATTATATGGGGCAAAGCATTCAGAATACTCCCAGAGTAGCTATTAGGACCATCATCCAATTCTCTGCTCTAAACAATCACATTAGCTTTCTTCAACAGCTGTTTTCTGCAGCTGATTAAGACTACGCTGCGAAAATATCTTTGAGAGAATAATTAAAAGATATATGCTGCTTCAAGACCTTACTACTAATATCAGAAACTAAGCAGAAATAGGTAAATCAATCTTTTTAAAATTCTTGCAATTCTGGTCTCTCCTTCTAAACACACAAATCCTAAAAAGCAGCACTTTCGTGGCATGATGCTATGAATATTCAGGTAAATATCTTATAATGATGATCTACAGGGAAAGAAGACACCACATGCTCTATGACTTGTAAATTTCTAACTGTGGCCTTATTTCTGATAGTGTAATGAGGTGCCTAAAAATTGCAGGCTGTGTTACAGTACATTTTCACATTGCTAAATTCCTTCTTATTTCATTCCACAGTCGTGAATACATTCTCGCTGATGAACAAATACCTACTTTGAAATTGTAGTAATTCTTTACACTATGTACCAATAAAAGTGTTGGGAAATTTGGTAGTTACAGTTTTACACAGAGTGCTCAAGTTGGAAGAAATTTAGTAAAACTTACTTATACTGAAAACACAATTCAAAACTCTCAAGTATAACCACTTCCCTCCTGAAACAAGACTGATGGACAAAACTTAAGACTTTCACTACCAAAGACTTATCTTGATCAAAGGAAGACTATCTTTTTCATTAAAGCTCATTGTTCACTGCATCATCTTAATTGTAAAGATGAAGCCACAGTTTTATCATTGTTAGTTTCCACAGAAGCTTCAGTGTTAGGATTTATGTGTGCCTTGTTAAAAATGACCTTCTAGTAAAAAGGATCTGGTCCCTTTAAAAATTAGAAAAATGTTTCAAGAAACTAGAAACCTATGCAAATTAATGGACACTGTGTGCCAGACCACAAAGGGCAGGGTGTTAAGGAATGAAAACACTTTCTGATTAATAACAACAGCACTGACATTTGCAGTCTTTCTAAGTGACAGGTACTGGCAGGCTAAGTACTCCAGGTTCTTTAACTCAGTCTTTCCAATGACTCTATGAGTCAGTGACAATTCCCATTTTCACAGGAGAACACTGAGGCTTACAGATTCTATTACTTGTCCAAGACCACACAACTTCCGAGAGGAAAGCTGGGAGTCTGCTCCAGGTGGTCAGACCTGGAAGGTAACATGGGCATGCTCACACTGCACTGTCATCTGATCACCAGGGCGACATCCAGGCATCACTGATCTGGTACCCTCACTTCTCTGCTCCCCACCTACATGGGAGGAGGGCAAAAGGAGGAAAATGCAGACGCCAGAAACACTGGTAGGGCCTTTCCAGGGAAAGTCATTATGGTCATGGGAACAGTTAAATGATGCCAAAAGCCTACACTGTAAAAGACACCCAATCCCAAAGAAGATCAAAAGTGCATCTGTAGGACGGGGTTCAGTGGTAGAGCTCTTATCTAGCATGCTAGAGCTCTGGTTCCATAAGAGAGAGAGAGAGAGAGAGAGAGAGAGAGAGAGAGAGAGACAGAGACAGAGACAGACAGAGACAGACAGAGACAGAGACAGGAAGAAAGTGCACCTACAGGACACTGAATTCTGAAAACATTGAAAGGCACAGGCCACAGGCACACACAACTTGAATAATAATTTTCTAGAACACTTTTAAATAAAATAAATGGGAAAGTTGTTTATAGAAACAGAGTTATAATGATTATGAGATCAAAATTCACAATGAAGTCCTGGGGCTACATCTATGTGATCATTTACTGATAATCTGTGATTTCTGTTGGTAATTTAAAGGCTCAAAACTCTTAGAAGATTTTCTTGTACTAGGTTCTCCTGAACACTATGTGGTCACATGCCCACAGATAGCAATTACCACAGACACGACACTAGCACCCTGTAGTAGCCCTACCTACACAGGGTGGCATCTTGGCAGGTGCAGATTAATGGGAATGCATCAGAGTGTACTTAGGGGTTTATAGTGCTTTAAATCTTGCTCTGGTATAAATTGTGTGTTAAATCCTATAAATTAATATTCACACCTTGCTATTTTACCTTTTTACTTTTTTTATTTTTTGATAGTGCTGGGGATATAGCACCCAGGGCCTCCCTTGCCCATTCTAGATAAGGGCTCAACCACTGAGCTACACCCCAGCCCTTATGCAGTCTGTTTACCTCAGAGTGTCTCAGAATGATCAGAACTTGCTTTAGACTTGGCTTAAATATTAATGAAAATTGCAAATTCCTTGGATCACACCCCAAACGTACTAAATCAGAATTCACGGGGCTAGAGCCCAGGAATTTGCTTTCTTACAAGGTGCCCAGGTGACACTAACACACAAATAAAGGTTTAAGCCATGAGGTCAAACCCATTACTAACATTTGTCAACTGATTAATAACTGTAAGAATTTAAGTTACTTCAAAAATTTTGCAAACATAACACTACATAGTAAGCTTAAAAATATACATATATACATATATGTGTATATATATATACATACATACATATATATGTTGTGTATACACACACACACACACAAGAGAAATGGGGGAGAAAACATAGAACCATTTAGGACTGAAATGTTAACTAAAAATATCATCTCAATTTGAGTTATAAAATTCTTGAATTACTGAATCATTTTTAACTTATTTCAAAGCAGATTGGAACTAGAATTTGGCTAATCTGCCCAGATCTTCCTTTTCTTTCTTTCTTTTTTTTTGGGGGGGGAAGGGGCAGGGTGCTGGGGATCAAACCCAGGGCCTCACAAGGTGTGCTTAGAACATGCTGTGTTGCTAAGCTACCCGCACCCCCGCCCGCAGTCCCTACAGGCCTTTTAATGACCAGAGGAACACCCTATTATCACATCACACCTGTTAAAGAGTCACTGAGAGCCAACTATGTAAAGGGTGCCACCTGAAGGCAGGGCAAAAGATGAGAATCACAGCCAAGCCCTCAAGGAGCTCAACTCTTGTAGGGAAGAAATTTAAATGATCAGCTTCAATCCAAGAAAAAATAAGATGTTTCAAGTCTTAAACAAAACTGGGATAGTTTATAATACCTTTTTCTCATCTATAACACTTATTCTGTATTTGTACACATAGCTCTATTTCAATCTTTGACATTTGAAAGCTGTTACTTAATAATATATAATCCATTTAATAATCCCCATTGATGGATAGTTAAGTTGTTTCCAGTTACCTGCTACTATATACAAAGCTGAAGAGAAGAACACCTTTGAACATTATCTTTGCATTCCTGAATATCTGTGCTTGTAACCACTTGGACAAAGAGTACATATTTACATTCTTGACATTTCCACATCACCACCTATCCATACTGATGTCTCCTTGCGTCAGTATGATGACATCCATTTCCCTTCACCTCTTAACCAGGGTGGCAAGGTAAACCAGCTACCCCTGGGAGGTCTTGGTTTATGTGCTTACTCAGAGCATTCCCTTTTATTCCCAGCACGGTCTCATTCTGGTTGTGAGCTACAAGGTCACGCTGATGTTGACATTCATCTTTGTTAAGAGAAAAACAGTGATCTCTATTTTCATTGTATTTATTTCATTATTAGGTAGGGCATTTTTCATGTTTACTGACCATTGCATCTTCCACAAGTTGCCATACTCCAATCCCAATTTTGGGGAGAGGTTTTAATAATTAAAATCTTAACTTTTTAATATCAATGGCAAACTACTTTTTATGCATGTTGGTAGATATTTTTTTCCATTCAAAATGAAAACAGCTCTTCTAAGTAACATATAAATGTACTACTCTTGCAAATTATATTGCCTTCTTTATTGAATAATGCCCATGAGAAATTGTGCACTCATTCCTTGTAGTTTTGAATCTTCTGACACCAGGATTAGATCTTACTGAGAAGTCTGAAGATTGCCCTTTACTGCGTTATATACTCATAGCAATTCAAATGTATCATATACTTTACTAATAATTTTCCCAAGTGACAATAACTGAACACTTGTGATTTAGCAGCCCTTGGGATGGTAAGTTTCAAAATGCCATATTTCAAGTAAAATGTAATTGAAATCAAAATGACACTGTATTAGAAAAAAAGGATTCAACTGGCAACTATTTGAATGGAATTCAGCAGTTCCCTAGGAGTGTCAACATACCTCTGGTACAACATCTCCACTAAGCAACAGAGGAATGGCGTTACAATGGCGTACTACCTTTATTAAATAGGGAAAATAAAACAAGTCAGACACAGCCTCTCTGTTTGGCTTGTGGGCTAGAGTTCAGCTGATTTGCCTTCAATAATCCTCCATCTGAGAATGGAAAAACCAATCCTATTACTACCTTAACAGGTTATGTCTAATCCGGCCTCTCTGAGGCTCAAGAGAGTCAAGAAATAGAAAAAAACATAATTCTTATTTACTAAGTGTTTAAATAGAACTTACTTAATATAGTACAGGTTGAATATCCCTTATCTAGAATTCTTGGGAACAAATGTTTCAAATTTCAATTTTTCAGATTTGAGAATATTTACATGGACTTTACTGGTAGAGCATCCCTAATTTGAAAATTCAACATCTAAAATGGTCCAAAATCTGAGTTTTTAAGCACCATGACTCTCAAAAGTTTAAGATTTTAGAGCATTTCAGATTTTCAGATAACATCTAACAATTACCTATTCAGAACTTATTTAGTGCCAAGGAACAACATCCTGATGAAGCAGAGATATTTTTATTGTCCCCACTTAGATGGAAAAGCTGATGCATCAGACAGCTAGTAATTTCTCCAAGATTACACAGCTAAGAAGAGATAGACCAGATCTTGAGCATAAGAAGTTTGATTCCAGAACGTACACTGCAAAGCTGTATTATCCTGTGTCCTGTTACTTATGAAATATAGGCACTATTTTTCACTTAAGCTATTTATGTTAGTAGAGCTGAAAGTATCAAGGTACAAATTAAGAAAAATAAAAATCGTGATTATAACTATCAATTTCAGCTTCTTTCTAATTATAAGCAATACAGTCTATGAAACCATTTCATTTTCTGCTTCCATTGAGCCCTTTCAGTTCTGTCTTATGTCCTCCAAAGCCTCCATGAGTCTTCAATGCTGTAGAGATTTTACGATAAAAATAGCAGATGTCACAGACCCTCTTTTGTAAGTCTTGTAAAAGGGCTGACAGGGCCAGCAGGGCAGAACAGATCAACTGAGGGTCAATTTCTGGTCAACAACAGGGAGAGGGCCTGGAATAGGCCCCTGCCTGAGAGGAGATGGCAAACTTGGTTGACAGTTTCAAATAGAACAAAACAAAAATCTCTGGTCCCCAAGGTTGTCTAAATCCTGCATATATATATATATATATATATATATATATATATATGTGTGTGTGTGTGTGTGTGTGTGTGTTGGTATATATATATATATATGTTTTGGTATATTTAGAGCAAAGCTGTGGAAGAAAAACCTTAAAAAAAAAAACTCATTGATAACAGTGAAGTATGCTTCTAGGTCCACCCAAAACTCCCAAAACTCCCAGAGGATGGCCATAAAGGTACTGGAGCTAGTCGGGTGTGGTGGCACACGCCTGTAATTCCAGTGGCTTGGAAGGCTGAAGCAGGAGGATCTCGAGTTCAAAGCCAGGAGAAAAAAATAAACCAGCTAGTGGTATCTGACATTTCCCACCATTACCTCCTTCCCTGGACAGTTAAAAAATGAAAAGCAATTCAGAGAAGTGCAAATAAAGCAGCAAATGCTCAGGGGAGGTCCCCAAGGAGGCTCCATGACAGTCACGGTCACTGAGCTCAAAGGAAGGAGGATAAGAAGAAAAGAGGACGGCAGAAGCTCAGGAGAAGACACTTTTGATCAACCACCAAAGCTCAGGAGGTTCTGGTAAAGAGCAGACTTTTATCCAAGGGCAGAGCACCAGCACAGCAGCCACAGCCGGGCAGAGCACCAGCACAGCAGCCACAGCCAAGCAGAGAACTTCAGCCCATGCTACATCTTCACTCCCCAACTCCCGTCTTTAAAACAAAGCACGTAAGTCTGCAAAACTTTCCAATCCGTCCTGCTCCTACTTTTGATTCCACCTCTTGTAAGAGGGGAATAGTTACCTAAGGCCTCTGTAACACAAATGCAAAAATGGTGCACATTCTTAAGGCATTTGCCAGATATTATCTATCCCTGAGATGTCCTGAGAATCCAAGCTTAATGTTAAGAAGGGATCCACAGTCCCAAAAGTTGATGTATGAGAAGCAGACTCATAAATAGATAGAACCACCAAGAACAACATGAGGATTTTATAGTAATAAATATTTAGTAGGTACTAACTGTGCCAAGGATTGATTTTAAAAACTATATGCATAGTTTTAAAAATGAGGACACCGAGGCTGAAAAGCATTAGTTAGACAAGGCTGGGAGTGTGGCTCAGTGGTAGAGCACTTGACTAGTATGCACAAGGCCCTGCATTAGATCCCTAGTGCCACAAACTGAAGGGAAAAAAAAGAACAAAAACCTTTCCCAAATAAAAGTGTCTTCATAGCAAAGTAAACAATCAGTAGAGTGAAGAGACAATCTACAGAATGTTAGAAAATATGTGCAAAATGTATCTGACAAGCAGTGAACATCCAGGACTTGTAAGAAACTCAACTCAATACCAAAAAAAAAAAAAAAAGTTAGAAAGAAAGAAACCAAACCCCGATAATACAACTTTAAAATGTGCCAAATATTTTTTAAAATTAATTAAAAAAATAAAAAATTTAAAATGGTAATGTAAATTTATCAAAGGACTTCTTAATAAGCTAGAATCATAAAATGGAAAAAGGAACACATCCTTGGGAAACAGGCAATATAGAATGCTTACTACAGTATCATTTTTAAAAAGCAAAAGACCAGTGACAATGAAGAGAAGGCAGTGGCATTTGGAGACTGAAAGCAATTCGATTTATTTAACTTTGAAGAACAAAAGCTTATTCTTCTAAGAAGAAATCAAAACACATTTTCTCTGGAAAAAAGAAACCATTTTAACCGCATTGCCAAAATAAATCAGGCAGAGTATAAGTTAGATCTAGCCACAGAAAAGAACTCAGGCCAAATAGGCAGGGTGAGAAGAATATGGGGGGGGGGGGGCAAACAACAGATTTTGTTTTTAAAAGAGCAAAGGAAAGATGGGGAGAGAGAATTCCTGCCCCAATATTGACACAGTTCCATTTAGAACACAGTCATTCCTTGGGATCCATGGGGGAACTGGTCCCAGGACCCCAAAGATACCAAAATCTATGGATGCTCAAGGGTCTGACATCAAATGGTACAGTATTTGCATGTAACCTACATGGGTCCTCCTATAAACTTTAAATGATCTCTAGATTACTTGTAATACCAAATGCAATGTAAATGCTATGTAAATAGTTGTTACACCATATTGTTTAGGGAATGATGACAAAGAAGTGTGTATGTGCTTGGAATAGATTCAATTAGAAGAAAAAATATCTGGATCCACAGTTAGTTGAACCCATGGATGTGGAATCTACAGATACCTGGGACCAACTGTACTCAGTTCAGTTTCCATTAAAACCACCTAAAAAGGGAAAAAAAGGAAGGAAGGAAGGGAGGGAGGGACGGAGGGAAAGGAAAACTAACCAATGGGTGGATCTACATTTGCATTTGAATACATTTGCATTTGGACCTATTCTATAGTCAAAGCATTCCAGGAAAATAGCTTAGATAAAATTCCACATTTGAACTAAACTTCTTTCAGGAAAAAAATGCAACTATTATCCAATTATATAAAAGTCACATAACACCCCTTTCCTACTTTTTTAGTTAAATTCTGGTACAAATCTGATTCGGCCTAAATTCAGACATTTTGACCCAGTCAGAAAAATTTCAGGTTTCTCTAGTTGGAAAATCAAGTCAAATTAAACTTTCCAGTCACTCTTCCTTGGATAAGAAATATAAGAAAAATCTTAATAAATATATAATTTCTTTTAAATGTCAGTGAATATTCGCTTTCTTCCTTTTTCAAAATCCATACTCTATTGGGGTAGTCTCACAGGGTCACCCAGTAGGTTCCAACATGAACAGGGACCTGATTTTCCTGGACCCAGTTAAATGAAGTCTGTGACTCCTGAAACCAAGCTGACTTGGTTTGATAAATTCTACCACTTTCTTACTGGTAACTCTAAACAAGTTGTTTAACCTCTGTGCTTACGACCTTCTTTTGAGAAATTAACACATAGAATGGCCTTTCAAGACAAGCCATGTACTAAACTCCAAAAGCTGAGTTACAATTAATTTACTCCATGGATCATGGGCATTCATAAGATTATTCTCTCTGACTTTGAGCTTGAAAATTTCCATAATTAAAGATTTTTAATTTCAAAGTTAATTACAGCAAGTTGGAGGCTCAGAGAATGCATTCTTGTCTAGGCCTCTGCTGATTGGGATAGCACAAGAAGTGTGACTATCTTTTAAGGAGAGCCAGTTATAGTCTAAATACTCCCTTGGCACTTGCCTTAAATCCATGACTTTCTATCTTTATTTCACATTCAAGGAGAAAAGGGGTAAGGGCTGTTAAGTACAATTTTCAAACGGTGAAGTTCACATTGAATTCACCCATGTCTTCTGATCAAATGCAATATCCTGCTAGATGACAGTTGGCTTTGCAGAGATTATCAAATTGTAAACCAGTTACATGTGGTCAGGACTTGAGATGATCAGATCAAGTTCCTGGAGTCAAATACAGACAGAATTTGGGCCAAGAAAGCCACCTGAGCAATCTTAATTCTTTTAACCTTCCCAAGCCTTAGCCAGAATCTACTTAGAACTAGGTCTAATGGGTCTTATAGTTCCTGCCTGAGACTGAGCCACATTCTTATAACCTGAGCTTCATCTCATAACCTGCCTAACCTGCCATCCAGGTGATAACCTGTCACACACTGTCATCAAAACCCAGGCATTCTTTGCTGGTCCTTTCCTACCTTAGACTTGAATAGCCAGATGCTTCTCTTCCCAGAGAGGCAAGTTCTCCTTTACTTTAATCAAAATACTTCTCTTAAGTTACCGTGGTCACTCAGTAATCCAAATCTAATACAGAGGTGCCACTTCCTTTGTTCAATAAGACTTTCTTTTATGCTGGAAATGTTCTACTTCTGTACTATTCAACAGGGGAGATTCTCGCCTGTGGCTATTGAACACCTGACATATGACTAGGGTAAAGTCTTTTGATATAAATTCATTTAAATTTCAATACCCATAGGTGACTGGTGGCTACCATATTAGACCATTGTTCTCAATCATCAGTGGAAACAGTCCCCTTAATGAGCATCCTCTGTGGATGGAAGGGTGGGTGTAATTGACTTTATAGTCAGAGACCTAGGTTCAAATCTTGACTTCTCTTTCCAGCTATGTGACTTTCAGTATGTAACTTATCCTTCCTGTACATCAGTTTCCTCATCTGGAAAACTGGGATGATAATATGGACCCCCTTAGGAGATGTTTGTAGTGGAGACACGGGAGATATATACCAGCACAATGTTTAGAAGACTAGGATACTGAATTAACACTGGCTGCTATTATCATCCACTACATCATCCTGCTCCTGCCTGGCTCCCTTCCCAAGGTCACCAGTAACTGGCCCCAAGGCCAAAGACAGACTTTACTAAACTGTTTCTTTTCTTCAAATAAGGTCCCATTTGGCTCCTAATCTAGGGAAAGAGGGCAGATCTCCCCAAAGGCAAGCCTGAAAGAACAGCAGGAGAAAGCCAAAGCTGTCAGAGCCCCTTTGCCCCAGAGGATTCAGGAGCACAACTCTTTAATTACTTCCAGAACATCTACTCCTCTGAGCCTGGCAGATTATTGGAGAAACTTCAACCCAAATGCCACTGATCCCACCACCCACCAAAGGGAGCTAACTCACAGCACTCAGCAGTACTCACCAAGCACTGCCAGTGTGCCAAGCCTGGGCTTCCTGGTCAGTCCCCAGAAATCTCACTGCCACCCCTTGAGATAGCGTCATTTCCATTTGCCAGTGAGGCGGAAACAGCTGCAGCTCCGTGCCCAAATCCTGGGTTAGTGAGCAGTGAACTGGGATCTGAAGCTGGCAGCCTGGCTCCAGGGCTCAGATGCAACTTTGCCTCTTCTCTGTTCCTTCAAGGCCAAGCCTCCCCCACCCCACCTTCCCTCCCTCTGTACACTGTAAACACTCTGTCTTCAAGTTCAGATTCGGACAGCTCCTTGGATACTTTGATAGCATGGCCAACCCCTTGCCCTTCACATATAATAAGCATAAAAAGGGAAACAGAAAGAAAAGAGTAAAAGGAAAGCTAAGCCAGGATCAAGTTATCACAGGGTTTGATTTTGTGATTTTAAAGCCATGCCTTCCAAAATTAAAATTGCCAAACCAAGAAGCATTCATTTTTGCCCTTTAATTTCTTCAAAGTATTTGTTGGCAACAATTATAATGCTACTGAGGGCAATTCAGAGTAATGTTCCTACTGAGGGTACTGAGAGTAATATTCCTGTTGAGGGTATTTTCTTTGATGTGACACATCAAAGAAAATTGGTTTCCAATTCAAGGAAAAAGCATTGATCTGCTCACTCCAGCCTTTTTCAAAGCACAGTTTACCTAGAAATGATGACAAGAATATGTATCATTTGGCCTGCATGGGTTTTTTTACAGGAAATTTTATAAGCCACAAACATTTAAAAACCAGTGGTAATTTCACATTTTAAAGTCTGGATTTTACTTTTTGTTGAATTAAGAAGATATAGCAACATTAGGTCTAATGCAGGCCCTACCAATGACTGATGTGATTTCTGGTTTGCTACAGTCTCCACCACTCCATATTGCCTAGTGTATAATCTTCTGTGCTCATTACTATGCAGGCCAAATCCCTGGAGTTATCAAGTTTGCAGCCTTTTTACAAGAAGCTCTGGGCAGACAAGTAATCATACACAGGGTCCCTTCGCCTTACCACTTTCAGGAAAGGTTTCCCATTTCCTTGCCAAATGTCATTCCTATGTGACCACAAACTAAAGGGAGGCTCTCAGTACCATGCATCACCTTAACCCCAATGTCACTAAAACTACAGCTCACCTGTTACTCTGTGCCACTTCGCTCTCTCTTCACAGGTGTTACAGGCACCTCTCCATTGACGCTCTCCGTCCCACTAACAGACATCAAACTTCTCCGCTCCTTCTGGTTTGCCTTGTTTTCCACTTTTGTAACTCTAAACCTAGAAGCGGAAAAAGAAGAGCTGATGAGCTTTGAGTAAAAATCATGAGTGAATCAAAAACCATCTATCTATCTAGGGCTGGGGCTGTAGCTCAGTGATAAAGTGCTTGCCTAGCAAGTGTGAGGACCTGGGTTCAATTCCCAGCACCTCAAAAAAAAAAAAAAAAGTCTATCTAGACAGGCATGGTGGTACATGTCTATACTCTCAGCAACTAGAGAGGCTCAGGCAGGAAGATCACAGGTTTGAGGCTGCCTTAGCATTTAGTGAGACCCTGCCACAAAATTTAAAAATTAAAATTAAACTGTCTATGGATGTAGTTCAGTGGTAAAGTGCCCCCAAGTCCAATCCCTAATATAGAAAGAAAAAAAGTCTACACAGAGGACCCCAAACAAACTCAACCAGAAGTTGGAACAGCAATGAGAAACATTCAATAAGAGGGGCATTCCCCAGCAGCAAATCCTGTAGTCCTCTGCCCAACTTTCCAGCTGATTCATTCAACCACATCATACACAACACTGATTATTTTATAGAGCATGCAAACTGCATTAAAACAGGTACTCAAGTATTAAACAGCCTCACAGTTGTGGTTTCTGACAATGACATAAGCTTTATCATCAGCTTTTTTTAACCACAGAACGCTAATAAAAGCACAACTGATTTAAAACTAAACTGACATAGGGCTGGGGTTGTGGCTCAGCAGTAGAGCATGTGCCTAGCATGTGCGAGGCCCTGGGTTGGATCCTCAGCACCACTTAAAAATAAATAAATAAAAGTATTGTGTCCAATTACAACTAAAAAATAAATATTAAAAAAAAAAAAAACTGGGATCCAACATGGCCACCGGCGAGGAAGCAGCGATTCCAATGTCTCCACATTAACGGGATCAGAAAGACCCATTGGAACAGCGGCAGTCTACCTACTGAGGAACTTCTAGCAAAATTCCGTTAAGAGGGGACCTGCCGGGAATTGGTAGGTTTATTAGAAGTGTCAGTTTGTCCCAGAGAAGTGGATCTTGGCCGGCCACGCGGGAGCGGAGGTCCAGTCCCGCAGCCACCAGCCGCTTCTGCAAGTGGCCGGCGGCCCAGAGCGGCACGACCCGCCCAAACCCGCAGACGGCACCCGCCATCCCGCCGTCCCGGGGGGGCCCTGCTCTCGCTCTGCGAACGGCCACCACGCCTGCCAGGCTCGTAGCCACACGGCCGCAGCTGCCCGGCTCTACAGGCAGCCCTCGGCGGCCCGGCGGAGCGAGAAGTGTCCCCGCCTGGCCCAGCAGACAGCCCGTGCCCTCCCGGCTCTACTAACAGCCCCGCCCACCCGGCGAACGACTCCCCCACCCCGAGACAGCGTGAAGGGAATCTAACCAACCCTTTACGAAATAGCGAACTGGGAACTAAAACCAGAGATTGTGTCAGACCAGACACAAGCCAGTTCCACCCTCCCTTCGGACACTCCGGCAAGGAGCCAGGGGCCCGCCATAGCAGAGAGGGGAAGTCACCAAAGTTCGGCCAAAGAGATTCCTTCCCAGCGGAATCTACTTTAGCAGGTGTGTGACTCCCACCCACACCAGATACAAACAACCGGGAAACTTCAAAATCTCTCCGTGGGTGTGACCGTAAGGGCCAAAGGACTCTTGACCCCCAACTCCCCCTACTGGCAGTGACAAGGGCGTGACTGTAGGGGCAGAGGGAAGCAGAGAAGACTCCACACCCCCAAATCCCCCAACCGCGAACTGAGAGGGTGTGACAGTAGGGGCGGAGGGAAACAGAGGACACTCCAGACCCCCAACTCCTCCTACCGCCAGCAGTGTGGTTGTGACTGTAGGGGCTGAGGGAAGTAGAGGGGATCCTCGACCCCCAACTCCTATTACCACCAGCAGCGACACCAATGGTCTTAGCTACCAGATTCCGAAGGAGTGCCCACCAAAGGGGTCCGGAAAAATTAAACAATTGACTCCCAGACCACAGCTCCACAGCACTGGGGCTTAGATGAATGACAGCGAGAGTGCTCAGTAGTTAGGGAAATAGAGCACTCGGTGGGGCTGAAAGTGTAACAGAATCCTTGGGGAACTGCCTCCGGTGAGCAGGACCTGGCTGGCTGGCAGGAGGAAGGGGAGGAGGGGCCGTAGAAATGAAACAGCTCTGGACCAACAGGATTGAGAGACTCCCAGGAACCGCCTTACAGGGATTGCTGTTGACATATTGAGGGAAAAACTCAGCCCGGAGGGCACAGCTTTGCCTACGGGAAGAGAAGAAAATGGATCTCTAAGACCTAATTTTATTTCCTATTTCATTTTAATTTTTTCTCTCCCTTTTTCCTCTCTCTCTCCCATTCCAAGTTTTACTGCTCTTTCCATTCTCCTCTATGCTATCTATCTCCCTCTCCTTCTTTCTTTTCAAGAGCACCTACCTTCCCCTTCCCCCCAACTTTCATCCCAAGCATTACGTCCTCCATTTCGCGTAACTGTCTAAATACAAATAGGTGTGCGCCCTCCCCCCGCGCCTGCAAGGTAGCTGGACCTGCAACCCACCAGCAGGTCAGGCCCAGCAACCTGGGAGTGGCAGAGCCGCCCCACGCGCCTGCAAGGTAGGCGCACCTGCTACCAACCAGCAGAACAGGCCCAGCAGCCTGCCGATGTGGTAGGCACAGCGCCCCAATTGGAGGAGGAGCAGAGCCCCTGCCCGTGCCTGCGCGGGAGACTTTGCAACTATACAAGAGTAATACAAATATATAGGGGGAAAATTCAATAACACAACAGTCTCAGTAAGCAGAAAGAAACGCGAACAGTATGAAGAGACAAGGAAAGAAAGGACCACAAACAATGCAGGTCAACTCAACGTTAGAAGAGGTAATATCTGCAGCAGATGGAATGTCAGATAAAGAATTCAGGAGATACATGCTTCAGATGATCTGGAGTCTCAAGGAAGACATTAGACAGCAAAATCAGACAATGAAAAATCTCTTCAACAATGAAATACATAAACAAATCCAGGAAGCAAAAGATCAACTACACAGGGAGATAGAGGTTATAAAAAACAAACAAACAGAAATCCTAGAAAGGCAGGAAGCAATAAACCAACTTAAAAACTCAATTGAGAATACTACCAGCAGAGTAGAACACTTAGAAGATAGAACATCAGACAATGAAGACAAAGTATTTCAACTTGAAAAGAACATAGACAGATCAGCAAGACTGTTAAGAAACCATGAGCAGAACATCCAAGAAATATGGGATAACATCAAAAGACCAAACGTAAGAGTCATTGGGATACAGGAAGGCACAGAGCTCCAAACCAAAGGAATGAGCAATCTATTCAATGAAATAATTCGAGAAAACTTCCCAGACTTGAAGAACGAGACAGAATCCCAAATCCTAGAAGCCTACAGGACGCCGAATGTGCATAATCATAAGAGATCCACACCTAGACACATTATAATGAAGATGCCCAACATACAGAATAAGGAGAGAATTTTAAAAGCTACAAGAGAAAGGAAGCAGATTACATTTAGGGGTAAACCAATCAGGATAACAGCTGATCTCTCAACACAGACTTTGAAAGCTAGAAGATCCTGGAATAACATATTTCAAACACTGAAAGAAAATGGGTTCCAACCCAGAATTGTGTATCCAGCAAAATTAAGCATCAAGATGGAAGATGAAATTAAAACCTTCCACGATAAACAAAAGTTAAAAGAATTTGCAGCTAGAAAACCATCTCTCCAAAAAATCCTCAGCAAAACATTACAGGAAGAGGAAATGGAAAATAACAATGAAAACCAACAGTGGGAGGTAGGACAGTAAAGGGGGTAAAATAATCAAAGAGGAAAACAAACCATATTCAGTAACATAAATAAACAAATATGGCTGGAAGGATAACCCATATCTCAATAATAACCCTAAATGTTAATGGCTTAAACTCACCAATTAAGAGACACAGGCTAGTAGAATGGATCACAAAACATGACCCAACAATATGCTGCCTACAAGAGATGCATTTGATAGGAAAAGACATACATAGACTGAAGGTGAAAGGTTGGGAAAAATCGTATCACTCATATGGACTTCGGAAACAAGCAGGAGTGTCCAAACTCATATCAAATAAAATAGATTTCAAGCCAAAGTTAATCAAAAGGGATAAAGAGGGACACTGCATACTGCTCAAGGGAACCATACACCAACAAGACATAACAATCATAAATATATATGCCCCAAACAATGGTGCAGCTATGTTCATCAAACAAACTCTTCTTAAGTTCAAGAGTCTAATAGACCACCATACAATAATCATGGGAGACTTCAACACACCTCTCTCACCATTAGACAGATCTTCCAAACAAAAGTTGAATAAGGAAACTATAGAACTCAATAACACAATTAACAACCTAGACTTAATTGACATATATAGAATATACCACCCAACATCAAGCAGTTACACTTTTTTCTCAGCAGCACATGGATCCTTCTCAAAAATAGATCATATATTATGTCACAGGGCAACTCTTAGACAATATAAAGGAGTAGAGATAATACCATGCATCTTATCTGACCATAATGGAATGAAACTGAAAATCAACGATAAAAGAAGGAAGGAAAAATCATGCATCACTTGGAGAATGAATAATAGGTTACTGAATGATCAATGGGTTATAGAAGACATTAAGGAGGAAATTAAAAAATTCTTAGAGATAAATGAAAACACAGACACAACATATTGGAATCTATGGGACACATTGAAAGCAGTTCTAAGAGGAAAATTCATTGCATGGAGTTCATTCCTTAAAAAAAGAAAAAACCAACAAATAAATGATCTCATACTTCATCTCAAAATCCTAGAAAAAGAAGAGCAAAATAACAGCAAAAGAAGTAGAAGGCAAGAAATAATTAAAATCAGAGCTGAAATTAATGAAATCGAAACAAAAGAAACAATTGAAAAAATTGATAAAACTAAAAGTTGGTTCTTTGAAAAAATAAATAAGATCGACAGACCCTTAGCCATGCTAACGAAGAGAAGAAGAGAGAGAACTCAAATTACTAGCATACGGGATGAAAAAGGCAATATCACAACAGACACTTCAGAAATACAGAAGATAATCAGAAATTATTTTGAATCCTTATACTCCAATAAAATAGAAGATAGTGAAGGCATCGATAAATTTCTTAAGTCATATGATCTGCCCAGATTGAGACAGGAGGATATAGACAACCTAAACAGACCAATATCAATTGAGGAAATAGAAGAAACCATCAAAAGATTACCATCTAAGAAAAGCCCAGGACCGGATGGGTATACAGCAGAGTTTTACAAAACCTTTAAAGAGGAACTAATACCAATACTTTTCAAGCTATTTCAGGAAATAGAAAAAGAGGGAGAACTTCCAAATTCATTCTACGAGGCCAACATCACCCTGATTCCTAAACCAGACAAAGATACTTCAAAGAAAGAAAACTACAGACCTATATCTCTAATGAACCTAGACGCAAAAATCCTCAATAAAATTCTGGCGAATCGGATACAAAATCATATCAAAAAAATTGTACACCATGATCAAGTAGGATTCATCCCTGGGATGCAAGGCTGGTTCAATATACGGAAATCAATAAATGTTATTCACCATATCAATAGACTTAAAAATAAGAACCATATGATCATCTCGATAGATGCGGTAAAAGCATTCGACAAAGTACAGCATCCCTTTTTGTTCAAAACTCTCGAAAAAATAGGGATAACAGGAACATACCTCAACATTGTAAAAGCAATCTACGCTAAGCCCCAGGCTAGCATCATTCTGAATGGAGAAAAATTGAAGGCATTCCCTCTAAAATCTGGAACAAGACAGGGATGCCCTCTCTCACCACTTCTGTTCAACATAGTTCTCGAAACACTGGCCAGAGCAATTAGACAGACAAAAGAAATTAAAGGCATAAAAATAGGAAAAGAAGAACTTAAATTATCACTATTTGCAGATGACATGATTCTATACCTAGCAGACCAAAAAGGGTCTGCAAAGAAACTATTAGAGCTAATAAATGAATTCAGCAAAGTGGCAGGATATAAAATCAACACACATAAATCAAAGGCATTCCTGTATATCAGCGACAAACCCTCTGAAATGGAAATGAGGACAACCACTCCATTCACAATATCCTCAAAAATAATAAAATACTTGGGAATCAACCTAACAAAAGAGGTAAGACTTATACAATGAAAACTACAGAACCCTAAAGAGAGAAATTGAAGAAGATCTTAGAAGATGGAAAAATATACCCTGTTCATGGATAGGCAGAACTAACATCATCAAAATGACGATATTACCAAAAGTTCTCTATAGGTTTAATGCAATGCCAATCAAAATCCCAATGGCATTTCTTGTAGAAATAGAGAAAGCAATCATGAAATTCATATGGAAAAATAAAAGACCCAGAATAGCAAAAACAATGCTAAGCAGGAAGTGTGAATCAGGTGGTATAGCGATACCAGACTTCAAATTATACTACAGAGCAATAGTAACAAAAACAGCATGGTATTGGTACCAAAACAGGCGGGTGGACCAATGGTACACAATAGAGGACACAGAAACCAACCCACAAAACTACAACTTTCTTATATTTGATAAAGAGGCTAAAAGCATGCAATGGAGGAAGGATAGCATCTTCAACAAATGGTGCTGGGAAAACTGGAAATCCATATGCAACAAAATGAAACTGAATCCCTTTCTCTCGCCATGCACAAAAGTTAACTCAAAATGGATCAAGGAGCTTGATATCAAACCAGAGACAAGGCATCTGATAGACGAAAAAGTTGGCTACGACGTACATACTGTGGGGTCGGGCTCCAAATTCCTCAATAGGACACCCATAGCACAAGAATTAATATCTAGAATCAACAAATGGGACTTGCTCAAACTAAAAAGTTTTTTCTCAGCAAAAGAAACAATAAGAGGGGCTGGGGATGTGGCTCAAGCGGTAGCAGGCTCGCCTGGCATGCTTGCGACCCGGGTTCGATCCTCAGCACCACATACCAACAAAAATGTTGTGTCCGCCGAGAACTGAAAAATAAATATTAAAAATTCTCAAAAAAAAAAAAGAAACAATAAGAGAGGTAAATAGGGAGCCTACATCATGGGAACAAATCTTTACTCCTCACACTTCAGATAGAGCCCTAATATCCAGAGTATATAAAGAACTCAAAAAATTAGACAATAAGATAACAAATAACCCAATCAACAAATGGGCCAAGGACCTAAACAGACACTTCTCAGAGGAGGACATACAATCAATCAACAAGTACATGAAAAAATGCTCACCATCGCTAGCAGTCAGAGAAATGCAAATCAAAACCACCCTAAGATATCATCTCACTCCAGTAAGATTGGCAGCCATTATGAAGTCAAACAACAACAAGTGCTGGCGAGGATGTGGGGAAAAGGGTACACCTGTACATTGTTGGTGGGACTGCAAATTGGTGCAACCAATTTGGAAAGCAGTATGGAGATTTCTTGGAAAGCTGGGAATGGAACCACCATTTGATCCAGCTATTCCCCTTCTGGGTCTATTCCCTAAAGACCTAAAAACAGCATGCTACAGGGACACTGCTACATCGATGTTCATAGCAGTACAATTCACAATAGCAAGACTGTGGAAGCAACCTAGATGCCCTTCAATAGATGAATGGATAAAAAAAAATGTGGCATTTATACACAATGGAGTATTACTCTGCATTAAAAAATGACAAAATTATAGAATTTGGAGGGAAATGGATGGCATTAGAGCAGATTATGCTAAGTGAAGCTAGCCAATCCCTAAAAAACAAATGCCAAATGTCTTCTTTGATATAAGGAGAATAACTAAGAACAGAGTAGGGAAGAAGAGCATGAGAAGATGACTAACATTAAACAGGGATGAGAGGTGGGAGGGACAGGGAGAGAGAAGGGAAATTGCTTGGAAATGGAAGGAGACCCTTAGGGTTATACAAAATTACATACAAGAGGAAGTGAGGGGAAAGGGAAAAATAATACAAGGGGGAGAAATGAATTACAGTAGAGGGGGTAGAGAGAGAAGAGGGGAGAAGAGGGGAGGGGAGGGGAGGGGAGGGGGATAGTAGAGGATAGGAATGGCAGCAGAATACAACAGACATGAGTATGTCAATATGTAAATCAGTGGAAGTGTAACTGATGTGACTCTGCAATCTGTATACGGGGTAAAAATGGGAGTTCATAACCCACTTGAATCAAAGTGTGAAATATGATATATCAAGAACTATGTAATGTTTTGAACAACCAATAAAAAAAAAAAAAAAACTAAACTGACATAGCCGGAATGGTCAGTAGATAACTATCTCACAAAAATATACACCTGTCAGTGCTATACACACACACACACACACACACACACACACACAGCCAAAAGAACCCTAATAATGCATTTTATCAGTATTAGCTGGTGTTGGGTTGAAGATTTATTTCTGTTTTTTAAAAACAAATTTGAGTTAATTTTCAATAAGGCCTAAAGAAAAAATTAAAGAAGTTGAAGAAGAGATTTTCATTAAAGGAGAAGTTAAAGTAATTAACTTAATTTGACTGTTTTTTAGAGCATTATCATTAAATCCCTAGTCTTTTAATAATAGCTTCTTTCTAGTTCTGGTTTTAATTTCCACAAAAACAATCTAAAATAAATTCTCCTTCTTTGTCCAAAATGTGTTCACCAACCATGAGGAGGAGGAAGACTCTAGGAAGTGAAAGAAAGAGCAGGAGAAAGTTATAAACACAAAGCTATTCTGCCAAATGGGAAGACTCATAAGCAACATGTGTTGAAACACAGCCTGTGACCATTAAGTGCTCATAGTACCCAATATCCAAGAGAGCTGGGTTTGGGAAATTTCAAAAAGTCAAGTCAAACCTGAGTTGAAAATTTCAGCAGATTTTTTTTTTAAGCAAACAAAATGAACTTTGTCCATGTTCTCATTCATCTGCATTCATAAATTCCCATGACTCTGCCTCTTAATAAAACACTGTGGTCATGAGTTGTACTGTTTTGCTGTGGCAAACAGCCCTCGGTCTTCTCCTCTTGGCTTGTGCAACACATGCTGAAACTCAACTGAATAAAAATAAAAATAATAATAATGAAGATAGTCAACATGCTCAAAACTGTTATGAAACCTTTACCTGAGTCATCTCGTCTAGTCTTCACAGCAACCCTATGAGATGAGTATGGCTGTCATTCTCACTTTAGAGGGGGACATGAGGCACAGGACCAGGTTAATAGTTTGTAAGCAGTGGTGCCAGGACTCAAGTGAGGTAGAAGCAATGGGCTTGGGCTATACTTCCCAGAGGTCTGTCATTTGAGAAAGAAGGATTACTACCAACTTTTGCTAAGAGCTTCCCAACCTGACTCCCACATATAATCTTCACCTCTAGGCTCCAACTGTCTTTGCAGTGTATTGTTAGCAGTGCACTTCCTACCTGAGCCCAAACCGCAGAGACTGCAAAAATGCTTCATGTCAAGTCAGACTCATTTGTTCCTCAAACTGCAAGATCTTTGGATCACATATGGGTCACCAGTAAATGCTACTTTAAGACTGAGACCGCCAGGATGAAGAAAGAAGAAAGAAAAAAGAATGAAGCAACAATCACAATTCATATGGGTCTTATGTGGCAGATGCTTGACCTGATCTGTCTCCCTGGTACATGATTGTATAACATTTCCAGCTGCCTAGCAGTTAGGTGTAACCAAGTGATTTGTGGCCAGGGAACGTGAACCACAATGATATGAAGCACTCCCAGGCCTTTCTCACTAAATACCCCCAGGAACAATCCTCCATGACCTTTCTCCTGCTCACAGATCTGACACAGTCACAGCAGAAGGGGCCTGGGACTCTGGACAACAAGTTGAAGAGCCACCTCCCCAATTGCCTGCTTTGGATTCCATACGTGAAATAGAAATGTCTACTCCGTATGTAGTTGAGATTCTGAGTTCCATCTGTTATAAAGTGAGTAATTAATTATTTAACTTAATTAATACATCTCCCATCTGATCTAGCAATAACTGCCTTTTAGGGTTCTTCTGCTGTTGGAAACACAGAACTCAGACCAAAACACCTCTAAGAGTCCACAGATCTCATCTGAGCCAGGCTTAGGAGAACAGACTCCACATTTACAGCTATATACAAATCTGAACCCAAATGCAACCATGTCCCGGACCCTCCAAAAGACACAAGGGACCGTACCTGCCAACAGAGAGGACAGTGACTTCCCCTTGGCGCCGTGGCCGGCTCTCTCTGGACTTGTTGGTGGGTTTTATGAAGTGCCATCGCTTGTGTCGACACCGCTGACACACATCTCTCTCCACAGCTCCACCCACTGTGTGTAGATGGTGGCCGCAGACATGCTTCCCTGGGGTACCTCCTGGTGACAAGGGCCCAGGACTCACAGGTGGGCTCCCAGGGGTGCTGGGGGTCACTGGACTAAGGAAGGAAGGAAAAGGAGGAAATAGAACTGATTTAACTGAAATGCCAGCAAAAGTCATCTCTCCTCTATAATGTAAAAAAATGGTTAAATGAAAAAAAAAACACAACTTCCAATTGTCAAATGGACTTTGTGAATGTTAGGCAGCAGGCACTCAGGACCCTCGACCATGTAAGGACAACACATCTCTAACTAGAATAACGTGATTTATCACTTTTAGAATGTAATTAACTGGCTAGAAATAAACCACGGCTTCTGCTAATGATGCTCTGCTTGACTTTACAGCATTAGGCTTCTTTGTAAAACACGCATCTCCCACCTCATGCTTAGCCACATCTGCCTGGAACTCGGCTAAGAGATGCCTGGAACATACATGCCCTGGGGAAGAGAAAACCTTCAATTCCAATTGAATTTTCAGATGACTTAATCTAGACTATTCAATCCAATCAGACTACTGCATCAAAAGAAGAAAGCTTTAAGGTCAAGGTATGAAAAGTAATGCCTCAAACAGGTGTTTGGTGGTGGCGATAAGTCATGAAAATAGCTAACACTTCGTATTCTAAGAATTTTTTATATAATTCAATTAATCTTTATAAAACCTTACAATGTATGTACTATTAATTTCCTTGTCTTAAAAATGAGGCCACTGAGGCTCAGAGAAACTAAATAACTGGCCTGACGTCATACAGCAAATAAGTGTGGATCTGAAGAGAAAGTCAAATTTTAGAAACCACACTCTTACCCACCATGCTATATATTGTGCTTCAGAAACAGTGGAGGCCACTTTAATAATCTAGAAGAAATTTAGCCAGACTAGTCAAATCACAAAATGCAGAAGTATATAGGCCAGATGTTGGCTACCTTCAAAAGGCACATGTCAAGGTCTGGCCCCTAGAAAGGAAGGGATTAGAACAGGACAGGGCCAGACTGACCAGGAATAACCAGCCCTCTGGCAAATGTGGGTACAGAAAGGGCAGCACCTCTACAAAGCTGATACCTGAGATGTCAGCAAGAGCCCCAAGGGCACATGGAAACCTTACGATGGCAAAAAAAACAGCCATGGGCTACTGACAACTAGCCTGCCGCACATTCTTGAAGTACAGACTGTGACAGGAGACAGTCTTAACGGTACAGCCAGTTAAAAGTTTCCTGGTGCTCTTTAGGGATCCACTTTAAATTGTTAAAATAAAACACAGAGCAGATCCTTCCTGGAGGAACACAGTGTCAACTTAGTCCCCTAGACCAACCATCCCCAGGTGCATCCCATACTTCCATGTCTGGCACCTTTTCTCCTGCACTTTTTTTTTTCTGCCTGCAACCAGCCCCTGCCACTTGAATGTCCACTCCAGATGGAGCCTCTTCCATGTACCTCCCTGACTTTCTGCTGGCCTCACAGAGTCCCTAGAGCTTCCGGTCTTCACCTCCTCTACAGCCACTTAGACTGTGCACCACAAGGCCTCATGCACCTGTCTCCATTCCTACAGACTCAGCTCCTCCAGGACAAGGGTCTGTGCATGTCCTGCTCTAGCACAGCACCCAGCACACAGTGGGCATTCAATAAAGGCTCCTTGCTGGAGAAATGAAAAATTTTATAAAATACAGCTATTGGCAATTAATTATAAAGGAATATAGAGCTCCACAACTATAACCTAAAACCAGTAATTCAAAACATACAATTATCATCAAACCAACCTGGTCTTCATTCAGTCATCACTGTTCATAAGGGTCTTTCACTGCCCGAGGTACTTTACATTCCTCATAATAACCCAATGGAGTTAGTACAATGGTCTTTCTCCATTTTACAGACAATAGGTGGAGCTCAGAGTGCCCAAGAACAGGTAGCCAATAAGAGGTAGAAGTAAGATTTGGTGTACCAGTTCCTAAGCTATGTTCCTGCTCTTAGTCTCTTGACCTTCCTTCCTCCCAGGAACGTTCTATAACATCAATTCTTGGCCAAGGTGACACTCCCCCAGGGGACACTGGCAATGCGTGGAGACATTTGGAGCTGCCACACCTTGTGGGAGACGTTAGGAGCTGTTCAGAAGGGCATCTACTAAGTAGAGGCCAGGGATACTATTAAACATCTCCACAATGCACCCAACAGTACCCCTCAGCAAAGAATTGGCTGGTCCAAGATGTCAATAGCACCAAATTTGGGAAATCTGCTCCAGCAGAACAGCATTTCCAATGCCATCCCATCTGAGCAAACAACTGGGGAAATGTCTCATTCCGTGGGAGGAGGAGACTTACCTTTCAATATCACCCAAGCTGTTATCTGCCACCATAGCCTTTAAAACGTCAGCATTTGCTAGGGAATAAAAAGAACATTAAAAAATTAAAGTAGAAGGGGTGAACAATCATAGAATTATCACATCATAAAAGCTGCTGGAAAAACATGGAATTCAGGTCTTTCAGTTTATAGTTGATCCTGAGACTCTGGATAAGGGAGAAGGTTAATTTTCCAGGTGAGTCAACTAGCTTAGCTCTGCTTCAAGACCTGTAAGTCCTTAAGTCAGGCCAGATATCTTAAAATTAGTATTGATCACAACATATATATGTAATTATCATATATGACACATATATATGAAATATAGGCTGACAAATTAGACTTCTGATGTTAATTTTTTTAATCTAAATATGCAAGGGGGAGGGAAGCTAGGCTTTCAACAAAATCAAATTGAATCTCAGCTTCTAGGGTCCCCTGTCCACACTCACACCCTCACCCCATGTCCCTTTCCCTCTTGCAGAGTGGTCAAATTCTCAAGAATCAAAAGCTGAAGTGCATGTTGCATTTCTCTCAGCTATTTAATTGGCAAGGCCAAATACTCTTGCTGCCTCCTAACCTTTTCCATTGATTTTTAAAGCACTGTTCTCATGACTAACCACAATGAATTCTCTAGAGAGGAAAAAATAAAAAATCACTATTTACCATGCGAGCTGATGCCAACATTTAACATTCCAATGAACCCCCAGAGGAGGGCAATTAAGGCCAGTTCCAACCACTCCTGCTGGAGGTGTTGAGAGCTAAGGGTTTATAGGAAGCATTTCTCAACCTAGTTTTCCTTCTTGCCCCACCCAGGAGCCTTCTTCCTTATTTATTTTTTCCTATTTATACTCCATGAAAGTGAAGATACATATCTTTTCATGTTCCAAATGCTTATCTGTGCTGTGTTTGGGTTCCCTCCATGATCCAATTTTCATCCCCTAGGGGTCCTCTTGGCCTACTGTCACCCTTGAGAATGCATAGATTTCTTTTTAAAAAAATATTAACATAACATACCATCCTTTGTTAAAAGAAATACTTTCTTTGCCCTTCATAACTATCCCTGAGGATGTCCAAATGCGTTTCCAAACAAAATTGATTTAGGGAAAAAAAAAAAAGACCCTTGTCATTGCAAAAGTAGTAAAAATGGATTCATGGAATCTCCTTCAATGCAAGGTGACACCTTACCCTTTGTAAAACATTCAACTACTCAACTGCAACTGAGAGATTGTCAGCCATTGTATCTTTTAACTAATAAAGACGGGGCAGGAAAATTAACTTTGCTCTCAGAAAATGGGTTGAGATATTGCTGTGGTTTGGATGTGCTTTTGCCCCCCAGAGATTTGTATGTTGGAAGTTTGGTCCCAGCATGGCAGCCTGGGAGGTGGTAGGACCTTTAGTGAGGTCTAGTAAGAGGTGATGAGGTCATTGAGGGTAGAGCCCTCAGAAACAACTGATAAAGATCTTATGGAACTCTGGCTGGTTCTCAAGAGGGGTTTGTTATAAAAAAGAGGGATGGAGGTTACACAAGGGGAGAGCTGGGCATGTAGCTCACTGGTTGAGTACCTGCATAAGGCCCTGGGTTGAATCCCCAGTGCTGAAAATGAACAAATAAAAAAGGAAGCCCAACTCATAAATCACTCTAAGGCTTCCTGTGTTCCCATGTGATCTTTCTCTTTCACACATACTTCCACCATGATGCCACCTATTGTGTTGTGACCCAGCCCAGGGGTCCTCCCCAGAGGCCAAATCAATGGGGCTTCCTAACTTTGGACTTTCAATGACCAAAACCGTGAGCTAAATCAACCTCCCTTTTAAATAAATACTCAGCTTCAGGTATTTAATTATAGCAACAGAAAATGGACTAATACAGGGATACAGTCCCATGTACAACTTTGTAATTGATTATATTTAAAATACACAGTAATTTGCCAGTTTATCAAACTTCAAAATCATAAAATCAAAAAAAGGGAAAACAACAACAAAGGACATAAAACATGGATAGCAATAACTTTAATACTAACAATTAAACTAATGAGCTTTTTAAAAACAAAGCTTAAATAGTTGCCTGAGGAAATTATTCACCTATAAAATGATGACTGCCTATAAAATGAAACATCAAGTTGTAAAATGATACCAGAAGATAAAATGTATTAAAATAATTACCAAAGTTTGTGTTCTGTAGACTTGTTTCTCTTTTTTTGTGTGTAGGGGGTATGCTACTGGAGATTGAATCCAGGGGTACTTCATCACTGAGATATATCCTCAGCCCTTTGAATTTTTATTTTCAGACAGGGTCTCACCAAGTTGGTGAGGCTACCTTGAACTTGTGATCCTCCTGCCTCAGCCTCCTGAGTCACTGAGATGACAGGCATGTGCCCTTGTGCCTGCTGTTTCTCATGTTTTTATGAATTCCTGTGACTTATTATTATCTCTTATAAATAATTAGTAAACAGCTTTTTGTTTGCTCTGAATGAAGTTTCTAAAAGCAGACTCTAATTCCTACACAAACACCATTCTCATCCACACTGTGGGGGGACGGTGGGCATATGGGATTAACACAGAATACATATTTACACTCATGTACACACGCAAGTCCCCTCTATCTCTGGGCTAACGGCCAAGTCTACACCAGAGAGTAAACTGCAGTAATGTGTCCCTGGGGAACCTTTCTGATTTTCTGTGATGAGAAGGCTTTCTAACATCACATCACATTAGGACTTGAAAACACACTTTAATTTGGTTGTAAAATTATAATAAAAGAACAATAATATAGGTTCTATTGAATAAACGGTTGTCCCATGGTATCTAGGGAGGATTGGTCCTTGGACCTCTCAGAAGACACCAAAATCTTCAGGTGCTCAAGCTCCTCATATAAAATGGCAGATGCCTATGCAAATTCTCCAAGTACTTAAGATAATCTCTAGAATACTTTTAATACTGAATGCAATGTAAATACTATGTAAATAGTTGTTATTCAGAATTATATGTTTAAGGAAAAATGACAAGAAAAAGTATGTACATGCTCAGTACAGATGCAACAGTTTTTTATTGTTTTGAACAATTTCAATCTGCAGTTGGTCAAACTGGCAGATACAGATCTTTCTCTTCCACACATACTTCCACCATGATCTCAAAAACAAAAGTGCCAACTATCTCTCCTCCTACTTTTATTATCCATAACTCCTATTAAGCCATAAAAGATGGTTTTTTTATGCTTGCCAACATTTTGTCAGCTATACTTCCTTTCACAGGCTTCTTGAGAATGGGCAAGGAAAACCCATAGAGAACAAATGGGTGGTGTTTTCCAGAAAATGCTTCCTCTTTTTCCCCTGAATTCATGCTTTATCATATGCATAAAAGAGTCCTTTTCGGGCAAGAGCATCCTGTAGTCTCCCTTACTGCTATCTCTTCAAAGTTTTCCTGACACTCAAGGCAGAAGTCCCAAGCAAGAACTACTATTACCATCACCAGAATTAACAAGGCTGATATGTGCCAGTCACTGCCTAAAAGCCTCACAGACCTTACTCTGTTGGATATTTCCAAGGCCCTAATACAGATAGAATTATCATCCCCATTCTACTATACAGAGAAATGGAAACTTACTAGCTGGCCACAGTCACACAGCTAGAAGTCACTTGCCCACCCCCTAGGACTGTCTGAGCAAGTACTTTAAACCCTAACACTCTCCTTCCTACTGTTTTAAGGTCCAGGTTTCTACCCAAACAGACACAGACTGACAGAAGTTCAGAGCACACTCTACTTATACAGCGCATGGCAGAGCCCTCTTGGTGATCCTTTAGTTTGTGGAGGCATCTCTTCTGCCGTGACAAAAATTGAATGTCACAGTAAGAGCTTCATAAAGGAGCCTATCTCTCTCCTCACGTGAATATTTCGGGATATTTGGGAATTAATTATAAAACTCTCCATTTGTACTCTGGCAGACAGCTTACGGGCCTACCCAGAAAACAAAGCTATAGAATCCCCAGAACTTTCCAAACTTGTAAGAAAACTCCACTGACTATGGAATTTCCTGAGCCATAGGAATGTCTTCTGTTATTCATAATGAGCCTCTTGATCACACTCAGTCTACACTAATGGAGTGACTTAGGGTGGGGCCAGTTGTCAGAAAGGTTGACACTTTCAGTCCCAACCACTGGGAAGTAGGGGAGCGGGTCTTCTGGGCATGGAGATAAAGCTCTACAAAAACTCTTGAACAATAAGATTTAAGAAGCTTCCCAGTTGCTGAAACCATGGGGGTACCTGAAGGGTCCTGTGCTCAGAGAGGACATGCAGTCTCCACTCCCCAGTTCCCAGGATCTTGCCCTACACATCTCTTCCACCTGGTTGTTCCTCAATTAAAACCATCACAATAAGGCAGTAAATGCAATCAGGCATTTCCTTGAGTTCTACAAGCCAATTTTACAAATTATCAAGCTTCGGGTGTGGGGGTGGTTATGGGAATTCCCTAATAGTCTACAGTCAAAAGTACTTGAGTCCTGGACTTGCAATTGGCATCTGAAGCTGGGCAATCTTGTGGGACTAAGCCTTTAACTTGGGGATCTGATGCTAACTCCGAGACAGGGTCAGAACTGATCAGAAATTAAATTGTAGGACACTCCTCTGGAGTTCAGAGTGTTGGAGAATTGCTCAGTGTGGAAAACCCCACATCTCCTGTCAGAAATGCAATATGAGGGTGTGGAGAAACTGTGTTTGCCTAACTGGTCAGCTAAAAGATCCACCACCAAGGGACAGATACCTAAACTAACACTCAGTTCCAAAATTCAAAGACACGTACATAAGTACAGTTTGTTTATCTGATCTTTACAGTCTTAGAAATTAAAACCTGCAAATTAAAAGGAGATGTAACAATGCACAGGTGGAAGACACACTATTGAGAACCAGACACAAAGAGCTGTATTGCTCATTAACCATGTGAATTTAACCCCTTGGAGCTCTCTTTTCTTCAGTGGTAAAATGGGCATGAAAATACCAACTTTAGAAGGATGACCTGATTAATTTAACTCCTTGGAACCTTTCTTTCTTCACCTGTAAAATGGGTATGAAAATATCAACTTTAGGGGGATGATCTGAGGATTAGATGAGATTTACACACATAAAGCACCTAGATTTAAATCATTTAAATACATACAGCACACTCTAAAAACAGCAATGAAAATTATGCTGAGCCATATAAAGCTGCTTTATATGGTACCATATAAATCTAAGTGAAGAACAGCTGAATAGTCTAACAGCTTGGGCCATGCAGTGCTCTTGCTGAAAATCAAGGATATTGGGGAGGGGAGATCCCCAGGGGAAGGGCTGAAGGCAGAAGGGCAGGTACCTCCTGATGATTACAAAGGTATTTCAACTTTTAGACAGATGGCTCAACTATATCAGTGCCTGCTGCATGAGTCAGCCAGTGATGACCAGAACAAAGATTAAGGGAAAGTTTTTCTTCTAAATTGTATACTCAAAGTATTCAATATGGGAATCCATAGCTTTGGAGGAAGTGGGCAAGCACTTCTACAGACCTTGAGAATTGCTAAAAGGATAGAAACTGCTATGGCCTGGGTGTGGCCACATGATTAATCCATTCATGGACTAATGAATTCATGGGTTATTGAAGCAGAAGCTTTGTTGTAAAAGAAAGCACTCTGTCTTGCCACATTCTGCCTTCTGCCACATTATGATAAAGCAAGAAGGTCCTTACTGAGCAGATGCTGAGCAGATGCAGGTGCCGTGCTCTTAGATTTGCCAGCCTCCAGAAGTAAGGGCTAAATAAACATCTATTCTTATAAATTACACAGTTTGTGCTATTTCAGTTATAGCAACAAAAAACAGGATGGTATCCTTCTGAGATAATAACCAGCATTCAGAACAATGATCCTACTTCATTTAATCAAGATTAAATGAATCTTCCATTTAAGTGAAAGAAGGTCTAGGATACATTTCACAGGGGACAAACACTTAAATCCATAAGGGTTAAGCTTTTTTAAAGTTTCAACACCTAATAGATAACAGAAAATACAAATCCATGGAGCGGAATGCAGGAGGCGATGCTAGTGGATGGGGGAGGAGGCATGGGAGGGACTGCTCAACGTCGTGTAGTTTCAGTTCACAAAGATGAAACAGCTGTGGACAAAGATGGTGGTGACCCTGTACAACACTGTCAAATACTTAATGGCATTGAATTCTATACTTTAAAGTGGTCACAATAGTAAATTTTGTCATGTGTATTTTACCACATTTTTTTTAAAGCACAAAAAAAGTGAAAAGATTTATGATTTTGTCATGATAAACCCAACCCACTATGTATAACTATAAAGCTCTGATAAAAATAAAAAGACTTTTGAAAAGGGAAAAAAGAAATAGATAACACGGGAGTGTTTATTATACTGAGCACTTCACAGGTTGCTATTTTGCAAAAGTGCTGTGAGGCAAATATTATTATGACCCTCATTCTGCAGGAGGAAACTGAGTTTTCATGAGGTAATGACTTTCCCCAAACTGTACACAACCAAGAAGTGATGAGGCCAGGCTTTGATATAAGGTGTCAGCCCCAGGGCTGGATCTGCTACACTGAGACCAACTGAGACTCAAAATAACTCACAAAAGTAAAACTCCCATGGCTGGGTAAGGCTAGAAACTGAGGTATCAGGAAGCTCAGGCATAAAACTAATGAACAGTCCACACAAATTCTGACTCTTCCAAGCAGATTTTTAATAAAACTAAAATAGTAAATTGTTCTAGAAAACTAAAAATCCATACCTTCATTTTTCATGATGTAGTGGACAATTCGCCCAACAGTGTCACTATTTTCATTTAAACTGTCATTCAACTCTGAAAGAAAAAAGAAAAGAGAACATGTTATAATCGGTTCCCAGTAACAGGTCAATTAGACCTTCATCTCAGAGCCCAACATCTCACTGAACAGCTTCCAGAAAGGTCAAGCACTCATGCACAGCGCTAAGATTTAGCTTTCCTCCTTCATCCCCAAACTTCCCTGTGTCACATGTTGTGACTTCACTGACAAAAGCATAAAAGCACGTATTGCAGTTGCCCCTAGATCTCTTCTCAAGATCAAGGTTACTTTCCAAGACAATAATATAGAAATGCATTTATACCAACACTCACTGCTATTATTTCTTTCTCATCATTTCCTTAAACCTCATTAAAAGTTAAAAAAAAAGATTCCCTTAGATTTTATTTTAACTGCAAGCTTAAGAGTATTAATTTATTTTTCAAATTGGATAATTATCCACCCATGTTTATGAAACTCTCTTATCCTTTCTAATATAGTCCCAAATTATCTAGATCTTGGCCACAGTTATTTATCCACAAACTTAATTTACTTTGGAACACTCTATACCAGTAATATGTGATGGTCCTTGGACGGGGAAAAAAAAAACAAAAATCAAACCTCCACTCATAAACTGATCTGTATAACTTATTTCAAGACAAGAAAAAAGAAGGAAGGTTCAAACACTCCATCCTACTTCACAGAGAAAAAAATCAGGGTATACAAGGCCCACCCAGTTACCCAGAAGTGTCTTCTCCATGCCAAGGCTGTCTTTGCTTCTGTGTGAAGCACATGTTGGGACAGACATACAGGAGCTGAGGGAAGCCAACATGCAGGTGGCTGTGAAGAGGCAGAGGAGGAGGCTCTGCTTTCTGTTGACAAACACTAGGCTTTGGTTTGCTCATGAGCATACACATGACTCATCAAGCAACCGTGTTCCTCCTCAGCCTCAAAGGTCAATGGAGGTGGAAAAACCAACAGTCCAGCAAGCTGGCAAGGAATGAGGAACCTTCCCCCACAGGCCCTGCTGATTTGCTCCATGGGTAACCTACTCCAAATGTCACTTCTCAGAGGGGCTGAACAGGATTTAGAGAGTTATCTACTTTCCCTCAAGGGCCAAGCCAGGAAACGTCCCTGAAGGATGACTGGAAAGAAATACAAGGGGAAACAAGATGCATCTCTCAGGTTTATCCAGACACTACCTCAACTCCACATGACGAGGAAAGGATGAGACATGCTGGAATTCATACCACCAGTTCTACTTTTACTCCACTATTCACATAATCATTTCCTTAACCAATATAAATTTCATTTGCATAGATTTAAGATAGAACTCCCCCCGCAGAAGTAATACTACAAAAATAGTGAGACTTGTTCAATTTTCCCACCATCCTTATTACAATCTGAGTCAACAATAACACCAAGGAGCGACGTCCACTGAGTGGCCCTATGTGTCAATCACCACTGCATCTTCTCTCTAAATTTCAAAGTACATGACAAGTTGGAGACTTTTATCCTCATTGAAATTAAAATAAAATGTCAATTAAATTAGAAATTAATTTAGACAAAATTAAACATGGCAGATATTCAGAGCACACATAACTTGCTCAAGACATTAGGGCCAGAGAAGGTAAATGCCCAGTAGGTGAACAAAAACAAGGCTTCAAACTCGAGGTGTGATTACTGGAAAACATACACTTACATTACACCAAATGAGCTGCTATTGCCTCATAAATACAGGAAGCATATGTGACTGGTTGCTTATTTAAAAACTGTTCCCCCACATGTAAAAGGAGCCCAGGTTATTTACCTATCTTTTCAACCTTTTCCTCTTCAATGTCTTGCTCAGCCTCTGTAGTACAACGATAACCTTTCTTTTTAAGCAAATGACAGATAAGGACTCCAAAGAGACCCATGATGAAGAAGACAGGGACAAGCACATATGCAATGTATTCTGGATGTCCATTCCCAGTACTGTTTGTGGGTGATGGCGTTGTCTCTGTTCTCGAGTGCAAAGTGCGGCTGCCACCATTGTCTACAGAAAAGAACATGCACAGTTGTTATTACATGGGATTGGGGCAAAAGAAAATTCTAATGACTCTCAAGAAATGTTCACATTCAGTCAGTGTCTCTAGCCTGGTGAAGTGGTATACTCCTATGATTCCAGCTACTTAGGAGGCTGAGGCAGGAGGATTGCAAGTTTAAGGCCAGCCTCAGTAACTTACAGACCTTGTCTTGTTGTAGGGACAGACCAGATAGGACACCAAAAATAGCAAGAAACCATTTTATTTAGCTGCAGCCTGGTTCAGAGGGTACAGCTTTTGCTGTAATCAATTAATCCCCTGAACCCCAAGTTCAGGTAGTTTCATAACTTTATACTCAGCATGTAAGGGGAGGGGCTCAGAAGTTCAGTCTGCAGAAGTTCACATAAAAGCAGCTTTTTCTTTCACTGTTCTGGGCAAGTTAATCCTTCAAGGACAACACCTGAGAAGGAAAGAGATTCTTCTCCCCTTTTTTTCCTTCCCCCTGCCAGCTGTTACCATGGAGCCCTATTGGAAACTTATCTTAGAAATGTAGACATCTGTGAAGCTCCAGCCCAAGGTCACAGGCCTTGTTAAAGGATTTGTCTTTTTTTTTTTTTAATCACATTTTGCATTTGCAAACACACTTCTACAAACTACTATACTGGATACATGTTTGTGAAAAACTAGTAAGAGGGCATCCAGCACCTGGAGTGCTGATTTCTTCCAGGCCAGTAGCCAAGTAAAATAAAGCAACAGGAAAATAGGAAGTTTACCTACATTGAACTCTTTTGTAGAGACTTTTTTGCTGATAGTCCTAAAATCAATTATGGTGAAGATTTCTGGAGAAGCTTAGTTAAGATTTTCGGTGGTGGTGGTGGGGGGGGTGCCACTATAGTCTCAAAATAAAAAATAAGAAGAGCAGGGGTGTAGCTTGGTAGTAGAGCACCTCTGAGTTCAATCCCCAGTACCAACAACAACAACAAAAAAAAAAAAAAAAAAAACCCGACAGCATCTATCTAGTTCCAAAACCACAGGCCACACAGCCTGGAGGGTCTGGCAGCACACAAAGAATAAGAGCCCAAACTTGGGCTAAAACAATCCCAATTCACCTATGTTTGCCACTCATACACAGGAACCCATCCAGGGTCATATAACCTCTTGAAGCCTGTACATTTATGTATCCATTCACTTATCAAAATAAACATTTACTGCATGCCCATTATTTGACTCCCCTACCCCAGAGCTGGGAATAGACAGGAATGGACAACATAAATTCAGCCCCTGCCATCTTGGAGTTTGGGGGAAGCATCATAAACAGCACTAAGAAAATCAGTATCTGGTCAAATCATGGCAGATGGCGAGAAGGGTCATGAAAGGAGTACACGGTCACTGGAAGAGAGAAAATAACACTGGGACCTGGCTTCTGGCATCAGGAACAGGAAAGTTGTGAAAGGGGCATAGTATGGAGAAAAAGAGAAGTTTGCTTTTAGATGTGTCAAAGTACCACATGGACATGTGCCAGAGGCAGCCAGATATCATGGCCTTTGGGGGTGCCACATGGCCTCCAAAAAGTAAGAGAGAGAGAGAGAACCTGGAATATGCAATTATAAGATGTGGCCAATTAAGATGGAGCAGACTACACAGAAATAAACTGTATTGTGTCATGGAAAAATGAGGAAAGAAGTAGCAAATGAAGTGAGGGGTCAGGTAGATCTCAGCAGTTAGAATACCTTGCTTCTGAAGTGAGAAAATGAGGCTTCCTTCCATCACCAAGAGTCATACACACAGCTTACAAAACCCCGAAACTAGCAAGCTAGAGACATTCAATCATATATAACCTTTCTCAAGAACATTTTGGGGAGGAAAAAAAAATCAATGTTACAAGGATTGTATTGGGTACAAATAACTGGTATGAAATGAGAGCTCATCTCAGGAACAAACAGTTTCAAACAGAAGCTTAATTTGCAAACCAGAGGCCAACGAACAAAGGGCAACCTCTATTACACAGGAATAGTCATTGTCTTTGAACAGGAAAAAAAAGAACTGGTTCCTTAGGTTTGTAAAAAGCTGCATTCATTATTTTATCAAGCAACCTCTAGAATTTGAGATAACCTATAATTTTTTTCTGATTTCTCTCCCAAGTATATGTAGTACAGTTCCTGCATAATGACATTTTGGTCAACAGTGAACCACACACATATTTGATAGAGGTCCTGTACGCTTACAATGAAAGCTGAAGAATTCCTGTCACCTAGTATTTTCTGGATCTTTTCTGTTTGGATGCACAGATACTTATCCTTATGTGACAGCTGCCAACTGTATTCAGTATAGTGACATGTTATACAAGTTTACAGCCTAGAGCAATAGGCCACACCATATAGCACAGGTGTGTACAGACTGCACAATCTAGATTTGTGTAAGTACACCATCACCTAATAAAGTATTGCTCAGAGTGTATCCCCATCACTAAGCAACACATAACTATATATTCCTAAATATATGCAACTATGTCATCTAAATTAAAGTTTAACCTCAAGCCTCACCTTCAATATAAACTAGAAACACTTTTTTTTTTTTTTTTTTTTGTACTGGGGACTGAATCACTTTACCAATAAGCTACAACCCCAGCTCTTTTTATTTTTTAAGATAGGGTCTCACTAAGTTTCCCAGGCTAGCCTCAAACTTGTGATCCTCTTGCCTCAGTCTCCCAAGTCACAGGGATCATGTTCATGTGCAACTATCCTGGCAGTACAGTGCTAAGTAAGTTTTTTTTTCCTTCTTTTACTAACACATGTTCTATGCAACAGGACTAGGTGACAACTGAGATTTTTATTCAGAATAACTGTTTATTCAATTCAGAGGTGGTAACAAACTAGTTTTGGGGAAAAGAAAAACAGGATGAAAATAGAAGGCTCAGAAATGGAGACAAATAGCACCTCCTGAACTAGATGGCTGGGAATAATTGTCAACTTGGCAACTAACAAACCCTTACACATACTACCTGTTTCCACAGTTCTGTGACTTATAAACATGTATCATTGACTTTCTCTTATAATTATTGTTCCATGAAAAAAGTAAAATATGAATCTAAATTTGTGAAATATACAAATTACAGTGGGGTGCAACAGAGCACTAAGGGTAAGAGCTTGGACTGCCAGGCAAAGAAGCAGCTCACCCACCCACTAGGCAAGTCATCTGGGGCAAACAGCTTAACTGTTCTGTGCTGAGTTTGCTTGTCTGTTAGATGGCATCAAAATGACTGTACCTACCTATGATGATTTTAAAACACAACCCCGAATTTTTTGATACTGCTCCCATTGAGACGTGAGATCTACATCTCCTCCTCTTAAATGCACATTCTATGTTTTGCCTGCCAAGGGAATTTGTTGGGAGTGATGCACTATCAAGTTCCAGACATTTTCCCCTTCCAGTATCTTGAGCCACTTGTTCGTCACCACACCATGAGAAAGCCTAACCTGTCCTGTGGTTGGTGACCACTAGTAGGTATCAACATGCCACCCAGTAACTAAGTCAGCTTTGAAGCAAATCCTATAGCCCAGTTGATTATGCATGGACCAAAGATGACCTCTTCCCAAACTATAGGTCCCTAAGCCAAATAAATGACTTTTGCTATCTTAAGACACTAAGTTTTGGGGTAGTTAGTTATATAGCAATAATAACCAGAAGGCCACCTGAGGTACATGATGTCACCCTAAAGATTAAACATATTAATATGTAAAGCATTCAGAAGAATGACTAAGGAAAGGTGAACACTATGAAAGTATTTTAGTCATCATGATTACAGACCTGCATTACCCAATAAATTAGCCACTAACCACATGTAGCTACTTAAATGTAAATGTAAATCAACTGGACTTAAACTAGAAATTCAGCTCCTTAGTTGCATTAGCCACAACTAAAGTGCCCAACAGTTATTTATATGTGGCTAATTGCTACCGTACTGGTAGGTCAGATAAAGAACATTTCCATTATGCCAGAAAGTGAAAATTCTACTGGACAGCTCTCTTATAGATTTACAAGAGTTAATGAGAACAATGTTGACTGGAGAATCTACTTAAATAATTCAATAAAAAAGTAACTATTTGTAAATAATGCCTAAAACATTTGTTAGCTTATGTTGGTTTAGCTTTCCTTCAATTAACACAAATACATTTCTCCAAAACACTGTGGCTCTCTTTGTCCTTCACCCCCCAAGCTGAATTATGTCTGAATTATGAACAAATTATTTATTGAGTCAAAATTAATAGCAAAGGCTATCATATCGATTATGAATGTAAGTCAAAAAACAAAAACGCCCGCACACTTAACAATGTAATACTAAGACAATATCTAAGTCAATCAATAAACAGCATTTGATGGAATAATATGTACCATTTAAAACTACTTATGAAGATTTCATGGAGATATGAGAAAACATGAGTGCTCCAATGTTGAATTTTAAAATCTGGATTCACCTTACATGAAATATGATCTAACTAGTAAAAAAAAAAATTAAAAAAAAAAACAAAAGTATAAAATGTATAAAGCAAAGAGCAAAATATTAAGTGATTCACTTAATATGTGATTCATTCAAACATGATTCAGTTGAGAGTAAAGGACAATGAAAGATACAGTGTTTCAAAGTGTTAACTGAAGGAAAGCTAAACCTACATATGTTAAGAAATGTTTAGACATTATTTACAAAACTTTGTTATTTGAAAGTTATTTTTCATTGAATTGTTTGAGTAGATTTCCAGTCAACATTTTTCTTGTCAGCTCTTCCTTATAAATCCACAACAAAGTTGTCCAATAGAACCTTCACTTTCTGGGATGATGAAATTGCTCTTTATCTGACCTGCTAGTATGGTAGTTTTATGACTGAGATAATTTTAAATTTTATCTTCATAATTTTCCTGAACTTTAAAGTTACTTTGTATTGCTTTTGAACCAAGAAGGTAGATACTTACTTAAAACCTGCAGAGCAGAAGTTGTCAGTCATTGGTGATCACAGACCCTTGATGGATGAGGCCAACTTCAAAATCTTTCCTCCAATTTCTACAAACCCTTGGACCCCAAGTTAACATCAGGGCCAGTGACATAAGAATGATGCCCAAGTTTCTACTTGAGCAACATGGGAGTCATGGCTGCCATCCAAAGAGATGGAAAATATGTCAGGGTGAAGGGGGGAAAGCGATTTTACTTGTTGTTATGTGTTGAATTTGGTCACTCACCCTTCCAAATTTGTTGAATTCCTAACCCCAAATACCTCAGAATGTAACCATATTTGAAGACAGATCTTTAAGAAGGTAAACTAGTTAAAATAAGGTCAGCAGGATGAACCCAGATCCCATATGATTACTGTCAATATAAAAAGGGGAAACTTTTTATATTGGCAGATACACATGCGTGGAAAACATCATATAAACCTAAAGACAAAGATCTGGGAGATGCTTCTACAGACCAAGGAGCATCAAAGATCACCAGCAAACCATCATAAGCAGGAGAGTCATGGAATAGTGTCTCTACCACAGCCTGAGAAGGTACCAACCCTGCTGACACCTTGATCTTGGGCTTTCAGTTTCCAGAACTATGGGACGATAAATTTCGGTATTTAAGCCAGTTTGTGGTACTTTGTTTAGAAAGCCCTAGCATTTGGCATGTGAAGGATATCATGATCTCAATTCTGAACAATGGTTTGAATGTCTCCTCCACCTTTGTGTTACAACTTAATTGCCATTATAACAGTATTTTTATTTTTTTATTTGTTTTAATTAGTTATACATGACAGTAGAATGCACTTATATGCTTTGATGTATCACACATTCATAGATGGGTTATAATTTCTCATTTTTCTGAGTATACATATTGTAGAATCACATTGGTCATACAGTCACATGCTTATAACAGTATTAAGAGGTGTCAGGTCATGAGGGATCAGGGAGATAGTTATAATGAGAGGGGACTCCTGATAAAAGGATAAGTTTGGTCTCTATCTTTCCTGTCTGGAACATGCTCACTTGCCCTTCTACCATGTTACGATGAAGCAGGAAAGTCCTCACAAGATGCCAACACCACACTCTTGGACTTCCCAGCCTCCAGAACTGTAAACAAGTAAACATTTATGGTTTACCAATTACTCAGTCTGTGGTATTGGTTATGGCAACAGAGACAAAGCTGAGGGACATCTGGAGGGAAATATCCACTGAGCAACAAGATCTGCTCTATCCAAAAACTGAGAAAGGAAAGCCAGGGCTCCACCTGAGGATACAGAAGAAATTTTCAAAAGCAATGTGTGGTCAGATGTTATAAGAGAGTACAACTAAATGAGGAAGGGAAAAAAAATGGTACCACTGCTATGATAAATAGTATGGAGATCCTCAAAAAAATTGAAACTAGAACTACCAATATGATCCAGAAATCTCATTCCTAGGTATATAGTCTAACAAACTAAAATTAGGATTTTGAAAAGATATCTGCATGTCCACAGTCTCTGAAGCACTATTCACAATAGCCAAGGGGGGATGGAAACAACCTAAATGCCTATCTGTGAATGAAGGGATAAAGAAAATATGGTGTACATATACACTGGAATACGATTCTGCTTTATAAAAGAAGCAAACTCTGCCTTTTGTGACAACATGGATGAACCTGGAACACAATAAGCTAAAAGAAATAAACCAGCCACAGAAAGACAAACTATCAATTACATGAAGTATCTGAAATACAGTATTCCCTCCTATCCACAGGGTGTACATTCCGAGGCTCCCAATAGTTGCCAAAAACTACAGATAATATCAAATCCTACATGTACCGTTTTTTTCCTCTGCATAAATACCTATGACAAAGTTTAATATTTAAATTGGGTATAGTAAGAGATTAATAATAACTAAAAAAATTATAACAATCTGCTGCAATAAAAATTATATGAATGTGGTCTCTCCTTCCCTCCTCCCCTCACCCCTCTCTCAGCATTTCTGTATTTCATCTAAAACAAGCTTCTTTTTGGCATATTCCCAATTGCCAACATCACTATTCTTGTACTTCAGGGTCATTAATAAGTAAAAATAAGTCTTACTTAAGCCAAGCACCGCAATATTGGATAGTCAACATGGTAACCAAGATGCCTACTAAGTGACTAACAGACAGGTAGCATATACATCATGGATACACTGGACAAAGGGACGATTCACAGCCCAGGCTAGATGGATCAACATTTCATCACACTACTCAAAACAGTACACCATTTAAAACATTGATTTATTTTTTTTAATATCTGGAATTTTCCATTTGATATTTTTGGACCACAGTAGATCCTGAGTTAACTGAAACCACAGAAAGCAAAAGCCAAGGATAAAGAAGGACTACTATAGCCAAATTCACAGAAACAGAATAGAATGGTGCTTGTCAAGGGCTGGGGGAAGAAAAAATGAATAGTTGCTGTTCAAAGAATGTAAGGTTTCAATTTTACAAGATGAATAAGTTCAAGAGATCTGACAAAGTTGCATTGTCCACTAAAAACATTGTCAAGAGGCTGAAACTCATGTTCAAGTGTTCATACCATAATAAAAGAGAAGGAAAAGAAAAACAACCTAAGAGGAATCTTTACAAAGAGATTTGAGAACTCAAGACAAATCTAAGAATACATGGGAAACCTTTAGCTTCTAATTTAAGAAGCAGCTTGGAATTTTTTAACTTCCTCCTAGGATTTTATTCCCTATTTCTCTGTAGTTTCTTGAAGTAAACATTCTTTAAGTATTCTAAAAATAAAATAAATTAAATAAATGGAAAAAATAGAATGATAAACTCAGAAGGTCAAGGCTCGTATGTTTTCTCTCATGTGGAAGCTAGAGAGGAAGAAGGAAAAGAAGGGGATTCTCATGAAAATCAAAGGGAGGTCGGTAGAGGAAAGGGATGAGGAGGTGGCAGGAGGGGAAAGAGGGGGGAGGTGCTGGGTTATTGTTATATTGTGTGCCTGTACAAATATGTAACAACAAATCCCACCATTATGTACAACTACAATGCACCAATAAAAATACAGAAAAAAAAATAGAATAAAACTGGAGGGAGGGCTGGGGATGTGGCTCAAGCGGTAGCGCGCTCGCCTGGCATGAGTGCGGCCCGGGTTCGATCCTCAGCACCACATACAAACAAAGATGATGTGTCTGCCGAGAACTAAAAAAAAATAAATAAATATTAAAAATTCTCTCTCTCTCTCTCCTCTCTCACTCTCTCTTTAAAAAAAAAAAAAAACTGGAGGGGAAAAAAAAAAACAATCCATGGGAGATCTTTAGGGGCCTTGGAAGAAGCTGTTTTCCAGTAGACCTAAGGCAAGATGGAAGCCAGATTTTCTGGGTTGTGGAATAGCAACACTAAGCTCAGTTTACTCTTTCCAGACTCCCAGAACGAGCAAGCAAAGAGGGGCAGGCCATTCATACTCAAGGTGAAGGTAAGAAATTTTTATTTGGAGTTTATTGTCTTAAGTGAATGAAACCAAAGTGTTTGTCTTATTCTGTTTTCTGTTGCTAGAGCAGAATACCTAGAACTCAGTGATTTATAAAGAAAAGAGGTTATTTTAGCTAACAGTACTAGAGGCTGGGAAGTTTTGCTGCATTTGGTGTGGGCCTTGTGCGGCTTCAACTCGTGGCAGAAAGCAGAGGACAAGTGGGCACATGTGAAAGAGAAGACATGAGGGGGAGCCACACTTTATAGGGACATGTGCTAGCAATAACTAATGCTCTAGTGATAACTACTCCAGTCTCACAAAAGCAAGCCAGGCTTTATTTCCTCACAAGGGCCCCACTCTCTGACCCAAATCCCCCCACTAGACTTCACCTTCCAGCACTGCCAATATTGAGGTTTAATTTTCCAACACATGAACTTTGGGGGGACGCTCTCAAACCACCACAGTATTAATTAATATATTGAAGGAAAGGAGCAAAGGAAGAGACTGAGAAGGAATATGGAGCAGTGATTTTGAGGAGATGATCTCCATATGAAGGAGACAGATTAAACACTTGAACAGGAAAAGAGACACTTCTTCCTGAAGTTGTCTTTTATAGTAGGTGGAAGGAAGCTCAGGAAACAGGTGGGTAATGTCCTCTAGTTTCTATTTCAGAATAGCAATGGCATGTATTGAGACCTAGGGACTTGGGGCCAAAGCGGGCTTCACAGAGCAGGCTGGACAGAGAGGTTAAAGGAATGAGAAAAGTCAGTGAACAGACTGCTCAAGGTAGGCATCAGCACACAGTCAACGTGCGCACCCCTAACCTCAAGGTGCCCTAACGTGCTCAGGGAATGCAATGCAGACTGCCAAGCCCAGGAGGAAAAAAAAAAAAAGTAATGAGGGTCAGAATGGCAAGTAAGCAGAGCAAAAGTAAGATGGAACAGCTGAGGATGAGATGGTTCCAGAAGTGCTAAAAGTCTGACACGCTAGTTTATTACACACTATTGATACTAACAAGAGCTACCATGAGATGCCCTCACAATGAGAGGACATCTGTTGGCCAGCACTGAGCTAAGCACTAAGTCGTCACAAAAATTATGAACTATACCCCAGCATTATCCCCCTGTTACAGTTGGGGAAATGGAGGCACAGAATGTTAGTCAATGTTCCCAAGGTCACACGGCGTCTATGTGGTCATGCCAGGATTCAAACCAGGTCTAGATCCCACCTGCCTGTGCAGGGCTTCCAGTTACCCTAGGTGTCTGCATATCTAAAAAAGATCATAAGCAGCACCATCCAATGACCAGGGCCATTTAAAGTGTATTTTAGTTACTTTTCTTTGAACAATATCTCATCAGTTAGCTACTTTTCTGTTAAAATGCCAAATGATGACCTGCTTTCTCCTATTTCACAATTTAGTTTAGATTAAAGGCTTGTCAAACTTCAAAACCCTGGGTTCCAATTAACAAAGAAACAAGTAGGACACGTTTTAAAATGTCCCTTCCCAGGCTCCATCACAGTTTTTACAATGAACGACTAAATTTGTCCCAATCTCTGATCTCCCTCCCAACCCCCAAATCACAGCTCATCCTACAGAAGTTATAATCAGGGGTGCCCCCAGCTTTGCTGCCTCTCCAAGAGCAAGCCCATCTCCCCTTGAGAATCCTCTGCACACAGCAAGAGCCATTCAAACAGGCCGTTCTCAGCTCTGACTGATAAGCACGAATGCCTTCAACAGCAAGACAATTTTTTATCAAAATTCTTCAGGTTTTTCCTGGCCCAGCCAGGTTTAATTAGTTCACTGCACTCTGAGGACTCACTATGTATGTGTGTTATGTCAAGAGCCTGTTGAGAAGATTACAAAAGATTTCAGAAGATTACAAAAGCCTTGAAAGGAAAAAGGATTGAAGACAGCAGGGAAGTGAAGAAAAGGTCTGAGGAATAGCAGGAATCAATCAAAAAAAGCCAGAAGTAATTTTCTAGTTTGTTCTAAGTAATGCTTGTATTTCCATCTGACCCCAATGGTCAGAGGAGCTGAGACAGACAGGCACAGAAATGGCATTCCTCAAGCCCAGTGGGCATAACTTAAGGGTTGCTAAAATAATGGAGAAGACATGGAAGTCGCCAGAGACTCTAGATAAGGAGGCCCTGGTAACCTCTCCCAAGCAGCTTCATTCCAACCAAGGCCAAGAGCACCACAATGGTTGATGGTTCCGATAGCAGTTCTCCCAGTCTTATCAGGAAATGGTGTGCATTCTCAGAAGCCAGGGTTCCCAGCAGTGACCCAAGGCACTTGATGGGAAAGAGGCCTGGCTGGTAAAATAATCCACACCAAAACTGGTCAAAAACCATCTTTTAAAACACACCCCCAAAATTAATTAAATCAAAAGTATCACACATATATGCAAGCATATCTTCTTTTCTTTAAAGCTAACATTCAAAACCCCAGGATTTGAGAACAGCCTATTTGTGATTCAGATTACTGAGATGGCTAGACATTCATTTCTCTAATGGGGTTTTTCTTTTCTACTCTGCTGTAGGCTATTTTTGTGATACTGAACAAGTTATTTCACCTCTCAGGGCCTTGGTTTATTCATCTGAAAAATGAAAAAAAGGAGACTATGTCCCTCACAGTTCCAAAATCCCACATCTCACCAATCTTTTGCAACCCCATCCACAACCCCATCCCCAACCCCATTCACCCTGGATTCACACTACTGGAGATAAAAATGTAAGTGCACACTCCATGCTCACAAGGCAAGATCTGAAAAGCTCAGTATACCAATTCTTTTATACATTTTTCATCACAAAATAAAATCTGGGAAAGGCAAAAACCTGTAGTGACCTAATGGGTGGTCATTTACAATCTCTATTCCACTTAGTTTGCTGCATAAATATTAATAGATTGTATTAGACCCCTAGGGCAGGGAATCATATAATTTAAATTTTAGACCATGGGGCCCCAAGCACTTCGGATCATCAACAACACCATGAAGCAAGTGGTATTTTTTTGAGAAGAGGATACAGAGGGACAAGGAGGTATGGCACTTGCCTAAGGTCACAGGGTTGAAAACTGGTAAGAGTTTGGAGAAAACTCGGGCAGTCCCTGCTTGAGGGCTGTTGTTTGTAACAAATGCATACAATGTTTCTTGGGCCTTGGGTCTACTGTGGGAGTGCTAGGACTTACTAGCTAGTGCAAAATGACCTCCTTCATTAAGTTAATTATTTAAACAGTTTAAATCAATTATTGACACTAATAAAAGCAGAGGAAACAAAGTGAATTCTACAAAATAAAATAATCCCCCAAACTATTTCTAGATGGCCATGGAGATGACTAAAGTCACAGGCGCCAGTGATGAAGACACTGCCTTCACCCAAACTCAAGAAGCTTAAGATGGATGGAGAGAACAAATGAACTTATATAGGAACTGGAGGACAATATGAGTCAGTATATAAATAAATACTGAAATTTGCAGTGAATCTTGAGCAGCACTAGCCTCCAATCAACTCCTCAACAGCTACTATGCAGCCCCAGCCTACCCCACAATGCAGCTGTGACTGCATCTGCCACCTGCAGGCAGAGTCTACCCACCCATGAAACAAATTCCACCCCTACTCCCAAACTTCAACTGCACACAGTCCCACAATTACCTTTATTTTGTCAAAGTCCCTGAAATGCTACCATGACACATGAGCACTGAAGTCTGACAGGGACATCAAAGACCACTTTGAATACAGATGGAACCCTAGTAAAACATGCAGAGATTAGCAAGGCCAGGAGCTGAGCTCCTGCATTCAGCTAGAGAAATTATTGTCATTAATGATAATTATTATTTGTAATGGAAAAATGCACTTCAATTTCTAATCTAATTATTCAAAAGGAATATTTGGGGCACACCATCCATTTCTAAACTGGGATTTCCTTGTGGAAGTACCATAGGGATTGAGGATGGAAGAACTAGGGTGATCCAGAGAAAAAGAGAACTTAATAGGAGGCCTCAAAAAAACTGAATTTGGCTGGACACAAAAGGAACAAACAGGCAGGAGGTTGGGGGACAAAACACAATCACTCCTGAACCTCAGCTTTCTACCAGAACAAAGAACTGAAACTAGAGTGGCATCAATGTAAAGAAACTAAAAAAGAAACAAGGAATCTAAATATTTACCATCCCTGGCTTCAATTTGAACTAAAGAGGAAATATTGACTTCACAGAGTCAGAAAAAGTCCCCAGCATCCTCCACTGTCTGGGATTTGCAGTGGGGGTTATTTCTTAAGGCCACAAACTGCCCTGACTAGACATAAGTCCCTACGGGCACCAAAAGGCTGAGGAGACAACAGCTGTAGCCCCTCCACCCAAGGCTTCTCCTGAGGAAGGGATTAACTTTAGGATCCCAGTGTCTTCAGAAAGAGCTCAACTTCTGGACTCTTCTGGAATCTTCCAGTGTACCTCAAACAATGGTTTGCATTCAGGAGACAACAGAATGTTCATCTGACCAGGCCTTACCCAGATGGGGCAAGGTCAGTTCACACAGGCCAGGAAACCACCAACAGGTGAGCCCGCCCACCCAGAACATCAAGGCACAGCAGGGGAAGGGACAAGGCCCAAGGATCTGTAGGGCTGTGAGAGCCCCCCTCCATCTTTCCCCATCTTCTTTTCCTGCTCTCGCCCCCTCCCCCTCCTTCCTGTGCTCCACCTCTTTTTGCTATTTTCAGTGTAGTCAGTTTGGGATTTTTATAAGTCTTGAGTTCCTGGTAGCCCTATCTGCCTCCTAGGAAGGGCTGGAGGACAGGCCTAGAAAGAATTTTGCTCAAGATCCATCTGTATCTTTCGAATTGTAAATTAAGTCATATCAAGGAAAAAATGGAATTCTTCTAGTCCTTTGTTTGAAGCAACCAAAAGAAAGAGAACTTCAGAAACCTCATATTTGTTTCAGGTTCTTTGGAAAGGTGGTGTGTTACCAAGAATGAGTGCTTACTTTAAAATAATTGTAATGGCAGCACTGACCAAGTGTTTGTAGTGTCGGACACTGTTCAGTTTCATGTTTCGTGTTCAGTTTCATCCTGTTTCTGCAACATCTGGAAGGAAGGTTCTCTCATCACCCCATTTGTAGATGAGGTAAGTGAGGCCCACAGGTGTTCAACAACAAGCCCCGGTGTGGTAGGGCAGGCTCCAATGCAGGCAATGCATCCCTGGGGCCCACTCTTGGTAGCTGTGCCTGTAAGAGTGGAGGTGGCCTTTGGTATTATCCACTAACACATGACTTTCAGAAAACAGGGGGGTTAAACCATTACCAACTGACCACAGAGCTGGCCTGCAGCCCGGGTCTACATATGCTCACTCCAGTGCCCTGCCAAATGACCCTACTGCATATGACTAACATTGGAATCTGCATGCCTCTTCTTTTAATGTAAAAATAACCTTCATGAAAAAAAATTAAGTTAGCTACAAGATTAAATTTGTACTGACTCTATTTTTTAAAAAGAATCAATAGCACAAATTTTCCAAAATTAATTTTAACTGCAAAAAAACAAAGGTTGCTCTAAAATGAAACCCTAATTTTATCAACTGTCATGAAGATTAAAAATGAAAAAAAGACCTGTTCCTGTCCATTAAAAAACATCCAGTTCACATATAGGTGTGTGTTCACATTATTACTCACAAACTGTTATGCTTAGAAGTTATGCAATAGCTGTCACAAATGTAATTTGTACCAACAATGTGAGGGAAGAAGAAGGGAGAGAGGGAAAAGGACAAAAAAAAATCTTTCAATCATACACATTAGCTACAGACACATTATATAAGATATGAAAATTCCGGCCCAAATACCATGATGCTGAAGCCAGACTTAAAAATAGGTAGTTAGGCATAGTAAGGTAAATCAGGTCTAATATCCAGTAAGATAAAGAAAATGGAGACCATTATTGAGAATGGAGTCCAGGAAATCAGAACAGCACCTGGGGAAATTGAAATGTTAATGTCCCCAAGGTCCAGAACCCATCCTAAGGAACTGTTAATGAAGCAGCTCCCAGCAAACAGGGAGGTGCTAATCAAATCACCCCAGGACCTTCCTGCCTAGACCTCCCTGCCCCATCAGTCCACCTATCTCCCACCATTTGGCCTTTCTGCCTGCATCCATCCAATCATTGCAGGATGGAGGGAAACAAAGGACAGGAATGTGGGAGGACTAAAAAAAGACCTAAGATATAAAAAAGGGAAGACCTCCCCCTTCCATGGATTCGCCTTCCAGGTCCCTTCTTCCACCTGGAGGATCTTTTCTGCTGTCCTTTAATAAAGCTTTCCACTTTACACTCTACACTTGCCTCAGCGTGCTTTTCTGGTGTTATACTTCAGCATTCTGGAAGCAAGGACCCTTCACTGTCACCAGTAAACAGCGGTCATAATGCTTTTCAATGTATTTTCACATTCAGTATTTTACTTGAAACTCCTATTGCCAACAAGTTAGCCAGGAAGGTTGATGATATATCCTTATTTTGCAAATAAATGAGTGGCCTAACATGACATCACTGGCTAAAGACAGAGAAAGGAGCCAAACAGACCTGCTGTCACCTTTCTTACTTATACATCACAAGAGCACCCCATTCAGACACACTATGCTAAGTCATCTAACACAAACAGGACTTCCCCAAGTGGAGGGCAGGGTGTCCCACCTTGAACTTTGACCCCAATCACAGCTCCTGGGACTCGGTGAGAGCACTCTTGACCCCTGCTACATGGAACCTATGCAAGCAGACCCTCTCCTTCCAGAAGCACATCCAGGTTATCAATTGATGGGAGTACCCACTTTAACTGTAGTTTGATAGGCAGTTTTTTAAAGATCCTATTGGGGTAGGACAGAATGTTCAAAATACTTACACACCATTTGCCAAATAGCAACTGTTTCCAAAAGCATAAACAAGTATATTCTTTTTAGAGCTGGGCAACCCATACACCCTGCAGCCTCACACTCTTTTCAGGTAGGCCATTTCTGAATGACAGCAACACACCCGTGACCAGTACACCCCTGTGCTCATCAACACAGGGTCCAGTTTGCATACTCAAGAAGGCTACTAATAGCACATACCTAAACCCAGCTTTGGGAATTGGCCCTCAGATCCATTTTCACGGGACTCAGAATCTCATTCCAAACTGCCAGATCCCTAAGGGGACACTAAATCCGTGCTTACGTAACCTCACCAAAGGCCACTGTTCACGTTCCAGAGGGCTATGATTCCTAAGAAAATTCTGTCCATGGGTATTCCTTGCAAGAGGCCAAGCAAGGACTAGGTTAGAAGTTACTTAAACTATAAGAGGAAGACTAAGTAGTGAGTGCCAGAAAAAAGTCATCAACTAGGAAGCTGAGGACAGGCCCAGATGGCCTGTTTCCGGCAGAAACAGCAAGAGCAGGGCCAGGCAGTGTCCCTTCAGGGATCAGCGAGTCCCCAGGAACTTACAGAGGAAGGTGGAGCACTGGACAAGTCTTGGGGAGCTAGATTCCTGGTTTCTGAGTACAAGCTGGCCTGCCAGGGTTGGGAGGCCAGCCCTGCCATCCCCCTTAAGCACACCGCAGCAAACTAACCTCCAGAGACAAGGGGCAGGGCTGAGCTGGCTGGAGTGAAGCAAGGGCTTTAAACAGGGAGACTAGCCCAGCGCAGGCCTAACCCTCAGAGGGAGAAGGAGACACAGACTGGGTGTCCCCCCTGGAGTGCTGGGGTTTATGATGTCCCTATTTGCGTCTGTGGGGTGTTCAGCTGCTTCACCACCAACTGCTGAGAGCAATTAAACTGCACAGCTCCTCCCTTTTGTGCCCAGTATCTTTATTTGCATTTTATATTTTTTAACCTCCACAACTATTATTAAACACATCTCAGAAATGGAGACCATAAAGAAGCAAGTATCTGTCACTCATCTGAGGAATGGCTGGCCTAAGATGTAAATCGAGGTCAGCTCTGGGCAGGGCCCACACTCTGGGCCACAGCTGCTCCCGAAGAAGAAGGAAGAAAGGCAGAAACCAGGCCTTCTTGGCTCGGCTATGTTCAACTTGCCTTCTAGTTAGAAGACCCCAGCAGATAAAAAAAAAAAAAAAAAAAAAAAAAAAAAAAAAAAAACCCTGTTTCTTTATCTATAAAATGAACATAATAATGGAATCATTGCTGGGTACTAAATGAGTTTAACTTGGGTTTACCCAAGTGTCCAGTACAGAGTAAACGCTCCGTAAGCCTTGGCTTGCATTGCAGTCATTATTATTATCAGCAATAACTGTCATTATCAGTGTACAGTAGCTACTATCCTCGTGAAGCTTATAGCTCAGCTGGGGACACAAAGCCAAGCACAGAGGGACAGGCACTGACCCCTGGAGCAGGGCTGGAGGGGGTAGTGTGTAATGTGGAGTTCAGAAGACGAAGCCACCAGTTGCTCCCTGTCACGCACAGCAGCCACAGCAGCCGGCACTTCTCTTCCTTCCAGGAACAGGAAGCGGATAATGATTAAACAGAAAACTACACAAGTCCTAAACAGAGGACTTTCCAATTAATCACAGGCTAAGGCAGGCAGTGTTCCTGCCAGACAGCACGTGATCTGGCTTCTGAGAATCTGGGAACTGGGAGATGAGGTGAGTAACTGTGGGGCCGCAAAGTTCCATGTGGTCAGAGTGTCCTTATGTGAAATTCCCACAACTGCTGCTAGAGAAGGGGCAAAGGAAAAGAAGGGCCAGGAGAGAAAGCAAAGACCTGTCAGGAAAGACAAACACAGAAAAGGTTAAACAGGAGTAATCAAAAACTCCCTACACATAGAGAAGTGGATTTTAAAGGAGAGAAATGAATGTGAAGGTCACTAAGATGAAACCCAAATAAGGACTCTGAAAACCAATAGCACCCATTTGTATACAATGAAAAAATACTATGAGTAATAGTCACACATTGATGCATATTTATTTGTATGGTTACTATTTCAACATTTCATAGATATTAGCCTTCAAATAACCCTATGAGGCAGATACTATCATTTTCAACATCATTTACAGATGTAAAAACTAAAGCATAGAGTAGTCAAGTCACTTACACCAGGTCACACAGGTAGCAGATAACAGATGTGAAATTTTAATTTAGGCTGCTGGTTACAGAGTCCCAGAGTCTCACGCCCTGCCGCTCTGTCACCTCTTAACTGTAAAAGCAAACAATTTTATGTTCAGTGTAATTCCATGGAATGTGATTATCCACAGCTCATCACTACTTGAGACAATATGATGTTCTAGTAGTTGAACAACAGCCTTGAGTAGAAAATCTACAGATAATCATTACTCATTGAATCCAGTAATAATTCTAGAATGACAGAATGGTTTTTTCCTAATGAGTCAATTATTGGAAAGGGAGGGTGCACTTAAAAGTTACATTTTCTCCAATAACATTTTTCTCTTTCTTTTTTTGCAACAAGTGCTAATTTAAAAAATAATCTGCCACCATTTATAAGAAGCAAAATTTAAGTGCCACCCTGATCTGCATGTAATTGTTGAAACTGCTGACTACTTCTCAGAAATCCTAAACTTCAACTCTGAAAATAGAAACAAGCTGAAAAAGGGATCAGTCTTGTCATATTCCATTTGTCCAAAATAGTCTCAACTGTTAATGAAAACTATGAAGTGAATCTTTGAATAATAAGATTTAAATTATGGTTATTTTCTTTTTAGAGTGTAAGTTTTTAAGTATTTTTCAAATTTTCTCTTACAAACAAAAAGTAATTATGAAATGTTTTTTTTTTTTCCAAAAGGGAAAAGGTGGTCTATGTATACAATAAAAGAGCCTATTTTACAATACTTTCCTTAATCAGTCAATATTGGAACTTTGAAATATCTTTTTCTCTTTTTCTACTTTATGAGTTTTCTAAAACATCTTAGTGATACTCAGATTTTTTTTTTTAACTACAAATAGGTCAATAAAGAGCCTTCATTACTATTAGGCTGAATCATATGAAGTTGTTGTCACTGTAGGTCAAAACCAGCTCAATGCTGGTCATTTCATATGGTTCAGCCAAACATTAGTATCAATGCTTCAGATGTTAGTCAGAATGCAGTCCTGGAAATCCCCTGGTAGGGGAACTGCCTGTAACTATAATCCATAATATTGACATACTAGGTATTTCCTCTGACTAGAGGAAGAAACAATACTTTGAAATCTTTGGTCTAAACCATAGGAAACAAGGGTCAAAGAAAACATGTGGTGGTCTTCCACTTAGTACACTATACTACACTTCCACTTTAGTATACTATAAAATACAGTATAAACACAGGAAAAGGATAGCACTAGCCTGATATTTCTTTCCTTTGCTTCTAAATTTTTTAAACACCTTTTAGTTTTTTTTTCCTAAATAGAAAACAAGTGTAATTTTATACTGTTCTGGGCACAATGTTTTAATGTTGTTAGTTAGTTTTCCACAACAGGAAAGACAACTGTTATATTTTTCCAACATCCAATTTTTCAGTGCCAACTGGGTGTCCTTAGATTCAATTCAATTCAGTTCTAACATTATCCACCTTTGTAGTACAGACCCTCCAGGTGGAGAGCTCAGTCCCACAGGATGGCCCCTGCATCATATGCCAGCCTCACACAGGGTCTCCAGATTAAGCAAACTGCTGTCCAGCTGACCACAAATCTGGGGGTTTCCCACCATCCCCTACTCAGCGTCAACAGTTTACTATAATGACTCACAGAATTCAGTGAGGCACGGTACTTCTGATTTCAGGTTTATTATGACAGATTCAGCCCTGGAACAGCCAAAAGAAAGAGATGCATAGAGCAAAAGTATGGAAAGGGGAGGGGTCAGGCTTTCCGAGGGCACTTCCACCCAACAGGCTCCCTCAGTCTCCTTGTTTCAGAGTGTTTACTGAAGTTCTGTAGGTAGGAAAGATTGATTAAATCACTGGATGTTGGTGACTGACCCAATCTTCAGCCCCTCTCCCTTCCTCTGGATCAGGGAGGGACTAAAAGCTCCCAACCTCCAATCACATGGTTGGACCCACAGGCAACCAGCCCTATCCAGAAGCTATCTGCAGCCCCACCAAGTCACTACATTAGCATAAAATCAAGTACGGCTAAGGGCTCAGTACAAATAACAAAAGATGCTCCTATAACGCAATAAATTCCAAGGGTTTCAGGAGTTCTGTGCCAGAAATCAGGAACAGAGACCAAACATATTTTTATTATACCACATTGACTCAAAGTTAAGAATCTTGGGCTGGGGTTGTGGCTCAGTGGCAGAACCCTTGCCTAGCATGTGTGAGGCACTGGGTTCAATTTCCAGTACCACATTGAAAAAAACTAAATAAATAAAAGTACAAATCACAAATTAAAAAAAAGTCTTTATTAGTATTTCAAGGTTCAGCACCAAACCAGCATGGGAAAGATCAAATGTTCTATCCTATGGTTCCAGCAAAAGAATTCTTTTTTTTTTTTAAAGACTTTTTTTTAAAAGAATTCTTGGTGTCAACATACCTTACATACAGAGATATGAAAAATTGTAGTATATATGTGTATTAAGAATTGTAATGCAAAAAAAAGTACATGTATAATGGCATAATTTGGCGTGAACATACTTTATATACAGAGTTGCAAGAACTTGTGCTGTAAATGGGTAATAATGAGTGAAATACATTCCACTATTGTCATGTATATAAAAAATAAATTTAAAAAAATTTTTTTTAAAAAAAAGAATTCTTTCCCTCCAAATCTTCTCCCATTCCTACCCTTCCCATCTGCCCAGTAACCAAGACAGGGACTATACAATCTGTGCAAGTACAACTTTCATAATATGCAGACACTAAATGTCTACTAGATTCCCTTCTGATTGGTCATTTTTCCTCCCTCCAAATCTCTGCAATCACATTCTAAGACATTGAGAGACTAAGAGAACAGACCTGCAGGAAGAGAGAGAGATGGTGCTTTAACCAAGCAGGGATTCACATCATCCATGTTAATCTGCATGTCTACTGACAGACTCACACCTCCAGACCCAGAAGAGATGAAAACAGGTGGTCTTGACTGACGATAGGGCCAAACACTGAATATGTTCAAGTCTTCAAAAAATAAATGTTTAGCATTAAGAATTCAGTAGTCAGGCTGGCCATGTAATTTCTGAGGATTTACTCTTAAGATGAATTCAAAATTAGTCAGCTTTTACCATTAATGAACATGTCTTGGCTCTCCCCCCTCCCCCCTCCCAAAGCTGTGTACACTGCACTTATTTCATTCTCGTTTCCCAGCATTCCTTAAACTGAAAAGAACTTTCTTTCTGTCTATACCTCACATGTATGGCACGAAACCTATTGTGCTACATGGGTCTTATCTGTATACTTACAAAGGACTATATTATTTGCCTGATCCTCTAAACAACTCTGAGATGTATAAAGAACAAAACAAGTATTATTTGCACTCTTGTCCTTTTTTTCTTTCTCCAGATGTGGACACTGAAACAGCAAACCAGCTGCCTTGCTGACAATATGGGGCCATCACAAACTCAGGTCCTATTTAGTTCAGCCTCTTGGTCTGTTCCATCATAGGGCAGCGCCTGAGGGCCTCTTCTGGTCCCCCTTCCTCCACTCCCATCCTAATCCTCAGCCCTTGCTGCCCACAAAAACAAGTGCAGTTTTAGTAGCTCCTTAGCCTAGCTTCAATCTCCCACAGTTTCCACCTCTGTCCCCACCAGGTCTTCACTGAGTTTTCTGCTCCTCCCTCCATCCCTTTACCCAGGTTGATTCATGGGATCAGGACACCATCCCCTACACTTCCTCTAAGGTCCACTTAAATGTCAAGTTTTAGGTTATGAAGTCTTTTCCATCCTTCTCATCAGCAAAGGAAACGTCTCCCTCCTCTGTGATCCCACACAGCACTTAGTGGCTCTGATTATACCAAATCCATTCTTCCACCACTGCAGGACAGAAACCAAATGTGACATACCTACACAATACTTAACAGCATCTCAAAAAAGAAAAGGCTCATTTTTAAATTAACTGTGTGCTGTATAATAAACAATCTCTACAAGCTTTGCCTGCAAAGGCTATAAAGACATTGACTTGGAAAATAAGCATGTGAAATAATTTCCCCCTCCAAACCCAATTTCTTGCTTGGCTGTCAGCCAGTTGAGCATGTCACAGGTCTCTACTTTTCTGTTGGTGGTTGTTCTGTGATTTGTCTTCAACAGAGGGTAGAAAGAACTGAGGACGCAATAAACACATTCAAGCAAAAAAAATGAAGGAATGAGCCCTGCACATCTGCCGCCTGACCAATGCCAGGAAATTCCGGGCTGCCGTTCTTCTATACTGTGGATAATTCACACAATTGTGCTGGAGGCTTCCAGCTATGAAGAGCTGTTGGAGCACTGAAAAATTAGTATTTCCAAGTTACATTTTAGGACAGAAAGCCCAGTGAAGTCTTCAAACTTCCACCTCTTAGAGGAATCTCAGAAAACCATGTTGTATTTGTATCTAAGCACAAAGAAGTAGGCTTGACCTGTTATGGGCTTGACCTGTTATCTGTACTGAAAGGAACTGTTTACTCATTTGTTTTTAAACCTACCTACCATTGGACACATTATATATAGGTCTTTATAAATCTTCATCCATTTAAACATTTCTGGCAGATTAAGAAGAGTAATGGCATAGTTATTAAATTTGTCTTTTCAGGAACTGAAAGTGATTTTTCCTTCATATCTCTATCATGCCAGCATTTTATTAAAAAAAAAATCATCTCCAAGCTGAATTACATGTAAATTGAATCACTCCTTTAAATACTCTAAAAGAAGTGGACAGTTTCTGAAAAACTCCTAGGCTAATTACGCATTTCTCACTAAAAAACAAAAATCTACATTTCATTCATAAGATGCCTTGATCTGGTCTTGTTTTTTTTTTTTTTTTTTGGTTTTTTTGTTTGTTTGTTTGTTTGTTTTTTTGTTTACAGTACAGGGGATTGAACTTTACCCCTGAGCCACATCCCCAGCCCTTTTCCTTTTTTATTTTGAGACAGGACTCACTAAGTTGCTTAGGGCCTTGTTAAGTTGCCAAGGCTGGCCTCAAACTTGCAATCCTCCTGCCCCAGCCTCCTGACTAAACTTCGATGACAGGTGTGTGCCACCAGACCTGGCTTGGTTTGATCATTAAGTAGACAGAACTTTGGTGGAAAAGTAAGACAAATGAAATGCAAAACATTTCTCCTACCAGTGGGACAAAGCATAGAATACATGAAATTTCACATCATGCAATGAACATTTGAGAAGAAGAAATATACAGCTAGCTTTATATCCAAATATACAGCTTCTCTTCCTCTGTACTTGAGCAGGAAATTTCACTTTTTTCACCTTAGTTATTTCTCCATCTCAGTTTCCTCACCCCTACAGAGCCAAGAATAAGGCAATATGTTCCTCATATGGTGCAAAAATTAAATTTGATCAAGCGACCAAATACTTATGCATCTCACATGCTTGGCTGTTTCAAGCAACTCTAGTAGAAACAAGTGTATGTAATTGAGTGTTAAATAACATGGAACAGATGTAACATGGACTCAATTTTGTATGTTCACAGGAAGTGACAATACTAGAATACATAGGAGAGGTTCCTGGGAATGTTATCTTGGATCTCAGCTTGAAGAATGGACAGAGGATGGGACACAGATAGCCCAAAAAGGGAGGGAATTCCAGGTGAAGATGGGTACAACCACCTACTACTTCTCTCGTCTCTCCAACCCTCCTGTTCACATTTGATTCATAGCCAGCATCACTAGGGAATGTGAGAGAAAAGCCAATTCCCCAACCCCATCCCAGCCCTTCTGCCTCAGTGGGATGCAGCAGCCTGGGCCTGGGTCAGCCCTGCAGCTGGCCTCATGCCCAGTTGGGCCTGGGAACCATTGCTGTGGCTCGGCTTGCTCTGAACTCCTATTTTAGTCTATTTTCTGCTACCAATAACACAATGCCACAAACTGTAAGTTAAAAAAAAAAGTTCATTAGCTCACAGTTCGGCAAGTTCAAGGGGCCTTCATCTGGTGATGGCCTTCTTGTTGACAGAGTCCCCAGGTAACACAGGGCATCACACAGTTGAGAGGCAAGTGGCAGGCACAGAAGTGCATGCAAGTACATGTGTGCGTGTGCACCTGTGTCTCTTCTGGTCCCTCTTGCTCTTTTCACAAAGCCATCAGTATAATGAAGGCTCTACCCTGGTGACTTAATCCAATCCTAATCACCTCCCAAAGCCCCCACCCACCCCCGGCCCAAACACCATATGTAGATTAAGTTCCCATACTCTTAATGATTCATAGTGGAGATTTTAACACATGAAGCACTGGGGACACTCGAACCATATTACCACCTCATCTCTATAGGACTGCTGGTTCTGTTCAACTGGCTAAGCCCTAAGGCTCTCCAGTTTTAAACTTCATCTCCTCCAGAAAGTTTGTCCAACCTATACTGGATTTTCATTTCTCCACTCATGACTCACCCCAGCCCCAGGTGAGATACTCTGGCCCTGTGCCAGACTTCCCTTATTGAGACACTTTAACACTTTATCATAAATTGTCTTTCCTGATAAGCTGCTAGTTCCACAAAGGCAGGGATTGAGTCTACTCTGTTCAAACCATTTCATCCTCAGTGCCTGGCATACAGTACAGCACTTCGTTAATATTTGCTGAATGACTAAATATATATATCAAAGAATTAGCCTGTTGCTCCAGTTTGATTGTGTTCCCAAAAGTTCCTGTTGGAAACTTAATCCTCAAATTCATGTTAATGATGTTTGGAGGTGGGGCCTCTGGGAGGTAATTAGGATTAGATGAGGTCATGTAGGTAGGGCTCCCAGAATGGCATTACAAGAGGAGGAAGACCTTATAAGAGGTGACCTTATAAGAAAAGGAAGAGACACGTGGTCTGTTTCGCCATGTGATGCCCTCTACCATGTTAAGAGGCAGAAAGGAGGCCGTCATCAGGTGCCAGTGAATGCCAGTGCCATGTTCTTAGATTCCCCGGCTTCCCAACCTGTGAGCCACATATATGTCTATTCTTTGTAAACTACCCACTCTCAAGTATTTTGTTATAGGACCAAAAAACAGACTCAGACAACCATGAAACAAATGGTTTTTTTTTTTTTAGAGAGAGAGAGAGAGAGAGAGAGAGAGAGAGAGAGAGAGAGAGAGAATATTTAATATTTATTTATTTATTTTTAGTTCTCGGCAGACACAACATCTTTGTTGGTATGTGGTGCTGAGAATCGAACCCGGGCCACACGCATGCCAGGCGAGCGTGCTACCGCTGAGCCACATCCCCAGCCCAACAAATGGTTTTGAATATTATAAAGTATCATAAATTAGGATTATGATACACACACAATTGATAGATGCATTACAAGCCTTGATTGTAGAAAAGCAACTTGGTGTACTTTATCTTTGAAAAGACCTTTGTGAATGGATAAGGGTTTTGAAAATCTGCACTGAAAACATTCACTAACCCTCCCTCCTCTCAGTGCCACACTACTTTCCCCTGATAAGGTAAAACTTGCTTACTTGATGTTATCATTTTCTCTCTCCATGACCAGATTTTTCCACCTTTGGAGCAATTTGGCCCATTCTACCACGCGGCCTGCGCAGTGGTTTCATTAATGAGGTTCTAGGCATAAAGTTAGTTAGAAGAGATCGAAATAAAACACACAGACCAGTTACCTTATTTATATTGCTAGGTCCGAGACGGCTCCCCTCTCTGGTTCCCACCTCTAACCGCCCAGCAGGGCAGCGAGGATTACTCAGGGCTAGCAGGAGAGAGAGTGAGTGGACACGCCGGGGAGTAGCCTTTTATTGGGGAACAAGAGATTCAGGGGAGAATTCCATCCAATGAAGGTTGGGGGGGGGGCTGCACTCCAAGGTCAGGGTCAGTGATTGGGTCCCCGGGGTCAGTGGTCAGGCACACCCCCACACAGATGGGCTCTTTCATCAGGAAAGGGTCGGGAAAGCTTCGACAGAGCCAAAGCGCCTCAGGCCCTTAACGGGAGTCACCCAATCACGTGTTAGAATGGCTTCCCACAGCCCATAGAAGTTGGCACACAAACAGCCTCTTGCCAACTCAGGGGAAGAGCAATGCAGACTTGCAGCTAAGATTTGGAGGTAAATACTGAAACGAATAACTCTTCACTTTTCTTATAAAGACAAAGCCTTGGGCGAAGAATTAGAACATGGAGATTCTAACTTGGGCTTCCTTCCTTCATTCACACTTTCAAGTATCTGCTCTATTCTGGTCCTATGCTTAACTGTGAGTCCCCAACAGTGAGCAAGAAGTACTGAGTCCCTCCCTAATGATCTGCTCCTCCATGAGCTAAACCACTCCTGACTCCTGCAGGCCACTGAGACTCACTCAGTTTCTCCACCTGCAAAGGGAGGGGACTAATGACAACATGATTTGTTAAAGTACCTTCACACCCTGTAAGTATTTTACTAAGAGCTGACCAGAAGTCAGATAGCTAAAGCCATGCTTTCTCAAGTTCTACTCATCCCAGATCCTAAGAACTGGGAAACCAGACCCCTGAGCCTGAGGACCAAGGAAATCTGCCACCACCAGCAGTGCTGGGTCCACTTCAGTGGAAAGACAGTTGAACAGAATGGAAAGAGTCCTAGAGGGAGTAAAGTCCTGCAAGGCCAGCTTCTTCTGCTAAGCAAGCTTGAGATCTCCAATGCCCCTTCCATCCCTAACACTACAGGATTCTGCTTCCTCATGAGATCATACAGGCCACGGATGGTGGTGCACACCTGTAATCCCAACAGCTCGGGAGGCTGAGGCAGGAGGAACACAAGTTCAAAGCCAGCCTCAGCAACTTGGCAAGGCCCTAAGCAACTCAGTAAGACCCTATCTCTAATAAAACATGAAAAGGATGTTTTGAACAACCAACAATAAAAATTAAAAAAAAAAAAAAAAAACCATGAAAAGGGCTGGGGATGTGACTCGGTGGTTAAGCATCCCTGGGATCAATCCCTGGTACCAAAAAACAACACTCAACAGTGAGCAGTGAGACAATGCCCAATAACCAGCCAGACACTGGATAACCAAAAAGCATGCCAATGTGCTAATTACATTCTAGGGGAAAACTGGCTTGATTTTTTTTTTTGGGGGGGGGGCATTTTACCACTAAGCTACATCCCCAGTCTTCCTTCCTTCCTTGATTAGTTTTTTAGTTGTAGATGGACACAATACCTGTGTTTTACTTATTTTTATGTGGTGCTGGGGATCAAACCCAGTGCATCACACATACAAAGCAGGCGCTCTACCACTGAGCTACAGCCCCAGCCCTCCTTTTTATTTTTTATCTTGAGATGGGGTCTTGCTATGTTGCTGAGGCTGGTCTTGAATTTGAGATACTCCTGCCTCAAGTTTCCCAAGTCATTTATAGGCATGTAAGTCACACCCGACAAAAGTGGCACAATGTTGTGACCACACCTACAGATCAGCTGACTAGAAATAAAGCAATTGATGCAATCGTCAGAAAGAAAGTATCACATTTTACCTTTATAAAGGTAATGGTTTACTTCCTTCTTCTTCGTGTCCTTCCTTGCCTTTTTTTTTTTTTTCTTGGCAGCCAATGTCCCTGACCCATATAGTTCCTGCCTCCCCAAAATAACTCTCCCAAGCCCTCTGGCCACTACTCTTCCTCCCAAAGCCTTGGGCACTGCCCAACACTGCATCCCCAAGGACCCTTTCCATAGCCAGCACCAGCATCCAGGGCTCAAGAGCTGAATGGGATAGGAGACGCTCCAGTAATGACAGAGGACCAGAAAATTCTGGAGTGGTTAGGAATTTTGTCTCATCCTTTAGCTGTGAAGGGTGTCTAGTTAAAGACAAATAATAGTAACATAACTTTTTAGTGTTTATTGTGTATCAAACATTGTGCCAAGCACTTGTTTTATTTCATGTAATTGTAACAATAACTCCATGGGGCAGTTCAGCCTTATTTTCTCCATAATCAGAAAAGTAGTAGTTCAAATATTTTTTTTCTCTCTATGAATTGCACTTTTATTAGCAACTGAGATGCAGTTATAAACAGAAGCATACAAACAAAATGGAGGAGAGGACACGGGAGGGCTAGCAGCTGGGACAGGAAACCGAAGACCCAAGTCTGGGGAATTGTCCCTGTTTGGTATCCTGGGACAGTGCCAAAGGAGCAAAAATAAGAAGCCGGTGGGGGTTGGGGGGGGGGGGCTTGGGGAACTGAAGTAGAAGTGGAAAACCAGGTCCCTTGAGTTCAATGAGTTTGGCAAAAGGTTCCTCGAGATAAGATGACTGGGCACAAGACCTTGGGTTGCCCAGGGTATCCACCACCCTCTACCCATCCCACTCTCCCGCAAGTCCCTTGGGTGGATTCAGTTTCTTTCTTACAAAGAAAGCTGTGTCGATAACTGGCAGAACACAGCAGAGAAGAAATTTAGCCCAACCACTCCATCTATCCATCAAGGTTCCATTAGAATGGGCACCTGTCCATAAAGCCACCCAGAATAAACGAAACCTCATCCAGGTAGCCTTCTTTTATTCATTTCCACTCTAGAATATCAAGGTGGTGCTTCTTTTCTTAAGTACCATGCATTTGAAGAGTTATTTTCTTCACAGGTTATTTTTGTATTTAAAAAAAAAAATCTTCAGAGCCGGGCACAGTGGCGGCCACCTATAATACCAGCGGCTCAGAAGGCTGACACAGGAAGATCGCGAGTTCAAAACCAGCCTCAGCAATATCGAGGTACTAAGCAACTCAGTGAGACCCTGTCTCTTTCAATAAAATACAAGATAGGGCTGGGGATGTGGCTCAGTGGCCGAGTGCCCCTGAGTTCAATCCCTAGTACCGAAAAAACAAAAACAACAACAAAAAAAAAAAAAACTTCAGATTTTTGATATTTTTAAAAACCTCTGTAGAGTTTTTGTGTTTCTCTATAGGATATTTTGGATATTTACAGAAGATACATACATTTAACTTCCAACAGACTGAATAGTTGAGTCAAAGAGGAAATACAGAACCATAATTCCTTATCTGGAAACCTGGAGGTCAGATGTGCTTAAATTCAGACTCTGTGATTCTAGAAAGGAAATGTGGTGCATTTAACACACATTGTGTAATACTCAGAAATCAAACTTGTTAGTATTACTACAGGAAAATATTCAGACTAAGTGAGATAAATACATACTCCAGAATCTCACCTTAGTTCAGGTTGTTTTATCACCAGGGTATCCACCACCCTTTACCCATCCCACTCTCCCGAAGGGTATACCAAAAGCCTACAAAAATTTTTCTTTTCAAAACTTTTCAGATTTGAGAATTGCCCAGAAAGGATTGTAAGCATGTCAAAATGGCACAAATGCTAGAAAAAATAATAATCAATCTGCTACTAATCAAAATGCAAAAATAAAAATAATCATGGTATCAATTTCTGCCCAAAAGATTGGCAAATATGTTTCTCAGGGGGCAAATGCCAAGAGTGTGAAATGTGACACTTTTAAACCATGGCTGTGAAAACAAACTAGGACAACTTTCACATCAATACTGGAATCATCAACAGCCTCAAAAATGTGAATATCACTGACCTCTAAATTGCCTAAATTACCATTTTCTGTGAAAGTCAATAGTCATCCAAGATCATGCACAAAAGTATACATGGAAACAATGAGTTTTTTCTTTTATTTGTAGATATCTTCTTTTGTTTATTTTTATGTGGTGTTGAGAATCAAACCGAGAGCCTCACCCATGCAAGGCAAGCGCTCTACCACTGAGCCACAAACCCAGCCCCAGAAACAATGAAGTTTAAAACAATTAGTTAATAACTGCAACCTCCTAAAAGAGGCACAGTGAGGTAAAATACTGCAAATCCACACAATAAAACATCATCAGCCATTTTTTTAGTTTATAGGAAAAAGTAGAAACCTTTATATAGAATACAAGGTGAAAGGGCAGGATACAATAGACTTGCATTGCCTTATGATCCTACTGAAGTACAGGATACATTTCGAGAGGACCAGAATATACTAACAGTGAAAGGTGCTCAGAGTAATAGGATTAAGGTGTTTCTCTTCCCCTTACCACACAAACTTTCAAAATTTGAGGGGATTTTCCAAAAATACCTGCAGCATTATATTTTAGCTGAGGGAGAATGAGGAAAACTTCACCACTTAACTACTTGTCAATAGCAGCAATCCCATGTATCTGAGATGTCACTTTGGGCTTTTAGAAAATTACAACTTATCATTGCAACATCATCACCACCTCCAGGATGCAAACCATATAGAACATTTGGTCTACATTTATTAGTCTTAACTGACATATATTATAATTAAATCAAGTCTAAGGGAGCACTTCTGTGCTGTAAAATCAATAAACACAGATAAAAGACTTCCCACCGTGCCATCTGCCAAGAACTTTCAGAGGTAACAGCCTATTTGAACCTCACTAACATGGAAACCAGAGCAGGCACAATGCCCCCATTTCACAGGTGAAGAAATGGAGGCAGAGAGAACAATACTCTGCCAATGGCAGAGTTGAGTCTCTCTTTAGCTTTTGACATCAAATCCAGGGCTATAACTTAAAGCAAAATGCTAGTTCTACTACATTTTGCTACTACCCTGTTAATTAAATGATCTAAGTACTTAGACCATTGCCTGCCACATAACACATAATAAACATCAAATCCCCTCTTCCAAAAAGAATAAAATAAAATACCCATGATGTATGCAAAAATTCCAATTTTAGTCCTTGTAAGCTGCACTACATTCTATTATACTGGCTTTCAGCAGATCATTCTTTTGGTAATTTTTTTTAAATTTTTTAAATTAGACTTTAACATCAGAGCCAAATAATTCTTGAAAAAGTAATGATGAAATTTTTGTATCACCTGAAATTATGGACTCTCTGGTTCAAATCCAACTATTCAAATTCCCAAATAGTTTGTTTGATTCATCTCTTTCTGGAGGAGAGGGATATGCAAAGGATAGGGAGGAAATGACAGGTACTTTTCAAGTTTTCCTCTTTAAATTAAATTTGATCATGGAATTCCAAAGAATGCTTTTTCAAACATTCCATTCACTGGCCACGTACTATGTGAATGTACATTTGGTCAGCTACCTGCCCAAAGGAGAACCCAGAATTTAATAAAGCTTATCTTTAGCATCTCAATGAAAAGTCAGGAGACTGGATGGAAACCCACAGAACCTGGGATTCTACACTTCTCATCTCACTGGTCCCTGCACCTTTTTCACCCACTCCTTACTCAGGGGCCATGCCCACTGCCTGGTAGAGAAACTGAGAAACTAATAAGCCCTAAGACTGGGTAACCAGAGAACTTGACATAAATAAGCCAAGATGTGGAAAATCACCCCTTCTGATGTTTGTGGTATATAGTCTCAAATGTTGCTTCTAAGAGACAGACGTTCAGTGAGACTCTTCTGCTGCAAAGGAAGTGAAAGAGATACTGCCACTACCCACTGTAAAGCTATCTGTCCTCTCTACTTCACAACTTCGGATAACAACATGCTTATAATATTATCATCTTAAATTCTCTATTTTAGAATCTCAGCAAGATTGCTAAAGTTGATACAGTGGGATACAATGGAACAGAAATGAACTTAAGAATTAAGCAGGCTGGATTATCGGGGAGGGGGGGGGGGAATACATATATTCATGCATATACAAGTGCATATGCACAGATACACACACAGCCCCTAGTGGTTGTGCTTTTCTGATTGAATGCCGACTGATAGAATATCTGTGTGACGTTGTCCCACTGAAAATAAATACTTCATAGGGTTATGAGATATGTTTTAATATATACAAAGTGCCCAACCCCAAACCTGGGACACACCAAGCTCTCAACATGACTTCCCATCCCCTGGCTTTCTTCCTACTTCCCTAACAAACATTAGCAAGCCTTTGGTTCCAAGGAGATTAGATGTTGGCTGTTCAAGACATCTTTTTTTTTTTTTTTTGGGGGGGGGGGGAATCAGAGATTGAACACAGGGGCACTCAACCACTGAGTGCCAGCCCTATTTTTGCATTTTATTTAGAGACTGGTTCTCACTGAGTTGCTTAGCACCTCGCTTTTGTTGAGGCTGGCTTTGAACTCATGATCCTTCTGCCTCAGTCTCCCAAACCGCTGGGTTTATAGGCATATGCTACCACACCTGGCTAAGACATCTTCTCTTGATACAGGTTTTAAATCACACTAACAAATGGATACGGGGCTGGGGATGTGGCTCAAGTGGTAGTGCGCTCGCCTGGCATGCCTGCGGCCCGGGTTCGATCCTCAGCACCACATACAAACAAAGATGTTGTGCCCGCCGAAAACTAAAAAATAAAGATTAAAAAAAAAATTCTCTCTCTCTGTCTCTTTAAAAAAAAAAAAACAAATGGATACTCTGTATTCCTTCCTTTTTTAGATACCTCATTCTTTTTAAGCAATAACTTTCATCAAAAAGGTTACTGTGCAATATTAGATAAGGGCTTTCTCAGTCACACTGGAGTCCTCAGACTTGGATGCTGCTCAGAGATCTATAAAAATACAAACCTGTTCTAGGCATAGATTTTCCCTGCTGACCCATAATTATGTACATCATATGCTAAATTTTTAACAATTTTACTCACAGGTTGAGCTCTCTCTTCCAAATTCTGGAACATCTGATCCTAGCCCTTGAAGCACTATCTACAGTCTGGAGTCTAATTTGAACCTAGTTATGTACCTTTAGTCCCAGCAATGAAACATAGTATGAAAATCAAAAATCTCCCATCAAATAAAACATGGCACTCACTGTCATTTCCCCAGGGTAGATGACTGAAGGAAACACAGGTTTGATAACAAAGACTCAAGAGACACACTATCCCTCCTATTCCATTCCTAACCTGTTCTGCTTCCTATGAAAACGCAAAGGCCAAAGTAATTAGCCATTTTAAAAGCTGTAAGTGATTGGAATGTTCTCAGGAGGAAGAGCAGGGTATGTATTTTTTATGGAGAAGATAATCATTGTTGGAAGGTTTCCAATTGCTAATTATTTGAACTGAAGAGGAGCCACCCTGAAGACAAGCTTGGAAGAGCTTGCTGACGTAAGATTCCAAGCTGTGGTAACCCCAAATGGCCAAGATATAAGTTTTTTTTTTTTTTTTCCAAACTACTGCTGTTGGGTGGCAATTAATAGGGGGATGATGGTAAGAAATCCCTGGTGTCTGAAGTTATAAAAACAAGAGTGTTAGAGCTTCTATAAAAGTTATACCTCCTCTTTAGAGATTTCAATTAAAAACTCCTGCATGTAGTTCATCATTGGAGACAACACTTCAGCATCTATGCTGGTGGCTTACCGCCACTAAAGGCTCCTTTGGTGATGACAGGAATTGACACAGAAAAGAAAAAAAAAAAAGTAAGTTTACAAATATGCCTTCCCTTCCGCGTTAATTTATCCGGTATGTATGGGAAGAAATCTGGACCCCTGACCAGTTACAAGAATCCATCAAACACTAAAATAAAAACTTAGAAAGACATTGTGACTCTTCAAGATTTTAAGATTTTGGGTTTTTTTAAAGGTGAGGGAGGCGACGACAGGCCACCCAGTCCCGCGTCACGATCTTCCACTCGCAGGGCCTTTGAGGCACAGGGCGGCAGGAAAGGGGTCCTCGGGGGTCTGAGGCGCGAGGGCAGGGAGAAAGCCCATCCAAGGAAGGCGACACCAAGTCAGGTCCCCACACCATGGGCAGCTCGGAGTTGGGGCGACACAGGTCCACAGAAGAGGCCCCCGGGGAGGGCAGGCGGGAGCCCGCGGGCGGGAAGGGAGGGACGGCAGGCGCTGCCTCGCGCCGCGCCCCGCCCGGGCCACCCCGGGCCACCCCGGGCCACCCCGGGCCAGCCAGATGTTCAACGCCAGGACCTCGCGGCCGCGCCAGAACAGACAGCGCGGGGCGCAGCGGGGCTGCAGTCCCGAACCCACGCTTCCTTCCGCACGCCTGGGACCCGGCTCCGCACCTGGCGCCCGGCCCCAACGGGGCACTCACCCGGGGCCACTAGCGGCGAACTCACGGCGCCTCCCACGAAGACAGCAGCGGCGAGGACGGCGGACCCCGGGAGTCCCCGCGGAGCCATAGCCGCGTCGCTTTGCCCTTCTCCCCCGGGGCGCCGCGTACGGCGTTCAGGCTGGCGGCGCGGCTCTGGAACCCGCGGGCGTACCGAGTGGCCCGGGTCGGCCCCCGCGCGCCCTGCGTCCCGCCCCGCCGTAGCCCCACCCAGGCCCCACCCCCTCGGCTCGGCCCCGCCTCTCCCCGCCGTTCCCGGGATCCGCCACAAGGTCCCGCTCCCATGGCCCCGCCCACTCCGGCCTGGCCCCGCCTCCCCTGGTAACTCCCGCTTCTCCCCGCACCCCAGGCTCCTCACGGCCGCGCGGATTAGCCGTGCCTCCTCCCCCGCCTCTCCGGCCCCGCTCACTGCTGCCCGGTTCCGCCTCTCCCTGCCGCTCCCGCTTCCTCTGCGAACCCCGCAGCCGCGCGGGTTAGGCTTGGCCCCGCCTGTGCCCCACCCACTGCAGCCCGGCCACGCCTCATCTCGACCCCCTACCCCGCGCCGGCTTCCTTTCCAAACCCCGCCTGACCGCGGCGTCGGGATTACGCGGGATTACGCGGGAGCCCCAGGCAGGGGCTGGTTCAAAGCCTTGCGTCTTCCAGGATTATCCGACGCGGAGGGAGGGGAAAAAGGAAGTGGGGAGGCCAGCCGGGAAGCCCTGGAAGTGCAGTCTAGGCCAGCATCGGAAGGCGGGCCCTCCTTTTTCTCTACTGCTATCTCAATCCTTGTAGTGTTCCCTTCGGTTACTGGTCTAGGAAGGGATGCAGCGCTGGAGGTCAGGTTCCTTTGGAAAATTAAGGAAGAAAGGTGAATAAGTTTAATTGTTCCTGTCCCTGCTTCCATTTAAGGTGCTTCTATTGAGGAAAAGAGCTGTATACATTTCCAGGAATAATTTGTGGAGGTTTGGAGGAGTGGTTAATTGTGTGCCTGTATTGCGCCTCCCAAATACTCCCTCATGTAGCTCAAGTGTCCAGTCACTTATGGTCTCCTTATAACCTCACATCAGTGTGAGGATGATTATTATCCCCATTTCACATGCCAGGAAGTAAACCCATGATGTCTGGGCCACTGTGATCACTGTAATCATCCACTTTGTGTGGGCTTACTGCTACCCCCTCAGTACCTGGCTCAAGGACCCCACACAGGAAACGAGGTCAGAGGTATTTTTGAAATGGAATCATCATCCAAGCATTGACAGAATTGAGAGCCTTTCTTAAAGTAGCTCCCTCTTTACTGACCTGAAGAGACTCCTTCCAAAACAGAACCATAAAACTCCGTTCTTTGCAGAGATTTGCTGGAGAACACCAATCAACAAGAAGGGGCTAGCTGGGGTCTGGGGTGTTTTCAGAACGAGTCCCCCCCCCCCCCAGCTGACTGATGGCCTCTAGTTTTCAAAGAACAATTATTTCTACTCTTGCTGAGTCCTCCCTGCTGTCTGCTAGACGATTACAAACACTTGCACTGATGTGAGAATTCCTGGCAACAGAAGCTCAGGACACTACAGATGGCTGAGGCTGAAAGATGAAGCCCCTGCCCTTTGAAGCCAAACACAGGCACTGCTCGTCCTGTGCCCAGTTGGCAGCACATCCTGTAGTCTGTCAAGCTTAGCAGGCAGCCCTTTCTACTTGTATATTAACATAAAACCTGAGAATGAATGCAAAGGAAAGATATCCATTTGGGTGTCCAACTAAGAAAAGAGAGAATCCCAGGCTAGAAATTAAAGTATAAATTATAAATTGAAACCAGAATAGCTACATAATTTGCAGGACCCAGTGCAAAATAAAAATGCAGGCCTCTGTTCAAACATCATTAAATTCAACAATAAAAGCATTAAACCAACCTTCAAACCCTCCTAAACATGGTGAGTTGTGCTCACACAATTACAAAGCTGGCTCTGATTTTATAATTTAGACTATAACAAATGCTTGTACAAAATTGTGTATTCAAGATGTAAAATACCATTTAAAAATTGAGTAGTTCTTTTTTCCATGGGTTGAACTGACTTTTAAAAAGACAGTGTTACCCAAAACTCAGTCCTTGTCCTGGAAGCCAATCCAACAACTTGGACACAGTTTTGAGAAAAAGGAAAAAAAAAAAGTTTTATTGCTTTGCTACCAAAGGATAAATACAGGGGACTCCTGTCCCAGAAGCTGTGATTCTGCCCATCAAGAGGAACAGGTGACTTTTAAAGAGATGATTCAAAGGCTACATTCCAGGTGTTCTGTCCAAAGCTGTAATCCACTTCTTAATTTAGGAGATAGTCATTTCGTGGTGTATCTTCTGGTGCCAACCCCAGATTCTGAATTACCTCATTCCTGTGGTAGATGTGTGCTGAAGAACAGATAACTCTGCCTAGAATAAAGAAGAAAGGTAATCCTGTTTCTCCTGAGAGAAAAACTGATCGTTTTTTACAATGAATTTATATTGCATGAATGCTATATGGCTCTGTAGGACTGAAAAATGCAATCGTATTTAAAACTGGAGGAAACTTCATTAATCATCTACTGTAAGCCCCTTATTTTCCAGATGAGAGAAGGGTACATGATTTGCCTGACAAAATGTGTGAGCCAGAGTTGGAACCCAAGGCTCTGAAAATTCCCTTCCCAGACTTTCCCAAATGCTTAGTTGTTGACACACTCTCTTTAGAGGTCATAGTAATGTGTGCATTTGCACATCTTGTTTAAGAAAGAAAGGAAGGGACAGGCGCAATGGCACATACTGTAATCCCAGCAGCTTGGGAGGCTGAGGCAGGAGGATAGCGAACTCAAATCCAGCCTCAACAAAAGTGAGGCACTAAGCAACTCAGTGAGACCCTGTCTCTAAATAAAATACAAAATAGGGCTGGGGATGTGACTCAGTGGTTGAGTGCCCCTGAATTCAATCCCTGGCAGGAAGGAAGGAAGGAAGGAAGGAAGGGAGGGAGGGGAAGGGGAAGGGAGGGGAGGGAAAACAGGAAGCAGGGTGAAAGGATAAGAGGAAGGAAAGAAAGAAAATCAAGCTTACATTGTTTTCCAGGTCCTTAATTCTAAAGATTTGTTTACATAAAGAAAAAACAATTTCCATATGTACATATCTAAGAGCCCACTGTTTTATTTTAAATGTAAAGACAGAAATGTAGTGGAAGTTCTCATCTGTTTTCTGAAGGAGAGGTCACATTTCTTCTGATGGAATCAAATCAACTTTGCAAAACTAAGTAATTCCATTCTTTTCAGAAATAAGATAGAAAATAGAAATTGTTGTAACAATAACTTTCATTTATTCATTTCTTAGATGTAATTGGGTACAATGGTGAGCATTTTTCTTGTTTCCTTTAATCAAATTATCCAAACAATATTTTATTTGGGGAAATATTATTAATGATGGTCACATCAAAGCTGAGGAGATAACCATTCAAGGGGGAGTCTGGCATTTACCTGATTTACATAGCTGCCCCCTGCCCTGCCAGGATACAAATCCAGGAACAGCTCTCTCCATGCCTAAGCTTACAACCTCCACATAAACTATTCTGCCTACAGAAATGCAGAAAACTGATCAGTCAGCTCTTCATTTCCAATATAAAGTCTCATTCTACAATTGCATGCTTATCCTAGCCTTTTTGAACTCTGTCTTGACAAGTACTTATGTGGTTTTTTTTCTTCAAGAAGAATAATTTATTTACTTATGGGAATGGATGTAAATCAGAGTGCATGGAATCAAACTGACAAACTTACAGTGTGCTATAGTGTCTAGTTTTTGTTGATTTTTTTTCCCACTTCCTCTGTGAGACTTCATTTAATCACTCCCCTTAAGAGAGACTTTTCCTGTTTTCCTCTGTACAGCTAAGGTGGTAATTTTCATTACCATCATTTAAATGCACAAGACTCTGTTGGCTGGTGTTACTCTAATTAATGTTGACCTTACTTCTGCAGAAGGTCTCTATAGAATTTCTTCTTTCTGTGAATTTAGCTGTAGTCATCTGTCCTTTTGAGAGTTTATACATAGAAAATAAGCTTACAGTTCTTTTTTTTTAAGTGTCTGCAAGGGAATAAAATACTATTTTATAAAATCTAGGGTTCTTTTAATCTGACAATAAATATGTACTATGTTTCTCTCAGCTAGGCTGAGAGTAGGAGGTTGAAGGGGAGAATTACCATAAATTTAATAAAAGATCCCAATATTGCTTACAGAAACTTTTAAACTTACTGGAAGAAAGGACACAATTGCATGGTGAAATGGAAATGATCAGCGGTCTAGGGGCCAGGGAACACTCACTCTTGTAACTCTCAGATTCTCTTAGGCTGGTCTTCTTACCCATAAAATCCAGGAGGCAATAGGAAGATTTCTAAAGGTTCTTTCTTGTCCAGCCCTAAGATTCTACATTGTCATGAACAACCAAATGACAGGGTGCCAAAGTCAGGCTGGCCTGCAGGATTTTTCTACACCATGGACCTTGTGAAAGTCCATGAATCTGTTGTGAAGGGTTGTCATGTTTAGCTCCATCCTTGGCCTCTCATCGACTCAATGCCAGTTGCACCCCACCACAGCTGTGACAACCAGAAATGTCTACAGATATTACAGATATTATCAAATGTCCTGGGGCAGGGGTGGGGTGGGAATCACTCCTAATCAATAAACAATAAAGAACCGGGCTATAGGAATTCCAAGAACACAAGGACTATATCTGGAGACTGAGCAGAATTTCAATGTAAGTTGAGCTGAGTCTTAAAGGAAGTATAGGACTGGGACTGTTGCGGAGGTGAGGAGAGTATGAGTGATGGACAGTGGAAGAATTTGCAAGGTGCAGGAACATATGAGGCATGTGCACCGGGGACAGGAAAGTAGGTCATCAGTGATCATGGGTCATAGTTGGGAATAGTAGTTGATAGAAGCAGAATGGAGAGTTTTCAAATGCCTTAGAAGTAAATTATAATGTGACTATCACCAAAATAGATTTTCGGGGGAGAAGAATTTCCATGGTTCAATAAGATATTTTCCATCGTAATCAGAAAGTCTTGAGTAGAGAAATTCTAATTTGCGAACATGTTCCATAGAAGTCAGAGGAATCTGACATTACCAATGGTGTCCTTAACCTCAGTCCATTTCTCTGGATCACCACACCAAGTTATGTTTTGTGGGTGCATGGTCTCCCAGAAAATTCCAAGTAAGTGATTGGGACCATTTGCTGCTAGAGCCTCAAAATCAAGTGGATATAGTTGTGCCAAGGTTGAGAATTATAGTGAGGAACTGTGTGACTTGGCACCATTAAAATCCACTAATACACATTTCAGATGATAAACTTTACGAGGTTCAAAGTGTTTGTTTTGAACAAGCCTCCTTTGGATTACAATCAACAGCAATTTAAACACTAGTTAATAAATAGTAAATATATTAGAATACAGTTCAGAGTAAAGCATTCACAGATAGGGATGGACTCAGCCTCCAACCCTCAAGCCAGGGTCCCCCGTGGCTGCATCCCACCTACTCCCTGCTCAGCACAAACTCCACAGTTTGTGGACTGGTTTTCTTTGACTCGGGACAATATGGGGCTTCTCAGCCAGGGACTTCCATCTGTTTATACTAGACAGGGACACTGAACATCATCCTTCCACCACTAACAGATTCTTTATAGGAAAATGTCATGAAAGCCACAGAATCAAATGTTTCCTGAAGAAATTGTGATTGTCAATGTCAGGTGGACAAAGATGTCCAGTAAAATAAGGACTGAAAAGTTTCAGACAAGAGATTACAGAGGAACTTTCTGGAAGAACATGAAAGGGAACAACAGAAGTGTAGGCAGAATGTAGTGGGTAAAAAGGGAAAAATCAGAGTTCTCTTTCCAGAAGTTTGGTGGAAAAAGAAGAAATGGTTGAGGAGGCCTTGAAATCAAGAGAAGATTTTTATGGAATTGACTGGATCTTATAGGACAACTGAATAATATACATAAGGGAATATGTGAAGAAATCGGAGCAAGGGGTAACTAATGCAGCAAGGTCCAGAGGAGCTTGATGACAGGATCAAGAGTGTAAGAGACATTAGCCTCAGACAAAAGGCAAACACATCATGCTCTGACATTAGAGAGAAAGGCACAAATGTGAATATATTTGCAGGTGGGAAACAGAAAGTTGAGGAGGCCCTCATCAATGAAGGCAAAGCCATCTTTTGTCAATGGAATTATAAAAGGCTTTTATGGTCAGAGTCCACAATGTGGACTGGTGTGGAGACTGCATGAAGGCACCATATATTAACTTATTCAAGAATGTGAAGGCTCAAGATTCTGTCCTCCAGGACAAGTCTTAAAAAATCTTCCTCCAGAATATAAGCCCACACTGCACAAAAGGTTGTGCACTGGCACATACACATGCATGTATGCACATACATATAAGCATACATGACTGTGTCCAATGTCAATCATGCTTTGAGCATCCCTTGAGGTTACTTCTATCAGATTCCAGCCCTGCTTCTCTTTTCTGTGGGTGGCAAGAATAGAGAATGTGCAGGTTACTGACACCATGGAGACTCAAAGGCAGGGAGTAAGTGTCAGTTATCAGAATGTGGGCACATCCAGGGATGCTTACTGGGCCTCTGGAAATCTCCCTTCCTCCTACTCTCAGGGCAGAGCTGTCCTGATTGAGAAATAATATCATGATAAAATAGCTGCAGGAAGGGTATTTTTTTCCTAATTATTGGGGCCTCTAGAGCTTCCCAGTGTTTACTGAAGGGAAGAGCTACCCAGTGTGTGCATGGCTGTGCATCACTAAGGGTACAGCTGGACTGGCACCCATGAATTTTTCATGAGCCAATCTGTGCGATTGCATGATGCTCTTTCCCCAAGCCTAGCAGACCAAGGGTAGGAATGGAGAAGGCGGCTTAAAGGATGGATCTGAATTTTGTCAGAAAGTTGCCTGATATTTTGAGGACCTTCAATGGATTTTGCAGTTTTGAAGGTTAAGACCAGGAGCTTCAGGATAGGAGTGGGGAGCTGTTGAGAGTTTGGAATGTCTGGCACTCTGAGGTATAAGATCAGTGGAGTGGGATGGAGGGTTTTGAGAGCTGAAGGATGGGTGGTTCCTTTCCAACACAGTCCACACTGCCAATTACTTTGAAACGCTGAGAATCCCATATGGGCCTTTCAGCTGCCAAGGCCCAGGGTAATAACACAAGTTCTCCTTTTCTTCCGCTCAGCATTGCCAACCAGTCAGTCTGCTTGGCTGACCTCTTAGTACTTGCTGCCATGAATTCTGTCCCTTAATATTGGGTGATTTCACCCCATTCTGGGCACAATGTGGGCCACCACGTCCATCCCCCAAACATCCCACCTCCATGATGCCCAGGAGCAGAGCAGGTGGACCCTTTTATTGTTAAGAGTTTTCCTGAAAGGGCTACATACAACCAAAGAGAAGATAGGAAAAATGGAAAGATGAGACAATTAAAAGGTTACAGAACCTTAGAAAGAGTTTGTATAGTCTTAAGTCAGACCATATTGTATTAAGAAAGAAGAATGAATGGGAAATGGTGTATAATCCAGGGGCTGACCACTTGCCTAGCATGTATAAGGACCTGGGCTCAAGCTGACACACTTGTAGAAAGAAAGAAAGAAAGAAAGAAAGACAGAAAGAAAGAAAGAAAGAAAGAAAGAAAGAAAGAAAGAAAGAAAGAAGGAGGGAGGGAAGGAAACAAGAAAATAATCAGTGAAATTAATTTTAATACTTTATTTAACCCCATATATTCAAAACATTATCATTGCTAACCAAAGTTTTTAAATTACTAATTAAGTGCTTACCACTCTTTTTTCCATACTACATCTTTAAAGTTGGATATTTTACCTTTACAGCACATCTCAACTTGGATAGCCACATGGGAAAATAAATTGCATCTTTATTTTTAATAACTTCACAGTGGAATTTGGCATTTCCTTTTGTTATGAATGAAGGCAACAAACCACAGTCACATTAGCAGTACCTGTGACACGTGACACCAATAGAAATCATAGATATTTTCACAGCAAATTATAATCCTACAGATATCTCAAAAGCTTATTTATTCCTATTATTTTTAAAAATTACTTTGATAGTTAAAATTATACATTGTCCAATAAGACTTTAAATTCTTATTTAATGTGTAAAGGAGGCACTGACATCATACTATCAATTATTTTAAATATTTGTGTTTTTTTAGTATTTATTTTTTTAGGTATAGATGGACACAACACAATGCCTTTATTTTTTTTATTTTTTTTTTATTGTTAGTTGTTCAAAACATTACATAGCTCTTGACATATCATATTTCATACATTTGATTCAAGTGGGTTATGAACTCCCATTTTTCCCCCGTATACAGATTGCAGAATCACATCGGTTACACATCCACTTTTTCACATACTGCCATACTAGTGTCTGTTGTATTCTGCTGCCTTTCCTATCCTTTACTATCCCCCCTCCCTTCCCCTCCCCTCCGATCTTCTCTCTCTACCCCATCTACTGTACTTCATTTCTCTCCCTTGTTTTTTTACTTATTATTAGTTGTTCAAAACATTACATCTTTATTTTTTTATGTGGTGCTGAGGATCAAACCCGGGTCCCCCCCATGCTAGGTGAGCGCTCTACCACTGAGCCACAATCCCAGCCCCAAGTATTTTAAATATTTGGATGACAATATTCAAATGTAGTTTGTTTTCTTCACAATACTCCATATTTTATTTTATGCCTATGAAAATATGATTCTGAGAATAGGTTTTGTAGGCTCCAGTAGATGCAGGGAGTCCCAAGAAACACACATAAAATCCTGGGACTCCCAAGTCTGGAGCTTGATTTTGCACGGGGAGTTTCCCTGTGCAAAGGTTGTCTTCCCGGAAGCTGCTTCTCTGGAACTGCTACAGTTATAAATGAGGTTTGGGGACTGAGAGTAACTTCATCCAACTAACTATCTAGCCATACATTCCTGGAAATTTATTCTGTGGGGCTGTTTCTTTCTTTATTTACACATGGATGAAATTTAGAGCATATCCATTCATTTTCCTGATACTTTTAAGGTAGTAAGGCTAGCCTGGACTCTAATGAAAGGTCCAGTCCTGTATTCTAAGAGGGACTTAGAAAGGCTGCCTTTCGAAAAGCAGCGACTGTTGACTTAGGCCTGCAGATGGCCAATAGTATCTTACGGCAGGATAGAGGTTGGCATCTCTGTCTTCGTTTTGTTTCTGTGTACTTGATTCTCCTTTATTACCTTAAACTGCGTGACCTGCCCAGCTCTGTACATAGGCATGTTAATTATTTAAGGAATATTCATCTAAAAACTGGTAGTACAGGATGTAGTAGTCCTAGTTTTAGCTAACTTATCTTTTCCCTTCCAGACGGAAGTAAGATTTGCATCATCCTGTTTTAAACCCCTGGTATGGCACCTGATAGTCTCCAGTCATTGCCCTAAATAGCTGAGTCTTAGTCACATCACCCCAGAATGAGACTGCCCTCTAAGCAGAAGCAACTGTCTCATGCAAACTAAATTGCCCCTCTCCAGGATCATGGGTCTGTCTGATAGATAACATCCTGAGCAACAAGTGGAAAGAGCCCTCCTCAAGCAATAAACAAGACAAAAGGGAATTAAGTTGCAGATGCAATTAAAGTTGATTAAAAACAGCATACTACAGGGACACAGCCACATCAATGTTTATAGCAGCAAAATTCACAATAACTAAACTGTGGAGCCAACCTAGATGCCCTTCAGTGGATGAATGGATAAAAAAAAAATATGGAATATATACACAATGGGATTTTACTCAGCAATAAAAGAGAATAAAATCATGGCATTTGCAGGTAAATGGATGGCGTTGGAGAAGATAATGGTAAGTGAAGTTAGCCAATTCCCAAAAAACATATGCCGAATGTTTTCTCTGATATAAGGGGGATGACTAATAGTGGGGTAGGGAGGGGGAGCATGGGAGGATTGGATGAATTCTAGACAGGGAAGAGGGGTGGGAGGGAAAGGGAGGGGGCAGGGGATTAGCAAGGATGGTGGAATGTGATGGACATCATTATCCAAAGTACATGTATGAAGACTTGAATTGGGTGTCAACCTACTTTATATACAGAGACATGAATTATTGTGGTATATATGTGTAATAAGAATTATAATGCAAAAAAAGAAAACAAGTACATGTATAAGGACATAAATTGGCGGGAACATACTTTATACAAAGATATGAAAAATTGTTCTCTATATGTGTAATAAGAATTGTAATACATTCCGCTATTGTATATTTAAAAAAATAAAATCAATAAAAAAATTAAAAATAAAATAAAAAAATAAAGGAAATAATTCTACTAAAAAAAAAAAAGTTGCTAACCAGTCATTTTCAAATAGGGAGAATATCCTACATTTTCTGAATGGGCCCAATGTAATGAGAAAGGTCCTTATAAGTGGAAGAGGAAGGCAAAACAGTGAAGTCATCCAGATGAATGTGTGTCTATGGGAAGAAGACACACAGTGAGATGCCAGGTCACTGGCTTTGAAGATGCAGGGAGAATCCATCAGCCAAGGAATGTTGGAGACCTCTGCCAACTGGAAAGGGCAAGGAATCCATTTTTCTCCTAGAGCCTCCAGAAGGATGCAGGCCTGCTCGTGCTTTGATTTTATCTGAGTAAGACCCTTTTCACATTTCAGTCTGAGAGAACTATTGGAAACTAAGTTTGGGCCAGGGGATGTGGCAAATGCTCGTAATCCCAGCTACTCATATCTGAGGCACGATGACCAGAAGTTCAAGACCAGCCTCAGTAGCTTAGCAAGATGCTGTCTCAAAAGAAAAAAAAATAAAAAGGGCTGAGGATGTGGCTCAGTGGTAGAACACCCCTGGGTTCAATCCCCCATTACTGCAATGAACAAAAAAAGAAAACTGGGTTGTTTTGGCTTCTAAATTTGTGGTAACTTGTTACAGTAGCAATAAACCAATATAGCAGGGAAACTCAGCCTCCACACAATACTCTTGGAGAGCTGGTGAAGAGAGGCTAAGACTCTAAGCCTCTTGAACTCAACCTCATGAGTCTTGCATTAGAAATAATGTCTGGGTATGTGCATGAACTCAGACCTATAACCTTTGAGTCACACCAAGTATTCACGGTCTACAACAGCTGGGAGTCTTAGGAGTCCTAAAAAACATCCACCACTCTCATAAGGTCCAGTCATTATCAATACTGTGTCTGGGTCCAAAATAAAGAACTGGACTGGCCAACACCCCTCCCACCATATTCTCTCTTTCTCCCAGGGTTAGAAGTAGGATCCTTCCCATATCCTGTCAGCCTATTTACTGGAAAAACAACACAAGATTACAAATGCTGAAGCTGGTTCTATTTGTCATTATATTCCTGGTAATGGATACAGGGCCTGGAGTTGCATTTTACACATCCAATAAGTGTGTTGACATAGTATCTTAGACTTTCTTTGTTATGTGAATAAATTCAACAGCTCTATGATAAACCATTGAATTTAAATGACAATCTAAGTCAAGACAGTGATGCCAAGTTCTGGGAAAGTAAAGAGCAAATGAATGGTGCCCTTTTCTCTAATGAACCTTAGCTTAATTTCTAAGTTAAAAACATAATGAGAAGATTCACTCCAATTTTCCTAATAAAACTTTATAATCAACATTGACATTTGCAAAGAGTGCAGTTTGTTATGTATTCCTCCTCTTGTAGTCGAGGACTGTCAGAAGCGATGAGCAGTTTGGTCATGGCCATGAGGAAATGAAATAGTAAACTGAAATGTCACATGGGTAATCTGTTCCTGAACCTTTATTAAGCAGTTGGCAGCTAAGTTAGGGGAAGATACTGGATGGTTGTTTTAGAGGCAAAACTTTGTGAAATGCACTAAACATTGTCTTCCCGGGGGAATTAAAATAAAATTGTCAATTATTTGATCATCAAATGACCTGAAGGTACTTGGCAAGCTCTCCATGGATGGTCAGGGCCCTAATTATCTGATCTGTAGCATGCTCCAAACAGCCTACACAGATGCTTTTTTAGGATTGTGGCCTGGGTTTGCACCCATCGTGATAGCATTGGGTAACATTGCAAAATAGATGAAATAGACAGAACTTGCTTTCAGTGCCTGCCTATATAGTTTTATTCATTTTTTTTAATCCTACCTCTGCCTGCCCTCAAGAAGTGTCCCCTTGCCTAAAATTGTGCCTTCTCCTGCTCCCCAGCTCCATAGACCATGCTACAGGTCTCAGCTGGGTGCTGTGTGACTATCCCATTGACTGTCAGTCCTCCTAAAAAGCATTTCAATTTTCACTAAAAATTTAACCTTTAAACCAGATACTTAATTTAAAATGTTCTCAATTGATTTGTTACCACATTTATAAAGCTACAAAGTGCACATGTATGTAATATAGGTTGAGTGAAATTCTAGTTTGATTTTTTTAGAATAGCTAACATTGAAGTACTTAATCATGTATATATTTCATTCATCTTCACATAAATCCACTTATATGTGTACATGCATATTGAAATACATCTAAAATGCACAGTGTATGAGGTTAGGGTTCATTTATAAAATTGCTGAAAAATTTTTTTTATTTTTTTTTATTGTTAGTTGGCTGAAAATTTTTGTTAGCCCAGCTTACCTACAAACAATAGGTAAACACTTCCTCAACATTGATAAATAATTTGAAAAACCTAGATTGTATCAAAATTACGTATTAAAAAAAAGTTAAGATAGTAAAACAGGCCGACTTTGGAGCACCTCCCCTACATCGCCACCCTCCTGCAAATTAAGAATATGCAGATGCTATTCCCAGAAAGTCCCAGCTCCGGTGACAAGAAAGACTCCAGGGACTCAGAAGGAGCAAAAAAACAGTGAGATTCCTTTGAGCCATAATAACTTGAAAGCAAAACCTGTTTGAAACCTGTGTAATTTTATCTTTGGTACCAATGTAGCCCTTCCTCCTTTTAAAAAGCTTTTTAGAGATGGAACTTTGGAAACCATTAATGAAGTTTCTTTCATCTTCCTTCAAATTTGGCTTTGAATAGAGCTTATTTCCCTACCAATTTGACTCTGAACATTTCTGGTGCAGAGAGCATTATGGCCTACCCCTTCCTCCCCCCAGGACAGGATCTTGTGCAGCCCCATAAAAATAGTAAATTTTAAAATAGTCAGAATCAAGCACAGAAAGTTATTTTTAATTGCTTTTAACTCAATCATTACCATTTTCTCATGCCATTAAGAGGTTTCCCAAGGTTTTTAGTGGCTATAAAACATAAACCAATCTCTAACATTGGGCATTGTTTTAGTCACATTTTTTTGCCACTGTGACTAAAAGATCTAATCAGAACAACCATAGAGGAAAAGTTTACTTGAAACCTCACAGTTTCAGAGGTCTCAATCCATAGACAGCAGACTCCACTCCTCGGGGTTAGAGGTGAGGCTGAACGTCATGGCAGAAGAGTGTGGCAGAGGGAAGCAGCTCACATGATGATCAGAGAGCAGCAGAGCAGAGACTGCACTAACCAGACACAAATATATACCCCAAGGCCACGCCCCTGATGTCCCTCCACCTCCAGTTCCCACTCAGTTAATTCCATAAGAGAATTAATTCACTGATTGGGTTAAGACTCTCACAATCCAATCATTTCTTCTCTGATTTTTCTTGCATTGTCTCACATGTGAGTTTTTGGGGGACACCTCACATCAAAACCATAGCAGGCATCTATAATAATTTCTATAATAGCACCATGAGAAATAGTCTTGGTCACTAACTATTAGCTGCATATCAGCATTTTTGAGGATGCACTTCTAGAAGTAACTTTACATATCCTTAATGTTCCTCTACATACAGGAATAAAGGAAAACCCACTTCAATTTAGGCCTGTGCAAGGACTAGACCTCCCAGGCAGTATTGTACAAACAAACCATCGTAATAATGAAGATAGTCCTTATCAGTGCTGACATATAGCCACTAGCCATGTGCAGCCATTGAATGCTTAAAATGTGACTGCTGAGAAACAGGAAATCAATGTCAAGTTTTACTAAATTTTAATTAACTTTAAATGTTTTTAGTGACTACCATAATGAACTACACAATGGGAAAAAGCAGAACATGTTCAGATGTACGTGGGGTCCACCAAGTAATAGTTTTAACATTTCACTTTAAGTGTTAAAGCCACATTCTCTCTAGTCATTGCCACTTGAAACAATTTTTTAGCTACAATTTTTCTTCCCATCTCCTTATTTAGCTTAATGATAGACTTTGATGAATAGCAATATACAAATATTATTAAAACCATCTAGTCAACTGGTAATAACATCATAGGAAAAGCCTTCACTGATCTCATCAGCCATGATGTGAACCGCTTCCTTCCTGCCTCTACGGTATCTGGTATCTTCTGTTTTTTAAATGAATGAGCTCCATATGTTTTTTTTTTTTGGAAAACTATATTCACATTTTATATATATATATATATATATATATATATATATATATGTATATATCTTCTTTTCTAGGGCTGTCAGAACAAAATAGCATAAACAAGGTGATTGAAATGACAGGAATGTATTCTCCTCGTGCAGGGAGTCTGAGCTGGGAGTCTGAACCGGGTTGTTGGAAGGGCAATGCACCATCTGAGCCCACAACAAGGGAGGATCCTTCCTTGCCTTTTCCGGCTTCTGGTAGATTGCACCCTCCACCTCTGTCTTCATGTGGATTTCCTTGTGTGCCTGTTTCTTGTCTTCTTGAAAGGACACTAGTCATTAGGATTAAGGCTCATAATGTTATCTAGTATGGCTCCATCTTTACTGATTATATCAGCAAAAGCCTGAGACTAATCCTGTGTGGCTCAGTGCTCTGTCTTTAGTGCCTCCTAGGGCAGTGCCCTGCCCTCTCCTCCTATGGCAGGACCGTTCTCCAGGCCTCTGCTTCCCTGGTTCTGCCTGGGGTGTCATTCTTCCTTCACCTCATCCCATCTCTGTCCCTGTCCATCCAGTCTGGCTGCATTCTGCTGCTTTGACATTCTAAAAGCACTTGTCAGTCTCCTGTGCAACTCATGGAAGTTCAAACCACCAGAAACCTTCCCCACAGCTTTCCTGGATGACCATATCTCTATTGCTAGCTTTTGCTGAGATGGTTGATTGGATCTGTGAATTGCACCTTGATTTTTTTTTTCTTTTTAGCAAATGATGGTCCAGTCATAGGCCCACATGCTTCCAAAGCAGGTAATCAGGACAGACTGAGAATTTTCCAAATTCCTTTTTATCCCTTTTCCCTTAACAGTTCTTTCTTCAATTTCTCTTTCATCTCTCACATTACTATAAGCAGCAAAGAGAAACCAAGCCACTCTTTCCACACTCTGATTGGAAATATCCTCAGCTAAGCTTATTACTTACAAATTCTGCTTCCCACCCAACAGCAAAACAAATGCAGACAAATTTTCTGCTCCTTTGTAAGAAGGATCGCTTTTCCTCAGCACCTGATAGCGTGCTCGTCATTTCCTTCCAGGCCTTATCAGAAGCACGTTTGATGTTCACATCTCTACCCATCATATCTTCAAGGGAATACCAGGCTGCTTCTATCAAGTGCCTCAAAATTCTTGAAGCTTCTACTGATTACCCAATTCTAAAGCTACTTCCACATTTTTACATATTTGTTGTAGAAACACTCCACTTCCTAGTGCCAAAATCTATATGAGTTTCACAGATTTTCTGTAACAAAATGCCACAACCCGGATGGCTTAAAACAACACAAATTTTTTATCTAAAAGGCTGGCATCTGAAATCACAATATTGGCAGAGTCACACTCCCTCTGAAGCCTCTAGGAGAAGCTCCTTGCCACTTCCAGTCTCTGGTAGCTCCAGGTGTTCCTTGGCTTGAGGCAGCATAACTCCACTCTCTGCCTCCATCTTTACCTGATTGTAGTCCTTGCAGTGTCTGTATTTCTGTGGCTCTCCTTTGATAAGGACACCAGGTCCTATTGGATTAAACGCTCATCCTATTTCAGTATGACCTTAACTAATTTCATTTGCAATGACTCTGTTTCCAGATTACATTGCATTCTGAGGTACTAGGGATTAGGGCTTCAACATATACTTAGGGGAACACAATTTAACTCATAACAATATATATCCAGAAAGATACACTGAAGTGCACAGCTCAGTCTCAACAGTGCCTATTAGACCTAGATGAAGAAACAGAACATGACCAATACCTACAAGTCCTCTCATGTCTCTGCTCATCACCTGCTCTTACCATTGCCAGGAACCACTATTCTGACTAGATTAGTTTGCCTAGCTCTATTTCTTAATAGATTTTTTTTCTTTTAGCAATAATTTACATCCATAAAATCATCCTTTTAACATGTGCATTTCAGTGGGTTTTAGTGCAACTATCATCACTATCTAATTCTAAACACTTTCATCATCCCAAAAGGAAACTTGGCAACCATGACCATTAATTCCCATCATGCACACCTCTTAGCTCCTGGTAACCCCTGACATATTTCATGTTGCTCTCATTTCTCCAATTCTGGGAATTTGTTTCATATAACTGGAATCATGCAATCATGAAACTGTGTCTATCTTCTTTCACTTTGCATGATATTTTCAAGGTTCGTCCCTCCAGAGCATAGATCGGTACTTCATTTCTTTATAAGACTGAGAAATACTCCACTGTATGGACTTGCTACATTTTGTTTATCTGTTCAACAATTGATGCACATTGTTGTTGTTTCCATTTTTTAGCTACTATGAGTAATGTTGCTGTGAACATCTGTATGTAAAGTTTTCATGTGGATACACGTTTTGAAATTTCTTGGCTATGCATTTGTATTTTCTTATAGCCCAACCATCATGCACAGCTCAAGGTTTATCTTAGATATAAATTGATTGTGTGCAAGTTAATAGTAACCTTAGACTCTGAAAAAGCTTGACTGTCCTACATCGAGAGGTAATGTAGATACTTAGCTTTCCTGTGTTTGATGCACACTATCTCTTTACATTTGTCCTCCAAGCTAGTACATTTTTCCACATTAGAGCAGAAACAGGACACTGCTCATGTGCTTAGAAAGCACCATATGGAGTCACATGAAAAGGTCATATGCCTATGACAAAATGAGATATTTTGGAAACTGTTGGTTTTAGGGGTGGGAGGTGACCAGCAGGAAATTATGCACAAGCTTATCATCTTTCTCTGGGTTGGAAATCAAATAAATAGAATGTAAACAAGGTTCCCAAGGGTCTGCTTCATATACCTGACAGCAATGATGAGGACATAGTAATAGAGGCATAATTCCAACCCCCTACCTCCCCCACCCCACCTACATCCAATATTTTAAAAGAATGAGTCCTTATATAGATTCTTTAAATGGACATATAGCATACATAATATGTACACCTACCAACCCAGCTGAAGAAACAATGTTACCAAAACCTTTGAAGTTCCTTTATTCCCCCTGCCCCAAATATTCACCAAACTGAAATTTGTGATAATAACATTAATTTTAACTTCATGGCATTCGTGTATCTCTCAGTATGTCTAGCTTTGTACCTGCTAAACTTTACATGCACAGCATTCTGTGGCTTGTATTCTTCTGCCACTTGCTTTCTTCACCCAATATTGTATGTACCCCAGGACCGTTGCTTCTTGGGATGCTGGTTATACAAGCAAACTAAGAAAGCCAATGCTGATGATGTCACTTCTTCTGTAGCCTAAGATATAAATCACTCTCTCAGTGGTGACTGCCACTGTGGAACAGTGCCCACATGCAACAGGCTAACATTGGATGAGGGCGAGGAGGAACTACTTGACAAAGCAGTGAGGGACAGGGGCGTTCACTGTTCAGCCTGCTGCCACATTCATTCTTCTCACTCATCTGTTGCCACTGGACCTTCCTCTTTATACCACATACACAATCTCCATGTATTTTCTTTTTTTTTTGTATTGGTTGTTCACAACATTACAAAGCTCTTGACATATCATATTTCATACATTAGATTGAAGTGGGTTATGAACTCCCAATTTTACCCCAAATGCAGACTGCAGAATCACGTCGGTTACACATCCACAATTTTACATAATGCCCTATTAGTAACTGTTGTATTCTGCTACCTTTCCTATCCCCTACTATCCCCCCTCCCCTTCCCTCATATCTTCTCTCTATACCCTATCTACTGTAATTCATTTCTCTCCTTGTTTATTTTCCCATTCCCCTCACAACCTCTTATATGTAATTTTGTATAGCAATGAGGGTCTCCCTTCATTTCCATGCAATTGCCCTTTTCTCTCTCTTTCCCTCCCATCTCATGTCTCTGTTTAAAGTTAATCTTTTCTTCCTGCTCTTCCTCCCTACTCTGTTCATAGTTGCTCTCAATATATCAAAGAAGACATTTGGTATTTGTTTTTTAGGGATTGACTAGCTTCACTAAGCATAATCTGCTCTAGTACCATCCATTTCCCTGCAAATTCCATGATTTTGTCATTTTTTAGTGCTGCATAATATTCCATGGTGTATAAATGCCACTTTTTTTTTATCCATTCATCTATTGAAGGGCATCTGAGTTGGTTCCACAGTCTAGCTATTGTGAATTGTGCTGCTATGAACATCAATGTGGCAGTATCCCTGTAGCATGCTCTTTTAAGTTCTTCAGGAAATAGTCCGAGAAGGGCAATAGCAGGGTCAAATGGTGGTTCCATTGCCAGCTTTCCCAGGAATCTCCAAACTGCTTTCCAAATTGGCCGCACCAATTTGCAGTCCCACCAGCAATGTACAAGTGTACCCTTTTCTCCACATCCTCGCCAGCACTTGTTGTTGTTTGACTTCATAGTGGCTGCCAATCTTACTGGAGTGAGATGGTATCTTAGGGTGGTTTTGATTTGCATTTCTCTGACTGCTAGAGATGGTGAGCATTTTTTCATGTACTTGTTGATTGATTGTATATCCTCCTCTGAGAAGTGTCTGTTCAGGTCCTTGGCCCATTTGTTGATTGGGTTATTTGTTATTTTATTGTCTAATTTTTTGAGTTCTTTGTATACTCTGGATATTAGGGCTGTATCTGAAGTGTGAGGAGTAAAAATTTGTTCCCAGGATGTAGGCTCCCTATTTACCTCTCTTATTGTTTCTCTTGCTGAGAAAAAAAACTTTTTAGTTTGAGTAAGTCCCATTTGTTGATTCTTGTTATTAACTCTTGTGCTATGGGTATCCTATTAAGGAATTTGGAGCCCGACCCCACAATATGTAGATCGGAGCCAACTTTTTCTTCTATCAGACGCAGAGTCTCTGATTTGATATCAAGCTCCTTTATCCATTTTGAGTTAACTTTTGTGCATGGCGAGAGAAAGGGATTCAGTTTCATTTTGTTGCATATGGATTTCCAGTTTTCCCAACACCATTTGTTGAAGATGCTATCCTTCCTCCATTGCATGCTTTTAGCCCCTTTATCAAATATAAGATAGTTGTAACTTTGTGGATTAGTCTCTGTGTCCTCTATTCTATACCATTGGTCCACCCGCCTGTTTTGGTACCAGTACCATGCTGTTTTGTCACTATTGCTCTGTAATATAATTTGAAATCTGGTATCGCTATACCGCCTGATTCACACTTCCTGCTTAGAATTGCTTTTGCTATTCTGGGTCTTTTATTTTTCCATATGAATTTCATGATTGCTTTATCTATTTCTACAAGAAATGCCATTGGGATTTTGATTGGCATTGCATTAAACCTATAGAGAACTTTTGGTAATATTGCCATTTTGATAATGTTAGTTCTGCCTATCCATAAACAGGGTATATTTTTCCATCTTCTAAGATCTTCTTCTACTTCTCTCTTTAGGGTTCTGTAGTTTTCATTGTATAAATCTTTCACCTCTTTTGTTAGGTTGATTCCCAAGTATTTTATTTTTATTTTTTGAGGATATTGTGAATGGAGTGTTTTTCCTCATTTCCGTTTAAGAACTTTTGTCGCTGATATACAGAAATGCCTTTGATTTATGCGTGTTGATTTTATATCCTGCCACTTTGCCGAATTCATTTATTAGTTCTAGTAGTTTCTTTGTAGACCCTTTTGGGTATTCTAGGTATAGAATCATGTAATCTGCAAATAGTGATAATTTAAGTTCTTCTTTTCCTATTTTTATGCCTTTAATTTCTTTCGCCTGTCTAATTGCTCTGGCCAGTGTTTCGAGAACTATATTGAATAGAAGTGGTGATAGAGGGCATCCCTGTCTTGTTCCAGATTTTAGAGGGAATGCCTTCAACTTTTGTCCATTCAGAATGATGCTAGCCTGAGGCTTAGCATAGATAGCTTTTGCAATGTCAAGGTAAGTTCCTGTTATCCCTAGTTTTTCTAATGTTTTGAACATAAAGGGATGCTGAACTTTGTTGAATGCTTTCTCTGCATCTATCGAGATGATCATATGGTTCTTATCTTTAAGTCTATTGATGTGGTGAATAACATTTATTGATTTCCATATATTGAACCATCCTTGCATCCCAGGGATGAATCCTACTTGATCATGGTGCACAATTTTTTTGATGTGTTTTTGTATTCGATTCTCCAGAATTTTATTGAGGATTTTTGCATCTAGGTTCATTAGAGATATTGGTCTGTAGTTTTCTTTCTTTGAAGTGTCTTTGTCTGGTTTCGGAATCAGGGTGATGTTGGCCTCATAGAATGAATTTGGAAGAGCTCCCTCTTTTTCTATTTCCTGAAATAACTTGAAAAGTATTGGTATTAATTCTTCTTTAAAGGTTTTGTAAAACTCCGCTGTATACACATCTGGTCCTGGGCTTTTCTTGGTTGGTAGTCTTTTGATGGCTTCTTCAATTTCATCCATTGATATTGGTCTGTTCAAATTGTGTGTATCCTCCTGACTCAGTCTGGGCAAATCATATGACTTAAGAAATTTATCGATGTCTTCACTATCTTCTATTTTATTGGAATATAGGTTTTCAAAATAATTTCTAATTGTCTTCTGTATTTCTGTAGCATCTGTTGTGATATTGCCTTTTTCATCCCGTATGTTAGTAATTTGAGTTCTCTCTCTTCTTCTCTTCGTTAGCATGGCTAAAGGTCTGTCGATCTTATTTATTTTTTCGAAGAACCAACTTTTAGTTTTGTTAATTTTTTCAATAGTTTCTTTTGTTTCAATTTCATTGATTTCCGCTCTGATTTTAATTATTTCTTGCCTTCTGCTACATTTGCTGTTGGTTTGCTCTTCCTTTTCTAGGGCTTTGAGAGGAAGTGTGAGTTCATTTATTTGTTGGTTTTTTTCTTTTTTTGAGGAATGACCACCAGGCGATGAATTTCCCTCTTAAAACTGCTTTCATTGTGTCCCATAGATTCCGATATGTTGTGTCTGTATTTTCATTTATCTCTAAGAACTTTTTGATTTCCTCCTTTATGTCTTCTGTAACCCATTGATCATTCAGTAACATATTGTTCATTTTCCATGTGATGTAGGATTTTTCCTTCCTTCGTTTATCATTGATTTCCAGTTTCATTCCATTATGATCAGATAAAATGCAAGGTATTATCTCCACCCCTTTATATTTACTGAGGGTTGCCATATGGCATAATATATGGTCTATTTTTGAGAAGGATCCATGTGCTGCTGAGAAAAAAGTATAACCATTTGATGATGGTTATTATATTCTATATATGTCAGTTAAGTCTAGGTTATTGATTGTGGTATTGAGTTCTATAGTTTATTTATTCATCTTTTGTTTGGAGGATCTGTCCAATGGTGAGAGAGGTGTGTTGAAGTCACCCATAATTATTGTGTTGTGGTCTATTTGATTCTTGAACTTGAGGAGAATTTGTTTTATGAATGTTGCAGCGCCATTATTTGGTGCATAAATATTGATAATTGTTATGTCTTGTTGGTGAATGGTTCCTTTTAACAGTATATAATGTCCTTCCTTATCCCTTTTGATTAACTTAGTCTTGAAGTCAATTTTATTCGATATGAGGATGGCCACCCCTGCTTGCTTACGAGGACCGTGTGCGTGGTATATTTTTTCCCATGTTTTCACCTTCAGCCTGTGTATGTCTTTTCCAATCAGATGTGTCTCCTGGAGACAGCATATTGTTGGATTTGTTTTTTTAATCCATGATACCAGCCTATGTCGCTTTATTGGAGAGTTTAAGCCATTAACATTCAGAGTTACTATTGATATATGGTTTGTACTTCCAGCCATGTTTGATTATTTATCCTTTTTTAAAAAAATTTAGTTTGTTTCTCCATGATTATCTTTCCCCTCACCCTCTGTCTTTACTGAGGCACTTCCCACTGATGGTTTTGGTTATTGTTTTTCATTTCTTCCTCGTGTAGTGTTTTGCTCAAAATGCTTTGCAATGCTGGTTTTCTGGCTGCAAATTCTTTTAACTTTTTTTTTATCATGAAAGATTTTTAGTTCGTTGTCATACCTGAAGCTTAATTTTGCTGGATACAGAATTCTTGGTTGGCATCCATTGTCTTTCAGTGTTTGAAATACATTGTTCCATGACCTTCTTGCTTTCAGCGTCTGTGATGAAAAATCCGTTGTTAACCTTATTGGTTTACCTCTGAATGTAATCTGTCTCCTTTCTCTTGTAGCTTTTAATATTTTCTCTTTGTTCTGTATATTGGATATCTTCATAACAATGTGTCTTGGCGTTGGTCTACTGTGATTTTGTGTGCTCGGTGTCCTATATGCATCTTCAATTTGTATATCTGTTTCCTTTTTTATTTCTGGAAAGTTTTCTGTAATTATTTCATTCAGCAGGTTACTCATTCCCTTGGTATGAATCTCTGTACCTTCTTCTATCCTGATGACTTGTAAGTTTGGTTTTTTTATGTTATCCCATAACTCTTGGATGTTTTTCTCGTGATTTTTTACCAGCCTTTCTGAGTTGGCTAGACTCTTTTCAAGATGATATATTTTGTCTTCATTATCTGATGTTCTGGCTTCTACTTGCTCCACTCTGTTAGTGATACTCTCAATTGAGTTTTTAATTTGGTTTATTATTTCCTTCATTTCTAGAATTATTGTTTGATTATTTTGTATAATCTCTATCTCCTGATAAAGATGCTTAACTTCTTCTTTTATCCGTTTATGTAATTCATTCTCAATGTGTTCTTTTGCTGCTTGAATTTGCTGTCTTGTATCCTCTTTAAGGTTCCATTCCATCTGTCTAAGGTGTTCCTTGAGTTCTTTATATGACCATTTTTCTGATGACTCTAGGTCCTCCTGAATATTTAGGCTGTCCTGCATTGTTTGTACTCCTTTTCTTCCTTGCTTTTTCAAGTTGCTCATGTTACTTCTTATTCTGTTTGACTGCTAAGTTACTGTTTACTCCTATAAATTTATTTGATGCTTGGGAGGAAAGGTATTAGAAGGGAAGGGAAGAAGTCACTAAAGAGAATGAGAGTAAGCAGGTAGAATTCAAGGAAGGGGGAATAAGAAAATTGAAAAGAAATGAAAAGACAAAAGAAGAAAAAAAATAGGAAATAAAAAAAGAAAAAAATTAAAAATAATAATAAAAAAAATTAAAATTAGAAGAAAAAAAATTTAAAAAAAGTAAAAAAAATTTTAAAAACAACAAGAAAGAAAAATGAAAATGAAAGAAAAAAACCAAATCAAAAAAAAAGAGAAAAAAAAAACTAATAAATGCAGTCTTAGAGTTTGATTAACTTTTCTTCCAGTAGGTGGCGCTGTGCCCACCAGGCCAAGTTTCTCCTGTCAATACGTGGGAACCAATCACTTTGCAGCAGCTCCTCCTCCCAGACTGGGCGAGTCTCCTATCCTGAGTGCCTAGGGCCTCCTCTTGTGTCTAGTCACTTCCCCACTTTTCCTCTAGCCAGGCCCCTCTCATGGGTGCCGCTCACCACAATACTGGCTACACGCCAGGTCTGTTGCTCCCGGGAGCCCTGTTTTCATGAACGACTGGGCACACTCTCCCTGTTTGCCATTCCCTCAGACCCTAAGTTTGTAGAGCTTGGGGCTGAGAATCCTCAGCAAATTTTACTTGCCCTCCAGTAGCCACGCCCCCGGTAGCTGGTGCAAGAGACCTCAGTTGTCAGCATTGGTGGGAGCGGTAGCCGGGAGTTCCGCGCCGCGTGCCACGTCTGAATCCCTCGGTCTGGCTATCGAGCTCACGGGAGAGCTGGGGGGGGCCCTTACGGGAGAGCTGGGAGGGGCCCTTAAGGTTTCCCCGATGTGTGGAGAGGGAAGGTTAGGGAATTACACACCTGTAGCTGCAGGTTTCAATGAAGTTATCTCCTCCGCTGCAGTCTGGTGACGTCAGTTCTCTGCCATGGTGGTATCTCTTGCAAATGGCGACAGTTCGTTTCCCTTTGCCGGGTGACCAATGCAACTGGTGGGTCCTTACTGTCTCTCCCAAGCCCCGTTTCAAACCTGTGGCCACTACCTATGAAGGCTCGGTTGGCATTTACCTCCGTAGGAACAGAAGGGCCGACCAGTTGTTTCAGCCGGATGGATTAGTGCTGAGTCACAGCTGTTTGTCTGCGGGAAGCAGGTGAACAGGAGCTTGAATTCAGCCGATCCGGGCTCAGTGTGTGTTCTGAGAGGCCCAGACTGTTCGTCCCAGATCCACGTCAGTTCAGCATTGCCTAGTGATCCTGAGCAAACAGAATTTAGATTGTTTATGACTCCCTATGCCCACACAGCTGAAGAGGTCAGAGACTTGATCTCTCCGCACCCGCCGCCATGTTGGAATCCCGCTCTCCATGTATTTTCTTTGGTCTCTCAGCAACCTATCCCCATGTCCTGGCACAACTGGGCTGTGGATATGACAAGGGTCAAATTCAGAGTCAGTGACAGAGGAACCACCAAGGAGTGTCGACACAATAGGTATGAAAACTTGAGGCCATTTGTACATTCAACCCTCCAATGTAGTTTAAATTTGTGTTTCTTTGATTAATATCAATGCTGTGTATTTTTTCTTATATTTATTGGCCATTTATGCTTCTTTTTCTGAAATGCCTATTCCTGATTGTTGTCCATTATACTGAGATTCTTGTCTGCTTCTTATTTATTCAGAAGACCTTATTATTATTAAGCTAAATGCTAATTTTTTTGTCTGGTATTTTTTGTGTTTAAATATCTCCTTTCAGTTTCTATCCTCTTTTTACCTTTTCTCTTCATAGAACTTTAATGAAGTATAATTTTATCATTGTCTTTTGGTTGAGGTGTGTGCTTTTGTTTGTCTGCTTTTTTTTTTTTTTTTTTTTTTTTTTTTGCATTGCTGGGAATTGAACCCAGGACCTCACACATGCGGAGCACACATTCTACCACTTAGCCACACCCTCAGTTCTTGCATAATTTAATATTTATGACATTTTCCATATTCCAATCATTAAGATATTATTGTTTCTTCTAATACTTTTTTTTAAAGGTTTGCCTTTCATATCTTGGTCTATAACATATCAGGAACTGATTTTCATTCCTGATGTGAATTATGGATACAGCTTTCACTTTTTCCCATAGGGAAGAGCAATTATCATGATGTCATTCATGCAGTACTCTCCCCTTTGTTCACTGATCCTGGTATATCTGTCATAATTCATTTTCTGTACTCATGTTGTCTATACTTACGTTTTCTTTCCAATTGTTCCAGCACCATTCTCTCCTATAACTGTAGCTTTATAATGATTTTTCATATCTATTAGAGCAGGTTACAGACTTTTGGTTCTTATTCCAAAGTGTCTTGATTATTCTTGATGGATTAGATTTTTTTGTTTGTTTGTTTGTTTGTTTCCATTTAATTTTTAAGATCAGGTTATCATGACCCATGAAAAGCCCATTGAAATTTAAAAAAAAATTGAAGTTGTAGATGGGCAGCATGCCTTTATTTGTTTAGTTTTGTACATGGTGCTAAGGTTGGAACTCAGTGCCTCATAAATGCTAGGCAAGTGCTCTGCCACTGAGCTACAGCCCCAGCACAAGCCCACTGAAATTTTGGAGTAGAGTTTTATACAGATCAAATGTGGGGAAATCTTACATACTTAACATTACACCTTCATTTCCAACAATGTAATAGATCTCTGCATTTACTTAGGTCTGCTTTTATGGTTTTTTTTTTTCAATACGTTTTTATCTCAAAAGGGCTCTGCCCTATGTTGTTAGATTTATTCATACCTTCTTTAGATTTCTTCTTATGGCTATTGCAAATCTTTTTTTTTTAACTATGAATTGAACCCAGCAGCACTTAACCCCAGCCCATTTTTAAATTTTTTTTTTTTTTTATTTTGAGAGGCAGGGTCTCTCTAATTTGCTTAGGGCCTTGCTAAGTTGCTGAGACTGGCTTTGAACCTGTGATCATCATGCCTAAGCCTCCTCAGCTGCTGGGATTAAAGGTGTGCAACACCATACCCTGCTGCAAATTAATATCTCTCTCTCTCTCTCTCTCTCTCTCTCTCTCTCTATATATATATATATATATATATATATATATATATATACACACACACACACACACACACACACACGGAATATATATATATATATATACACATGGAATTTCTTTATTTGTTTAATTAGTTATACTTAACAATAGAATGCATTTTGACACATAATACAAAGGGAGTATGACTCTGGTTGTACATGATGTACAGTTATACAAGTCATGTAAGCAAATTTTTTTAATGTATTTTTTAACTGTTGTTTGTTAAGAAATAAAATTTTTATACTGCTCTTTGTGTTTCTGTCCTTAGAACCTATTATCTGCAAATAATTAGTGTTTTATTATTTTTCTTTTCCAATCCTTAAAACTTGTTTATTTTTGCCTTATTGCTCTAGTTATGATCTCTAGTAGATGTCAAATAGATTAACCTTGGTGATAGTATCTCTATCTGATCTTGATTTTAAAGAAAATGCTTCTAACATTTCATGCCTGTACTTTTTACCTTTCCTTTATTACACCACTATAATGAAGTGATTTGAGAAAATTGAAGCAATCTCACCTGTAAAATTCTTCTATTTAACAGTTTGCTGATTTTTTAATGTCTTCACAATTACAAATCAATTGATTTTTCATCCTGATCATTTTCTGAGTTAAGCATGATTTTCTCTCACTTGAGTTTTAAGCTCTTTTTTCTTAGTTTTGTTTCTTTAATTGTCAAATTTCAATTGTTTGCACAGATCCTGTATTTGTCAAGGAATAAACTTTCCTAGTATTAATCATAGTTCTTTTTATCTATTCAGTTATATGTAATAGGGTGATAACAGTGTCTTTCAAATATTGAAAATTTTAACAAAGATTCCTCAAAAAGAGGGCAATAAACTAACATTTATCAACTTTCTATATGCTTTACATATTTTTTCCATTTTAATCCACATAAAAATAACTTCTTAAGGTGGTTACTGTTTCATACCTTAGTATGAACTCTAAGATACACATTTGTTCATGTTCTAATGTTTCTAAATTAAGAATGTGTCTTAACAACTCACGTGATAAGAAAGTATCATACTTTTTTCAGCCACCTTTTTTCCTAATGGTGCATTAAGTGATGTTGCATCTTAAAACTAATAGCATTTTTGATTCAATAAAATACAATTTATCAATTTATAGATGAGAATCTGAAGCTCATTAATGTCAGGCAATTTGCCTCAAGTACTCAATTAGCAATAGTATGTCTGAAATCTGAACCCAAAGCTGTCTTACATCCAAGCTTGTGCTGTCTTTCAAAAGAGCATATGAGGTATATGGCAATTAGCCACATGCTTATTGTTATTTCCAGTTTGATAGTGACTGCCAACCACCTTGCTAGTAGCTTTCGTACATATTACCTACATTAATGACACACACTGCCTTTGAAAAATATATCTTTATCAAGTTTCTTTTCTCTGTTTCACTTTCAGCCATGAATAAGCTCTCTCTAAGCTGACTTTTAAATACCAGTGTAGCATTTAAGCCTATTTTTTTTATTTTTTAAAATTGTTCTCAATGACGTCTTTATTTTGATGACGTATAACAAAGCAAGCCATTTTGCAATAGAACAAAATACAGAAATTGGGAAACAGAGGCAGAATCAAAAATAACCTCAGTACCATTACCCAGAAATAATCAATATTAATATTAATGCTAATTAAACATTAGACTGGGGTATAATGTAGTAGTATAACACATGCTTAGAATGCACACAGCCCTGGATTCAGTCCCCAGCACACATACACAAAGTTAGCTGCTTCTTTTTTTTAAATAGTAGTTGGACTCAATACTTTTATTTATTTATTTATTTATTTATTTTTTATTGGTTGTTCAAAACATTACAAAGCTCATGACAGAAAACTGCCTGGCACGCAGTTAGCACTTAAAAAATATTAATCACTTATCCATCTGGCCTTGATTAAAGCATACACATTCTTTTTGAGTTTTCCATTTAACAACCAGAGAATTAATACAATAATTTGACTATATTGTCACTTTAAGTAGAAAACAAGAAGCTAAAATAAACTAGTTAGGACTGCAATTGTTCAGAACTGGCAAAGACAGTCACCTTTTAAAACCCCATCCCCCTTCTCACCTCTTACCTATATCAACAGGAGCCCTGAAAGATGAACTAGCACAGTCCTGAGATGCCTCTTCCCTCCTGCAATGAATCATTTAACTCAAATTACCTTGGAGTTCGTGTGAGGAGAAGAACAATTGCAAAAAGTTGGCAGGCATCCAAATGCTTCGTTTAGATAAAAATACGGGTGTTTATGCATGGTGACATTATTTGGACCACAGAGTTTTCCTAAACCATGCTCCAGCTAGTGAAAGGCTCTGCTCATTCCCCACCCTGTCTGCTGACTTGCTTCCTGGCAGGGTGTGGCTGTTTTTAGTAAGGGGAAGAGGTATCACAGTCAGTCATTGTCCTTGGAGTTGACTTCTGTCCCCCAGATCATTTGTCCTCATATCAACCTGGTGAAGTGCTAGAATAGGTGGCTTCATACACATACCTTATCATCCAGTTAATTGTTATGCTTAAAATTATATCACTGTTTATATTCACTACTGAAAATAGAACGTAATAATAGTACAGGACTTCTGAGGATGGATAATAAAAGACCACAGATTTTGCATCTTGATCCTTGTTCACCTTGAAACCCAACCACCACACTATAAAGAAATATTAGCTACGTGGAAAAGCCCATATAGATGGGAACCAAGGCTGCGGGGATTTAGTGAGGCCAACAGCTCCATTGCCCCTGCGGTGTGAGTGCACTGCCTTGGAAGCCAATGTTCTTGCCTGGGAGAGAAGAGCCTTCTCTGTTGAGGCTCACCCACGGAGAAGATGCACACACAAAATAATGAGATTTTAAACCACAACATTTGTGAGTTGTTTGTTTTATAGAATAAATAACTAAATGGTCTGGCCCCTAGAATGGTGTGCTGCTATAACAAAACTAAAATAAGTGACACTGGCTTTAGGATAAGGAGCTGGAATGAAGCTGGTGGGCCTAGAATCTATTATGGAAGTGCAAAGGGCCTTGAGTTTTCGGTTGGTGAGAGCTTATAAGAAGGGAGGAAGACATTTGGGAAAGCTGGAGGAAAGGGAACTTTTATTCTGTAGTGGTAGAAAGTTTATTAACCTGGAAAATAGAAGATAATGAACCAGGAGATAGAGCTAAAGAAATGACTGAGTAGACTCTTACAGGTACCACTTGGCTTCTTCTTACTGTGTATAATAAAAGGAGTGAGGAGAAACATAAGCTAAATAAAGAGAAAGGTAAACTGTTGTTAAAGTATGAAGGAGGTGAACCTTTTGGGGTTTGAAAACTAAATTGTCCTTTTTTCTTAACCTCTCCAATTGGGGAACAATGGTAAAATTAAGAAATGGTTTCAGGCAGAGGTTGAATCCAGGATATGATCATGAAAATATGATCTTAAAATGAAATTGAGGGTGGCCAGTAAAATTCTTTGTTAAGTCCTCATGGTAGTGTTTCATAGACATTTTCTTTTTTTTAATAACTTTTTTTAAAAATAAGGTGCTAAAGATCGAACCCAGTGTCTCACACGTGGTAGGCAAGCGCTGAACCCACTAAGCCACAGCCTCCACCCTGATAGACCTTTTCAAATTGACACCAATGGCCCCCTATGAATCTTGAGACTATGCCTCAGACCCTCTCTGTTAAATAGCAGGTCTTCTCAGAATCGTGGTTCATCTGTAGGAAGTTCAGCCTTACAGAAGCCTTAGGAGCAGCATACAATAGAGAAAATTCTATCCCAAAATGATTTGGAGGGATGTTTTTACATAATATAGTGAATTCTAAATTGATTCATAAGAAATCCATAGGCTTTTTTTTTTTTTTTTTGAGTAATTGAAACAGCTTGGACTAATATGGACACACCAAAGCCAGGATTTCAACAGTCAGTCAGAAAAAACGTAACAATAAAAAAAAAATATATATGAGCAAAAAACATCTTACAAAAAAAGAGTTCCCAATGGCTAATGAGACGATGGGAAAGTGATTAACATCATTAGTCACTGGGAAAATGCAAGTTCAAACACACTTGCACCAGTATGATTAGAATGAAATATTGATTATCCAAGCATTAATAATGATATGGAACAACTGGAATTATCTCAGAAACTGCCAGTAAATGTATAAATTGATAGAATGATTTTGGAACTATTTCACAGGATCTACAAATTTATACCAAACCCAGACCTGTCCTATGATCCAATAATTCCACTCCTAGCTATATATCCAAGAATGTCCACTAGAAAAAAAATGGTGATGGGCATAATAACTTTATTTATGAAAAGTTGAAGATAGAAATAACTTAAATGTCTACAAAAAGAGCATGAGTAAATAGTGATATGGTTACACCATGAAAAACCAAACAGCAATTTTGAAAAAATTAACTACTGTTCATTTATTAACAAAGGCAATATGGATGAATCTCATAGATATATTGTGTGATTTTGATTATCTGAAGCTCAAGAACAAGCAAAAGTGAACTACAGTGATAGTTCATTTCTGGATACTATTTATAGCTGGGAAGGTAATGGTATTGTAAAGGGAATGGTGTGTGTGGGGGGGTATTGGATACTAGAAACACACTATATTGTGGTCTAGTGGTGGTTATTAAGTGTATACTTGTATAAAAATTCATTGAGGCCTTGGTATATAGCTCAGTGATGGCTCACAGCACTTGCCCGGCATGCACAAGGACCTGGGTTGAAGCCCAGCCTTAGAAAACAATTCATTGAGATTTCCATTGAGCCATAAAGATTTATGCAGCTTACTTCATGTTATACCTCAATAAAATATTTAATGCATACACATCACTTAGCACAGTGCTTGTCATATCGTAAATATCACTGAATGTTTGATTCATGGACCTAGCAGTTCATCACAGCCAAAGGAATCAACTAACACCTGCCCAGTGCTTTCCAATAGGGCCTAGGACATTCTCAGAGAGTTCAAGAAGTTCTGTGAGTTGTTAAACATGACTAAAGAAGGGAGAAGTATGGAAAAATGCAGCCCAACACTTTGTCTTTTCAGATCTGTGTTTGGCCAATCTTCTAGCTTTTATTCCCAGGTCATGTCATGTCACCAGGAAGCATAAACCTAGAGTTCTGTTTTAACAACCCCTGGGTGGGACTGAGGCAGCACATTGGTCACAATAAAGGTAGTGTTTTTTTTTAATCCAGTGCCTTCTGCAGGTTATGCTTCTTCAGCAAACAAACAAGATTGTCAAAGACAAGTGCATTTTTTAAGATATATTTTAGTTTTGATGGACCTTTATTTTATTTAGGTGTATGTGGTGCTGAGAATCAAACCTAGAGCCTCACACAGGTTAGGGAAACGCTCTACCACTGAACTATAACCCCAGCCCAAGACATTTTACAGCAATGTGGCCAATTCCCAGCCTAGGCGGAAGTAGCTGGAGAGTCTCAAACAGCTGATGGAGGGTGCAATGAAGAGTTTTGTTTTGTTTTGTTGTTAAATCATAGTTGAAAAACAAAACAGCTGTTATTATCAGAAAGGAACTTATAGGCACACAGACTAGAGCAAACTTCCCAGTTCCCAGAGTGAGGATGGGATGAGGGTAGCTGATAGTCACCAATGGTCAGATTCTGTAAAATGCAGTCAGTCATCTTTAACCAATACATTTGACCTCTGAGGCCCAGATTTCCTTATCATGTGGCTCAGCAGCTACACCTTGATTATGGACCCAATTCTTCCAATTCTGATTTTTTTTCTAGACAAAAATTGTTTATAAAAAAAAATTAGTGTCAAAGGGACCTGAAAAGGTGAACACAAATTATTTACGAAGATAATTTGATAACTTCAGTCTTTCTCTGTTCATTCTTGAAATCTCCATCAGCTCATTTCTCATATTCAATCACCGAGCTCCTTTGTTCTCTCCTGATTCACTACAATGGTTTGCTCTGACTAGATCCATACTTGAGTCTTAGCCTTCACCTACCGCTGCCCTACTCCACCACCAGAGTGATGGCTCTAAAACCAGATCTGATTATTTGACCACCCTCCCTCTTCACCTAGGCACCTCAACAGCTTCTTGTTACTTTGAGGATAAATACCCTGTCCCTAGTATAAGCATTAGGCACTGCAAGATTTGCCCCTCCCTACCCCTTCAACTTCAACCTGAACCATGCTCCCTACTCAGGCCACACCTTGTCTGATAGTCAGTGCTATCTAGTGTGTCTTGTATCTTTTTCTTCACTTAGTCAAATTCTACCCAAACTCAATCCTTCACATTTCACCTGAATCATCCCCTACCAGGGAAGTTTTCTCTAACCTCTTACCATAGTTAAAAAATTCCCACTTATTGGTGTCATTATTTTATTAGTGACCAGCCCAATAGAGCAGACAGCACGTTTTTGAGAGGAGAGGTGATGTAGATTTTTGTTCATCATTGTATCACCCATTGTTATCATGCCTGGCTTAGTGGCTGACACATGCAAGTACTCAAAAAACATTTGTTGAATGAACAAATGCAAATATCACTGAATGACATTTCAAGGTAGCATAGTTGACAGTGTTCTTAACTTTTTTTCACATTGTAAGTCAGATTTTAACTTCTTCAGTGTTATAGACAAGATGAAAAAGAATTGAGGAAGATAGACAGGTGCAATGGTGCATGCATACCTGTAATCCCAGCAACTCAGGAGGCTGAGGCAGGAGGATTGAGAGTTCAAAGCCAGCCTCAGCAAAAGTGAGGTGCTAAGCAACTCAGTGAGACCCTGTCTCTAAATAAAATATAAACTAGGACTGGGATGTGGCTCAGTGGTCAAGTGCCCCTGAGTTCAATCCTAGGTACCCCTCGAAAATAAAACAATTAAGGAAAATATGTATCATAATAGCCCAAAACAGTGGTTGTGTCCATGGTCCAAAACCTTAACTGAAACTTAGGACAGAGCAGTTCATCCAATAAAAGAGTGCCCCATGAGAAGGAAGATTCCAATAGATGCAAACAGTGCCTGACAGTTAAAATATCCCCTGATGACACCCTGTGTTGCCCTGCATCCTCTTGAGACACAGGCTCATCGTGGGTGGAGTTACAAGTACCTGCCATCTTCCTAACCTGGCATCTGGCTTCGTTGTAATGGTCACCAGATCAGATTCATACCAAAGGAGCAAACTTTAGTGTCTAAAATGAGAAGTGAACTAAGAGATTCCAACGGAAGCCAAGAATCCATTTCAGACGTGCCATCATATGGAAAGAGAAGGGAGAACAGTGCACATGAACGCTGGAAAATGATGAGCTAATAATATAATGGAAAGTATTTTCCACAGCTCTTGCATGGTAAGACACAGGGAAGTAAGGAGGGGTTGGCCATATAGGTTAAGAGAACTTGAATAAGGGGAGGAAGAAGGGCAGGAGGGAAAGGAGGTTGAATCATAAACTGAAATTGATCTCCACGCATGGATGAGTTCCTCTTAATTCTCCACTCTAAGAAAGCATGCTCTTTAAGAAGTTAGCACTCAAGTATTATCAGAGGGACCTCTGGTACCTTCAGTATTATAGATGTTATACTAGGTTCTGCTTCCAATATCTGCAACTATATCATAAAATTGACATAACAGGATCATCTCCAAACCCTAGATCAATCCCATCCCTTTCTTCTGACAATTATTGATGAGAAAGGCCATGGGAGCAGTCACAACTGACTGAATGTAATCCATAATGAAGAAGAAATACTGAATTATTGAATGTACCCTACTCAAATCAGAAAAATACATATAATTCACAGTTGCACTTTTCAATTTTCTTAAGTGTCTGTGTGTGGGAATGTTTCTGTTTTATTCCTAAGAATAAACTTATGTGCTGCAAACAAAGGAGCATTGTCTGAACGTAAGCACAAAACTGGGCTCCCAACAAAATCTGTATGCACCAGGTGCTTCATTTTCTAGAAATATGGTGACTCACTTCTAAGTTTCACAAAATAAGAAAAATGTCTTTAAATAATTTGAATATATAGTGGAGGCCTGCTCAGAATCAGATGGATCTATGTTTGAATATTACCTTCTCAAACAAGATATTAAAATTATTTTAACCCACTTATATTCTAGTTTTCCATGATAGATTCTAATATGAGCTATTTAACAAAGTAAAACAAAGTCTTCCTAGGGACTTGGAAAGTAACAAATATAATTAACAGGAAATCAACAATGCTGTAGTCAAGGATTCAAACAAATAATTCTTCACTTCTTTGCAATGTCATAAATGGAAGTCAAGTTTATATTTATTTTTAAAATACTAAGATCATAAGAAAACTGTTAAAATTATACCCCTGTTAGAGATATTTATTAATATATGTCAATCTAAATACATTGGTGATCTTTGATTGTACTATCCTAAAGACAAATAAATTGGCAGATTTTCCAACAGGTAGTCCTGTACTAGAAGAGATAAAAATGTTTTTTAGTAACTCCATTTTTATTTTGGTCATTTTCCTGAAAAGGGTCACACAATGCTCTGCAGAGGTGGTCATGTTATGGTTTAGATATTAGTTGTCCGCCAGAAGCTCATATGTGCAACGATGCAAAAATGTTCAGCAGTGAAATGATTAGATTGTGAGAGCTGTAACCTAATCAGTGCTTTAATCCACTGACATGGACTAACTGGATAGTAACTATGGGAAGGCAGATAGTAACTATGGGAATGGCTAGAGGAAACAGGTCACTCAGGGTGTGACTTTGGGGTTTATATTTTGTCTCTGATGGCTGGACCTCTTTGCTTCCTGGTTGCCATGTCCTGAGCCGTTTTCCTCCACCACACCCGTCTACCACAGTGTGCTGGCTTACCTTGGGCCCAAAGCAATTGAATCAGCAGCTGTCTATGGACTGAGACCTCTGAAACCAGGAGCTCCAAATAAACTTTCCATCCTCTAAGTTGTTCTTGCCTGGTATTTTGGTCAATGTGACAAAAATATGACTACCACAGGTCACTCTTTGGGACTGGCTGTCTCTGAGTAATCCCTTCACTCTGACGTGGACATTCTGCGCACCATGTCTAGACATCTGCTTATTCAACTAGAACCCGAGGCTTCTTGGGGCCCATCCCAGTTCTTGTACTCTCAGCTTAGCCCTGGATGAATCACTGCTGATCCTCAGAGACACAGTTTTCAGTTTCTCAAATAGGATGAATATCTGCCAGCGTGTGCATCTTCTGTTCTGCACAGCTCCCAGCGCACAGCAGGAACATCCCCAGGGATTCTGATGAGGTCTGAACAGCTGATGTTGAAGCTCCTCAGAGAAAAGATGCTGTGCCAGTAGATGTAAGACGCTCATTATGATACAATCAAAGATCCTTACAAAATATTGCAAATAAGATAGAATGTATGACTGCCTAGATAAAGGGCATGTTCGGCATAAGCATCACTTCTATGATTATGAAAGTAATACCTCTGAGTTGAACATGGCTGTACATGCCTGAAACCCCAGCTACTTAGGAGGCTGAGGCAGGAAGGTTGCCAAGTTTGAGACCAGCTTCGCAAGACCCTGTCTCTAAGAAAAAAATTGGGAAAGTAAAAAATGAAATAAAAATAATAGAAGACAGTAAAAAAAATCATACTCGTAGAATACTGCAGGGGTTGTCAAACAAGCATCATTGTTTAATTAAATGTATTAATATAAACATTCACAATGTTTTCTTACCCATCTCCTCTAGAAAAGCTCCTAGGCCCCTGTGGGGATTTTGCTGTTGATGGATTAATATGTGTACATATATTACACACCGCTGCACATGCATAAATTGAAATCTACACCTTTTTACCTTTCTCCTGGATCCATGTGGGTACTTGACATTCAGATTCCCACCTTTCTCCCATTTCCCCCCTATTATTCCTCAGTAAGCTGAAATCCTCTTCTTGTCTCATCTTGTACCTTCTGACCATTTCTTCTGTCTGCACGGCTCTGTACACTTGACTCCTACAATGTCAAACCACAAGATTATGGTAGTTAAGGAGTGTGGGCTTTGGAAGCACACAGTTTGGGATCAAGTTCTGAACCTTCTGCTGACTATGGAAACTAACCAAGTTATTTAACTTCCATTTGTCTCTGTATCCTCACCCAGAAAATAAAAATAGTAGTAGTTCTTACCTCATAGGTCTGTTATGATGACTAAAATACATAAAAATGTGTGAATAACTTCCACACCTGACTCACAGACAGTACTCAAAGTTACCTAACACTACCCCATCTTATCAGTTTTAGCAACTATAAATATACATTTATTTTTCACATTCGAACCTCCCCAAGATCAGAATGCTTTATAAAATCAGTGGTGTCTCAAAATCACTCTTAACTTTCAAATGACAGTTTTATTAGGGTCATTGATAATCTTCCAATGACACTTTCTGACAAAAATACCAGCACCCAAGAGTTTTTAAGTTTCCATGAAACATTGATATCTACTCAGATACAACAGCAGTGAAGGGCAGGGAGTTTGAAATCACCTGTGGACCTGCCCTGCCACTACCTGTGCATTTGGGCAAGTTCTATAATCTAAGTCCCTTTATCTTTAAATTGGTAGTAATCGTGGTATCTATCTCATAAAGTTGCATCATCACTGAATTATATAATGAATGAAAAAAAAGTTAGCCAGGTACATAGTAAATACTACTTAATAATAATAATGGTAAAATTTTTTTAGTACTTATTATGTATCAATAATTCTATGCAACAATTTGTATCCTATATTAAATTTATTTAAAACCCCTCAAATCCTATGACAGGATGCCATAATTATCTTCATTTTACAGACAAGGAAACCAAGGAACAGTGGAATGACACAGCATCTGCTAAAGCAGAGAGTCAGAGAGCCATACCTCTAACCCATGCTCTCCAGCTCCACCTGTGCTGCTGCTCTGCCTGAGAGAACAACTTGGAATAGAACTGTTCTCAGGCATGTGCTATGAGCCCTTAAGAGAAACTGTGCTCCTGGTGGGCAGTTCAGTGTCTGATTCCTTGTAGCCCCCTCCACCAGCCTTCCCGCTTACCCTAAGAGCATGTTCAATAAACAGTTGCACAAACTACCCATTGTCTAGTCCACCTGAGCTGACCTTTGTGGAGTTCCGGTAATTCCTCAAAAGGGCCAGTGACTGCAGAGTTTATTAAAACTGGAACTCATAAACTTGGGTCTTTATCCATCAACAAACAAAACAAAAAACCCTAAAGAGAGAGCCCTCTTGCTCCAGGCACCTGAATGCCCATTGTTAAGAAATGTTGAAAAGTTTTCCTTTTGTGGTGAAACTCTAGCTACCCAGCCAGAGCCCCATCCTATACTAGCCCTGCGGGTTCCAGAGGCAGGAGCCGGAATTTGCAGAGAGAAAAATCAGCTTTCCTCTGACTCCTGGCAGAGATCTTGTTCCCCTGGAGAAGGCTGGGCTTCTGATCTTCCACTTCCTGTGTATCCCTTGGGGCAGCACTGGAAAGATGGTACAATGGTGACCTCACCATGTGAAGAGTGCTTTGAGGTTCAGGTCCTGATCTTGGGGGAATATTTTTCCAGGCTGGGTGGAGACCTGGGGCTGACATGGAAAGCTCTAGCACTGAATTCTACCCGGTCAAAACTTGATTTCAGGGCAGGCGAGTCTTGGCTTGAGGGGAAGGTGGTTAAAGAAGGCAGGATATCCACTATCCATTTATGTATGATGTGCCAAAGTGCCTTCTACTGTCATGTATAACTAATTAGAACAAATTTTTTTTAAAAAAAAAGAGGGACAGGATAATATGATGAGAAAGCAGGCCAGACTGAATCAATGGTCAAAGGTTCTTCCCATGTAGGTGGGCCTCACAGTGGCAGATACATAGAGGTTGATGCTTTTTAAATGCACAGACCACCAGCATAAATGAATTCCTATTCATTTATAATTATTTTTCTAACACATTTCTTAACTTTGCTCATGATCCTAAGCAAAAAATCAGCTATAAGTCTTTGGTGGGAGATGTCGGATATATGTTTAATTAGGTGAAAAAGAAAAATACTTTCCCATTTTTACTCAAAAATAAAAGTATATGTTTTCAAAAGGACTATCATATTCTTCATTGTCTTCTTAGTATGGAGAACACAGTGAGTATTCAATAAAATGTTCTTGAATCAGTGTGGAGTAAAACGATTCTCCACCTGGAGGGTTCTACTCTGTTTTGAGCACCAGCATCATCATTACAACAGTAGTCCATATCTCGAGCTCCGAGAGGCATTCGCTGTTTGCCTCTCCCATCCATCTTTAAGCCAGATTTGGCATTTTGTTTGACATGTTTCCCTTTGTATCTGCTGGCCAAAAAAAAAAAAAAAAAAATCTACCTTCAAAAAGCAAAACTGTACTTACCATAATAAGAGCAGTAATTTCCAGGGGTGGTTGAATAGGCAAAACAGGGATTTTTTTTTAGGACAGTAGAAATATGCTTTATAATACCACTTTGGTGGGTACATGATACCAGGCATTTGTTAAAACTCAAGAACTTTAAAACACAAACAGTGAACTTTAATGCATGCACATTTTAAGAGAACAAGGAATCCAGCAAGGAATGCAGAATGTGACAAAACAAACTATCTACATTATAAATGTATGAAATAATTTATCTGCAGAGGGCGAGAGAGAAAGGTGCTGACCTAAGTACTCTGAATGTATGCAGAATCTGTAAGAGGCAGAATAAACTGTATGTAAACCCTGTATTTTTAGCTGAAAAAGATGTTTTCCACTAAGGACAGCTTCACAATTCTGGTGCTAAAAAATATGCATCCTGAGATTGGACAGTTTAATAAATAGATGGCTCCCCATAATTTGAGTGGGAATTGACAGGTAATCAAGAGGAGGAGTGCAGAGGCATCCATGTGGTAATGGATTAGGGTTCATGAGATCAAGTATGAACTGATGTTTAGCTTAACATGGAGAGAGCATCTTGGTTCACTCTGGGTTGCTATAGCAGAATGCTCTAGACTGGGTGTTTTGTAATCAGTAGATTATTGATCCCAGTTATTGTAGAGACTAGAAAATCAAAGATCAAGGTACTGACAGGTGGCAAGGGCTATCCAGTAGAGTCATCACATATGGTAGAAAACAATAGGGAGGGTGAAAGGGGATCCAACTTGCTCTTTTATAACAGAGCCAACTCTACCCACAAGAATAGAACCCTCTTGGCTTGATCATCTCTTATAGCCTCCACATCTTAATATTATTCAAACAGCAATTAAATTTCAACAAGCATTTTCAAGGGGACATTCAAACCATAGCAGATAGTTACACATGGAAATATCTACGTATATGTGTGTGTGTGTAAAGATTAGTGTGTGTGTGTATCTATATCTCTCTATATATATCTATATCTACATCTCTCTCTCTCTCTCTCTCTCTCTCTCTCTCTATATATATATATATATATATATATATATATATATATATATAATCTTCTGGATTTGTCATCTGAGAGGACCCAAAAGCAATGACACCCCAGCAGCAATGAGCATAGTTAGAATCAAATCTTGGTTTCTAATACCACTGTTCTCTTGAATGGGTCAAGAAATATACAAAATGACAGTGGAGTAATTTTTAGTGCCAAAAAGAAAGTTCTAATACAAACACACACAAAACACACAAACACACACATACAAACACAATTAAGGGGTATGTCAGATGGTAACAGATGGCAACTGACAGATCTCTTGAGAGCCAAAACTAAAAGAATTGGAACAACAAAATAAATTATGTAGAACTATATCCCAATATTCCAAAAAATCTCCATGAGTTCATACTGGTATTAATATTAAAGAAACAGATAAATGGGGAAAAGAGACAAATATCCTGTAGAGAACCCAAAATGATTTATGTATTCATCCTCAAGGAACTAGAATTAGTTCTTTGTTCCTTAAGCATGTGTCACAGTGGAGAGTTTCCCAGGTAACATTTGTGGAAAGAAGGGTGTATTAGTCAACTCTCTCATTTTTGTGACCAAAATATCAAACAAGAAAACTTGGAGGAAAAAAGTCTATGTGGAACTTAAGGATTCAGAGGTTTCAGTACATACATAACCCAGAACTCCCAGCAGCCTGACCTCACAGAGTCGGCACCGTCAGGAAGGGCACCAAAACAGCTGCAGCACTGAGGGACGCCCACTGGCCTGGGCTTCTCTGCGTGGACTCCAGCCAAGAGCCCGTCGGCCTCCACCACCACTCTCTGCCTCCTCTTGCCACAGACACCAGAGACTCTTCCCTGGGACACTTCCCCTGCCCTGCTCTGCCCCGGCCTTCCTCCCGGGCTTCTGGGAAACCAGCGATGGCTCCTCATCAATTTCTCTTTCTCACCCATTGTATAATAAAATTGATGTTCCAAAGGCTTTTTTCTTTTGCTTTGTTTTAAGAGGGCAGGTTGAAAAATAGAGGAGATAAAACTTAAAAAGGAAAAACCAAAACCAGAGAGGCCTCAGGGCAAAGGCAGGAGCTCTTTGGGGTTGCTGTGATGGCTCCTCTGACCTTAAGGGTCCACAGGAAGAGAGAGCGAGAGCACACGCTGACCCCTTTTATTGAGGAGAAGCTATTCAAATGAGGCCAGGGGAATGTGAGGGCAATCTGGTGCGACATCTGTCACCCCATTGATCGCCAGGGTTGATTCGGCTGATCTGGCTGGCTAGGCGGGTGTCCCCTTCCTCCCTCACCGCTCTATGTGCGTCCCTCCCGAAGCTGCGTGCTCAGTCGAAGAGGACGACCTTCCCTGAAAGAGGAGGACCGTTCTTTGGTCAAGGGTATACAAGTAGCTGTGCTCCCCTGCTAGAACCTCCAAACAAGCTCTCAGATGAGGCAAGGGGTCAGGTTTCAGGGGGCTGAGTCTATATCTTCATGATGTCCACTGTCAGCAGGTTGACTGACACCTGGGTAGGCCACACCCAATGGCACAGTAAGAGAAGGGGACACACACAAGGCACTTCCATGGAAGATTCTATCCTAAACAGAGCAAGGGATTATATTACAAAGGAACAGGTGAACATAGCTTCACCCATGGGGCTGTAGCAAGACACCCATGCATAAGACACCAACCCTCAGACCCAAAAAGGGTGGGGAAAGTTCTGCCACATTTCTGTAACTGAGCACCTCAACACCCAGCCAGGGAGTGTGACTCAGTCACGTGTAAGGTTGGTCTCCCTCAGGTTTCATTTCCCATGATAGAAACAGCAGCCAGATGGGAGTCTGTGGCAGGGTAACTTCACTGGTGTAGAGAATGCTGCTGCTGTGCCTCTCCATCCCCACCCCCTCAGCCAGTGATGTCACAATGTTACATGTGCACACACCGAGTTTGATACCATAGAATCAACTTGGGGTTTTCTTTTACGCTATTCTCTTACATCTTGTAGGAAACAAGAGTGGCACTAGCTTTTCTAATTGTCCTGGATTTGCTTTACCAGAGATCTTTCTGTCTTCATCAAGATCTGAGTAAAATCCAATCTGCTACAGGTCAACCCCAAGGACTCCCCTCTCAGAGGCACATCTGAGTGGGGACCAACTGCACAAGAGTGCAGTCAGGCCATGAGGCACTACCCATAGGGATGAGACATTTTTTAGTTTAAGAGTGCTTCCTCAGCATGCTCCAGGATGCGGTCACTTCACAGCAGTCCGCGTGCACGCGCGCGCGCACACACACACACACACACACACACACACACATATAAGTATATATGTCCAGCATGGAACAATACCCTATGGCTGGGTTTGAATTAACTTGATGATGTCTTAGGCCCAGATACCCAACAAGAAACAGAGGAGGAATTGTTGATACAGGCATCATGGTTTCAGTGGTCTCTGTCCATACACTGCTGACTCCATTGCTCTGGGCCCAAGGTGAGGCATCCCGTCAAGGGGCACGGTTCCAACAGAGAAAAGCTTCTCTCCTCGGGGCAGCAAAGAGGCAGAGACACAGGCAGAGTGAGAAGGTGGGTGGGCCAATGGTTCCAGGGATGAAGAGCACTTCCAGGACATGACCCCAGTGAGCCACTGCCAGGAGTAACAAGCCATGTCCCACCTGCCTATGTAAGGGTCCGGCGAAACGTCAAAGACCACAAGAGACTGTCTTATGCAACAGCAGAAGGGAGGGTTTATTTGGAGACCAGCATGCTAGGGCCCAGAGCTCTCTATAGCAAAGAGAGATAGAGCCCTGAGAACAGCTTAAGCAGAGCTTATATATTTTCCTTGGAGAGTGCAGGGAGAGAAGTTACATTTTGTAGTTTGGCAGTTGGGGACAGCTCATTCTGGGAACAAGATTAGCAAACAGTTCACAGTTGGGGACAGCACATCCTGGGAACAAGATTAGCAAACAGTGTTTTGTTAAGCATATAGAAAAACGGAGTGACAAGTACCTATTTTATTAACCTTTCATTTTCCACTTCTTCTGGTTACTTTTAATCATAAAAGTGATCATTGGGAGGTGTCACATTTTATGTCTGTTAGTGGGGTATATTGTTGTCTGATTACCATAAGTTTGATTTGTCCAATTTGGGCCTGGAGAAAGGAAACTACACGGTTGAGCAAACAGGGTCCTAGAGTTAGCAACAATATAAGAATTATTAAAGGACCGGCCAGGGCTGATAAAAGCGTAGTTAACCAGGGGGACTGTGTGAACCAAGACTCATACCACCCTTTTTGGGTTTCTCTCTCTCTCTCTGACGCTCTTCAAGGCGTCTTCTTAGTTTACTCATAGATTTTTTTACAACTCCAGTATGGTCAGCATAAAAACAACATTCTTCCCTCAATGCAGCACAAAGGCCCTCTTCTCTCATGAAGAGGAGGTCCAACCCTCGCCTGTTCTGTAAAACAACTTCAGAGAGAGAGGTTAAAGATTCCTGCAAAGCTGTGATGGAGGTTTCTAATATCTTTAAGTTTTGGTCCACTGCTGTTTCTAATTGGGTCATTTGTTGTGTCCCACAGACCAGGGCAGTGATCCCTGTGCCCACCCCTGCAGCAATTCCCATTCCTAATAAGATGGCTAAAGTGAGGGATACAGGTTCCCAGTGGAACCGGGTTGTATGTCCCCTTATTTGATCTTTAAATGAACCTGCGTCACGATAGAGCACTCTGGGAAACATCTGTACTATTATACAATTAATCACATCTGTTGACCATTTTATGAAAACATAAACAATGTTTAAGTATATAGAATTATACTGTTGTAGGGACGGACAAGGCAAGGCACCTAAGATAGCACCGAAGACAGGGAAACAGTCCTATTTGGTTGCAGCCGGATTCAGAGGGCACTGCTTCTGTTGTAATCAATTAATCCCCTGAACCCCAAGTTTAGGTAGTTTCAGAATTTTGTACTCAACATGTAAGGGAAGGGATTCAGAAGTTCACAGTCTGCAGAAGTTTACAAAAAGCAGTTTTTGTTTCTGTTTTTTCCTCTGTTCTGGGCAAGTTAACTTTTTAAGGACACCTGGGAGGGGGAGAACTTTTTTTTTTTTTTTCTTGCCAGCTGTTACCATGCAGCCCAGTTGATAACTTTTTTATCTTAGAAATGTAGCCATCTCTGTGAAGCCCCAGCTCAAGGCCAGAGGCCTTGTTCACATATTTTGTGAAAAACTAGTAAGGGGGTGTCTAGCTTAGGAGTGCTGATTTTTCCAGCCAGTGGCCAAGTAGAACAGGGCAACATGAAAAGAGGAAGTTTATCTATACTGAACTCTTTTATAGGGACTCTTTTGCTGAAAGTCCTAAATTCAGCCATGGTGAAGACTTCTGGAGAAGGTCAGTTAAGACTTTTCTGTGGGCCTGGTACAGAGGGGGAGGACGGGGAAGGCGGTGCTGAGAGCAGCTCCATGGATTTGAGAATGAGGAAGGATAGATGTAAAAGAATAATGGGAAAGGGGTTTGGGATTTTCCTAGCAACAAAAACTTGAGTAGTAGAACAGGTAGAGCAGAGGGGAAGACTGGAGTGAGTATCCCAAAAAGCCTGTGAGGGACTTTAAATATTTAGTAACCTGTTTTTAGTGATGACAAAGCAACTTTAAAGGCCATTTTCATTACATCTTGGATAGGGGTCTGAGGGCTCTCCTCAGCTGGTTTGAGCATTGGGTTAGCTGGTAAGAGGACCTGGTGGGGCCCGGTGTGGGCACTGGCAGGAGAAGAGAGGAGTGAATGGGTGGAGAGATACCTCAGTACTTGTTACTTCAGCAAGGGGGCAATGGTCTGAGAACCGGCGGAGGTTTGGGTTCCATCAGGTAGCCCCTGTATGTTTACATCCTTATGACTTACAGGAGAAGTCGGTTTCTCCCCCACACAGCCGTGACTGTTTGTGGCTTTGATAGTCCGCCGGGCAAACATAGTTATCTAGGTTAGCCAACCTACATCTGGCTCGCGTGTCCCTACATCCATAATGTTTGTTTCTATTATCTATGGTACATAAGGGATTTAATGGAATTTTAGTGGGATCTTCTTCATCAGGGATACCCAATAGGAAAGACCTATAGCCAGCTGACAAATGTCTGGGTGGAGAGATGGCCACCAGGTCCCTAAGGGGGCTGTATGTGAGATAGATCATACTTTTTGTCTAGTAGGATTTGTGATTAGCCATCGCTGCTGTACGGGCTGATGAGGGTTAGGACTACTGGTGGTCAAGGGGAGAGTCCATAGTCTTATCCACATGGCAAATACGCAATTTGAGAGGGTTACCAGTCTTTTCCAATTTCCAGCCAGAGTCTGGACAGGGCGCAGGCTTGAGATGAGAGGCATGGATCCAGGAAGTGATTCCGTCTACCTTTACCACTGTAGGTGTTATAAGTAGCACCTGGTATGGTCCTTTCCAGCGGGGTTCTAGGGATGACACCTGATGTCGTCTTACGTAGATGAAGTTTCCCACTTGATATCGGTGTGGCGTCCCTTCGTCCCCAGGTTGGTAGGCAGTGGCCAGCTGTTTCCACAGGTATCACTGAGTTTTTTTTTAAAAAAGCTTTAAGTCTGTCAAGTAAGGGGGTGTGGAAGGAATTGTTAGGTCTTAGAGTTGGGGTTAGGTCCCTTACCGGAGGAGGGGCACCATAGAGAATTTCATAGGGGGTGAGGTTACACAAAGAAACAGAGGGAGTATTTCTTGTATGAAACAGTGTATAAGGCAGGAGCATAGTCCAATCTTTTATGCCAGTCTCTAAGCTTAATTTCGTTAAGGTCTCTTTAATGGTTCTATTTATTTTTTCTATCTGTCCTGAGCTCTGGGGTCTATAAGCATGATGTAACTTTTAATTAATCCCCAGGGTCCTGGCTAGCCCCTGACTTACCTGGGCCATGAACGCCGGTCCATTATCAGACCCTATTACCTTAGGCAGGCCGTATCTTGGAAAAATATCTTCCAGGATCTTCTTGACCACCATTTGTGCCGTTTTTTTTTTTTTTTTTTTTTTTAATTTTTTGGGGGGAAGGCTTCAATCCATCCTGAAAATGTATCTACAAAGATTAGGAGATATTTAAGTCCATACCTTGCTGGCTTAATTTCAGTAAAGTCCATTTCCCAAAATTGTCCTGGTCTGGTTCCTTGAAGGCGCCTTCCTGCAGGAAGCTTGGAAGGGTAAACATTAACCAATCGATAGATCCGACAGGCTTTTGTTACCTGTTCAGCTATTTCCTTTCGCTGTGAGCCGGTTAGTGGAAAACTCTGTTCTTGATACTTCAGGAGTGCCTGCAATTTCTTTGAACCAAGGTGAGTGAGTTGATGTACATTTTTAATGTAGTGTAAGGCTTTTTGAAATTGCAGGCGGGGCTCAGTAAAGTCGAGGAGTTCAGTGTCTGTGTCCTTATGTTCCCCTGGTGTGGAAAGTGTTAACATGGTTACTCCGTTTAGGGCTGCCAATTTAGCCTCTTCATTTGCCCTCTTGTTAGATGGGGGTGGTGTCTGCACAACGGTTTGTTTTCTGGGCTCAGTGAGCCATTGTTTATCACCCCTAAGGGAATAGTTTAGGAAGATTACTTCTTGCTGGCAAATTTGGGCCTTTTTGGCAGAAGCTCTATACCCGAGTTGAGCAAGCTCGGATAATAGTGCTTGGGTCCCAGACTCACAGTTTTCCTTGGTATCGGCTGCCAGTAGCAGGTCATCCACATATTGAAGCAGGGTGACTTCGGGGTGCATAGTTCTGAAGTTGTTGAGATCTCTGTGGAGGGCTTCATCAAAGAGAGTGGGGGAGTTTTTGAACCCCTGTGGGAGTCTGGTCCAAGTTAGTTGACCAGACGTTCTGGTTTCTGGGTTTACCCATTTGAAAGCAAACAGCAACTGACTATCTTTGTGCAGAGGCAAGCAAAAGAAAGCATCTTTTAAGTCCAGAACAGTATATCATTTTCGCTCAGGGTTTAGGGTGCTAAGCAGATTGTATGGATTAGGTACTGTGGGGTGAATGTCCTGCACTCTGTTGTTGGTCTCTCTTAGGTCTTGAATGGGGCGATAGTCCCCGGTTCCTGGCTTTTTTACTGGTAGCAGGGGAGTGTTCCAGGCTGATTGACAGGGCCTTAGGACCCCTAAGGCCAGATATTTCTGAATATGGGGCCTTATCTCATTTTTAGTTTTTGTTTTTTGCTCAGAGGATATTGGTTAATATTAATTGGGGAGGCTGAGGTTTTTAACTCCACTGTTATTGGAGGTTGTTTTATGGCTAGGCCTAATTTAGCAGTTTCTGCCCAGGCATCTGGGTAATCTGTTATCCATTTCTGGGATAGCTTGCCTGTTTGATCAGTCTTGGGAGGTGTGAAGAGTTGATGTTCATCTTCTACTGACATAGTTAAAGCCATGACTATAGGAGTTTTTACTGAAGGATTTAGAAATTTCATTTGGGGGCCTTCAGGGTTAAAAGTTATTCTGGCCCAGAGCTTGGTGAGCAGATTTTGCCCATCAATGGGACTGGGCATTCTGGGATCACTAGGAAGGAGAGATGGATTTTTCCTTTCCCCAGGTCCATGGTCCTCTTAGTTGTCTAAGCCCGATATTACTGCCGTTAGTCCCTTGAACTGGAGACCTTTTAGTTGATAGAGGGCCCAATGGGGCCTTAAGGGCTGAGTATATTGCCCCTGTATCCACTTCAAAGTTTACTGGGGTCCCCTCCACTTTAAAAGTTACCCTGAGCTCAGGGAGGGGATCCGAGCCCCAACTCTCCTAGTCATCCTCCAGAGTTAGAATGGCTGGCTGGCGTGGCTGTTTTTTTTTAGGGCACTCTTTGGTCCAGTGTCCTTTTTCTCTACAGTAGGCACATTGATCTGAAGCCAGAGGTGGCTTCTGGCGTGGGCCCAGGTATCCCTTTCTGTCTCCCTATCTCTTAACTTTTGGCCTATTTGTTGTTGTAACCAGGACCTTAGTCAATGCCTCAGTCTGTCTTTTGCTTCTTTCATCCTCCCTTTGCTCCCTTTCTTTCTCCCTCCTTTGTTCCTTCTCTTCCTCAGTTTCTCTCTTATAGTATACCTTCTCGGCTTCTCTGACTAAATCTCTCAAAGTCATATCTTGTAATCCATCTAAGCATTGTAATTTTCTTTTAATATGCAGGGCAGCTTGCCCAATAAAGGCCATCATAACAGATGCCTTTTGATCCTCTGCCTGAGGATCAAAAGGAGTATATTTCCTATATGCCTCCATAATTTTTTCCAGAAACATAGAGGGAGATTCATTAGGCCCTTGAATAATCTATCTTACCTTGGCCAAATTAGCTGGCCATCTAGCGGCTGTTTGGAGACCCGCTATTAGAGCCCGGTGATAAGTGGACAGATGCTCCCTACCTTTAAAGGTGTTGGGGTCCCAGTTGGGTCGGTTCAAGGGGAAGTTGTGTCGGTCGCCCATCTGGTCCAAGGATATTTTTTTCTAGCTTCCAGGAGGATTCTCTCTCATTTCTCTGTCATGAAGAGAGTCCCTAGGAGTTGTTGGCAGTCATCCCAAGTAGGCTGGTGTGAAAACGTCGGCGGGTTCTTTGAGTTCTTTTAGCTGGGCCAGTTTCTTCCGGGGAGGAGGGGCTGTGTGTGCCATGGGGGAGTCATCTGGAGGGCACTGGGCCAGCTCAGCTTCCTCCAATGGTGGAGAGGCTGAGTCAGCAGCAGGGGAATCACTTAGAGGGTGTTGGGGGTTGGGGGATGAGGGCAGGGGATAAGGAGGGGGAGGAGAGTCCAGTAGAGTCAAATCTTGAGATTTAGGGAGAACAGAGGGTGGAGGAGGAGGAGGAGTAGAGGGTTTGAGAGACAGAATCCTGGGGGAAGGAGTAGGAGTGGGGGCAGGGACAAGGAAAGGTTTCACCCATGGAGGAGGAGATTTGCAGAGGTCTTGTCAAGTTAAGATATACGGCTGTTGATCTGGATGGCTATGTGGTCCCGGCTGAAAGACAAAGACAATATCTCTGACTTTTCAAATTAGTGGGAAGTAGAAAGATCCTTCTGGGGGCCATCCGACTCCAAAGGTGGGCCATTCTGAGGCACAAAGAGTCTGCCAGGTCCGGTGTTTTACTGAAAAAGAAAGATTTTAAGCCCTTAAGCAGACTTCAGTCCAGTGATCAAGGGTCAGGGACAGAGGCGTGGAATGGCTCTGTCCTATAATGAAAGTTACTTGAACAAAGACAGGGACAATACAAACGTGACACAAACACGGACACACACAGTAAACGTGTAACACAAGTTCAGAGGCAAAGATTAAAAACAGACAGTGAATTCAACCTGAGAGAAAGAATTGCCGGCAAGACCAGACGGGTTGGCAGCAGAATATACCAGATGAGGGCACTTCCGTCCCTCCCAGATGAGAGCACCTTCATCTCTCCCAGAGTCTCTCAAGGTGTCCCTTGAAAGACGTGGCCTGTAGCTTCAGGGACATGTCTGTCCACCACCACCAGGGGAGCTCACGCTCTCCGCTGACAACCACACTCTGCCAACCCAAACCAAAAAATGAGAAGGCTCTGAGAGCTCACGCTCTCTGCTGAGCCAAAAACCAGACTCTGAGCGATCGCAAAGGAAAAACAAGGAGGAGAAGAAGGAGGAGGAGAAGAAGAAGAAAAGGCGCCTTACTTACCCCCCTAAAGGAGTCTTGTTGAGGTCTCCCTGTCTGGCGATGCGCAGTTCCCAGCCAACGCACCAAATGTAAGGGTCCGGCGAAACGTCGGAGGAAGAGACCACAAGAGACTGTCTTATGCAACAGCAGAAGGGAGGGTTTATTTGGAGACCAGCATGCTAGGGCCCAGAGCTCTCTATAGCAAAGAGAGATAGAGCCCTGAGAACAGCTTAAGCAGAGCTTATATACTTTCCTTGGAGAGGGCAGGGAGAGAAGTTACATTTTGTAGTTTGGCAGTTGGGGACAGCTCATTCTGGGAACAAGATTAGCAAACAGTTCACAGTTGGGGACAGCACATCCTGGGAACAAGATTAGCAAACAGTGTTTTTTGTTAAGCATATAGAAAAACGGAGTGACAAGTACCTATTTTATTAACCTTTCACCTAGAGTAACCAGCAAGTCAGTCCATTCACGCTAGGATGGGCTGAAGGTTCCAGCTCTCCCAATCCAACCATTTCCCTTCTGAATAGCCCTGCACTAGCGCAGGAGCCTATGGGGGAGAGAGGCACCTCACTTACAAACCATGACAGGCTCTAATCCTCTCTCCTTGGGACTCCAAGGCAGGAGGATCACACGCACAAACCCAACCTGAGCAACTGAGCGAGACCATGTCTGAAAAAAAAAAAAAGTGAGTGGTAGAGGACTTGCCTGACATACCCAGGGCCCTGACTTCAATGGCCAACTGGCCAACACATCACAAAACAAACAGGAAGCAGGGCTTGAGAGAGTGAGTCCAAACCTTCTGCTTCTCCCATCAAGTGAGCATACAGCAACAAGGCGCTTTGACCTTGCACTTGCCAGTCTCCAGAACTGTGGGAAGTCGATTTCTATGGATAATAAATGACACAGTCTAAGGGACCTCGTTACAGTGGCAGGAAGGGACCTGGGTGTCTGGGAAGGCCTCCATTTCTTCCCAATACGGGATGGACACATTTGCTGATTCTAGGATTCTGGGCTTCCATATTTTATCCTTTCTCTTGTTGAACATATCAATCCACTGCCTTTGGTGATGCAGGGTTTCTGTAGTGAAATCTGCTGAGAACCTTGAGGGGAAAGGACGATAAACAATAATTCCTCCCTCTGAGCCCCTTAGGTGTTCACACCAAGCCCTGAAGGGTCTTAGGGGACAGAGCCTTTTGTTTTAGCATCAACGTGTGTGAAGCGCTACTATCCCTTTGACACCAGTCATTCTGAGTTGGAAGAAATAGGAATTGAATGGTTGCAGTGTAGATCGGATGAGGCCTTTAAAAGCCCAAAGTTATAATGGGTTTTCATCAGAGTCCAAATGAAAAGATCATTGAAATATCCCACAAGTTTTAATGTCTATGCGTATAACTATCATTTTCCATAACCCCCTGAATCAAAAATCTTCAGGGGTCCTTTCTTATTCTTTTTTTTTAAATTTATATATAACAGCGGAATGCATTACAACTCTTATTACATATATAGAGCTCAATTTTTCATATCTCTGGCTGTATACATAGTATACTCACACCAAAACCTTTCTTATTCTTATTATAAAAGTTGAAAAGGTTCTGGAGGCCCCAGAGTGAGATGACCACTGGGGGCCATCTGTTGCTCTGACCTCACAAGGAGCCACTGTCATGTGCTCTCAAACACTGGCCATATAAGAGGGGGCCTGCAGCTGGGTTTTTCGTCCATAAGTACAGGAAGCTCTTGGTGGTGACCTGTCGGACTCCCAGATAGTTAGTGCGTTTGGTGGTTGGTGGCTGGTGGTTGCGGTGTTTTGCTGTTTTTTGTTTTTTGATTTTTTTTTGGGGGGGGCATTTGTTTGTTTTGTCTTCTTTTGGTTGTTGATTTTGTTCTTTTGGATTTTTTTTTTTTAGCTAGTGTCCTTAGTTGGTGTTCCAGCTTTAGGATGCAGAGTCAGAGTAGTGAGAATAGTGTAGGGTCACAGGAGCCCAGCTCCTGCTACGAGTCGGCCCTCACTGACCATTACCAGGTGGTGAGGGAGCTTGGGGAGGGGGGCTTCAGCCGTGTGTTACTGGCCCGCCATCTCCTCACCGGGGCAGAGGTGGCAGTGAAAGTGGTGTACAAGACACAGAGGAAAGTGCCCGTCCTCTCCGAACCAGAGAGGTTGATGGCCCTGGATCACCTCAACGTGATCCAGCTCTTCCAGGTCATGGAGAGCCCGAGCACCGTCTACATGGTCATGGAGCACGCAGATGGGGGAGACCTGTGGCGCTACATCCTGGAAGTCGGTGGCCTGCAGGAGGATCAGGCCTGCCCGGTGTTCAGGCAGATCGTGCGCGCCGTGCGCCACTGCCACGACAGGGGCATCGTGCACCTGGACCTGAAGCCCGACAACGTGGTGGTGGACATCAGGGCCCGCAGCCTCAAGCTCATCGACTTCGGCCTGGGAGCCACCTTCACGCCTGGGCAGAAGCTCAATGGCTTCTGGGGCACTGTCCCATACCGTGCCCCTGAAATCGTGCAGCATCAAGAATAGGAGGGTCCCCCTGCGGACGTCTGGAGCCTAGGGGTCACCCTGTTTCTCATGCTCACTAGGAGACGCCCACTTAAGGCCAGGGCTGCCAAGCGCCTGCAGGACGTCCTCATGGAGGCCAGATACTACCTTCCCAGGTACCTTTCCCAGGACGCCTGCAGCCTCATCCAGCAGATGCTGAGGCTGGACCCCAGGCAGAGGGCCACCCTGGAGCAGGTAATGGAGTATCCATGGCTGAGCCAGGGCAGGGAACCCTTGCCGAGTCCTCGCAGAGACCCACACCCCAGACACCCAGACCCTGCCATCATGACCATCATGTTCGACATGGGTTACGACCCCTACCACGCCTGGGTGTCCCTGGACCAGCGAAAATACGACGAGGCCATGGCCACCTATCTTATCCTCCAGCACCAGAGAACCCAGGCGATGGCGGGGTGGGCGCTCCAGGCGAGGCCTGTGCGCAGAAGGGTGGTGAGGCCTCGCCCAGGCCCCAGGGATGCCCCCGGCCTGCGCCCCAGCAGGTGGTGCGCTAGCGAGCCTGCCCATCCAGTGCCCTGGGAGCACCAGCCGCCAGAGGAGGCCAGGCAGGCAGGGCACAGGGGCGCGGTCAGTGCCAGTGTGCCCGCCATCCCTCTGCGCTTCTTCCACGTGGGCACAGCCCCTCCCAGCCCAGCCTCCCGGGGTGACCCTGTGCCCCGTGGGCCCCAAGACCCCAGGCCCCGCCCATGGAGGGTCCTCTGCGGGTGTGTGGCAGAAGGCCCCAGCTCCTCCCAGGGGTCCTCAGGCCAATCCGCTGACAGCCTCCGGCAACTCTGCTGCTGCTTGCCCTGCTTCCGTGGACCCAGCTCCAGAGCGGCACCGGTGCAGGGAGGCCACGGGAGCCCTAGGTCCCAAAACAGAGTGGCCCCAGTGGACGCGCCCTGAGGAGGCACACGACCAAGGGACAGCTAGAAGACCCCGATCTCCGAGCAGCCTGACCTCAGAGTCGGCACCCGTCAGGAAGGGCACCGAAATAGCTGCAGCACTGAGGGACGCCCACTGGCCTGGGCTTCCCCACGCGGACTCCAACCAAGAGCCCGTCGGCCTCCACCACCACTCTCTGCCCCCACCTGCCACAGACACTAGAGACTCTTCCCTGGGACACTTCCCCTGCCCTGCTCTGCCCCAGCCTTCCTCCTGGGCTTCTGGGAAACCAGCGATGGTTCCTCATCAATTTCTGTTTCTCACACATTATATAATAAAATTGATGTTCCAAAGGCTTTTTTTTTTTTTTTTTTTGCTTTAAGATGGCACGTTTAAAAATAGAGGAGAAAATTTGAAAAGGAAAAACCAAAACCAGAGAGAGCCCTCAAAGCAAAAGCAGGAGCCCAGCAGCCTCCCATCCACGGCCTGGACCACTGGGCCTCCCTCTGCCATTCAGTGTGGTAGAGGCTCAGGGACCTGTCAGTGTAGATGGGGACTCACGTGCCTTGACCTCGTGTAGACAGAGATTCTCTCCTTGAGCCACTGTAGACTCGATTCTGTTTTAGCAGATTGCTTTGGCCACAAAGAATCCCTTTCCTGCTCTTCAGGCCCTCTCTGAAGGGTGGTTGGCAGGTGTTAAGAGGACTCCAAAGTGTCGTGTGGCATCACTTCCATAATCCATGGGCAGGGAAGCCAGAGGTGGGCCTGCCTGCAGCAGTGGCTGGGAATGGCAGCAGTGGCTGGGTGTGGTGAGCCGTTTCTTCGGACTGTGGTCACCATTACAAGATGGCGCTGGCTCCGCTGTGGTCTGTGACAAACAACTCCTTATTTGGGAGAGTTGGCACGTGATTTTTTAACACCCTATGAGAAAGCTCCACGTAGCAGCTTCGCATTGGGGCTTGGGATGCTTTATTAAGGCTGGGAGGGGCGTCCGAGAGGGAGAAGAAAAAACATCAGGGGCCTGAATAAACGGCTGAAAGAAGATTCCTGTTGTTGCGTCTTCCTTGCGGGCAAGGGGTCGCGACAAGTGGTGCCGAAACCCGGGAACCAGAACTTTCAGCCGTCAGGGGTGGTGCACCGGTTAGTCCCAGGTAAGTGGGATCCGCGACCAAAGCGGGGATAGTCCCAGTAAGTGGGATCCGCGATCAAAGCGGGGTCAGCTCCTCTACAAAGAAAGAGAGAGCTTTATATTTTATTGCAGCTGCACTGTGTACTTTCACTTTTGTTTTCTGTGTTTCTTTTGTTGCTGTCATGGGTGCCGCATCTTCAAGTCCGCTTCTTCTGGCCCTAGACGGCCTGTTACGTTCCAAGGGCCTGGAAGTGAAACATAGTACTTTACAAAGATTTTTACAGAAGATGGATATTGCTGCACCATGGTTTGCATTTTCGGGCAGTCTTACTATACCTAGTTGGGATAAATTAGGCAAAGATCTTGACTTTGCTTCTGAGCAGGGCATATTAGAGGGCGGGGTGATACCCCTTTGGAAAATGGTCCGTAGTTGCCTCACAGATGGCAGATGTCAGGAAGCACTTACTAAAGGACAGGAAGTTCTAGAACAATTACATGAGGAGAAATCGGAGACGGCAGGAAGTGAGGTATCTCGGGAGGATGGAAGTGTGCGGAGCGTGAAACAGGGGAAGAGACGATTGTATCCAGATCTCAGTGCGCTGCGCACACCCCCATGTGAAAGTGGGTCAGAGGAAGAGGAGGATGAGGAGGAGGAGCTTGGGAGGCTGTCTCGCCAGCTAGGGAGTCTAGCTATAGGAGAAGGGAACAAAAATAAACAGGAGCTCAAGAAATGTGATCCTCCGGATCCACCGCCGTATGGCGGGGGTGTTTCGGGGAGAGCTTTCCATGCTCAAACATGGAGGGCTGTTAACGCTGAGATGGGTCTTGCTTATCCAGTTTTTCAGGATGATAATAGGGGAAGATTCCATGAGCCTTTAGATTTCAAAATTGTGAAGACTCTGGCGGAGTCTGTGCGCACTTATGGGGTGGATGCCGCCTTCACACTAACTCAGGTGGAGAGTCTGTCTAGATACTGTATGACTCCCTCTGATTGGGCTAGCCTTGTTCGGGCTTGTGTTTCCCCAGGTAAATATTTGGACTGGAGAGCATTTGTGCTAGAGGGCGCAATAGAGCAGGCCGCCCAAAACCATGCGGCGGGACACCCTCATTGGGATAAGGACATGCTTTTGGGGCAAGGTAGATTTGCTAATTAACAGACGGGATTCCCTCTTGAGGTATATGATCAAATTAATAACATTTGCATTCGGGCATGGAAGTCACTTCCAAATAGAGGAGAGGTATCTGGTAATTTGACTAAGATTATACAAGGCCCTACAGAACCCTTTTCAGACTTTGTAGCAAGGATGGTGGACGCCGCTGGAAAGATTTTTGGGGATCCTGATAGAGCCATGCCCCTTGTCAAGCAATTGGTCTTTGAGCAATGCACCAAGGAATGTAAAGCAGCAATCGCTCCTTATAAGAACAAAGGCATAGAAGCATGGATGAAGGTGTGTAGAGAGATTGGAGGACCTTTAACTAATGCAGGTCTTGCAGCTGCTGTCCTTCGGATTGCAAAAGGGGGCGGTCCTGCCGCCGGAACATGCTTCCATTGTGGTCAACCCGGTCATGTTAGACGTGAATGTCCCAAAAAAGACAATTCCAAAAAAGACAATTTTACTGGACCTTCTCACGGTGGCCTTTCCAATGGCCTTCGTCTACCGGGGTTGTGTCCAAGATGCAAAAAGGGGAAGCATTGGGCAAGAGAGTGTAGATCAGTGAGGGACATCCATGGACAGCCTATTTCAGCTGGGCCAAAAAACGGCCGACGGGGCCCTCGACCCCAGGGCCCACAAATATATGGGGCAGTGGAGAATGTCACACCCGAACCCGAGACATGGCCATCTCTACGCCATCCCATGAAACGCGGAGAGCCACTACAGGTGCTGCGGGATTGGACCTCTGTTCCACCTCCAGACTCGTATTAACACCTAAGATGGGAGTCCAATTGGTGGAAACTGAGTTTACAGGGCCTCTACCACCTGGCGCTGTAGGTTTGCTAATTGGACATGCATCCTCTATTTTACAAGGTCTTCATGTTTTCCCCGGAGTCATAAGTCCTGATACTGTAGGGATAATAAAGGTTATGGTGGAAGCTCCAAGGGGCATTGTGTCCATCTCCCCAGGGGATCGGATTGCTCAATTGCTAATTTTGCCTAGCTTACATAATCACTTCCCTGCTGATTCAAGGTCACGGACAGGGAATGAGATTGGTACCACCGGAGGGAATTGTGCCTATTTGTCACTAGATATGAGCAATCGCCCCACTTTGGAATTAAGCATAGAAGGTAAATCTATTGTGGGATTACTGGATACCGGAGCAGACCGTAGTATTATAGCACTTAGGGACTGGTCTAAGGGATGGCCAGTGCAGACTTCTGATCAATCCTTGAGAGGACTTGGATATGCCCAGGCCCCTCAGATCAGCTGTAGACATCTAGTCTGGAAGGATCCAGAAGGACATAATGGTACCTTTCAGCCTTATGTACTTGATTTACCTATCTCTCTATGGGGCCGTGATCTGATGAAAGACATGGGGTTCACTCTTAGTAATGACTATTCCCCAGTGTCTCAACGGATTATGCAAAATATGGGGTATAGGCCAGGTCTAGGACTAGGAAAACATTTACAGGGACGTAAGCATCCTGTACAAGGTCATCAAAAGCTTGACAGATTTGGTCTGGGTTTTTCCTAGGGGCCGCTGGGGCTCAAATACCCATAACATGGCTCACCGAGGAGCCTGTTTGGGTGCCTCAGTGGCCTCTTCCCTCGGTTAAATTGGCAGCAGCTCATGCTCTAGTTAAAGAACAACTTGACTTGGGTCACATCCAGCCTTCTACTTCTCCATGGAATACTCCCATATTTGTCATTAAGAAAAAATCAGGGAAGTGGCGCCTACTGCATGATCTACGAGCAGTTAATGCTCAAATGCAACTTATGGGGCCCATTCAAAGAGGGCTGCCTCTGCTCTCCTCGGTTCCTCAGGGTTGGCACATTATTGTTATTGACATTAAAGACTGTTTCTTTTCTATTCCTTTGCATCCTAAAGACTCGCAGCGTTTTGCCTTCACCCTTCCCTCGTGTAACCACGAGGAACCAGATCAAAGGTTTGAGTGGGTAGTGTTGCCGCAGGGAATGGCTAATAGTCCCACGATGTGTCAGATGTATGTGGGGAAGACACTCGCACCTCTCAGACAAAAGTATTCCTCCATCAAGATCATTCATTATATGGATGATGTATTATTGGCTGCTAAATCAGAGCAGACAGTTCATGAGGCCTATAAAGACCTAGTGAAGTTGTTAGCTCAATATGGACTGCATATCGCACCTGAAAAGATTCAAACAGGGGATTCTATTAAGTATTTGGGAGCAACAATTGGGTGTGACAAATTACGACCACAGAAAATCACCATACGAGCTCAGGATCTCCAAACTCTAAATGATTTTCAAAAACTGCTGGGAGATATTAATTGGATACGAGGATATTTACATATTTCTAATGTTATGCTACAGCCTTTGTATGCTACTCTTAGGGGTGATCCAGATCTTACTTCCCCTCGTAGCCTCACCAAAGAGGCTAGAGCGGCCCTTATGACAGTAGAAGAAGCTATACAACATGCTACTTTATGCAGGCTCCAGAGTGATAAACCTTTCCAGTTATGTGTGCTTGCCACTATGCGGCAGCCTACTGGAGTACTGTGGCAAGATGGACCTTTGCTATGGATTCACCCACATGTATCCCCAGGAAAATCCTTAGAATATTATCCTGATGCTGTTGCAGCATTAGCACTTAAAGGGATTCAACAAAGCATTCAATTTTTCGGACAATCACCTTCTTCTCTTATTATACCCTACACTAAAGCTCAACTTAGTGTCTTGTGTGCTACTCTAGATAACTGGGCTATTCTATGTTGCTCGTTTCAAGGGGATATTGATAATCATTACCCTTCTCATCCGTTACTCCATTTTGTTAAAGAACATCCTATCATTTTCCCTAAAGTAACTTCATCCAGTCCCATTCCGGGGGCTGTTAACATTTTTACTGATGGTTCCAAGTCTGGAATGGGAGCTTATGTAATTAATGATTCTCCCCCTGTCCAGCATCAATTTGCTCCTGGAAATCCACAATGGGTAGAACTACAAATTGTTATTGAGGTTTTTAAACAGTGTTCTTTTCCTTTTAATCTCATTTCGGACTCCATCTATGTGGTGCAAGCACTACAAATCCTGGAGGCTGTGGGAGCTATTAGTGATGCCCGTAATGTATCTGCTTACTTTAATCAGCTTCAACAGCTTATCCGTGGCCGCACTGCTCCTTTTTATCCAGTGCACATCCGGGCTCACACCTCTCTTCCTGGTCCGTTATCGCAGGGTAATGCCTGTGCGGACTCAGCCACTAGAGGTCAGTTGATCTGTTTGGCTTCCTCCTTAGAGGAGGCTAAATTGTTTCACCAAAATTTTCATGTTAATGCTTTAACACTGCGCAGGCGTTTTTCTATTTCAAGAGCAGATGCTCGGCAGATAGTATTACACTGTCCCCATTGTGTCACATTTCTTCATCCCCCTACTTATGGAGTGAACCCACGGGGATTGAAGCCATTGGTTGTCTGGCAAATGGATGTGACACACATACCTGACTTTGGTAGCCTCAAGTATGTCCATGTTTCTGTTGATACGTACTCTGGAATTATTCATGCTTCTGCTTTATCGGGAGAAAAGGCACGTAATGTCATTACTCATTGCCTGGAGGCCTGGGCGGCGTGGGGTGCACCTACGTCCCTTAAGACTGATAATGGACCTGCTTATACTGGAAGACAATTTACATCTTTTTGTTCTACTATGGGAGTGCAACTTACTCATGGTTTGCCTTACAATCCTCAAGGGCAAGGCATTGTTGAGCGTGCTCATCGCACCTTAAAGGAAACTTTACATAAACAAAAGGGGGGAATAGGTGCTGAACATACTCCTAAAGAACGCCTGTCCTTAGCTCTCTTTACCATTAATTTTTTGAATTTGGATATTCATGATCGCTCTGCGGCCGATAGACATGTGTCCCCTCAGCCCTCTGTGATTGGCTATGTTAAGTGGAAAGATGTTCTTACGGGCCAATGGAACGGCCCCGACCCCGTGCTGACATGGGCACGAGGATCTGTATGTGTTTTTCCCCAGGATCGCACGGAACCGTTGTGGGTCCCTGAACGCCTGACAAGAAGAGTCTTGACGTCGGCTAACCAGCAACAGGAAATACCACAGCAATCCCGTGATGAGGATCTTCATTCTGCTAAGTGCTCTGGCTCTGGTGCTGATGCCGATGACACAGATGACACCAATGCAGTGGTGGGCAGTGGCACGGGCTTGGCCAATGCCAATGCCGGTTCATGGTAATTCTAGTGTCCTCCCCACTCTTTTCTCTACCTCATGTGAGATGTCTGCTCCCTGTGCCTCTCCTAGAGGGGACGTGGATAGCATTTTTAATCAATCTCAAGTTAATCTCACAGGAGTTTTTTGTTTCAGCCTTGGGAACACTCATTGTATTAGTCTTAAGACCAAGAATTTGACTAACTGGGAGGACCCATTGCGGTCCAGTCAGGTTTCAGGGAGCATTCTCAGTGCTGTGCTGAGCCAAGTAGTCTCAAGGGAACAAACAGGCTCAGGAACCCCCGCAAATAGCTCTGCTTTAAACATAACTACCTTGGCTATTATCTCCGAGGTACTAATCCCAGTGCCTCCTTCTTCTAATAGTCTTTATAATGCCACCCATTTTAAGGCCTCTCCTTACTGTACCCCTAATCTTGGTTTCCCCCCAACATTTACGCCTTGTCAGGATCATTCTTGGGAGCAACGTCAAGTTGCTAAAGGTTTCTCCCTTTCCCCCTCTCTTAAGAGGTCTGTTTATAACTTTAACAACAGTGTCAACTCCTCTACAGGAGTGGGTTGGTCCTGGTTTCAATGGCTGATCTCCAATGAAAAGGGGGCTTCAGCTGATATTTCTGCACTGGCTCAATTGCTGGGAGCCAAAAGTTGGCTGGCTAATGTTTCTGGCACTGTTAGGGAGAGTGAACGAGGTAAAAGACTCACATCTGTTTCGTTCAACTCTCTGTTATATAATGCCGCATTGCCCCCTGCAATGGTCTGTGTCCAATCCCCGTTCTTACTCCTTTTGGCTAATGACACCTCGTCAGGGGTGCTGGATTGTTCTAATGTTACCTGTCTCTTATCTGAGTGTTGGGATGGTTCTTGGACTGTAGCGGTGGTTATGAAAATTCCAACTTTTGTCCCAATCCCAGTCACTGCGGACCCTGACAAATTCCCCATTGTTGAGCTACTTAGAGTCCGCAGGGATTTTGGAATCACAGCTGCTATAGTGACAGCCGTGGCGGTATCTGCTGCTGCAGCGGTCACGGCCGGAGTGGCCATGGCCAGTCAAGTGCAGACTGCTGCCACCATTAATCAAGTTGTTCAACAAACTTCCACCATACTTGAATCCCAGAATACAATTAATCAACATATTTTGTCAGGGATTTTAGCTGCCAACCAAAGAATAGATTTACTCCAAGCTCAGGTAGAAGAATTGGCTGATTTGGTGCTTTTGGGCTGTGTTGACCAACGTGCACATTTATGTATAACCTCTGTCAGATTTAATGATTCCAGGAATGCCTCCCGTATCATTGGCGAATACTTGGCCGGAAATTGGTCCATGGCAGCGGAAGACATGATCCAGTCTCAACTAACCCAGATAGCTGTCTTGAACAGTACCCACGTCGATCCCGTAACTTTGGGTCAATTCACCGATTGGATATCCTCTGCCTTTTCCTTTTTTAAAGAGTGGGTGGGGGTAGGCATTTTTGGTGCAATGTGTTGCTTCGGTATGGTTCTCTGCTTGTGGTTTCTCTGTCGCCTCAAGGCCCGCAATGCTCACGATAAAGCTATGATCATACAAGCTCTTGCAGCTTTAGAAAATGGCAACTCACCTCAAGTTTGGCTTGCGCAAATTAAACAGTAAATCTTTGACATGGTCGTCGCACCCCAAGTCTTACGGACATTGCACTGGGATCGACATGTCTTTCCTTGTTATTCTCTTAGTGTTGGAAAGCCCTTGCACTCTGCCGGCTTTCCTACCATTGCACGCAGATGGGTTTCCACACTAGTGCTTTTCTATCGCCTTAAGACCCGTGCCTTTCTTTTAGGGTGTTACCAACTTGTTTGTCGTCGTATTTCTATACAGCCACAGTTCAGCCTTAGCTATCCCCCTTCGTCCACCATCGTCACGATACAGGATGCGAGGCAAGGCACTGCACTTGAGTGATCCTTGAAGTGGACCTCAAGGAGAGCATGTCCTATTGTATGCGGGTTAGACGCGTCCACGCCCCGTCCCACGGAGAAAAGCGTCGGCTGATATGGCCTCAGATCTGGGGAAGGCGCCTCCTTGGGGCTGAGCCATACTATGCAGCCACTTCTGCACAGTGGGATAGGACCTCTACTCTCTCCTGTGTTGTTCTTAGAAAACAAAAGGGGGAACTGTGGTGAGCCGTTTCTTCGGACTGTGGTCACCATTACAAGATGGCGCTGGCTCCGCTGTGGTCTGTGACAAACAACTCCTTATTTGGGAGAGTTGGCACGTGATTTTTTAACACCCTATGAGAAAGCTCCACGTAGCAGCTTCGCATTGGGGCTTGGGATGCTTTATTAAGGCTGGGAGGGGCGTCCGAGAGGGAGAAGAAAAAACATCAGGGGCCTGAATAAACGGCTGAAAGAAGATTCCTGTTGTTGCGTCTTCCTTGCGGGCAAGGGGTCGCGACAGCTGGGAACTGCAGCAGCAAGCCTTGTGGCCTCCAAACCAAAATCTCCTCCTGGCTGCTGCTAAAGATCATGGAAAATGAGCACATGGGTTCTGGGGACTGCCGATTTTCAACCTTCCCATGGTGGCTACTTAGATAAAAGCCAAGTGGCCATAAAGGAAATAAAGTTCCTAATATAAGAAGCTCCCAAAAGATTTTCAGCTATAGATGATGGCCCTGGAGAATTCTACCACACAGTCAAGAATGAAGACCAACTGTATACAAACATTTCCAGGAAGTGGAAGCACAGGGAACAACTCGCCATGTATTTTATGAAGCTGGTATTGCCCGACCATCAAACCAGAAAAGCCGCTGCCAGAGTAGAACCATCATGTAACTCAAAATCCACAGACCAAAGTCCATCAAGAGTATAGACACCAATATCCCCATATGATGTACTTTATTGAAAAGCCAAGAAAGGCACAGGATGGTATGGATTCATGCAGAATAATGACGTGACAGAACTCAGCACCTATTGAAAAGGACTCCCAGATGGGTAGGACCAGGGAGTGTCAGGGACCCATCCTGTCCCCCAGACCCCCACACCTAAGAATAAGGTCTCTCTCATCAGAAATGGCATTGTTAGCATGTAATTACCGAAGATGGGGGCCTAAGGGACAGAGTGAGCTCAGGGTTCAGCGTGGCTTGTGTCCTCATAGGGAGGCCAGGGCAAGTCTGATTCAGTGTGACTTAGGTTGTTAGGGGACTGTCTTCTCTCCTGTTCAGGGGATGTCTGTAGTAAACATTTGAGTTTTCTTACTTCTCACTTTGGGTATGTCCTAGAGGTATTTCTTGGCGGGGTTTCATTTCCCATGAGATAGGAACAGCAGCCAGATGGGAGTCTGTGGCAGGGTAACTTCACTGGTGTAGAGAATGCCGCTGCTGTGCCTCTCCATCCCCACCCCCTCAGCCAGTGATGTCACAGTGTTACATGTGCACACACCGAGTTTGGTACCATAGAATCAACTAGGGGTTTTCTGCTATGCTGTTCTCTTACATCTTGTAGGAAACAAAAGTGGCACTAACTTTTCTAATTGTCCTGGATTTGCTTCATCAGAGATCTGCCTTCATCAAGATCTGAGTCCCCAATCCAGAGTGCTACAAGTCAACCCTAAGGAGTCCCCTCACACAGGCACATCTGAGTGGTGACCAGCTCCACAAGAGTGCAGTCAGGCCATGAGGCTGCACCCGCAGGGATGGCAGGTGCAGTTTAAGAGTGCTTCCCCAGCATGCTCCAGGACGTGGTTCACTTCCTAGCAGTGCGCACACACACACAGAAGCATGCATAAGTATACATGTCCAGCATTGACAATGGCCTATGCCTGTGTGTTAATTAACTTTATCATGGCTTTGCCCAAGATACTCAACAAGAAACACTTAGATGATATATTTTTGACGCAGGGGTCACAGTTTCAGGAGTCTTTATATATTGCTGACTCCAATGCTCCTGGCTCAAGGTGAAGCAGCCCATCTTGGCCAAAGGGCCCTGCAGAGTAAATAGCTCACCACTTGGAAATCTGCAAGTAGAGTGAGGAAGGGGGAATGGGGCCACCGTGAAAACAACCTTTCCAGACACACCCCGTGACCCACCTTTTTCAGCCACACCCTACATGCCCTTTGAGTCATGCCATTCAAACCAGAATGTACTGAAAATGTTTGGGCTCTCACAATCCATTCCCTTTTTCTCTGAAAATTCCTGTGTTCACAAAGGAGCTTTTTGGGGACACTTCATATTCAAACCATAACAGAGGGCAATAACAGTATGCAACATGATATGAAGTTCAGCTTCAACAGTAATAAGTCCTATAGATAGACTGTAGCTTTGAAATGATGTTATGAGTTTGTCACTTCATAGCCTTCCTTCCCCAAACCCAGAACTTCAATCTAATTATGAAAAAAAAAAATCACAATTTGAGACACATTCTATAAAATACCTGATCAACACTCCTCAAAATTGTCAAGGTCATCACAAAGAAGGAAACTGTGACAAGTACCCTAGCCAAGAGGAACCCAGTGATACATGACAGCTAAATATCATGTGATGTCCAAAATGAAATCCTGGAGCAGAAAAATGGCAGTAGATGGGGGAAAAAAACAATAAGGAAATATAAATGAAGTCGACTTAAATTCATAATAATGTACCATGTTGGTCCATTAATTGTGGCAAATGTACTCTATTAACATAAGATGGTAATAATAGGGGAGAGTGGGTGTTGGATACAGCATCCAGGAACTTTCTGTACTGTGTCACAACTTCTCTTTAACCCAGAACAGTTCTAAATCAAAAAGGTTATTTTGTTTAAAAATCTAAGTGTGGATTTTATAGGGAGATTTCCAGCTAAGCTTAATCATAACAGTGGAACTCTGCTGTCCCTCCAATCTCTTCCTTCTGTGCCCTCCCACCCCATCCCAGTCTCTGTCTTTTGTTTTGACTGTAACAGCCCTCCATTCCTACTCCAACATACCAAGCTTCTAAAAACGTCCAACCAGTCCAGTTGTTGTCTTTAGGTTGCACAATCCACTCAGCAGAACAAATCCCTATACTTAGCTGAACATCAATTAACTTAATTCCACAAGCATGCCCCGTGGACATATTAGCTCTCCTTCATATCCAATTTAGGGAGACTTTCTGAAATGGTTTCATTCTGACTCAGTGCCTGATTTCCAGAGAAATGCCAGAACTCTTAAAGTAAAAAGTTTATGTGGAAGAAGCTCCTACCAACCTGACTTCAAACAGAGACATGAGGTCCGAAAGTCCGCAGGCTTGAAGAAGCAGAATTTATGAAGCTCAATTATAAATGCCATAAAAATTACAAAGTAAAATGAGAGGGCACAAAGTGCGAGTATTTCACAAGATTAGAGGATAAATAGGTGCGTGCCACAAGAACACACACAGAAAAGCAAAGCTAAGGGTAAAGGCTCTTGTGAAATTCTAGGTCCCCACCACCAAAAGATTCAGATGAAAAATGCTGGGGCACAGTAGAGCTGAGCTCGTATTCAGATGGGGTGTTGGTTTTCACAGGCTCACCCAATGTGTCTTCTGATTCTTTTGGATTAACAATAAATAATCACCCCCGCCCCAAATGAAAGATAGGCAGAGTCAGGAGTGCTTAGAGTGGTCAGGAGACAGCAGTGTCAAATATCCATGAACTTGTCCACATTCCTATTATCCTCCACCTCCTGTCCAGCAGACAGAGACAGAAATGCATTAATTCTCTGTAGCTGTTGGATCTTCAATAAGCCACAACAGGAACGTCCTTCATTGGTTAGCTAGATCGTGGTGTGAGCCAGTGATGCCTGCCAGAAAACAGAGAAACGAGAACCACATTCTTCTTAAAAGAACCATTACATATAAATGCATGTGAGGGCACATATGTAAAACGATAATACTGACTTAAGCAAAGTTGTCAGTTCTCTTCAAGATATTTTTGTTTTAAGAAACAAATACACAATTTTACTTGGTGCTAACCTTAAAGTAAATAACAAGCAAACTGCACTCGCCTCCATGTTCTTGGCCTTCACATGCAAATCTCGATAGCTCCCTGTGCTTCCTGGCCTACCATTCATTCGTGTGGCCTCAGAAGAAAACAGACAGTCCGGATTGAAAACAGAAAAGTAGTGGCCAAGAATGATCATGAAGCAGGAAGTCAAAGAACCAGCTGGAGCAGGAACTGAGCTTGCCAATGGTCTTGGCCAGAGAAGGGACAGAAACTATCCCAGGAGGCAGAAACTATGAGATGGGATGGGGAGGGAGAGGCAGAGAATTAGAAGACACCTACCAATATTCTTTATAAACCCCAAACAATTCAGAACCCAGACCTAAAAATCTTCAAATCTCCTATTCACTCACTACTTATCTCAAGAAATTACGATAGTTTTCTGTCACCCTTCCTACTACTGAATTACTTGTATTGGCAGACTTTTAGAGGTTGTATAGTCTTCATGCATTCCCTCTTTCAAAGACTTCTCTATAGAAGGAGTGCCAAGAATCTGAGGCCACATTTTAAAACTGCCACAGTAGCTTTTGATGTTAACCAGCAGCTGTGAGCTTCCGGAAAGAAGTTTGACTACTCTAAATCTGCTGTGCTGTAAATAAGCCCCAAAGAGGTCACAGGCAAGTGTTCCGGTTGTCACTGGAACATCCCAGAGGACTGTACACTTGGGCCAGCCCAGCCCTAGCACCAGGGGCAGAAGTGAGGAAGCCATCATGCATTCAAATCATACAGCTGAGATTCCGGATATGTGGAGAAGACCTCTCCCTCCTCTGCCATTTTTGAATTCCTGATCCACAGAATTCATGAGCTTAATAAAAATGTTATTGTTTCACACCATCAATTTTGCAGTAGTTTATTGCTCAGCCATACATAATTAGAACAGCTGGTATTTATTAAGTGTTTGTTCTGTATCCACATTCTATGTATGTTCTAATCTTTCTAATCATGCTATCAGGTGGGTAGTATCATGTAGATGAGAAAACTGAGTCTTAGGTCAGTGAGTTTATAACAGAGCACAGTGATAGGAAATGATAATGGCTTGGTTAAAGCCCATGATCATTCAAATCTGGTGCTGAAGCCCTTAACCCTTCCAGGAAAAATTCTCTGACCAAAAGAGAGGTAGAGAAAGGAAGGATGGTATACCCGCCTTCCTCCCAAATATGTTGATTCTTCCACATTAAAATATTAACATGAAATATGCTATGGATCGAATATAATTTGTCCCCTCTGAAACTCCTGTGGGAATTTCATCCCCATTGTGATGTATGAAGAGGATGAATCAATCTGACTCTGGTATTTGAAGGTGGGGCTTCAGGAGTCAACCAGGATTATAGAGTCAGCAGGGTGAGGACCCTGAGACTTTATAAGGAGAGAGACTAGGACATAAGTACATCCCAACTCTCACCATTTGATGCTTGTGCTACTTTAGGACTCTTCCATCATCAGATGGCCTCGACCTTGGGCCAGAATCATGAACTAAAATAACCCTCTTTTCTTGATAACTTACCCAGTCTGTGCTATTAGCAACAGAAAATAGACTAAAAGTACTTTATTCTCTTGGACATTTCTCTTCTTAATTCTAAATTTTCCCAGGGATGACAGAGATTGCTTAACTGCTAAGATATCTCTGTTGTTCTTCATAATTTGGAGTGAGGAAGTGGTTACCTTTTTACATACTTTCTGAACTTGCTTTCTTTGCTTGCTGGAGGTTACAGAATGACCTGATGAAGCTGATGACTGAGTTTTTGTTAGTTACCCAGATGGGGCATTTTCCTGCCCCCTTTTTTTTAAAAAATATTTTATACCTCTTTGAGGTTTCTGGGCGTCTCCACAACTTCAAGTGGAAGCGATGTTACATAATTCACTTGGATGGATTCCGTTTATATATAACCTAATCCTTCTTCTATCTACTCAAAAAGTTTAAAATCCTCACCTACTTTGATCACTTTAAAATATTTGGATTTCTTTGGCTTTAAATGCCCCCAATATCTTCCTGCTGAGATTTAAAGCTCTTCGAGTTCTGTGGGTATAAATCCTAATTTATTTATTCACATACTGTCTCATATAGGTATTAAAATAATATTCAATAAAATTCTGGCAATCTCTCGTGGTTTTGTCAGACTACTTGGTGACATCTTTTAGAATCAGTCTAGTAGTGCTGGGCTGGATTATCTCTGTTTCTGTGACAAGGAGACCATTTGATTTAGATTAACATCGATTAAAAGTACCAGGGGGAAAAACGATTCCATGACTTCTAACACTGAATTTTCTATTTACCATACCATGATAAATCTTCAGAATATGAATCACAAATTATCAATTCTTAAATCACTGTAGTTAAAAATAGAGAATTTGAGGGAAAATCCAACTTATTCAGGCACTAGTTAGTACTCTGCAGATATGAGAAAACCAGCTTCCATTGAAAGTTTATTTTATTACTACGAGTTTTTCTAGAATGTTTCAGGCCTTAACATTAAAGAATCCTAATGGTTACTCCTCTCATTTTCAGTTTAATATCTCATTACTTTAAGCTAATAATTTATCTACTCATGATGCTAAATATACCCATTCATAACTTAAAAATTACAAGCAAAATTTTGAATTTGAATTTTAAATCCATCAAAAAGTACTTTGTAACTGATAATTCATGAATTATTCTGGGGCTCCATTTCTTAAGCTTCACTTCAACTTGACCCCCAAAATATCTAATCTGAAGCACAACCTCCATATATGCTTATCACCTTCCAATGGATGGCACGTTTAGGCCTCTCCAACCTTCCTGGGTTGAAATCCTAACTCTAATGTGGTGGTATGTTGAAGTGGGGAATTGGAGAGGTAGGGAGGTTATGATTAGTGCTCTTATAAAAGAGATCTGAGGGAGCTCATTCATGTGAGCTATTTAAAGCCAAAGAAATCTTGTCATGTGAAGGCATGACAAGAAGGCACCTCCATATACTAGAAATGGAGGACTCTTCAGACATCAGATGTGCCAGCATCTTGATCTTGGACTTCCTAAACTCCAGAAGAGTAAGAAATAAATTTCTGTTGCTTGTAAGCCACCAGCCCATGGTATCTTGTATACAGCCCAGTCAGCAGAGCCCTCCAGGAAGCTTAATCATCGTCAGAGAGTAGTAGTAAGCATGGACTCAGAACATGAGTTGAATCTTTCAAAGCACCAAACAGAACTGTGGGTGTGATCTGGATTTGTCTAGGCCTGTTGTTGAAAGGTTCATCATCCCCAGTAAGTAGAAGGTACATACCAGGAAGGCCCTGCTGATAAAGCTTCAGTGAACCATCTACCCCACCCTAAGGGTGAACAAAATACTTTTTAAAGTCTGTCTATATTTCCCATACAGTTTCCTGGCTGAGGCCCCATTCTTTGTCCTTAGATGACTTTACATTTGCATTGCTTCTTGAAGGATGATTTTATATTCAGTGCCTCTTAAACTACCTGTTGGACAAAGAGATTTTTCAAAAAATTTCCAATCAATCTCAGATTGATGCTGTTACAAAATACAAAAAAGTAAAGGTCATTAGTTGACAAGTAAATTAAAATTGTAACAATATATAGATAAATTAAAATATAAAATGAAGAGTTGGGCACTGTGGCTCACACCTGTAATCCTAGCAACTTGGGAGGCTGAGGCAGGAGGATCACAAGCTCAAAAACAGTCTCAGCAATTTATTGAGATCTGATTTATAAAAATAAAAAGGGCAAGGGATGTAGTTCAGTGGTGAAGCACTTCTGGTTTAATCCTGATTGCCCATACACACACACACACACACACACACACACACACACACTTAAATATGTGGATATAAAATATAAAAATTAAAAATGTAAGTCCCAATTTTTACTAAAGTCAACAGACATAAAATTTTTGATCAAATAATTGTGAAAAAATCTTCAAACACTAGCCAGACTCAATGGCACATGCCTGTAATCCCAGTGGCTTGGGAGGCTGAGGCAGGAGGATCACAGTTCAAAGCCAGCCTAGCAACAGCGAGGCACTAAGCAACTCAGTGAGAACCTGTCTCTAAATAAAATACAAAATAGATCTAGGGATGTGGCTCAGAGGTTGAGTGCCCCTGAGTTCAATCCCTGGTTTGAAAAAAAAAAAAAAAGTTTTCAAACACTTTCTTTTTATTTCAGTGTTTTGTGTGTTATAAACCAGGAATGAACACAGATCATCAAATATTGTGATTGTACATTATCATCAGGAATTTGTAGCTAAAATCACACCATTACACACTTACCAAAATAACTGATGTTAAGAAGATTGTCAATCCTAAGTATCTGAGGTACAAAAAAGTGAAGTACCTGGCATTCTTATAAATACTGCTGGTGGGACTAAAATCAGTACACTCCTTTGGAAAACTACCTTGTAGTATCTATTGAAGCTAAACATAAGCATCTAGTGACCCAAGGATTCCACTCCTGGGCAAATACCCCTAAGAAATGAATGATATGTCTAACAAAAGATAGGTAAGAGAATGTTATAGCAGCATTATTTGTAAGAGCCTCCAAAAGGAAATAACCCAAATATCCATCAGCATTAGAATGAATAAATAAATGGGGGCATATTCACATGATGGGATACTGAAGAGTAATTAAAAAGAATCAATGGCTGCTTTACACAGCCTGGGCCACAGATAGTTTAAGAGGCAGTGAAACATAAAGTCAACCCACAGGAAGTAATACAGATATGAAGTCATCTAAGCACAAAGAATGGGCCTAGGCCAGGAAACTGGATGAGAAATATAAACACACTTAAGAAATAATTTGTTCACCCTTAGGGTGGGGGAGATGGCTCTGGAAAGCTCTCTTGGCAGTGCCCTGCTCACATGTAAGCTCTGCTCTGGGTACAGTGAGACTTACAACTATAGGTCCAGCATGAAAGAAGTGAGACCCCAAGGAAAGGAAACCATGGGGGTCCATTCACGTGAGTTCAAAAGCAGGCAGAAGTAATCCACAGTCAAAGAGGAGGTATTTCTCAATCCCAAGTTTGGGGGACCACTTTTCTGTAGTTTCTAAGTACTAGTTAATTAATTAAAAAATATTTTTATAGCAAGTAATTTTTCACATTTTCCTTTAGGTTGCTTTTCAAATTAACAGAGTATATTTAAAAGCCTCTGGACTTAGTTCAAAAATGTAAAACAGGGCTGGGGTTGTGGCTCAGTGGTGGAGCGCTTGTCTTGCCGGTGTGAGGCACTGGGTTCAATTCTCAGCACCGCATATACATAAAATGAATAAAATAATGGTCCATCAACAACTAAAAGAAAAATTTTTTAAAAAAATGTAAAATAAAGATTTTAGTTAATCAACTACTAAATTAGGTTAAATCAGCTAATAAATAAGGTTAGTTCAATGCATAACAAAATGTCTCCTGTGCCAGTACTTTTCAAATAATATGTGGTATAGATAAGGTGTTTTGTTTGCTTGCTAATTTTCACTTCCAACTTGGTACAAATGTATACTTTTGGGAATTGAGTTAAAATTAAATATGAGAAAAATGAAATTTAAAATTATATATGAAATAGCTAGGTGTGGTGGTGCACATCTGTAATCTCAGAGGCTCAGGAGGCTGAGACAGGAGGATTCTGAGTTCAAAGTCAGCCTCTGCAAAAGCAAGGTGGTGAGCAACTCAGTGAGACCCTGTCTCTAAATAAAATAGAAAATAGGGCTGGGGTTATGGCCGAGTACCCCTGAGTTCAATCTCCAGTACCTTCCCCCACCCACCCCCCCAAAAAAGATTTACAAAATAAAGGTTTTATTTTAAATTATTAGAGTCAACAGATAAATTACATCTCAGCAGATGTAGTCAAAAGAAATATATGGGACAAAACAAACATAGGGCTGGGGATATAGCTCAGTTGGTAGAATGCTTCCCTCCCAAGTACAGGGCCTTTAGTTCAATCCCCAGCACCACGCACACATACACACACACACAAACATAAAAATGGTATACACTGTTCATTGAAAGCATACATATATAGCCATTTAATGTGGAAAATTGAGTTTCAATCATAGTTTTTTCTGCAATTATAACAAAAATAGTTATGAAGCAAATAATAATCTCTTTTGTTAAACATTGATATACAAATTATCATTTGAACAAACTCCTATATGCATTTCACTATTCAAAATATTTAGCATTGGGGCTGGGGATGTGGCTCAGCGGTAGCGCGCTCGCCTGGCATGCGTGCGGCCCGGGTTCGATCCTCTGCACCACATACAAACGAAGATGTTGTGTCCGCCAAGAACTAAAAAATAAATATTAAAATTCTCTCTCTCTCCCCTCTCTCACTCTCTCTTTAAAAAAAAAAATATTTAGCATGCAAAATGAGCTTGCTTCTCCCTTATTAATTTAACTACTATAGGTTGAGTTAGTGCCAACACAATTTACAGAGAATAAGTCTAAAACTTTCTACCTGGACATGGTGACACATGCCTAGAATCCCAGCAACTTAGTAGATTGAGGTGGGAAGATTGCAAGTTCAGGCCAGGCTCAGTAAGTGAGGCGTTAAGTGATTTAGGCAAACCCTGTCTTGAAATAAAAATAAAATTTACATAAAAAGGGGGATGTGGTTCAGTTCCCAGTACCAAAACAAAACAAACAAATACAAACAAACAAATTGCTTCTATATTTAGGTTTTTCTTCCTAGTAAATGATAGTTTTTGTTTATCTGTTACAGAAGGTAGTATAGCACCAACTTACCTGACAAATGTCATTCAAAAATACCATCTTTGTGAATCATTCCAATGAAAACAATGATTAATTCCAATTTTGAAAACTGCAAATAATTCTCAAAACTTTCAACGGGAAAATAAAAATTATAAATCACAATATTATATTTAAGAAAATACACTATGTTATTTTCTCTAAATAGTTTTGGTCAATTTAAAATATATGATGTATGACATTTAAAAAAATATATCTTTACTTTGGTTTGAGATTATATTTAGCTTCAATAACATTCATTCCAGACAAAACAGTCACAGCTCTGTGACACTGACATTGCTGACAAAAGTTTTTTGTTTTTTTTTTTTTAAAAGAGGATCTAAAAGCAATTTTAGCAAGCTCAGGATATTTAATAGCTATTATCTCAAATAATTTATCTTCAACCCTTTGCTAGTAGGCAGTTTTAATGATTTGTTTTGTCAATTTTTATCTAAGTTATATTATATTTGGATGGAAGAAATAAATTTTAAGTCTGAGAATTTTCTATATGTAGAAAATAAAATTCAAAAAGTTCCTTCTTATTCACCAGTTGGTAGTAGCTTTTCATAGGTGTGAAGTATCTGTTCATCTCTACTTCATTGACAGTATTCACTTAATGTCATAACATTATAGAAATAATATTATTCCAAATTTCTAACTTCTGTTTTTGCATTTTCAATAGTTTCTTTCATTCAAAAACAATATTGCTTCCCTTCCTCTCATGTAGTACTAAGATTATTAAGTTACAAAGATATTAGATAATAAGAAAATGTGAATGCCCTTTTTAACATCTTTTAAAAATTGAAACACTGTTTTCTTATCTTGCTGAAACACCAATTTTACCCTACAATTTAAGCATTTGCAGCAGAATTTCCCCCTCAGTAACCATCATATCTCAACCTGCACCTGTCAGCACGTTAACATGGTTAACACTTGTTCATGATCAGATTCCATATTGTAAAATAATAGAGGACAGCCTTGTACATAACACACTGGCCTCTTCCTCTTTCAGCGGCCATGTTTCTTTCATAGCAAGACTGTCCCAATAATGTCAAGGGTGAACCTCTTACTTAGAGTAGCCGCTCCAAGGTGGGGTTCTGTCATTGTTATCAGAACACACTTCAACACGAAACTCAAACTGAAATCAGCCATGCAAATGTTGACCTGGTGCTTGGATTCCATGGAGGTATAAAAGTGCTCTCAAAGTGTCTAATTACTCTCCATGTCTGTGCTAATCTCACAGCAGAGAGGTTAACAAATAGTTCACAGATCAGCTCTGTTGCAGACAGCATTGTAGGCAGGACTTCTGGAAGCAGTTAATCATACCAGATAATCTGCACAGGGAAGTTTTGCGCATAATGAAAGAAAGTTTGTATTAACATATTAATTTCAACTATTGTCACGACTCTCTACAGCTAATGAAATTTGGAGTGATAATCTGGAACAGTATTTGGCATAGCATGCCTTCTGGAAGTACACGGAAGATATTCTGAGTCCTGGAAATACTGTGCTACTATGGCTATTGATTGGGTGTTGGCTTGTAAAATAAATAATCCAACAATTGTATAAATTGGCATCATATTAGATTCTAAAATATGATGCAGCGTGGAAGAATCTGTCTTTAAAACAATAACATAAATCTTCCTTCCCAAATGATGGGGTGTACAGACCTCTCCAGAGTTAGTTTATTTTTGAAAAATAATTTCTTGAGTGTCAGTCATTACGTATTTCCTCTGCTGCTTTCTCTGGTTCACCCAGTTTTAGTCCATTGGCCCCATTCGCCTCTTGGGCTTTCGGAGCCTCCTCTCATCCCAGGTCTATGCACTTGCTGCTTCCTCCACCTGGAACTCTAGGCCTCCATTTGTTGTTGTTGTTTTCGGTTCTTAAACTGGGGGTTGAACCCAGGAGTGCTTTATCGGTGAGTTACATCTCTGGTCCTTTTTATCTTTCATTTTGAGATAGGGTCTCAATAAATTGCTGAGATTGCTCTAGACTTGTGATAGATAGTCCCGCCTCAGCCTCACGAGGGAGTTGCTGGTGTTACAGGTGTGGACCACCACAGCTGGCGTCCGCATCTAGTTCTTGAAGACATTGCTTCCTTTTCATCCTCAGGCTCCATTCAAATGTCCTTCAAGGCAGGACTTCATTCAACACCAGCCCAAAGGAGACACTCAGTCCAGCTCACAGCTCTTTTTCAGGTCTCTGCAAAGTATTTCGTGCTATTTATGTTCCAGTGTCCCTCTGCACCTCAGACACCAGAAGGGGGTTCTATTTGGGAAACAATTTGGATTTTCCTGTCCACCGCCATTTCACCCACACCCCTAGTCAGGTGTGGATAGTTATTTGAATGATAATGATAGTCAGTCCTGGATAGTTATTTGAATGAATAGGTTGATACAGGCTACCCATGAGTCCAGAATTCATTTCTTAAGTACAAATTGGGCTCCTGCGCTCAGTGCTGAGGGAGCCAGAGAGGTGAGGCAGGGTCCCCGCTCACTGGCTTACAGTCTACACTGGAAAAATAATACATAAACAGACCATCATCCATCAAATCGGTGTTAGCAGCCCCAGAGAGCTATAAATCAGTCTGATGGTTCAGAGAAAGACTTAACTCTTGGCTTCACAGAGCAGGAGACATTTGTGCATTATTCAGTGATGAGCACAATTCGGGTGACAGGAGAGTTATAAAGGCAAGGCATGAGTGCCAATGCCTGCTAACCTTAGTTGACCAATGCAAGGCTATATATGGGGCTCAGCCCTGGGTCTTGCATGCCTGGGGCTGAGACATCTGTGAAATTCAGCAGCACCCTGAACTCTCAGTCTCGATTTGCCTGGCACTGTTTTAGAACCATGTGTATATTCATTAGAGCTGTGTCAAGAGAAATAATGAGCAGGCGGTTGGTTTCTCGGCTAGTTTCTGAGGAGGCTCACTTGGCAATGACTCATGGAAGCAGCATGTAGAATGTGGAGTTTTCAGTGAAACTACCTGTGCCCAAATGCCAGCCCTATCACCTACCAGTTGGTGCCCTTGGGAAACTTACGTAATTTTACTAAAGCCTCTGTTTCCTCCTCTATAAAATAAGAATAATACCTTCTTTAAAATATTTTGGGAAGATTAAATGAGATAATCCATGTAAAATATCGGACATAAACTAAGCTCTCAATTAAAACAAATAGATGTACTCTCCTTTGGGGCATTGGGAGCACTTCCAATTCTTCTTTAAAGTCTGGTAATACTCACATACAACCGAACTCATTAATTCTAGATTAAAATGTCAGATAAACAAAAGTGTTATTTCCAAAATGGCTTAACTAATAATAGATTTATTGTTTATTCAACATATTTATTTACTGAGCATCACTGTGTGCCAGGCACTGTTCTAGGCATGGGGATAGAACGATGAATGAAAAAGAAAAACATTCCTGCCTTCATGGAGCTTAAGGGGTGGGGATAGATAATGGAAAATATAAATCTGGAAAACATATAAAATAGGTGAGATGGGGAGAAGTGTTAAGGAGAAAAATAATAGAGTTGGAAGAGTGAAGGAAGGAGGTACAAATGGCATCTAAGTACCCAGGGAAAAGCATACTTAGAAGGACAAGGGTAAAAGTGACTTGAGACAAGATCCCTCCTGGCTTGTTCCAGGAACAGCAAGGTCAAGGTGACTTGCAGAGGATGTGATGGGGAGAGAGATTGTGGAATGCAGGAAAGAAGAAGAATTCCTAGAACAAAGTCCTCAAGTAGATGAGGGGAGAGGGGAGAGAGTAGACAGGTGGTGGGGTTGGAGACACCTGAGGGGCTGGGGATGTAGCTCAGTTGGAGAGTGCTTGCCTTCCATGCACAAGGCCCTGGGTTCAATCCCTAACACCACCAAAAACCAAACCAAAATAAAACAACACCTGAGTCAATAACTTACAATGAGAAAAGCTTATTTTGTCCCATAGTTTTAGAGGTTGGCTCCATTGCTTTTGGACCTGTGGCAAGGCAGCACATCATGGCATGAACACATGGTATAGCAAGGCATTTGCCTCACGTCTAGGAACAGAAAGTGAAAGAAAGAGGAAGAGACCAGGGTCCCACAGTCTCCTTTCCCCTGGACCCCACCTCTTAGAGTTTTCTACCTGCCAAGCTGGAGACTCAGCCCTTACCACATGCCTTGGGGAACATTCTAGATCCAGTCTACAGCAGTGGGGGACGTGGGTGCTCCTTGTAACAGGAGAGAAGGGACAGTACGTGGCATTGGCAGGATTGTGGGGACAGCGCGAGTTCTTTTCTGAAGACTTCTGTTTTCTTAGCGACTTAGAGAGCAAGACCCAGCTTATGAGCCTAGACTAAGGGGGGGGGGGGTCCTGGAAATTTGAGAAAACAGAAGGGACAGATGGTTATCTGGAGGCAGAAAGGCAGAGGCAGCATTAACAGACCCTGTGGTCAATGATCATCCATCTAAAGTCAGTCCAATCACAATCAGCACAGTTATGTGGGACTTCCAAACCTCTTCAGGGGTGGAAATGAAAATGTACCTCTGAAGGGAAGGGTTATCACTGGAGGAGAGGCTATAAAGAAGGAATGACATATTCTCCAGAGAGATGATCAGCTTTAAGAAATGTGACTTCTAGTGTTAATGGACTGTATTCATCAGGAAGAAGGGGAGGCCATAGCTGAGAGATCCACAGTCAGGATGTTTTATTAAAAATGCAGTCGAACAAATTTCCTTCAGATTAAATGGGAAACTTTAATTATTCATAGCACATGCTAATAGGCAATTTTAAATTAAAGTTTCAGGCATATGAACCCAGTTTAAATAATTCAGATTCTTTCATGAATCCTTAACATACGCTTTATGGAATTTTGTTCAAAATAATTTATATACGAACCTTACCCAGAAGTTTAACAGCCCTTCACATACATCATTTGATGAGCTAAATAATCCCCATGAGAGTGGTAGCCAAATAGGATTCATCTCCATGTTAGAGAAATGAAAACAAAAGCCTTTAGCAGCCAAGTTACCAGCCAACGACCACGGGGCTATTTGGTCTCAATTCTGGGATTTGGGCCATGTTCAAAACAGTTGCCTCTGTCTCTCAACAGTACTGATACTATGATGGAAATGAACTTCAGAACACACAAACCAGAGGACACTTAGATGCTGCAAACTTAGAATATGTGTGACTGGAAACCCCTGAGCTATAGTCGCTGACTGGTTGCCCATCATCCCCACCGGCTCTTCCTGCTGGTACTTTGCAATGCTGGATGCATTGTGGCCCAGACCCAGTGAAACCAGCTTCAAACCCCAGGATCTGTCTACCTCTGTATTTATTCTCACTTTACTCCTTACTAGTTGAAATACTGATCTTTACCTTGGCCTGGACTGCCTAGGGAAGAACAAATACATTTCTGCACCTCCTTGCAGACAATGAGCCAAATATTACTAAGTATGAGCCACTGAGATAAAGCATAAAAACATGGTAAATTTTTAGGGAGCATTACAACTGGTTCTCCCTTTGCCCTTTCTTTTCTCTATCTTGCTGCTTGGAAGGATGCTATGATTGGAGGTGCTACAGCTGTCATATTGGACCATCAGGTCAAGAGAGCTACACCCTAGAGATGATGGAATGGTGGACTGAAAGTCTCTTGACAGACTTATGGAGCCACCAACCCAGACCTGGACCATTTATCTGGACCTTGTTTTCAAGAAAGAGAAATAAATTTCTACTTTGTAAAAGCCATTGCTTTTTTTTTTAACTAACCAATATGCCAACTCTTGAGAGAGATCTAGGATTAGAGTCGCCAGTGGCATCTGGGAAGAGGAGGAGATACCCTTATACAATGGTGTGCCCATCCTGATATCATCTCACGGGTTTTCCTCTTCCGCACAGCCTAGGAACAACATCTCAACAAATCACTGCATGCCTACTGGAGGATCTAAAACTGGTAAGAAATGAATTATTAACTTTCTTTTCTATCTTCCCCTCTGAACCATAAATTGGTATATTCAAAGTCTGGTCCATGGACCACCTGCATGATAATCTTCTGGGGAGTTTGGGAGTTGGCAGAGCTCCTTAACCACTACCATCCCTGTCACAGAGAATGTCTTTGGAGGGGACCAGGAATCTGCATGACTTCCTTTAGATTCTCATACCCACCCCCCCACCCCCCCACACACACTTGAATACTACTCCTATGTATGTTTTTATTTGTTTGCCTAAGCAATTACTTCTTTGTTTTTCACATCTGTATTTCCCAATGCTTTACCCCTGGTGGGCTATAAATGTGCATATGAAAGAACACATTCTGTGTTTGCACTACATTTTCATCATTTACAGCACCTCTTATATCAGTTCTTTGAAGTAACAGGGAAAGGATTATTGTTCTGGTTACAAAGAGACTAAAATAGGTTTGAGAGGTAAGTGGTCTTTTTTTTTTTTTTTTACTTTAAGAGATTGTAAAGAGCTAAGATATGAACTGAGATCTTATCACTCAGAGGTCAAATCTCTATCATTCATGCCCATGATCCTGGGCAATCCAGAACGTGCATTTTTCTGAAGATGTTAAAATGCTTAATTCTGAGTATCTCACTCATCTTCATAATATAAATATGTATCTTATATACTTTCACAACCAACCACATAAACAACATAACAATCAATTCATATCTTAGCAACCAACAGCCAGTGTCAAATAGAGTTACAACCTTGGCATTGATTTTGCTTGGAGATATGACCTAGAAACTTGCAGGTTGTAATTAAACTTTTTAGTTGATGTCAACGCAGATTTGACAAACTCCTCTTAGCTGCTAGATGTTGTATTAGAAAATAGGGCACAAAAACAAAATGAACCAATGCAACTCCTACTTTTAAGGATGGAAAATTCTGGTTGTATTTGAGAACAGAAGCCTAGTGTGGGCAGAATGCTGAGGCTGTAACGTGTCAGAGTCCCCCAAATAGGAGATGTTAAAGATTTGTGGGTAGAGAACTTAACCGTGTTGGTGTGTGGGTGTTGCCCTGGTGACAGATGCTGATACACTTTTGTGGCCTCACAATAGAGATCATTATTAATGTGCTTCAAACACATAATGCTTTGAAAATGTACGTCTAACTTCAGAGGCAAATGTTTAAGATTGGGTTTTCAAAATTTGCTGTATGGAAGCATTTCTGATGCGTGCGTGGATCCCCCACTGCCAAAGAAACCACACAGGAAGTCGCAGACAGATGGCAAAAACAGAAGCACTGGGGAGCACATAATGATATTCCATATGGCATATGGTTTGGGGCTTATAAAGGGATTTTAACATCCAGAAATGAATTAACCAGCAGTCACATAGGAATTAAGTCTTCTTTTGTAATCTTCACTGCAGTCCAGAGGTCCATCTCCCATCAGTACACACCCCAGCAAGAATAAGTATGACAGCAGGAAGGAGAACAAGCAGGAAGTAAAATGAAATGCAAATCAAGGGATCAGTGACAGAGTCATAAAGCCTTAGTGGTCTAGTGGAGCTGGGTCCTAGTGCCGACTACTAGCTGGAGAGGAGTAGAGCTTTGCAAGAACAGATTTAGAATTTTAATATGGGAACAATTTCTAAGGGATAAGAATTTTGCTACAGGTATAGGTCAAAGAGGTCCCGCTGCACATTTTTGCATAACTTGCAAGCTAACAATGGATTTTACATTTTTAAAGGATGGGAAAATGTATATAACATATGATACAATGGTATAGTTATATTTGCAGACTTAATAGCCAGGCAATGTATGTATTGAGATAAAAATCTTAGATTTCTTTTTCAATGATCTCAATAGCCTCCTTGTTTTCCTCTTATTTAGTGTTCCTTTGGCACCAAGTTATCCTTCTACTTTAGGGTCTGGATTAAACACCATGCAGCAAGCTTCCAGATCAGGGCCCAGAGATTCACAGAAGTGTCAATAGCTGACTGCACCTAGTCAGCTGACTGCACCTTCTCTAGACTTGCTTCTCTTTTGCCTCACTCTCACCACCCTGGGCCTGCACTTCTCAAATAAATGGTTAGCTTTTCCTGCTGATCTAGGACCTATAGATCTGCCTTATTCTTTTCTAAATACTTGCATAGTTGTTTTTTTTTTTTTTACTTTTGTATATAAAAATAGATTTAACCAATCCTCTACGGCTGGACATTGAGGTCATCTCCATTTTTTATAGGCATGAATATTTAAAATATTAATTGATATTGGACCTCTATATTTGTATGTCATCTCTTATTTGGTCATATCATATTACTGCAGAATTATTATTTTTAATCTTAAAAAGAAAAAGGTAAACATTTTTTTTCAAGGATCTGGCATTTGTATTTTCTTAGGGATTCATTTTCTGCCACTCATTTTTAAATTTTGTGAGCTGGCAATTCGGAACCCTCAAACCTCCCTGCCTCTGCACCCACAGTCCTCTGACTGAAATGTCCTCCCTAGAGCTGTCTGTCTGGCAAGCTTCTGGTTGTCCTTCAGCCAGTGTCTGCTCATCCTCCATGGCTCTTCCTTCATCCCCTTCCACACGGGGCTTTTTAACTCTACCCTGAATGTGCTACCACTACAGCAGCTACCACTTTGGATAGTAATCGTTTGTTCATATTTCTGTTCCCCTACTGGCCCATCAGTTCTCTATGGACAGAAATAACATTTTTCACCTTTGTAACTCTCCAGCTGTAAATGTTCAACAGTTATCCAAAAATACAACACCGTATCTGTCTCTAGGGATATCAACAGCAATCTGGCTTTAGTGGATTTGATGCTTCTTTTTTTTTTATGACCAGTTAAAGCTTTTACCCACAGAACACATATTTTTGCCCTATAAATCTAACAAGAAAAAGAAAGCATGTATTTTTCCCCCCAGGGCCAATGACCAAACTCAGGCCCTCCCATGTGCTAGACAAATGCTTTGCCACTAAGCTAAATCCCCAAGCCCAAAAGTGTGTATTTTTAAGGAAAATATAGTTCAGGTCAGTGAGACAGTCCTGCGTTCACACTGCTTCTCACTAACTTGATTTCTTACACAACTTTCTGAGCTTCCATTTCCCCATTGGACAAGTGGCCGTAATAATACTTACCTGGTGGGTTGGCTGTAAGGAGCAAATGTAGTAACACATGTATGCGTGCTGTTTTTCCTGTACCTGAAACAGGAAGGATGTTCAAAAAAAATGTGAATTATCTTATGGGTCCCCTCTCTCCATTTCTCTCTTTTTAGCATTATATCTTTGTGTAAATGACATGATCTCTTTTCATTTTGAAAGAATTTTGAGACACTTCATCTAGAGCTCTCTCTATGTGTGCTTTATGAGTGTCGACTATTACAGAATTTTCCTAGAGCTACACATTAGAAGTGCTACCCTTCATGGGTCTAAATTAACTCTCAATGCATTGAGATGATAACTGTCTTTTTGTATTATCTTGGTTTCTAGGGCTGACACAGAAGACTAGAGAACCCAGCACAAACTTGTCTTACCCCAAATACAGACTAAGCATATACTTCATGGCATCATAAAAGCTACAATTATATTAAAAAAATTTTTTTGAAAAGTTGATATTGTTATTGAAGAGAGAAAACATCAAGTTGTGATTATGCAGGAAACTTTGGTACTGATGGGTTGGACTTTGGTTTTGTTAGAATTACTTAGGACAAGGCGGATGGGGGAGAGCTCTCCTTTTCTTCCTCCCTTTAGGCCATGACAATGTATGGGCTACCCAGCCCTCCGGGTGGGGCACTCCCCCGACCTTACTCCTGCTGATAGAACATCAGTCAGTGGAAACTCATGCATCCCAAGGGAGGGGTGTCTCTTCCTGCTATAGGTGGCAAATCATGTTTGGTGTAAACCATCTTGCTGTTCATTCCCCTTTCATAGATTGGATTACAGGTAGGTATGTGAGCCTGTTCTAGCCAGAGTCAGGGGGAAGTAGGCTGGGGGATTGTCTTCTCAGATAGATAACAGAGACTCAGAGTTCTTAAGGAAAATATAGTTCAGGTCAGTGAGACAGACCTGCATTCACTCTGCTGCTCACTAACTTGATTTCTTACACAACTAAAGAATAAATTATATAATAAATTATAAAGAATAAAGTCCTTATGTACTATTCCTGCCTCTTCATTCTACCTGGGAAAGCTGATGTGAAGCAAAACTACTTAAAGCTGCAGCAGCCATCTTGTGACCATGAGGCAATGACCATGAGAATGAGAAGCCAATAAATGAGAAGGGCAGGGATCCTTAATGACATTATGGAGCCTCAGAACAGTCTCTGGAGTGACCTCTAGACTTCTTTTTCAGTAAAATGAAGTACCTTTTGAGTTTAGCTGACATTAACTGGATTTGTTGCTAATTTTAGCCAAAAAAAAAAAAAAAATCCTAACTGATGCACTTTCATTCTCTATGGAACTTTCCACGTTGTCATTTGTGAAAGATCGAAAGTTGGAAACATGAAGATGATGAGATTTTAGATTATTTTTCGTTTTCATGTCTCCATTTGCTCTGTTATCTGGATAAGAGAAAGCTGCAAGGACTTTTGAAAAAGTATTCGGAACAAGCAATTTAGATCTTTAATACTCCTTGCTGTTCTGCTTTTAAAAATCTTGCTTAAAATACTATTTTTCAAAAGCTAGTCAATGCTAAGAAAACAGGAATTTTCTAAAAACTGCCACATCTCTCTTTGGGGCTGAAAACTCTTGCCTCTCAACCTCTCTCCACAAGGCACTCAGCTGTCTCTCAGTTGACTCTCTGCCTCCACCAGCTCCTTCCAAATTCTGACTTGCATACCGCACTGAGTTACCATGTTGCCAATTCCAAGTATAATTCTACAATTTATTTTTTGGCTCCAGAGTGCAGCAATAACTAATAACAGTTATCCATACCTCTTCCCTTAAGTTCCTAAGAAAAATTCTAATGAAATGCTGACAAGCCAATTCATTGACTCCCCATGGGTCAGGTATCCATTGCTGGTCCAATCGGTTTACACTCTACAGAAGGAGCACATGATACAAACAGGGTGGCTCACACCTGTCCCCTCCACAGGCAGCAGAGAGGGAACCTATTATTGGACAAATAGTGTAACGAGATCTGGTCTAGGTATCATTGAGTTGGTGCCATGTGAATAAAACATTAACAGGATTCTCATGTACTTATAGGGTATCGATGGATGGAAACCTACATTACATTCCTGATCCGAGGGAGGTTATATTGACAGTATGATAGATAACATGACGGCCTCCCAGGAAGGGTGCAGCTCAGTGGTCGAGTGCTTGCCTAGTATGCTCAGGGCCCTGGGTTCCTACTCTAGCACTGCAAAAAAAAAAAAAAAAAAAAAAAAGGTGGGGGTGGGGGAAAGTAGGAAGAAAAAAGAAAAGTGACCTACCAACGATGCCTACCTCTCAATGCCATGCCCAGGACCTGTGAATGTGTCACCTTGCATGGCAAAGGGAATAGTGCAGTATATGGAGTTAAGCCACTAATTGGTTATTTCACAACAAGAGCTTGTCACCAGGGTCCTTAATTGTGGAAGAGGAGGTAGATGAGGCAGAGGTAGAGTGACGTAAGACAGACCACTGGCTGCTGCTGATTTTGGAGATGGAAGGTGGACATAGACCACGGAATGCAAGTGGCCTCTAGAGAAGAACAGATCCTTCCCTAGAGTCTTCAGAAGGAATGCAGCCCTGCCCCACCCTGATCGTACCCCAGTGAGACCATTTGTGGATGTTTGGCCTCCAGAGTCATAAGATCATAAACTTTGTTGTTTTAAGCCACTAACTTCGTGGCAAGAGGTCACTAATACAAGAGGGTAAGGTGGTATTATGATATGCCAGCAAATATGTTCTCTTTCCGTCCAGATACCAAAACTGAGTTGGCTCTATCATCCCTCTTTTCCTGTTAAGGATACTTAGGCTAAGAGATCACCTAGGTTACAAGTGGGAGACCTGATTGCTTCGTAGGTCCCCGTTCTGTCCAGCAATCCACAAGTGCCTCTTTGAAGACAGTGTCTGGGGTAGAGGTGCAGAAAACTGGACAAGCCCCACTCTGGGGAAGGTATCTAGTGCCTTGATGTTAAATGATGACATCACAATTATTTTTTCTTTTTTGGAGTAGCTCCTTTCTCATTGGTTTCCACCTGGGCTGCCAATAGAACTTTAAAAACTCCTTATGCTGAACCCACACTCATAGGCACTGACCCACACAGTGCAGGATGGACAGGAGAGACTCTCAAAGCCCTCCAGGTGATTCTAGTGTTTAATCAGAGATGAAAGCCCCTGTAACGGGAGAACGCAGGGGAGGCCTTACTAGCCTGCCAATCATTTTGAAAACTCTGGGTGCTGGTGCAGAGTAAAGGAGGTTTCCACAGCAGGGATGGATGTTTCAGCTGTCTCCGACAGGAAATGTTAACACATATTGCAGAATTTCTTTATCAGCATTTGAGCAACAGTGTGCTGTTTTTAAAGAACAGCCAAATGAACTCTTGTAACCTAGGATGCATAAGAAATTAAAGACCAAAAAAACGAACAAAACAAAACAAAAACTTTGTTGAAAGTATCTTAGAAAGAATGCTATGAGGCCATCTCGAGCTGGTCTTAAGCTTGTGAGTTGGTTAGAGTCATTGTCCTTAAGGACTAAACCATCTAGTGAAAGACTGCTGAGGACAAGGCCCCTATGTGATGTGACATTATCTCCCCTTAGGTTTCTATGCAAGGAGAGGGGACAGGAATAGCATTTCAGGGGACAGGAATAGCATTTCAGGGGACAGTTCTGGCAGTTGCCACCTTAACCTAGTGATATATTACAATGTCTGAAACTTATTTTCAAATGTTTCAACAGAATAAGAATACATGCACACGTACCCATGTGAGCAAAGCAAAATATTGTCAAAATGCCGAATAAAGGTGATAGGGCTGGGGATAGAGCTCAGTTGGTAGAGTGCTTGCCTCACATGCACAAGGACCTGGGTTCAAGCCCCAGCACCACACACACAAAAAAGGTAGTAGACACACATTTACTCTTTTTTCAACTGTCACATTCAGCATCAGTCGCAGTAGGACAGCCTCACATCATGTGACTTCAGATGGAGTGCAATATGAAGGACACAGGGTCATCTCTGAAGTAACCATGCCAAATAAGTTTAACACCTTGTCAAACCTCTAGACTTAACTTCTGAGGACAGGAAATCCCCAGGCAAAAGAAGCAAGATGAAAGGCACCATGAGAAAATGAGCAGGTAAATTCAGAACATAGAACATCCTACAGACAGCTGGCCCGTCTATTCAAAGGGATTTTTTTAAGTATATAATTCTTTTAGCATAAAATAATAAAGAAATATAAACAAACATAATGCCTTCATTGATTCTGATGTGTGCGTGCGTGTGGTGCAGAAGATTAAACCCAGGTCTCTAGCATGCTAGGCAAGATCTCTACCCCTGAGCTACATCCCCAGCCCTTGTTTTTTGTTTTATGTGTTGTTGTTGTTGTTGTTGTTGTTGTCTTTAAATAGGAAGGAAAAAGAAATGCCTACAAAAGATGCTTTAAGATATTGGGGAAATTTGAATATGGACTAGATATTAGATGATATTAGGAAATTGTTTTTATCTCAGGTATGATATCAGTCTCATGCTACCGTGGAGTATATCCTTATTTTTCACTGAATTATTTAGGGGTGAAATATCTCAATGTCTGAAACTCATTTTCAAATGCTTTAGCCAAAAACAACACATGTGCACAGACCATACTAGTAAAGCAAAATATTATCAAAATGCTAATAGTTTTTGATTAAAGGTGGCAAACACACGTGTACTCCTCTTTCAACTTTCTGAATGTTTTAAATGATGCCCATAAAATCTGGGGAAACAGCTCTAGTCATAATCTCTCCATTGGCAGAAAATGCCTCTTTCAAATGTGTCCAGGAGTGCTGAAGGTTGAAGTCATTCTTGTGACAATTTCTGAGGGTTTCACTTCCTGAAAGCGTTCACTCAAGTGTAGACCACATCAATGGATGGCTTCTTTCACTATCTTGACCTGTGTTACCAGAGTCATCTAAATGGCCTTCCTCAGGCTTACTTGAGAGCTGGGTCTCCCTCCAGACACCAACTGGAGCTACCAGATTCCTAATGTAAGTGCCACCATACCTTACTTTTTGGAGATATGTATTTTAAAAGAAAAAATCGTGATAAAATAAGAGCACAGGGTGATTTAGAGAAAAACAGCACACTGTAATTTATGTATCCAATGTCCCCTTCTAAAGCATTCCTGCATGACTCAGATTTGAAGTTCACCTTTTCAAATCACCTTCAGAACCTACTTTACATACTTCCTCAGTGTTCACATACCTTTGTCCTCGAAGGGCATATTAATCTGTGTGAACAGCTGAATATCAGCAAGGGCCACCCATGGTAAATAAAGTAATCAAGCAAGAACAGGAATGCCCTTCCAGCTAAATGCAAAGCGTGATTATGCATGGTGATGTTTCTTTTCTGAAATAAACTGGCTCTGATAAGAATTCATTTAATATATTATTCAAAATTGTTTAGACATTGTTAGTGTCATTTGAAAAGCATTATAAGGGAAGCTTTTGGGGTGATTCATTGCTCCTTTGAATGTATAAATTTGAATTCTGATTTTGAAGTCTCAAGCCAAAAAATCCTTACTTAAATCAGTTTCATCATCTGTAAAATAAGTAACATACCTACCTCAAATAGCTGTAAGGCATAAACAAGTTGATACATGCAAATCACTTAAGACAGTGCCTGTTATTTTGTAACTTTTAATAAATGTTGTCTACTATTCTTACTATTATACTGTCTAGTATTCTTACTATAATTTATCAGACATTTAGTCACACTACTTTGCAGTTACATCTAAGTATATAACTTAAAGCAGTCCTTTCCATTGCAAAGGAGAGAAACCTAACTCAAAATAGCTTCAATTGAATAAAGAAATAATAACACCTACTAGCTGGGAAATCCAGGTGCAGTGGTAGCTTCAGGTATGGCTAGATCCAGGATTAGAACAATGGTATTAATGTTCTGTTTTTCATCTCCATTGTTCAACTCTGCTTCTCTGGGCTGTACATTAAAGGTAAATGTAATAATAGCTAAACTTGATGGAATGATGGAAATGTGCCAGATTCTCAGTTACATTTTTCAGATGCATTATCTTCCTTAATCTTCCAAATAGCATCAAGAGGTAAGCATTACTACTATCCCTAGTTCAGGAAACTGAGGCTCAGAGAATTTAGTAACCATTCAAAGCCTCACCCCTTAGTAAATGACAGAGCCAGAATTTGGACTTAGGGTAACCTGACCACAAAACCCTTGCTCTACATGGTTCTCTGTCCATTTGAGTCTTAAACAAGAAAAGAATAAGAAAGAAAGAAAAATCCCACTGGGTACCATCTTATTAAAACAGTGGTTTAAGCCAGGCACGGTGGCTCACGCCTGTAATCCCAGCGGCTTGGAAGGCTGAGACAGGAGAATCATGAGTTCAAAGCCAGCCTCAGCAATGGCGAGGTGCTAAGCAACTCAGTGAGACTCTGTCTCTAAATAAAATACAAAATAGGTCTGGAGATGTGGCTCGTGGTCACGTGCCTCTGAGTTCAATCCCTGGTATCAAAAAACAAAACAGTGGTTTACAGATGAGGAAATAAGATTCAAGGTGGTTAAGTAAATTGCTCAAGATCATGGGCAGGCACCATGCAGCAACTGGAAGCAAGAGAAGAAGACGTGGTCCCCACTGGGCTGCTGTGTGCAATTGTGCAGCTTGAGCCCTGCACAACAGTGCCTTGGCCCACTGAGAAGGATGGAGGCTGCAACTCAGCCTGAATACAAACCATGGCCCTGATCCTGCTGAACCACACAAAGTCTTCTTTACTGACCCAACTGTGTCTATGAGCAGGCATAAATGGGGAAGACTTTATAAATCAAGCAAAGTCCCTAGGAGGGCTTACAGGAAACCTTTCAAAGGAAGCCTGGGAAACAGATGATTACAAAAGAACACAGTAGTGAGGAGAAGACCTCCCCCAGGAGCTAAGTGACAGGGACCTGGTTGCTCACCTTTGCCCAGTCCAGACTTGAATAGATGAGTGGCCCACCTGGTCTGGTCACAGGACACAGGGCTACAGGGCAGGTGATTTCATGTGGCAGGGAGTACTGTGTCCCTTCAGAGCCTGCTCTCTGGATTGAGAGTTGTTCAATGTAGAAAAGATGTATTCAAGAGCATGGGAACCACTGGAGCCTTATCAGTCTGATACGGAAAGACAGAGGTGGCTAAAAGCTATTTGAGGAGCAACTGTCACTTGTCTATCTTATTATCATCCCCTGCAACAGAGTCGTAATGCTCTGTAAGATTGGACACCCATATATGACACAGGTCCCTTCCCAGCTCCAAGGGTACATAGTGATTAATCTAAACTGACTGTCAAAGTTTCGTTTCCTTTCTGAGTAAAGTCAAATACAAGGAATTGCTGAAGTAGTTTTATTTGGCAGGTGATCCCAGGAACTGTTTAGAAATACACACTCAGAGGTGAAAGAAAATGTATACCAAGCATCAAACACAAAGCCCTAATCACAATAGGCCCAATTTGATAACCTTGACAAAGTTCCCTCCTGGCTTAACATAGAAGTATCTAGACCACGGAGGAGCTGCGTTACGTGTGTACTAGAGTGGATGGTGTCTTCAAGTCTAATCATTCATCGGTGGGATCATTTTCTGGTATTTGGGGGCCTACAGAGGTGAGGCAAAGAACCTCACCACCCCCCACACTGGTACAAAGGCCTATCCACAAGTATGGCTGTATGCTGGACCGGTAGTCAGTGACGGATAAGATCCAATTGCAATGGTACCAACCTAAGACAGGAGGCTGACGCCTTGAGGTCAGCTCATCCGATGACGGGTAAGGACCATATGTAGTATTGGACAACCTAAGGCAGGCACGGTCCCTAAGCCACATGCTTGTTGTTTAATTTTGGCAGAGCTCTTAAAACACATACCCTAATGAGGAACCACAATCTTTTCTTGCTTTCTCTCTTGGAATAGTTTCTCCTAGGCTCAAGACTGCCAACTAGAGACTACATTCCCCAGCATCCCTTGCAGCTTGACATAGTCATGTGACTGTGTTCTCTCCAGTGCAGGCTGAGAGTACCTCATCTTCCTCTTCTTTTCAGAGGAAATTGCTTTCCTCTTCCTGGAAGCACTTGACTCGTCTTTGATTATGTGAAAGAGTATTTAGTGGGAGTTTTAACTTGGAATAAGGTGCCCCCTCTGTAGGTGAAGTTTAGGATGTCAGAGGGAAGACATATAAAAAGCTTTGAAACTAGAAAAAAACTTATTAGGAAGACATCAAAGAGCTACTGATCTCTCTCTCGATCTCTCTCTCTCTCTCTCTCACACACACACACACACACACACACACACACACACACACACAGTTCATGCAACATTACATTTACTTCCTCCCAGGAGGCAGTGGTGGGGGATGAGTTTTATTTTCCACAACCCTGTGGCTGGTCAGTCTTTCTTTTGCCTCCACTGCTGACCGCCAGGCAGTATGTCAGTGACCTCAGGCAGCCAGATTTCATCCTCTTGTCCACAGAGGGAGGTTGGAATCTCCTCCAAACTGCATGTCACAGTTTGCAAAACCCAGTTCAGTGTGAGTTGAACGATGCAAGAGACCCGTGCTCATGACAGAGGAGCAGGCTGACTTCATGCAAGCCCTGACACTGAGCAGCGGGTCAGTCTAGATACTGCAGTGCCCCCATTGTCTTTCTCTTCAATGCAGCTTGTCTACACTGCTTGGTTTGGGGATCTAAACACATTTTCCTTTGTTTTTAAACTGATTCTAAAGTATTCAAGAATCCATTTCTTTTTTAGGGGGTGGGGGGTGGTGCTGGGGATTGAACTCAAGGGCACTCAACCACTGAGCCACACCCCCAGCTCTATTTTGTATTTTATTTAGAGACAGGGTCTCACTGAGTTGCTTAGTGCCTCATCATTGCTGAGGCTGGCTTTGAACTCATGATCCTCCTGTCTCAGCCTCCTGAGCCGATGGGATCATAGGTGTGCGCCACTGCATCCAGCCAAGAATACATTTCATATGAACATTTTTGCAATGTGCCTTAAGTTCATCATGTTTATGATTTGTCAAAGTGGGGTGTAAACATTCTATCAAAGTGTGTTGGCCATTGTGGTCTACTTTTGTGGAAAGAGGGAGTGAGGCATACTTTAGATACTTCCTCCTCCACCCAAGAGGCTGAGGCAGGAGGACTGCAAGTTCAAAGCCGGTCTCAGCCACTTAGCAAGGCCCTAAGCAACTTATAGCAAGACTCCATCTCAAAATTAAATTTTTTTAAAAGGGCTGGGGAAGTGGCTCAACCCAGTGGTTGAGCACCCTGGGTTCAATCACTGGTATCAAAAAAAGGAAAAATACTTTCATAAACCACACACATAAAAAGGATGCAGTTCCTGAGAAAAAGGAAACACGTGATCCCTGAGTGACCACATATAGCCCAGCCATCCTGTCTGCATGGACTGCCTGGACTGTGTCTGAACAGAGAAAGGGTTTTTTCCTTTCTTAATCCACTGCATTTTCTTTTATTCCTTTTTTTAAAGCTGCTTAACTTTTATCCTGACAAGTAAAACCACGTAAGTAGACAATCAACATTTGCTGAATATTGAGGAAGTGTATGAGTGATGTGTAAGTGAATGTATATTTCCTCGTAGGCCTGGAACAATGGATCTTCCTGTACCATTTTGCTTGACTTGTTTCTGGAACAATGTGCCTCCAAAGATACCAACCTGAGCAGGGTCGAGTGAGGACAGGAGTGCCAGTAGCAGAGGGGCATGGGGCCACCTCTGCTCATGCAGCTGCTGGTGGGATGCTGGGACACTGGGGTGGAAACCCTGGCCTCCGCGCACTCTGGGGAATGAATACGACAGTATCACCAACCGCCCCAGCCAACGCTCATGTGTCAGAGATTTTTTGAAATGAAAAATTCAAGAGCAGATGGCAAAATAAAGACTCTTTACAAATGTGAAGTCTATGCTTTGTCTGTGTGCACATTACACGTTTTGTGTGCCATCAACATTTATGCCACTTCTTGTGGATAATGAGCTCACTTTGCCAGCTCCATTTATAGCTAATAACAATCAACAATCCCAGTTATTGACATTTCAGTTGTCACCTTCCACCACATGAATATTTATTGTCAGCGCTAATCGACGCAGAAAAGAAAACTGTTGAAGGTGAATGCCAAAGCAGGTCTCAGGGCAAAAATAGTCTTTTTTCTTTACTTGAGGCATTTTGATCTAATCACTGCAAGAAAAACATCGGCATGGTGGATGTCTTGGGAGAATATGTTGATTATTAGGGTAAAGGGGGAAAGTGAGCCAGGAGCCCATGGGACTTTTTTGATGTATAAAATAAGCAGCAGATGTGAAGCCTTGGTCCCCAAAGTGGTTTTGGAAAGTGCTCTGTACCTTTAAGAGGGAGGCCTGGTGGGAGGTCCTTAGGTCATTGGAGATGTCCCTTTGAGGGGATTGTGGGATGCCAGTCTTTCTCTGTAACAGTTCCAGATGTGAGTATTTGATGTGCCTGCATTTGCCACCCTTGACAGAACTGAGCTGATGCAGGTGACATGCCTTTGAACCCCCAAACTGTGAGTGAAATAAACCTTTTCTCTTTATAAGTTAGTTGCCTCAGGTATTTCATCATGGTGATAGAAAACTGACTAATACAACAGGCTATGGATCTATCAGAGCCAGACTGTCTAAATATTTTTTTTAGGTTTAGAGGTCATGTAAGAGGCCCATTTCCTGCTCCAGACAAGATAACAAGCACGTGACCACACTGGGGAAGGCAAAGGGTGCCTTATTGGAAAGAAAGTCTGAGGGATGATATTCTATTCATTCATCCCAGTGACTAGTGGTCATCTAAATTATAAATTTCTATCTTCTCTGCAGACATGGGTCACACCTGCTGGTCTGTATGCTGGTTCAGCTACAACCACAATAGATTTTATTCTCTTTCCTACTAATTATGACTTTTGAATTCTTTAGTCATCCACTTCCCTTCACACGACCAGCTCAGCAGAAATGAACTACAACAAATATGGGCTCAGAGCTGGCCACCTGCCAATCATCTGTGCATGGAAAGAGCAGAACTTTTGGCTACCAGCCATGCCACATGCGGCAGGGTCTGGGCAGTTCTTTAGAGGATGCTTGTGGACATCCAGAACAAAATGGAGGGCCACACTCAAAACTCCACCTCGATGTTTTTTTCTTGTGGTAGTCATTTTAGAAGAAAAACAAAAAAAAATATTCTGACTACTTTGAAAATAAGTAGCAAAAAATCAGAACTTCAATCTCTCCACAACAAAATGTACACTGTGGTTCTACGTCATAGCCAAGCATGGGATATAGAATCTAAGACCAGAGACATAGTTCTGTCACCTACTATTACATGAGTTCAGTCAACTACTTCAATCCTCTTGGTTTCACCATGCCCCACAAAAAGATAAAATAAATCTGCCTTATAATGTTGTTCTAAGAATCGAATGAATAAGCTACACCCCATGTATGTATCATAGGTCAAAATACACTCTACTGTCATGTGTATCTAAAAAGAGCAACAACAAAAAAGAATCAAGTGAGACTATATGTGTGAAGGTTCCTAGAATAATAATCAACAGGAGTCCTTGAGAAAGATTTGCTGAACCCCAAAAGACACGGTACTGGAAGAATAAGGAAGAGAGAAGAAAATTAGCATTGATTGGAATCAAGTATTTTTTCAAAGGATTATCTTATATTTTTGCAAAAACTCTTGAGATAATGGATATAGCACCTATTTTAATAAGTAAGGTATGTCTTAGTCCATTTTCTATTGCTATAACAACATACCTGAAGATGGATAATATATTAGGAAAAGATGTTAATATGGCTCATGATATTAGGGGATGCCCACATGGAGAGACAGGAAGCAAAAGGAATTCAGGGACAGGAACTTTTTTTAAAATAATTTACTCTTATGGGACTAACTGGGTCCCTAAAGAATGACATGAATCCATTCCCAAAGTGGTGCTCCCAATGACTTAATCATCCTCTTCTAAGTCCCCCTCTTAAAGGTCCCAACACCTCAACGTTGCCACAATAGAGACCAATTTCCCCGACACAAGCCCTTCAGGGAAACACTCAAACTGTATTCAAACCATAGCAAGGTGTTCCATGTGCAGAGAGATCAAGTGATTGGACCAAGGTCAGGAAGTTTGGTAGCAACTGAGTCAAAATAAAATCTCAGGCTTATCAGACAGCAAAGCCTCATGACCAAATGTCATGAATCAGGTCTCAGGGCAGCACCTTGACACAGAAAAGAAGGGTGGAAGGACAGACACAGTGGTAAGAAAGGGAATCAAGAGGCACCCCAGGGAAGGTGAGGTGCAGGAGGCCGTCAGATTGATCTCTAGGAGCCACTGGAACCAAGGTCATGCCTATGCGCTGGGATCTCAGTGCTCGCCTTCATTCAGTTTTTGATCAATTCTTCATAGTTGCAATCTGCAATTAGCCTTCCCAATGCTAAGTTGAGGATTCTAAGGTCCCTGAGAGATGAAGCACACTGTGACTTCAGTAAGAAGGGCAAGGACAGCTGTGACTCTTCTGGTGGGGTGGGATGGTGCCCAGAGTGTCTTCTTTTATACACGTAGGTGGTGCAATGAAGACCGTGCATCTCATTCAGATATTTCTTACGTGCCCTGCTCTGTAGCAGGCTTTTGGGATAAAATGATGAGGAAGACATGGTTGGTACCTGACCTTGAGCTCTAGGTCTTGAGCTCTAGGTCTTGACCTAGAGTTTAGTTAGAAGCCTCAGTTAAAAGTGGGGAGGGATGGAGAAAGGAAGAGGGTTGGGGAGGAGTCTGGGGAGCCAATTGTCTCCACAGTGGTTTCTTCAAACCAAACAGCTACATCTCAGGCTTGTTGTGAGGGCAAGTTGGCCAGAACAGCATTGGTACAAAAGTGGTACTCACTCAAGGGCTTGGTGTTATCACTAGTGTGACAAGGGAAAAGGCAACTGAGCGCAGATGTCCCCAGGTGCCCCTTGCCCACACCCCACCTGCTCTGGCTGAACAGAATGCTCTCTTGGCCCACCTGCCTGCCGGCTCCACGTGGGAATGACTCTCTGAGGTGAGGCCATAGTTGTGATGTGGAATTAAAAATAGCTGATAATAAGAGGTGAAGGACTTGGAGGAGAGGCTGAGCATTCAGAGAGAGGAATGAGACTGCGTGACAGACATGACCCTCTGTGCTGGTGGGAAGGAGAGGATGTGGAGGGTGGGTTGGGACCTGAGGCTCTGAGGTGTGGGGAGGAGGAAGAAAGGGTAGAAATATAAATTGGGCCCCCCACACCCTTATTTTTTTAGAGACAAGTTAGAGATTTAAAAGTTCCCATTTTGAATGGGTTTGGCTGCCTGTACCTCTAATGATGACATCACAGGAGGGCTGAACCACAGAGCTTGGCACTCTAAGTCTTGCATTACAGACATGCACAACTATGGAATGCACTGTGGTACAGGGGGTATTTACAAAGACCCAGGGTCTCAAGAGAGGACCAATTATTTCTCCTAAACGGGTCCGAGAATGAAGCAGTTGACCTGTTTGAAGGCCGGACTTGACTCTGATTGGATGAATGATCTTGGTAAGAATCACATCCACTCTCTGAGCCTCAACTTCCTCATCTATAAACAAAAGACAATTTTTTAAAAAAAATTCTTAAAGACTTGATGTGATGATAAAATGAGATATTGCAGGTATGATATAAAATGAGGAGGTGGCTGCAAGTCCTGGCTGAGAACATGACTTGTGAAGCTAGACACGCTTGGGTTTGGATCTTGGCTCAATATGGGCATGGGCAAATTATAGGGCATTTGTGGGAACCAGTGGCTGATGCAGGTTGAGAGTTTATACAGCGCCTGTCCCAGGGCAATTTCATGGGTGGTATAAGATTTTATTTGCAAATATTGAAGCACTGTATAAGTGGTTATGATTATTTTTGTAATATTAAGGCCTGAGTAAGGCTTAATAGTAACAGGCAGTAAATGCAAAGGGATTGGGGGTCATGTACTATCTTAATTTCCTAATGCTGCTATAACATATTACCATGAACATAGGCTTATGCTCTTACTGTTAGGAAGGTCACCAGTGTGGAATCCATAGACAAACTGTTAGCAGGGCAGGGCAGCTTCCTTCTGGAGCCCTTGGGGAGAACCTGCATCCTTGCATCTTCTTTCTTCAGATACACCCCCATTCTTTGGTTTATCGCCTCCTTTGCCCATTAACAAGGCCAACAGCAAAACAGCTTGTGTCTCTTTTCTTTTCTTTTTTTTTTTTTTGGTACTGGGCATTGAACCTAGGGGTGCTTAACTACTGAGCCATATCTCCAGCCCTTTTAATATATTTTTTTAGAGACAGGGTCTCATTGAGTTGCTCAGCGCCTCGCCATTGCTGAGGCTGGCTTTGAATTCACAATCCTTCTGCCTCAGCCTCCTGAGCTGCTGTGATTCAGATGTGCGCCACCATGCCTGACGGTGTGTCTCTTATCTGACCTCTATTTCCATTTTTACAATTCTCTCTGAACCTTATTCTACTGCCTCCCTCTTAGAAGAACACTTGTGATTACATTGGGTCCATGTGGATAATTTGGGGGTGATCTTCACATCCCAAGAACTACAACTGAATCATCTCTGCCAAGTCCTTTTTTCCACGGAAAGTGATGTGTTTACAGGTTCTGGAACTGGAATGCAGGCACCTCTGGGTGATTTGATGTAGCCTATCCCAATTGTCCAGAAAAGGGAAAAGGAAATCCAAGAAGAAAAGACTTAAAAATTGGGGAAGTTCAGCACAGGTCCTACATGGGGAGGGAGTGGGAAACCGTGGGAAATGTGGGCTACTGTGAAATAAAAGCTACAAAAGTAATATTAAAAAATAAAGGCAAAAAATGCAGGAAATTAACTGAAGTGCGGACCCGATGGGTGGATAGGCATGATGGGTCTGTTGTTAATAAAGGGAAAAGCCTTATTTATAGTGGTACACACCAAGGGGAATCAGTAAGGAGCTTCTTCAGGAAAACAGGATATTTGGTGCTTGGCAGGTTATGCTGAGAGTCATTTCTCTCTCATAGTCTCATTTCTCTACTCAGCCTCTCCTCCAAGTCGTCCCCTCCTCTCATCAGCTATATTTAATTCCACATCACAGCTGTAGCCTCACCTCAGAGAGTCCTTCCCACCTGAAGGCGGCAGGCAGGTGGGCCAAGAGAGCATTCTGTTCAGCCAGAGCAGGTGGAGTGTGGGCAAGGGGCACCTGGGGACATCTGCGCTCAGTTGCCTTTTCCCTTGTCACAATAGTGATAACACCAAGCCCTTGAGTGAGTACCACTTTTGTACAAATGCTGTTCTGACCAACTTGCCCTCACAACAAGCCTGAGATGTAGCTGTTTGGTTTGAAGAAACCACTGTGGAGACTATTGGTTGCCCAGACTCCTCCCCAACCCTCTTCCTTTCTCCATCCCTCCCCACCTTTTAACTGAGTCTATTAACTGAACTCTCCATTCCTCAAGATCAGGTACCAACTATGTACCATCATTTTATCCCAAAAGCCCAATACAGAGCAGGGCATGTAATATTTGAATGCAATGCAAGGCCTTCATTACACCACCTTCATATACTAAAGAAGACACTCTGGGAACCATCCCACCCCATCAGAAGAGCCACAGTTGTCCTTGCCCTTCATTACTGAAGTCACAGTGTGCTTCACCTCTCAGGGACCTTAGAATTCTCAGCATAGCATTGGGAAGGCTTTAGCATATGTCTAGTCTAAACCTCTTTATCCAGAGGAAATCAGAGCCCACTGAGGTCGATTCTGGGCAGTGACTTTACCCAGTGCCTTTTCTGAAGGCTGGTAGCAAACACGAAGCAGGAATTTGGCACAGGCATTCTTCAGGTGTTTTCTAGGTGCCATTCTGTGCCTACTCCCAGCAAACCATATGGTTTACAGGTTATCTTTTTACATAATTTTCCAGTAAATTTTATGCTCTATCACTGACCTCAGAATAGAATGAATCAAAATTCACCTTCAGTTCTGGGAAAGCCATTTGACCCTCTGAATGCTCTTATCAAGACATTCAAAAAAAGGAAAGACCATTAACCCTAAGCATGAAAGAGCTCTCCATTCTAGTCCTCACTCTGATGCCTGGTCTTGAATAAGTTCCTAAACAGCGATGTTGACTCCAGAGCTCCTTCATGGCCTGAGATTACATGATAGCCCAGCTGTAATAAAGGGGTGTATCAATTAACCAGGAGGATAGAAAAAATGGAAGTCCCTCGCTTTCCTAGATGAATGTGAGTGTTTAAGGTTCTATACAGGGGTCACTAGGGACCTTGGGCCCCATGAAGGAGTCTGACCCTCCACGGGTTCTAGCCAGGGAAGAAGAAGGAAAGCATGGGGCAGGCATGCCCAGTGTCTAGAGCAGAGGCCCCAAATGACTCACATTCAATTGGTGAGAACTTAGTCACATGATCACATCTAACTGCAAGGCCGTACCCTTCATGACCATGGAAGGAGAGAGAACTGACCTGAGGGGGAGCGGCTGACTCTGCTGCCTCACCTTAGACTGGGAACATGTAAGAAATAGGGCCTTGTATGCATCTATGAAGTATTATTATTTTCACTTGACAGCTGGGGACATATCAAAGTGGTAAAGTAGTTAATTAGTCCAAGTTAACACCCATAGTTGAAAGCAGAAGTGGAATTTAAAACCAGGACCAGGGGTTTTTGAAGTTCCTTTTCCTTATTTCCTTATTTATTTCCAAAACATTTTGTACCCTGCATTTCTTCCTCTTCTTTTTTTTTCCTTTTTTAAAAACTTTATTCTAAATATTTATACATGACAGCAGAATGCATTTTGATTCATTGTACACAAATGAAGCACAACTTTTCATTTCTCTGATTGTATACAGTGTAGATTTGTACCATATGTGCAGTCATACATGTACCTAGGTAATGATATCCATCTCATTCCACCATCTTTCTCTGTCCTCCTCTCTCCTCCCTCCCCTTTGCCCAATCACAGTTCCTCCATTCTTCCCACATCCCCCGCCCCATTATGGATCAGCATTCACTTATCAGAAATTTCAGCCTTTGGTTTTTTGGGATTGGCTTACTTCACTCAGCATGATATTCTCCAACTCCATCCATTTACCTGCAAATGCCATAATTTTATTCTCTTTTAATGCTGAGTAATAGTCCATTGTGTATATATATCACAGTTTCTCTATCCATTCATGTATTGAAGGACTTCTAAGTTGGTTCCACAGTTTAGATATTGTGAATTCAGCTGCTATAAACATTGGTGTGGCTGTGTCACTATAGTACACTGATTTTAAGTTCTTTGGGTATAGACAGAGGAGTGGGATAGCTGGGTCAAATGGGGGTTTCACTCCAAGTTTTCTAAGGGATCTCCATATTGCTTTCCATATTGGCTGCACCAATTTGCAGTCCCACCAGCAATGTATGAGTGTGCCTTTTCCCCAACAGCTTCATCAACACTTATTGTTGCTTGTATTCTTGGTAACTGCCATTCTGACTGGAGTGAGATGAAATCTTTAGAGTAGTTTTGATTTGCATTTCTCTGATTACTAGAGAAGTTGAAGTTGAACATTTTTTCATATATTTGTTGATCGATTATTATCTTCTTCTGAGAAGTGTTCAGTTCATTAGCCCATTTGTTGATTGGGTTATTTGTGGGGTTTTTTTTTTTTTTGGTGTTAAGTTTTTTGAGTTCTTTATATATCCTGGAAATTAGTGCTCTGTCTGATGTGCGTGTAGTAAAGATGTTCTCCCACTCTGTGGGCTCTCTCTCCACATTGATTGTTTCCTTTACTGAAAAAAAGCATTTAGTTTGAATTCATCCCATTTATTAATTCTTAATTTTATTTCTTGTGCTTTAGGAGTATGGTTAAAGAAGTCAGGACCTAATCTGACATGAGAAGATTAGGGCCAACTTTTTCTCCTGTTAGGCGCAGGGCTCTGGTCTAATTCCTAGGTCCTTGGTCCACTTTGAGTTGAGTTTTGTGCATGGTGAGAGATAATGGTTTAATTTCATTTTGCTGCCTATCATTCCTTTCTCTTATGACTAATATTCTTCTGTTTAAAATAATCTAGTCTCTTTTAATTTGAGTCCAGTTTTTATTTATTCTTCTTTCCTTGGTACGTCTATGATTTCCATCTTACTTGGTTGTTTTTCTTTCACATTTCCTCTGTTAGTCTTCCCTCATGTTCATTTTTCTCTCTCATTTGGTCACTCTTCTTTCATATTCAAATGATTATAATTCAGACACCATTTTTCTGATCAAACCAATGTTACTTCATTATATGTGGGTTTTATTTGTTTTGTTTCATGGTGCTGGGCAACGAACACAGGGCCTAGCATGCCAGGGATGTGCTCCACCACTGAGCTACACACCCAGCCCCTGTTTTATTTCCTCATCTTTTTTTTTATAACAATTCATTCCTGGGGAAATATAAATACTTTTGGTCTGAGTTAGGCTACCTTGATTTCAATTAATGAGTAAATTCCATTAGATAAATTACCTTATGATTCTAAAACATGTTTGCATATGAAACAACTAGTCATCTTATTGAATAAGTGTGAAGGGCAGTATTGACTCTTATTAAAAATCAATGAACAAAACAAAACGGCATATGGTCAGGTTGCCAAAAAACCGTGGTGGATGCTGGAAACAGCTAACTTCTAAGCAGTGACTTCATTGCTCACAAGCAATAAAGGTAAGAAGGATTAAAACTTGGGAGCCACCTAGACAAGCAGCAACTTAATCTCTTGGGTTTTATTATGTAGCCTCCCAAAATATTCAGGCATTAGTGTGGGGAAATGTTTATACAAATTAATTATATTGGATTAATAAGAGGAAAAAGCAATTGTATGTCTAACTAGTTTCAAGAGAATCTTTCAACTACTAAGCAAAATTATAATTGTTTCCTATTCCAAGAGATTATCCTGAAACTTCAAAAGTTCATGATCAGAAGAGGAGGAGGAGAAGCAAAAATTAAATACGACTTCATCCCACCCCCCGTATAAAATAAAATATTTTCTTATATCTTTTGACTATAGTTGTAGAAGTCACAGAGAATGGATTGCGCATTTTCTTTAAAAAAGAAAAACAAATAGTCTAATGAGACTCAACCAAGCATCTGTTGGAGAGCAGATGTGGGTGAGCTCTGGAGCTGTTGGCAGTGGAGTTGGACAAGGAATCCAGGGGGACTGACCACTGAAAGGATCAGCCCCAGCACATCATTTCTTACTCACCTCATAGTTGGATGTGGGTGCTTCTGATCCAGCAGACCTCCTGTTGGGCTTTCTTCCAAGAGATGACTCAGGACTAGGTCCCTTTGATCTTGCGGTCTCTGCTACCCCTTGGGCATAGGAGTCCTGTGATTTTAAGATTAGCAAATGTCAAGAAAACAAAAGTGAAAGATTTGGTGGGAGGGTAGTCTCCAGATCATATACTGGAGGGGGAGACTGGGGAATGTCCCCTGGTTGGTATCCTGGGGGAAAAGGAAACAGGATTAGATGAACAGAGCCACTCAGACCAAAAAAAAAAAAAAAAAAAAAAAAAAGAAAGGAAAAAAACTAATTTTCAAAGTATTTAATGTTGTTTTGTTTTCACTTACACCCATTTTCAAAGTGGAGTGAGATGATCAATTCTAGGTGCCAACTAGACTGGGCTGATGGAAAAATATTTCTGCATGTATCTAGAAGAGATTAGCATTTGACTTGGTAGGATGAGTAAAGAAGGTCATATCTACAAAATTGAGTGGGCTTCATCTAATCCCTTGAGGGCCTGAAAAGCAAAAGGCAGAGGAAGGGTGGATTTGCTCTCTCTGCTCAAGTTGGGACACCCACCTTCTGTCTTCAGACTTCAGAGCTCTGGTTCTGTCCTGGACTCCCACAGTGCTCAGGTATTCAGACGGAATGACATCACCTGCTGTCCTCATTCTCCAACTTGCAGATGGCAGATCATGGGACTTCTTGGCCTCCCTGACAGTGAGAGCCAATTCCCATTATACACATGTGTCCACCCTATGGATATGGTTTCCCTGGAGAACTCTAACACAGGGAACAACCCTGAAAAATGCAAATGATTGCAAGACATACTAAGTTGTTCTTTAGCAGCACATTTTGATTTGCACCTCTGGAATTACAGTGACATTTAAATTCTCTTGCACAAAATTAAACTGTATTGGAAACGATGTTTCACTAATCATGTGCGAACAAATGGGGAAAAGCTGCTAAGATCTATTTTCAGGTTACAAAACCTGCAAATTTAGAATAGCCTTATATTCCCTTTCCTCTTTTCAAAAACAGGTATAATTCACAAAAGATGTACAAAAATCTTTTACCCATGCTTACTGAGTGAGGAACTACAGGTCAGACGTGGTAGGAGAAGACTACTGTTTTAGTCTACACTCTTCTAGACTGCTTGGAACTTTTTCTTCTATATGCCAGCACTATTTAATTTTTATACAGGTTTTGGTTAAACCATAAGAGTCTAATAAATCTTTTCTAACACAATCATTGTTGGGTCCTAGCTTGGGTTGTATAAAACTCCTACCAAGGAACACATTCAGAATTTTAGGGAGACTCTGGGGTCTTAATCCAAGTAAGTTCCTCTAGGGTAAAGCTTTGATAGTTGGGACAAACCAGGGCATAAATAACAAAACCATTACTATGACTACTGCTCCCCCCACTCCTGCTGCATATATACACATATATACACTCTCTCTCTCCACAAACACACACACACATTCTCTCTCTCTCTCTCTCTCTCTCTCTCTCTCTCTCTCTCTCTCTCTTTCTCTCTCTCTCTCTATATATATATATACACACACATATAATTTACATATAAATCTCCAATTTCTCACCCCAATATGTATAAAAATTTTCCCTACTGAGGTTGATATAGAAGGGCTTAGGCAGCCAGGATAAGAGGGCAAGTGAGGAGGTCAGGGGCAGGGCCAGAACAAGGACTGTGGAGAGGGTCTTCTGATGAGGTCAACTTATGGCCTGATTCAAGTGCTCATGGACACTAGCAGAGACCTAATCAGACAGACACTTCGTATTCTTGCTCCTAAGTGGCAGATCCAATAGAAGAACTAAAACAGATGCATGGACAGAGAGGCACCAATCAATAATAGTGAGGAGTACGTGGAAAGGGGAGGAGATAAGGAAAGAAGGAAATTCCAACGGCCATAAACAGAAGAGGCCAAAACTCTCCCCTACCAGATTCCCAGTCTGGGGCCCCTTCTATTCTGAGAAGTCAACTCTGTATCTCTGTCACTTTTACAATAATTCTACAATTCTACTTCTTGCTACCTCTGGGCCCTGTTCTTCGAATCTTTGCCAAAAAGGGACAATGAACCCAGCACCCCTAGACCCTAACATACCAAATATATATATACACATACATACACACACATATATATATATTACATAGATAATTTATACATATTTGTGATAAATATAAGCAGTTCCCTACTATACACAAACACATATTAAGGGAACTGAATATGTGCATATATATATATATATATATATATATATATATATATAGAGAGAGAGAGAGAGAGAGAGAGAGAGAGAGAAAGCATGCATTTTATTCTTCAGTTAGTTTATACTCTAGAGAGGGTAGCCATTCCCTGTGACCTCTTTGTGTATTTCCAGAATGGCTACCACTGTGGCAAGTTTATGGTGAGCATTTGTAAGCATTAATTTTTCCTCCCTCTTTTTGCTTGGAATACACACTGGGTTGGTTCCTCTATCTGCTCCCACAATATTGAGCACCAGGCTGGGCTCGGCCACAAGCGTGTGTTGATGGGTTCAACCATGACTGATGGCTGCCAGCCATCCTGCCCCACAGGTGTGCCTCAACCCAGGATGCACATTTCACCCATCCATTCACAGGGTTTGAACCATCTTGGTCATCATCCGTCACCATCTGCAGATCGGGTGAGCAGTTATAATGGGCTCTGAGGAGAGAGGAAAGAATGGGCTCATAATAACAGTTTAAAATAATTATCCTGAGTGGGGAAAGCCAGCATTCTAGTGAAATCCGATGCTGATAGAAAAGTCAGGACCGATTCCGATTTGGAATATTTTTTACATTTAGGACTATGGAGAAGTCAATGAGCCTGAATAAATGCAAATGATGAACCAAACAGCTGCTGCCAAAGAAAGAGAAAGCTGCCTGGAGAAGACCTTTGGTTCTATCCTTTCTCAAAGTATATTCCATGGAATTCTAGTAAGTGAAAGCCTCGGAGAAACCTGAAGGGATCCCAGCAGGGGAAAGTGTTGTTCTTCTGGATCTTGTTTTATAACCTTGGAAAGAATGTTACCCACACCCTGGAACCAAAGCCACTGCTGACACGGATGCTTGGGCATTTAGATGCTAATGTCAACTCTGCAGTTCTGTGGTCTCTGAAGGCATCCCTTACATATTTACATCATCTTGTTTTCCTTTATTTGCCTCTGAAAGAGAAAAATAACCACTGCAGTCTCTCCACCACTTCTCACCTAAACGGACCTGAAGGTGAAAAGCTTCTGCTCTTCCCCTACTGTGGAGGACAGAAGGCAAGAAGGGAAAGCAAAGGCAAAGGAGCCTATAAAAATAAATGACCTGTTTTTGACTATGTCCTTTTTCTTAGTGGAAACAAAACTTCCTGTGTGGGTCCTGCTATGGCTGCTTCTAGGCTTTTAAAGCTGCCCTAAACTCAGACCACAGGCAGAGAGAGCCTGGCCTGGAAACCCCTACAAGTTCCTGGGGAGACAGAGCTCCTGGGAGTCCATTGTATCCTCATTGCTTCCTGCTACACACTAGTCTCCTCATGAAGGGTTATAAAAATAATATTCCTACAGACAGCCCCTGAAGAAAAACAGAAAAACAGCTGGGCTGGGTGGTGCACTCCTGTCATCCCAGGAGTTCAAAGCCAGCCTCAGCAACAGCCAGGCACTAAGCAACTCAGTGAGACCCTGTCTCTAAATAAAATACAAAACAGGGCTGGGGAGGCAGCTCAGTGGCCAAGTGTCCCTGAGTTTAATCCCTGGTACCCCTCACCACCCCCCAAAAAAGGGCTGGGGTTGTAGCTCAGTGGTAGGGTGCTTGCCTCACAGGCATGAGGCACCAGGTTCGATCCTCAGCACCACATAAGTAAATAAATAAAATAAAGATATTGTGTCCATCTACAACTAAAAAAAATATTTAAAAAAATAGAATGAGTGTGTTTCCCAGACTCTCCCTGCACCCCAATTCTGTTCCTGCACACCTGAGCTAGGCTTGGGGAGGCAGTATATTAATTGAAGAACATTTCTTTAAAAAATAATAATAATAATGGATACTGAATCCTGGGCTCTGGACTTTGACATTTCTCCATTGAAAATTAGTCCTAAATGGAGGCACAGTAACTATCAAAACTCCAACTCCGGGAAACCATAAATCTTAGAGAAAGAAAGCAATGGGTGAGACTTGACAACTCATCCCTTAGGATCTGGGCTCCCATCCCTCCAGGTGACAATGAGTCTCAACCTTTTTACAACTGCTTTCCTGAGTTAAAGTTTTAACCTGCACAACTCACCCCTGACTTTCCGAATGCCATGTCCAGTTTCCAATGATTCAACCACTCTCATTGCACTCTGTAAAACTAAAATCCCCTTTGTCACCGACAGCCATTTTCGAATCCAGAAAATGAGCCCCTATAGTGTCAGAGTCCACAAATGAATCAACAGTTTCTCTGAATCTGTTGAGGTCTGCATCATCATTTTGCAGCTTGTACCTCAACAACCAATAAAAATTCACTCAATGAAGGTTTGTTGGGAAGATGCTTCCTGTATACTTCTTTACCTTTTCAGTGTCACCTACAGTTTCTGAGCATATGTGCCAAGATCAAAGGATTTTATAAGCAAAGAAAGAGCTTCTTGTTCTACACCCTGAAGGTCTGCGAATAAAGGTTCTGAAAATCTGGGAATGCAAAAATATGTTTGCAAGCTAGGTGAACAGCACAGAGTGGCTAGACTGGTTGTTTCAAAAAGCTTTCAAACAGGCAGGGTTACTAATTTGTCTTATCAGATCCTCAGCATAGTAAATAAATCTGAACGAAACTCTCCTCTCACATAAAGAACTCTCTCCTTCAAGACCCAAATAAGTAGTAGAGCCTGTGCTGTGCATGCTCAAGGGCCTGGGTTCAGTCTCCGGCACCAAAAACAAAAACCAAAAAGAAAAGAGAAAGGAATCAATTCCAGACTGGAAAACTTGGAATTCTTACTGCTGTGACAGAAACCTTACTATGTGATTAGCAACAATTGGGACTGTATATAGACAAAGAAATCACAAAACTGATAAACCAAGTATCATGGGACAAAGGAGGTCTGGGAGCTTATAATCTAATGTTGTGGCTATTTTGATTGGTGAGCTGGTTCTTTTGTCCCTAAGTATGGTCAGACTGATTTATTCCAACATTGTCACCTTACTGGTACCTATAGATCTGGAGGTCCTGGAGCTGACTCACTGACTCACCTCCTGGAAGATTTTTTTTCTTTTCTTTTCTTTTTTTTTTTTTTTTTTGGTGGGGCAGGGGGGTGCTGGGATTGAACCCAGGGCCTTGGTGCATGCAAAGCAAGCACTCTACCAACTGAGCTATATCCCCAGCCACCACCCCCACCCCCTGCTGGAAGCTTTTGATGACCCACTTTCTAAACATTTTTCCTTGCTGCATTATAATTATACACAATTGTGAGAGTCATTGTGATATATTCATGCATGCATGTAACATAATTTGATCAATATCATTCCCTAGTATCTGCCTTCTCCCTCCCAGATTCCCTCCCCCAACCGTCATCCTTTACTGTGCTGATCTCCCTTCTATTTTCATGAGATCCCTCCTCCTTTTTTATTCCCTGTTTCCTTCCTCCCTAGCTTCCACATATGAGAGAGTACCTATGTGCCATGACCTTCTGGGTTTGGCATATTTCATTTAACATGATATTCTTCAGCTCATCCATTTTCCTGCAAATGACATAATTTCATTCTTCTTTATGGAACAAGCTTTTTTTAATTAGTTGTTCAAAACATTACATAACTCTTTGACCTATCATATTTCATACATTTGATTCAAGTGGGTTATGAACTCCCATTTTTACCCCGTATACAGATTGCAGAATCACATCAGTTATACATCCACGTTTTTACATATTGCCATGCTAGTGTCTGTTGTATTCTGCTGCCTTTCCTATCCTCTACTATCCCCCCTCCCCTCCCCTCCCCTCCCATCTACCCCATCTACTGTAATTCATTTCTCTCCCTTGGAACAAGCTTTTGATCTTCACGTTGCTGAGACATTTGTGAAGAGAGTAAATGAACTGACATTGTTGAACTTTTATCATTGGAAAATGAATGATTTTAAATGACTTCTAATTTGAAGAAGTAATATGGGCTCATTGTAGAAAATTCAAAAATACAGATAAGAGTAAAGGTTTTGTTTTTTTCCTCATAATCCTAGTTACCAAAAATAGATCCTCACCCCTTTCACATGTACATTATATCCATTTGGATCTTTTTTAAAATAGTGGAGTAGTATGGGACTCAAAATTTGATTCTAAAGTCAGTTAATAAGCAGGGTGGGGGTATAAATTATCCTTGAACTGAACTCAAGGTTCTCATGAGGTACTGTGCACATGACACTGAGTCATTCTAGAAGGTGTTTCTTATGCAAAAGGTGTTTCTTATGCATGCAAAGGTTTGAAAACTACTCGACTAGACTAACAGAAGAAATAAAAGTTATATCTTATGATAACCTGGGAAGTGGGGTGGAGGATTCTGAGGTTGTCTTGCTTACTGGCAGTATTTACTCTTAAGCAACTATGACCTTGATACATATTCACAGATATTTTTATTGTGTTGATTAAGCAAGATAGTAGAGACACACCTTACTGGAGATTAAATTCTAAAACTGGTGCCTAGAATGCAGTATGATTCAATGCCATTCCACCCACACACCCACCCTGTGTGTGTATGTGTGCACATACATGTACGTATGTGTGCATGCATGTATGTGTATGCATCAAAACTAAAATCATGCCTGCTGTTTTGGAGTCCACTTTTTCTCCTTAAACTTTAACCATTTTCCCACAATAATCAAATATTCTAAAATGCATTCTAGTTATTATTCAGTTTATTGTAATACCTTCCTGTTGCTTGTTAGGAGGATTTAACTTCTCTATTTGAACTTTACAAATAATTTGCTCCATAAGTTATTAGAGCAGGCCTTCTTTGGTCTCTGGGCATCCAAAGGAACCACATGTGACTGTTGAAGGAACTGAGGGAGTGGTGCAGAAGCACTCCCGTGTTGAAGGAGTGAGCTCTCAGGAACATAGGACAGGGTGTCATAACCCCAGCATTACAGTGACTAATTTTGTTAATTTTTACCACCACCCAAGATGATCTGGTTTTTGGTTATGTATTAATTATATTATTTCTCCATGAAAGCAATTTTGCAGTCTTTTTAAAGTATGGGACATTTTCTAGACACCAATAAGTCAAATGAGGTTATAGAAAATCTGAAGGCAGAGAAATAAGGCAGTTATGGAAATTATAGGAATGATATGGAAGACCTTAGAGGTCATGTTAAAGAAGAAGGGATGGTTAGAAAGTGACAAATTTGAAGCCCATAAGGAGGAAGGTTTTGCAGGAATTGATGATTAACTAGATGTCAATATAACAGCCATGAGATCTCATTGTCCTGACCTGTTCCAGCCCCACAATCCACAGCCTATGGAAACCTAAAAAGCACTTGGCACAATTTCTGCGTCCCCTGTTGTATAGCTTCTGCCTTTCCTTTGAACTGTTGGCTCATGTCACATCAACTCCCAAGGTGAAACTCAGCTCCCGCTTTGACCTCTCAAACTAACCCACCCATAGCCACATTTATGGGTTCCCTGGATGTGGCCAATCTTGCAGATTGGCCAGTACAGCACCACGCCTTCCCCCTTGCCTGCCTCTATTAAAAAAAAGATTTAAAAGCTAAATTATTTCCTTTCATCTCTGGTGTTCAGGGAGGCCATGTGGTGCAAGCAGAAACTTGCTAGAGGTGTTTTGGGAAATATTTTACTTTCTTAAAAGAACGTCATCATTACCCTATGTATGTGTACAATTACACGAACAGTGTGACTCGATGTGCGTTTTGTACAGCCAGAGAAATGAGAAGTTGTGCTCCATTTGTGTACAATGAGTTGAAATGCATTCCACTGTCATGGATAACTAATTAGAACAAATTTTAAAAATGAAAAAAAAAATAACATGACCCTTTCCTCCTTTTTTCTTTTTGCTCCCTTTAGTATGGACTTAATGTGTGAGCAGCTATCCTGAGAATTTAATGTGGCAGGTATGAGCACAAAGACCCACAGAGGAGGATAGTAATGTGGAGACAACTGGAATGTCTGAGTCCCCAGGGACACCAATGACTCTATGCCAATAGCTACATATCTGGGATTTTAAGCAAATTCCTATTTATTAAAGCTGCAATGAGTCTAGTATTCTATTTCATGCAGCCTAAAAAGTCCCTAACAAATAAAGATATCTGTGACATTTTGGAGGTCCCAGGGAGAGTGAAAAGGACACATTTTCCTTGTCCCTTACCCTATTTCTCCCTTCCCCTTTCTCTCTCTCATCTCATCTCCAAAAAAAGAAAGCAGAATTATCTCCTAGATTCCCATAGAGTGTTTGAAATCACAATGACCTCCCCCCTGCATCTTCCCCTTGTCCCCCGCTTTGGTCAAATGTACCTTAGACATCTCTTCCTTCATTTCAAGTATTTACCAATACTTTATTCCTTTAAAGTATATTCCTATAAAGTTGACTTTATTCCTATAAAGTCAACTCTCCCTAAAAGGAAATTCTGTTGCCAGGTGTTCCGATAAAAATATCCTCTACTTTTCTACATCAAATGGAAAGCATTTCTAAAAAGGATACGGAAGTGTAAAGCCCTAGAGATTTTGAAGAGGACAACACTGCCAGTATTAATGAGATAATTCTGCATAGTGATGAGCATCCATCACAGTGTTGACTCCAGCTGACCGGAGAGCCTTGCCCATCAGAGCCTGAGCAACATGACTTGCTCCCTCCTGACAAGGAAAGTCATTTCCATGGGGCCATTCAGCTGAGCATGCTGCCAGTATTTTGCATGTCCACTTTGAGATGACACTGTAAACCTGGAGAAAGATCACCTGCCTAACAGACTGCACCAAAGACCCTGCCCCTGGCAAGTTCACCAAATGAAAACAGTCTATACCAGTGTGGGTGCAGAAAGTTCCTGTGCTCAGCCAGCAGAGGTCAGTTGACAAGCATATCCAAGCCTTGTCTCGGAGAGCTCAAGTCATTGGGAGTATTTTCAGAACTATTATGTGTGTCTTCTTCTAGGAATAATTGAGATTCAAGTGTACTTAAGAATGTACTTCCTTGCCTAAATGATTTTAAACACCCCCTCCCGCTTTTTTTTTTTTTGGTACTGAGAATTGAACCCAGGGGCGCTTACCACTGAGCCACATCCCCAGTCCTTTTTTTTATGGGTTATTCAAAACATTAAAAACTCTTGACATATCATATTTCATACATTCGATTCAAGTGGGTTATGAACTCCCATTTTTTATCCCAAATACAGATTACAGAATCACATCGATTACACATCCACATTTTTACATAATGCCATATTAGTAACTGTTGTATTCTGCTACCTTTCCTATCCTCTACTATCCCCCCTCTCCTCCCCTCCCATCTTCTCTCTCTACCCCATCTGTTGTAATTTACTTCTTTCCCTTGTTTTTTTTCCCCTTCCCCCTCACAACCTCTTATATATAATTTTGTATAACAATGAGGGTCTCCTTCCATTTCCATGCAATTTCCCTTTTCTCTCCCTTTCCCTCCCACCTCATGTCTCTGTTTAAAGTTGATCTTTTCCTCCTGCTCTTTCTCCCTGCTCTATTCTTAGTTGCTCTCATTATATCAAAGAAGACATTTGGCATTTGTTTTTTAGGGCTTGGCTAGCTTCACTTAGCATAATCTGCTCTAATGCCATCCATTTCCCTGCAAATTCTATGATTTTGTCATTTCTTAGTGCTGCGTAATACTCCATTGTGTATAAATGCCACATTTTTTTTATCCATTCATCTATTGAAGGGCATCTGGGTTGGTTCCACAGTCTAGCTATTGTGAATTGTGCTGCTATGAACATCGATGTGGCAGTATCCCTGTAGTACGCTCTTTTAAGGTCTTCAGGGAATAGTCCGAGAAGGGCAATAGCAGGATCAAATGGTGGTTCCATTCCCAGCTTTCCCAGGAATCTCCATACTGCTTTCCAAATTTTTATTTTATTTTTTTTATTGATTGTTCAAAACATTACAGAGCTCATGATATATCATCTTTCATACATTATACTCAATTGGGTTTTGAACTCCCATTTTTACCCCAAATACAGATTGCAGAATCACAACTGTTACATACTCACATTATTACATAATGGCATATTAGTGACTGTTGTATTCTGCTACCTTTCCTATCCCCTACTATCCCCCCTCCCCTCCCCTCACCTCCCCTCCCCTCCCCTCCCGTCTTCCCTCTCTATCTCCTTTGCTGTTGTTCAATTCTCTCCCCCTTTTTCCCCCCTCCCCCTTGCCCCTCATAACCTCTTATAATTTTGTGTATCATTGAAGGTCTCCTACCATTTCCATATGCTTTCCCTTCTCTCTCCCTTTCTCTCCCCCCATTCGTCTTTGTTTACTGTTAGTCTTTTCCTCATGCTCTTCCTTCCTGTTCTGTTCTTATTTGCTCTCTTTATATCAAAGAAGACATTTGGCATTTGTTTTTTAGGGCTTGGCTAGCTTCACTTAGCATAATCTGCTCTAATGCCATCCATTTCCCTGCAAATTCTATGATTTTGTCATTTCTTAGTGCTGCATAATACTCCATTGTGTATAGATGCCACATTTTTTTATCCATTCATCTATTGAAGGGCATCTAGGTTGGTTCCACAGTCTAGCTATTGTGAATTGTGTCACTATAATCATTGATGTGGCCATATCCCTATAGTGCACTCTTTTAAGGTCTTCAGGGAATAGTGCGAGAAAGGCGATAGCTGGGTCAAATGGCGGATCCATTCTCAGCTTTCCCAGGAATCTCCAAACTGCTTTCCAAATTGGCCGCACCAATTTGCAGTCCCACCAGCAATGTACAAGAGTACCCTTTTCCCTACATCCTCTCCAGCACTTGTTGTTGTTTACCTTCATAATGGCTGCCAATCTTACTGGAGTGAGATGGTATCTTAGGGTGGTTTTGATTTGCATTTCTCTGACTGCTAGAGATGGTGAGCATTTTTTCATGTACTTGTTGATTGATTGTATGTCGTCCTCTGAGAAGTGTTTGTTCAGGTCTTTGGCCCATTTGTTGATTGGGTTATTTGTTATCTTATTGTCTAATTTTTTGAGTTCTTTGTATACTCTGGATATTAGGGCTCTATCTGAAGTGTGAAGAGTAAAAATTTGTTCCCAGGATGTAGGCTCCCTATTTACCTCTCTTATTGTTTCTCTTGCTGAGAAAAAACTTTTTAGTTTAAGTAAGTCCCATTTGTTGATTCTTGTTATTAACTCTTGTGCTATGGGTGTCCTATTAAGGAATTTGGAGCCCGACCCCACAATATGTAGATAGGAGCCAACTTTTTCTTCTATCAGGCTTAGAGTATCTGATTTGATATCAAGCTCTTTGATCCATTTTGAGTTAACTTTTGTGCATGGCGAGAGAAAGGGATTCAGTTTCATTTTGTTGCATATGGATTTCCAGTTTTCCCAACACCATTTGTTGAAGATGCTATCCTTCCTCCATTGCATGCTTTTAGCACCTTTATCAAATATAAGAAAGTTGTAATTTTATGGATTAGTCTCTGTGTCCTCTATTCTGTACCATTGGTCCACCTGCCTGTTTTGGGACCAGTACCATGCTGTTTTTGTTACTACTGCTCTGTAGTACAGTTTGAAATCTGGTATCACTATACCTCCCGATTCACACTTCCTGCTTAGAATTGCTTTTGCTATTCTGGGTCTTTTGTTTTTCCATATGAATTTCATGATTGCTTTATCTGTTTCTACAAGAAATGCCGTTGGGATTTTGATTGGCATTGCATTAAACCTGTAGAGAACTTTGGGTAATATCGCCATTTTGATGATGTTAGTTCTTCCTATCCATGAACAGGGTATATTTTTCCATCTTCTAAGGTCTTCTTCTATTTCTCTCTTTAGGGTTCTGTAGTTTTCATTGTATAAATCTTTCACCTCTTTTGTTAGGTTGATTCCCAAGTATTTTATTTTTTTTGAGGATATTGTGAATGGGGTGGTTGTCCTCATTTCCATTTCAGAAGTTTTGTTGCTGATATACAAGAATGCCTTTGATTTATGTGTGTTGATTTTATATCCTGCCACTTTGCTAAATTCACTTATTAGCTCTAGTAGTTTCTTTGTAGACCCTTTTGGGTCTGTTAGATATAGTATCATATCATCCTCATATAGTGATAATTTAAGTTCTTCTTTTCCTATTTTTATGCCTTTAATTTCTTTTGTCTGTCTAATTGCTCTGGCAAGTATTTCGAGGACTAAATTGAATAGAAGTGGTGAGAGAGGGCATCCCTGTTTTGTTCCAGATTTTAGAGGGAATGCCTTCAGTTTTTCTCCATTCAGAATGATGCTAGCCTGAGGCTTAGCATATATAGCTTTTACAATGTTGAGGTAAGTTCCTGTTATCCCTAGTTTTTCTAGTGCTTTGAACATAAGGGGATGCTGAACTTTGTCAAATGCTTTTTCTGCATCTATCGAGATGATCATGTGGTTCTTATGGTTAAGTCTATTGATGTGGTGAATAACATTTATTGATTTCCGTATATTAAACCAGCCTTGCATCCCGGGGATGAATCCTACTTGATCATGGTGCACAATTTTTTTGATATGCTTTTGTATTCCATTTGCCAGGATTTTATTGAGGATTTTTGCATCTAGGTTCATTAGAGATATTGGTCTGTAGTTTTCTTTCTTTGAAGTGTCTTTGTCTGGTTTCAGGATCAGGGTGATGTTGGCCTCATAGAATGAATTTGGAAGAGCTCCTTCTTTTCTATTTCTTGAAATAACTTGAAAAGTATTGGTATTAATTCTTCTTTGAAGTTTTTGTAAAACTCTGCTGTATATCCATCCGGTCCAGGGCTTTACTTGGTTGGCAGTCTTTTGATGGCTTCTTCTATTTCCTCTTTGTTATTGGTCTGTTTAAATTGTGTGTATCTTCCTGACTCAATCTGGGCAAATAATATGACTTAAGAAATTTATCGGTATCTTCGCTATCTTCTATTTTATTGGAATATAGGGTTTCAAAATAATTTCTAATTATCTGCTGTATTTCTGTAGTGTCCATTGTGATATTGCCTTTTTCATCCTGTATGTTAGTAATTTGAGCTCTCTCTCTTCTTCTCTTCATTAGCATGGCTAAGGGTCTGTTGATCTTATTTATTTTTTCAAAGAACCAACTTTTAGTTTTATCAATTTTTTCAATGTTTTTTTTTTGTTTCAATTTTGTTGATTTCCGCTCTGATTTTAATTATTTCTTGCCTTCTACTACATTTGCTGTTGTTTTGCTCTTCCTTTTCTAGGGTTTTCAGATGAAGTGTGAGTTCATTTATTTGTTGGTTTTTTTCTTTTTTTGAGAAATGAACTCCAGGAAATGAATTTCCCTCTTAAAACTGCTTTCATTGTGTCCCATAGATTCTGATATGTTGTGTCTGTATTTTCATTTATCTCCAAGAATTTTTTTATTTCCTCCTTTATGTCTTCTGTAACCCATTGATCATTCAGTAACATATTGTTCATTTTCCAGGTGATGCAGGATTTTTCCTTCCTTCTTTTATCATTGATTTCCAGTTTCATTACATTATGATCAGATAAGATGCATGGTATTATCTCCACAACTTTATATTTACTAAGAGTTGCCCTATGGCATAATATATGGTCTATCTTTGAGAAGGATCCATGTGCTGCTGAGAAGAACGTGTATCCACTTGATGATGGTTGTTATACTCTATATATGTCGGTTAAGTCTAGGTTATTGATTGTGTTATTGAGTTCTATAGTTTCTTTATTCAGCTTTTGTCTGGAGGATCTGTCCAATGGAGAGAGCGGTGTGTTGAAGTCACCCATAATTATTGTGTTGTGGTCTATTTGATTCTTGAACTTGAGGAGAGTTTGTTTTATGAACGTTTCAGCACCATTGTTTGGTGCATACATATTGATAATTGTTATGTCTTGTTGTGGATGGTTCCTTTTAACAGTATATAGTGTCCTTCTTTATCCCTTTTGATTAACTTAGGTTTGAAGTTGATTTTATTCGATATGAGTATGGCCACTCCTGCTTGCTTCCGAGGACCATGTGAGTGGTATGATTTTTCCCAACCTTTCACCTTCAGCCTGTGTATGTCTTTTCCTATCATATGAGTCTCCTGAAGGCAGCATATTGTTGGATTTGTCTTTTTAATCCAGGTTACTAGCCTATGTCTCTTGATTGGTGAATTTAAGCCATTAACATTTAAGGTTACTATTGATATATGGTTAGTACTTCCCATCATGATTGTTTTTTTATTTATTTTAATATGGCTAGTTTTTTCTTTTTGGTTATTTTTTTTCCTTCCCTTTACTGAGTTACCTTCCACTGTTAGGTTTGGGTGCTGTTTTTCAATTACTCTTCTTGTAGTGTTTTGCTGAAGATGCCTTGCAGTGATGGTTTTCTGACTGCAAATTCTTTTAACTTTTGTTTATCATGAAATATTTTAATATCATTGTCAAATCTGAAGCTTAATTTTGCTGGATACAGTATTCTTGGTTTGAATCCATTATTTTTTAGCATTTGAAATACGTTGTTCCAGGATCTTCTTGCTTTCAACGTCTGTGATGAAAAATCAGCCGTTAACCTAATAGGTTTACCCCTGAATGTAATCTGCCTCCTTTCTTTCGTAGCTTTTAATATTCTCTCCTTGTTCTGTATGTTGGATATCTTCATAATTATGTGTCTTGGAGTTGGTCTATTACGGTTTTGAATGTTTGGGGTCCTGTAGGCTTCCAGGATTTGGCAATCCATTCCATCTTTCATATCTGGGAAGTTTTCTAGGATTATTTCATTCAATAGATTGTTCATTCCTTTGGTTTGAACCTCTATGCCTTCTTCTATCCCAGTGACTCTCAAGTTTGGTTTTTTTATGACATCCCATATCTCTTGGATAGATTGCTCGTGAATTTTAAGCATTCTTTCTGTGTTGACTGTATTCTTTTCAACTTGATAAACTTTGTCTTCATTATCTGATGTTCTGGCTTCTACTTGATCTAGTCTATTTGTAATATTCTCGTTTGAGTTTTTAATTTGGTTTATGGTTTCCTGCATTTCTAGAATTACTGTTTGATTTTTTTAAAAATCTCTATTTCCTGGTAGAGCTCGTTCTTTGCCATTTGAATTTGCTTATTTAATTCGTTTTCAAAATATACTTTCATTGTTTGAACTTGCTGTCTAATATCTTCTCTAAGATTCCGTTCCATATGCGTTAGGTATGCCTTGAGTTCTTTCTCTGTCCATTTTTCTGATGCCTCTAGGTTCTCCTGTGTATTTAAGTTGTCCTGCATTGTTTGTAATCCTTTTTTTCCCTTATTTTTTCATGGTGTTCAAGTTACTTTCCAACTCTGTTTGACTGCTGTGTTTCTGTTTCTCCTTTACATTTGTTTTGGTTTTTATAGTTCCACTATCTCTCCTTTGTGTTAGGAGACAATGTTTAGAGATGTTGGATTTAATTGTGATTTAAGGTAAATTCATTAGTTTCATTAAAGGCCTTCAGATTTTGATGGCATATAGAGAATTGAGGTTTGGACTTAGGATTTTATGTTAAGGTTGGGCGATTTGATGGTATGGAGGTTAGTATATGTTAGCTTCTTTGGGGGGTTGCTCAAATGCAGGCGGATATTAACAAGAGAATAGACAGGAGTACTTGGGGGTAGTTAAGGGCTTAGGCGGACTATAGACCTATTTGTAGTATTCATCTATTTGCATTTAGTAAGTTATATGTAATCTGGGTGTTCATGCTTAAGAGGAAAGATGGGGAAAAGGTAAAGACGCAAACCAAGAAAGAGGGAGAGAAGAAAGAAAGAGAAAAGAATAGAAAAGAAAAGAAATGATAAAAATAATAATAAAATGCAGTAAAATAAAAATTACAATTGAAAGAAAAAAAATAATTAACAAAAAAATTTAAATTAAAAAATTAAAGAATTAAAAAAATGAGAAAAGAAAAGGAAAAAAAGTCACTGTTAGGGTTCTATTTTCTTTGCTTCCAGTAGGTGGTGCTGTGCCTTCCGGGCCAAGATTTTACCCTCTGGCTGTAGGATACAGTCCGTGTGAGGCCACTCCCTCCATCCCTCACCCCCCCACCCCCGTGTCTCTCAAAAACCTGTTAGCTTAGGTTTATTCCTGGCCTCTCTTCCCCTGGCTTCTCCTGCTAGCCAGGCCTTCCCCAGTGTGATGCCTCTCGGCAGTTCAAACTATACTCTGGGCCTGCAGTTTGCTGGGTGTGGAGGGTGGCTATTGGAAACCGGCACTTTATTGTTTTGATTTCTTCCGCTTGCCCCTCCCCCAGAGCTGGCAAGACAGGTTTAGTTTTCACAGCTGATGGGAGGGGGAGTTGGAGGTCAGGTGCCTTTACCTTCACGCACGTCTCTATTCAGGCTCCTTCTTATAATCCCTCCCCTGGAAAGCCAGGGAGAGATTTTAGGCGAATTCCCCGCTGTATGGGATTTGGGCTGAATAACACACACCTGTTCTATTGCTGCGATCTGTCGGAAACTGGCGATGGTGATGTCAGCTCTCCAAGATGGTGGCCGCTGGCTTCCTTGGTGGACTGTCCAGTGTGGGGGACAGAACTGGACCACTTCCTTCCCCCTGTCTCAAACCCTGAACTCAGCCCGGAGCTCAGTGAGGGCACAGCTGGCAGGACTCCACAGAATCCGCAGCGCCGTTTCTCTCTGCTTGCTGGCGGCTTCTTGGTGTGCCCCACCGTCTGTAGCCGAGGGGCGGGCCGCGGGGCAGGCCGAGGATCAGTCAGCCTGGATCTCCGGTCGCACAGTTCACTCGCGTTTGAGACCCAGTAACCGTCCTCGGTGATGGAAATCCTTCCTCTAGGTTTCGGTGCACCCCAATTTTGCTGGAAATTCCTAACAAGATAGCTTTTGGTCGTTCTAACTCATTATTCACCTGTGAAGTGATGTGGTACACAGGGGTGATGCACTCTGTTCCCCACCATCTTTTTTCCCCAGTCCTTTTTTGTATTTTATTTAGAGACTGGGTCTTACTGAGTTGCTTAGGGCCTCGCTAAGGCTGGATTTGAACTTGTAATCCTCCTGCCTCAGCTTTCCTAGCCACTGGGATTATAGGCATGCACTACCACCCCAGCTAAATTTTCCCTTTCTGTGCAAACTCTCTACCCCACATATGTGATCCTTTGTTGAACCTATTTAGGATTTATTTGGGGGAAAATGCATTCATTCATCTTATCCAGCAGGGGTCATTTTGCTCCCAAAGGGATATTTGGTAATGTCCAGAGGCATTTTTGGTTGTCATCACTGGGGTGTTGGTAGCAGGAGGGTGATGCTGCTGGCCGTGGTGTTGCTAAACATTCTGCAATGTACAAGACAGTCCTAAACGCCAAATAGTCACCCAGCTCTTAGTGTTCACAGTGCTGTCATTGAAAAACCCTGGTCAAACTCAGGAACCAGTAAAACTAAGAAAAGGAGGAAAAGTTGTGGTTTTTTTCGTCATCATGATCTGAGTATTCTACCTAGGAAAGATTACAGACATGGAAATCACGCACACAATTATTTGGCCCATAGTCAGATGGCCCGCCATTTTGCTGCCTCAATTAGTCTGGGCTGACCTGCTTACCGATTCATGCTCAACAGAGAAATGATGTCAAGGTGGTAATAACAAACCTCTGGAGATCTTTGTTCATATCATCTCCTTCACTGATCCTTGTCATGTCAAATTCCATCAATCTCATTTACTTTTCCTTTTCGGAAGCTTCTTCACTCCACCACTTCTCTTTGACTAGGGAAGATTTTCTGGGGCAGCAACCATGTTTCACTTTTCATTAAGTTCTGGAACATCAGGTATAAAACTATGACCCATACAAAAAGGTACCTAATAAACAATGACTTCGTGAATAAGGTATTAAACACAAGTGTACATACATGCACATACATGTATCCATGCATATGCACAATATAAACTTACAGGGGTTTTTTTCATGTTGTTTTTTTTTTTAGTTGTAGGTGGACACAATACCTTTATTTTATTTGTTTTTATTTTTATGTGGTGCTGGAGATTGAACCCAGAGCTTCATGCATGCTAGGCAAGTGCTCTACCACTGAGCCACAACCCCAGCCCCTGAACTTACAGTTTTATGCCACAGATTCCCTGTTTAGCTATCATATACCAAGGAAAATCATCTCATCTCCCAGAGAAGCTCCTTCCTACATAAGTCATGATCAAGAAAAAAATTGATTTGTGACCTTCAAGGACACCCTCAACATAGAAATGTAAAGGAGCTTAATGATTAGTGAAGGTTGTTAAAAATTAAGACTTTAAAAAGATCTATTTTGTGAATTCTAAAGCTCAATATACTGAATTATTGGGAGATACCTTTCTGATCAAATTTCTCTTTCAAATATTATTTTTCTTCTGACTGTCTTCAGAGCAAATAAGAAAATCAAAAAAGCCACCGGAGACAATTTTCCATTTCCATAATGTCTATTTTCCTTTTAGACATATACTTCATCTCAAAATAAACTGACTTAAAAACATGGGAATGGGGACTGGAATTGTGGCTCAGTGGTAGAGCGCTTGCCTAGCATGCTCGACGCCCTGGGTTCAATCCCCAGCATCACATTAAAATAAATAAAATAAAGGCATTGTGTCCAACTACAAATAAAAATTTTTTTTTTTAAATGGGAATGTGATTTCTAAAACAACAACAACAAAAGAATTTCAAGTTTGATAGTAAAACTGTTTACTCTTCATATGATATAAATTTTTATAACATCCAAAACAGTTTCTCTTTTGCCAATAAATGCAAATTCTATTTATTGCAGTCCTGTAATATTGCCAATTTAAAGTACATCACATGGAGCATCAAGTACACCAGACTCCGCAGTACATTCCCACCGTGCCCAGTGACAGCTACTGCTCTGTCCTAGATTGAGATGTTGTGAGATAGTTACTGCTCCTCTGTATGTATTCTCTCTTTTTTTTTTTTTTGCCATTATTAGCAAACAGTTTTTATCCATTAGCTGAGAGATCTTGAGCAATTGATAGAGCTGGATCTGCAATAAAGAATCAAAAGAATTCAGCGAGAAGGTCAAAATACAAGTTTTAGTGCATCTCAAAAATGATCAAGGAAAAGGTCAAGGAAATGAGAATCGGCCTGAATGTTAAAGTGCAAGTTTTAGTGCATCCAGAGATAGGAAGTAAAAGGTCAAGGAAACTGAGGATGAAGAGCAGCAGGCAATTGGGCATCGGTGAAAAGAAGCCTTCTGACTTTTGGAAAAGCTTCAGAAGCAGCAGTACAGTCTGGGAAGACTGACCTGCCCTAGAGGACACTGTGGCCTCAGGTACGGAATGACCTCAGGAGAGAAGATCAATTGTCAATGCATAACAAAGAATGGAAAGGACTCGTAAAGCAGACCGCCCCTGAGTCCAAAAGACTCAGCATTTCCAGGAGGAAATGTCATCATCCCAAGGATGAATTAAGGATATGGAGACATTACACATTTTTCTTCAAGTTTAAATGCAAGAACCTTCATTCTCCACATTCATTTGTTCAACTAACATTCATTAACATCCGTCCTTCTCTGAGCACTGAGGTCACAAGGGTTGTAAGATGGAGACTCCTAAGAAGCTCACAGTTCAGTAGGGGAAGGGTGCAGGGTGTTCTCTTCCTCTCTTGATCTCTTTTCCACCCTTCTCTACCTTGCCCAGTGGCCCCTGGAGGCTGACTTTCAGGAATAGCCCCAATTGGGCTTACTTCCCTCCAGTTTTGGATATGTTTAGTCCATGGGAGGGAGAACCAGAAAAGAACTTCGGGAAGGAAGCAAGGTGAAGTTTTTACTGCCTTGGCTCCTTCCCTGCCTTGCTAAGGCTTGTGTGGCTGCAGTCCCCTCCAGTCACGGCTCTTGAGAACGACAATGCTACATGTCCAGCCAGATTCCAGGCACAGTTCCTTATGCCCAGTTCCATCAATCCCAGGGCTCTCAGTGGCTCCCCATAGTGTAGACTGAAGTCCTTCTTCCCCCAACTCTTGGTTCTCTGTGACCTGTAAACCATCCCTCCATTAGCTTTCTTTTGTTTAGTTCCTGTATGTGCATCCAGGAAGACAAATGGAACAAGTGAACGTCCTACAGTGTCAACTCTGCAGCCAGCATGAGAAAGAAGATGCCATTGGTCCTAACTAGGGGTGGGGAGGGTGTCAAGTGAGGCTGTGCTTTATGAAGTACTTGTCCTATTGACTCTTCTACTTGCATACTGAAGTTTCCCTAGCAAGATGGAATCAGCCACACTTCAGAAACTGTGGTGAGAAAATCTGATGACAACCCTAGGAAGAAATTTCAATGGCCATGTGACTGACTATATAATGACCTTCCATTTATCTAAAAAGAGTACTTTACTCAACTTTTTGAAGCACTTTGAGGTCATATGGGATGCTATCTACTTAAAATAGCACACAGAGCAAGTTAAGCTGTTTTGTTTGTTTGTTAAATGTTTTGTTTTAGTTATAGTTAGACACAATACCTTTATTTTTATTTTTATGTGGTGCTGAGGATCGAACCAAGTGCCCCACACATGCTAGGCGAGTGTTCTGCCACTAAGCCACAACCCCAGCCCCAAGTACAGCTGTTTTAAAGATCTAATCTGCTTTCTTTTTTTTTTTAAAGAGAGAGTGAGAGAGGAGAGAGAGAGAGAGAATTTTTAATATTTATTTTTTAGTTCTCGGCGGACACAACATCTTTGTTGGTATGTGGTGCTGAGGATCGAACCCGGGCCGCACGCATACCAGGCGAGCGCGCTACCGCTTGAGCCACATCCCCAGCCCTCTAATCTGCTTTCTAGTAACAAAATGACTGTTATCAAGTTCTTACTTATTGCATGCAATATAGTATAGTAATTATATATGGAATCATGTATATGAATATTATAGAATTGAGTTTAGTAATTTCTTATCATATCCCCATGGAATAATGTTGTTATTATACCCATTTTATAGCAAAGAAAACTGACTTAGAGAGGTTTAGTGACTCAGTTAAAAAGCCACACAGGAATTAAAGGGCAGAGATGGGATTCCAAACCTACCTACCTCTATTCTTTGTTGTTGTTTTGTAGTTGGACACAATACCTATTTTTTATTAATTTATTTTTAAGTGGTGATGAGGATGGAACCCAGGGCCTCAAACATGCTAGGTGAGCGCTCTACCACTGAGCCACAACCCCAGCACCCACACCTCTATTCTTAACCATTTTTTTCTAATAAAAAATTTCTCAGATTATATATCAGTTAAAATAACATTGGATGCTACAACAGATAAACTGCCAAATCTCAGTGACCCACCATAACAAAAGTTTCTCTCTCACTCATGTCAAGTTTATGGGGGAAGAGTGGCTTGCAGGGGAAGAGTCTTCTCCACTCTGACAGTCAAGGATACAGGCAGAGGGAGGCACTGACATGTTTTGTCCTGAGCACTGATGTCCAATCAGAAGAACAAAGAGAAAGAGTTGGGGGAGGGAAGGGGGGAGGGAAGGGAGATTGGGAAGGGTTGGTGGGCAGAAGGTGGGCCTGGAAGGATAGCCAACTGCTCTAGGAGACTATGCCAGAGGTGCATAAACATCTGCACACACACGTGCACATACATACACACACAAAGAGAGAGACAGAGAAACTCCTTACCCTAAGTCTACCTTTACTGCCTCTTTGAACTTCCCAAGAAGCCAATTGGCAAAGGAGCCTGAGAAATATAGGTACTTAAAATACAGAATAAAGCAGGGAAAGGGCATGGAATGGATCTAAGAGCAAACAGACAAAGTGATCAATAATAATATATAACCCCCTCCAACTCTACACTTCAAATCTAACAGCAGACAAATGGATTGCTTACGTCTATACAATAAAGTATTATCAGTACCTAACTAATGAAGCAGAAAAGCTAACGAGACTGGATATTTTAGTCTTTGGTGTCTCCACTATATCACAGCCTGACGTGCAAACAGTCAGATTTTTTTTTTTTCAAACAGTCAGATTTAATGATTATCAGGACAAATGTTAGATTCAACTTTCTGTGTTTTAAAAATAAATCGAAAGTTTAGAAAACTCTATAGAAGAAAAGAATCTTCATTTATTCACCCTCTAGTTTAAGTGCTAGGTTCTTAGCTGTGTGTTGGGATATGTCTAAAACTTATGGTATAAAAATAGTCCAAATGCCCAACCATTCTCTGATCACAATGAATAAAAGGCCTGTCGTCATTGTGTGTGTGCTATTGGTTTTCCTCGAGGGTGTCTAAGTCCCCTTTCAGTTGTGAGAGCTGCGACAGTGAGAGTCTGCTAGGGGCTAGATTCACCCCTGGTATGGATGCTGAGAGGTCATGTGATTGTCTCTTCTTCCTGGAGGTAGATATTAGACATATGACCAAGGTTTGTCCAATGGATGCTGCTGCCTGAGGCCTCAGCTCTTGACATCCAAAGATAAAAGGAGACTTTATAATGTCCCCAAGGCTGCTGCATCCTGACAGGGCAGGCCCAGAGGTGGAAGTGGCCCCTTGGCCACATAGGCAGCCATTTCTGCAGGTTTGTCCTGGTCATCCTCCTCCTGTGATGCAGCCATGATTTCCATCTGATCACCCTTGATTTCCATCTCTCTTTAAGCCTGATCCTTCAACCTTGCCCTTTGTCTATGAACTATCTATTTTCTACTTAAGTTAATGGTTCATTTCTGTGACTTCAGCCAAGTGACTAATGAACTTACCACCACTCAGCTCGCCTGCTCCTCTGTCACTCTGTTCACCTGTCTGCAAAATTCAGCCTTTACTCATAGACTCTGTCCCCTTTCTTTGTTTCCATATTCTGACTTTATATCAGTTCTAGGGGGGAAAAAGAAGTCACATTCTTCACCCCTGAAATCCAGGCTCTGTAATCTCAGCCAGAGGCCTTCCAGGAATGCTCAGCTCTCCATCCCATCCCTCCAAACAGCTACTTCAATTCTTGGACATTTTTCTCAATCTCCCTTTGCCATCTTCGGCCCTCCTCGCCCTCAGGAACTTTCAGCAAACAATGTCCTCTGCTTCACAGTGGACATAGAGACCATGAGACATAAACTCAATTAAATAAGCAATCTGTGCATGGAGGGTGCACCCCTACACTCAAGGTAGAATTGCTCTCTTGTGCTTCTCTTTTTCAACTTAAGAATACTGGGGCTGGGGGTGAAGCTCAGTGGTAGAGTGCTAGCCTGGCTTGCATGAGACCATGAGTTCCATCCCCAGTACCAAAAATAACCACAAAAAGATTATTGTCACTATCACAGTTTCTAGTATTTGCACAGATAAAATAAACCTTTTCTGCCCAGAGAGTGTGTTGATGTGTGTATATGTGTGTATGTCATACATTTTGTCTTTTTTTAAAGTAATTGTCCCTATTTATTTATATTGTACTATAAATGAAATAGTTCTATTTTTACTACAACTGAAGTTGTTTCCTTTTAGCTTATCTCTTTAGGGTATATTTCCAAAACAAAAGTACTAGGTTAAAGTGTATGAAGAATTTTTAAGGGACTGCTAAATATTGTAAACTTATTCTAAGAAAATAAGTTACAGTGGGTTATTGGGGGAAAAAAAGCATATTTTGTTTTCTCAGAGTGACCATGTGGCCTTGGTTACATTGTTTTTGTTACTTTTTACTCTTATATTTCCTTTTTCTATTTCTTTCTCATAGATTTTCTGTGGGAGTGTACTATCTCCTGTTCTACACCACTTAGGATGACCACCTATGAGTTCTATGTGTTGGTTTTTACATCCATGTGCTTGCTAGGTTTGAATAGTGATGTGTGTGTGTGTGTGTGTGTGTGTGTGTGTGTGTGTGCGGTGCGCGTGTGTGGTGCTGGGGATTGAACCTAGGCCCTTGTACATGCCAGGCAAGTACTCTGGTACTCTACCAACTGAGCTATATCCTCAGACCTGAGTAGTGAAGTTTTGTCAAATGTTATCACATTTATTTCCTCTGTCTTGTTAATTTCTTTCAATATCAACTTAAATTCATTGTATATATACAAATTTTAGTTTGGGTGGTTGTGTATAATCAGATATATTGCAGATCTGGTCATATCCTGTATTTAAAGCTTCAAATACTTATTTTCCATCATAACTACATTAATATGTATGGCATTTTCAAAAGTTCTTTTTTCTATATTTAACTCAATAGATTGCAAAATAAATATCTAACACAATAGACTGCAATTAAATATTTAACTCTTTGACACATCTGAAGTTTACTTCAATATATCATATGAAGTATAGATCCAAGCTAATTTTTCTTCATACTGTTATTTATTTGTTTGGCAATATTTATTACAAAGTCATTTATCCCCACACCCACCCCAGCCATTTTTTTCCTACTTCTGACAGTGATTTTTTAATCCAATAGTTTTCTCAAGGCAGAGCAATAAATTATTTTGGAAAGCTAGCATAGAGAATTCAGACCTGAAATTTTTCCTTTGAGAAACAGGAATTTTTGGCTTCAACTGGCGAGTGCATAGAAAGTTAGGGCTAAGAGAAACTTTAAAATTACATTGTTCAACTCCTCCCTTCTATTACAAATGAGGAAGCTGAGATTCCAAGGAATTCAATGTGGTACAAGGCACTCTGCTACAGATGTGAGAAAATATGGAGAATCAAGGCATGTCACTCAAAATTAAGGAAGTGGATTTCAGATGAAAAATGAATTTGAGTATAAAAATATACTGTCAGTACATAATTCATAATATACAAAAAAACAGCTAATAACAAAATATACCACTACTAATAAAATGCAGCTAATCACATGGCAATGACTATTAAAGACCTACTGTGATCTAAGCACTATGCATTCTTAATCCCCAACATGCCAATATAGGATATATATTATGATTATTGCCATTCATATCCCTAGTAATTTGCCCAAGATCTGCCACCAAGTGGCAGGAGCTAGGCCCCATCCCACCCCTACTTGACAGATTTTTCCATTATACAACACTGCCTCCCAGCTACCTAGTGACAAAAGTGAGGCATGCCAAGCTATTAAAGAGCCTATTCTGTCAAGATAAAACCCACCTTCCACTGGTTAAAAGAGGGGTCTCAATTGCTAAAATCATGTGCATTGGGACAAATTAAGTGAGCATTTTTAAGCATGATTTATTCAGCTGTGTAAAATGTATACATAGACATGAAAACATCATTATAGACTTCTAAAATCTCTTCCTGTTTTAAAATTCCAGGATTCTAATTCCCACTGTCCACTTTTCATTCTTCTATACATGATAAAAATAGCACAAATGTTAAAAGAAATGAAACCCATTTAAAAAAATTTTTTAGTTGCAGATGGACACACTTTTATTTTATGTGGGTGCTGAGGATTGCACACAATGCTTCACGTGTGTTAGGCAAGCACTCTATCACTGAGCCATAACCCCAGTGAAACCCATTTTTGACTCAATCAAAAGTACTTCTCCAAAACATGATGTTAGAGACAATAAAAGATTTTGTACTGTTTCAGATGGTTGTAAAGAAAAGGAAAATGATAACTTAGCTGAAATATTATGCAATTATTTTAAACTAACATCATGTAAAAATCTAATATCTTTTATTGTATTATTTTAGCACAATTGTTCTATAAGATGATATGGGAGAATAAATACTGTTTGATTTAAGGTTACAATAACAAAAATAAACCAGTGTCTGTTACATGATTTACCCAAAACGCAAATGTTATTTAACTACATTGTAATGCCTGATCAAAATATTGGTCTATTAATTACAAGCTGCTATTGCTATAACTTCAACTATATTTTTAGCAATTATTGAGCAAGTGATTATTTCTGCTTAAATAATTTTCAAAGATTACTATATTGTAACATGCAAATCAAATATTCAGGTACTTCACATAAGATCTTAGATCTGTATAAATGTAACCTATCCACTGAATAGAAATAGAATTCTGAATACTTGTGAATGGATCTAAGCCATTACCAATTAGCAAGAAACTCAGTCTTCCCCACCATAGGGCTGCTACAGGCCAAAGGAGGCCATGCTGAGCATTTCTGCAGTTGTACTTTAAATATTTCAAGAAAGAAGCCTAGGGGTTTCACATATTGAAAAGAAATAGAATTATGGTACAAAAAAAACTGGGGATTTTTAAAAAACAACTAAATCAATCATATTATTAAATGGAAATAAGATCCTTTTCTGTAGATTTCTAAAAATAAAATACTTTAGATTAGTAAGAATAGACAAAGAACACCTCACCAAATGATTTGTACAAGTTTCTGGTATTTTTCTAAGTCTCCATTTTCTATTCAAATGCTTTAACGTTGAATATATTGCCTGAAGAGGGCACCCTTTCCCTCTGCTAAAACTTTAAAAAGTTTTTAAAAGAAACAAATAAACAACAACAACAAAAAAGATAAAATCTGTAAAATAGAAGTATTATATCAATTTCAAGTTTTCAGTAGCCTTGCTATTTTGAATTAAATATTTAGTAAAAGATGCATGCATAAATTCTATCATTTACATAAATAGTATTGCTTAAAGCATGATTAAGGAAAGAAATCCCTGCCTGGCCAGCATTCAATTTAGAAATAGAAAAATTTTAGTAACACACCCAATCACTTGCAAGTCGTCTGTGACTGCTTTTACACTAAGGTAGCAGAGTGAAGTAGCTCCAGTGAAGATCTTGTGGCCTGTGAAGCCCAAGACATTTACTATCTGGCCTTTTACAGAAAAAGTTCGCAAGACACAGCTCTGGGTTATCTAGCTAAGTTGGAAGTGCTGAAGCATACATTATTAGGTTTTTTAATTTCATTTTTTTCCCATGGGACCACTACTGATATCTACCCCCATCACCAACATATGAGTATTCTCAATGTTCTCGTAATAGAGAAAAGAAAAGTTCAGAAATGGATGTAGTTTTCTGTATATACATGATTTGTGGTGGTGATTTGCAATACTTTGGCTTCAACTGTACATGCTATTAATAATAGTTGTGACTGTATCTTAGCTAGCCTTGGATAACCTTTCTTAGTTAAAGCCTGTCAGTAGAGAAAGTCTTAGACTGTTGGTATTATCTAGACCTTGTGCTTCCCTGGTATCTTGATGAAGACCATGCTAAGGGTACCCTGCCTCCTATGTGTAGAAGAATTTCATCTAGCTGAGATTATCTGTGTCCTCTTACAAAACCAGGATGGTACAAAATAAATTGAGTGACATTGGTGCAACTGCAGAAATATAAAAGGAAATCCCTTTTATACTGAGTACAAAATAATTACACAGTATTAAGGAAAAATACTGAATTTAGTTAAGAGTATGTAAACTTTAACCTGTTCTAACTACTGTATCACATGAATGGAGAGAGAGAGGGAGAGAGGGAGAGAGAGAGAGAGAGAGAGAGAGAGAGAGAGAGAGAGAGAGAGAAAGGGAGAGAGAGAGAGACATATTTGGAAGAGGTTAAGCTTATGGCATTGAAAACCCAGCATACATGACAATTGGAAGGAATCATTTTCTATCTCCTCTTCTATATAACAAAATTACCTCACTAGGGTAACTCAGCATTATTAGTAGTTCTTGTTTCTTATTGATCTGGTTATATTCTCCAGGTAGGCTTCAGTCAATATTCTAGGAAAACAATTCCATAAAAAAAGCATAGGGTGAAATGAAGGAAAGGGGGAGAGAAGGAAGAGATAACATAAAGATAAAGGGAAGATCAGTAACGTACAAGAAGGAGATTGAGAGGTAAAACGGAGGGATGGGTAAGGGGAGGCAATGCAGAATGAATTCTTAAAAAAAAAAAAAAAACATGTTACAGCCAGGCACAGTGGCACACACCTGTAATCCCAGTGGCTCAGGAGGCTGAGGCAGGAGGATTACAAGTTCAAAGCTAGCCTCAGCAACAGCTAGGTGCTAAGCAACTCAGTGAGACCCTGTCTCTAAATAAAATACTAAAAAAGCTAGGATTGTGACTCAGTGGTTGAGTGCCCCTGAGTTCAATCCCCAGTACCCACCCCGGCCAAAAAGTTACATGCGTAAATAAATATATCACAGGGAACTTCACCTTTATGCATAGGTACAAAGAACCAGTGAAACATAAAAAACTAAATGAGGGAAAGAAAGTCTAGCAGAGTAGAGGAAGGAGAATGGGGAGAGGAGGGAGAACAGGAGGGAGGAAGGAGGATCGTGAACTGAAATGGAATTTCCTGCATGTACAATGCGGTCGGGATAAACCCAACTACTATGCATAACTATAAACCTCTAATTTTAAAAAAATCAAAATTACTGGAGTTGCCATACCTATCCATAAATCTTATTATAGAAATCAATATATTCATTAATAACAAATAAAAAGAAAAAGAAGCCTAGAGTGGTACCAATATTTACTATATACATTTTTATCTATTCCTCCTATCTTCACTTGGGTATCTTGATCTTAATCCAAATCTGGAGTCCCTCCATCAAAAAGCCCTCAATTTAAACACCAGAAAATAAATTTCTGCTGTTGCATGTGGTAAAGGAGCAACGACCATGAACATAGAGGGCAAGAATAAGGATCTAACTGTGCCTCAAACGTTCAACCAATCTTTCTGGCTTTAGACTCACCTTCGCCTTTGCTTTCAGAAGCATTTGGGTCTGCCCCTTCGGAGTCTTTGGGATTCTGCCCTTTTCTGGGTTGTTCTTCACTTTCCCACTGTGAGCCTGGAGGTCCACAGTCTGGGTTAACATTTCCCAGATTGCATTCCCACTTTCCAGATGGGCTGCTGTGGCCCAACTCCCTTCATGTTCTCTGTCCTTGTAGATTTGTATTTTTCTAAAATATCCCTTTATTTCTATCTTACTGTGGTTTTAGAAGTGGTCGCCAGTGTATGTGTTCAACTTCAACTTGCTTTTATTTATTTATTTATTTATTTATTTTGGTACCAGGGATTGAACCCAAGTGCACTTAACCACTGAGTCACATATTCCCAGCCCTTTCTATTTTTTATTTTGAGACAGTCTCACTCAGTTGCTTAGAGCCTCATTGAATTACTGAGACTGACCTTGAATTTGCAATCCTGTTTCAGACTCACTGGGATTATAGGCAAGCACCACCACACCCAGTTCAACCTGCTATCTATGATGCAAAGTTTCAGTCCAGGTTTTACCAGTAATAAAACTGGTTTATCCATCAGGTTGAGTCGGTGATTTGAGATTCTGTTTTTTCCTTGTTTGGTATAATATCTGCTGTATCTGTTTTTCTGTTAGATTGATGTTATATGAAATTAAACCAATTGATGTTTTAGCAAATTCCATGAAAATCATTTTAAAAGATAATTTTATGGAGGGGGGGATTGGGAGTGTAGTTCAGTGGTACAGCTCATGCTTAACATGTGCAAGGATCTGGGTTCATTTCTGATACCAAATAAAATAAACTGATTGAGCATGGAAATTTTTCCTCCATGACTAAAATTAAAAACTAATACATGCATATAAGTTGCTATGGACTGAATGTTTGTATTCCCCCAAAATTCATATGTTAAATCCTAACCCACATATCCCCCACCTTCCTGGAGCTGGGGTGTAACTCAGTGGTAGAACACCTGCTGAGCTTGCCTAGGGCCTTGGGCTCAATCCCCAGCACCACATAAAAACCAAACAAAAACCCCAAACTCTAAATACCAAGATGGTGATATTAAAAAGTGAGGCCTTTGAGAGGGCTCTGCCCTAATGAAGGTAATTACTGTCCTTATAAAAGGGGCCAGAGAGATCTCCTTACCCCTTCCATATTTGAGGGCACAGGGAGAAGTCGCCATCTATGAGAAGCAGCCTCAGCAGACACCCAATCAGCCTGTGCTTTCATCAAGGACTTCCCAGCTCAGACCTGTAAGAAGTCTATTTCCGTTATCTTGAAGCCACCAAGTCTATGGCATTTTGCTATAGCTGTCTGAAAGGGCTAAGACATACATACATAAAAACGGAAGTGAATATTAAGACATAGAACTAGGGAGTGGGACATCCAGCACACAGAAATGATCAAATTAACCGAAAAGCTTTAATTATTTAAATGCTCAAGTATATAATTACCTAAGCCTTTAACTCGAAGCCTTTTAACCTGACTAGAGAAAATTATAGTTGTCAAACCATATTTTAATAAGATTTCATCAAGTCAAACCGACAGTAATTTTTCAGAACAGATAATTACTAGTATTAAAGAACCGTGGACGTGTTTCTCCTGTGCAGACTGTGCAGAAATCTTTATCTCTGTGCTAGTCACAGCAGTTTGTAAAACCAAATGTGATCGTGGTGTCTGGAATTTATTGAGAAACAATTGTTTCCTTACTATTAAGAGGGAACTGAGAACCCTGATTGTCCCTCACAAAGGACAAGGCATATGTCCATGGTCCTTCTGTAAGGAAAGGGATGTGTGAGCCATCTAAATGCTCATGTAATCTCTAGAGTAGAAGAGATACAGAAGAAAAAAAAAAGAGAGAGAAGAGCGATTGAGTACTTAAATTACTGAAAGAAAATGAGATTAGAAAAAAAAATAAACAGCAATTATAATGAAAAGTCAACAGATTTTCCCCCCTGAGTTAAATACTAAGGTATTTTAATAAATTTAAAACAGGAGCAATGGGTGCACACCTGAGGCTGAGGCAAGAGAATCTCAAGTTCAAGGCCAAACTCAGCAATTTATTAAGAACCTGAGCACCCCTGGTTTCAATCCCAGTAGCAATAAAGAAAGGAAGACAGAAAGAAAAGAAAAGAAAGAAGTCCAAGCTGTACAGTGGACCTTAAATTATGATTTGTGTGGGTTGGTTGTGTAGTTCAGTGGTAGAGCACTTGCTTAGCATACATTAGGCCATGGGTTCAATTCCCAACACCACCAAAAATATACAACAAAAAAGTGTGTAGATAGATAGATAGATAGATAGACAGATAGAGGTATGCACAATACACATATACACATGGAAGATTTTATATATATATATATATAACTTGTGGATTATCTTTGATGCACAATTCAAGGCTAATATTCTTTTAATAGTGTACCTACATATGAATTTTCAGTTTTCCCAGCATTATTTGTTAAAGAGGCTATCTTTTCCCCAGTGTGTGTTTATGGCGCTTTTGTCTAGTATAAGGTTAACTGCATTTACGTGAGTTTGTCTCTGTGTCTTTGTTTTAGTTAGCTTTTCACTGCTGTGACTAAAGGATATGACCAGAACAACTGTAGAGGAGGAAGAGTTTGTTTTGGGGCCCACGGTTTCAGAGGTCTTGGTCCATAAGAGGCTGGCTCCATTCCTCGTGGTTTGAGATGAAGCTGAACATCATGATGGGACAGTGTGGCAGAGGGAGCATTTCCCATCGTGGTGATCAAGAAGCAGAGAGAGATTCCACTCACTCAATACCAAAGTCACGCCCTAATTCCTACCTCCTCCAGCATACCCTACCACTTCAGTTACCACTCAGTTAATCCCTATCAGGAGATTAATCCACGATTGGGTTAAGACTCTCACAACCTATCATTTTTCCTCGAACAGTCTTGTATTGTGGTGCCAATACCATGCTGTTTTTGTTACTAAAGTTCTGTATCGTAATTTAAGGTCTGATATTGTGAAGCCTCCTGCTTCAGTTTTCTCACTGAGGATTGTTTTAGTTATTCTGGGCCTCTTATTTTTTCAAATAGATTTTATTATTGATTTTTCTATTCCTATGAAGAACATTATTTGAATTTTAATAGGAATTGCATTAAATCTGTATGGCACTTTTGGTAGTATGGCATTTTGACAATGTTAATTCTGCCCACCCAATAACATGGGAGATCTTTCCATCTTCTAAGGTCTTCTTCAATTTCTTTCTTTAGTGTCCTGTAGTTTTCATTGTAGAGGTCTTTCACCATCTATTTTGTTAGATTGATTCTCAACATTTGTTTTTGTTTGTTTGGTTGGTTTTATTTTATTTTATTTTGAGGCTATTGTAAGAAATAGTTTTCTAATTTCTCTTTCAACTGATTCATCATCGGTGTATAGGATCACAATTGATTTATGGTTGTTAATTTTATATCCTGCTACTATTCTGAATTTGTTTATGAGTGTTTAAAGTTTTCTGGTAGATGTTTTTGGGTCTTCTAAATATAGAATCATGTCATTGGCAAATAGGGATAGTTTGAGCTTTTCTTTTTCTAATCATATCCCTTTAATTTCCTTCTTTTGCCTAGTTGCAAATAGTTTCAAGGCTATCTCTCACCCTGAATAAAACTCAACTCAGAATGGGTCAAAGACTTAGGAACTAGAACAGAGACCATGTGCCTAATAGAAGAAAAATTAGGCCAAATCTTCCTTATATTGGCTTAGGACCTGACTCCCTGAACAAGACTCCTAAAGCACAAAAACATAAAATCAAGAGTCAATAAATGAGATGGATTCAAACTAAAAAGTTTCTTCTCAGCAAAGGAAACAATCAATAATGTGAAGACAGAGCCTACAGAATGGGAGAAAATCTTAACTACACACACCTCAGATAGAGCAATAATCTCTGGGATATATAAAGAACTTGAAAAACTTAACACCAAAAAAAAAAAAAAAAAACAACAAATAACACCATCGACAAATGGGCTAAGGAACTGAACAGACACTTCACAGAAGAATACATACAATTGATCAACAAACATATGAAAAAATGTTCAACATCTCTAGCAATTAGAGAAATGCAAATCAAAACTACTCTAAGATTTCATCTCCCCCGAGTCAGAATGGCAATTATCAAGAATACAAGTAACAATAAATGTTGGTGAGGATATGGGACAAAGGTACACTCATACATTGCCAGTGGGAGTAAAAATTTGAGCAACCACTATGGAAAGCAGTATAGAAATTCCTCATAAAACTTGGAATGGAACCATAATTTGACCCAGCTATTCCACTCTTTGGTTTATACCCAAAGGACAAAATCAGTACACTACAGTTACACAGCAGCTCAATTCACAATAACTAAGCTATAGAACCAAAATAGTTGCCCTTCAACAGATGAATGATTAAGAAAATGTGGTATAGATACACAATAGAATATTACTCAGCCATAAAAAATAATGACTTTATGATTCTTGCCAATAAATAGATGGACTGGAGACTATCATGCTAAGTGAAATAAGTCAACCCCCCCAAAAGTCAGAGGCCAAATGTTCTCTCTGATACTGGTGTGCTGACTCACAGTAATGGGGGAGTGGAGATTAGAAGTCCATTTGATTAGACAAAGGGTAATGAAGGGAAGGGAGGGGAATGGGAATAGGAAAGACAGTAGAATGAATTGGACATGACTTTCCTATGTTCCTATGTGAATACACGACCAATGACACTCCACATCATGTCCAACCACAAGAATGGGATCCTGATTAGAATAAGTTATACTCCGTGTTTGTATAACATGTTAAAATGCACTCTGCTGTCATGTATATCTAAGAAAGAACTAGTAAAAATAGTGCATCAAGGTCTCCTTTCTAATATTGCTCGGTTCAAGAAATACAGACATTCCACATTAATGCAGGTAGAATTAGAAATGAGAGATGAGAAGGTGGTAGATCAAAGTAATACCGATGAAAAACAAAAATACGGCGTATCAGGCAGCTTCATTTGGAGCATGATAATCTCCCCAGGGGCTACCCCAGCAGACACTCTGGGTTCTGTGGGTTCTGACTTCAAAGGCAAGGCTGAGACAGTGATGTTTCAGAAACATCAGGAATTATGTGGTATTCGGGAAAAGCAAAAACAAAATACCCTGCTAATTCTCCTCAATTCAACACTTTGTGGAGACGTATTTGCTCAGCATGCTGACAGTTTACAGGGCATTGAAGTTTCCAAATGTGAATCTCTTAGGGTTTTGTCCTGTCCCTTCTGATGTGGTTAGGGTGTCCCTCTGATCACATAGAAACTGAACTCTTGGTGATTGAAGACAGAGCTTTCCTAGGTTCACCAGACCATTTACGCCTGATCAAATACCCAAATCCCTCAGGCAAGAGGACACAATGACGGATGCTGAAGTGGCACCATCGCCTAAAGAGAATAAATGACACTTGTCTTGAAATCTAGTTGTGGCAGGCAAGGGCGGGTGGGGTGGGAGTGCTTGACAACTACACACCATGAGGGGAAAGGGAACACAAGCAGCCCTGGTATTAAATTTTTAATGATCAGAAAGCCTAGTGGGAACTGAAGTACAAGGAATTATTAAAATGAATAATGAGAGTAAATTGGCCAATTTCGTGAATGTAATGAAAATGGGCATAAATAATAGATATTTTAAATTTTCACAAAGGAAGTCCATTAAATTCCAGCAGATCTGCAGAAACATTCACTGTTGGTGTACTTTGGGTTTATGGCCAGCAATGAGTGTACTGATAAAGTCTATTGGCACATTATTTACTCATTCTTTAATCAGCCTTAAAATTAGGCCACTAGAGAAGGGTACTAGCAGTTCAATTTTCTTTGTTAAATTCAGGGAGCTTATCAGGTTTTAGAGAAAAAGTTGACATGATTTTATACCTGTATATTGTATTATTACTATATTTTGATTTATTCTTCATAGATGGAAGGGAACCAACCCAGTGATTCATTCTTCAACATGTATTATGAGCCCCGCATCGTCCTAGATCAGAAAAAAAGAGCAAGAAAAACAGTATTTTAAAAAACCATTTATAACATCATGGCACACATTGACAAAACACATTTGAAGAAAAATAGACTAACGGGTTGGTGAATAAGAGAGTAGCGCCATGTTGGTGACAGGTCCTGCCAGTTTATAAGGGCTCAGAAACTCAGAAACCATATATAAAATACAGCCATTATCAAAAATTAAATTGTATAAAACTACAAGTAAGTACATTATGTTAAAAACATAACAAATGCCCCAAATTCACCATTTTCTGTTTTGTTTACTACCTGTTAGCATTAACAATACTCTTTATGTTCCAGGCATGTGTTGCATAATGACTAGACAGGTTTGGAGAGATGTGTCTTTAGGTGATTTCATCATTGGGTGAACATCCAAGGATTTACTTATACAAACCTAGATTTTATAGCCTACTCTGCACCCAGACTATAAGGGATAAATATACATATATACACCATGATATGTATATTCCATAATATAGTGTGTGTGTGTGTGTTTTATTGTTCCTAGGGCCATGAAGAGCTTGAAATTAAATCAAGCACAAGAAGAAATGATGTGATCAGGAGTGGAGGTAGACACAAGATTTGTGGGGCTGCTGCCAAAATAACAAAATGCAGCACAGCTATTTCACCTATTTACAGAAAAAAAATGGGGGGATGTGGGATACTGAGGATTGAATTCAGGGATACACTCTACTCTAAGCTACATCCCCACTCCTATTTATTTATTTATTTATTTATTTATTTATTTATTTGAGACAAGTTCTCTCTATGTTGCTCTTCTGACCCTTCTGCTTCAGTCTCCCAAGTTGCTGGGACTATAGGAATGTGCCACTAAGCTGATTAAACTTTTTTTTTAGTGTCGAGGAGCACTAGGGATTAAACCTAGGGATGCTTTGCCACTAAGCTACTTCCCCAGCTCTTTTCATTTTTTTATTTTGAGACAGGGTCTCACTAACTTGCTGAGGCTGGCTTTGAACTTGTGATCTTCCTTCCTCAACTTCCCTAGTTGCTGGGATTACAGATGTGCACTACCATGCCTGGCTATGTTTTTTGCAGTTTGGGGGTAACCAGGGATTGGACTCAGGGGCACTCAACCACTGAGCCACATCCCCAGCCCTATTTTGCACTTTATTTAGAGACAGAGTCTCGCTGAGTTGCTTAGTGCCTCACCATTGCTGAGGGCTGGCTTTGAACTTGCAATTCTCCTGTCTCAGCCTCCTGAGGTGCTGGGACTATAGGCGTGCACTACCGCATCAGGCTTACTTTTTTTTTTATAATAAGTAAAATGAATATTCTAAAATAATGATAATAGTATAGTAAATACATAAAGCAATTACATAGTTAATATCATTATGGAGTATTCGGTAATTCACATAATTGTATGTGGCAGATGCTTATTTCCAGCTGCACAATAACCTTGTTCACAGCAGCATCACCACAAACAGGTGAGTAGCATCTGGCACTGTGACATTCAGTGATTACTATGACATGAGGCCAAAGGAATTCTTCAAATCCATTATAATCTTATGAACCCACCATTTTATATGAGATCCATTCTTGATAAATATTGCTGTCATCTATTATATTTCTTTGTTAAAAATATCAGATAATGGTATGACACTCTGATTTTTTGTTTGATGATGTCAAATGGTAACTTGAAATCAGCCATGATGGATTCATTTATACCATGGAAATAGACAGGATTTTTTTTTAATCTTAGATAGTTAATTGTTAAACATTTACTAGCACTTTTCGGAAGAGAAGCCTTTATGATTAACTGATATTTAAGCAAAGGCCTGAATGAAATTTGCACATTTGTCACTGGAACATCAGGGGGAGAGCAACGCAGGTCCAGGCCTTAGACCAGCACTTGCTTGACACATGTAATGACTGGACCAGAGAACTTCAGGGATGATCTCAGTGAGGGAGGGAGAAAAGTAGCAGACCACCAGGTTGGGGAACATATGTAGTAGAACTGTGAAGCCCAGGGTAGAAGGCACAGATCTTATCCTAAGCGCGTAGTGAAGCCATGGGAAGATTGAAAACAGAGAGGGATGTGGTCTGATTTATATGACTAACAATCATGCCGTTGTATGGAGGAACATAGTTGGTTCTATCCTTAGAGGAGAATGGATTGTTTTATTAAGTGGAGGTTCTAAACTTCAGCTAATAATTGAAATGACTAATTATTATTCCTGCCAGGTACATTGGTGCATGGCTATAATTCCAGAGACTCAGAAGGCCAAGACAGGAGGATTGAAAGTTCAAAGCTAGCCAGGGAAAATTATCTAGACCCTGTTTCAAAAATTAAAAATGGGGTTGGTGGGTGATAGGAAATAAGATGTGAGTGTCAGTGACATGTGCCACTTCCAGGAAGAAGCTTTTAAGTGACATTTTGTGTCCCCCACACTTTGGTCATTCCACAGTGACTGCAGAGGCCACATGATAGAGGCCTCCTGATCCCTGAGGGACTGTGTGCAATACAGCATCCACTTACCTTGGTCATATAACAAGATTTTCTTTGACTAAATCCTGAAATTCACAGATTAATTTCTTCCTTTAGCTTAGTCTATCCTAATACAGAATGTCAAACCAGTAGCACTTTCCTAATAATACCCAACTTCTATGGGCCACTTACTCTGCCAGACACTGTGTTAAGCCTTTTACATGTACTTTCTCATTTAAGCCACATCACTCCTACGAGGTGGACACAACTATTGCTTCCATTTTTGAAACAAGAAAACTGGGGCCAATAGAGGTTAAATGACTTCCCAGGGTTCCCCAAGAAATCAAGGGTAAAACCAACATCAGGTCCCAGATACCTGACATTAGAGTCTTGTCACATTTCCTATATGAGAAAAGAACCAATAGCTGTTCAACTATATTTATATTTTTAGGCATTTATTGGACACTTACAATGCTAGGCTCTGGATAGACAAAGAAAAACAAGATAGCATTGCTGTCCTCCAAGAGTTCACAGTACAGTGAGGGAAAGACCACAAGAGAGAATTATAATAAAATGAATTTATAGGAAATACAGGAGAGAGAGAGAGGAACAGGCTAAATCAGCAAAATCCAGAGTAGAGACATCCTACAGGACAGGTGAGCCAGTGTCTTTGACAAGGAAATTGCAAGATAATTGAGGCAGAACCTACAGATTAAAGGAGACCTAAAAGACTTAGCAACCTGGCTCCTGATTCAAGCAAACTGGAAAAGAAAATCAAGACTCAATAGATAATTGGAAATTTGAACACTAAATAGACAATTGATTATATTAAGGAATTATTAACTTTAATGTTAAAAATTATAGGTGAGATAATGGTCTTGTGATCAATGTCTTTGCATTTCAGAAATACATGCCAAAATATTAGCTGAGCTGGGTGTGGTGGCACACACCTGTAACCCCAGCGACTTGAAAGGCTGAAGTCCTAACAGAGGATCATAAACTAAAGGCCAGCCTGAGCAACTTTGTGAGACCCTGACTCAAAATATAAATATATAAAAAAAAAAGAACTGAGGATGAAGATCAGTGGTAGAGTACCCCTGGGCTCAGTCCCTAGTACCACACACACAAATCATTCTTGAAAACAAAATATTTGTAGCCAAAATGATGCTATGTCTGGAACCTTCTTCAGAGAAAATACAGGAGGGGCAAATAGGCAGATGAAGCAGGACTGGCCACGGATTGATCATTGTTGAGCTGCATGATGGTTACATGGAGATTGATTTAGTAAATATTCGAAACTTCCCAAAATAAAAAGTGTTAGAAGAACTGTCCCTGGGCTGGACACAGAGGAACTAAAGAATTGCTGACAAGGTGTTTGGAAATGTTGGGAAGGCTTCCAAGGATATTGAGACATCCACCTGAAAAAGAGTTCTTAGGCCGCGAGGGAGCCTGCACAAACAAATCTAGTTATTTTGAGCATCAGCTCACATTATCAATGTCAGAGATGGTTAATATTTGCTTTTCATCAAGAGCAGGCTGTTATCACGTGGTAACAGACTACAAGAGTTCATGGAACTTCCTTCTATGGGCCTGTGTAGAAATGGGCTGAGTAGAGTATTGGATTGAGTATTGGATTAGGAAATCAGGAGACTCAGGGTGAGATTCTGGCTATGTTATTAGCCAGCAGTGTGTCTTGGAGATAGGTTCAAATTTTCTGTGAATCTATACCTCATCTATAAAACAGGAAGTCTGAATTCTTCCCTAAGGATCCTTCCTGGTTTTGTCTACTATTCAATGTGGGGAATCAGCAACTTCAAGATACAGTAGGATCATTGTCAGAAACCAAAAAACCTCCATGGTTGGACACCCCCCGAATGTCAACCCCTGCCCCATCCCAACATGACTTTGGAGAGACTTCTGCTTCACATGGGAAGCAGATGGCAGTAATTCACTATTGTGCAACATATTTCAGCACAGGGCTTAAGATCTGGGTGCAGTCTCAGTATGGCAGGAGAATTTATTTACAGTCTGGCAACTTCCTTGTTAGAAGTTTCTTGCCGCTTGAAAATCTTACTTGCTTTCTTTTCTTGGTTTGATAAAGAAATATTGAGAAACCTGCCTCTTGGTGTCTCTGATGAGGTCTAAGCTGTTTGATTGGACGTAACTCTGGTCTGCAAATTTCTAATATAACAAGATGTGTTGCCAGGTGCTGTGGCACACACCTGCAATCCCAGCAACCCAAGAGGCTGAGGCAAGAGGATTGAGAGTTCAAAACCAGCCTCAGCAGATTAGCAAGGCACTTAGTAATTGAGCAAGACCCTGTCTCTAAATAAAATATAAAAAAGGGCTGGGGATGTGGCTCAGTAGTTAAGCACCCCTGGGTTCACTCCATGGTACCAATAAATAAATAAATAAATTAAATAAATGGTGTCAAAACATCTCATTGCTAACCTGACTCTACACGACTTTTGACCCCTAGCAGAGACTCAGCTGCAACCACTCCATTTATCATGGAGGGACTCATACGCATGCTGAGGCCTGGGACTGCTCATTTTTAGACACCTGGCTCCACCCCCACCATGGGAGAAGGTGGGAATCTGAGAGCACCTCTGGCAAGTAAGTGGTAAGTAGTCCCTGCCTGGTCTCTCTGCCCTACAATTTCTGCCCCAGTGTAACTGAGAAGAACATTGGTCAGGTGCAGAGAAAGCAGAAAGCCCGAGTGGAGCAGACTGCAGAGTGAAGGATGGGGAAGCCAAGACTGTCCATTTGCTATAGTTTGAATGTGCTCCCCCAAAGTTCATGTGTTGGAAACATAATTGTCAGAGTAATTTTGATCCTGAACTTGCAAGACTCTGGAACTATGAGTTAAATAGACATCTTTCTAAATTACCTAGCCTCTGGGACTCAGTTTTAGCAACAGAAACTGGACTAAGAAAGCCTCTTCTTTTCTTCTTCTCTGTGCAAGGGAATGACCACACTTGCCAGGCTGCCTCCCAGACTTTAACCACATCCTCCTTCTTGTCTCTACTCAAGCGCAAATGCTCAGAGAAACTTCCTGACCAGGGCAGCCTCTGTCAACCTGGGATCTCCTTGCTTCTTTTCCTGAAATTTTATCAGTTGATTATTATGAATTAACTTCTATGACTGTATGATTAATATGCCTTTTACATTACACTTAAATGATATTACAGATCCTGGATATATATATATATATTTTTCTTTTTACAATTTAAGTAGAACAAACAGGAAATGCACTATTCATAAAACTGCAGCTCAGTAAATTACTGAACACACCACTGTGACCTTCACCCAGGTCAAAAAATAGAACAAGTCCAGAATCCCAGAGAGCAGTCTTCCTCTTTCCCAAGGAAACCTCTCTAGATGGCCATAGACTGCATTTGCCTCCTTTTTAGATTTTAATCTTTTAAAACTTTTAAAAATTGTCATACAACTTAATTCAGTGACATTTACCTTTATAGTGCACAGTTCTGAGTTTTGATCAACCCATGGAATTGTGCAACCACTACCTCAATCAAACTGCAACACCTCCACCACCCCAAAAATGTCTTTGTGCCCTCTATAGTCAACTCCATCCCCACTCCCAGCTTTTGAAAACCACTGATTTGTTTTCTGACCTTATAATTTCACGTATTCCAGAATTTCATATAAGTTAAATGATTAAAAATTTTTTTGGTGGGGGGGTGGAAAGGTAGGGAGGATGGTTTTGTTTCCTCCACTTAACATAATGTTTATGAGATTCATCCATGATGTTGTGTATAACTACATAATTGCTATATAATTGCTGTATAACTATATAATTCAGCCTCCTGAATTACCGTAATTTATTTGTACAACTTGGTATGAATATACCACCATGTATTTATCCATACTATTGTTGGTGGATATTTGGGTTGTGTCCAGGTTGGGGCTTTTATAATTAATGCTGCCAGGAATAGTCTTGCACATGCTTTTTCATGCTGAGATTCTGCATCTTTCAGGCTTAGTGATCCTATCATCAGGAAGAGGTACATCTATGTTGGTTTCTAGAGCTTCATTTTACCTTTCACACCTAAAGTGACACCTGACCTGGAATTTAGGTGTGAGGTGGGTGTTGAGTTTCTTTTTTCTTTTTCCTGTGTGGATTTCCAGGTCATCTAGCACTATGAACTGAAGACAGTCCTTTCCCATGCTCTGCAGTGCTGCCTCTGAAATAAACTGCACATGCACAGGTAGCCTCATTTCTGGACCCTCCATTCTGTTCCACCAGTCTACTTTTCTTAACACTTTAATTTTGTTCATTTTCAAGATTTTTCTACGCTTTGGTTTCTTTTTCTTTCCCTTTCCTATCTTTTCTTTCTTTTCTTTCTCTTCTCCTTCTTCCTTTTTTTTTTTTTTTTTTTTTGGTATTAGGGATTGAATCCAGGGTGCTTTTCCACTGAGCTACATCCCCAGTCCAGTCCCTTTTATTGATTAATTTATTTTTATTTTGAGACAGTCTTGTTGAGTTGCTGAGGCTGGCCTCTAACTTGTGATTCTCTTGTGTCAGCCTCCTGAATTACTGGAATTACAAGCATATGCCACCCCACCCAGTCATCTGTTCTCAGCCTTTTGAATTCCTGTTACAGAGCAAGAGCCCCACTGCAGAGCTGAGGCAACCACAGTGGTCAGTTACTGGTTCTTATAATGACACCTTAAAGATTTCAGACATGTAGCTCATGTAGCAGGCATAAGTTTATTAGACAGTCTACGAAAAGGAGAAAAAGGGACACTCTCAAGGGAAAGAGTGGGTCCTCTCGGAAGGAAAAGGACAGTGTGCACCTTCTGCCCTCCAGTTTTCTTGGGGCTCACAGATAAGTTTCCAGGGGGTGCTGCCCAGGTCCACCTCTTGGCTTCTGACAGCAGCATTGTCTTAGATTTCCAAGTTTCCAGGTGTGTGATTTTATCCCATGGAGATTGTACTATTATAATGATGTGCTAAAGATCTAAGGCAACGCTTAGGCCTCCTCTGACCCATTTTGATTGGAAATTGGAGATTCTATGGTTAGGGGGCTTTGCCTAGCTCCCTGACTTCTGGAATCTGGTCTGTGTAAAGATCACAAAACCTCTCCTCTTCAGAGTAACTGTACTTATGGGCAGGGAGGAGAATTGGGGCCTGCATTTCTCTTGCAAACAACGGATTGTTTGCTGAAGAATGCAACAAGGAATTTTTTTAAAAGAAAGCATGCTGGGGGTCAGCACTAGTCGCCCTGGTTACCCTCATGTTCCCACTGTTCACGTCTGTCTTACTTATTATTTCTATATGATTTTTAGGCTCCTATCAGTGAGGAACTCAACCTATAGCTATCGCATGAATGCAGGTCTCGGGAGCTCTCAGAGATGATGGCAAAAAAGTTTTCACGCGCCAGCTGCTACCATAGACCCCCCCACTCCCAACCCCCGGAGCCGCATCTGCCAACCGCAAGACAAGAAGCTGCACGCAGCAGCTGTGCGTCACTTTCCTCCGGCTGCGCGGCGGGCTGCTCCGCGGTGTCCCCGCCCTCTCCCCGCCCTCCGGCCCCGCCCTCTCTCCGCCCCGCCCCTCCGGAAGAGTCATCCGGCCTCTTGCAGTCAGCAGTGGCCGCGCAGGAACCTTGGTGGCGACTACACCGGCATTAGGAGGCAGTGGTATAGGCATGGACGCCCGGCTTGAGCAGGAGACCGCCCAGTGGCTGCGCTGGGACAAGGTGAGAGGCGAGCGGGACTGAGGGCGCCGGAGGGGGTGCTGGTTCCTCCCCAGGCGCGGCGCTGCGTTTCCTGCGGCGAGCGCGGGTGCCCGAGCTTCCTTCCTTCCCTCCCCTGCCAGCCCTCCCGCCGCCGCCCAGGAAAGATGCGGATACGGCGGCCACCAGCCTCCCCGGTTTCTGCTGGCATGTGGCAGCATTCAGATTAGTCCGGTAAAGGTTGTCCCCAAACCAGGCCGGCCATCTGGCCAGCCTGGACTGCAGGATGAGCCCGGGAGGTCCGAATGCCGCAGGACTCCGGGCTCTGTCTAGTTGAGAACTGCACGCCTTCTGTCACTCACACCCGCTCACCCTCTGCAGTGGGCTGTGCAGCCCCAGGGATCCAAAATAGTCCCTCCTATTCCTCTGGGATCTTTGCAGAGTAAGGTTCCGATCCGCCTTTCCTTGGGGCTTTCTTACAAACAGGGCCCTCCCGAGTGGACCTGGCTGGCTCAGGAGTTCCCAGACAAGGACCCCTTTGGACATAGCGTCACTTTTTCTGTTTACTCTCTTAGAACAGAGAGTTGGGACCCAGCTCTGGACAGCACTTCCTCTTTCCTAATTTCAGTCTATCTTTTGTTATCTGTTCCTTCAGGGTGCTGTTGTTTGCCCAGAACATTTCTCTGCTTTCTTCTGCTGAGCTTGTATCTTCTATTATAAAAGCTGTTTGGGGTCTAGGGTCTCACGTTATTGCTTCTGTTATGTAACTTACATAGAAAGGCTTCCCTAACTCCTAAGAGTAACTTATTTCTAATACTAACTCTAAACTGCCAGTTCTTTTCCATAGTGCTTCCTGCAATTGGAAGCAGCAACAACTAAACAAACAAACAAAAACAAAACAAAAAAACACTTATAGATTTATTTATTTCAGTATCTATGTCCAGGGCTGACTTCAGTGGGTGGTGACACTGTGCACTTGGACAGGATGTGATCCCACAAGAGCCTGTTCTTAATGTCATGTTCTGCTGTTTTGTCTTCAGATTCTTAATTGTTGAACAGTTTCATTTTTAGTTGTTGAATCATTTTCATTTTGCGCTAGGTTCCTGAAAATTATTTAGCCAGTGCTGGCTGCTCTCACTTCCTGGTTTTAGTGCCTGAACAGAGCCTGGCACACAGTAGATGCCTGACATATTTGTTGAATGAATGAATCCAGGAGACTGCAGTCCAGTGAGAGGGGCCCTGTCTTTTTCTTTACTTGCCATTCTCTGGCTTCTGTGTATGAAAAGTCAGCAAATCCCATTTCCAGGATGCTATTTACAACTCCTTATAGGAACTTTTCTTTTCTGGAAAAAATAACTTTTTGATTCTTAAGGGAAGGAAAATGTTTCCATTTCTGATAATTTAGTAACTGCAGTATATAGCATTATTTTAAAGTCAGAATTTGTCATTCATTTTTCCATAAAACTTTCCCTTTGAGGGAAAATAAAATATAATTTCTACAAAATGATGCATCCTGGCAGAGATGGTAGCCTTGCTGGGTAGAAGTGAAAGGGATGTTGTCTTTTTATTTATTTATTTTTTAATTTTCACCTGTCCTTGATGCTCTTTTCCTCTGTTTCTTCTTTGACTTGACTCAGGCACCTCACCAGCCCATTCATGGAACTCCCACCAGCAAAAAGCATTGCAGCTGCTGGTCTGATACCATGCAAGGCTGGGGAAGCAGCCTCTGCATTTCCATTGTACCTTCATCCCTGTGCTTTTCCTGGATTAGTTTTGGTCACTCCCAGCGCTGATTCTCATCTCTGCTGCCCTCTGACTTTTCATTATCTCTCTGTCTGCTTTGTTTCTCTCAGGCTACTGGGTCCTTTATAGATATCCAAGGCCAATTAAGATTAACCACATCTACACTATGAATGAGAGAATCACTGGATATTGATGTGACTGTGAAGTCTAGGTTTTCTCATCCACTCAACAGATATTTATTGAGCCTCTTTTATGTACCAGTTCTGAGCCCTTCCTTGGGGGCACCTGACAATTTGATGGGTAAGATAATAGTATGTATGGCTTTTAATCAAAAAAGGGGGGTTGTACGCGATTTCTGTTGAATCTGGAACAGTCTGGAAAGATGGGCATAATTCCAGGAAGTCAAGGTTTTATTGCAATAGCATTTCAAAGTTTATGTGGTCACATCTTGCCTAAGTGCTCATCTAAATGGGTAATAACTATAAAATAGAAGTGAAGTGCTATCTCTATATTTCCCGAAACTCTTAATTTAAAAGTCTGATGGGGAATTAATGTGATTGTCATTATTTTTCTCCAGTTTTAACATTTTCTACAACTGTTGTACAAAGAAATAGGGCAATGTAAAATGAACTTAAGCTATTCATGGTAGTTTCTGTTTGAAGCAATTAATGTAATAGAAAAGGAGCTAGGTTAATGCCCATAATATACTTTAAGCAGAAACTCAATTTCTGTACTATAAAACACTATGCAAGGTGGGGGGGGGTTGTAGCTCAGTGGTAGAGCACTTGCCTAGCATGTTTGAGGCGCTAAGTTTGATCTCCAGCACCACATAAAAATAAATAAATAAAATAAAGGTATTGTGTTCATCTACAACTAAAAATAATTAAAAAAATTTAAAAAACACTTGAAAGTCTTCCATCTCTTGCTTACTTCTAGGAGTTATTACAAGATTCAAATTTAATCAGTTATATGAACACCTTGTACAACTTATAAAGCACTGTTGAATATTTGGTTTTGATTTATATTGTATACTCTATCACTCCTTGGAAAAATTTGAGGACATTATGGAAGAAAATGAACATTTAGTTATATAAGTGCCAAGTGGAGAAAGACATTTTTCATTAATTTAATTTAAAACCTTAAAAAATTTGTCAGGGAAGTTCTATATTGTTCGAAGGTTAAAGATAGGGAACCTGAGAATTTAAGAAGCTAGATAACCTACCCACGCACATGGAGTTGGTAAGTGATGTGTCTTGAATCCCACTCTGGGTCTTCCATTTCTCTGAAAATGCTTGCCCTGATAAAGAAAATAATACTTTATAACATCAAACCTAACTTTCTATTTCAGACTTCGAAATCATCAAAAAATTGGAAACCCTATATGTATGTATTTTTCCCCCAGAGATTAGAATTGTTGTGGTTTCTTTCTGTTGTTGTTGTTCTTTTTTGTACTGAGGATGGAGCCTGGGGCACTTTACCACTGAGCTACATCCCCAGCCCTTTTTATTTTTCATTTTTGAGAAAAGGTGTCACTAAGTTGCTGAGGCTAGCTTTGAACTTGTGATCGACCTGCCTCAGCCTCCTGAGTTGCTGGGATTTTAGGTGTATACCATCATGCCCAACTGGATTTTTGTTCTTTTTTTGGTTTTTGTTGTTTTGGGGACTTTTTTTTTTTATTGCAGGCTTTTCATTCTTATTCATCTGGATGTATCTTTTATATATATTTCTTTTTTTGCAGAATCCTTTAACTTTGGAGTCAGTGAAACAACTAATTGCAGAAGGTAATATGGAAGAACTTCAGAAATGTTTTGGGGCCCGAATGGAGTTTGGGACAGCTGGCCTTCGAGCTCCCATGGGAGCAGGGATTTCTCATATGAATGATTTGACCATCATTCAGACTACACAGGTACCACGTTTTTATAATTCCTAGTTACTCTTTTTGTGGGGGACGGGGATACCAGGGATTGAACTCAGGGGCACTTGACCACTAAGCCACACCCCCAGCCCTATTTTGTGTTTTATTTAGAGACAGGGTCTCACTGAGTTGCTTAGTGCCTCGCTTTTGCTGAGGCTGGCTTTGAACTCGTGATCCTCCTGTCTCAGCCTCCCAAGCTGCTGGGATTACAGGCTTGTGCCACTGCACCTGAGTAATTCCTAGTTACTCTTAATGTATCCCCTGGCTCCTTTTGTATTTGACAGACCTAATTTGTTTTACTTGTGGACTTAGCTAGTGCAAGGAGTCAGTACCATTTACTTGATCAAGTAAGGCTTGTGCAGTTAGTCAAAGCAATTTGTTTTAAAACTCATTTTGCCTTTCATATATCCATCCATCCATTCACTTAACAGATTTATTGAGTGTACCTACTATGTTCCAAACATTGAGGATGTATTAATGACTAAAACAGATTCCCTCATGGTGATTCTGTTGCAGTACAAGACCACCTATTAAGCTGACTGTCAAGGTCTTATTTTTACCATGGTTAAATAGATGCTAGTGATGAAAAGTTCCTGCTAGAGTTATCAAGAGCCTATTTTATTTAGTTTTAACTTGTATTAAATTGAATGAAATTTTCACTGGTTGAATTTATTACTGAATTCCCTTACCTTGATTTGTGATGTTCATTGTCAAAGTTAAAACCCAACTTTTAGGAATAGAAATGAGGAATGTGACAAAACAGAAGAGCTGCCCCTGAGAACTGGGAGAAGGGTTGTTGAGAGAAATGAAGTAGAATAGCTTATTCCATTTCTTCAACTCCTTAGATTTGTTAAGAATGAACATTCCACCTAGCACCAGAAGAAAATAAAATAAATTAAGAAACATTTCCTTAATTCTGGGAAAGCCAAGGCTAGAAAAATTGCCTAACATTGATAACATGTGCCTTACATATATAGCCCTGTGTAAAAGGCAGAGTCGGGCATGTTCTAGTGAAATCCAATGAGGAAAATTTATCTAAGGAATAAGCCTGGGAACCCTGGCCACAAACTTACTAAGCTACAGGCCTCTCTGTGATGTTTTTGGCAGAAGGCTTAGGAGGTGGTATGCATGGGAATACTTTTTCAGTGTAGGTATGGCCCCTGAATGAGATCACTTTTTGTCTCAGTTACTAAGGCTGTAGAATAAATCACCCAAAATACAGCGGTTTAACATAACCACCACATTTATCTTGCCCACAGATCTCCAGTTTGGGGAGAGCTCCATGTAGACAGCCCTTCTCTGCTCCTCTTGGCATCATCTGAGCCAGTTTTGGAGTATAAATTTTGGAATAAATTGTGGTATTCTTCACTCACATAACTGAAGCTATTGCTGGTATAGACTGGGATCACTAGGGCTGGAACACCTACATGTAAAAGCCATATTGACTTTAATGACTAAGTTTGAAAGCCTCACAGAATTACTTTCACCATATCCCATCTGTTAAAAGGAAGGCTGCTCATACTCAAGGAGAGGCAATGTAGAAACCTACTTCTCATTGGAAGAAGGTCAATGTCAGATCTTGGGATGGGATATATTGCCATGGTTGGTTGCACCTGCTATTGTGGACATGTTTGTGGACATTGTTAGGAGATCTCAGGATTCTCAATGAACCAAAAGCTTTTTCTCCACTATCCATTATATCTAGTTTTCAAGAATGAGTAAATGCATCCGCAAATAAGTCTTAGAACTTATCTCACCTACTTTCCCCTAGAAGAATTAGTTTTTTTCTGAGGATAGATCCTGTTTTAGTTAAGAGTCCTATAAAATCAAGATGAATAGATATTTTAAAGGTCATCTGATTCAGCCAGTCACCTCTTGGAACACTCTTTGCAAACTTACCACTCAAAAAGTGATCTTCTAGCTATGTGGAAATACTTACAACAGGAGGTGAGGACGACAGGGTTAAGAAAGTTTTATGAGAGCAGCAGGAACATCTTTAACTTCAGGAGTAGTTCTAACCTTGGAGGAAAGAAAATTCCCAGAACAGCCCCCTCAGCCTTCCACCTCAGCTGTAAGGAGCATTCCCCAGGGAGAATGCGGATGTATAGCCATCTTGGTTCCTTATCCCAGTTCTGACTTTCATTATGGTGTGGGCACTCTTTGGTTGTGGAGTCCCATCCACAGGTTCCTCTAAAATTTGCCTGGTTTGATATATGTGAGTGAAGAACATTTCAAAATCACAGGGCAGAGGCTGGAGGAAAGTTTCTGTGTTATTTGCCTCATTGATAGAGACTATCATTTCTTTTGGACAGTTGATTTGTGTCTCTTTTATGCTGCTTGTGATCCTTGAGCTTAAATTAATTAATCTAGCTATGACGTATCAGAGATGGAGAACACACTGCCCTCTGAAATAGCCCAGTCTATCTCTGGAACATTCTCATTAAGAGAAGGTTTCAAGGCGGGGCATGGTGGCACATGCCTGTAATCCCAGCAGTTTAAAAGGCTGAGTCAGGAGGATCAAGAGTTCAAAACCAGCCTCAGCAACTTAGAGAGGCCCTAAGCAATTCAGTGAGACCCTGTCTCTAAATAAAATATTTCCAAAAAAGGACCGGGGAATGTAGCTAAGTGGTTAAGCACCCCTGTGTTCAATCCTTGGTGCCCCCCCCCAACAAAAAAAGGGTATCATTATTTTGAACCAAAATCTTTCTGTAGCTTATAAGTATTGATCATAATTCTACTTTTTTTTAAAGTCAGAAAAACAAATTTCCTTCTTGTGTTTTATAATAACTTTTCAATTCTGAAAACCTCCCTCATCCCCAGTGACTCATTTGTCTAGAATAAACATCCTTTTCTCTTGGCCATTCCCTCAAATTCTCGTGCTCAGTAGGCCCAGAGATTTTTAGAGAATTTGGAGATATAAGGATTTGGAATAAGGCTGCATGCTCTTTTGCCCACTTAACCGCTGAGGAACAATACAGGTTGACTAGGAAAAGTGACAGGTTCAATTGCTCTTTAAGCTGTAGAGTATTAGGAGTCTACATGCCTTCTAGGGGCCCATAAAACCAATATCCATGTATCCTAATTTCCTTGAATCACTGAACCTTAGAAGATGTGCCTAATGCAGTATGTCTGTCAGGGGAAACTAAAGCAATCCTACATTGATACTGCTTTAGCAATAGACTGTGAAGTATCTCCTTAACCAAAATAAGAATTATAGTTGACACCTCAAAGAAAGAAAACTACAGACCAATATCTCTTATGAACCTAGATGCAAAAATCCTCAATAAAATTCTGGCGAATCGAATACAAAAACACATCAAAAAAATTGTGCACCATGATCAAGTAGGATTCATCCCTGGGATGCAAGGATGGTTCAATATACGGAAATCAATAAATGTTATTCACCACATCAATAGACTTAAAGATAAGAAGCATATGATCATCTCGATAGACGCAGAGAAAGCATTCGACAAAGTACAGCATCCCTTTATGTTCAAAACATTAGAAAAACTAGGGATAACAGGAACTTACCTTGACATTATAAAAGCTATCTATGCTAAGCCTCAGGCTAGCATCATTCTGAATGGACAAAAGTTAAAGGCATTCCCTCTAAAATCTGGAACAAGACAGGGATGCCCTCTATCACCACTTCTATTCAATATAGTTCTCGAAACACTGGCCAGAGCAATTAGACAGACGAAAGAAATTAAAGGCATAAAGATAGGAAAAGAAGAACTTAAATTATCACTATTTGCAGATGACATGATTCTATACCTAGCAGACCCAAAAGGGTCTACAAAGAAACTACTAGAACTAATAAATGAATTCAGCAAAGTGGCAGGATATAAAATCAACACACATAAATCAAAGACATTTCTGTATATCAGCAACAAAACTTCTGAAACGGAAATGAGGAAAAACACTCCATTCACAATATCCTCAAAAAAAATAAAATACTTGGGAATCAACCTAACAAAAGAGGTGAAAGATTTATACAATGAAAACTACAGAACCCTAAAGAGAGAAGTAGAAGAAGATCTTAGAAGATGGAAAAATGTACCCTGTTCATGGATAGGCAGAACTAACATCATCAAAATGGCGATATTACCAAAAGTTCTCTATAGGTTTAATGCAATGCCAATCAAAATCCCAACGGCATTTCTTGTAGAAATAGATAAAGCAATCATGAAATTCATATGGAAAAATAAAAGACCCAGAATAGCAAAAGCAATTCTAAACAGGAAGTGTGAATCAGGCGGTATAGCAATACCAGATTTCAAACTATATTACAGAGCAATAGTGACAAAAACAGCATGGTACTGGTACCAAAACAGGCAGGTGGACCAATGGTATAGAATAGAGGACACAGAGACTAATCCACAAAGTTACAACTATCTTATATTTGATAAAGGAGCTAAAAGCATGCAATGGAGGAAGGATAGCATCTTCAACAAATGGTGTTGGGAAAACTGGAAATCCATATGCAACAAAATGAAACTGAATCCCTTTCTCTCGCCATGCACAAAAGTTAACTCAAAATGGATCAAGGAGCTTGATATCAAATCAGAGACTCTGCGTCTGATAGAAGAAAAAGTTGGCTCCGATCTACATATTGTGGGGTCGGGCTCCAAATTCCTTAATAGGACACCCATAGCACAAGAGTTAATAACAAGAATCAACAAATGGGACTTACTTAAACTAAAAAGTTTTTTCTCAGCAAGAGAAACAATAAGAGAGGTAAATAGGGAGCCTACATCCTGGGAACAAATTTTTACTCCTCACACTTCAGATAGAGCCCTAATATCCAGAGTATACAAAGAACTCAAAAAATTAGACAATAAGATAACAAATAACCCAATCAACAAATGGGCCAAGGACCTGAACAGACACTTCTCAGAGGAGGATATACAATCAATCAACAAGTACATGAAAAAATGCTCACCATCTCTAGCAGTCAGAGAAATGCAAATCAAAACCACCCTAAGATACCATCTCACTCCAGTAAGATTGGCAGCCACTATGAAGTCAAACAACAACAAGTGCTGGCGAGGATGTGGAGAAAAGGGTACACTTGTACATTGCTGGTGGGACTGCCAATTGGTGCGGCCAATTTGGAAAGCAGTTTGGAGATTCCTGGGAAAGATGGGAATGGAACCACCATTTAACCCTGCTATTGCCCTTCTCGGACTATTCCCTGAAGACCTTAAAAGAGCATGCTACAGGGATACTGCCACATCGATGTTCATAGCAGCACAATTCACAATAGCTAGACTGTGGAACCAACCCAGATGCCCTTCAATAGATGAATGGATAAAAAAAATGTGGCATCTATACACAATGGAGTACTATGCAGCAATAAAAAATGACAAAATCATAGAATTTGCAGGGAAATGGATGGCACTAGAGCAGATTATGCTTAGTGAAGCTAGCCAATCCCTAAAAAACAAATACCAAATGTCTTCTTTGATATAATGAGAGCAAGTATGAACAGAGCAGGGAGGAAGAGCAGGAAGAAAAGATTAACATTAAACAGAGACATGAGATGGGAGGGAAAGGGAGAGAAAAGGGAAATTGCATGGAAATGAAGGGAGCCCCTCATTGCTATACAAAATTACATATAAGAGGTTGTGAGGGGAATGGGAAAATAAACAAGGAGAGAAATGAATTACAGTAGATGGGGTAGAGAGAGAAGATGGGAGGGGAGGGGAGGGGGGATAGTAGGGGATAGGAAAGGTAGCAGAATACAACAATTACTAATAGGGCATTATGTAAAATTGTGGATGTGTAACCGACGTGATTCTGCAATCTGCATTTGGGGTAAAATTGGGGGTTCATAACCCACTTCAATCTAATGTATGAAATATGATATGTCAAGAGCTTTGTAATGTTGTGAACAACCAATAAAAAATAAATAAATAAATAAAAGAATTATAGTTATTTTTATAAGACTTTCTCTAATTGAAGTGAAGTAAGTAATATGAACCATCATTATTACAAAACCAGAGATCTCTTTGCTCTATAATAATATCCAGTAAACTGCATCTTGAATTCCAAGTTCACTGTTTTTTCAATCTTCTGTATTTGAGAGTGATGTGATATCAGTCTATCACTGGGGTGCAGGAGTCGTGTACACTATCAGGTCTGGGTAGGTGGTGAGAGCCCCAAACGACACAATTTTTATTTGTTCTAATTGGTTATGCCCTATATTTGGACTGATTATGGCCTCCTTTAGAGTTTTGGAAAATAATATCCCAAATAAACAAAACTGATTTTGATCACTTAATTTTCAAAGAGGAAGGAATACAGGCTTTGCAGGAAAATAAGAATTAGAACTGTGCTCTTAGTGACATATACTTGGTATTGGATTCTCCACATTTTGCATTCATTCTTATGACAGCCCTGTGTGGTAGGAACTGTTACTCCTGTTTTACAGAAGAGGAACTGAGGTGTCGAAATGTTACAAAACTTGTCAGTTGCTCATTGGTGGCAGAGTGAAGTACAAATCCGGGTTCTGGCTCCAGGCATGTGCTTTAACCCCCTCATTGAACCACCTCTCACCAGACCTCGGGACAAAACCAGGCTGTGCTACTTACATGCCTGAAACTGGGCAAGTCACTGTGCCTCTCTGAGCTACCATTTTTCTATCTATGAAATGCAGTTTCTTAGCAGAATTGATTTGGGGTTAGAGATAATAGGTACTAAGTGCCTGGTACACATAGATATTAAATAAAGCTATTGATTTCCAGTTGTTCGCCTATTTTTTTTCTCCCTCTGCTAGAATATTCTCCTATAAAAGTAAAAAAAAAATGTAATTTGGTGCTAACTTTTCTATATCATATGTATAAAAAGGATGTGTTAAAACACATGCTCTTTTTGTGTCTTTAGGGATTTTGTAGATACCTGGAAGAGCAGTTCAGTGACCTGAAGCAGAGGGGCATTGTTATCAGCTTTGACGCCCGAGCTCATCCATCCAGTGGAGGGAGCAGCAGAAGGTACTGTGACATTTTTTAGGAAATAGTCTTTTGATAGTTTATAGTTTTATTTTTATTTAACATTTCAGTAGCTTGACTTTAAATACATTCATTAGCTACATTGCTTAACAATAAAAGTGATGAGTAAAGTCTCTTTGCAACTTTTGAAAATTCTGGCTCCAGATTTGGGTTAAGAAAATAAATGACTTTGACAATTTAGAAAGTAATCTGTATCTAAGAGGAAGAAAAATTTTCAAGTGGCAATATTATTTCTCCCTCTTGCTTGCTTGCTTTTATGTATATTTTTTTCTTCCATTGTTCACAAGCCTCATGGTCCACTTCCCATTCTTGAACACCCGTCTCAGGCTGCATTTTTATAACATTCCCTAATCAGTGGGACTCTCTTCCGTAGCCGTAGTGAATAATGATGATAGTAGTGATGATAGGAATAGCAGTCATCATTTCGAGTGCTGGTTGTGCACCAGGCTTTCATGTATTTACTCTTTGAATCCTCACAACAACCTGGAAGGTACTTATGAGATCTCTTGGTCTCCTTGGGGGATTGGTCCCAAGACCCCTTCAGATACCAGAACCTATGGATGTTCTATAAAATGATGGAGTATTTGCATATACTTATGCACCACCTCCCATATACGTTAAATGAACTCTCCATTACTACAATACCTAATCAATGTCAATGCTATGTAAGTAGTAGTAATACTGCATCATCTGGGGAATAATAACAAGAATGAAAGTCTGCAGGTGTTCAGTACAAACACAGCCATGCCAGGCCTCATCATGTAGCCCGTGTAAGCAACATCATGACATTTTCAATTCACAGTCATTGAAATCTTTCCCCCATGTGACAACTAAAAATGTCTCCATTTCAGATGTCCTGTGGTGGGTGGAATTACTATTCCTCGATAGGTGTTTGTGGAGTCCTTAATGAAGCAGAATCAAAAGAACAGGGCAGCAGGGACCCTGACAGCTGTTGCTTTTAAGTTGACACATGCTCAGATGCTGAGTGACCATTGGACGTGCGGCACATTGCCTGGCCCTTCTTGGCTTTAGTCTCATTTCTGTAAAACAGTGGAATGGAATGAGATGACTTGTAAGGCTTTACTACTCCATGCCAAAGTAAATATTTGGGAGAAACATTTTCCTTGCTCCTTCTGCTGTGTGCAGCCTAAAGAAGGGTTCCAAGTCCATTTACTTCACCCACAGCCCTGACGACCGAATTTCCTTTTCTTCCTCATCCCTGTGTTTCTAGGTTTGCGCGACTTGCTGCAACCACCTTCATCAGCCAGGGGATTCCTGTGCACCTCTTTTCTGGTATAACCCCAACGCCCTTTGTGGTAAGCACCATTTCCTTTTCTAATTTCCTGTCACAGGATCCAGGATGGGACTTGGCTGAATTTTAGTCTTCAGTGCTGTTGGGATTCAGGTATTTCAGTGACGGAATTGCACCTCTTCTTTTATCAGGCCACCTATTTTATCTCCAGGAAAGTTTACCCAAATCCTAATAATCTTCTAGTATTCAACACTGGATTCATCAGAGTTGATTTTTTTTTTTTTTTTAGGTGTGATTTTCCTTTTGCTTGCATTCTAATAATATTTTAGTAAGTAAGCAAAATGGTTTTTGTTTGTCTGGTTTTTAATTTGGTGTAGATCTTTTTCCCCACTATCATAATAAGGAAACTTTTTGGGTCTTGAATCTGAATTCACTTCAAACCCTGTCTTATTTTTTTTTTATTTTAAATTTATTTATTTATTTCTAATTTGTTGTACATGACAGCAGAATGTCAAACCCTGACTTATCATGAATATTTTTGACAAGATGGTGTACAAATGAAATACCAGTCCCGTGTGGATTTGAATGGAATCCTTAATGAAGCAGAATCTAAAGAACGGGGCACCAGGGACTGGGAGAGCTGTTGCTTTTAAGTAGACAGAACCATCAGCTGGCAGCTGGAAGTTTGCTGGGGCCCCTTTGGCTGTGGCTCTCAACACAGAACTATAAGAGCTGAGCCAGATGCTGAGAGTATTTTCTTAGAACTCGCGGTTGGATGCAGTTTCTTGCATCGGGTAGAAATGTGAGTGTGTTCGTGCAGAAGTAAGTCTGCTCATTTGTGTTTGCTGTCTCCAGGACACTGACAGATAGCTGCAGCACCTCCTGGGTTGTAAATAACCCACCCAACAGACACTTGGTATTTCACATCCAGATGTTGTTCACGTTTTGTTGTTTGATGGGAAAATTATACTTCATTAAACATCCTAATTATCTTCTGTAGCAAGTGTTAGTAACTATTATTTTTGTATCAGGCATAAAATAAATGAGTGTCTCCTGTTCGTTTCCCTGATTATGGAGTAGTTCTGACCTTTTCTTCATACCAGGACATCTGAGGGATGTGACATAACTTCTGAGAGCAGACAAATGCAGTGACTCTTGTTGGGAAGGTGGAGGGGACAGATGATTCGAACCTCAGCTTGCCTGTGGGTAGTCCATCTCATTTGCAGCCATAGAGGGTATCATCCAACCCCTCTCCTTTAGTTTGGAAGTAGTCTTGTAAAGAAGGAGCAACATTGAAATGGAAGGGAGGGCTGTTTAGCCCTGGGGTGAGAGAGAAATGAGCAACCTGTAAGGGCACTGTCCGTTTCCTCAGCCTCTCCCTTAAAAGCAAATGAGAAAGAGGAGGAGAAGGAAATCACTTGGAGGGAATAAAATGAATATTTGAACTTATGTCCTGAGCAAAAGCTTTAGAAGAATATGGAACGGAGCTTTAGGTGAACTTTTTTTTTTTGGGGGGGGATACTGGGGATTTATCACTGAGCTGCATCCCCAGACCACCCCACCCCCCTGCACTTTTAAAAATATTTTATTGAGACACAGGGTCTTACTAAGTTGCTTAGGGCCTCTGTAATTTGCTGAGGCTGGCTTTGAACTTGTGATCATCCTGCCTCAGCCTTCCAAGCCACTGGTATTACAGGTGTGCACCACCGTGCCTAGCCTAGACCATCTTTTCTTAGAAGAGTTTTCTAGCTCTACCAAATAGAAGGTGGAAAGAGAAGGCAGATCCTAGGAAAGTACTTAACTTTCTTTTTAGGACACACATCCTGGGATTTGGGGCAGCCAGTTAGTTCCTAATCCATCTAGTTCCAAGCCAGTTAGTTCTAGTTGGAAGGGGGGGGGGACCTTGCGTACACTGTTTGGGTATAGAACAAAAATATCAAGTGATACATTCTGATACTTACATTTATTAAATGGGGACTAAATTGGCACAAGTAATATATGATATGCATTTTTAAGTCTGTTGAATTTTTTATTAAAAACTGTTCTCGTCTCCTGTACTCTTATAGCCCTACACAGTATCACATTTGAAGCTTTGCGCTGGAATCATGATCACTGCCTCCCACAATCCAAAGCAGGATAATGGCTATAAGGTGGGTTTTTCTCTTCCCCTCATTGTCCTTTATCAGAATCCTGAACCCACGCTGTTCTGGCACTGAGGTGATGGCTCCTCTGTCTGCATTAACCCTCACCCTCCCGAATACATTCCTCGGCTTCTCTAGGTTTATTGGGACAACGGAGCCCAGATCATCTCTCCTCATGATAAAGGGATTTCTCAAGCTATTGAAGAAAACCTTGAGCCCTGGCCTCAAGCTTGGAATGACTCCTTAATTGATGACAATCTCCTCCTTCACAACCCCAGTGCCTCCATCAATACTAGCTACTTTGAAGACCTTAAAAAATACTGTTTTCACAGGTAAGTGGATTGTGTCTTCACTGACCTTAAGAGAGTTAAGTCAATACAATTCATCAAATTCTATCAATTTCCACTAAGTTGTTCTCTTGAGTTGCTGCATATCCTATAGCTGTATCCTGTGGGTCAGGGGTTGTCAACTTTTATTAAAGGGACAGATAGTAAATACTCTCAGGCTGTGCAGGATACCCGGACTCTCTCAGCTACTCCATATCACTGAGGGAGGAAGCACGCTGCAGACGTCCTTTCAGGGAAGCAGTGCAAATGTGACTGTGTTCCCCAACACTTACAAAATCAGGTGGCCAGCCACCCACAGGCCATAGTCTATTGAGCTGTGATGTAGGTGTGATGTACATGTACATGCATGTGTACAAATATATGTGTGTGTACACATATATATACAAACAAATAGGTACAGTGAACTTTAGACACAGGGTCAGGACATAGACTAACACAGGAAGGTGCCCACAGCAAACTGGGTGGTAAAAGTCACAGAACAAGCTACACATATACTATATTGTATTTATGATTTTGAAATACCCATGTATGCATTCATATATACACAGAAATTTTCTCTAAATATATATATATATATATATATATATATATATATATATATCATACATACATATATATGTATGTGTGTGTGTGTGTGTGTGTATATACACACACACACACATTTGAAAACTTGCAAAAGAGTTTCACGAAGGAAATACTGACATTTTTATTATCCTTAGAGAAATTTTCTGTGCATAGGCAAGCATATACACATGTATTTCAAAATTATAAATAGCAATATAGTATGTGCTTAGCTTGTTCTGTAACTTTTGCCACCCAGTTATTTTTGCTGTGGGCACTTTTCTGTGTTAGTCCCAGTCTATCCTGACCTTGTGTTCTCAAGGTCATTGCACCCATTCATTTAGCCCTGTAACACAAACTCAATCATTTTAGTTGCTAAGCAATGTAGCTGGGTGGCAGTATTCTCCTTCATTAGTGTGCTGTATTCTCCCTCAGCAAGGAATCACTGCTTTAAGAAGCTGAATCCCTGGGTTATCTCTAATATTATACTTTTTGGACATCTGGGTGTGGTGGCTGCAGTGCAGGATGTGGCCCCCTAATCCCATCTGAGGGGAGCAGCCAGACGGTAGAAAGTCACCCTTAGCTGTGACATGTGGGTCCAAGTTGCCAATTATAGCAATATTTTTCTCCCTGAGGGAAAACTGTCAGTTTCTAACTTTTGGTCTTTGTTTCCCTGGTGAATAACCAAGCAAAAGGCATCTGTGAACCTTACCTCTGACCCGCGGATGCAACTTCACAGAGTTTACAGTGTTTTGTTACTCCAGGTAGCATGAAGTGAACCTCGGTACATATTGCTTGTGTGTGTGTGTGTGTGTGTGTGTGTGTGTGTGTGTATCCGTGTATCCATCAAATAACTTTCTGAGGCCAGCCTGGGCAACTCAGTGAGACTTTATCTCAAAATAAAATTTAAAAAGTTCTGGTAGTAAATCAATCCAATATCCGCCCCCCAACACACACACACACACACACACACAATTGTACATGCATTACAAAGTTGATAGTTAACAAAAAGCTCTTCAAAAATGTGATAGCAGTTGACAATTCCACCAACAGTATATGTTAAAAGTATATGACCCCATAGAATCTCTTTTTTCTTGATTTGCTAGTTAGGAGTGATATCACTTGTATTTGCATTCTTTTATGAATAAACTATTTATTTATTAATCTATATTTTCTGTGTATTTGTTGATATTTTGTACTTGGAAAGCTGTTTTGTTTATAAAGAAAGCTAGTTTTCTGTTGTTATTTTCGGAATTTTTTTTCCTTTTTTTTTTTTGTGGTGCTGGGGATCATCCCAGGTCCTCGCAAGTTATCTACCACTGAGATACATTTTCAGCTCTGGAATTTTCTATTGAAATTTTTTGTTGAACTTTAAAAATATTTTTTGTTAATATTATATCTATCTGGGCTGGGGATGTGGCTCAAGCGGTAGCACGCTCGCCTGGCATGCGTGCGGCCCGGGTTCGATCCTCAGCACCACATACAAACAAAGATGCTGTGTCCGCCGATAACTAAAAAATAAATATTAAAAAATTCTCTCTCTCTCTCTCTCTCCTCTCACTCTATCTTTAAAAAAAATATTATATCTATCTTCTAATATATAGCTTCTGAGTTTTATGTCATACTTTGAGAAAAAGACTTTCTCCACACCAAGATTATAAGAGAGTCTCCTTATTTTTTCCTATAATTTTTGAGTTTACATTTTATAATATTGAGTCTTTGAGTCATTGGTGATTTTTAATTTTGTATGGGATTTGAAATAGAAAAGTAGCTGTGGTTTTTGTTTTTATTTTTCTTTTCTGAAAGGTTTGCAGTTATACAAGCCATAAATTGAAAAATGCATCTTTTTTTGGATGGATTGGAAATGTCAATTCTAGGAATCATTTTCCAATATTAATTGAGTGCTTGTTATCTACAGGTAATTGTTGTAGTTCCTTCACTTACAATCTCATTTTAATTCTCCCAGCAAAGTGTAAAAGTAGATTCTGGTCTTTTTGCAGGGTTATAGATGAGAGAGCTGAGACACAGATGGGTTAAGCAATACCCAGCATTCACACAGCTTAGAAGTGGCAGAACTCCAGGATTTAATTCAGAGTCTCACTCCAGAGCACTTTAACCACTAAACCCTACTGCTTCTCATTCATACACTTTTCCCAGTTGAAACTTAATTAGCTTCTAGACTCTTTGTTATGTTCTTCTTTTTCTTTTTACGTTGTCAATGGAATTTTATTTTATTTATTGATACATGGTGCTGAGAATCAAACCCAGTGCCTCACACATGCTAGGCAAGCGCTATGCCACTGAGCCACACCCCTAGCCCTGTTCTGTTCTTTTAATCTGCCTTTTATATCTAGTGCCAAACTGTTTAATTACTATAGCTTTGTAATGTACTTTAATATCCAAAAGTTTTTTTCAGCTTTGTTCTCCCTGATCTTTGCATACTTCTTTTTCCAGATGCATTTTTTTAAGTATATGCTTATTTTAAACCACCGTCCTTTTAGAGAAAACCTTTATTCATTGCCAAAACAAAACAAACAGATAATAACTTAAGCTTCTAGCAGTCTGAACATTGGAAGTTGTCAACTTCTCTGAAACTTCTGCAAATTTTTATTTTTATTTTTTTAGTTATTCTATCTCTATTGAATTTCTAGGTCATGACACTGTCAAACAGGATTGTTACTTGGCAAAGAAAAAGGTTTTATTTTTTTACATTTTTGCATATGGCATAATTCATCACAACTTGTTGAAAGAGAAGTTTTAAAGTCATTTCTGAAGCAAATAAAGAATATATGGAGCCCCTGATCCCAGCTCAGGCACTGCTGTGATCAGCACTCATGGGATCAACTGTGTGTCTCGTCCTGGAAAATGAGCTGAGCAACTTTCTTGTGTCTTCCTCTGAATGTGAAAGCTGTACTATAGAATATAATAGTCAGAAAGTAGTCAGATTTGCTGAAAATAACTATAGAGTAAAATTTAAATTTGTGTATGTCTCGGGGAGATATATGTGTATAGGGAGAGAGTAGATGAGTTTGGGTTCTTTTTTTAAATCAAAGTGGAGAGTTGTTCACTTTTCTTGTACATCCTAAAAAATTGCATTAATTTCTTACATTCTGAAGAATAAGGCTCCTTGGTATTTGGCAAACCTTCCAGAGAGTCATATCTGTAGAGTCATGTTTGTATTTTGAGAGTCATATTTGTAGCTTTAACATTTTCCATGATGTGTCTGATCCTAGGAGTATAAACAGAGAGACCAAGGTGAAATTTGTGCACACCTCCGTCCATGGCGTGGGTCATAACTTTGTGCAACTGGCTTTCAAGGCTTTTGACCTTGTTCCTCCTGAGGCTGTTCCTCAGCAGAAAGACCCCGATCCTGAGTTTCCAACCGTCAAATACCCGAATCCTGAAGAGGGTAAAGGTGTCTTGGTAACCTAAAGTTTTAAGATTATGAAACCTACCTTTAATCTTCAAAATTATTACTACTAAGTAAAATTAAAATTTTTGTGTGTTTTCACTGTGCTGAAAAAAAATGAATTTCATCATTGGAAATATGTGTGTTTATTAGTCATTAATTTCTTAAAGGAACTTTGAAATTAGACACTTTAGAACCAGAATGTAAGGGTTGAATCTAAATATTGATTTAATTAAATTTAGTGTACTGTGTTTCTTTAATGTCAAAAGGTAATCGTAATAGAATGGAGTTTTTGTTGTTGTAATGATTGTTCTTCCTTAATTGTCATTTTTCTGATGTAAAAGAGTATTATTTAAATTATGTTCATACAACAGATTTAAAGGTTAAGTAACAGTGACGTTGAGAATCAGTTTATTTTGGTTTATTTGTGGTGTTGATCATATAGCATGCCGGGAAATACCAGTCCAGCCATACACATCCTGTCACATGCAGGTTGAGTCACAGGGCAGGGATGGGCCACACACTATCTCCCATTATTTGACCTCTGGTTTAGGAAGATATTATCTGACCCAAGAAAGACCAGCTCCAGAAATAAAACTCAGCCTTAGTTGAAGGAAAGTTCTTTTTAGCTCTTAAAAACTGAACATTTCTAAAAAGTAGGATATGCTTGCTTCTTGATTTCAATAATATTTAAATTTTCATACTCTTTTTCAGACTTTATCTTTTGCTTTGGCTGACAAGACCAAGGCCAAAATTATTTTAGCCAACGACCCAGATGCCGATAGACTTGCTGTGGCAGAAAAGCAAGACAGGTGAAATGAATTGTGATTATCCATATAATGAAAACTATAAAGGACAACATTTTTGGCAATAATATATTCCTGGGGAGGCTAACTCCATGGGAAAACATTTTCCATTTATTTTGCATTTGTTTTGCAAATCATCTCAAGAGAACCTTTTTGTGGAGTCCTCTAATTTAGAAAGAGACACTGCTCTCAAGGGCAGGGGGATCACATCATTGACAAGCCTGATGCAGGGAAAATCAACACAGTGTGTATTTGGGATTGAAATTGCTGTTTGTGCTCCTCCCTCATTTTATAATTGATTTTGATGTAACTCTCTCAGTGCCGAACGAGGGCAAAGTACTTTGCTGAGTGCCGGCTTCACGACTCAGTATTTGTCAGTGGGTCTTCTAAGGAACTGGATCTTCAAGGAAATGTTGAATTTAGATGGAACAAATAGAGGGCAATACCTGTGGGGTATTGGCACAGTGTTTAAGACAAGTTTGGCCATTGAGTTTGTACAAAGGAATAGTAAGGAGGTCTGTTATGTTTCAAAAACCTAAGTTTTTGCAGTTAAAATAAAGCATTGTGTGTCATCTCTGACATGCTCAATTTGTTCAGTCTTCAGAGATGGACTATTTTCCCAGTACACGGTTGCTGCTCATATATTTGTGAAGCGGCAGTCGTTATGTTTCCAATGTGTTTTTTAAGATAGTCTTGCAGAAAGCACAGGGAGGCCTTATCTGCATTGTAGTCCTATTCTGCTGGCTTCTAATGCCTTTCTTAAGATCACAAAGTTGAATTTTTATTTCAGTGGTGAATGGAGAGTGTTTTCCGGCAATGAGCTGGGGGCCCTCTTGGGCTGGTGGCTTTTTACTTCTTGGAAAGAGAAGAACCCAGATCGCAATGCCCTGAAAGACATATACATGTTGTCCAGCACCGTCTCCTCCAAAATCTTACGGGCCATTGCTTTAAAGGAGGGTTTTCATTTTGAGGTAAGGTGTTGGTGGGACTCATACATGCATTTTCCTTTCTTTGTCTCATAGAGATCCTAAGACTTTTTCTTTTTTTTTCTTTTGTATTATCCCTTTAGGAAACATTAACTGGCTTTAAGTGGATGGGAAACAGAGCCAAACAACTCATGGACCAGGGGAAGACTGTCTTATTTGCATTTGAAGAAGCTATTGGTAAGAAGTAATAATGAGGATCATAGACTCAGTTAATATGTAGGATATAAATAGATGAAAGATTTGAACTTGGGTTCAAAAGATCCACAGTGAAATAAGAGCACACAGTTTACTTTGCTTCTCTGTTACTCAGATCAAATGTGAAACTATCCCACTCCAAAATTGGCATCTCATTTTTTTTTAAAAAACAAAGAGGAATATCTTGCAAATAATCAGGCCATCTGCCAACAACTGAAAACAGAACATTATGCATGTGGCTGCGGGTGGCTTGAGAACCCAGCCTAACTGAGTCCACTCCCTTGCAAAAGTGCAAACAAAGATGTTTGCTGAGTCTGTCCAGGGCAAGGGGAAGGCACTGCTCTGGTGCTCCCCTCAAAGTCATAGTCACGGGAAACCATGACCCAGAATGACTGAAGACCCTTGTCCTAATCTGTCAGTATATACAAACAGAAAGGAGAGCTAGTTCTAGAAACACGAACTATCAGATGTTTGCACCAGAAATTGTTTAGCTGTTAACTTGGTAAAAGGTTTTGCACATTAGCTTTAGTTTTGTTCCTCTGTGTATTCCCTGCAGTGCAGCTAATGCATGTCATTTATTTAATTGAATGAAGTGTAGTAGCTCAGCCTTTGTATTCTTGTCAGAATTGTTTTTCCATAGCTTTTCTTTGTTTTTTTGTTTTTTTTTTTTAGTTGTAGATGGACATATGCCTTTATTTATTTATTTATTTTTATGAGAATTGAACCCAGTGCCTCATGCTAGGCAAGCGTTCCACCACTGAGCCACAAACCCAGCCTCCTATAGCTTTTTTAAAAATAATATTTTATTAATTGTATATCTGTCACTCAGTGACAGAAAGAGATGGATGACACTGACCTTGGCCTAGAGCAGCTGACAGTTCTAGTTGAGTAATCACACATAGGCATATAGGCCAGGTGTCAAGACAAATTGTGTGACTATCAAGAGCTGTTGGGTTTGAGAGAAGACAGAGATAGATAATGATTAAAACAATTAGAACCAATTTCATATGACCTGGGAGGACTTGACATGAATCTAGTTGATGAGCATCATTTGACGAGGAGAGAAAATCTCACTGGTTATTCCACAAAGACTGCTTGAAGATCTGTTTTGTGCTAGGAACTGGGATAAATTCTTTTTAGGGGGAATGGGGGAATACCAGGTATTGAATTCAGGGCCATTCCACCACTGAGCCACATCCCCAGCCATATTTTTATGTATTTTATTTAGAGACAGGGTCTCACTGAGTTGCTTAGTGCTTCACTTTTGCTGAGGCTAGCTTTGAACTCACGATCCTCCTGCCTCAGCCTCCAGAGGCACTGGGATTGCAGGCATGCACCAGCGCACCCAGCATAAATTCTTAGCCATATGGTGGTAAATGTACCACCTCTAATATGCAGTAGCCAGGAGGCATCCGTACGTGCAGCCTGACATGGTGTAATAAGGGACTTCACTGCTCAGGGTGTGTGTGTGACACGTGTTTCTGCAGGATATATGTGCTGCCCTTTTGTTCTGGACAAAGATGGAGTCAGTGCTGCTGTCATAAGTGCAGAGTTGGCTAGCTTTCTAGCAACAAAGAATTTGTCTCTATCTCAGCAGTTAAAGGCCATCTATGTGGAGTAAGTTTCTATTGACTTTGTTCGAGTGGAGTAATATTTTTAAATGTTTTATTGTGTTCTTGTGCATGAGACACTAACATTCTTTCTAATGCTTTTACTTTGGTGATGTGTTCTATTTCTTATGAAAAAAACGATCACCTTTCCTTTTGGTACTTAAGCCACTAATTAATAATTTCATTTGCAATTGCATTTATTCTTAAATGACAACCTTAGTTGCAGAAATAGCTAATTGAAGAATGTGATTTTAAGTATCCAAGGTCAAAGAAAAATTAAATGTATTCATAATTTATCTTTCTAGTATTTGTAGTGAGTACCAAACTCTGTGACTATAAGAGTGCAAAAACAGCCAGAGATATCACACAAAGTAGTGGACGAGGTGTGGCTGTGTTCCAATAAAACAATATTAATTTATAAATATAGTGTGAAGGCCAGGAAGGCATTTGGTGATCCCTGAGACAGATTGTTGGACCTCTTTTTGTGTGTATGTAGCACTGGGGATTGAACCCAGGTTCACCCTACCACTGAGTGACATCACTGACTGCAAGTTTTTTGAGACAGGATCTCCTAGATTGCCAAGGCTGACCAAATGTATAATTCAAATGTATAATTCTTGTGCCTCAGCCTCCCAGTATTTGGGATTACAGGCTAGTGTCACCATGCCAAACATTGGGCTTCTTTTTAAATACTAGATTATTTCTTTAAAGTTGGTTATGGTTATTTGTTTCATTTATTTTAGAATATACTGGTTGATACATATTGTGTATATGTTCTCCAGAATTATGTGCTTCTCATTTTGTATGACTTTGTAATTTTTTTGATAGGTATGGCTACCATATTACCAAAGCTTCATATTTTATCTGCCACGATCAAGATACCATTAAAAAATTATTTGGAAACCTGAGAAACTATGATGGGAAGAATAATTATCCCAAAACTTGTGGCAAATTCGAAATTTCTGCCATTAGAGATCTTACAACTGGCTATGATGATAGCCAACCTGATAAAAAAGCTGTGAGTAACATTTATTTTTATCAACTAAAATCTTTTCTATTTATTTATGGACTCTGGATTTTCAGCTTTTGCTTTCTATCAGCAGTTCTCAGCTGAGGGAGCATCAGAGTCACATAGAGGGCTCCTTCAGACACAGAGTGCTGGGGCCATCCTGGAGTTTCTGATTGAGCAGGTCTAGGATTGGGCCAGTAATTTGCATGTGATGAAGATGTTGACATAGTCTACCCTTTGGGAACCACTACATTTCTTCTTTTTCTTACTTTTTTTTTCTTTTCTTATTCTTTTGTGTGTGTGTGTGTGTGTGTGTGTGTGTGTGTGGTACTGAGGATGGAACTCAAGGACACTCAATCACTGAGCTACACCCCAGGACCTTTTTCTTTTTTTTTTTTTCTATTTGTTCTTTTTAGTTAAACGTGGCAGTGGAATTATTTTGAGACCTCATACGAACATAGAATGCAACTTCCCTTTTTTGTGTTGTACAGGATATGGAGTTACACTGGTCATGTATTCATATATGAACGTAGGAAAGTTATGTCTATTCATTCTAATGTCTTTCCCATTCCCACCTTTCCTTCCTTCACCCCTCCCTCCCTCCCTCCCTCAAGCAATCTGGTGAAACTCCACTCACCACCCCCCACCTATTGTGAGTCAGCATCCACATATCAGTTTAGTTTCCCATGTGAATTTGGTTTTAGTGTAATTTTTTGTGTGTGTATGTGTGTGTGTGTGTGGTGCTGGGGATTGAACCCAGGGCCTTGTGCATGCAAGGCAAGCACTCTACCAACTGAGCTATATCCCCAGCCCCAAGCATCCGCATATCAGAGAGAACATTCGGCCTTTGATTTTGGGAGATTGGCTTATTTCACTTATGATAGTCTCCAGTTTCATCCATTTACTGGCAAATGCCATAATTTTATTATTTTTTATGACTGATTAATAGTCCACTGTGTATATACACCACATTTCCTTTATCCATTCATCTGTTGAAGGGCACCTAGGTTGGTTTCATAGCTTAACTATTGTGAATTGAGCTGCTATGAACATTGATATGGCCATGTCACTATATTATGCTGATTTTAAGTCTTTTGGCTATATAGCAAGAAGTGGAAAAAAAAAAAAAAGAAGTGGGATAACTAGGTCAAATGGTGGTTCCATTCCAAGTTTTCTGAGGAATCTACATACTGCTTTGCAGTGTGATTGTACCAATTTGCAGTCCTACCAACAATGTATGAATATACCATTTTCCCCACATCCTTGCCAACATTTGTTATTACTTGTATCCTTGATAATTGCCATTTGACTGGAGTGAGATGAAATCTCAGCCCAGTACCATTTTTCTACATTATTTTGAGACAGGATCTTTCTAAGTTGCCAAGATTGGCATCAAACTTGAGATCCTCCTGCCTCAGCCTCCCAAGTAGTTGGAATTATAGCCTCCCTTGGTCCCTCCTGGCTTTGACTACTTGCTTTAAAGTTAATTTTACCCTGTTCTCTGAATGTATGGAACTGTGAGCTGAAAAACCTTGAGTTCACCTTCTTTACACCATGTGGCTCCTCCATTGGAGCCAGGAAGAGTTGCTAACTCTGGCCAGGGGTTGGGAGAAGAAGTGTAAGAGTATCCTTATGAGATGTTATGTCTTCTTTGATACTTACCTTTGTATGTATCTTATTTTCATCTGCCCACACAATTTTTAAAGAGATAAATAGTATTAAAATAGTTATGATGAAACATTGGGTCAACCACTTCCCTCTCAGTTGGTATTCCTGGAGTTTACCACCAAATTTCTAAATAATGTGATATTTTGACTATCGGGGTTAGACTTAGTAATGTTTTATCATGGAGATAAGGATCTAGTTCTTTCATTTCCCACATTCGATTCTCCCTCTCTCTGTCCTCACAGTAAATTTACATCTCACCCTGCTGGTTAAATCAGATTCTCAGCTTCTGTCATTATGACTAGTAACTACAGTAGCCTGCTTAGCTGAGCAGTGTATTTTTTTATTAGGTTTCCATAATTTATATAAAAAATTATGTTCCCTGTAATGAATAGTTACTCTGTCCCTTTATATGCCTGGATTTCCATGTAATTATTACCAGTTGTTCTCAAATTTTCTGGATACCTCCCAATAGTGTGTGTCACACGTCCCACGGATTCAGCTCTTCTGTGGCCCTGTTTTGTTTCCAGTGGCTTCCTTCTATCCTCTCTTGGTCCCTCCATCTGGACCGACCCAGCTGCTCCCTAGGTCGAGGGCACAGCTGTAGTCCTGGGAATGCAGTTGACAGCGTTGGGTCCCTTGCTCCTGACCTCATGTCTTCCTCTTTCTATATTTATTTTTCTAGATCACATTCACTAATTGTTTCCTGAGAAAAAGTGAATAGGATAGAAATTTTGGGGATCAGTTCTGAAAATGCCTCACTCCTGCCTGTGCTTGATTGACTCAGTTTTGGAAGCCGGGCCCATTGCTGGTTGGCTAGCGGGTGTCACAGTGGCACTCACTCATCCCCTCCAAATGGTTGGGGTCCCAGTGTGCTGCACACCGGGTGTTAAGGCCACACCAGGTCACTTCCTTGCAACTTGGGTTTTTTTGTTTTTTTTTCCTCTTTGGGAAGATTGTAAGAACTTTTCTGCAAACTTCATGTTTTAAGATTTCTCAGTGACGCGGGTTTGTTTCTCTGGGTACTTGGTGGGTCTGTTTTGGTCTGTGGAATTATTTCTTCTAAGTTTTCTTGGTTATATGTTGAGGAAGGGGCTTGTTGGTTGTTTGTAAAATAACTTCACTTCCTTGAAGAGTTTCTAGACAGATTCTGGCTCTCCAGGATGCACGTTCTACTTATCTTACTTTTTTTTCCTTTCCTATTTTCTGTCTCTATCTTCCTCTACTTTGGGGGTGGGGGGAATATTTGAGATTGAACCCAGGGGTTCTTAACCACTAAGCCACATCCCCAGCCGTTTTTTATATTTTATTTGGAGACAGGGTCTCGCTAAGTGGCATAAGACCTTGCTAAGTTGCTGAGGCTGGCTTTGAATTCGCCATCCTCCTGCCTCAGCCTCCCGAGCCACTGGGATTACAGGTTTGCCCTACTGTACCCAGGCTTCCTCTACTTTTGAGGAGATTTCCTCAACTTTAACTTTCAGTGCTTCTGTTGACTGTTTATTTCAGCCCTTACTCTAACATTCAAAATGGCAGGCTATTGTTCTTGTTTTATATATGCCATATATAATCTCTAAAGATGTTAGTTATACCTTTTTAAAAATTTAGATCCCCCTACCCTATCGTCTTTATTTCCTGAAAGCTCTTTTGGGTTTTTTTTCCCCCTATTTGTTTTGGACATTGTCATTTTTCCAGTGTTTTTTCCAGGGGTCTTCTGGTCCCTCATTATCCTTTGAATGCTTAAAAGCTGATTGGAAGCTCTGTGTATGTGTATACGTCAAATGACTTACTTCACTCCAAGGATATAGGGCAGCAAGTCAGCTTTTTTAAGGGGACCCTTGTCTGGGGTTGTTTGGCTGTTCCAGGGAAGTCCAAGCCTGGTGGATTGCCTTAAAGCTCTAAGCCAAGGCCCTGGAACATGCTGGGGGAAGGCTGAGGACCTTAATCCCTTTTAACCATATCCTCCACTCCATGGTGCCTGGTTCCCTGCTTCTGAGACGTTCTGGTTCAGGCCCCAGAGAATTGAAGCATCTTCTACAGGGATGGAGAAGAGCTGGCTCCCTGGCCCATGTGGGCTGGGGGTATGGAGTTGGGTGGATCCACTAGCTTCTTTTCAACACTGCCCACCTTTTCCCCTCCTGCCTCATACCTTGTGTACCTGGTGCCTCCAGTTCTTGAGATTGGCTGGGATTCTGCATAGCATGCACACTCCAACTGCTTCCTGTCTGTGTCTCCTGCTCAGGGACTACGATGTCACTGGCTCGGGTCCCATCACCCCAGTTCTGCAACTCCATCTGTTTTCTGACTTCCACAATTGGTTGGCAACCCATCAACTGCTCTCTTCTTTTCCTGTTTGCCCTTATGTGTAAGTTTCTGAAAATACTTCCACTCTAATTTTAGTAATTTGGGAAGCTATCAACTATAAATTCGTATGCCAAAATCTTTATATTAAAAAAAGAATTGCTGGGCACAGTGGCACACACCTTAATCCCAGTGAGTTGGGAGGCTGAGGCAAAAGGATTGCAAGTTCAAGGCCAGCCTCTGCAACTTCCTGAGACCCTAGGGATGTAGTTTAGTGGTAAAGTGCTCCTAGATTCAATCCCCAATACCAAAAAATAAAAATAAAAAATCTTATAGACTTTTTTGGGGTAAAATTTCACTTAGCAACAGTGAGATATGGCCTAATTTTTTTGTAGTACATTATTAATATGTTTAAGTTCATTGCTTTTGAAATGATATGCTTTAATATGAATGAAAACTTTGTAACATTAGTAGATCTAGGGAAGTAAAAAACTGGGCACCCTAAATTTCTTACTATGTCTTTCACATGGAGAACATTTTCTGATTTCCTCAAAAATATTCTTTTCTAACCAGTATATTGGTTTGACATTTATTTTCTTGCTTATCCAGGGGAGAATATTAGTTAAACCAGTCTGGTTTGTTACTTGCTAAATGTGCAATGTGTGTAAATTGATTCCTAGGTTCTTCCTACAAGCAAAAGCAGCCAAATGATCACCTTTACTTTTGCTAATGGAGGCGTGGCCACCATGCGGACCAGCGGAACAGAGCCCAAAATCAAGTACTACGCAGAGCTGTGTGCACCCCCTGGAAACAGGTATGACATGGGTAGCAGCTGATGGGACTTTTGTTCCCCAGACTTCCTACTTGGTTCAGTTCAAGTATGAAATTAAAATTTTCATCTTTCCAGTGTGTAGTTTAATTAGAAATTGTGGTAATGATGTGATAATAACAACTGTTTGAGCATCCAGGGATAAGAGTGCTCTTTCTTACCTACTTATTTCTCTCCTACCTTTTGTTTGGGAAAAATCACATCCCTAATTTCAGCTATAGTAATAAAACTTCCTTTTTCTGAGTATTTTCATTGGTAACTGCTATCCGTAAATTTTTATTCTTCTTCCTGTGTCTCTGATATAATTAATTAAAATTTCTTACACATGCTCTCAATAAATACCCTTGAGGATCTACACAGGTTTGAGCCAGGAATAAAGAGTCCCTGCTACCGAAGAGCTGAGGGCTTAGTGGCTTCAGGGTCAGGTTTCTGTGATCTCAGCAAAAAGTTGAAGTGGACACCTTCCAACCAAAGTGTCCTAGGCACAGGTAAATATGGTACTGTGTACCTACTTAATACTGAGCTAACTGGCACTTCCCTATTCAGGATATGATGGAGAATCAGCACAATTTTTTTCTAAAGGTTCATTAAGCCAGTGCTGCCCAATAGAAATAAAATGGACCATATATGCAGTTAAGAACTTTCTGCTAACCAGATTTTAAAACAATGAAAAAAACAGGTGAAATTAATTCTAATAATATATTGAATTTAATATATCTAAAATATTTTTATTGCAACATATAATCCACATAAACAATTTTTGAGATGTTTTACATTTTTTTAAAAAAGTACTTGACAGTCTTCAAAATTCATTCAGTATATGTACTTACAGTGTATCTCAACTTGAAGCTCTATTTTTATTGGATATATTTCTTCTGTATTTAGAATTCATAAATTTTGCAGTAGAAAGAGTAATTTTGATATCCAGGTTATGCCAATAACAGAATCAAGTGTCACTTTTAATTTTAAATTTTGGGGCAAAAACTCAACCATTAAGCAAACATGTAACAACAGTTCATTTCCTAGCAATCCTTGATTATCAACATTTTACTGTAGTATTGTATAGGTATCAGTGTTTCCTTGTGGTTAAATAATAAGCTGTCTGTTACTATATTGAGTATGGTCTTCCATAGACATTTCTTTGTAATTCTTATTCCTACTTCAGGTTTTCACACCCTAAGCATCATTCCAAATGAACGTCTGTTCAATTTAAGGATCTGTTTTCTCCCTGTCTTTGTCTTCTCTTTTTTCAATATCCTTGAAGTGTATTCAATATTTCAGAATATTTTCCTTTAATAACAACAATAATGTTTAAGAGTATAAACTATTTAAACTTCTCACATGGCTTATTGACTGGACTTCAAGTATTTGTTTATAGGTTGATGGAAAAACTGAAAATCTGTCCTTGTATTATATTTATTGAAATGTTGGCCAATAAGTAGAACATCCTGGCTCAAGCAAAGCATCAGCCTACCCAGTGTACAACAGCAGTGAATCCATAACCAAGAAGCTTAAATATTATTAATATGTTTTATATCATGGATTTCATGTATTCATAGAATTCTGTAGCCTGCTAATCATTTAAAATAGAAAGTATAAGTCCTGGTGTTTATTTATTTATTTTTCTTTTTTTCTATTTATTTATTTATTTATTTTGCATTACGATTCTTAATACACCACTATACAACAATTTATTATATCTTTGATTATACATAAGGTATGTTGACACCAAGTCCTGGTGTTTAAAAGCAGTTTTGTTAGCAATGATTTTAGTTTTGTCCAACTTTTTATTTCAAATGTGGACCTCTTTCAAAGCTGAATTTGAAAACAGTGGCAGTGTTAAAAAGATAATTTTTGTGATTAAAATTAATTTTGTTGCTGAGAGTTCTGAACAAATAGAGCTCAGGTATGTCATTTTGAAGACTCAGACTAATTAGAGTTTTATCCTTGAGGATAAAATAAATCTTTGACAAAGTTTGTACTTTATATAGCAAATGTGTGAATTCTCAGACTGAATAATCTAAGGGCCTATACAACAGAGTAGGCATTGGTGGAAACATTTATACCCAGTCAGCTTGAAGATTCTCAAATAAACCCTACTACTGAGAAATCAAGATGGCAGTCCACAATGGGGGATTGAAGGAAAATACACCAGAGTGCTGTGATAATATACAACCCAGACAGCAAAAAGTTGAGTTGGTTCTTTTTAACAGCGATTCCATGAAAGAATGAAGACAAAGGTTTCTTACCCACACAAATGAACCGTGGATTTGACTTTCCTAATTTCATTACAACAGTGCATTTTGAGCTTTTTAGAAGAAAAATGGCCTACTAACACAGATGGTAGTTTGTATGCCTGGAATTTTTTGCATTTTGATTTATTTGAGTATGAACTCATGGAATATTAACTTTAACAAAATTTCTAACATCTAAACATTTTCAGACATGAAAATATCAAAATAATAATGTAGCAAACCCACATACCCGTCACCTAGGACAGGGGTTGACACATTTCCTGTAAATAGTTAGATAGTGAACACCTCAGGTTTGCTGCCTGGGTGGTTTCTGCTGCAGTTACTCAGCTGTGCTATCCCAGTGCAGAATCAACTGAATACACAAAGCAATGGATACTATTGTATCCCAATAAAACTTTATTTACAAAAATAGGCCATGAGGCGTAGTTTGCCCACCCCAGCCTAGACTCAGGCTTTGTTAAATCTTGCAGTATTTGCTGTCTCTCACCATGTTATATATATACATTTTATGAGCCATTTGAAAGTATACTTTCAAATGATACTTCATTCCTAAATATTTCATCTTCTAGGAACAAGGTCACTCCCTTAATGATTGTAGTAAGGAGGGTTCCAATAGCCAATAGAATAGAGATTTATTGCAAGGATTTATCTTAGGTCATTTTGGAGGCTGGTGAGGCACATTGGAGATCCGTAGGGCAACTCTCCAGAAGGCAGGCTAGTGTTCTTAGGTGTGGGTCCAAGTTGCAGTCACAGGTTAAATTCTTCAGGAAAAGCTTTTAATATCTTTTAGGATCTGACTCATCCAGATAGTCTAGGATACACTCCTTCATTTAAAGTCAACTGGTTATAAAAGGTTAATCACATCTACAAAATACCTTCAAACTAACAACAAGTTAGTATTTGAATAACTGCGAGCAAATTCAAACTTGCCTGAAAGTCCCAAGTGTCATTTAGCTTACATGGTTTTTCATGATTGTAGAGAAAAACAAGTGCCTAATATATGATACTTTGTATACACTTCTATAAAGTGCTCCAGACTTAGATTTTCCAGAAAAGGGGATTCCTTATCCTGGTTTGAGTGGTCATAGATGGTGTCCTGTTCTTTTTTAAAATGTTGTGAAATTTTCTCAAACTTTAATTTTAAAAAATGGAACATTTTAGTGATTAGGATGAGGAATAGTAGACAACGTTTTTTTTTTTTTTTAAATATATTTTTTAGTTGTAGACAGACACAATACCTTTATTTTATTTATTTATTTTTATGTGGTGCTGAGGATACAACCCAGGGTTTCACACGTGCCAGGCAAGTGCTCTACCACTGAGCCACAACCTCAGCCCCAGTAAAACAAAACTTTAGTTTTAGGAATTACAGTATCAGTAAGCCATATGCAGTAGTACTAATTTTTTTTCCCCTACACAGAAGAAACACAATATCAGAAACATTACAAATCGGTGTGGAAAGTAATCAATATGCATATGTGCCATAGCTTTAAAACCAAACTTGATTAATAAATAAGAAAGTAGTAAATTCACTGAGTTTTAGTTTTCGGTTTTGTGGGTTTTTTAAATATAATTATTGTGTACCTTCTTGAGAACTATTATTTTCTTCAAAGCACATTTATGGAGAAGGAAAAAAATTATAATTCATATGCATTTATGAAGCATAATTACTGTATATATTGCCAATAGGGATAAAAATAATTATAATGATAGCTACAATTATTGAGGTCTTTGGACCAGGTTCTGTGCTAATTACTTTATATAATATATCTCAATCTGTACAACAACTCTCCTGAGAAGGTAAAGTCTTTATCTCAATTTTACAAATGAGGAATCTGGGCCTAAGAGAACCTAAGCCACTTGCCCAAGGGCACATAACTAGCACCGGAGTATAGCCAAAATCAATGTCGGCAATGAAATTGATTGCTTTAATCATACTGCCTAGCTATAGCAATGTAAAATGACTTTACCTAATTACAGAGATTGCCATTTCCACTCAAATAAACTTTGCATATAAATTTTGCAGATAATCAAATATAAAGTAATTGACTGATGGAAAATGTGATGTTTGAAGGGTTTAGTTTTCACGTTCAGCCTTGTGGTATTAAGTGCTTAGAGTCACTCACTAGACTCCATAAACTGCTAGAAACCTGTTTAACTGTGAGTCCATTATATCTGTTGTTTACTTTCTAATGGTTTGCATAGAAATATTTCCCACTTGATCCTTGAAAACTTGATTTTCTTAGCATGATAATTGCCCTAGATTTTTGTTTATAGTTTAGTGGGATGATTTTGTTCTGGAGGTAAATAATAAGAAAACACTGGGGGCCCATTTCTTGGTATTTGACTGCAAGTACCTGCGAGGAGGTTCCCACCCATGTGCATTCTAGGAAGGCGGTTTCATAGCTTGAGGATAAGCATCATCAGGAATATTTGAAGCCTGGGACCCTGAGGACTTCACAGAGCTGTCATTCATAAAAGTTTAGCAGGAGTTAATAGCAATTGGAATCAAGAAGGCTTACACTTTTAGGTATAAACACTATAGATCTTTTAGGGATGATAGGCCAAAATTTGTGTTTCTTGAAAAATCTTAGGAGAAGAGCAAGGGCTAGCTTTGTTTATAGTCAAGAACTTAGAAAAACCTTTAGGGAAAATAATACATGTTGTCTCATGGGATTTTTTTGCCTAAGTCAACAAATGTGTTCCCATGAATAGTCACTGGAGTTGAGTTTTTTTTCTGATTTAGTCCCTCTCTTAAAGTTAAATTTCAGTGTCCTTGGTCCATGAAGGGAGCTTTTAATATGTTCTTAGGAATAATCCAATAATCTGGATTTTTCCTCCTTATTTTCCAGTGATCCTGAGCAGCTAAAGAAGGAACTGAATGAACTAGTTAATGCTATTGAAGAAAATTTTTTCCAGCCACAAAAATATAATCTGCAGCCAAAAGCAGAGTGAATTTCAGCCTTGGACATAACCACATTTACCTCCAACTAAACTGAACTGGATTTTTTTTCCCCCAGTACTGGGGATTGAACCCAGGACCTTATGCATACAAGGCAAATGCTCTACCACTGAGTTAATCCCCAATACTTTTTAAACTTGATTTCTTTAACCAATATCACTATAAAAGTATTTGTATATTTTAAACAGATCTGCATTCCTCATTGCTTCATTTTTGATCCTTAAGGTGACTAAGAAAAGATAACCTAGCAAACTGACATCCCTATTAAAATGTTAAGCTTGGGCATTTTCTGAATTTTTACAATTTTAAAAATAAATAACTTTCAAAAACCAGATTGTAATCAGTATGCCTTAATTTGCATAAATGTGTGTTTTCTGTTGAAATAATCAAAAACCTTGTACAGTTACTAAATTCTGGGATGTCATATGTAGGATAGCCGCGTTTTAGGTATATGTACATATATGTTTCTATCAATTATTTATAAATTAAAATAATGGGTCAAATGTTGTATTCATGTTTGGGAAAATACAATTCACCAAAACCCATAAAGTGAAACAAAATGTACTTTAAAAATATAAGGCTTTTTTTTCTTTTATTTTATTTATTTACTTGTTTATTTTAGTACTAAGGATTAAACCCAGGGCCTCGTACATGCTAGGCAAGTGCTGTATACTGAACTGAAATACATCTCCAGACCCTTTCTCTTATTAAAGCAAATGGTGCGGTTATTATTATTAATGGTTACTAACAGGTTTAGAACAATGAAGATGTATAACACTATTGACAGTCATTGTGCTAAAGTCAGGGGAGAAGATAATTTATATCTTCATGATGCACAGTTTATGTTCTACCAGAACTCTTAAATCTATATTCAATGTATTCTATCAGTTTTATTGTAGAAGCTATAGTTATTTCTGGCTTATGTTTTCTGGTTTCGGACTATTCTCTAGGGGAAAAAAAAAAAAAAACAAGTTAGGTCTGTATTCTCTATAACCCCTTTGAGCACATATCCTGAACTGGTTCTCAGAGTTTGTGTCTGAGATGATTAAGACTCAGTCCTACTATGCAGCGCACACAGTCTAATCCAAATTGTGACAAGTAACAACAGAACTTGCAAATTCTATCCAAGAGTTATTGGCGAGTACTAGGTGTTTGAAGTGCAGAGTTCCCTCTGCCCAGAGAAACCTCACAAAAGGGGCAGTGGGGAGCAGCTTCAGAAGTGGGGAGCAGCTTCGGAAGTGAAGAGCAGCTGGGAGGACAGAGCCTTCCCAGCTCAGAGCAGCATCAATACATGCAGAGGAGCTGGCAGGTGCGGGAGAGAGGGACAGGGAAACAGGACCCGATGAATCTTCAGGATGCACCCCACTTCTCTGCCACTCACACGATGAATGATCCTGTTGGACCAAGGGGGGATCCCACCTCCCAACTCAGGTTCTTATCTGTATTACTAAGAAATAGCACACTGTGGATGCTCATTATGTATTTCTTAACTTATTCCTGTTATGGGATAGAAGGTAGTGCCCACTACCTGGTCCATAAAGCTCAAAGCAAAAAGACCCCTGGGTTTTATTCTTGGCCTATAGGGAGCCAGCCCTGTGACCTTGGTCAACTCACTTAACCTTACAAAGTCTCAGTTTTATCATTTTTAAAGACTTTCTTTTAAGGATAGTTTTAGTTAGTTTTATAGCAAAATTGAAAGGAAGGTACAGAGGTACCCCATATACTCCTTACCCCTACACAAGTATAGGCTCCCCCTTTCTCAGCATCCCCTGCTGGAGTGTACATTTGTTACAATGAATCTACACACATCATTATCAAGCAAACGATGGAGACAGTAAAGATCAGTGAGTACTAGGGGTTGAGGGCAGGTGGGATGAACAGACAGAGCACAGAGGATTTTTTAGGGTAGTGAAAAGATCGTTCTATGCTATTATAGTGGAGGATACATGTCATTAAACATTTGTCCAAACCGATAAAAGGTACAACACCAAGAGTGAACCCTAATGTAAATGATGAACTCTGGGTGATAATTTTGTCATTTTTAAAATGAAGAAATTTCACTACATGGTCTCTGAGGTCATTTCATGCTGCAGGTCTTTAAATTATGTAGAAATCCATAAGAGCAACTATCAGCACCAATAAATCACTGGCAATTCCCTCTGGCAAAATGCTTAGCTAGCCTTCTTATAAGACCTAACATCTCAAAGAGGGGAAAATATTCTGTACTAAAATAGGATGATGGTCTTGTGCTCACACCTTCTCTTGCCTTGCAGCATGGAGGATGTGTGTGGTCAGACTGGAGACAGGTGAGACAGGGTCACATGGCATGCAGATGTCTCACAAAGTGGTTGCAAGAGTCAGACAGTGGTCACCAGCCTCTGCTCAGGACTGAACTGTCACACAGCCCAGTCTTCATCCTAATCACTAAACTTGCCTGGGGAGATCACCTAACTTGAGCACAGAGGTAGCAGTCCATTTTTCTCTTGATGCTTAGAAAGATCAAGCCCCAAGTTACCTAAGAGTCTGACTTGCAGGAGGAAATATAGGCCAACTGTTTTTACTTTTATTCTTTGTGGTCTCTGAAGTAACAGCTGTTCCTCTTTAAGAACCATTGGGATTGTCTCATTGATCTATCTCAAATCATGATGCTATTAAGGGAAAGTATTGTTATTTCATTGGCATTGGAAGATTGGTTTTAAAAAAATACATTCTTTAAGGGACAGAATAAATATGTATATCCTGCTTTGAAGAGATTTTGAAAGAATAGCTTCTAAATTATATATATGATTTCTACATCCCAAAGATAGCTTCCTCAGAGTTAATTGTGCTCTAATTCATGTTATCGTTTGGTTCTGGAATGTTCTCAAAGTCTCATGTGTTGAAGGCTTGGTCCTCAATGCAGTGATGTTCAGAGGTAGGACCTTGGGAAGTGACTGGATCATGAGGGCTCTGACCTCATGAGTGGATTAACCCATTGATACCTGAGTGGGCTGCTGGGAGGTGGTGGAAACTAGAGGTGGAAGGGCATGGAAGAAGAAAGTAGGTTAGTGGGGGTGTGCCCTGGAAAGGCATTTCTGGTCCCCAAGCCTTTCTCTCTCTTCTGCTTCCTGGCTGCCATGAGCTGAGCCACACCCTTTCTTCTGCCGCACCCTTCCACCATGATGCTCTGCCTCACCTCAAGTCCAGAGCAATGGAGCCAGTCGACCCTGGACTGAGACCTCTGAAGGTCGGTGAGCAAAAAGGAATCTTTCTTCCTCTAAGTTGTTCATGTCAGGCCTTTTACTCACATAAGTTCACATGTTCACTAATTGGGCCATATTTGAATTCTGCCAGACACTTTTCTGGATTCTGATACAAACAGTGTCCTGATCTCAAATGTAGGCAAGCAAGAGAAATGCACAGGTAGGCAAATAATATCCCATAACATGCTGCCCTGCAATAAGAAGGCCCTTGAATTATCAGCAAACAGGTCTGTAACACCCCTTCTTGAACTTGTGTCTTTCAAGTTCAAACACCTGACATTTGTGTTTAAAGCAAAGTGACTCTGTGAAGCCATTGGCATATCATTTTTCTGCATCATTCCTTTTTTCCATTCTTACTACAAGAATAGTTGTAGAGACTAACTCAATCATTAGAAGCAAGATTTCACGCTCTTGGGCAGATGAGAATCACAAGTTTAAAATAACATTACTTGTTCTATAGAGTGCTCCCTGAAAGCAAAGCATACTCAGATTAATTGGACAAGAAGGAAGACTGTTTGGGGAGATGAAGAGCTCCAGCTGACTGGGGCCCTGTCCATTGTCATCTGGATGAAGAGCAGGGTTGAGGGATATGGGCTTTTATGACCTGGCTCCCTTGGTAGTCCCTCAAAAATAAAATTTGAGAAACAAATCTGTCATCCACCTCCCATGTAGGTTCAGCTATACCACTGTATGTAGGTTTGGCCCAACTTTGGTACAGAATGGAGTTGGATGTACAAACTGAAGAGCCAGCTCCTGGTCTAACCAGCTTTTTGAAACCCTTGCAAAATGGTGTTATGTAACTTGTAAAGGGAAGTGAGGAGGGCAAGTTTTAGATGACAGAGCCTGATTATGTCCTTAAAGTACACTGTTCAGAACTCTCACCTTCACTGGGAAAGGGCAGTTTTGTAAAAATCTCTAGGTGGCAAGAGTGGAACGTCACTCTCTCTTTTATTAGCGTTCCCTGTGAAGCACAAGTGAACTGTGGAGGAGGCCGGTCATCTCCATGAGCTTTGCAGGCTTCCTTCTTTCCCTTCCTAGCCCTGGGTGGGTCATTCCCCATGGTGTTATTTATTGTCCTCTGCCCCCTGGGAGCTTCTGTATCATCTTGGCTATGGTGGGACCACAGACATCCCTACTATGCTCTGACTTTATGGTATCAGTACTTTCATGCTTGGACTCTTCTCAGTCAGATGTCCTCAAGCTGCATCGAAAGTAGCCTGGACCCAAATCAGTTTTCCCCACTCCGTTGCCCATGGCCATTTCCAATGATGTACTCTGCATGGACCCCTGCCCAGAATCTTGAGTGCTTCTCACGTCTGATTTTCACCTGTCTTTCTTATTGTGAGAATTTACTCTTGTTTATTCTTATTATGGACCATTTAAAATTTACACAAAGAATGATACCTGTCATCCAGCTATAGCAAAAATTTCTATTCATGGCCAATATTGTTACATCTATTTCTCCCTCTATCCCCATCTTACCAAGGAACCATTCTTACTAGGGACAAGCAAATCCCAGACTCATCATTGTAATATTTCAGTATGTCTAAATATTTCAGTATGTGTCTATAAAAGATATGATCTTGTTCACATATACATACACATAATCACACTACTATTGACACGCCAAAATATATTGACAATTAATACCAAATACCTTGTCAATGTGTACATTTCCCCATTTGTGTCCCATTCTATTTAAACTACTTGGATCAGGGTTCAAATAGTGTCCACTCATTGTATTTGACTCATCAGCCTCTTTAATCTCTTTCAGTCTAGAAGTTCCTTATTCCTTTTCTTTTTCTTATAATTTATTCTAAAGTACCTAATTTGTCCCTAGGGTCTGCCACATTTTTTTGTTCTGCTTATTCTCTGCTCATGGGTGTAGCATGTTCTTCTGTGCCCTATATTTCCTGCCAACTGGTCCAGTTAGACTGAGAAACATGATCTGATTCAGGTTTGATTTTTTTAGCAAGAACATTTATTGTAGAGAGTGGTGATTTGAATCAAATCATGGCCTTTGATTCTCTTGTGTCTATGTTTTTGCTAGAGCTAACTATGCAAAAGTGCAGGTCAAGATGCCCCAGTTGCTAATGTAAGCCAGGGGTGGCTATGTGCACAGGTGCACAGCTTTATCAGTCGAGGCCTTGAGTTCGGCACCTTCTCCCAGGAATAGAGAATTCGGAGCAAAAGAAGATGACCCTAATGTCTCGCCATTCCTGCATCCTTTAGATTGCCTGCTTTGCTGAAACTTTCCCACAATTAACCTTTTGATAAAACCTTTGTAATAAACTTGCTGAGCTAGCTCTTATCCAGGCTTGATTACCTACCTGGCCCCAGCTTTTTACTGTATGTGTGTCTGTTTGTCTTTTCTTCATCCCCCATCACTCCTGTGTGTCCAGTTATCTCCTTAACTAACAGCCAGAATCCAAGAGAGATGAGAGGGCCTCAGCACTTGATGGAAGCACATAGTGTGGCACTCACCACATTCCTAGTTGTTTCGTAGCCCTAAAGATTAGCAATCACCAGCCACTGTGTCCACTCCTGCTCTGCCCTACATAATGAAAGGGTGATCAGTCAAAGGCAATGGGATTCAATTAAAAAGAGAAGATGGATCAATGTGTCTGGTGTCACTCATACAATGTATAGAATAATACCACCTGGCAGGCTCCCCAGGCAGGGAGCAGGCGGAGCTGATGGACTGTTTCATGCAGGTTAGTAATTTCTAACGACCCTCATGAAAAGACTTGCATTGAGAGCTCTACTGGGTTTCAGTCTTTCGAAGTTTCCTTTTGATGACTCATCTATTCTACAACAAAATTACACTGTTTTGTTGTTATGAAGACCAACAGAGAAGGAAAACATGAGCAAGGTGTTGAGAATCTCAGAGATCTGGCAAAGACTGCTCAAGTGGATCAGCCACATCCTAGATACCACCAGAAGTCAGAGGGAAGATGAGACTCCTCTTTTGGAGTGCTTGTGCTCTGATGTGAAACCCAGAATGAGAACCCCAGTCTTTGTTGGTAAGGCATGCAAGAGATTTAAATGAGGATAAGTTTGTGCGCTTTTTGAGAAGGGGGGTAGTCATTAAAGATCTATATTGGTCAGAACAGAGAGCAGGCACGTAGTACCTGTTGTGCAGAAAATACTCACAGAAAGCTGTTGAACTGTTTGATGGCCTTGAACTTTGCCCTGGACTGTGCGTTTCTGTGTCAAGCAATAGGTTGAATGGACCCCACAAAGTCATACAAAGGCAAAGCTTCTGAGAGAAGTCTATGAAGTCACACAGAGATTGGTCAGTGTCATTCCCTATCAGCTGTGCTCTATCACATTATCATCTCTATCATCTCTAACAACTAGATCTGAGGGTTTGGCTTTTTCCAGAATCACCAGCTGGCAACACAGGCCAGAGGTAGGCTGATGAGTGGAAACCTAAAATAGAGAACTGAACCTACAGTTGAATGGTCAGATCTTGTGCATGAAACAGACTCAGAATTTATGGCCAATGTATTCATTTTATTTGGGAAATATTGACTATCTGTGAGGAAACATAAAGTGAATATGTCACTTTCTGAATTTAGAACTCAAAGGAATGGAGAAATATTAGGTTTTTGCTCATAAATGGTATTAAACTCTACATGCTGTTCTGTCACTGCTTTTTAGCCCTAGTTAAAAGGTGGACATCCCCAATCTGGGCATAGTGGCACACACATGTAATCCTAGCAATTCAGGAAGTTCAGGCAGGAGGATCACATGTTCAAGGCCAGCCTGGGCAACTTCATGAGACCCTGTCTCACAATAGAATAAAAAGGGCTGAGGATGTAGCTCAGTGGTAGAGCTTTTGACTAGCATGAGCGACGCCCTGGCTTCAATACCTAGCACTATTAAATAAGTAATTAAATAAAAATGGACATTCTAGTTGTTTCTAATTTTTATTAATATAATATTGCAATTAATAACATTTTATATCCACTTTTCTCCCATTCTAGTATGGGATAAATTCTGTTGCAAAAGCTAACATATCTTTTTGTTGCAAAGATGGCAGGAGATGATCTAGGTGAAAATATTTTATAAATTGCAAGTGTTAAGTATGACTATCATTGTACAAATGGACAAATTAGATTTATAAACTACACTCATAACTACCTATTTAATGTGTACAGTTCTGTTTTAGAAGAATCTTTCTACTGTCCTGTTTCCCAGGAGTTGACAGTAATCATTAAAAAGAAAAAAATCAGTATCATTTCTAATATTTGCAAACCATATACCTGTTGGAGTTTAATACATAAAGAACTCATACAATTCAATATCAAAAAATCAAACTTAAAAATTATGAATAGACATTCCCAAAGAAGACATCCAGATGGCCAAAAAGTATATAAAAAGATGCTCAACATCACTAATTATAAGGGAAATGAAAATCAAAAACCACCAAGAGACATCACCTATTATGGCAATTATCAAAATGATGAGCTAAGTATTTGTGGGGATACAGACAAAAGGGAACCCTTGTATACCCGTTGGTGGAAATGTAAATTTGTACAGCCATTAGAGAAAAATGATAAAGATTCCTCAAGGAAATTAAAAACAGAATTACCATATGATTCAGCAATCCCACTTTAGGGAATATATCTGAGAGAAATGAAAGTAGAACAGGTGTCTGCACTCCCATGTTTATTATAGCATTATTCACAATGGACAAGACATGGAAGCAACGTGTGTCTGTTGGGAGATGAACAAATGGACAAAGAAATTGTGGATTATATATATACAGAGGAACTTTACTCAGCTTTAAAGAAAAAAAGTCTTGCCATTCATAACCACATGGACGATCCAGAAGACATTATAGTAAGTAAATACCAACCAGAGGCTAACAGACAAAAACTGTATGGTGACACCTATATACAGACTCCAAAAATATCAAACTGATATAAAAGGTTGGGTGGGCAAGGGAATCAAAGGAAATGTCAGTCCAAGGATATAAACTTTCAATTATACAATATATAAGCTCTGGGGATCTAATACACAGCATGGTGCTATGATTATCAATACAGTATTGTATACTTGAAGTAGATCTGAAAAGATTTTACCACACATGCAAAAAAAAAAAAAAGAAAAAACATGATTGATAGGTACACTAATTTGATTATGGAAATCATTTCATAATATTTAAGTATATCAAATCATCCTATTGTATATCTTAAATTTATACCATTATGCTGTACAATTATACCTTAATTAGGCTGGAAAAAGAAATATCATTTCTATGTGACTCACCACACCCGTAGGAGTTGAGATTGGGTTTCAGGTGCGACTTCACTGCTTTCTATGTGATATCGACATGTGACTTGACGTCTCTAAACCTCATTTTTGGGCTGGGGAGGTAAATCAGGGTTAGAACAATTGCCTAGTATGTGCAAGGCCCTGGCTTTCTTTTAAAAAAAAATGTAATTCTCATTTTCCTCTTCTTTATTGGGAATAGAATCAAAAAAAGTTTTTTTTTTTTTTGATGTGGAGGTCCTAGGGATTAAGCCCAGAAGCACTTTACCATGAGCTACATCCCCAGCACTTTTTATTTTTAATTTTTAAGACAGGGTCTCACTAAATTGCTTAGGGCCTTGCTAAATTGCTAAGGTGGGCCTTGCTAAATTGCTGAGGCTGGCCTTGAACTTAGAATCCTCCAGCCTCAGCCTCCCAAGCCCCTGGGATTGTAGACATGTGCCATTGTACCCAGCTCAAATTATTCTTTTCAAAATAATTTTTAAAAACATTTTTCAATTGCCTTAAATAATGTACAATACTAATCAGTAACTAACGAGGAAATGAAGATCATCCAAAGAAACTTTTTATTTATTGTAACCTCTGAGGCATCAGGCCCCTTGTATGGCATAGAGGTGTAGCCATTTTTGTTCCTCCCTAGATAAAAGTTTGGGGAAAAAATGATAATCTCCCTAAGGAATAATTGGGGGAAAATACAGATTTATATAAAATACAAAGTTGTTTTACAATTCTGAAGTGATAAAGATCTTTCTAACCATGACTCAAGTAATGAGAGTAAGGACTTAAAAATTCATCTATGTTAAATAAAAATATTCTGCAACAAACTGGAGAAATGTTTGCGATTTGTGTCACAAAGAGCTTATCTCCCTAATGTAAAAAAGATCCCCTAGTTATCAATGACACAAAGAATTAAGAAAAAGGGCAAATGATACAGATAGTTCACAGAAGAGGAAACACAAATGATTCTGACATATGTTAGCCAATCAAAAACCAAATGTTTTCTCTGATATAAGGAGGCTGATTCATAGTGGGGGAGGGAGGGGGAGCGTGGAAGGAATAGAGGAGCTCTACATAGGGCAGAAGGGTGGGAGGGGAAGGGAGAGGGCAGGGGGTTAGAAATGATGGTGGAATGTGATGGACATTATTATCCAAAGTACATGTATGAAGGCATGAATTGGTGAAATATACTTTGTATACAACCAAAGTTATAAAAAAATTGTGCTGAATATGTGTAATAAAAATTGTAATGCATTTAGCTGTCATTTATAAATAAAAAAGAGAGTTGTTTTACTCTTAGCTTCCTGTGCCATTTTAGATGTATATTCCATTTCCATTCTTTCTGAATTTACTTTTAAATTCCTAACATATATACCTGCTTAATCAAGTCCAAAGTTAATAATATTCCTATCCTTCACCCAAACAATACAGGAATTTAATTTTTGCTTAGATAATATTGAAATGGTGCAAAACTCAAAACTGAAAATATAGTGAAAAATCTCTCTCCTGATTCACATCGACCCAGTTCCCATGAATTAAGGAAATCATCTTTGCCAATTTCAAGTGTATTCTTACAGAGATCTTGTATATAAAACAATGATGTCATGGATTCTCGTCTTGATTTATTTTATCCAAACGGTAGGACACTGTACACATTGTTCTACACTCAACATTCTTTTTAACTTGACAATTATGAAATTGTGTTTAATGTTTGCCATTATTCACTCCCTGCCCTGTAGATGGAGAATGCTGAGAAATCCATGTGCATTGTTCCAACCTGCTCAGAAAATTCTGACCCAGACAAAAATACATTTATCTTACATCATAACTCAAATAAGTTCTTTTATTCATGAATATGAAGGTTGTTTTTAATTTGTGCTATTTCAAACAATACTGTAGTGAATAATCTTGCCGTGTATCATTTAATACCGTATGTGTATCAGTGTGTGCACAGGATAACCCATTTGATTTTAAAAGCCTCTCAAAAATAATTATTTTTGAAAGTTAATGCTTTGGTAGATACATCAACCTGTTTGCTATTGTTGATTCACCCACTGTATATCTTCTTGCTAGAGCCAATATTTTATAGGTTGTTTTAATATTGGTCTAAAAATGTCTTTAGTTACCCTCATTCATTAATCCATGTTCTATTAGGTAAAGAATTGTAAGCTGATATTTATTTTCCCTGGCACTTTTTTTAAAATTTATTTTTTAGTTATAGGTGGACACAATATCTTTATTTTATTTTTATGTGCTGCTGAGGATCAAACCCAGTGCCTCATGCATGCTAGGCTGCTCTACCTCTGAGCCACAACCCCAGCCCTTCCCTGGCACTTTGAAGTCATTCTTGAATTATATTCTGAACTTTTCATTTCTGACCTGAAGTGAGCAGCTAATCCTTTTGTAAGTTTTTTTCTTTTTTCTTTCTGACTCCTTTTTTAAAGAAGCATTTGAGATATAATGTACGTAGAATCCTGAATGAATAGCTTAGAGACTTTTTACTTTGTATAGGGCCCTGTGACCATGAAAGTCTGAAACATTACAACATCTCAAAGGGGACCCAGTGTTCTTTCCTAGCTGACACCCTCCCCTTGCTGCCAGAGAAAGCAGCTCTCCTGACAGTTAACACCATGGATTAGTTTTGCCTGATCCTGAACTTTACATAAGTGAGGATAGGTCATTTGTTCACTATCTGACTGCTTTTAATACACCTCTGCCCCTGGTGCTCTGCAGTTTCACTATGATATGAATGTTTCCTGGCTTTCTATCTCTGAGCCACTGTCTTAGTGACCCTCAGAACTGGTCTCCAGTTTGCTAATTTCTCTTGAGATGTTTCTTATCTGCTGTTTAACTTTTCTTTGGAATTTCAAATTTCAATGATTTTTAAACAAATTTCCAGGAGTCCTATCTGTTCTTTTCTCGTCTCTTTTTTTCTTGTCCATGAGTGTCCCGTTTCATCCTGTTTTCCATTTTTGCAATGGTCCATTTTTGCATATATGTAAATAATCTTAGTAATATTTTTAAAAAGATTTTTTTAAAGATGGGTACAATATCTTTATTTATTTTTATGTGGTGCTGAGGCTCAAACCCAGTGCCTCACTTGTGCAAGGCAAGCGCTCTATCGCTGAGCTATAACACTAGCTCCCTTAGTAATATTTTATATTCTCACTTTTAAATTGTTACTTAAACTAAAGTTTTTGAATGCTACTTTCTCAGTTTGTTGTGTTGGCTGTTCCTCTGGTGGACTGTTTACTAGTGTGTTTCTTGTTTTGTCTTTGGCAGAGATTTTTTTTTTTTAAATGTATGAGACTCTTGTGCCCTGATCATAGAAATATTATTACAAAGTAATTTTGTGTTTGCTTCTTCAAGGTCCTAAAGACTTCATTTTAAAAAAATAGCTTGGTTGTTGTTTTATTGTTTTTTTAATGTTTCATTTTGTGTTATTTTAAAATTAATTGCTTTGCACTTACAAATACAGGTGTTGATTATAAGACACTATTTACCCATTGTAAAGAAGACAGATTGAAATGATTCAAATATGTAACTTAAATAATAAATTTATATTTAGCAACATAATGCTACCCCCAAACAATTATATACAGTGATCTTATTTTTCATATGAAGAAGTGGGATGTGGTGGCAGGTGCCTATAAACTCAGCAGCTCAGGAGGCTGAGGTAGGAGAATCACAAGTTCAAAGCCAATCTCAGCAACTTAGCGAGGCCCCAAGCAATTTAGTGGGACCCTGTCTCAAAACTGAAAAAAAAATGGGGATGTGGTTCAGTAGTTATGCATCTCTGGATTTAGTACCCAGTACCAAAAAAAAAGTCTTATGGAAGGGCAAAAGGCCAAGATGGCAAAATAATACTAAAGGAGAATTAAGAGTTGAGAGAGAACGTGACTAGGGGCTTGCATTTTGGTGCATGTTCTGAACAGAGGTGCCAGCAACTTTTCTTCATGGACTATTTTTCCAGGGATGTTTATATAAAAAACAACTTGGAAGAAAGAGATACTTTCCCCTCCAGGGCAATGGGCAGATTTATTTGATGTTTAAAATGATGAAGAAATGTGTCCCTCTGAGGTAGAGGCCAGGCAGGCTTGCTGCTAGCTCCTCAGCTGTTTCTAAAGCTGGGGTTCTTTCTTTTTTTCCCTTGTTAAATTTTAATTTGTTATATATGACAGCAGAAAGCATTACAATTCATATTACACATAGAGCACAATTTTTCATATCTCTGGTTGTACACAAAGTAGAGTCACACCATTTGTGTCTTCATATATGTACTTTGGGTAATGATGTCCATTTCATTCCACCATCTTTCCTACCCCCATGCCCCCTCCTTTCCCCTCCCTCTCCTTTGCCCTACTAAGAGGTCATTTAATCCTCCCATCCCCCCCACCCCCATTATGAGTCAGCCTCTTTAAATCAGAGAAAACATTTGTTTTGGGGGATTGGCTAACTTCGCTTAGCATTATATTCTCCAACTCCATCCAAAGCTTGGGTTCTTCATGGTGACGTGTACGGCATTCACCTCAGCCCTCCTGGGCGCTTGTGGAACTTGAGTGCAAGGGTGACCAAGGTGAACATGAAGCTCAGCCTGCCCGCTGCACCATGAGTAACAAAGTCCTTTCCTCTGACTCACCAGCCTCAGGTCTTCTGCCTGTATCCATGAAACTTTAGCAGGCTGACATGGTAGCTTGCAAACAGGACAAAAATCTCAGACCCTCCCAGTTCTTAACAACAGCAACATTTATTATAAAAATATAGAGAGTAAAATTGGTGGAAAGGAATAATAAATAGGCACATGGATATAAAAGACAATGTTATATGGTGAAGATGATATCGCAGGGCTATAGGGAAATAAGAACTACTGAATCAAAGATTCAGGGGACATCAGTTATTCAAAAGGAAAAAACTAAAATTAGATCCCTGCCGCAGTCCCGCTGCAGCAAAGTAAGGGGGGGTGGGTGACGAGCAACTTGTGTACATTGATACAGCAGGAGTGGGAGCCGTTTATTGTAGGACAGGAGGGGTATATATACATTCCACACAGCTTATCTTAATTAACATAAACTAGATACAGCAGTCAACCAATACGGAATCTCCACACTTAATGGCTCCCTGGGTTACTTCACAAACCACTCCCCCTGGCAAAATGCCAGGCGCCATCCTGACTTGTTTACAGACTCTAACAGATCCCTGACTCAAACCGTACCCAAAAGCATATTTAGAAATAAATTCCAGTAAGATTTAAGGTCTAAATGTGAACATCCAAACTTTAAGTATTTTAGAAGAAATTGTAGATTATCTTTCTGATATCATAGTATAGAAGCATTGGTTGGTTGTTTGTTCTCTTTGTGGGCTGGGGATTGAACCCCCGTGCAAGCTAGGTAAGCCCTCTATAACTGAGCTGTATCTCCAGCCTCCAAGGAGATTTCTTTCTTTTTTTTTTTTCTTTTCTTGTTTTAGTTGTGTATGGACAGATTGCCTTTATTTTAATTATTTACTTTTATGTGGTGCTGAGGATTGAACCCAGGGCCTCACGTGTGCTAGGCAAGCACCTTGCCACTGAGCCCCAGACGCAGCCCCCCAAGGAGATTTCTTAAGACACAGAAATACCAAACCATAAATTGAAAGATGGAACCAAATTAGAATTAAAAGCTTCCATATACAAGAGCTGGGCTGTGGCTCAATGGTAGAGTGCTTGCCCATTGTTTTAAAAAAATGAAAGCCTGGGCTGGGGATGTGGCTCAAGCAGCATGCGTGTGGCCCGTGTTTGATCCTCAGCACCACATACAAACAAAGATGTTGTGTCCGCAGAAAACTAAGAAATAAATATTAAAAAAATTTCTCTCTCTCTCTCTCTCTCAAAAAAAAAAAAAAAAAACCACCATAGATAATCTAAGAGGAGCATTTTATAGCCTTTCTCTCCAAGTTTCTAGTGACCTTTTTTAGGGGGGTGGTAGGTTACTGGCATTTGAATCCAGGGGTGTTTCCCCACTCAGTCACATCCCCAGCCCTTTTTGTTTTTTATTTTGCAACAGGGTCTCACTAAGTTGCTTAGGGCCTCACTGAGTTCCCGAGGCTGGACTCGAACTTGCAATCCTCCTGTCTTAGTCTCCTGAATTGCTGGGACTACAGGTGTGGCCACTGTGCCGGGCTTCTGATGACTCTTTGTGTTATTTTTATTGGCTTTAAACCCCAGCACCAATTTGTGAACATAAACTCACACTCCTACTCCTGTGTGGACACAGGCTTGGAATTTTCTCTTTTGTTGGTGAACTCTCCCCAGCTCCTCCCCACCCTGCTCCAGTGGCCCGCTTCCAGCCCCAGTCTGGAGTCTCAGGCACACTACAAGTCCCTCTGATCCTGGCAGGGAGGAAAGTCTTTTTCTACATCTTTTTCATAGAGCCAACAGTGCTTTCAGGTTTCTGGTACTCCAGGGGTGCGGACAGAACACCATGACAAGAACAGGAAGCTTGAAAAAGTGCTCAATAGAACCATCAAAGGACAAAAGCAAAGAGCCCTCCCTGCCTCCTAGCAGCCCAGGAGGGATCCAGCCAGTGTGGATGCTACACCCTCAGCCCTGGAAACCACCCCTGACCTATTCCTCCTGCAGGCCACAGGCAATCAGCAGTTGCTTCTGTCTGCCTTAAAAAAAAAAAAAAAAAAAAAAAAAAAGGAAGAAAGAAAAAAATTCACCCATATTTTAAGTACCTGGGACTGTCCCTTTCTTTCTTTAGAACTCAATTTCGTGGGTATTTTAGAACTTTTTGATCTAGTAAAAATTTATGAAATTCAACAAGTGTGCTTGTTGCAGAACTGCCCAATCCCAACTATACTTCCTGTGCCATCCTATTTGCTCCCAAGAAAACCTCATTTGAAGGGAATAGGACTTGAAAGACTTCTTCAATCATTCAATTTTAAGTTAAAAAAAAAAAAAATGTTACTGACTTTGGAGAAGCTCTCCTGCCCTCATTGGCAAAATTCTGGCCAGTTAGAGGGGTACTGTTTCAAACTTCCTTACAGCAATCTGACAGTAGGAATGCAGTCAAAACCTTTCCAAACAATAGGAATTATCAGAATTTTCATCTGAAAGAAAACAGTCTCTGGGAGTCTCCCTGGAGAAAGATAGAGGGGGGGGGGAGAGGAGGAGGAGGGGGGGGAGAGGAGGAGGAGGAGGGGGGGGGAGAGGAGGAGGAGGAGGAGGAGGAGGAGAAAACTGACAAAATCCAAAGAAGAAAGAAAAGAACTTGCATCACTGAATAATAGTCATAATAATCACATGCTTTTAGTATGTGCCAGATTCTGTTATGATGTTTTCTAACTCATTCGTCCTAACTACAACATTGAAAGGTGAGCAGTGTTATTTTTATTCCCATCTACAGGCAGGGACATTTAGACAAACTATAGGACAGTCAACTCCATCAGGTGACACAGCCAAGAGTGTCCTTGACCACTTGATGCTGGACAGTGGCACAGGTGTGGACTTTTCCTTCCAAGGAGTGTTCAAGCAAAGGGTGCCTTAGCCTTTTGTGGTCCTGGAACATTAAAGAGGAATTTAGCAAGATTTAGGGAACCTTGTCACTAACTTTTCAGGGATTCTTAACCTGAGGCCAAAGGTTTTCCAACTGGGCATAGAATCCAAGAAGTCATGGGATTTGAATGGAGAGTAAAAATATACTTTTTAAGTTACCTGTGGCAATTCTTATCACAATTTAGGATTTTTCATTATTTATGTTGGGAAAAAAACAATAATATTATCAATCTTTGTGATGTTGTCCTCAATAGAAACCACAGATTTTCATGTCACATTTGGTTGTCACATGTAACTCAAAATAACATACATCCTCATCACTATCTCAAAATCATGGTAGTTGTTAGACCAATGGCCATATCTTATTTACCATGTTAAAAATGAAGCACATATATCACAATATCATATTTTAAGATATATATTGATATCCACATTTCCATTACTTTTATAATCATATGTATTTTATTTTAGGCATTTAAAAACATTTTGAGAATGGTCCATAATCTTCATCATACTGGCAAAGGGGTCTATAATACAAAAATTGTTAGGAAGCCTTGTTCCAGAAAAGGGGTCAGCAGCTGTGGATCAAATCCATCTGCTCGGTTTTGTCTGACCTGTGAACTATGAATAGTTTTTACATCTATAAATGGTTGGGTAAATTTTTTTAAAGGATAATGTTTCATGACATGTGAAAATTTATAAAATTCAATTCAAATTTCAACATCATGTATACCAGAACACAGCCATGCACATTTGTTTACTATCACTTAGGTCTACTTTTGCACTCTGACAGAGTTAAAAGATGGAGCAGGGATAGAATGGCCTGCAAAACTTAAAATATTTTCTAAATGAGCCTTTGGGGAAATGTTGTCATTCTGAATTAGAGAAGTGTAAGATGCTGAAGACAGGGAGGAGGTCTCCATTTCTTTGCATGACTTCAGTGAATTCCCTCAGGCCTGTGGATATTATAACTCATTACCAGGGTTCTGCTACATCCTTTATGGTACCTACCCACTAATTTGGGAATCTTACTGAATTCTCCCTCCCTCTTTTTTTTTTCTTTAAGCTTCCCAGTCAAGAACTCACATTCCCTGGAATAAAGGAGAGCACCCTACATTTATTTAGCAACAGGAAAATGAGAAGAGGGCTAAATGTGTCCAGCTAAGCTTTAATGTTAAAGGAAATTACTAAGTAATGAAGCAAGATTCCGCTACAATGCTGTTGCACAACGTGAATTATTATGCAATAGAAAAAGTAATCAAAAAGAGGCTAGCTCACAGTGTAGTTTTCCAATACGTGCTGATTGAGGGGAACTTGGCCCCATGGATGATCCCCTTGAAGTTACAGCCCAGCTATGTACAGTCCTATGAGAAAGACCTGGAAACAAGGAAGCCTATTGGAAAGCCAAGGAAGTAACCTTGTTAATTCCTTATTAACAAAACAATTCTGTAAAATAGTGCTATCAAAAACAGTAATTTAGCCAGGTGCAATGGCACAGGACTATAATCCCAGCGACTCAGGCAGGAGGATCACAAGTCTGCATCAGCCTCAGCAACTTAGCAAGGCTCTAAGTAATTTAGCAGAACCCTGTCTCAAATTAAAAACTGTTGGGGATATGGCTCAATGTTTAAGTGCACATAGTTTAATCTTTGGTACCACAAAACAAAACAAAAAGACGGTAATTTAAAAGGCAGTAATATGGTTTAGAGGAAAAGAATGAAGCTTGCAGGCAAAATCTCTAGGTTAAAATTTCAACCTCTTCCCTACAGGTTTTCTGCCTAAGACAACTCATTTAAACTCCAGAGGCCTAGAGAACAAGGGAAAGGGGAAGCCACATTTTTCTGAGAGGTGATGAAAGGACTAAGTAGGAGAAGACACATAAATTACAAAGCACTGTACACCCTGCTGATGACATGCAAGATGACTGTAAATAAGAGCATTTGGCACATGACTGTATTTCCAGCAGCAATTCTGGAATTCAAAGCAAGAAGATCTCAAGTTTGAGGCCAGCCTCAACAACTTAGTGAGATCCTGTCTCTAAATAAATAAATAAATGGGTCAGGATGTGGCTCAGTGGTAGAGAGCCCCAGGTCCAATCGCTAGTACCAAAAAAAAAAAAAAAAGTATTTGGTACAATGTGGAGTTGAAGCCCATGCCAAGAAAGTTGATAAATATGTTTTTTTGCCCCATTTAAGTGTGCTTATTCATTCATTCGTGTATTCATGTCTGCCACATCTCAGAAATGACTTAATCCCAGCGACTCAGGCAGGAAGATCACAAAAATTTTTGGCCCGGGGGCCAAAAGTAGAGCAATGAACAAAGCAGACAAAATTCTCTGTTGCCCTGGAAGGAGAAGGATAAATGACAAGTAATATACTCAAGTCACAAAGATACTCAAGTCATAGTATATTAGAGGAAGTACAATGGAGGAAAACAGAAATAAGAAAATCAGACTAAAGGAAGAAAATAGATGGCACAGAATGAAGCTAGGAGGGAGGTAGAAACCAATGCTTTTAGACTTGTTACTTTCTGGGCCAATAAAATTTCCCCAAATACTGGGACTTGCCACAGGGATGCTACCATGTTCTTTGAGCAAGTAAAAGCATTAAAAGCAAGACAGAAACAAACCCAACAAGGGCTGGGGTTGTAGCTCAGTGGTACAGCACTTGCCTAGCATGTGTGAGCCACTGGGTTCAATTCTCAGCACCACATATAAATAAATAAAATAAAGGTCCATTGACAACTTCAAAAAAAAAAAAAAACCAGACATGTATTTTAAAAAAGCAGAAAATTATCTTACCATTGACTCCAACCCTAAATTTCTTTGTTAATACCCACAAAATAGGAAAAACATCAACACAGAATACAGGGTAATCTAGTTCAGTGTTATGAAAATAACATTGTTATTTACATTTTATGTCAGATGGATGAAAACTGGCACAAGCTGGCAGTGGATTAGAGAGAACATTTACACAAAATGACCTGTACGCTCTCCCTCTCTCCAAGCAGTAGACCCCAAATAAATAGGACCCATGAACCTATTGGTCAGTGCAGGGATGGAGACACAACCAGTCACTCAAAGAAAGAAAGATTTTTCCTGGTAGGGCCCTGAGAAGAACTTTTCCTAAGTTTTTCCAAGGATATTAAATACCATCTTCAACCATATCCTCAGACTGAATTGGAAATTTTTATAAAATGTATTTTTTCAGTTAGACAATGGAATAATGTCAAAGTATAATTCAACAAAAGAAAGTTTTCTGGATACAGTCCAGGCTAACTGCTCTTTGATCCCCTTTCCAGCTGAAAAGGAGCTGAGTTAAGGGATCCAGGTTCTAGAGAACTAATTGGACTGTACGTTATTCATACAAGTCTCCAAGATCATATTTTTCTCTACCAAACTTTCCTCAAATACGGTGCACTGATGAGTTCTCAGTTGTCCCAAGGTTTTGCAGTCCTGTGGTACATGTGGAAATTGGAGCTTGTGTTGATGGTTAAACAAGGAATCATATGCTTTAACATTCACCTCTCCTGGGGGCCAGGACTCATCTCTTAGCTTAGTTTAGAAACCTGGAGAAGGCACAAGGAGTGAACAGAGATCTACAGTTTCTAATCTAAGAAAGTTCTATAGAAAGTTCAATGAACTTATGAATGCCACCTATTATAAATTATTTTCATTCATTCATTCACTCAGCACATAGTTACTGAATGCCTACTATGTGCTGGGCTCTCTATTCTATGCATTGAAAATAGAGCAATGAACAAAGCAACCAAATTCTCTGCTGCCCTGGAAGGGGAAGAGGAAAGATAAATGACAAGTAAGAAACTCAAGGGGCGTGCCTGGCAGCTTTGAGTAACAGCAAGACCAGTGTGGGCAGGAGCAGAGTCAAGACTGATGGCCGATGATGTAGTGCAGAATCAGTGGCATGGGGGTGGAGAAGGGGGAAGATCCCATAGGGCCCTACAAACATAAGGACTTTTTTTTTTTTTTTTTTTTTTTGGTGCTGGGGATTGAACCCAGGGCCTTGTGCACCCGAGGTAAGCACTCTACCAACTGAGCTATATCCCTAGCCCCAAACATAAGGATTCTAACTTTTACTCTGGGAACTCTGAGAAGCCATGGTGATACGTTCCAACTGATGTTTTCATAGATCCCCTTGGCTTCTGCCTTGAGGATAGACTGTAGGGTGGTGAGGGCGAATGCACAGAGACCAGTTAGCCGACTACTGAGTCTAGGTGAGATGGCACGTGATGGACCAGCACTGGCATGATGGCTTTGGGATAAAATGAAGCTGGGATCCTGTAAGGTTGACTGCTTAGTCAGCTTATCCACTCTGGGTAAAATCACTGAAATCCATTAACTAGCTCTGCAGATGTACAAAGAAATTCTCATCACCTTAGACAAATCTAGATACCACAATACAAGACGATGTACTGGCTAGTATTTGTTCAGTGGTGTGCCGGATGCCCACTCCCATGTCCAACTCAGGTGGGAAGTGGGGACATCAAGGAAAGGCTAGATACCACCAGAGGGCTGCATGGAGCAGTTGCTTGTGTCAAGCAATGACAAATAGGAGCGCCTGCTGAAAAGGGAAGTGGAACCAGTGCCCAGAGTTTTATCTGCTTTGTCCATAAAAGGAGATCAGACACTGCCCAGAAGCTTGCTCTGGGGCTTGAGTACACAGTCCACTATGCATGGATTTATGTCCTCTCACCAATTGTCGGCACCAGTTCTTCATGCAAGAAAATTTTTGTTTATTTAAATTTCTGAAATTCCAAAATCTGCTCTGGTTAACTGCTCATTTTATTTTATTTTTTTTAAACAACATCCTATTTTGTCACTGTTAGGCCTTTCAGAAAGCAATTCCAAGTCCCTGGCATTGTAGGCCAGTCAATGAAGGGAGTAGTCTCTGATCTTGACTTTGTCCATTTTCTTGTCATGAAGCATATGTCTTACATCTAATTGAGATTGAACTTTACCTAACTTTACCTAACATATCTTTGAGGCTAATAGTAACAGCAGAAATTTGGTAGGTTGGCAAATAGGGCAACACTGGTGCTGCCAGGGTTGCCTTCTCCCAAGCTTCTCAATCACACACACCCTTTTCCACTGACCATGGACTTGCTTCAGTGACCCTTGTGTACCTAGGGCTCCAGAAAGTCACCATCAGTCAATGAGAGTAAGTGCACCCCGTGAACTTCTTTATCCTCTGGGGGTTCTATCCAGTGTAATCTTAATGTTTGCTTTTACTGATGCCAATTCTGGAAATAGGCCCTCTGATGAAGAACTCTTGCTTCATTATGTAAATTTTCAAATAAAAATGGGTCATGGCAATAATTAAAGTTTGGATTCCTCACTAATATGAATATTTAAATACCTAGCTAGTAGATTTAATGAGTAATTTTATTAAGGTCTCTTCTACATTAACCAAAGTTGTTTGTTTGTTTCTCTGTTTTTCTGGTGTGCTGGGGACCAAACCCAGGACCTCAGGCATGTTAGGTTAACCAAAGACTTTTAATTTTAGATTTATATATTGTTCCCTTAACATTTTATAAGTCAAGTGGCCTCTATTTTCTTGCAACCTCTGGGCTTCCCACTTGATTTAACGGCATCAATGGTTCACAATTTTCAAGAGCTCTGTAGCCATCTTAAAGCTGATATTAATGTTGATGGCCTTTGGCAATGAATAATTAATTATGCTGCAAATGACTAAATCAGGAATGACTCCATAGGGGAAGCCCTAAAAGAAGGGTGCATCACAGGATTTAAAAGGCATTTGAGGTGTACAGTTTTTCCAGTGCAGCCACTATGAGTGAGTTCTTCCCATCAGGGGTTTTCACTCACCAAGCCAATGGGTCAGTAACTGATTCAGCCAAGTGTCCCTTGTAGGGAATGTTTCACATCCCTCATGCTTCTGTTCACAATCAGGAGAAGCAGAATCACAGAAGGGTTTAGCCCTTTTCCCTACTTAGCTTAAAGATGGACCAAGCAGACATCTCCCTGGGCCCAGGGGTCTCCAAGGCCCCATGGCTCCACCACTCTGCCAGGGTGGTGTAAAAGCTCTGCTGGGACTTGCAGGTCTATGCATCACAAGGAAGGGGCCACTTCTCTTTGGAGCAATGGCACTTGCCGGCAGGAGTCCAGTGGTTAGTGTGGCGCTCTCCATTCTGTGCTGTAACAGTGTGGACCTCCACTCCCTGTTTGACAGTCTTCGTCTTGCCCTCCCAGGTGTCACCATCAACTCCAAAGTCCTTTAACTATTTCTTCCAGAGCTGCTAGAAACCTAAGGGCAAATGCATAGGCTAGCTCCCACTTTTTAGGATAAGACTGTTCCAAAGGAAGGGTGGGGAGTAAAAAATCTTCATTGTGCCTTATAAAGGAGATTGTTTCTAGGAAGCAAAAAGTATTAAAAATCCCTCATTATTCTTAGAGCACGAACTGTCCCTGGGAACTGAAAAAGTGATGCAGAAATTGCAAAGGTCCACCACTATCACCCCCCCTCCGCCGCCCAGCACCCCCTCACCTCTGCCCTGACCCCCTTTCTGTTATGTAATAGATTTTACCATTGTCTACCAGGTATGCATGTAAAGCAGAGTGTTAGGCCCCTGAAGTGGATGACCTGTGTGCCTGCCTGTCTCAACAGCTTAGCACTCTAAAAGTAAGTATGTTCAGCAGGCCACCACAGAGAGTTGTACAATGGAGCTGAGCTAAAAACATGGAAAAAAAATATGGTATGATCCAAGGGATAACAATAAGGCTTAACTGGTTTACCTGGTTTTATAACTTAAACAATTTCCATAATCTAGTCAACATTCTACTCACTGAAGTATCCATGACTGTATACATTCCTTACCCCTTTTAAAAAATGATTTGAAACTAAGTACACAAATAACTGTACTGTAACAAGAAATGAACCCAGCACAACAGGACAGCTACACTCAAATTCCCAGCCCCTTCCCTAAACTCGACTTCCAGCTACTCTAGGTTTTTTTTTTTTTAAAGGAAAGATGCCACCTGGGTTTCTCTGATTGCCTTCCTTCCGCACACCTCTTGGTTTTCTTCCTGCATGCCTCCTCCCCACTGGTTTCTGCAGAGAGTGTTATATCTCTCCTCTTCTCTTGGAAGTGAAATTGTCCCTATTTACCCGGTGGAGTAGGAGTTTCGGAGGTTTGCTTCTTTCTTACGCACTATCAATCCCTAATCCTAGGTAGTTGGCTTTCTCAGTCTTTACATCTCCTCTGTGTCTCTTGTTACACGCCACAACGTCAAAGCTCAGCTGTGGCAGACACGCCAAGGTGTGTGTGTGTGTGTGTGTGTGTGTGTGTGTGTGTGTGTAGCTGAGTGTAAGTGTGCGTGCGTGTACACATTCGCGCGTGCATGTGCGCTTGGCGCTCAGGGAGAGAAAAAGTGCCCAATCCAGGCTCTGCGTCACACCCGCAATAGGTCAGAAATGGGGTTCACTGATGTTTAATCCGGGGAGAGCATTTCAGTCTTCGCTGTTTCCCTGAGACCCTGATTTTTCCTCTTGCCACCAGCGCCCCATCGGGCATCCGTGCCTGGGTTTACTCCTCCCATCACCCAACCCTAGGGCAGGCAGAAGGGGTGATGCGGGAGACAGCCAGGTGGTTAGGTCGCCTCCCGGTATTCTGCGCAGTTTTCCCCAAGTCCATTTTGGAGGGAGAAGGCGAGGGGGCAAATAAGGCGAGCCTCCTGGGGGAGAGCGGAGAGCGGGCGAGCAAGTGCCACCTGCTGAGAGCCTCTCGGGCCGAACTAGCGACGGGGACAGTGCCACCTTCTATAAATAGGTTCCCGAGGACAGAGTGTGCGACCGCACATCCAGCCGCGAGGGCTCGAATCACGCGCCGGGCCCGGGACCTCGGATTCCCAGGAGTGCGCTGCGCCAGGATCCTTCGCTGGGGCAGGATGGGGCGGCGGCTAGAGCACCCTTCCCGCGCCCGGAGCCCGCCGGACTGTGCTGAGGATGGGCCGCTGGGGAGAGTGCGGGAGGGGGTGAAGGCCACGGCGGACCCGCACTGCAGCAGCTGTTGCTCGCCTGTGTCTCGTCCGTCCCGGCCGTGCGGCGCGGGCAGAGTCACACGGCGCAATGGGGAAGGGAGGGGGGGTGCGCCACGTCCCCTTCTCGGCTCCCAGGGGACCGAGTAGGGAGATCCCATCTTCTGCCCTCCCCTCGCCTCCCCCGCGCTCGCCCAGCCAGGGAGGAGGAAACGCGAGCCGCGCGCACACACCCCCCCCCCCTCCTCCTCCTCCTCCTCCTCCTCAGCTGTAGCTGCTGCTGCTGCTGCCGCCGCCGCCGCCGCCGCCGTCCGCTCTACGGTGCCTGTTGCTGCAGCCGCCACAGGACCGGCAGTGTCCTCAGCCTGGAGAAGAGGCGCCAGATCTGCGGAGCTGTACCCTCCCAGCACCCGGCGGCGGGAAGAGCACAGCCAGCTGGGGACGATGGATGCCCCGCCCGCTCAGGCCGTCCCCACCGTGCCCCCGAGCACCTGCGTGCCGCGGCCCGGCCCTGGGCTCTGAGCGCGCAGCGGAACAGGTAGGCGCCTTTTGGGGCTTCGCCCACGCCACCCGCTGACCCTTCCCGGTGGTCCGGCTGCTCCCAATTCTCGGCTCGCCCCTGCGCTCCCTTGGACGCGGAGAAAGCGCAATCCTGCAGCTCAGGGGCGTTCCTGCTGTCCTCGCCGCGCGGGGTCTCTGGGGGCGGCAAGGTGGGGGGTGGAGTTCACTGCCACCGTCTGGTCCCCTACTTGGACGAAAGCGAAACCTTGACGTTCCTAGCGACCCAGGAGCTTCGGCTGACTCCTACCCTGCCCCCTCCTCCCGCTCATTAGTCTTCTCACCTCTCTCCTCCTCCCTCCCGCCAAATATCGTGTTTGCAAAGCGACCACATTGGAAGGACGGTGATCAGAGTGACCCCATGCCACCCTTTAATAAAAGTTTAAAGTACTTTGTTTTAGTAACTTTGGCTGCTGCACCAGTGCGAGCAACATTTCTTTCTATGGGCACATCCTGTACCAGTCATTTTGAAACCCTGCTTAATTGTTTCTAGCAGCTTCCTGGTCGCTGTGTGATTATGAGACCCTCTCAAACGTCGCCACACATTGTTTTTTCTTTTTTTTTTTTTTTTTAATGAAGTGTCATTTTGCTTGAAGTCCAGCTAGTGATGGCTTTCTCCGTTGTGATTCTATTTAAAATAGCTTGTTCTCCGGAAGTTGCTTAAAAAGGAAAAGAAATTGAAAGTGATGATTGTTTCTTCCATCCAACAATTTAGTTTTGGAGTACCCTATATTACAGGGTAGACGTTTACTTCATAGATCTCTCATCCTTCAGTCTAGATGCCTGGATGATTTTGTAAATTGATAAAATCAGACTTTGAAGGAGCTTTAAAAATGACCTGGTTTAAATGGGTCACACCCAAGTAACTCAACTATCTCTGCAAGTCCAAACTCCCCAACTTTTTGCATTGGACAGGCTGAACTAAACATACAGGCCCTGATAAAAGAGACCTTGTTTAGAAGAGCAGAAATTCATTCTCTTTCCCAGGCGTGAGACGGGACTGGGAGCTGTTGCCTGCCCGTGTCTTTGTTGTGTTTTTGGGAGTCTGCTCTGTGTGGGAGGGGTGGGGGTGGAGGAATGGAAAGAGAGATGTTCTGAGGCTGAGTGGGGAATGCACCTTGCAAAACACTCTTTGCTTGTGTGACTTTTCAGGTTCTGTGACTGAGGTTTGGGATTTCCATTGTGAGTTTTGTACCTTTTATAAGCGTTCAGACTGCTCCTTTTGGTTAGGAGGGAGATGTGCCTCATTATCAGCTCCTTTCTGGGAGCCCTGAAGATGGATGGTTTGTAAACAGGTGCTTGTCAACCATTTGAAATTGAATATGATTGCAGTCTCCAATCTGCCTGTTTCTTCTTGTTGTTTTTTTCATAACAAGTTATAGGGAAATAAGATCATAACAAGTGCTTTCCAGATTTATCTATAAGTACCTATCAATGTAACATGAGCTGCTGGACAGTAGGCAGAGCTATGAGTTAAAAGGTATCCTATAAAACGTTGAATACAGGTGGAGTATTCTGATACTGTTGAGTACAGAGACATGAAAGGGGCCATTAGTGTTTCTGAGGAAGAAATAAAATCAGGTGGTAATTAATATAAATATATTTACATGAATTTGCATACCAGGAGAAGAGGGAAAATTTAGTTATGAATTATTAGCATTAAAGGAAAGTTTTGCACATGGGCCTCCTGCCATAGTCTACCATTATCTGTCCTTCTGAGAGCTCTGGGATTTCCCTTTTCACCGTGATAGCATTTCTGATTGGGTGGTGGTCATGCCAGTGTTAACTTTTTATCTCATAAGACAGTTTGTCATAGTATGAGTGGGTATAAGGAGAAGATGGCCAACTGTGAAGAATTGGGGCTTGCCCCTTCTTCCTCAATATCCAGCCATTGATAATTGCTAGGAGATAGCCGGGACCAGAAAGGCTGCTGTCACAATCACTCATGCCCTGTGCAGAGCCAGCTGTGGTAGTTACTTCTTTCTGGCCCAGACAGATCTTCTAGGATGTTCTAGGGGGAGCATTCTCTGCAGGTTCCCAGTCTCCATGCTTTCCAGATTCTCCCAGAAAACCTAAAATATATATGTATCTATTTGGGGGACTCAATGTGAATGCCTGGGCACACTTTGCTCTCCCCTTTCCGTAGTCCACTGTGCTACCTTCTCAAGGTTAATGGCTACAGTAGTCCCACTTGATCTTCTCCCCATCCCTTTTCTTTCCCTGGTTATTGAAACTTCAAGAAGTAGAATCTGTGCACTAAAATGACAGCAGACAGGGAGCACTGGGATCCGTGTGGCAGCACTGATGCCAGAGGACTTTGGTCTTTAGTCAGAACCGTTACCTTGCAGTTTCCTGTGCTTTGTCTCCTTGTCTCTTCCTTTCCAACCCTGAATTCTAATAAAAATATTTCTTAACAAAATTCTTCACAAAAGGCATGGAAGTTTCCATTTTCAAGGTTTTTTGACATTTTCAAACCAAAAATTCTGTTTGATAGGTTCTTAGATTTAAGGACAATGCATCCCTTTTCAGGTTTCAAATGTTTAGAAAAAAGATTTGTCATGTTTGGGCCATATGAAATAATCTTGAACCTCTGATTTCAGCAGAACTGAAAAAATCTAGGAAATACATTTTAGTACTAAAAAAGAGCCTTTTTAATTTTTGAAGGTGTCTGTTTATCCTTTGCGATGATAACAACCATTTTTTTTAATCTCGGAAAGAAAATGCATCTATTTAACTTTAGCAAAACATTATACATGATCAGTGAACCTAAACTTCTGAAGTAGGTAAGCACTTATGGTTGTGTTGTCAGAATTAGTGAACACCTGGTTCATAGTCAGCATTCAAGTTACTTATTGCTATTGCTATATTTATTCGTTTGTTTTATATTTTTAGAGTATAACTTTAATATTAAGTTTGGATTACTGAGGCCAGGTGAAATCTAGATAGAACCCCCAAGCTAATCCATTAGAAAGATATTTGAGAGTTATTCCCTTCTGATATATTGTTATATAGGAAGAAATTTGTGCATAAGACAGATTTGGATTCCAGTCCTGCCTTCATCATTTATTAATAAGGGTCTATTCTATAATGGGGACGATGAAACATACTTCTCAGAGTTGTGAGAGTCAACAAGTTCGTATATGTAAAATGCCCAAGAAGAGGTCCTTGGTTCATAGGTATTGCTCCAGTGAGTAGTTAAAAGTAAGCATGGACACTGGACTCAAGGTACCTTGGCCCAAATCCTGATTCTGTCACTTTCTGCTGGTAAGACCTTAGGCAGGTTTCTTTCCTTTCCTGTGCTGTCAACTCCCTTCTCTCTCCTCTTTAAGTTGGAAGTTATAAAGATAATAGTTGTTCATAACAGTCCTTATTTTTCATGGTTGTTTTGAGAATTAAATCAGTTAATAGATTCATGGTGCTATTGTTATGTGTTAACTGTTATTATTACTACTTTCCTTAAAGCAGCTAAGCAGGAGGGAGGGTTATACATAATCTCTAAAGGCCAGTGGGGACCATCGCCTACCTCTATCCCTTTGTCCTATGCAATAAAGTACAAGAGAACACAAGAAGTGGCGTTGGTGGGCTAAAGAATTAGGCTTGAATTGGCTCTGATTTATTTAAGAAGGAAGTCTTTCAAAAATATCATTATTTTACATGTCAAATTAGAGGTGTACCCTATATTGAACCATCCATGATGATGGTAGGGTTAGAACTACTGGTTTTGGGACCTCTGTGTGCTGGTGAATAGCTTACTAGGTAGCTCTGAAGGATCATTGCAACCTGGGCTATTGGTGGGTGAGTGTACACTCTGACTAGGGTGGGATTCTGTGGAGGAAGTGGACTGTTGGTGGACCCACGCCAGTGGCCCTATTGTGTGGGAGTAGACTACTTCAAGTTTCAGTATTATTTTGCTCAGGTACATGCCCATTCTGGGTAAAGAACAGAAAAATTAGACCGTTGACTAGCTACTGGGAACTTCCTATTTCTCCTGGGCTTCACAACAGTTACTCAGTATTGGCTGGTTCCTAACCTGGCTGGGAGCGATAGGCTCTCAGCACTCTTCCTTCCATCTTACTCTGAGTCATTTGTGTTGCTATAATAAAATTCCCCAGGATGAATACTTTATAAAGAAAAGGGGTTTATTTGGTTTACCATTCTGCTGCCTGAAATGTCCAAACACTGGCATTTGGTAAGAACCTCCTGTCTGTGTCACAATATCACAAGCTAGGTGATGCTGTAGCAGACAGCATACCAGGGCAGGTGCATGTCTGGGAGTGAGAGATTACCTGTTGAGAGAGGAAGAAAAATGGTGGGGAGGGATCAGGGTCCTTTATAACAACCCAGACTTGTGGGAGCTAATCCACTTCTGCAGACATAGCCTGCCCTATGATACCAGCATTGATTCCTCCAGGAGGGTGGTTATGACCCAAACACCTCCCACTAGGCCCTACCTCTAGAAGGTTCTACCACCTCCCACTACCACTGCACTGAGGACCAAGTTTCCAGGACATGAACCATGGGGGACACACTTAAACCATATCCAAACCTTCCCACCAGCATTGCAAGCAGGTGAGGGCTGAAACTGCAGAGGCTGATACATTGTGGCCACTGGGAAGTCCCTCTCCTGCTCTCTGTGGAGGCTGGGAAGAGAGGGGCTTCCCACTCAGCAGCTTACTAAAACCTATCCTTGTTTCTCTTGTTTCCTGATCAATAAATCCCATCCTTTCTTCACACATCTCCCCCACATTTTTGTTCCTGAAGGGAAGATGGAGCAGCTTTGTTTCCTCATACAATAGTGGAGACATTTTGTATTATGCATTATGAAAATCAAATTCACCAGATTTTAGTGATAGAAGAAAACTTGGAGATGATCTTGTTTTATACTCTTATTGAGAATAAACTTGAGATCTGGAGAAGTAGCTTGCTTTTTCAACTTCACACTTGAAAGTGTTCTCCTGAGGAAATTGAGGTTTGCAGCGCTTGGATAGGAGTCGGGGACTGGGATTGTCCTAATTCTGTCACTAAATTTGAAGAAGCCACTTCATTTCTCCAGAACCCAGTTGCCTCATTTCAAATATGAGAAAAGTTTCTAAATGGCTTAAAAGGACCTTGCTAGCTTTAAAATTTTATGGTTCTAAGTGCATGCTTCTAGGGATAAGTAGCATAGCAGAACTCACGAGATATTGAAACTGCTTTAAGAAAAGGGTGTCTTTATGTTTTGAGTAGCTGCTGCATTTAAGGACCATTCCAGGTAGGTGCTGCATAGAATACAAAGAGTCTTTCTGACAGAACAGGGCTTGTTCATACATGATTCTACTAACAAGAACATAACAATGCATGATAGTATTTTCACTGTGGATATTAAGCAGAAGAGGCCTCCTTGGAATAGGTGATTGTCTCTGAGCCTTAAAGCAAATGGTCTTAGCTGAGGTTGAGTGCAAAGTATATGGCTTGAAATGGCTTTAAAAATAATGCAGTGGTTTGTTAGTACTATTGCATAGTTTATTTTTCCATGATACTTTTTATTAAAAAGTAATGTGTTACCTAGTCTAAGTCACCATGAATCTTATACTAGAAGAATCAGAATTACTTACAAATAATCATGGCTATGTCTGAGGTCAGACTTATAGTTTATAAGCAGGGTTAAGGTCTAATCTACTTTTTACAGAAGAAATACGAATGTGCCACAGCTGGGTGAAAAGTCAAAACTTTAGGCATTCACGTTTTATCAATAAAATGGCATAACTAATTTGATAACAGGGCCTGGTTCATAGTGAGCACTCAACTAAAATTACTTATTTCTATTACTATATGTATTTTTTTATTTTATGTTTAGAATTTGATATTAGGTTTGGATTACTGAGACTATATGAAATCTGGAGAAAAATGGTTGTTATCTCAAAGCAAACAGACACCCTCAAAATGAAAGGCCTTTTTGCTAGTGCTAAAACATTCCCTACAGTCTGATTATTTAACAAGTTATTTAACTATCAAGAAAGCTGAAGTAATTCTGCTATGCTTGTTGCTACCATAATAATTACTGCATCACCTAAAATAATGGAGAGATCTGGGATTTGTCCTTTGTAGTCATTCTAGTACTTCTTCAAACATGTCTTGGGATTAGCAGCTGTCAACAGTTAGAACTTGAACAGATTCAGTTACAGAACTGGACGTTAAGCCAGACATTTAATGCCACTTTCACCTGTAGGCAAGAGAGAGAGACTATTATTTACTGGATTATATGAAGTTCTGATCTGTTTTCATTGTATTCTGAAAGAAGAGAGTCAGGGACTGCACTTTCACAAAATATATTTGGGCTCTAAGTAACGTATTGGTATGTTTCTGAACTTTGGAACATTTAAATTTTTAAAAATCCATTCTGAACTGTATGAATTATAAAAATTTACTTTTAAAATATATGTGTGTGTGTGTGTGTGTGTGTATCATGTAGAAAAACATTAGAGTTAAAAAAAGACTTCAGTTCTATTTCAGAAGAGGTTTAAAATTTGAATTTGAATACTGAGTTTCATAATGCTAAACCTTAAGAGTTTGAGAAGCTTGCAGTCCTGGATTCCTGTTCATACTCTTCTAGTGAACATGATGCCTACGTAAAAAGTGCCCAAGGATATAATGATGGCTGCTCTGAATCATCTTGGAGGAAAGAGGTGGTGGTCACTTGAGCTATGATGTAAACATGAGCTAGAATTAAAGGGAAAGAATGGGAAGGTTGGGAGATGGTTCTCGCTGGGTCTCTCACGTATCCTGTGAATGCCCTTGTTCTGAACTACGTTTTCAATCACGTTTCTACAGAAAACAGTTATGGAAGATAGAACTAATACAAGATTGGGCAGCCTTTAAAATATGCAAGTTCCTTGGCTCAGGTCCTTCTCCTGTCATCCCCTGTGATGAGTGTCCACTAGCCTTTGGGGATTGGGGTTGAGGGAAATGACACAAGTACTGACTCTCTGGCTACTGCTATTGGTCTGAGTAATCAATTGTCCTTTGTCTCTGACCCAGGAATCTCGTGTCTTCTATCTGCAAGTTAACTTGTGGCAGGCTAACTTGTTAGCTGACAAATATGGTAAAATCTCAGGCCCAAATATGGTAAAATCTCAGGCCCTTTATGTGACAGAAACTGTGTTCCAAAGAGAAAGGAATGGTATATGCATTGTAGCATGGGAAAGCACATCTTATTTGGGAAACTATAAATCTCTATTTTCAGAGTCAAAAGATCTATGAAAGAGGACATTAGGGAGAGTATTATAAAATTGGGGGTATATACAGGATCAGATTCCAAAGAGACCTTACATGACTTTTAGAGGAGCCTAGATTTTAGGGGAGAGGGTTGGTTACCAAGAGAATTTTAGCAGAGGAGTGACTGGTAAATTCTCTGTTAGTAAGATTGCCTGAGGGATATGAGAGATGGATTGAAGGATGAGTTGCCTTTTCTAAGTGAGGAAAATATAAATTTAGATGGTAGAGTTGTAAGTAGTGATGAATAAAGAAGGAATCTTTAATCTGCTGTATTTTGGATGTAGAAAGTCCATGTGATAAAGGCTTGGTCTGCAGGGAGGTGCTACTGTGAGAAGTGAACCCTTTGGTGGGGGGCTACTAGGAGGTCTTTAGGTCACCCCATGGGGGTGTACCTGGAGGCAATAGTCACTTGAGGTGAGTGGTTTTTCTCTTCCTCATGCTCCTTCCGTGATATGCTACCTGGCCTCAGGCCTAAAAGCTACGGGGCCAACTGATCATGAACTAGAACCTGTGAAACCATGAGTTAAAATAAATCTTTTTTTCTTTATAAGTTGATTACCTCAGATGCTTGTTACAGTGACAGAAAACTGACTAACACAACCAATAAAATGAATAGTTCACTACAGTACAGTAGTGGAGGGAAGAGAAGTTCTGGTAAGGAAGGAGGTGACACTGATTTGGTTTAAAAATAGCTAATTTCAGGCTGAGTTGCCTACAGGGTATACAGACAGAAATATGTATTGACTGATACTGATCTGGACCTCACAAAGGAGGTTTCCGTAGCAGAAAAACTCTTGGGAATCATTAGGGGACATGTGACTGATGCATTCTTGTGCATTCTTGTGCATCAGTCAAGAAGATGGGCTTGAGAGTCAGGTACAATCTCTCTCATGTCACTTTTTTTGGTTTTGTTTGTTGCTACTGGGAATTAAACCCAGGGCACTCTATAGCTGAGCTACATCCACAGCCATTTTTTTTTTTAATTTTGAGACAGGGCTGACTCTCTGGCTACTACTATTGGTCTAAGTAATCAATTGTCCTTTGTCTCTACCCAGGAATCTACTGTCTTGCTAAATTCCTTAGGGCCTCACCAGATTGCTGAGGCTGACTTTGAACTCCAGATCCTCCTGCTTTCTGAATCGCTGGGATTATAGAGATGTGCCACTACTCCTGGTTCTCAGGTTGCTTTGTGACAAGCAACTCAAGCTATCTTGAGCTCGCTTATGAATAGTTTTCTGGTTCAAAAGAATAGCCTCACCAGGCACAGTGGCACATACCTGTAATCCCAACTACTCGGGAGCCTGGGGCAGAAGGACTACAAGTTTGCGAGGCCAGACTGGGCAACTTAATGAAAACCTGTTTCAAAGTAAAAAGAGCCGGGGCCTGACACGGTGGTGCACAGCTGTAATCCCAATGGCTTGGGAGGCTGAGGCAGTAGGATCTCGAGTTCAAAGCCAGGCTGAGCAATTTAGTGAGGCCCTAAGCAACATAGTAAGACACTATCTCCAAGTAAAAAATAAAAGGGCTGGGGGTGTGGCTCAGTTGTTAAGTGCCCCTCAGTTCAACTCCTGGTACCAAAAGAAAAAAAAAAAGGAAATAAAATAAAAATAAAAAGGGCTGGGAGTATAGCTCAGTGGTGGAGTACCCCTGGGTGGGTGGGGGGAGCAGAGAAAGAGTAGCCTCCAACAGATAAATATGAAGGTTAAAAGTGAGGCAACACATGTAAAATACTCAGCACTCAATAAAGTCATCTGAGCATTAGACTGTGTCTGTTGACACCAGAAGATTAGATGAGACTGTCCAGAGGAAAGCAGTTGTAACATGAAGAGAGGATGGAGTGAAGGAAGGGAGGAAAGCCTTCAAAGAACTTGAAAAGAAGCAAAGAAGCCCCTGGAAAGGTGAGAAGAGAAGCAGAAGCGCTTCACTCAGGGAGGTGTGGGCAAGAGTTGAGAAATCCAACAGGGACCAGGGAGCTACAGACCACACAGAGCCCCCTTTGGATTTCACAGCCTTGGGGATCTGAGTGACCTTAAGGAAAGCAATTTCAGAGGCTCTGTAGTGCAGGGTCGTGGCACTTACAAACAGTGGATGGGTGATAGGCAATGGAGACAGTTAATGTAGACTTTCCCTGAAGAAATTTGTGTAGACAAGAAAGAGAAGGAAGAGTTTGAAGTCAAGGGGAAATATCTTTTCTTCTCCTTTTGAATGGGAAAGACTTCACACTTTTAAAAAAAAAATATTTCTTGAACCCCTTCTCTAAGTCTGGCCCCATGCCAGGCTCTGGGTCCAGGGGTAAAGAAGAAGACAGTCTGCTTTGTAGTTTCTTTTTTTTTTTCTTTTTAAATTTTTTAATATTTATTTTTCAGTTCTTGGCGGACACAACATCTTTTGTTTGTATGTTGTCCTGAGGATTGAACCCGGGCCACACGCATACCAGGCGAGCGCACTACCGCTTGAGCCACGTTCCAGCCCTGTAGTTTCTTCTTGTGTCTGTGCTCAGAGGGATACAAGAGAGACTGAAGGTCCAGGGAGCTAATGAGAGGAGGATAGGGCAGTCTGCTTTGTAGTTTCAATAAAATATATCAATATTATATATTATATATCAAAACAAATCAATAAAATATATCATTGAAATAGAATGAAAATCATAATTTAGAGCTTTTCTATCATATATGTATCATGCATATTAAACATATGAGCATATATTTTCTAATAGACTAAGTATTCACTATTTTCTCAAAAAAATAGACTTCACAAAAATAATGATTAATTCAAAGTTAGCATAGGTGGTATATGTGTTGCTCAGTTTAAGTTTTTTTTAATTTATTTTTTTATTGATTTTATTATTTTTTAAAAAAATACACTACCAGTTTAAGTTTTTATGCATGTTCCACATCTGGAAAAATGGGACAAAATGTGTTAATATTTGAGAGATGCTGGGGATGCAGCTCAGTGGCAAAACACTTGCCCAGCTGGATTTCATTCCCAGCACCACAAAAATAAATAAATAAATGAAATTTGATTAATATCACAGGGGATAAGGCCAATTGTTTAAAACTAGTCTGGTTCAGTATTCTGTGATGATGAATGGATAATCTATATTTTTTTCTCATAAGATTTCTTTCTTGGGGGAATCATCTATACTGGATTTTATTATCTTGAAAAAATTCCTTGAAATAATTACTAGCTAATACAACAAGGTTTAAAGCTGTCAGAGGAGCGCTGGAGTGCTTTCTATTGTACTTGCCTTTGCTGGCTCTGTGAGGCTTATGTTTAACCGTGGTTTCCCAGAGGGATCTTTGTGTCCTGTAATGAGTGTGACAGTTATGCCATTACTAGGTTTTATATGTAATACAATTTCAGGAAAGCTCTTTCTAGGCAAAGCAGCTTATTTGAACTAGTATTCATTTCTTCTTACATTGGTTTCAGACTTTTAAGTTCTAGAATAATAACTCTCTGAAAACAGCTATTGCAATGACTTCATTAAACTCTAATGCCTGTTTCTCTCCCCCAGGATTCCACATCTGAAGCGTGTCACATAGATTGCTTCGTCTAAAATAGGAGAACAGAGGCAAGGTTGGGCTGTCTCCAGGTCTTTTCCTAAGATGGAACCAATAACATTCACAGCAAAGAAACCTATGTTTCCTAATGAGATCTCGGTGGACTTTGGCCTTCAGCTGGTGGGCTCTTTGCCCGTGCATTCTCTGACCACCATGCCCATGCTGCCTTGGGTTGTGGCTGAGGTACGGAGAATGAGCGGGCAGTCCTCCAAAAAGGAGCCAGCTACCAGGCAGGTCCGACTTTGGGTTTCACCCTCCGGACTGAAATGCGAACCTGAACCTGGGAAGAGTCAGCAGTGGGATCCGTTGATCTGCTCCAGCGTCTTCGAGTGCAAGCCTCAGCATGTTCACAAACTGATTCACAACAGCCACGACCCAAGTTACTTTGCGTGTCTGATTAGGGAAGATGCCGCTCATCGGCAGAGTATCTGTTATGTCTTCAAGGCCGATGATCAAACAAAAGTAAGTTGAGGAGGGGATTCCAAAAATTAAGGTGTGGCTAGATAGCTTTTATGGTACAGGGATTGAGAAATTTAAGCATACTGGGATAAGTAAGGGGATGATGTTGCAGTTCTACATAGATTATTTAACTGAATTTTGGGTTTGTGGGGATTGTTTATAGTTTCATTTTTTTTGAAGAATGCTTTATAAGAGATATTAGAAATTATAAGTTTATATGTTCAGAAATTCAACAGAGAAATATGTCTAGGAACATAAATAAGGGTGGAAGTGTTAGGGCTCATATTTAAGGTATCTGTTCTAAAGCTTCAGTGCTTCTCCAACTGAAATGTGCATGTAAACCATGCACATTTGTGTTAAAATGCATATTCTGATTTCGAAGTGAGTGCACCACCAGCCTAGACTTCTAATGGGCTGACAGGGCTTGACAGGTGATGTCCTGCTGTTCCTTTGCAGATTGCACTTTAAGTAGCAAAATTCTAGATCAGTGATCTCCACATTTTTTAATTCCATTAAGAAAAATATAGTTATTTATAGACCATATAAAAATACTTTAAAGCTATTCATGGTGGCTCATCCCAGTAACTCAGGAGGCTGAGGCAGGAGGACCACAAGTTCAAGACCAGCCTGGGCAACTTAGCAAGACCCTGTGTCAAAATAAAGAATAAAAAGGACTGGGGATATAGCTCAGTGGCAGAGTGATCCTGTACTGCAAAAAGTAAATGAAATACTTTTAACCATTTCCCAAGGTGTAATTTTCACTTATGAAAAGGTCATTGATAAGAACAGTGGGTACTATTTGGGGGCTCTTGCCATGTGTTTCTTCTTTTGCCAACTCCATGTCAGACCTTTTAGCTTCTTATTGGTTTATCTCAATGTGTTTGAGGAAAACAGACGAGAAAGAGTCAAAGCTCTATTGTGTTCCTGTTCATTTGTGCTTGCACTGTTATAGTCCAATGCATTGGTTACTGCACCATTATTGCATTTATAACCACAAATATTAAGCCACTAAGTCTAGGTAAGATTGAAAATATAATCCGTATAGCCCCTTTCTCAATTGAACCCATGAAAAAATGCAATTTGTGCAATATACAGACAACAAACAGTTGAGGGCCCCACAGTTAACCCCATGCACAGACAGAGGAATCCCTCTGCTACATTAACTGCCAAGCACACCTGTGTGACTAGAGCTCTGGGCCACACATGTACTGAAAGAGGATGGCAGTGTCTGTCTCTATGGTAAATGTCAGTTCAAATTTAAAATATGCATAGAATGCTAATGTTTCCCCTCTACTCCATTAGGTTATTTTGCATACTCTCCAGGGTGTAAGACCTTTGTATGGAAATTAATGTTCTTGGTATAGTCTGTCCTCCATATCCCCAGTTTCCACATTCACGGATTTAATCATCCACAGATAGAAAATATTTGGAAAACTGATTGCGTTTGTCCTGAAAATGTACAGACATTTATTTCTTCTCCTTATTCCCTAAGTAATTGAGTATAACAACTAATTTTATAGCATTTACATTGTATTAGGCATTGCAAGTAACCTAGAAGCTGTGTATAGGTTTATAACAACTACTTATATAGCATTTGCATTGTATTAGGTATTATAAGTAACCTGGAGGATGTGTGTAATTGTATGCAAATTCTGTGCTATTTTATGTAAGGAACTTGACTATCTGAACATTTTTTATGTGGTGGGGTTTCCCAGATCCAATCTTCTGCAGATAACAACAGGCAGCAGTAGGTCTGTGGAGACTCACTTTGGTTTGTTAATTGTTCATGCTTTTCTCCATTGATTCAGTGATCACTGCTCCAGATATGGTTCTAGAGGCATTGTTAGGGAAGAGAAGCAGGGGATGCGTGAACAGCGCATGATGGAAAGAGAGAAAATGGAACCTAACACATGCCCAAACATAGGGAGACTTTTTAAAATAAAGGCTACTGTGGAGCTCAAAACCACCATTTCACCCACACAGAATCAGATGTCTTAGTACTGAAGTCATGTATGTTATCGCCCATGCATCTCCAATGGACATGACAGTGTTATGCTCAGAGGGATGAACTTCCTCCATTCTAATTCCGTCTTGGACACCCATATACTGTTTCCTTGCAACTGAGTCTGTTTCCTTGTCTGTAAAATGGGTATAATTATAGTATTTATCTCATAGAGTTGCTGGGAGAACTAAATGAACTAGAACAAGACCTGAAACTTAGTAAGCGAGCTAGGGGTGTTAGCTCAATGATAGAGCACTTGCTTGCATAGCATGCACAGGGCCCTGGATGCACCCTTTAGCACTGCCAAAAGGAAACAAAAAGGAAAGGAAAGAAAATAAACTTGCTAAGCATTTACGTCCCATAAAAATGATTTATTCAGGGGGTGGGGGTGTAGTTCAGTGGCAGAGGCAGCCCTGGATTTAATCCCTAGTAGACTGCAATAAATAAATAAATAAATGATTTACTCAAGAATGCTTTGCTGGAAGCAGATTAAGTGCTGATTTCACTTCAGATCTTTGGCAAAAAGGAAAAGGATATTGAAATGCATGTCTTCTGCTCTCAGAGATGAGATCCTGGTCATCCTTGAGCAAGGCAATTATAAAACTGCATAAATAAAATGAACAGTTCTTATTACTTAGCCAGATTCCAGAATGAAAATCAGAGGATGGAATGGCCTCTAGCCAGGCCAGCTCTACATAAGGATTGAATTTCCTTGGGGAAGGCTTTTTCATGTCTGGTTGTTAAACACTTTGCACTTTTGACTCTTTCCAAAAATCTTTCATAGCCTTCTGTGAACTGGCACTGGTCAGTTACTTAGGTACCCGACAAGAGGGAGAGATTGGTAAGTAAATCCTTACCCCAAAGTAGAGAGTTGGCTTTATTCTGTATTCTAAAAAGCTATGATTGAAATACAAATGAGTTCTTAAGTTATTTTTGGCCTGTGTACAATTTTTACAAACACAAATGTCACTCAGATATAAATTGCTGCCAACCTGCTCATTTTATGAAAGAGCAATTTGCAACACAGGTACTCGAATCAGAAATGTAATGATAAATGACTGGCTGTGATTCTGACTTGCATTATATCCGTTATGTTCTTGGACCCCATTGGCGCTGCATCTCAGCAGAGTCATGTCGCTGTAGGAGCAGGTTAACCTTCACTGTCATTTTTCTTGACTATTTGTAACGTTTGCTTAGTGAAAGATTTCCCCGGATTAAGGCCTCTTCCAAACTGATGGGGTCAGAATCAACCGTGCTTGCTGAAAGAGACATAGGTCTGTACTTCCAGGGTAGAAGCATGAAACTCCTGTTTGAGAGGAAATCCTTTATCAGAATCTAAATAAATTTGCTGACGAATATCTAGGGAAAAGAAGTACAAAAAGGAGCGATTTCACAGGTGCACCATGAGGTTACTCTTGCCATTCTAGGTTTCATGGAATATTCTCAAGTGGTTCCACACAGAAGAGTCTCCATGACCAAATGCATTAGGGCAACATCTCAAATCTTTTGGTCTGAGGATAACTTTTCACTTTTTAAAACTTATTGAGGATTCCAAAGAGCATGAATTTATGTGGGCTATGTCTATCAATACTCGCTGTACTTTAAATTAAAACTGAGATAAAGATATTGATTTTTTAAGTTTATTTTTTAAAAAGTTATAAATTCCCTAAGTATTTATATAAATAATATTTTTGTGAATAATAACCATATTTTCCAAAAAAGATTTAGCAGTTACAGTGATAGTTTTATTTTATTTTTCCTAATCTCCATAATGGCTAGATTAACAGAAGATGACTAGATTCTCATAGCTACTTTGTTTTGTTTTGTTTTGTTTGGGGGGTGGTTGGTGGGTACTGGGAATTGAACTTAGGGGCACTTGGCCACTGAGCCACATCTCCAGCCCTATTTTGTATTTGTAGAGGCAGGGTCTCACTGAGTTGCTTAGCGCCTTACTTTTGCTGAGGCTGCCTTTGCACTTGCAATCCTCCTGTCTCAGCCTCCTGAGCTGCTGGGATTACAGGCGTAGACCACCACACCCAACTCATAGCTGTTTCTTCATTTATTCTGTTATGATTCGAAGTTTTGATTGAGAATAGGAAGGAAATTTGGACTTACACCCATGTGTTGTAGGAAAATAGGGAAGTTGGGGGTATTTTTCTTTCATACAACAACTCAAAACACATTTATTTATGAAATCACTTGTGGATAACTTATGTACTTCAACAAACAGAGTATTTAATGAAATTTGTCATGTACAATGCACTTCTCTTTAGATAAAAAGTCTTGTTTACAAGTTGAGGAAGACATTTCTTTTAATTGAATGTAGATTTTAGAAAAACATTCATTATATGGTACTAGCATAATAAAAATGGATTTCCCAAGAATTGTTCAAGTATTCAGTGAAATTAAGAGGTGAACTAAAATTTTTTCAATCATATTTGGAAAAAATTTAACACGTTTACTAACTTGTTGAGTCTTTGCCATCTGATCTTTTCAGCTTCCGTGATTAACTTTTAAGTGCTTCTCTTCTTTTCCCAAGGCTGATTACGTTTGGCCTGTCTATCTACCAGTATCTTCTGCCAAGATGTTTGTGATCACCAGAAAGGATCTTGAATTTCCAGCAGTGCTTCTTTTTGATTTTGTTACCTGCATTCATTATGGCTTGAGCATCCCTGGGAGTTTTAAATCTAGTATGTCATTCTGTACCTCTTTCTGGTTAATCAACATAAACAGCTTCTAAGACCACAGCCAAAGTGCCCTATACAGCATTCCTTATGACTTAAAATTTATGTGTAACAATTGTTCAACTTTTTATAAAAACTCAAGAAGAAACGTCTTATTAAACCTACAAAAACCCTGGGTTCTTGAGTAGTGCTGCAGCTTAATTCAAGAGCTCCTAATTTTTGATAAAATACTAAAATAACTTCTTACAAACAAGTTGTGGTCAAAAACGGTAGCTTCTTAAAGGTTAGCTGTGATATGAAATCTGAAACAATATCAAAGCACTTCTGCATTTTCTTATATTAAAATCCATTGGTCTATATTGTGATTTAATGAAGGTTTAAAGATACACAGTTCTGTACCATCTTGCATTGATTATTTGGAAAATGTTGATTTTTTGAGTTAGACCACAGTCAAAGCACTTCTGTAACTTCTGAAAATTCCTGCACCAAAGACAAACTGTTACCTTTTTGAACCCAATTTTCCTCAAAATGTGTGGCACTGTAGATCACATTTTCTCATAACACCTTTGAGCATCCCTTCAAACATGTGACTTGGTGGTATAAAGGTCTGGTTTGGTGCATAGTTTTGAATTTGGATCTGTGATAAGAAACACATCTACTCTGAAACACTGATGGGGGGTGCTGACTAGGCTTTACCCATCACACCACGAAGAAATCAAGAGCTCTGCTCAGGCTCAGCTCTCGAAAAATGGTCAGGGCAGAAAATCCTCTGGAGAGCTTTCACTTTCCAGGTCTTCAGCATCACTTCCTCTAGCAGAATTCGTACTCAGGAGAACATCTGAAAGCTGAGCGCAGTACCACATGCCTGTAATTCCAGCCACCGAGGAGGCTAAGGCAGGAGGATTGCAAGTTCAAGGCCAGCTTCATCAATTTAGCAAGAACCTGTCTCAAAATAAAAAGTAAAAAGGTCTGGGGATGTAGCTCAGTGGTAAAGAGCCCCTCAGTTCAATCCCTATTACAGGGAATGGGGGTGAGGGATGACTTCTGATCTGCCTCTCAAACTGAGGGTTACTTTAGTTCACTTGTAAGAGTGTCTAAACCCTTTAATTAATCCTTTTTCTCTAAGGGGTAAAAAGTTCTGCTTCCTTTAAAGCGACTTTACAGCATGAGGAGAGGTAGTGGAAGTGCTGAGCTGGCCTGGGGCTTCTAACCTTTTGTTTGTGTTTTATGACAATCAAAGGAAAGAATGGGGGCTGGGGCTGGGCCTTAGTGGTAGAGCACTTGCCTAGCATGTGTGAGGCACTGGGTTCCATTCTCAAAGCACTGCATATAAATATATGAATAAAATAAAAGTCCACCAATGTCTAAAAATTTTTTTAAAAAGAAGAATAGTTTTGTGTGGGGATGACAGGAACTATGGAGTGGATAGTAAGTGGAGGAGAAATATAGGCTGGTGTGTGGGAAAGAGGAGACGACTGTGCGTGCGGGACTCAGGGTAAATCTGACAGGGAGTACATGGAAGTGTTTTTGGTGTACCTGCCAGACATTTTTTAACTGACGTTCTTTATCGTATTTAAACTACGCCATAGCTCTTCAAATGCTGTTTCCTACTCTAGTCAGATTCTGATCTTCTGGATTTAGTGTTCAGCCTGAGCACAGTGTGGGTGTTTAATAGCTGTGACAGGACAGATGTCACCAATGTAGGAATGCTCCTGAGCTTCCCCTTTTGCATCCTGCCTAAGAGAATCCTAGAATTGCTACGATTTGAATTGCTAGTTTTTATTCCTCCCTTCCCTAAAGAGGAGAGCGGGCAAGTCTGAGAGGACTAAGTGTAAAAGAAGGAGCATGGGTGGGGCTGGGAGCAGGGTAGGGGACAGGAGCTGGAATAGACACACAGAGGTCTGCTTAGAGAGGAGGGCCATTTTTAAGTGTAGCTTGAGAAGATGTATTTGGACTCCTTTAATGTCTGTGATTTTTGTCATTAAACTGCATTTCTTGAAGGACACATAGCTTGAGACTGAACCTAGGTGGCTCCCTTACTTAATTTCAAGACTGCTTAACTATTTGTAAAGGGAATCTTAAGAGCTACATTTGTCGCAGAGAACAGTGATCAATGTTTCCTTTTGAAATTTCCAGTAAAGAAGCAACATATTCTTGTAGGAAGCTCCACAAAGCCTCATCTTTCCCACTAACCGCAGGGGATGTGGAGCTTCCTGTCTCAGCCTCTCTGGACTGGTTACCTAGTCTATTAAATCAGAAGGTGTTCTAAAGTTGTTTTCCTGTGATTAGCAGGATGAATTCTTCCATTCCCCTATGTTTAAAGCCAGAGTTGTTTGGACTGTCATATTACTTCATTTCTGAATTTTTTAAAATTTTACTTTTGATTGTGGCTTTGTTTGGGTCGTGCTTTACCCATTACTACTTTGTCTTCATCATTTACCTTCTGCTTGGAATTCCAAGGTAGCAGTTTCCCATATGCACCACTTATGTCAAGGTTCCCGACAGAGCCTGGCTGCCGCTGTGTCTTGCTTGGTAGTTTTATTTGCCAGCTCATTACTTTCTTTGCTAGCGTGAAGACTGGAAATGATAACACTGAGCTGGAGCATTTTGTTCCTGAGGGTGATCGTTCTGAAGAACATAGTATTCTTTTTCAGATATTCAGACGTTCTATTCTCCCCTCTGTGTGTGATGTAATTTCTAAATTTCAGACATGAGCCTCTTTCTCTCTTTTTTTTTTTTTTTTGATACTCAGGGAATGGTTCTGAAAAAAGTTTTGTTAGAAATGTTTTGGAGGATTTTTCATCTATGTTAAATTCCCACCAGTGGCCTTCTATCCATTCTGGCTTATTACGTAAGTTTCATTTGGGTTTCACGTGGCGGCTGTGAGTCAGGGCGCGGTTGCAGGGAACAGTGTATCAGTGTCAGTTAATCAGCACTTGACCGTCTGTCATGCCAGACAGAAGTTGGTTGCTGGGTGCAAAGGGTTGGCAGGGATTCTTTTTCATCTATAAAAAGAATGTCCGGGGACTGCTTGAACTACGAAGTATTTGTTGGAAGGTTTGGGCTTATGACACTGGATTGATTACATAATTTATTTTTTACTTTGAAAAATGAGTCTGAGGGCTTTGAAAGCACCTACCTTATAATAGATGTTTACATGATTTTAAAAAACATTGTCACTTTATATAGCTTTGCATATTTTTCGCCAAATGCTTTGAATTCGATAATTGTTTTTTAAATAAATTCATTCCTAAGAATAGACTTTAAAAGTGTCTTGAAACTAAAGTTGACTTGTATAGTAAAAGGGTTTATTTATAGCCTAGACCTTTACGATTCAGTACAATAATCAGTTAGCCATATGTGGCTACTGAGCCTTTGGAATGTGGCTCATCTGAGTTGAGATGTGCTGTAAGTGTAAAACCATAATGAATTTTGAAGATGAAGTTTGAAAGACAGGATGCAAAATACCTCAGTAATTTTCAGTATGGATTACATATTAAAATGATCATTTTGGGATATATTGGGTTAAACAAATGATATCACTTAAATTGGTTTCATCTGTTTATTTTCCCTTTCTGAAATGTGCCTACTAGAAATTTAAAATGGCATATGCGACTGGCATCCTCTCCACTGGTCAGCCTTGGACTACACTGATTACCAATACCTGAATATTTATTGCAGAGGGATCTTAGGTCCCCCCTTTTCTTTGCTGCCTTTTATTTGTGTATTTCCTGATACTGGGGATTGAACCCAGGGGTGTTCTACCACTGAGCTACATCCCCAGCCCTTTTTTTTTTTTTTTTTGAGATAGGATCTCACTAAGTTGCTAAGACTGGCCTCGAACTTGGAATCCTCCTGCCTCAGCCTCCCTAGTTGCTGGGATTATAGGTGTGTGTGACCGCACCTGGTGTATTTGTTAATGATAGAATTTTGCTTAGGCTGGGTGTGGTGGTGCATGCCTGTAATCCCAGCCACCTAGGAGGCTGAGGCAAGAAGATGTCAGCCTCTCAAGTTTGAGGTCAGTCTCAGCAGCTTAGCGAGACCCTGTCTCCAAATAAAAAATCAAAAGGGCTGGGGATGCAACTCAGTGGAGAAGCACTACTACTAGGTTTAGTCCCCAGAAAGCAGGATCCTTGCTTATCTTTTGATAGACACTGACACCTAGAACGGTACCCGGCACACAGTAGGTGAATGAGTGAATGAATGTGTGTTCACTCTGAAGGATGAGTTCTTCCTTTCTATTTTTTATTTCTTTAGCCTGATCTCATCTCCCTCTGCATGAGTTAGGGTGTTCCAGAGAAACAGCCTCAGTGGACTATGTATCATAAGGAATTGGCTGATGTGATTATGGAGGCTGAGAAGTCCCATGATCTGTCTTCTGAATGCTGAAGGAAGCTAGTGGTGTAGCTTGTGAGCTGAAGAGCTGATGGTGTGGGTTCCAGTCTGCATCTGCATTCCTGAGAACCAGAGGCACTAAGGAAAAAAGCGTTGTCCAGGCTCACACCGTGGTGAGAGAATTCAGCATACTCTGCCTTCTCCTCTAGGCCCTAAAGGTACTGAAAGGGGTGTCTGCCCTATTCAGTCTACAGATGCACCCAGAATTAATATTTAACATGATATCTGAGCATCCCATGGCCCAGCCAAGTTGACACATGAACTCAGCCCTCACACCCCCTGTGCGGCCATATGAATTCACTGACTCCCTTTTCTTTTCCTCCCCCCACCAGGGCAGATTTCTCTTGTTAGCTGGGATAGTGTTCTTAGATGCCACCTTTCCTCTCCATCCCTCCTGAGCTCCTTTCCTCTTCGAGTCTTTGTTTGTAGTGTAAAAATCACTGTCTCTAAGCACCTTGAAATCTGCACAGTTCTCTTGGTTTTTTATGTATACAAGATTTTCTTGGTATTTATTGGTGATAGCTGTGGAAGAGACTTCCTGAATGTTGAGCAGCCTTTACTGTTGAGAAACCCTTTCTTGTGTGTAGGTGGAAGTTCTTTCAGGTGTAATATGAGCCCATTGTCTTTGGATGAATATTTTATTCCAAAATAATTTTCCTGATTATGGAAGTATTTATGTTGATCGTAATAAAAATTAGTACAAAAAATTAAAAGTAAAGCTTTCCCTTTTTTTCTATCTCTTAGAGAAAAACCAACATTAAGAGATTGGTATATATCCTTATAGATTTTATTATTTCATTTATATAAACAGATATTGCTATACGAAATCATTTTATATATTCTGTTCATGTCTCCCTCTCTCCATACACACATGCACAAACACACACACATGTAAACATATATATGAATGTATATGGATATGTTTTTGCATCTTTTTATGGTAGTGGAGGTGCGTTCTTTTTAGCAGTTGCACAATTGTTCCTTATTTGCAACATCGTGACAAGAAGGGCTGTTTTCATGACCACATCAGAACTACTATGTGATTAGCTTGATGAACTATCTTAGTGGTGCCTACGGAGTGTGACCAGGATGGGCCGAAGGTGACTTTTGAGATGTCTAACCTGCTTATCATAAGAAAGGGACAGGATTTTGGAGAAAGTCAGGCCTCCTGAGTCAGAAAGGAGTCCCTAGGGTGGAATAACTGAGGTATTCTGTCTCAGGAGGTCTCCCTACAGCTTCCCTTGCTGATAGCCTCCAATACAAGAAGTGTGTGAGCACTATTTATAGAAATCAAAGAGAAGAGTCTGGGAGGTATGACTGATGACAGTTGGCAGAGAAGGAAGAACCGTAAGAGAGCACATCTGGAGGTAGGAGGGGAAGAGAGTTGGTGTGCTCGGGTCAGGGGGCAGGAGGAATCATGGACTTGTGGGAACACTGGGGAGTTTGGGATGGATGCTGAGTTTCTCTTTCCCCATGAGAAGGAATTTTGATCAAGTTTTTAAAAAGTCGCTCAAATGACAGCATAACTCTTCTGCTGTCTGGATGTACCAGATTCCACTGGCCCTTGTTGGTGGTCATTTAGATGTTTCCCACTTTCCCTTCTTCATGATAGTTTTCTCTGCAATGAAACTCTTGATCTGCTTTGCATCTGCTTCAAAGTAGATAGAATCCACTTTATATAAGTGAATGGAAATCGTGCTTCTTCTGTTTCCACCCTGGTCTTGTGCTGCTGGAATGGCCTAGCTGAATTTTCACCCTGCCCAATGCTTGCCTCTGAGGACAGAATTCCTCCTCAGGTGGGCTTCTAAAACTACTTAGGTCTAAGGTGGCTGCCAGAATGAGGGGCTGGCCACCTCCAACTTCACTGTGGGAAGGGACATGAATATTCCTCCCCTTTTTGGCCTGGCCTTCCCTCTCATTTCTTTTACCTTGTATCTACAAGCTTCTGACCCCCAAGGGGTGAGCAGTTGATGGGCCACCTTATCTCCCTCTTCTCTTCTTGTCCAAGAATAAAAGTTTCCTTTACTGCTTAGTCAGTGCTCAGTCTTGTTACTGGTTCCACAATTCTGGACCCAGGAATTGTATATACAGGATCCAGCCTTTGGGCTCAAAAATGAATAACACTCCTCTTTTAAAAAAGTTCACTAGGTGTATTTTGAAGATAATCCCTTTATCAGGGGGCAGATCAGAGCCCAGTTGCCTTGTGCTACTTCCAGGATGTTAGATTTCAAACCAGAGATAAATTACATTTTAATTTTGATGTCATGCCTGAATTGGATTCAAAGCTTAAAAAAAAAAAGAAAAAGAAAAAACAGCAACTGGAGACAAATTGTACATGCAAGTGAATAAATGTCACGTCCATGTGATTTCCATTCTCAAACTTCATTTATAACATTTGGATTTCTAAAGTCTGTTCCACTGTATTATGGATGACCCCAGCCTTATCATGATAAATGAGCTGACTAACCACCACCCCCCTTTACTATGAAGAAATTGGAAAAGAAATGGGAAAGAAGCATTGTTTTCTTTTTCTTTTTTTTTAATATTTATTTTTTAGTTCTCGGCGGACACAACATCTTTGTTGGTATGTGGTGCTGAGGATCGAACCCGGGCCGCACGCATGCCAGACGAGCGTGCTACCGCTTGAGCCACATCCCCGGCCCCAGCATTGTTTTCTATTGGAAGGATGAATAGAGTATTTGTGCTTCATGAAGAAAATAAAATTATGTCAAATAAGATTTTAGGTTTTTCTTTATTGCCTTTTATGTTTTAAATAGTGGACAAACCAGCATCATCATGGCATGTTTCCAGCATTGTCTTTGTAAGGCTAAGCTCACAGTTTTTAATGAGTATGTGATATATGAATGCACACTTTATCTACCAACTAATAATAAATGATGCTGCTATTTTATTATAGCTAGCCACATATTTTTAAAAATTTCTTATTACAGTTCTGGTATGCATAACTTTTAGGGGATGCTGGGAATTATACCCAGAACCTCGTGACTGCTAAGCACATCTTCTACCCCTGAGTTCCATCTCCCGCCCTTGTATAATAACATTTTTAAAATGCTAGTTAGCATAATCCAGCCTAATTGTTGAGAACTGTTGAATAAATTTTCCTTTAAGATTTTTGATGGCAGTCTACTTCTTATAACAAAACAGCAGGGAGAAAAGCTGTGCAAGGAAATGATCCTCTCTATAGGCTTGAGGTGGGTTTTGGGTTTTGTGTTTTTTTGCAGTGCTGGAGTTGGAACCCAGAGCCTCACACATGCTGGGCAAGTGCTCTGCCACTGAACTCCACAACCAGCTCTGGATGCTGGAAGATTTATACCCCAAACCTTTTTTTTTTTTGGTACAGGGGATTGAACCCTGGGAGCGCTTACCCCCTGAGCTACATCCCCAGCCCTCTTTTGATTTTGTTTAGAGACAGGGTCTACTGAGTTGCCCAGGTCCTCACTAAGTTTCTGAGGCTGGCTTTGAACTCATGATCCTCCTGCCTTAGCCTCCCAAGCCGCTAGGATTATAGACATGTACCACTGCACATGGCTACCCCAAATCTTTTTACAAAATAACAAAAACAATCAAAATATCTGGAAACATGCATCTTGGAAATGAAAGGTTCAAAAGAAGAGAAAACCAAGAGAATGTTAAAGTTATAGGGGTTTTTTGGATCAGTTTCTCTTTAGTCAACTACTGAGAAAAGAACAACTACTGTTCTTTAAGACTCGTATCATGATCCCTGGTTAAAACTGCATGTGCATAGTGCTCAAAATAAATAATGTAAATACAGAATCTGCATCATCGTCTGTTTCATAGTTTATATATAAAGAACTTCCCCCGGTGCTAAGTGACTACATTAAATAATCTATACTGACACTTGGAGTTAACAAACTATTTCTAGCACAAGCAGAATGTTTTCATTGAGCTTCTGTACAGCTGGCTAGAGTTGGTTTCATGCAGTAAACTGATCATCTATGTGCCAGGAAGTGCGCTAGACATAGCAGGTGGGAATCCCAACAGAGCCCGTTTCCGTGAGGAGCTTAGAGTCCAGGGATCATGGGGGCAGGGTTTGGAGAACAGTCACACAGAGATATTTCAATATTGCCTGGTAAGGGGTACAGAAGCACAGCTATGCTGAGGGTCCTAGGTGAGCTGTCCTCCACCTGGGGGCTCTGGGGAGCCATCTTGGAGAACATGATGTGTGAGCTGGATCTTTTAAGGAGGGATGAGAAATAATAGGTGATGAGGCCAAGCACAGAGTCCTGGTGGGGTGGGGAGTGCAAGTAAAGAGGAAGGAAAAGAAATGCGTAAGCCTTAGTGACTGCCTGAGACCGGAAATCAGACCAATATGGGGCTGACATGGGAGAGGAGCTGAAGATTTCTATTCTGGACTTTAGGAGTCTGGGGAGTCACTTAAGGGTCATCTAATGGGCCGAAGCTCAGAGGAGTGGTCAGGGCTGAAGATAGGTACACAGAGCATACACATGTTGCTCAAAACTGTGCAAGTAGTTTGTCCAAGGACAAAGGAACACTGGAAAGCATTAACAGGTAGGAGGGTAGAGGAAGGGGAGTCTAAAATGGAACGTTAAGGCAGGAGGAGACTTGTGATACAGCTGTGTCACTGGAGCCCCACCAGCAGGGGGTTTTAAGAATGGGGACAAGAACAGCAGTGTTAAGAATGAAGTTTGTAGTTTACAAGGTGTAATTGAATGTTTCTTGATTTGAGATCATTTAGTGCTTTGGGATCATGATTTCTAAACATCAGGGATGATCATAGGATTGCAGGTATTGCTAGCTAATTGGTCTGGATGCAGCTCCTAAGATGAAGCAGGACATGTTTCCTGGAATTGTCCTTTTTTGAATAAATTTCTCAATTTCTTTGAAAAAGAAAAAAAAAAGAATGAAGTTTGTGAAGCTAATAGCTGACAAATGTCCCCTAGATTTGGTGATAGGGGTGATCATTGACTACCCTGGAGGTGGATTAGTGGGAGATGAATGGATGACAGAGCTCATTGGAGAGTAGATGGAGTAATGGCAGGGACGTGCCCCTTGGAACTTCCAACCCAACTCGGAATATACATATAATATGTAATTTCATTTTGCCTCTCCTAGTTTTTCTTCCTTTTTCTTTCCCTTCTCCCTCTTCCTCTATCTCCTTCCCTTCAACTCTCCCTCCCCCTCCCCACACCCTCCTCCAAACCCAGGGTCTCACACATGCTAGGCAAATGGTTTCACACCCAGCTACACCCCTAACCCCCATCTCTATTCTTGAATACCCTTCCACTTTGTTTTTTCCTCTTTTTTACCTCCCCTATCTGTTGACATTAAAAATGACAACCACAACTAATTTGCATGGTTCTTTGTGATTTACAAAATATTTTTGCAAACATCACCATATTTAATATGTTTGCCCGTCCTTTGTTTTAATATCATAACTAATTTGCTGTTGTTTGAGATAGAGGCTGAGAAGGTCCTAGATGCCTTGTAATTCATCCTCTTCTTTGATATTGAGGAAACTGAGGCCAATAGAAACTTAATATCTTGTCCAATTTCATTGCTATTTAGTGGTAGAACTTTGGCCGGTGCCTGACTAATATCCTTTAAACCATACGGTTACACATGCTAGATTCTGATAGGTAATAAACCAAGCCACAGACCCTCCACCCACATCTCTGGAAATTGCTTAAACCTCCCTCATTTTGTACCCATGCATGACCTCCACTTGCTTTTTTTTTTTTTTTTTGGTCTGAAATAATTTATTAAGAAAAACCTCAGAAGAATGGGATAGAGGACAGAGGAACAAGGTAGGGGGAGTGTCCTGAGGAGCAGTCTCTGATGGTCTTCTGCAGGTGGGGGCAGAGGAAAATCCTGATGTCCAGGTGGATGCAGAAGTGCTCTGGGCTGGAACCCGCTCAGAGAAACCTGAGGTAGTTGGCACATGTTGCTCCTGCAGCTGTTCACTGATGCCTAAGCAAGGTGTCAGGATCCACAGAGCACAGGGTCCTCTGGCTGTCCCCTTGTTTTGTCTGTGTTCACTCTTCGCTTCATTGGAGCCACACTTTATGAATCTGGCAGGTTTCTGCCCTCTTATATTGGAGCCACTTACTGCTGACACGTGGCATGCAACAGCACAGTTGTCAGACACAGGTAGCAATTCTCCCAGTCACTGGCTTCCAGAGCTTTCTGTTGGTATAGGGTAGCCCAGAGTCAGGCTGGGAGGCTAAATCAGGTGTGAAGGTCCTTGTAGGTGTGAAATGGAAATGGAGGGCAGGCTGGCTGGCCCTTGTGATGCACTTCTGCCCTGACTGTTGGGCCTCCTCAGGCAGCAAAGGCTCATAGGGCAAGGGGAGGGTGTAAAGGGCAGGCTCGCTGGGGCTCTCTGAACTCTCTCTTGGCCAAGACATCCAGGTCTGGAGTAGATCATAACCCACACTGAACATTTCTGTCAATATTTCAGGATCTGGGAGTTTGGGGAGTGCCTCATTATAATTATGGGGTTAATACTGCGTCAGCCCTGGGTCAGCCATGGGTGCTGAAGGATCTGCTTGGCTGTGGGCCACTTCCTGGGGTCCAAGGTCAGTATTTGGTGGGTGAGTGTGCTACCACAGAAACATGGGGAGGTATGTGATAGGTTCCGAGCACGATCTGCCTCAGCATCTCCTGAACAATAGGTTCCCTAAATGGGCGCCTGCCTATCAACACAAAATACAGAACAGCACCCAGGCTCCAGATGGGGCCCTTCATATGCTTGCCGCAGGATAATTTTGTGAGAGTGCCCCAGAACTTGTGCAGTTTCTGCCCAGGCGTGAGTGTGGTGCTGAAGTCAAAGTCAATAAGTTTGATGTGGCCTCTTGCATCCAGCATGATGTTCTCTGGCTTCAGGTCTCAGTGCATGATGCCCTTGTCATGGCAGTAGCCCATGGCACATTATCTGCTGGACAATTCTGCGACATGGCTCAGTTGCAGTGTCCCACTTGCGTGCTCCTTCGCCATGTAGATATTTCTGTGGGTCTCAACAACCCGAAATAATTGAATCACTTGGGGATGACCCAGGATCCTCATCATATTGGGTTTGGAGAGGACTGGGAGGTTCTGCACTGTCTTGGGCAGGACTTTCACTGCCACCTCTGCCCCAGTGGGGCGATGGTGGACTAGGTTTATCTGGCCAAGCCCACCACGCCCAGTGTCCCTCAGGACCTCATACCGGTCCCTCAAGACTGCCTTCTTGCAGGAGCTGGGCCTCTGCCACACTACTCTAGTCTTACTCTGGCTGAACATCCTAAGCAGGAGCACTGCCTAAGGATGCTAATTTTAAAAAGAAAAAGAAAAAACCAACAACAGACCAAAACAACAAATCCAAATAAAAAACACAAGATAAAACAGCAAACTCAAATCAAAGAACCAATATCCAAAGACCACCACCAATAACCACCAACCAACCACCAACCATCAGATGCTGTAACTATCTGGGAGTCCAACAGGTGACCACCAAGAGCTTCCTGTACTTGTGGACAAAAACCCAGCTTCAGCCACTCTCTTATATAGCTGCACTTGGAAACTTACTCAGTGTCTCCTTGTGACATCAGAGCAAGCAATTGCCCAGTCATGCCTGGCCATAACATCCAGTGGTCATCTCCCTTTCCGGCCTCTAGAACTTCTTCCATTTTCAGAATAGGAGTAAGGAAGGACTCCAGACATTTTTTGCTTTAGTGGTTAATGGGGACTGATAGTTACTTGTTTAGGAATTGATATTTGTGGGGAATTTCAATGTACTTTTCATTTTCAGCGTAAAAAAAATCTGTAATAGCTTTTTGCTTTGAAAGACCACAACGTTATCTACACTCAAGGAATTCAATTCCTTTTTCTCCCAACTTCGAGTAACTGGTGTCAAAAGGATAGTAGCACCTCACTCACATGGTGATACTATAATAAAATGCTCTGTTCTCTAAGGTGCTGTAGAGTGCAATAATAACACCTGTGGGGACGAGAAGGAGGCTTAAAGGTTCATCGTAATTTCTTCATACAGTCCTACATACAATTCATGTGTGTTACATCATGACACCAGTAACTGAGGCGGACCAGTAGAGATGTACAACAACAGCATTTTCTGGTACTAAAGCTATGCTGCTATAGGTTCACAGCAGAGTTGTTTCTCCATCTCATGTTAAAGGGACAGGGAACTGCACAGAAATACCTATAGGACATAGCTAAAATGAAAGGGATAGAAATATTCAAATATTTCAGGTGAGAGATCAATTAAATAGGAGGGAAGACAATGGTACAAGGCACAGTGAATCAGAGCTTGCCCTCCTCTCCTTATAAGGACACCAGTCACTGAAACAATAGCTTGCTCTACTCCCTTATGTCCCCATCTTAGGTATTAAATTCATAATATTGCCATTTATGAAAGAAGGGCCGTATTCTGAGGTGTGGGATCAAAACCTATACACATGCTCTACAAGGTATAATTTAGTCCTTAACATGTTCTAGTCCTATTTTTCTAAGAGTTTTTATCCATAGGTGCTGAATTTTGTCATATGACGTTTCTACATTAATCCATACCATCACCTGACTTCCTGGGCTTACCAACGAAGTACATATCTTTAGTGGGTATGGTCTTGTGAATTCCTGATGCCCAATGACCCAGTGACCTTTCATTTGGTCCACTTCTAAAAGATTCTGCCAGCCAACGTCACCACACTGAGGACCAAGCTACCAATACAGGAACCCTTTGCTGCGTGAGGGGTGAGGGGGTTACCCAAACCACAGCAATACCATTTTCTTATTACACTGCTGATGTCTTCAGGGTCTGTCGAAATCAATATTCCACTTAATACTTGATATTGAAAATTTGTCCATTTTTTCCTTCATCAAAGTTATTATAAATTTGTGAATTTTATAAATCATTTCAAGCAAGCAGCTCTTTGTCTCATTGACTTCTTCTGTTATCTCTATTTTCTTTTTTTTTAGAGAGAGAGAGAGAAAGAGATAGAGAATTTTAATATTTATTTTAGTTTTTTGGCGGACACAACATCTTTGTTTTTGTATGTGGTGCTAAGGATCGAACCCGGGCCGCACGCATGCCAGGCGAGCGCGCTACCGCTTGAGCCACATCCCCAGCCCTTTTATCTCTGTTTTCAATATAATTAATCTCTGCTCCAATCTTATTCATTCTTTCTTTTGCCTGATTTTGGTTTATTTCTCCTCAACCATTCACCCTGCCCCAACACCCAAGATTTCCCAGGTGGTAAAAAAAGGTTATTAGTTTGTGCCTATTGTTCTAATTGGTTAAACATGACAGTAGAATGCATTTTGACACATTATACATAAATGGAGCATACCTTCTCATTCTTCTGGCTGTACATGGTGCAGGGTCACACTGGTTGTATAATAGTACGTGTATATAGGGTAATAATGTCTGTCTCATTCCAGCACCCTTCCTATTCCTTCCCTCAATTCAACCCCTTCCCTTCCCTCAATTCTCTCTGCCCAATCCAAAGTTTATTCATTCTTCCCTACCCCCCACCGCCCATTATGGATCAGCATCCACTTATCAGAGAAAACATTCCACCTTTGGTTTTTGAGTTTGGCTTATTTCACTTAGGATGATATTCTCCAGCTCCATCCATTTACCAGCAAATGATAAAATTTCATTCTTCTTTAAGGCTGAGGAATATTCCATTGTGTGTGTGTGTGTGTGTTTGTGTGTGTGTATACACACAAACACACACACACATCTCACATTTTCTTTATCCATTCATCTGTTGAAGGGCATCCATAGTTTAGCTATTGTGAATTGAGCTGCTATAAACATTGATGTGGCTGCATCACTGTAGTTTGCTGATTTTAAGTCCCTTGGGTATAAACCAGACTGGGATAGCTGGGTCAAATTGTGGTTCCATTCCAAGTTTTCTGAGAAATTTCTATACTGCTTTCCAGAGTGGCTGCACCAATTTGCAGTCCCACCAGCAACGTATGAGTGTACCTTTGCCCCCCATATTCTTGCCAATACTTATTATTTGCATTCTTTATAAGTGCTTTGACTGGGGTGAGATGAAATTTTAGTTTTGATTTGCATTTCCCTAATTGCTAGAGATTTTGAACATTTTTTAATATGTTTGTTGATCAGCTGTATTTCTTCTTCTGTGAAGTGTCTCAGTTCCTTAGCCCATTTATTGATTAGATTATTTTTTAAAAATTTATTTATTTTTGGTGTTAAGTTTTATCCTGGAGATTAGTGCTCTGTCTGGGGTGCATGTAGTAAATATTTCCTCCCATTCTGTAGGCTCTCTCTTCACATTATTGATTGTTTCCTTTGCTGAGAAGAAGCCTTTTAGTTTGAATCCATCCCATTTATTGATAATTCTTGGGCTTTAGGAGTCTTATTCAGGAAGACAGGTTCTAAGCTGATATGATGAAGATTTGGGCCTACTTTTTCATTTTTATTAGGCACAGGGTCTCTGTTCTAGTGCCTAAGTCTTTGATCTATTTTGAGTTGAGTTTTGTGCAGGGTGAGAGAGAGAGTTTAGTTTCTTTTTGCTACATATGGATTTCCAGTTTTCCCAGCACCAATTGTTAAAGAAGCTATCTTTTTTCCAGTGTATGTTTTTGGCTCCTTTGTCTAGTATGAGATAATCATATTTATGTGGGTTTGTCTCTGTGTCTTCTATTCTGTACCATTGGTCTGCATATCTTTTTTGATGCCAATACCATGCCATTTTTGTAACCATTGCTCTGTTCTATAGTTTAAGATCTAGTATTGGGATGCTTCCTGCTTTACTCTTCTTGCTAAGGATTGCTTTGACTATTCTGGGTCTCTTATTTTTCTAAATGAATTTCATGATTGCTTTTTCTACTTCTATGAAAAATATCACTGGGATTTTAATAGGAATTACATTAAATCTGTATTATGCTTTTGGTAGTATGGCCATTTTGACAAGATTAATTCAATCCAAGAGCATGGGAGATTTTCCATCTTCTTTTTTTTAAAAAATTTTTATTTGTATATGGATACAGTACCTTTATTTTATTTGTTTGGATCGAACCCAGGGCCTCATGCATGCTAGGCAAGCGCTGTACCACTGAGCTACAACCCTGGTGCAATTTTTCATCTTCTAAGGTCTTCTTCAATTTGTTTCTTTAGTATTCTATAGTTTTCTCTTTTTTTGTTAAATATTTATTTTTTAGTTGTAGTTGGACACAGTATCTTAATTATTTTTATGTAGTGCTGAGGATAGAACCCAGGTCTCACACGTGCAAGGCGAGCACTCTACCGCTGAGCCACAACCCCAGCCCAGTATTTAGTAGTTTTCATTGTAGAGGTTTTTCATCTTTTTGGTTAGGTTGATTACCAAGTATTTTTTTTTTGAAGCTATTGTGAATGGGGTAGTTTTCCTAATTTCTACTTCAGTGGATTCATCACTGATGTATAGAAATTCATTTGATTTATGGGTATTTATTTTATATCCTGCTGTTTTGCTGAATTCATTTATTAGTTCTGGAAATTCTGATGGAAGTTTTTGGATCTTCTAAATATAGAATTAGATTGTCAGCAAATAGTGATAGCTTGAGTTCTTTCCTATTCGTATCCCTTTAATTTATTTCATTTTTCTAATTGCTCCGGCTACAGTTTCAAGGACTGTGTTGAATAGAAGTGGTGAAAGAGGGCATCCCTGTCTTGTTCCAGTTTTTAGAGAGAATGCTTTCAATTTTTCTCCATTTAGAATGATGTTGGCCTTAGATAGTTTTTACAATGTTGAGGTATGTTCCTACTATCCCTAGTTTTTCTACTGTTTTGAACATGAAGAGGTGCTGTATTTTGTCAAATGCTTTTTTCTGTATCTATTGAGATGACCATATAAGTCTACTAATGTGATGAATTGTGTTTATTGATTTCCGTATATTGAAACAACCTTGCATCCCTGGTATGAACCCCACTTGATTGTGATGCACTATCTTTTTAATATGTTTTTGTATGTGATTTGCCAGAATTTTATTGAGAATTTTTGTGTCTGTTCATCATGGATAGTGGTTTGTAGTTTTCTTTCCTTCATGTGTCTTTGTCTGGTTTTGGTATCAAGGTGATACTAGCCTCATAGAATGAGTCTGGAAGGGTTCCCTGCTTTTCTATTTCATGGAATAATTTGAGGAGTATTGGTGTTATTTCTTCTTTGAAGATTTTGTAGAGCTCAGCTAAGAATCCATCTAGTCCTAGGCTTTTCGTGGTGGTTAGGTTTTTAATGATGTCGTCTAGTTTCATTGTTTGAAATTGATCTGTTTAAATATCTTCCTGATTCAGTTTGGGTAGATCATATGTCTTTAGAAATTTGTCAGTGTCTTTGAGAGTTTCTGTTTTATTGGAGTATAAATCTTCAAAATAGTTCATAATTATCTTCTGTATTTCAGTAGTGTCTGTCATGATATTTCCTTTTTCATCATGAATTTTAGTAATTTGAGTTTTCTGTCTCTCTTCGTCAGTGTACCTAAGGGTTTATGAATTTAATTTATTTTTTCAAAGAACCAGCTTTTTATTTTGTCAGTTTTTGCAATTGTTTCTTTTGTTTCAATTTCACTGATTTCAGCTCTGATTTTAATTAGTTCCTGTCTTCTACTGCTTCTGGTGTTGATTTGTTCTTCCTTTTCTAGGGCTTTGAGATGTAATGTTAGTTTCCATTTTTAATTTTATAATTGATTTCTAGCTTCATTCTGTTATGATCTAATAGAATGCAGGGCATTTATTTCTTTTCTTTTTTGTTTTATTTTGTACCTGCTAAGAGTTGCTTTGTGGTATAACATGATCTATTTTAGAGGAGGCTCTATGCGTCTGAGAAAGTGTATTAGCTCGTTGATGGATGAAATACTCTATATGTCTAGTAAGACTAAATTATTGATTGTATTATTAAGTCTTAAAGTTTCTTTGTTTAGTTTTTGTTTGGAAGATCTAACCAGCAGTGAGAGGGGTATGTTAAAGTCTCCCAGTATTATTGTATTGTGTTCTGTTTGATATATAAGAAAATTGTAATATACTATTCAGACATCCCATTCCTCAGTAAATTGATGCATGAAAAAGATTTGGTTTCAAAGATGGTAGAGATGTGATAGAGACAAGACAGAAAAATTGAACAATTGTTTCTATTCGTTTTTAAAATTTTCTCAGCTTCCCTTGTCTGCTGATAGGTGGGGTTGTCTGAATTTTCATGGCAGCTCCAGTCCTGTGGGATAGCAAGATGCTTTCAAACCCCGCTCCAGTCTTCCCACCCATTATGTCTGGCACAGTTAGGAATCACTGAGCTGGAGAGAGCCTGGTTATCTCCAGTTTCTCCAACCTCCCCACTCCCCTGCACCCAGCCCCTAGTCTCTGGCTTTCCATAGGCTGGTCAGGTCCAGACTGGCCCACCCAGACCCAGCTACAATCTGATGGACCTGGGCTTCAGATTCCCTGGCTCTGCCTTGCGTGCAGTCCCAAGATCTCAGTGCCAGTCCAACTTGCAGAGAGACCACCAGGGATGCGCTCACACAAAGGAGCGACCCTGCAAAGAGGCAGCCAGATGGCAGCCACTAGCACACTCAGCAGAAAGACCTCAGGTGCAACCAGACCTGCGGTACCCTGACATAGATCTCCAGGCCCTGGCTGGTGTCCGCAGAGGGAGGCAGCCACACTCCAAGATGGCGGCAGTGGTGGTGGCAAACCTGCAAGCCCCTTGGCCCTGGACTCCCAGGCCCCGGCCCGTGTCCCAAGATGGTGGTAGCCACGTGTAACCAAACCTGCAGGTACCTTGAAAACAGACTTCCAGGTGGGCAGTGGGCAATATGTGGGTGAATGGCCCGCTATCTGCTGGCAGATGGTGGGTGATCGGGGTAAGCCATAGGGGTGGGTGACCAGTGGTGGGGGAATCAGTGGGCAGGAATGGCTGCCTCGCTGAGAAACAGTATTTCCTGTGCTTGACTCTCCACTTCCTCTTAATTCTTTTTTTTTGTTGTTTCTGTGTAGCTGCCTTCCCTTTGATTTTTATCTCCTACTAGAAAACATCCATCCTTTTTTGCCTGTGCAGATCTTTTTTTATTTAGTCTATCAACACCACCTCCATGTAGCCCATTGGGGAGGATCCATGGTTAATTAGCATATCTGTTACATTGGGCTCAGTGATAGGTTGAGAGATGGGCTTTCCATTCAGGAAAGAACAAGGTCAACTCTGGAAAGAGAATCTCTGTCAGGGTTGCCGAGGATCACAAGGGCACTGCCTGGAAAGAGTGTGTGTGATGGATTATTACTCAGCCATAAAGAAGAATGAAATTATGACATTTGCTGGTAAATACTTGGAACTGGAAGCTATCATGGTAGGTGAAATAAGCCAATCCCCCCAAATCCAAATGCCAAAAAATGTTCTCTCTGCTATGCGGATGCTGACTCATAATACCAGTGCCGGGAGGAGGGAGGTTGGGCAGTGTAGGTTCACTGGATTGAACAGGGGGGAAGGAAGGAAAGGAAGGGGGGATGGGAAAGGGAAAGACAGTTGAATAAATCAGACATAACTTTCCTGTGTTCATATGTTATGCTCGAATTCAGGACCCCCAAAAGACCACCAGAGACCAAGATCCATGTAAGCAGCAAAGAGGGGTTTATTGCGAGCTAGCTCGATCCTCCGCTCACAGCAACTGGTGACGCTGAGAGACCCGAGCCCAGGGTTTGCAGCAGTTTTATACTCTCTTTGGGGAAGGCAGGGACTTCACATACATCATAGCATCTCTTAGCAAATCATCACACACCACGGGAAAATCATAAAAGAACTCTAAAACATGATTAGCGTATCAAGTGGCGGGAAAGGATTATTGGTTAGTTCAAGGGGTTGACACATTTAAAACTGATTTGTTTAAACCATGAAGATGTCACAAGGGGGGTACGTGCCAAGCTGCAGGGCTTCTAGTTTAGATATTGGTCGCCGCACCTAGGTGGGGGCCATCTGGAATTTCAGATATTTCGATATCTTGGCCTATCTTAGGCGATCACCATCTGCGGCTTTTCCGAGAACTGTTTCCACAGAGCTTCTCTGTGGTATTTTCCTGACTTTAGGACTGCAGTAGGTCAGGGGTTAAGTTTCAGAGCAAAATGAGGTCCCAAGTAGAATGAGGTTGCTTAGGTCTTTCACATACATGAATATGTGACCAGTGTAACTCCACATCATGTACCACCACAAGAATGGGAAGTTATACCCCATGTATGTATGGTGTCTACTGTCATGTGTAACTAAAAAGAACAAATTTTTTTAAAAGGAAAAATTTAAAAAGAGTCTATATGAGTGAAATCAGCATGAGGGCAGCACAGCTAAAGGTCAGGGCCACATGGTCTTTTAACATCCAGCCTGCCTGGCGCTGGAGCTGTCCCTATGCTTTTCAAATGCACAAGCCAATAAAGTCGCCATTTATGTGTAGTCCTTTTGAGCTGAGTGGCAGTTGGAACCACAAGAGTGTGAACGTCTAGTGCGTTTGGGTCCCTGGGTAAGGGTCACGAAATAACCGGGACACAGGGGATGCAGAGCAAAGGCAGCAGTTGCAACTGCATGCTGAGGTTTATTTGCAAGTTCCTTTTATATTCTTCTTCTAACAAAGCAAGCAATTCTTCAGTAACACTTTACCCACATTGCCCAAAAATCATGCCTCAGCGGGTACACAGAGCTAAATTCAGATCGTTCCTGTTCATTTGATAAGTACCCTCCCAAAGTTCTTTGTAAACATTATCTAATCCTCTGAGGATGCATTTGTTTCTTTAGAATGTACTATTCCCAGGACAAGTATGCAAGAAGCTTCTTCCTCCTAGCCAAACCATGCAGAACTTGTGACTTGCGATAAGGGGAAGAGAACTTTTTCTCCTCCTAACTGAGGTTTGCCTCAGTTGACCTAAATCACAACCATAGCTCTTGCAACCTGTCAGGCCTGAAGGAGCTAAACTCTGCACACTCGAACCCCAACACAAGAGTCTTGATATTTTTCCTGTTTAGCCTTTTTCTGCACCTGGACAATGCAATCACCTTGCATGTGACAGACTGCATGGTGCCCAGGCTGCCTTTCACACAGGGAGTTTTGTCTTCTTTATTTATGCGGCTGGGTGTTATTCTTACCAAGCTTGTAACCAATTCTGCTAGCATCTTTCAGTATGTATGTGAACACTTTCTTACATGAACCCAACCCTGTCAGTAGGTAGAACAAAGAAACAAACTAAGTAAAAAAAAAAAAAAAAAAAAAAGTATGTACTTTTTCTATTTATAAATGTGACCCATAATCATTGTAGACAATTTGAAAAAAAAATAGATACATATAGCACAGAAAATGGAACCACCCTATAATCATGCCAGAGATAATTATTTTTCAGGAGTGTTTAAAAATTTATTAATAAAATGATATAATATCCTCTATTGCAAAAGATCTAAGTAGTTTGGTATCAATTTACTCTGTAAAGAAAAGGGAGAAATTGGTTCTGAAAGTTCTCATATCTACCTTTGACATGTTTAAATTATTCAATTCAGTTTCTGCAGATTTATGACTTTTGGCTTAGAGGACATTCATCCTACAGAATTTGCCAGATGGTGCCCTGGGATGGTGCTATGGTAATCTGTCATCATTAGAGGGAAATGCTCCATAATCTGTCTGCATTAGCTCTAACTATTTGGAAGGAAATGTGTGTGCTTTAGAAGAAAGTTATCATGCGACAAAACCATACAGGAAGACCTCTCTAGGGAAGATCATGAGTTCTAGCAGTAAATATTATTATCTCAATGCTAATGCCAGAGGGAGAGATAATGTAAATGACCCTGGCTGCACACCCGGACAAGATTTCCTCCCTTTCTGCCTCCCGGGGGTATTCTCTGCCTTCCATGGCTTTAGGTCATGTTGCTGTAGCTTCTTCTTAATGCTTCAGCTTTGGTCTCCAGGAATGCTCAAGTCATATGGCAACTCTGTACAAATTAGAAAAAAAGCACCTTCTTCCTCTTTTCCACTTGCTTCCTTGGGCAGGCACCCTCGTTCAGTGAACAAAACATAATGTCCATGGAATGGTCCTGGCTCTGTCTTGTGAAAGTTTGCTGTCCTTTGGGGATATGGATGCTGTAGATATTCTAGATTAGGCGATGCATCCCAATTCTAGGTGAGCGCTGGTGATGTGACCTTCAGTTCAACACATATTTACTATCTCTCACTGTCCAAGTCTAGTCCCCATGGAAAGCTGCCTGAACATCAATCCCGCCTTCTCCTTGGCTGCTGCTGCCTCCACCTCTGCTATGAGACTAGAACTTTAAACACAGTCCCCTAAATTGTGGCTGCCCTTATTGCCAGTAGTTTTGTCTAGAGGTGCTTGATGTAATTATTAGCAGCTTTTTCAAATGAATAGGGCTGCTACTAGAGGTGGGAACAGATCAGCTAAGTTAGTTCTTCCAAAGCCATGGCTCCCTTTAAAATGCTCCTCACTCCTATCTGTTTTTTTCTATTGAAATGAAAGTCTTCTCTTCTGCAAAAATAAAGTGTATTGGGGCTGGGGATGTGGCTCAAGCGGTAGCGCGCTCGCCTGGCCCCTCTAGTTTTTGTTTAACCATAGTGATGTTGTTATAAAAGCAAAAATAGCAAGTACATTGTCCTAGACATAGTGCATTTTTCATGTTAGAAATAATCATTGTGGAGCTGGGGCTGTAGCTCAGTGGCAGAGCACTTGCTTAGCATGTGTGAGGCACTGGGTTTGATCCTTAGCACCACATAAAAATAAATAAAATAAAGGCATTTTGTCCATCTACAACGACAAAAAAAATTTTTTTAAAGAGAAATAATCATTGTGTCATTATGTAAATGAAAACATAATTTTGTCAAAATATGTGATGCAAAGTGATGCAGAGCTGCTTAAATACTAATCCTTATGCTTTCATCTGGCTAATGCACTTTAAGAATATGGTTAGGTTGAAATTCAGGTCATTATTGTCCCTTCACAGTAAGAGTCATGACTGATATGTGTCAACTGTGATAAAAAGCATGCACTCTGAGCTTTCCACTAGCTTAAGGACCTCAGGAAAGGTCCCAAATCTCTTAGTCTCCTTGACTAAAATGGAGATGATAATAATAGCACCTCTGCCCTTGGCTGTTGCAAAGATTAAATGAGTTAATATGTGTAAAGTGCTTAAAATAGGGCCTGGCATATAGTAGGAACTCATGGTAACCCTCTTACATGAAAACTAAAATTTAGGTCCATATTTTACCATATAGTATTGCTTTTTTAATTCTTTGAGCAGTGTAATTGTGATTATATCCAATGGTGATAAATACTAGATGTTTAAATGTGTTAAAACAAAGTGATTTTAAAAAAAAATTTTTTTTTTTTGGTGCTGGGGATAGAACCCAGGGGCCTTTATCACTGAGCTACGTCCACTGTCCCTTTTTAAAAATTTTTTAAAATTGTTTTTACTATAGATGAACACAATACCTTTGCTTAATTTATTTATTTATATGTGGTGCTAAGGATTGAACCTGGTGCCTCACGTATCCTAGGCAAGTGCTCTACCACTGAGCCACAACTTCATTCCCCTCTGTTTTATTTTATTTTTTAAGTTGTGGATGGACACAGTATCTTTATTTATTTGTTTTTATGTGGTGCTAAAGATTGAACCCAGGGCCTCACATGTGCGAGGCAGGGTCTCTACCACTGAGTTACAGCTCCAGCCCCTTCCCCCATCCTTTTTATATTTTATTTTGAGACAGGATCTTACTAAATTGCTGAGGCTGGCCTTGAATTTGCCAAGTTGCTGGGATTACAGGCCTGTGCTGCTGCTCTGGCTTAGAATGGTATTTTGTAAACTTTGGGTAAATGAATTACCCTAGTAAGAGTTTTCCCTCTTGGATAGGGTATGTTTGATATCAGAGTCAAAGTAAACATCATAAGTAGAACCATACTTTGTCTATTACATCTGATTATTGAGTCTCTGTTTCTCTTTCAGTTTCTTAATCCCTGTGGCAAGATCCTCAGCTCTGGTTTGCATCTTGCGCAGCCTGTTTGGATTCTATTCACTCACCTCACTAAGGCAGCCAGCCTTTGCAGTGTGTGTACCTCTGAAAATTTGGATCTTGATTTTGCAGGCTCGTCTATGCACAGTAAACAGCCAACCTGTACCAATTTCCTTCTAGGCTCTTTTTTTATTTTGTCAGATAATTGGCTGCTCTACTCAGAAATACTGTGCACTCCTCAGTGGGAGGCCAGAATTTTAGATAAAACACAAGAAATCCAACTTTAAGCCATTCCAGTCTTTTCTATTGCAGGTATAGATACCATTATAACTTTGATAAATTTATGATGGTCACCTACTTTCCTTTTTTTATGGTACAGTAATTATACAAGTAACTTCTTAAAATCCAAAGTCATGCACATCACAGACAGAATTCTCTGAAGCCTTGCATTTCTTTCTGAAAGGTCTCTAGGGTTGGTATAGAAACTGTGGGTGAGGAAACAAAGAATTCATTCATTTCTGGACTGCTAGTCTGAGCCCATCATTGATAAAATTGTAAGATGGGGCCAGATGCAGTGGTACACACCTGTAATCCCAACAACTCAGGAGGCTGAGGCAGGAGGATTGCAAGTTTGAGGCTAGCCTGGGCAATGAAGGGAAGCCCTAAGCAACTTAGTGAGATCCTATCTTAAAAAATAACAAGGGCTGGGCATGTGGCTCAGTGGTAAAGCACCCCTGGGTTCAATCTGTAGTAAGCACCCCCACCAAAAAAAAAAGAAAGAAAGAAAGAAATTGTAAAATGGTTCAAAGTAAAACCACATTCAGTCATTCAGTCATTTGTATCTTCTTAATCTGGTTCTGATGATTTTTTTCTTTTCGTTGTTTGTTTGCAATGCTGGGGATCAAACAGGTCCTTGTGTGAGCTAGGTGAGAGCTTTACCTGTGGTTTAGTCTTTTGGGCTCCCTGTAGAGTATTAGTCAAAAATGCAGCTTCCATAGCCTCAACCCAGGAACCCCAGCACCTGCATCCTGACAGAGGTGGTTGCTTGACCACAGTCTAGAAGAGCTGACCTACTTACTTGCTGCAGATGGGTGAATTTGGCTCCAAGTTTTCTGGCAGTCAATGTGCAAATGGAAGGCTGTGTTTTCATAGTGTGCAGATAGCATCTTTGACATATGGTATCAAGGAGGATTTCACTATGTTTGTATCAACTTGAAGAGCTGGTTAGGATCGTGACTTGTGCATATAGGAATTCAGAAAGGAAATGTCTTCATTCTTCCTCCCTCACATGAAGTATGTCAGTGAGCCTGTTGCAACCAATGACCTGGTATTAACTGACCTTTTGGGAAGGGGTGCTAAAGTTTTTTAGGGAGAGAAAAAGGGGCAAAAAGAGGAGGGGAGGAAGATGTGAAAAAAGGCAGAAGAGTGAGCAAGTGATTATGAATTTGGCCACCACTTGGGCAAGGGTTTGCTGCTATGTACAAAAGATAAGCACGTGCATACCTTATGCTGTGGCGGGATGTGGTGGGGCCCATTGTAAATGGAGGCTTGATCTCAGAGTGCTGGTATTGGGAGATGGAACCCTTGAGAGGTGGGGCCTAGTGGGAGGTCCTTAGGTTATTTGGGGAGTGCCTTTGAAAGGGAATGTGGGAGCCCAGTCTCTCTGACTTCCTGTTTGGCCATGTAAGCTCGTACACACGTGTGCCTCTCATATCTGAGGCAGCTGAAAGAAGACCTTCACTGGAACTAAACTGATTCAGGTGCCATCTGAGCTAAATAACTCCCTTTTTTCTTTATCAAGTAACTTGTCTCAGGTTTTTGTTACGTAATGAAAAGCTAATATACCCTATAACCCAATAGTGCCACTCCTAAAACTGTGTCCTAGGGATTTTATGTGTATGAATGCCAGGAAACATGAATGGAAAGTTTATAGCAGCATGATTTGTAACAGCTAAAAGCTGCAAACAACCCAAATGCTCACCAACGTTAGAATGGATAACTGTGGAACACACTGGAATACCAAACAGCAAAGAAAATGATAGAATTACAATTCTGTGCAAAAACATGGATGAATTCTAAAATCAAATGCTAATCAAAGTAAATCAGATGGGAGAAAATACATACTGTATAACTCCATGTACCTAAATCTTAAAGTGAGTAACAAGAGGACTGATGTATTGTTTAGGAATACATAGTTAGAAATATATTGTTTAGTTAGAAATATATATTGTTTCGGAATATATAGTTGAAGGTCAAGATATTTTTTTTCCAGAGAGGGAAGGGGTTAGAACCATGATGCAGGACATAAGGGTCTGTGGACAGAAGATAGTCATCTGCATCTTTACTGAAGAGGCAATTATACTGTGTCCATTTTGATATAAATTGATAAGTGATCTTATGTTCGTTTCTGTAAGTATGCTATTTTCACAATAAAAAGTTTTTAAAATATCAAGGGAATGTCCATCAGCAGACTCAGGTTCATGGACAAACAATGGTGGTAGATGCATACAATAGAATATTACTTAGCGATAAAAAGAGATGAAATGTTGAAACACGCAACAAACAAACTATCTAAAAATAAGTAAGCTGCTGAAAGGGAATGTATACTGTTTGACTTCACTTAAATAAAATTCTAGAGAGGAATAACTACCCCAAAGTGACAGAGGGCAGCTCAGGGATTGTCTGGTAAATAGGCAACGTAGGAATGGGGTAAAGTGTTTACCAAGGCACAAGGAAACTTGTGAAAGCAATGAATACCTTTTATTTTTAATTGGTGCATTATAGTTATACATAAAAGTGAAATTCATTGTGATATGTTCAGACATACAAGTGACATGGTTTGGTTAATTTCATTTTGCTGTTCCTCCCCTTTCCCATTTCTCCTTTTTTCCCCTTTCTTTCTCTTCCCCTACTTCACTGTTCTCCTTTCTCTTTTCATGAGAACCTCTTTCTTAAAAAAAAAAAAAAGACCTTATTTTTGTCTAGCTTCCACATATAAGAGAAAACATTCGACCCTTGACTTTCTGCATCTGGCTTATTTCACTCAGCATAATGTTCTCTAGCTTCAAGTGCTGGATATCTTCCAAATTTATCCAAGTATATGTCTTGAATATATGCCCATTATTGTATGTTGATTATACCTTAATGAAGCTGTTAAACATGCATAGGGGGAAAAAAGGTGTCAGAAATACCAAATAAATGGAACTGCCATAGTTAAGTGTGGAAGCCCCTTCATGCAAGAGATGCAGGTGTGGCTGGTCAGCCAGGACTTGCCCTGTGTTGACAGATAGCTGACCACTGACTCTTGCTGTGCCTTTTTTGCTTCTTTTGTAAATTATAAATGCCTTTCCTCTCATGAACCTTTATTGAGTAAGGGAAAAGGAGAAGAAATCTTAATTTGGACAATGTAGTTGCTCATTAACGGTTCATACAGAGTTCAGAGAAGCAGGCTTTGAAGGAAAATTGAGCAAAGCCTCTGCCTTTACCCATCCTCTGTGCTTCTCTTCCATTAATGTCAATCATTTGAAGATGGCTAACTCTATTTGGTTAAGCTCTAATCCCCAGCTATTAGGCAAAAGACTAATGTTCTCATAATGTACAAAGATTTTTAGGCAGTGTATTATACTCCTGTATTAAACTTTTAGAGATGCATTAGAATAACAATCTATTCTAAAGACAAATTTATGTGTTGATAGAATGGGAATACAAACAGTCTCCAACTTTGGACAGTGTGACTTATGATGTTTCAACTTTACAATGGTGTGAAAGTGATAGTCATTCAGTTGGAATAATATTTTTAAATTTTAAATTTTGATCTTTTCCAAGACTAGTGATCTGCAGTAGGGTGCTCTCATGAGCTGCAGTTCCAGTTAGCCAAGCAATTATGAGGGCAAATGACCAACACTCTACAGAGTGCTGTGTTGCTAAGCAATTGTATTTCATGATTTAGGTGTATTAAATGCATTTTCCAATTTTCTGACTTATGGGTTCATTGGGAGCCAACCTCATTGTAAGTCAGGAGCATCTCTATTTGTAACAACCCAGAGTATAAGGTGCTGTGGGCTCGACCCATTCAACTGTGTTTTGTATTGGTTCTGTTTTTTGTGCTTAGCTTTGTTACTCAAATAAATTAAATAAGATTGTTTCTCAGAATCATATCTAACTCGGAGTGAAGTTAGATACATGCCAAATATTTAAATGAACTAGATGGAGACCTTTTAAAGTTAGGATAAGCCAATTTAGTTCTTAAAGTTTTCTGTGAAATGCCTTGTTCCTTGGTTACAGTTTTCCGGAAGGACTGATTATACTTTTAAGCAAATCTGCTTTTGTCATGTGAAGATTTTGATATTGCTGAAATTATAAACATATTTTGTGTCTCTAAAGGAGTATTTTCCAAGGTGTTAAAAATTATAAATGATTATTTTAAATTATAAGTAATGAAAAGAGGAAGAATTAGGCATATTTAAAAGATAAAAACTCATTGTAATACAGCATGGGAGAATCTTAATGGATTATTCTTTGAGTATTCTCTTGTTCATATGGAGGCAGACTAGAGTAGGAAAAGTGAGTATTATGCTAGGGATCCAACCCAAGGCCTGGAGCAAGCTGGGCATGCACTCTACCCCTGATCTCTACCCCCCACCTGAGGCTTTTTAATACTGGGTTTATATAAAAATAATGATATAGCTGCCTCTTCTTGCATGCCAACTTCATGCCATGCACCACGGTAGGAACTTTTGCATTTTATTTCTATTGTCTCAAATATTTTTGGAATGAAGAACTGTTTTGCTTATTATCCCCCCACCTTTTCCCACTCCCCTCATTCCTTTGCCTTCGAATTCATTCACACAGGATGTTTCTCAAACACATCCTTTAATGTAAAACGAGTTTTACTTTTTCTTGAATTTAAAATTTAATTTACCTTGCCCTGATGATAGTAACTGAGCAAGATCAAGAATTAATTTTATTTGGAGGGGTACAAGAAGGAACTCAGGGACACTCAATCACTGAGCCATATCCCCAGCCCTATTTTGTATTTTATTTAAAGACAGGGTCTCACTGAGTTGCTCAGCCTCACTCTTGCTGGGGCTGGCTTTGAACTTGCGATCCTCCTACCTCAACCTCCTGAGCCACTGGGATTACAGGCACATTTAAAAGATAGAAACTCATTGTAATACAGCACCAGGCAAGAATTAATTTAGATTGAAAAGCCTTCTATTTTGTATCTGTTCCATTTTTATCCCCTCTGCCCATGAACTTTGGTTGGTTGGATTTTTACTAATGAATTTGGAATCATCTGAGCAAATCTTGAAATCATCTGTCATTGTTTTTCCCCAGTGGCATCTAAAGATTGCTTTTGTGGGCTTTTGCCAGAATAAACAGTCTGACTCTTCAGCGAGGTCTCTGAAACTTAATTCCCAGTCATTGGGGAAGGATGTATCCTGAATGAATCCCTTTGCCCTTTACAAAAATAACTTCTATCTGTTCTCTGTAACCCATTCCTTTTATGATGCATGGTTTAGCCCACTAAGCTTATAGAGAATATACAATTTCATTCACTTCTGAGCTTCTAATTTATGTGTGTGTGTGTGTGTGTGTGTGTGTGTGTGTGTGTGTGTGTATATATTTTTCTTTTCTGGGGATTGAATCCAGGGACGCTTAGTCACTGAGCCATATCCCTAGCCCTTTATATATTTTTTAAATTTTGAGACAGGGTCTCACTAAGCTGCTTAGGGCCTTGCTAAATTGGTGATGCTGGCTTTGAATTTGTGATCCCACTGGGATTTCAGATGTGCACTAAGGGTTTATAATTGTTCTATTTTAATGCGCTCATTACACTGAAGGCCACATGAAATAAACTTTTTTTTTTCTCATCAACACTTGGAGGAAATAATTTAAAAGGCCTTCAGATGGAAAAAGCATTAGAAAATAAAAGTACAAATTCTAATACCCCTGAATGAGCCAGCATTTTTCAACTTTAGATATGTAGATTGTTACTTTAAGAGTGACTCAATTCAACCTTTCTTCTGAATTGTGGCATTTTGGAGCGGGGAGTGGCCCTGATAAGGCAAGTCAAACTCCTTCATTTTGCAGATTAGAAACTTCCAATGCAGAGAAGGCAGGTGCTGAGCAGTGGCAAAGCTGGACTACAACCAGGTCTTGGCTCTTGTCCCTCACAGAGTAGTTTTTAAAGTATTTGGAACTTTTGTTAAACTATTCTACTGTCTTGGGTCTAGGTGGTTAAAAGGGGATGTACTGCCCTGTGCAGTGTGCATACCTGTAATCCTAGCTGCTCAGGAGGCTGAGGCAGGAGGATCACGAGTTCAAAGCCAACCTCAGCAACTTAGCCAGGCCCTAAGCAACTCAAGGTGACCCTGTCTCTAAATACAAAATAAAAAGGGCTGGGTTGTGGCTCAGTGGTTAAGTGCCCCTGGGTTAAATTCCTGGTAGCAAGAAAAAAAAAAAAAAAGAGTATTACCTGCTTTTTAAGATCAGAAAATGTTAATGCTTTTCACTACACACAAACATATACACATACATACATGTATATACTCTATACATGTATGCTCCGTACACACATATACATATATACTACATATAATACACATCTTCACATACATATTTACCTATTTATACATGTACACCTCTCTCTCTACACACACACACACACACACACACACACACACACACACACACACAGTAGCAGCAGCAGCAGCAGAATAATAATAAAATAATAAGAGCTCTAGAACCAGGAAAACCTAGATCCTTACTAGTCATGGCTGTGTTTCTTCAAACAATAACATAAACATTTTAAATCTCAGTTTCACCTTTAATAAAATGGGGGAAATAACTAACTATAAAAAGCAAAATAGTGACTCCCTGCTGAGTGTTAGCATGCTGTCTACTATCTAAACAAGTTTTCAATAAATGCTGATAGTAGGCTGGCGATGTGACTCAGTTGGCAGGTGCTCACAGGCTCTGCATGAGGCCCTGGATTGGATCCCCAGCACTGCAAATAAGTAAATGTTAGTAGCTAACACGGTGAACAACATGTACACCAAGTTGACTGATGAGTAAATTTAAGAAAAGATAGGTATGATTCACAGTTTGGATTTCCATGCTGGTCACAGCCAGCATGGGTTACCTCTGTGGACTGGGATGACTCTACCTAGGAGGCCTGTCAGCCCTCGGTTTTGGGGACTGGGACTAAACCAGGGGATATGGCACAGTCTTATTAATTTGGAAGAAAAGACACTTTAAAAAAATTTTTTTAGTTGTAAATGGACACAATACTTTTATTTATTTTTATTTTTATGTGGTGCTGAGGATCAAACCCAGTGCCTTACACATGCGAGGCAAGCACTCTACCACTGAGCTACAACTCCCGCCCCAGAAAAAGAAAAGATACTTTTTAACAGATGGCAGAGTGTTTGTTTAGTCCTGATCTATGGTAGACAGAACAAAATATTTCAGGAATTGGAAGGTGGGGACCCAGGGGGCCTGTGGAAGGTGAGCAGAAGCCACCACCTATGTTGCATAAATTGAACATAAAAGAAGATTCCTGCACATGTCAATCTGTTCTTGGTGTCAATGGACTTCTGGGAGAAAGCCAGAGGGCGAGAGGCATTGGCTATAGATAGAGTGTGTTGTGTGGTCTGAATGCTGAGGTGAAGGGGCAGCAGTGTGGTTGGAAGACGAACCAGAGTGACTGGAATCTGGTAAGGTCAACTAGCCAGACAGTTGTCTGTCCAGGGACACATCCAGGAGCAAAGCCAGGAACTCAGGATGTGTCACTGAGCAACTGTGCTTATCCCAGGATCACAGGGCCTGGGCAGCACAGGTGTAGGGTGTCCAGAGGCTGTGCTGCGGGGTGAATGGACATCAGGCTGCTCAGACAACTCAGGCACAGGATGAGGTCAAGACCAAGAGCAAGATTAGCCAGAAATATATACAAAAATTGAACTGGAAGGAGTGAGAAGAGTAAGTCAGAGGCCAGGCCAGGACAGGGACAGATTGAAGAGAGGGAGAAGGTGTGTTGCTTCTGCTGTCACCTGTTCCCAGTTGTGCCCCTGGTCAGACAGCTGATGCATATCAAGGAAAGGAAGAAGGGTGAGCAAAAAGAAAAGGGTTTTCTTTGGGTAGGATGGAAGCCTGAGATGGCCAGCAGAGGGGAGTCTGACCAAGGGTAATTTGCAGAGGTTTCGGTGAGAGGCCAGGTGGGAAGGGGCTTTCTTGGTAGACTCCACATGGTCTGTGACTGAAATGCTTGCTTTTCCTCAGGGTTTTGTCATATACCTCCTTCTCTTTCCACATATATCCACAGAACACACTCCGTTTTGCTGTAGTAACAAATGAATCTAGATCTCACACCTGTATTTCTTGCTCTGCTGAACTGTTCACCGTGAGTTGTCTACAGCTGGGTTCCTCATAGTTTTTATTCTAAGACCAGCTTGACTGAGCAGCATCTCTCTCTGGAATGCTACTGATTGTTGTAACAGAGGGGGAAAAGAGGCCACCAGTAACCTTGAGCTGGCCTTGAAGCTTCTGCATAGAAGGGAGGGGACACATGTCATTCCATTCACTTTTCATTGGCCAACACAAGTCCAATGGATGAGCCTGACATCAACAGGGAGGCAAGATCTAATCTTTCTCAGGAAGGGACAGTGAATATTTGTAACAGTGGGACAGTTCACTAAGCAACTGTGCTTACCCCAGGACCATTTCACTACTCCCACCATCTCAGTCAGTGAGAAGTCTCAGATCTCCTCCTCTAGTTCAGGTCTCTGTACTGAAAAGATCCAACAGTTCTCCCTGGTCACTTCAAACGAAAGTCATCTCCTCCTCTGTGTTTTTGTTTTTCTTTGTGATTAATGGCCCAAGGTTCACCTGGTTAGCCAGATCAGACTCCTGAGATTTGTCTTTGATTTCCTTCATCACCCCATATCCAGCTATCAGTCAGAAAGTTCAGCACATATTTCTTGAATATGCCCCTTTCTTCTCATCTCTCCTGCCTCTAATAATCCAGGGCTGGTATTTATCATCTGGATTACTTTGGCAAACTCTTAAATAATCTCCATGCCCCCATCTTTTTCTTCTCAACTTTGTTCCACCAGCATCCAGGGATGGTCCTAACAATACGCCCTCTGTGGTCCCCTCTGCTTAAGTTCTCACCAGGCTTCTCCTTGTCCTGAGAACTGAACCAGAACTAAACCTCTTCATCTGCCTGCCCAGACTCCACTTAATGACTGCTCACACCACCCCACCCCCCCAGGCTGCTCCTGCCGCCCACTCTAACATCTCTGTCACTTCTAGAATGCTACAGGCTCTTTTGTTCCTTCTGCCTATGATGCTGTGTATCCTCAGCTGGCTGACTGTAACTCACATCTCAGATCTCTGCGTAGACAACACTCACCCCCAAACCCTCTCTCCTCTTTCTAAACTGGGAACGCTGTCCCCATTGGGTGCTCCATGGCACCGGCTGCCCTTGCTATGGCTCGGATCACCATTTAGAGCCAACCCAGGTGCCCACTGTTTTCATGCCTGCACTACCGTCTCTTTGGGGCAGTGACTAGTTCAGCATTATATCTCCAGCTCCTGGGAGAGCACCAGGGACATTCTAGGGACCAGTGTTTATGGAGTGATGATGAAGGTCCAATATGGTATCCAAGAGCGGACTTTGATCTGACCTCAAGAGCAAGGCCAGAGGGTCACAGATAGTGCCTGCCTTAACATGAAGGGGAATTGATTAAGAGTAGCTTAGGGCTAGAAGGAAACAGTGAAGCAAGACAGTCTGCTGAGAAAGACAGTGAGTGCATCTCACCAGGGAGGGATTTTTATCTGTCTTGTTCACTGATGCATCCCTATGCCTAGAACACATAGTAGGCAGCTAATAAATTATTTATTGAATGAATGAATGAATGAACAAATAGTAGGTCAGGATTCTTTGGCTCCAAGAACCAACCCTGATCCACCTAAGCAAAAGGAGTACATTGGAAGGATATAGGGTGGTTTGCAGAATCATCATCAAGTCTAGAGAACCAAGCCTGGCAAATAAACTGGGAGGCAGCCAGGCAGTTCTCACAGGGCCAAGACTGAGTCACAGGAGTACCTGCCAAAGGCACCACCCTGGCACTGCTGCCGGACACTGTTCGCTGCCCTGGCCATCAGTGGCCTCGCTGCCACCAGTCATCAGTGGCGGCGCCACTGCCTGCTTGTGAGTCAGCGCTCACGGACCCTGTGACCTGACCTGACCTCTGAGAGTCCCAGTCCCTGCTTGGCTGAACAGAATGCTCATTAGTTGCCTGAAAGCAGGAGAGAAGGAGTACTCATTTCCACCGACAGAGGGGGCCATGCTGCCTCCTGTTTTCAGAGGCCTCAATGAGGATTGATAACACAAGCTTGAAGTATTTAAGTATGGTAAATGCCTACTATAAAAATTGAACCCATCCAGGAAGGTGTAAAGTATAAAATACAGGTACACTCCCTATTTCCCAATCGCTATTCACCCCAAGAAACAGCCAGGTTATGGGTTGGTGGTAGGTGCTTGCCCATTTCCTCAAGAAACTTCTGGAATAAGAAGTGTTTCTTGAACTGCACAGGGCTGGACCTCCTAGCCTTCACAGAATTCTTGCAATCTATATACAAACCTTATGGTGATGTTTTCTACTTGGGAGTAAAGTGGTTGCCTGGAGTCCTGAGGCTGTGTGTGCTGGTGGCTCCTAACTGCCAGGAAGAGACCACCCGTCCAGTGAAAAGAAAGCAGACTGGCCCGAGGTGCTATTTGCTGTATGTGTGCTGTGTTGTATGTGACGGGCATTTCTTGCTTGAGATTGATCAGGAATGTTGTGGCATCTATCATTTTGATGGGTAAGCCAAATTTGGGTTTGGCCTTGGCCTTAATGGATTTTGGTGGCTAAGTGACCACCTCCTAGATAGAATGATGTGTTGGTGAGTTCCCTTCTCCACATAAAAATATTATCTGAAATAATATTTTCTGGGATTTTTGAGTAAAGTTCTAGAACTAACCTGTCATCAGCTGCCTGCCAGGGAATGGGTTCTGCGTGTGCAGCTGTGGATGTTCTTGGCTGAGTTTGCAGGTGGCTGACCTGCAGTGGCTGGGAAGCAGCGCTTGGGTGCTCCTCAGTGTTGGGTGGCACAAACATAAGATGCTTCTAGAGGAGGCAGTTTCACATAAGAACAGAGTTATTGCTCAAATAAGGGTTTTGAATTTTTACCAAATAGAACCAGTTGTTCTTATGTGTAAGAAATAGATGAAGAACCATATGTTACAGCAGTTCACTAAATAATACATTTAAGTGAGGTTGGATACCTGCATATCAGATTGTCACAAGGCTGACTCCATCCATCATCAAGATTGGCTCAAAAGTGAGGTGTCAGGCTAGTATCTAGTGTGACCTCTCAGGAGCTGGAAGCAAAAGCCAGCACGTTCCTGCAGCCTGCTCGGCTCAGCTGCCACATGCTTAGTGTAGTGTCAGTGAAAGATCCTGCGTGGGAATTTTTGAATGGGGCCAGGCACTTCCTCAATAAATAACCAGTCACAGCATTTCTTAACAGAACAGAGCAGATGGGATAAGATTACGGTATAACATCCAGGATTCCCCTACAAAGCCTTTATGTCTGAAATCTATACCACCCAAGCATGTAAACTGGAAGCAGGTTGGTTTTTATACTCTTAGAAATGGGATCAATAGTACATCTTTTTTGATAGAATTTCATAAACAGCTACAGGTTGATAATTTGAAAGCGCAGACTGATTCAGTTGTGCCTTGTCAGCTTTGATTCATTTGAAAACATTTTCAGTGTGAAAACAGAGAAGGGCCTTTATTAAAAACTATTATTTTCACCGACGTGATTCTGCAATCTGCATTTGGGGTAAAATTGGGGGTTCATAACCCACTTCAATCTAATGTATGAAATATGATATGTCAAGAGCTTTGTAATGTTGTGAACAACCAATAAAAAAAAAAAAGAAAAAAAAACTATTATTTTCCATGTGTAATGAATCTGACAGAAAAGCAGAATAGGTTGCTTATCCTAGAAACACTGGCTCTTTGAAAGAAGGTGCCAATTCTAGTGACAACATTTAAAAATAGGTGGAAGCACCTATTTTAATTGGAATTTAGTTTTTTATGGCCTTGGTGTCAGAAGGTCCTCAGGAGATCAGGTAGCGGTTGGAAAAAGTACAATCATGTGAATCTGTTAAAACCCTGCCCCTGCTTTGCCTGAGTAGGAAGCAAATAATTCGGTTGTTCCTCAGAGGCCACACCACGACAGGGGCACCCAAGGGTCAGGAAAAGAATGAGAGGTGTCAGCTGCAGGAAGAGGAAGTGGAGTTGTGGGGGCCGCAGGGAGAAGTGGGAGCTGAGGTGGGAGTGAAGTTGCACAGTGTGCATGCTAGTGGACCCTTCTGCCCACATGTGGAGAGCCATCTCCTCTACTGGGCTTTGCAAAAGTGTCCCTGTGGCCACAGAACAGATGGTAACAGATGCTTCCAGCTCCTGAGAGGTCACACTACTCCTTACTGTCTGTCCAAGAGAAAGGCTTGTACACTAGTGCTCCCGGCACTTTAGATGTTATAGCCTCAAATAGCAAACAGCCCAGAAGTCTGTCCACAGTGGGCAGAGACAGTGTTCCTCCACAAGAGAAACAAACTGGTGTGCAGAGCAGTAGGGGGAAATCTCAAGATCATTTTTGCTGAGTGAAATGGGGCAGAACTCCCCTCTCTCTCCATAAAAGATATGCTATATAATTCCACTTATATAAAACTCTGGAAAATGCAAACTAATCTTTGATAGAGGAAACAGGAGTGAATGGTGGCTTGGAGAGAGGGTAGAAGGAGAGATGGATTCCAAGAAATGTTGGGGGGGCAGATAATGGAAATATTTGGTAAACTGTGCTGGTTTTACAGGTATGTTTGTGTGTCAAACACATCAAGTAATATATTTAAATATGTAAGCTTTTTTAAAAAGAAAGTTTGAAAAATGAGAACAGGGACTGTTCTCAGTAAAGGTCAGTTAAGAATAAGTAGGCACTTTTATTATCTCTGTTTTACGGATGAAGGAACTGAAGCCCAGAAAGGTTAAATAACTTGCCCAAGCTCACACAGCCAGACAGTGGTGTGGCCAGCATGCTGTTGGCTGTAGGATTTGAACACTACAGGATAAAGAGTGTGAAGACAGCTAGAAGAACAGTCAGGCCCCAAATGATGGTGAGAGGCAGTGTGTCAGAAGAGTAGCCAGAGGGCAGTGGAGAACAGACACAGGAAAAGGATTTTCCATTGAAATTTTGTGGAAACTCATTTGTTAGGTACAAGAACTTGCTTATTCTCAATAATCTGTTAATTCACAGACTATCTAGTTCACCCACTTAAAGAATAAATTCTCCTGGAGGTGGTAGCACACACCTGTAATCCCAGTGGCTTGGGAGGTTGAGGCAGAAGGATTGTGAGTTCAAAGCCAGCCTCAGTGAGGACCTAAGCAACTTAGCGAGACCCTGTCTCAAAACATAAAATTAACTGAGGATGAGGCTCTATGGTTAAGCACCCTGAGCTCCATCCTTATGGTATCAAAATTTTAAAAAATACATTCAGTAGTTTGTAATATATTTACAGGGTTGTGCAACCATGACCACAATGTAATTTCATAACATTTTGGGCAGCCCCAAAAGCAACCCTATGCCCATCAGCTGTCAGTCCCCAAGCTTCCTCCTTTCTTCCCTCCCCGCCATAGCCCTAGACAGTCACTCATCTTCTTTCTATTGCCATGGGTTTGCCTCTTCTGGGCATTTCATGTGATGGAATCATTCCACATGTGGCCTTTGCACCTGGATCTTTCACTTAGTACGTGTTCAGGAGTCATCCACGCAGCAGCACGTATTAGTACTTCATTTCTTTTTGTGGCTGAATAATAAATATTCCATGGTATGTTTAGGCCACATTATGTTTATCTGATCATCAGTTGATAATCACTAGGTTCTTCCATTTGGGGGCTATTATGAATCATGTTGTCATTCTCAGATTTGTCTAAACAACCAATGGTTATCAGTTGATAAAAGAGGCAGGTATGAATCACAGGCATGAATTCCAGCCTAGTGGAAAACTATTTATTTGCAGGCCATCTGGTTATATTGGGATTAACAAAATGTGTGAAGTCTCTTTTGGAATACTTTCCTGTGTGGCAAAAAATTTATGCTTAGACCATGGATATCAATGATAGTGTTTCCTAATTAATAATATTTAAGGAAATTGCAAAATAATTAATAACATTTATTGAGTACCTCCTATGTGCTAGGCACTTCCTATAGGTTGATATGTATTTTCCAGAATAGATCTTATACTAATCTATGTGTGTCTTTCTTCTTCTTCTCCTCCTCCTCCTCCTCCTCCTTTTTCTTCTTCTTCTTCTTTTAGTTGTCAATGGATGTTTATTTTATTTATTTATATGTGGTGCTGAAAATTGAACCCAGTGCCTCACACATGCTAGGCAAGTGCTCTACCACTGAGCCACAGGGGCTGAGCCACAACCCCAGCCCCTGTTATTATTCTTATAGATGGGATTTCTGAGGCACATAGATGTTGGAGCGCATGCTCTGAGGTCTGGCTCCGGGCCCCTCAGCCCACCTCTGAGGTGTGTGCAGGCAGCCTCTCATCTTATCATCACAGCTCTCTGCTCTGCCTGGGCCATCTCAGGAGCCACAGGAGCTTGCTCAGAGAAGGATGGCTTGGCTGTGTGACAGATCCAATGACCCAGGGAAACTGAACCCAGAAAGGGGTGAATAAATGTTAGCTTTCCTCTTTCCTTGCTGATGTTCTACATCAGAGGTCAGCAAACTTTTGCTCTCAAAGGCTCAATGGCAAATAATTTCCAATCTGCAGGCCACCAGAGAGCAGCCACAGACAGTTCTCAAAGAATGTGCTTGGCTGTGTTCCAATAAAACTTTATTTACAGCTGGGCACAGTGGTGCGCCCCTGTAATCCCAGCAGCAGAGAAGGCTGAGATGGGAGGATCACAAGTTCAAAGCCAGCCCCAGCCTCTGCGAGGCACTAAGCAACTAAGTGAGACCCTGGCTCTAAATAAAATATGAAATAGGGCTGGGGATGGGGCTCAGTGGTCAAGTGCCCCTGAGTTCAATCCCTGGTACCCATCCCTTCTAAAAAAAATAACTTTATTTACAAAAAGAGGCAGCAGGTCAGATTTGGTGGTTGCAGTTTGTTGACCCCCTATTCTTCCAGTTCCTCTGCCAGTCCCCCAGAGAGTGGACTCCAGCTCCAGAGGCGCCTCACTCCGTGGCACAGCCTGGGCTGGCTTTCGTTTCTTCCTTGCATGTTTGTTTCCACGTCCTCACTCGTGCTCCCAGAGGCCTCCAGGAGACAGATTCCATATCCCCAATTCCTTTCCTGGGGGTCTGTTTTGGGGAAACCAAGATAACGTTATTCAGTGTGGTGCTGCAGCAGGATGAGGACGTGTGTGCCAGCTGCTGCTGTGCTCCTGATGACCCTGGACGGAGGGCTCCACCCCTTTGTGCCTCATTTTCTTCATCTGTGATATGAGCATCATCACAGAACCTACCATGGATCAGGAGGATTTTATGTGTTTATCTGAGTAAACAGTAGCCTGCCTGATAACAGTGTATTTAACTATTGTAAAATATAGACTGTGAATAGTTCATAATGTCTTTTCTTTTCTCTCTCTTTTTTCCATAGTGCTAGAAAGATTGAATCTAGGGCTGCATGCATGCTTAAGCAAGTGCTGTACCACTGAGCTACGTCCCTGTCCCTTTCTTTGAGATGGAGCCTTCCTAAATTGCTAAGGCTGGTCTCAAACTTATGATCTTCTTACCTCAGCCTCCTGAGTAGCTGGAATTATAGGCATCTGCCACCACACCTGGCTCTTGTGGTGTTTTTCATTTATTCATGGAAAAGTACCACAAGGCCCTCTTTGCAGGAAAACTTCAGATTGAGTTGATGGCTTAACATTTTTTTCAAGACTTTATTTTTTAAAAATATTTTTTAGTTTTAGATAGACACAATATCTTTATTTTTATTTGTTTATTATTATGTGGTGCTGGGGATTGAACCCAGGGTCTCATGCATGTGAAGTAAGCACTCTGTCACTGAGCTACAACCCAAGCCCTCAAGACTTTATTTTTATAGAGCAGTTGGTTCATAGCAAAGTTGGAAGGAAGTTAGAGACATCTCATAACACCATCCCCCACACAAGCCTCCAACCTTGTCAACGCCCAGATTCACAGCAGTGCATTTGCTACAATTCAGGAACCTACACGGACACATCATCACCATCCAAAGTCCTTAATTTCCTTGGGCTTCACTCTTGGTCTTACATATTCTGTGGATTTGGACAAACGCATAATGACACATAACCATCTTTTTTCATTATTTATCGTGACAGTATAAATGGATGGCTGACACTATGCATTTACCCTCAGTTTGGGTCTTGATGATTTGAAATCTGTTGTCTTTCGTGTTTATAATATATAAAGAATTCCTATCTCTTAGGGCTATCTACTGAACTACGTATGAATGACATAAAATGTCAGGAATGATCTTCAAAATGATCTCTGGGTGTGGACGTGGATGAAATAACATTGGTCCTAAAATGACATTTGTTGACATTGGATGATGAGACCTGGGAATTTGTTATAATATTCTGTCTACTTTCTCATGTTTTGAAAATTTCCGTAAATATAAGTGTTTTGTTTAAGATCACATAGTTATAGGAGGGAAGGAGATAATTGTCTACAACTAGAGGCTGAGGACTGCAGCACCTTCATTCTTTAACATATCAGGAATTCAGGCTTTTTTTTTTTATTCTTAAGCGTACCAGAGACCCCCTGAAGGATTTATGTCATATGATCAGCAGCCTGGGGAGGAACCTCGTGATACTTGGCTAGTGAAGGCAAGACCTGGTGACACTTGCAAATTTCAGAAGGAATATTGGACAAGGATGTTGAAAGCAAACATTGGAAAGAGGTCAGAGTATCTATTCAGGAAAATCCTTAGGATCTATAAAGTGGTTGTGGTACTTGTCCAGGAGAATAAAATAAAGAAATCACAACCTTAGCCTAGAACAATAAGTCATTAAGATTTTTAACTTTGGAGCTGGGCATGGTGACCTACCTTGCCTGCAATCCCAGCAGCTCACGAGGCTGAGGTAGGAAGATAGAGAGTTCAAGGCCAGCCTTAGCAATTTAGTGAGAACCTAAGCAACTCAGTAAGACCCTGTCTCTAAATAAAATATTAAAAAGGGCTTGGGGATGTTGCTCAGTGCTGAAGTGCCTCTCTGTTCAATCCCCAGTATCAAAAAAAAAAAAAAAAAGATTTTTAGCTTCTGTTTGGGCACAATGACTCATGCTTGCAATCGCAGCGCCTTGGGAGGCTGAGATAAGAGAAGTGCAAGTTTCAAGCCAGCCTCAGCAACTTAGTGAGAAGAAAAAAGTTTGGGGGATGTAGTGGCAAAGGTCAGTGGTAAAGCAACCTGGGTTCAATCTCCAGTACAAAAAAAAAAAAAGATTTTTTAGCTTTGAGGATATTGACATGGAGTTCAGTTGATAGTGAAAGAGTACTTTTCAAAACCTCCTGACTCATGAGTGTACAAATCTCTGCCCTAATCCCTAAAAGTCCTCAGACTATGGATAAACCTGGATTATAATTGCATCACCATTGGGGATTGTTGAAGTGGGGGAGAAGGTTGCACCTAGAAGGTAACAGGGAGGTACCCGTGTTCGCAAGGGCAAGATTGACAGAGCCACTCATCAATACTCTAGTGGCTTGCAGTTTTTACTAGTGGTCCAGAGACTCGTCTTTGCACTGTTCTTTCAGATTCGGTTGTAATCTTCACTGAGTCTAATTTGTATAGTATGTGACTTAAAATTCTGTTGACTTCAAGAGGGGGGCTGATATTCTTGTGCTAAGTCACTGGTGGAATTTGAATTGAAATCTCTATTTCAAGTCCTGGTTTTCCAGTTTCCCATGTGGCCTTGTCATTTACACAGATGACATGGCAGGTTTGAGTTGAGAAATGGTGATAATTTACAGTAGAAATCAAATCACATGAAATCACTGTGTTTGATTGATGAGGTACAATCATCATCATGTGCTGATTGATGATGTGCTCATGGACGTGCAGGGTCCTGTGATAGCTGCAGGTAGGGGTCACCCACGTGGGCATATTTTCTCCGTGTCTCTTCCATCCACTCTGGCATGTGGACATATTTTGCATTCAGATCCTCTAATTTGGTGGTTTTTCTGACAGGTTTGGACTAAAAGTCCACAAGCTCAATCCTGGAATACCCCAAGGGGGCATGAGGATCATGTAATAATTAGTGAAGTAGAATCAGGTAGGGATTTCTTGGGCAGATAAGAGAGGGATGGTGTTTTAAATCTGGAACTGATCATGAATAATTCTTTTGAGCTCAGTTTTATGCTGATACAAATGTTTTTGAAGTGCCAAGTGCAATTAAAGCATCATCAAGGATAGGCACCTGCATGTCATTCCTGGTGATAGAACACTGTTAGTTTTTAATTCCCACATTACTGAAATGGAACACAACCATTTATATCATGTAATACATAAAATCTACTAGGAATTCGGTAGTTTTGCTATTGTTTGAGGTCATTCAAAATCATTTTGCCCATTAAGCATGTCACTATAATTATTGAATAATGACTTGAAGGAAAGAATGTAGAAAAGATTCTTGGGAAAATACAAATACAAAGGACCAGTGAAAAAGAGACCAAGGTGGAGGGATGTGTAAAATAGTGATAAAATCTACAGAAACATAGCTCTTTCCAAGGAGGATTAAAACTAAACCAAGCCCAGGATACTGTTTGTATATATCAAAAAGTTCAAGCTGGTTGTGGTGGTGCATGCCAGTAGTCCTAGTGGTTTGGGAGGCTGAATTAGGAGGATTGCAAGTTTAAAGTCAACCCCAGCAACTTAGTGAGGCCCTAAGCAGCTTAGGGAGATCCAGTATCAAATAAAAAAATTGAAAAGGGACTAGGGATGTTGCTTAGTGGTTAAGCACCTCTAGGTTCAATCCCTGGTACTAACAAACAAACAAATAAATAAAGTTTGGATTGTTAGTGTATTTATAATTATAATTGTCTTGGTGTGTAGAAAGGGACAGTAGACAGTGAGGAAGTGGTTCATATCCTTGTTCTTCAATATGTGGTGCTTGGCCATATCACCAGCGAGCCTGTTATCTGTTATCAACGTGGATTCTCAAGCCCTACCTCAGACCTACTGAATCAGAATTTTCATTGTAGTGAGTTCTCTAAGTGATTCACAGGCACATTAAATCTAGTATAGGCAATAGAGGTATTCATGTATCTCATTTAAAAATCAGGGTCCAGAGGTCCCAGAGTGGCCATCGACATAAGTGACACAGTCTCTTACCTCATTCTACTCTGCCATCCTAGCTCCTTGACTTTTGGTTTTTCCATTTGTGATCTCAGAGTTTCAAGATGCTGCTGTGGTTCCTCACACAAGTGAGTTCCAGGCAGGAAGGATGGTGCAGAATTCTTCGGACCCCTTGGCCAGACGGGGGTCATGTGTTGACTTTTAGAGTACTCTTTGGGAAGGGGGATGGCGTGACTAATGGTATATTCATTCAGGTAAAACAATTGATTTTCTTCTGTGTGCCAGCTAATGAGCAGCCTGTGGGGCTAACGGATCAAGGAACTCTGTCCATTGTCTGAACAATATTAGGGTTCTGTAGTAAAGAGGAAATGGGGGGTGCATTAGTAGATAGGAATCAGTATCTGCCACAGGCAGGTTGAGGCCAGATTTGGAAGGATCTTGGAAGGCATGACAAGAATGGACGGACGTAGGGGCTGCGGTTGTGGCTGAGTGGCAGAGCACTTGCCTAGCATGTGTGAGGCACTGGGTTCCATCCTGAGCACTGCATAAAAATAAATAAATCAATAAATAAAAATGATATTAAAAAATGTGACCAGGTTGTTATTGGGGAATCCAGACAGCAACATCTCAGATTTGTGTTTCGAGAAGTAAACCCAGCCACATGGAGAATTGAAAGGAGACTTTTGAAGTGATCTGAGTGCACCATGATGAGTACTAACCTAGCACAGCCTCAGGTAGAGTGGAGGAAGGGGGACATTTGGAAGGCTGCTCAGAGGCAGAGATCTGGAGCTGCTGGCACTGTGTGCAGAGGATGAAGAGGGATGTCCCTGAGGCTTTTATTTTTTATTTTTTTGGGAAAATTACCTCAGATTACCAAGTTTTATTTTAGTCAGAATTTTAGCAATGGAGTCAATTGGTGGAATCCTAATGAGGCTAATTATGGGGGCAGAAAATGGCTCTGTGCAGAACCAAATGTCTGAGTTACCTAGGCTTTATTTATTTATTTATTTATTTATTTATTTATTTATTTATTTATTTTTATTGGTTGTTCAAAACATTACAAAGCTCTTGACATATCATATTTCATACATTAGATTCAAGTGGGTTATGAACTCCCATATTTACCCCAAATACAGATTGCAGAATCACATCCTTTACACATCCACATTTTTACATAATGCCATATTAGTGACTGTTGTATTCTGCTACCTTTCCTATCCTCTACTATCCCCCCTCCCCTCCCCTCCCATCTTCTCTCTCTACTGTAATTCATTTCTCTCCTTTTTTATTTTCCCATTCCCCTCACAACCTCTTATATGTAATTTTGTATAACAGTGGGGGTCTCCCTCCATTTCCATGCAATTTCCCTTTTCTCTCCCTTTCCCTCCCACCTCATGTCTCTGTTTAATGTTAATCTTTTCTTCCTGCTCTTCCTCCCTGCTCTGTTCTTAGTTGCTCTCATTATATCAAAGAAGATATTTGGTATTTGTTTTTTAGGGATTGGCTAGCTTCACTAAGCATAATCTGCTCTAGTGCCATCCATTTCCCTGCAAATTGCATGATTTTGTCATTTTTTAGTGCTGCATAATACTCCATGGTGTATAAATGCCACATTTTTTTATCCATTCATCTATTGAAGGGCATCTGGGTTGGTTCCACAGTCTAGCTATTGTGAATTGTGCTGCTATGAACATCAATGTGGCAGTATCCCTGTAGTACACTCTTTTAAGGTCTTCAGGGAATAGTCCAAGAAGGGCAATAGCAGGGTCAAATGGTGGTTCCATTCCCAGCTTTCCCAGGAATCTCCATACTGCTTTCCAAATTGGCCGCACCAATTTGCAGTCCCACCAGCAATGTACAAGAGTACCCTTTTCCCCACATCCTCGCCATCACTTGTTGTTGTTTGCCTTCATAATGGCTGCCAATCTTACTGGAGTGAGATGGTATCTTAGGGTGGTTTTGATTTGCATTTCTCTGACTGCTAGAGATGGTGAGCATTTTTTCATGTACTTGTTGATTGATTGTATGTCCTCCTCTGAGAAGTGTCTGTTCAGGTCCTTAGCCCATTTGTTGATTGGGTTATTTGTTATCTTATTGTCTAATTTTTTGAGTTCTTTGTATACTCTGGATATTAGGGCTGTATCTGAAGTGTGAGGAGTAAAAATTTGTTCCCAGGATGTAGGCTCCCTATTTACCTCTCTTATTGTTTCTCTTGCTGAGAAAAAACTTTTTAGTTTAAGTAAGTCCCATTTGTTGATTCTTGTTATTAACTCTTGTGCTATGGGTGTCCTATTAAGGAATTTGGAGCCCGACCCCACAATATGTAGATCAGAGCCAACTTTTTCTTCTATCAGATGCAGAGTCTCTGATTAACTTTTTCTTCTATCAGACGCAGAGTCTCTGATTTGATATCAAGCTCCTTGATCCACTTTGAGTTAACTTTTGTGCATGGCGAAAGAAAGGGATTCAGTTTCATTTTGTTGCATATGGATTTCCAGTTTTCCCAGCACCATTTGTTGAAGATGCTATCCTTCCTCCATTGCATGCTTTTAGCCCCTTTTCAAATATAAGATAGTTGTAACTTTGTGGATTAGTCTCCCTGAGGCTTTTATAGGATGACTCACTCAGCTCTCTGATAGCAGTGACTTTGAAAAAAAAAAAGCCTATGGGGCTAGGGATGTGGCTCTTGCCTGACATGCATGAGGCCCCAGCACCACAAATATAAACAAAATAACCATCTATGCATTTAGCATATGTATAGAATCTTGATATTTCCACTTAATGTGTCACAAACTGATTTCTATGTCAGTACATACAGAACTGTCTCCCACACTAGAGAAAATCTGGTTAAGTTGGCCAAGGTGGACTTAAACTTTCAGTCTTCCTGCCTTGGCCCCCAAATCACTGAGATTACAAGTGTGTACCACCAGGCTCAGCTTTATTCCTCTCTCTTTAACTCAGTTTTTATTTTTATTTATTTGAAAAAGTATGTAAAATAAAGCAAGTTAAAAGCCATTCATAATCTGATAAATTTGAGGAACTATAAAAAGTAAGGAAGGAACTTCCCCCTTCCTCTTCACAAGTTTGAGGGTAGCCTGAACAAGTTGGCAAGACCCTGTCTCTGAAAAAAATAAGTAAATAAAAAGGGCTGGGGATGTAGCTCAGTGGTATAGCATTTGCCTGGCTTGCTTTAGGCCCTGGATTCAATCCCCATTACAGGGTGGGGACAGTAAAGAATTCTCTCATGGCTGCCACTTAATGCATGCCACACGTGACATAAAAAAAAAAAAAAATATTATTATCTGGTTTGGAATTGTCTGGACCTCTGCCTCCCTAGCCTTGCATGAAGGGTCAAGCTGACTGTGTAAACATTCAGGATCCTTTGCTGGGTTGGGAGACTGTCACCAGCTAGCTGATAAATTTATAAAACTCATGCCCTCAGCAGTACAGGGTAGCAAGCACGTCCTTTTCTCTCCAAAAGAAGGAACTAGGTGAATACATGCCCTACATGATATTATACAATGCTTTTATCCTTTATAATCACTAATGTAATAAGTAATGTTACCCTTTTGGAGATGGAAATTGATCAGTAGATGAGAATATATAATGAGGGGAGAGAGTCAAGATTCCAACATAGACTTTCTGACTCCAAGCTCCAATTTCTTTTTACCCTATACCAATTTTTTTAAAGTTCAAAGTAGGTTGATGTTTTTCGCCATTATTACTTCTTGAAAATCAATTTGTGCATTTGATTTACGCTTCCTGACAAACTACATTTTCCCCCTCCCTTCCTTCCAAAGGAAACTTCTGTTCCTCCATTCATAAGGCATCTGATGATAGTTTTTCATGATATCCTATAGATGATATATTTTATTTTAAAATGCTAGATGACATTATAGCAGTCACTCATGGAAACCTATGGAAACATGACTCCAGAAGAAAAACTATATATGTGTGTGTGTGTGTGTGTGTGTGTGTGTGTGGTGTTGATGGTCCTTTATTTTTATTTATTTGTATGTGGTGATGAGAATCAAACCCAGCACCTCACGCATGCTAGGCAAGCACTCTACCACTGAGCCACAACCCTAGCCCCAATATAGGTATATATTTTTTTAAAACTCTGCATTTGTTGATGTCTACTTAGAGCAAAGAAACACAGGTGGCCCCTGTGTCTGGTTTCACTGCCAGTTTTTGCGTCCCCTTTTCTCGGATGCACTCATGCTGACCAAGTTTACTTTCGCTGAGTAGTGACAGGTTTTTCAGAATTGGAGTTGTCTAAGAAAAAAAAAAAAGCACACATCGTATTAAGTTTCTGTAAGAGCTGCAATGCAGATTCATCTAGAAAACTCATTCTGTGCATAGGCCATTTTTGTCTCAAACTAATAAACACCTGAGGCCTCAGCTTGGCAGTCAAGAATCTGGACCACCGCTGGTCTCAGGTGCTCCTTCATGCTCTGTCCTCTAACTCCAAGACTGTACTCTACTCTCCAATAAAATGACACAGCATTGAGGCTGAGAGTGTAGAGCGCTTGGTTAGCATGTGGGAGGCCCTGGGTTCCATCTCCACTACCACAAAAAAAAAACAAAACAAATGAACAGAACCCCCCCACAAATTAGAAAAGCAACACATCTCTTCCAGACCAAATGCTACCTCCTCCAGAGAACTTTCCTGGATTGGATTTGCTTTTATACTTCTACACTTCATCTATACTGAGTACTTCTATACCTCATGGGTCTTGGTCCCTTCCTTGGGACAACTAAACTATATCTTTTAATTAGTTCTCTCCAGTTACAGAGAACCTTTTTAAGGCTATTCCTGAAAACAAATATGTCAAAACACTTTGAGAGCTGGAGATGTAGTTCAGGGGTAGAGTGCTTGCCCAGCAGGCATGAGGCCCTGGGTTTGATGCCCATCATTGCAAAAGCAAAACAATAACAAAGAAACACTTTGGAAGAAGACAAGTAGCAATAGTTCCTGCTGATGGTGTAATGGGGTGGGATTGCACACAGGTGGCCTGCAAATTTGTATGCTTTTTGTTGTCTTTTTAATTTGCCTAGTATAGTGTTTGAAGAAAAACAATTGAATTGGAACACCTGCAGATTGGCAGGCGCATACCCCCCACCCCGCCAGTCTCTCCATTTTCTATTGCCTTTTCCTGCCAAGTTACATGTTTACATTCTCCTCCTGACTGCTGATGGCACTTGGGTTACAGTCGCCATGAAGTGATTAAATCAACCATAGATACACCAGGTCTAAGTCATGGCTTTGTCACTCACAAGCTAGCTGTCTTGGGTTAAATGTAAGAGTTCTAATAATACCTTTGGTCCATTGTATATAAGGTGGTAAAGTAGCCTTAAATACAAGTGTCTGTGTGTGTAATAATTATTATACATGTGTGTGCATATATACATATTATACGTGTGTGTGTGTGTGTGTGTGTGTGTGTGTGTGTGTGTATTTGTCCTGGGCATGTGCTCTAAAATACAGGTATATTTTTAATATGGTCATATATAAACAGGGTCAGTTTTGCATACAGACACAAACATGGCTATGGGTTAAAGATTTCCGGAGTGAGCTGTAGAAAAGTGTATTTGTCACTGATTTGAAAGGGCTCTCTGAAAAATTACCTTCAATTTCTATTTAGGCCTTAGAAACAGAAGTGACTTCTGCTGCTGTGAATCAAGAGGTTAAACTAGGTTGGAATAGGGTTGACAACATATACAGTCATTCCAACACTCCAGTATCCTGTGCCATGGCAGAGGCCTTTAGTAGTCATGTTTCCCAGACAGGGCCTCTTGGCTCTCCTTACCCCTGTGCTATGGTTCTCATATGGTGTGTCCCCACCAAAACTCAGCTAAATCAGCTTATGGCTTCATCCCCAATACAGCAGTGTCAGCAGGTGGGGCGGGCCTATTGGAAGGTGTCTGGGTCATGGGGTGGAGCCCTTATGAATGGAATAATGTCTTTCCCCAGGGAGTGAGTTCTCATTCTAGGGAACTGGATTCACATTGCAAGAACCAATTGTTATTTTTTTTTTCTCTTTCTTTTTTTTTATTGTTGGTCGTTCAAAACATTACATAGTTCTTAATATATCATATTTCACAGTTTGATTCAAGTGGGTTATGAACTCCCATTTTTACCCCGTATACCGATTGCTGTATCACATCAGTTACACTTCCATTGATTTACATATTGCCATTCTAGTGTCTGATGTATTCTGCTGTCTATCCTATTCTCTACTATCCCCCCTCCCCTCCCCTCCCCTCCCCTTTTCTCTCTCTATCCCCTCTACTGTAAATCATTTCTTCCACTTGTATTATTCTTCTCTTACCCCTCATTTCCTCTTATATGTAATTTTGTAAAACCCTGAGGATCACCTTCCATTTCCATGCGATTTCCCTTCTCACTCCCTTTCCCTCCCACCTCTCATCCCTGTTTAATGTTAATCTTCTTCTCAAGCTCTTCATCCCTACCCTGTCCTTGGTTACTCCCCTTATATCAAAGCAGTCATTTGGCATTTGTTTTTTAAGGATTGGCTAGCTTCACTTAGCATAATCTGCTCTAATGCCATCCATTTCCCTCCAAATTCTATGATTTTGTCATTTTTTTAATGCAGAGTAATACTCCATTGTGTATAAATGCCACATTTTTTTTATCCATTCATCTATTGAAGGGCATCTAGGTTGGAAGAACCAATTGTTATAAAGTGAGGCTGTCCCTTATGTTTTTTCTCTTCCACTCATTCTTCCTCTTTACCTTGAGTTAGAGTAGCATGAGTCCCTCCCTTACCAGATATGCCCAGTCTGGGACTTCCCAGCCTCTAGAACTAAGAATAAAGAAAGTTCTATTCTTTTTTTTTACTCTTTTATTTTTTTAAATTTTAATTTGTTACATATGACATCGGAGTGCATTACAATTCATATTACACATATAGAGCACAATTTTTCATATCTCTGGTTGTGCACAAAGTAGAGTCACATCCTTTGTGTCTTCATACATGTACTTAGGGTAATGATGACCATCACATTCCACCATCTTTCCTATCCCATTCCCCCTCCCTCCCCCTCGCTCCCCTTTTCCCCTTTGCCCTATCTAGAGTTCATTTAATCCTCCCACCCCCACCCCCGAAGCATATTATGAATCAGCATCCTGAAATCAGAGAAATCATTTGGCAATTTGGTTTTTTGGGGATTGGCTAATTTCACTTTGCATTATATTCTCCAGTTCCATCCATTTACCTGCAAATGCCATGATTGTATTCTCTTTTAATGCTGAATAATATTCCTGTGTGTGTGTGTGTGTGTGTGTGTGTGTGTGTGTGTGTATCTCATATTTTCTTTATCCATTCATCTACTGAAGGGCATCTAGATTGGTTCCACAGTTTAGCTATTGTGAATTGTGCTGCCATAAACATTGATGTGGCTGTGTCCCTATAGTATGCCATTTTTAAGTCCTTTGGGTATAGACCAAGGAGTGGAATAGCTGGGTAAAATGGTAGATCCATTCCCAGTAAGAAACTTCTGTTCTTTATAAACTACTCAGTCTCAGGGATCCTGTTATGGCAACAGAAAATGGACTAAGAAACACTGCATGATGGAGCTCCACTATTAACACGTCAGAGTTGACAAAAGAGATAAGCCAGGGTGAAACATGTTGCCATCCTGCAATTAGAGGAACTATGGGGACACTTTTAGAAAAAAAATGGAAGACTTGAATTTATTAAAGTTGAGTAAGAAGTGAAATCATGTATGCAAAAGTACATTATAAATCGGGCGTGGTGGTGCACACCTATAATCCCAGAGACTCAGGAGGCTGAGGCAGGAGCATCACCAACTTGGGCAACTTAGGGAGACTGTGTTTCAAAATAAAATTTAAAAAAAGGGTGGGGGATGGGACTCAGTGTGTAAGGTCCTGAGTTCAATCCCCAGTAGCCCCCCCAAAAAATGTACATTATAAATTATAAAATGCTATGAAGGCAGCTGCTATTTATTGTCTTGCTGCTGTGTACTTTAACTAAGAGGTCCTTCATCATTTCACAAAGCCTATACAATTCTATTTTATGGATGTGGAAATAGGGCTTAGATGCCAAGTGACTTTCCAAATCTCACAGCCAGTAGAAAGTTGTGCTGCTGAGATTCCTGGCTAGGCCTGTGCTCTCTGCATGGGGCTGTGCTGGCTCCCAAACCCTGTGCTAGGGATATAAGTTAGTTATTACAAAAATGGTTCCCACTATTATTAACAGTCTATTTAAATATAAATGGGTCTTGTTCCCCCCTTATTCTCCCTCAGCTGTCCCCTGCTTATACATTCCTTTACAATGAGACCCCCACCTTTTTCGGATATGTGAACATGATTTATTCCCTCAGAGAAAACAAGAGACAGGAAATAGTAAAGGATAAAGGGGAAAAAGCCAGGGTCAGGTCAAGAGCTTCCCACATCTTGCAGTCTCAGCCTAGAGTGAGCCAGATGGAAGCCAGGGGAGACAATCAAGAGAAGGTTGAGGGCTGGGGATGTGGCTCAAGCGGTAGCGCGCTCGCCTGGCATGCGTGCGGCCCGGGTTCAATCCTCAGCACCACATACCAACAAAGATGTTGTGTCCGCCGAGAACTAAAAAATAAATATTAAAAATTCTTTCTCTCTCTCTCTCTCTCTCTCTCTCTCTCTCACTCTCTTTAAAAAAAAAAAAGAGAGAGAGAAGGTTGAGAGTCAAGCTGCATGCTGCAGATACAGGGCATATCTTTGCAGTAAGAACACACAAGTCACACTCATTTTGGTTTTTGTTTTTTTTTTAAATTTTTTTAATATTTATTTTTTAGTTCTCGGCGGACATAACATCTTTGTTGGTATGTGGTGCTGAGGATTGAACCCGGGCTGCACGCACGCCAGGCGAATGCGCTACCGCTTGAGCCACATCCGCAGCCCCTCACACTCATTTTGGTCAAATAATATTCATGAATTCTGATTTTGCCTCTAATATCTTAAACTTAAATTTGACGTTTATGTCCATGCCTCAAATTCTGTTCAAACCTTTGACAGAGACACAGGTGTCTGGTGTCAGTTTGGGTCCCTTGTGGGGTTGAGGGGCTATGTGGCTATGTGAATCCTAAGGCTCAGTGAGTTTTCTAGATCACAAACTGGTCTTCATCATGCATGTTAGTGGTTTCACTGCTGCTACTGCAGGTGGGTGTGGTTTGTTCTCTCGACTTGTTGCTTCACAAAACACAATCTGGGTGTGACTGTTTATGGACCAGCAGAGGCAATGAGCAGAAAGGTTCCAGATTCCCTCTGAATCACAGGATGCTCAGAACTGACCTCCAGAAAAGACACACATCCCACCCCTAATCTGCCTACTGCTCCATATAGGAGAGAAAATTTTGTGACTGTCTCTCCCCCTAATTTTTTTTCTTTTTGCTTCCATGGTATTTAAAAATCAAAGAAGATTTCTTAAATATAAAAGCTTAAGATAAACACCAAAATATCTTTTAAAAGTTACTTGCTTTATTGCCTGTGTTTTCCACTAACTAGACCCAAAGCCCCTCAAGGGCAGAGACCATGTCTGTTTTGTTCACCATGAGCTTCAAGTCCCCTTTTCTAGCGTTCCCACTATTCTGCAGTTGGCTTCTATATGTAAGGAATCTTTATCTTGGGTCAGTGGCTCACACAGCTGGAGGCAGAGTGCCTATTAGATGTGGGCATATGAAAAAGTGGGCAACCAGGGAAAGGTAGATTTAAGTAAGAAAATAGCATTCCATGTCCATTTGAATTGCAAAACTTCAGAGTTTGAGAACATCCCTGTTGGTGAGGGAACAGGAATGCAGTCACCGCCAGTGGGAATATGAATTGATAAGGTCATGGGGAGTCAAGTCAAAGATGTGAATATCCTTAACTCAGAGTCATGGACTGCATGTTTGTGTCCCTTCGATCTAAATGTTGAAACAATAATCCCTAATGGATTGGTATTATTGGCCTTCTGGAGGTAACTAGATCATGAGAGTGGAGTCCTCTTGCTGGGATTAGTGCCTTTATAAGAACAAACACAGGAGAGCTTGTTTCTTCTCCCCCTTCCTATTCTCTCTACCACACAAGGATACAAAAAGGCAGCTGTGTGCAAACCAGGAAGCAGATCTTAGTGGACACTGGGTCTCCTGGCACCTTGATCTTGGACTTCCTGGTCTCTAGAGCTGTGAGAAATGTTTGTTGTTTAAGCCTCTAGTCTATGGAAATTTGATAAAACAGCCCAGACTAAGACACCCAGCAAATGGACACGTGAACAAGGAGACAACTATAAGGGTGGTGTTATGGCCTCCGCTAAAAATATAAATGTTCTTAGCTGGGTGTGGTGGTGCATGCCTGTAATCTTAGTGGCTTGGGAGGTTGAGGCAGGAGGATGATGAATTCAAAGCCAGCCTCAGCAACTTAGCGCGGCTCTAAGCAACTTAGCAAGACCCTGTCTCTAAATAAAATACAGAAAAGGGCTGGGGGTGTGACTCAGTGGTTGAATGCCCTTGGGTTCAATCCCCAGTATAAAACACACACACACACACACACACACACACACACACACACACATGTATATGTATATGTATTTGGACCCAGCAATGTGTATCTGTCATATGTTATTTAATTTGGCAGGAAATACGTTATAATTTAAAAAAAACTTAGAAAACAAGTATGCTGTAATGAAAAGTCCAGCATCAGATTCTGGTCCTTTATAGTTAGGAATAATTTGTCTCCTCTTTCATCTCAAGTGGTTAATTTCTACTTGGCATTTGGGTGCTTGTACATGTGCTTAGGCCATCTTGTAGGGTTGCTGATGATGGGACAGGGGCCTTCTGGGTGTGCTTTCATAGCACTCCTTCTCCTCCTTCCTGCAATTATCACCCGTTGTGCCATTTCCTGTTGACTTGCTGTATGAGCTCCTTAGATCATAAGTTGATCCTTTAGGGGCAGGTGGCATGTGTACTGTTGCATGAGTGTGCAGTGATGTGCAGTGATCTTTAGTAAGTGACTGATGAATAATTAAAGTAGAAACTTCAGGGGCTTAAGCTCAGCACTATGCACACAGTGCCAGGGTTGGCTATGTGAAGTCCCCACATGGTGAATGGGACCATTAAGCAGCAATCACTGACTCGGGCGGTGTGCCTCTTTCTTGGATTCTGCCAGCCTTCAGCCCTGGTCTCACAGCTAGAGAGGAGAGGGGTGATATGCTTTGTGTAAGGTGATTTAAATCTTGTCCTAGATCCATCAAAATATCTAACTGAAGAATCAGGTTCCCGTTAGGTTTGGGCAGGGGCCAAACCACATACAAACCAAATTTCCTGGTCACTGGGAGATCAGGGTCCCCCAGCCTATCCCAGGCCAGCTTTTCACAGGGAAAACTACTTCTCCTGCCTTCCTCAAGCCCAGAAGCTCAGTCCTTATCTTGTGCTGGGTTCAGGTCATCGGGCTTACAGCCTCCCTGGGCAGCTTGAGGCAGGCCTCATTTCCTTCTTACCAGCTTCTGGCCTGCCTTTCCCCCTGGGAAGGGGCCTGCTGCCTCAAACCCAAAGTGGACTCACTTCTTTTCCCTCTTCCTCCCCCCTTCTTTCATCTCTCGTTTATTCATTTGAATCTGTTGTCATTTTGAGCCCACCTCCATTTATTAAGTCTGGCTAGTATTGGCTCAGCCCTCCAGGCTCATGTGAGAGGCCAAACTCCTTCCCTGAAGAAGCTGCTCTGGTTGGAAGCTTCCAGAGCCTGGTGAATGATTTGAGAACCTCTCTTGGCCATGTCAGATTCCCATAAATCTTGGAGCACAAAACCCTACAGCCCTCCATGCAGATCCTATAGCAGTTAGGATGTAGCACATGGAACCGCTGCAAGGTGCACGGTGAGCTTTGGCTCTACCAAAGCTCTACGCAGGCGTGACCTTGAGTGAATTATCTTACCTTTCTGAATCCAGAAATCAAAACAGAATAAATAATACCTTACAGCAGCATTTTGAGATAATAATCAGGACAATAAGTTAAAGTGGTTAAGTTGGCAATGCCCTGTGTCTGAATCCTGCTTGGGCCCTTTCCCAGATGAATGCTGAGTTTCCCCATCTGAATAAGTCATCACACTCCCTACTTCCTGCTTTTAGATGTTAGAACAATGCCTGGGGCACAGTGGATGCCATCCAGGGGTTTTCTGGGTTTAGTGGTGTCTGGCAGATAGAAAGCACTCAGTGCTCATTATGTTCTATTACTATAATCATTTCTCTAACCTCCTAGGATTGTGCAGATTAATGACCATATAAACATGGTCAAGTGCTCAATGGACATTGCTTTCTTCTTGACTGTGACCTTGGAGATGGCATTCATTCTTACAGAGCTTTGGTGTCTTCCCACAATATGACCTTGAGATCAATGAACAAGCATATTTAATTCCACCTTGACCCTGAGCTAATGCTGCCAGACCCACGCCCATCATGGGCATTTTTTTTTTAAATGGACACAATATCTTTATTCTTATTTATTTTTATGTGGTGCTGAGAATCTAGTCCAGTGCCTCACATGTGCCAGGCAAGTGCACTACCATTGAGCCACAATCCCAGCCCCCCATCATGGGCATTTAATTTAGCATATATATCTCAGCATTCAGAAGGAAGCTTGGAGGGAACCTCAGAGATTATAACTCTAAGCTCCACAATTTTTGGCAGTATAGGAGATTGAACCCAGTGGCATGCTATCTTGAAACTATACATCCCCGCTCCCGCCCCCACTTTTTTTGGGGGAGGGGAAGGAAGGGGAATCAGGGATTGAACTCAGGGGCACTCAACCCCTGGGCCACATCCCCAGCCCTATTTTGTATTTTATTTAGAGACATGGTCTCACTGAGTTACTTAGTACCTCACTTTTGTTGAGGCTGGCTTTGAATTCTCTCCACTTTTTATTTTGAGACTGATGCTGACCTAAAACTTGTGATCCTCTGGCCTTTGTCTTCCAAGTTCCTGGGATTGCAGTTGTACACCACCACGATGGGCAAATCTTCACAATTTACAAGGTGGAATCAGGACCAGAAATGCTACATGAATTACCTGAGGTCACACAGCTGATCACCAGTAGATAGAAGCTCACACCTGGATACCTGGTCCCATGTTCCTTCAGTGCTGCCTCATAGAGAGAAAGCCTCCCAAATCCAAGTGCAATTCAGACACTTTAGATAACTCCTGGCCTTCATCTGGTAGTTGGATTTATCCTCACTTCACCCAGAGCATAACCCCCATCATGTTTGAAAAATTCCAGGTGAGAAGAGTAGTGGCTCAGATCTCCCCATATAAAAGCGTTTTTTTGAAACTAGATGAGATTCCAACACAGATGAAAAAGGGGCCATTTTCTTTTTGGATCTTCTCTATCATTACTTCTGTCAAAGCTGGTTGTGATCAGTTACGTCCCTTTCTAGCTGTGTGTAGGAACTAGGATGCACATACAGTTTGTTTTACAGTGGATGCATTCCTTTGCTAATCGTTGAACTCAAGACTCTTTACCTAAAAGTTTTTCAGAGGGGCATTTACTGAGGAATGTGGCATTTGTGTCTTAATTTCTGGAAAATTTGATCATTTAATACATCTGAAAATTATGCTGAGAATAAGCAGATTGTTGGTAAAATACAAGTGTGCATGGCTTGGTGCACTTTATTAGAATCTTCGGTTTCAGCAAGGAAACAAATATAAATTGTTCTGTGCACCTGTGCAGAGCGTGGTGGCTCTGTCCAAAATACATAAGAGTCACCATTCTTCCTAGGTGCTGGCTGGGTAGTTCTGATCTTACATACTATTACAGAAAAATTTAGACTTTGAAGAGTGGGGACTTATACAAAGAGCTTTGATTGTGTTTAAAACTGGGCAATTTTAAAGGAATTTGACTTAGATAAACAGTAGAAGTTTTAGAAGCAAGAAATCATTGTAATCAAAGGTAAGTGGGGGGGTGGGCTGGGGTTGTGGCTCATGGTAGAGCACTTGCCTAGCATGTGTGAGGCCCTGGGTTCGATCCTCAGCACCACATAAAAATAAATAAATAAAAATAAAGGTAGTGTGCCCAATTACAACAAAAAATAAATATTAAAAAAATTAAATAAGGGCTGGGGATGTGGCTCAAGCGGTAGCGCGCTTGCCTGGCATGCGTGCGGCCCGGGTTCGATCCTCAGCACCACATACCAACAAAGATGTTGTGTCCGCCGAGAACTAAAAAATAAATATTAAAAATTCTCTCTCTCTCTCTCTCTCTCTCTCTCTCTCCTCTCTCACTCTCTCTTTAAAAAAAAATTAAATAAAATAAAGGTCCATTTACAACTAAAATAAATATGTATTTTTTAAGAAGGTAAATGCAACCATCTTATAAAATATGTAGGAAATTATGATTTACCATGGAAGCAGAGGAAAAGAGGAAGTCTGGATCAGATTTTTATTCATTAATAGATTTGATTAAGAAATAGAAATTGATCCTTATCAGTCTCATCTTTTAAGGAGGAAAATAACTTTTAGTTTAGAAAAGAAGTTATATTTTGGGGGGGATGAGATCAGTCCTTTGTAATTGGACATTTTTAATGTTTTCATTATAAATTTCAGTAAAATGTCTGAGTTTAAAGCTGAGTGCCTATGTTTAGTTATAACACAGGGTGTGGATGTCAAAATCTTGACTCTAAATTTTTACTGTTTTCTTTTATGAGCTCATTACTGCTGGATTTTTCCATGAATTTGAAACATCTGTACAGTGCTTTGGAAAGATTATTTGTTTAAACTTTATAGACTGAGCTAAAAATAGATAATGCTGTTTCTATTTTGGGACTGCCTTATAAGCTACAAAGTGAACACACTTACTATACATATTAAACAAAACATTGAGAACAGATGTTTAAATCACAAAATATAATAATATGGCTGGTTTTGAAATGCCACAAGCATTTTAATGAATAGATTATTGTTTTAATTGAAGGGATAAATTTGTGTCATGAAGTATGTTTCCATTTCAGCAAGACTTTTTTTGTGTGCATGGAGAAACAAGGCATCTCAAAACTGGTGTGAATTTTATTCTCCAGGTGTTTGTGACTGTTTTGTCCTCTCTGGAGTGACAAATTCAAATGGCTCCCCTTCATTCTGCTGTCTCCCTAGTATTTCTTGTCGGGCTGCAGCCAGCTTTTAATTTTGCAAGACTTTTGGATAATTTAGGGATGGTGTCTGGAGCCACTTAAAATGTTCTTATTAAATTTGCTTGCTATTGTTCTGGCTAACAAGAAGCTACAATTTAACACACAAATCAAAATATAAAATTAGAGACCTTAATGTAAATGGGGACATGCCTATATCAAAGTATAGGTTCAGCATCCCTAATTTAAAAATCCCAAATCTGAACTGCTTTGAAAAGTTGACAACCTTTTAAGTACCAGCATGACTCCACAGGTGGAAAATTCCACACCTGACCCACGTGAGGAGACACAGTCAAATGCAGGTATTCTAAAAATATTTCGTAAGGTTGCCTTTAGGCTATGTATATAAGGTACCTATGAAACATAGGAATTTCGTGTTCAGACTTGGGTTCCATCCCTGAAATATCTCATTAAATCTGAAACCCAAAACTCTTCTGGTTTCAAACATTTTGGATAAAGAATACTCAAACTGTGCAGTGTTCTTTAGGTAATCCCCTGAACTTACGCCCTAACCCCAAATAAATCCTCACCAAATTTGTCCCTCCACTTTCCCCGCCCCTACTCTTTCTCTCTCCTTTATTCAACAATTTATTGAGCAATGTCTGCTCACATAAAAATAAATAAAAAGGTATTGTGATTTTTGCTCAGAAGCTGATTTTGAAGGACTCAGTCTGGCTTCCTGGAAGACTCCATTTTGACTGTGGCATAACTTAAAAAGTGAGTTTGGGTGTGTCCTTGAGAGAAAGCCAGTGGTGTGGACAGGAAGGGCTAAGGAATGGGACAGGAGAAAATGGGGGTCATAGTGTGAGGAAGCAGAGTCCATGGCCTTGGGAAGAATTTCTGAGCTGCCAAAGTCAGGGAGGCTAGTGACGCTTGTGCACACCAGGTCTCTGCTCAGCTTGAATGGTAGGAATTTACCAGAGAAACTTGGATGATTCACAGTTTGGCTTATGGAGTGAAAGTAGCAAACAGAACAGTCTTGTTGCTAGACATAGCAACTCATAAAAAGGGAGAGGAAAATATCCAGAGATGTCCCGGAGGCCTCCCCATCCTGGAGTTAGTTCTGGCTAACACACAATCTCCTCTTTGATCTTGTTTCTCTTGTCATATTTTGAATGTTTGTAAAACCGGCTCTGAACTTGAGGCCTCTAGTTCTGTTCTGGCTTCTACATTTAAAACTTATCATACCCATCATTGCTCCAATAGCAACCAATGCTACCACCACCTCCACGGTCACTAAAGCTAATGTTTGCTGAGTACCTAGTAAGTACCAGCATTTAGGTTCAATGTTCTAAGTGCATCAACTCATTTAATCCTAAACCCAGCTCTGTTAGGTGTAGATTCTATTATGATAAAGATTCAGGGAATTAACACACCCCAAATTGTTCAGCTATTATCCCCCTAGAGGGATTTTTGAAATTGAGATATGAATCACATAACATAAAATTTTGGTTTTTAGTGTGTTCACAAAGTTGTACAACCAGCACCTATCTTAATCCCCCAAAACATTTTCATTACAGCAAAAAGAAACCTAGTATCCAGTTGCAGTCTCTCTTCATTTTCTTCCCACTCCAGTCCTAGGCATCCACTAATCTGCTTTCTGTCTCTATAGATCTGCCTATACTACACATTTTATATAAAGGAAAGTTGCAATATGTAGTCTTTTGTGGACTAGTTTATTTCAAGTAACATAATGTATTCTATGTTCATCTGTGTTGAGGCATGTATCAGTACTTCATTTATTTTCACAGTTAAATAATATTCCATTGTATGCATCTACTACATATTGTTTATCCATTCATCATTTGAAAGACTTTGGGTTGTTTCCACTTCATGGTTGTTATTGATCATATTTCTGTAAACATTCATGGGCAAGTTTTTTTGTTTTTGTCTTAATTTCTTTAGTACTAGATTTTGAACCCAGGTACACTTTACCACTGAGCTACATCCCCAGACCTTTTTTAATTTTTTTTTTTTAATTTTAAGACAGGGTTTTGCTAGGTAGCTTAGGGTCTTGCTAAGTTCACTAAGTTGCTAAGGCTAGCCTCAAACTTTCCATCCTCCTGTTTCAACCTCCCAAATTGCTGAGATTATGGGTGTGCAACACTGTGCCTGGCTCATAGACAAGTTTTACATGCATGTTTTTAGTTCACACAGAGGGATTTTCAGTCTTGGGTTTTCTATACTTGATATTATCTTTAGCAAAACAAAACCAAAAAACAGAAAACAAAATCTTTTTTTCTGGAAACAAACTTTTATGCTTGGAAGCAATGACTATACACTACCCAACTACATATATACCAGAAATTGAACTCATAGATACTTTACCACTGAGCAACATCTTCAGTACTTTTTGTTTGTTTGTTTGTTTTTGATACCAGGGATTAAACTCAGGAACATTTAACCAATGAGTCACATCCCCAGCCCTGTTTTGTATTTTATTTAGACACAGGGTCTCATTGAGTTGCTTAGTGCCTTGCTTTTGCTGAAGCTGATTTTGAACTTGTGATCCTCCTGCCTCAGCCTCCCAAGCTACTGGAATTAGAGGTGTGTGCCTTCACTCCCAGCTCTGTAGCCCTTTTAAAATTTTATTCAGATAAATGGTCTCGCTGAGTTGCTTAGGGTCCTGCTCAGTTGCTGAGGCTGGCTTTGAACTCGTGATTCTTCTACCTCAGCTTCCTGAGCTGCTGTGATTACAGGAGTATACCATCCCGAAGGCGAGGGCAGGATTTAGGTCCATCTGCCTCACCTCTACTATTATTCTCTACAGGGACTAGGTGGCTTTCACAATAGGTGCTAATTAATATTCATATTTGTGAACTGAGTAAATTCCTGATGAATTGCCAAGTGGTTCTGATTCACTTGAAACTCAGTTGAATTTCCTTGTCGAGTTATATTACAATGGGTCTATTTTTAACCAGGGGAGGAAGGGGTTTGCCCCGTGAGGTCATGCGTTTGTAAGGTCTCCCACCTTCCTGTTCTTCATATTTGAGTTGGTGGAGGGCAGCCTATCTGCCATCGCCTTAGTTCGCAGATCATTTTGCTGTCCTTGCTTCTAGTTCCTCCTCAAAAGAGGAACTTGGGCAGAAGAGCTGGGCAGGAGCATCTGGATTTATTTGGAGGGTATGGTAAGACTTAGTATGAAGCAGCTCTTCCAGTCCTGCCCCTACGCACTGCCACACCTTTTAAAGTCTGCCCTTAATGTCTTAGGAAAACTGAGGAGGTGGGATGGTCAAGCATCCTTTTAGAGTCATTTAGAAAGCAGCAGCCTTGGCTTTTCTGTAGGGATGCTGTTGTGTTTAGAGATCTGCAGTTCCATTTGAATAGCCTGTTGCTCTCCACAGGGGAACCACACACACATACATATTTAAATAAAGAATCTAAAACTATGGAAGTGATTCCTCATAGACTGATAATCAGAATACTTTATTAGAATATATATGATTATATATATATATATATATATATATATATATATATATATATATTCATATGATATGTTATATATCATATATCTGATCCAAACTTTAAGGAGACCCAGAGGTCAATACCAATAATGACTTCTCGGGCTGAATTTAATTGATTGACACATTTTGCTTGGCTGGGCAGAGTGTATTAATAATTGAACATACATTCTCCAAGGTGTCACTGTTCTTTCAATCTTTATGGCCTCATACCTGGTCCTCTCTCACACATTTAAGTAACTTTCCTGTCCTCTGAGGTCTCAGAATTTGACCTTACCCCAAAGCAACCAGATCATCTGCTTCACCTCTCCCCTAACCAGCTCCTGCATTACAGGTGACAACTAAATTGTCACGGCTGGGAGCCATCAGTATCTTTGAGCAATGATTATTCTGTTTGTAGAAATTCCCAATTCTGGCTGCACTGCCTAAAAATCCCCTGGGAGCTGTTAAAAATGACTGTTGCCTGGTAAATATGTAGTCCTTTCATGGGAGAATACACAGTTTCTGGAAGGAAGGATACATTTTTCAGATGGTAGGAAGAGTGCTTTTTAAGGAATTGTTTTATTTAGGTGTCATATCACTTAGATTATCTGATGCAATCAGTTTCTCTTTAATGAAATTCCAGATTATAACAGAATTTCTTTGTGCAATGTGACAAGCTACATTTTAGCAGTAAATTAAAATAGGACCTTGAGCTGGGCACAGTGGCACACGCCTGTAATCCCAGCAGCTCAGGAGGCTGAGGCAGGAGGATCACAAGTTCAAAGCCAGCCTCAGCAATGGCCATGCGCTAAGTAACTCAATGAGACCCTGCCACTAAATAAAATACAAAATAGGGCCTGGGATGTGGCTTATTACTTGAGTGCCCCTGAGTTCAATTCCCAGTACCTGCCCCCAGGGTGTTAAAGCTGCATAAATTATTGTCAAGACCCCTACCTTCCCATGAAAGGAGTGATTCTACCCACTTCTGGATTGAGACAGGAGACCTGGATCTGAGGAAGACCTGTATGAACCTAAAAGATACATACGTAAACTTCAAACAAGTTCAAGCCATGTTGAGTCTCTACTCTGAAGGGGTACTGCAGTCATTTCTGGATCCAATTTTTTTGTTTTTTGCAGTACTGGGGCTCGTGCATGCTAGGCAAATCTGCCACTGAGCTACCTGCCCAGTCCTGGTTCTGGAATGAAACAATGCGGCCTTCATGTCTCTATTTCACGGTATGTGTGCAGGTGAAACACACCTGTTGTACTGTTACATTCAGGATTTGGTCAGATTTTAATTTTTTTTAAAGTAATATAGTTTTTCATTCTCCTAAATTTAGTTTAATCTCTCTTTTGTGGCTTTCCTCCCTATTGTGGCAGAAAACTTACCTCAGTCAATTCCAGGTACTTCAAACTTCTTTAGCTAATTCTGGGGCCTTTTAATCTCTCCCCTGGGCTCTCTAGGGTCTGGGCATTTTTGGAGAGCTCAGTTTAGGGGCTGGTGTAATGGGTATGATGATGCTAGTCACGGGTTCAACTTGTGCAGTCTGGTCCTTGCTGCCCCGTCCACTCACGTCCAGACTTTCCAGGTCTCTCTCTAGCTGAGCTGGTTCACACCATCCCAAGGGGGTGTTGGTCAATAATTTATTATCATTTTTTTTAAAGACCAATGTCAGTGAATCTCACATATTAGTGAAAAAGTAAACTGCCTCCACCACCTTTTTGGAACTGGGGATTGAACTCAGGGGCACTCAACCACTAGCCACATCCTCAGCCCTATTTTGTATTTTATTTAGAGACAGGGTCCCACCGAGTTGCTAAGCACCTCTCCATTGCTGAAGCTGTCTTTGAACTCACAATCCTCCTGTTTCAGCCTCCTCAGCTCTGGAATTACAGGCGTGTGCCACTGCGCCTGGCTAAACTGCCTTTCTTTTTTCTGCTTTCACACCACAATCAACACAGGAAACTCAGGTGGCCTCAGAAGGTGTGAGGCCTTCTCCCCACTAGCAAGTAAGCAGTCATTTCTGCAGCAATGGACCCCAGCTGGGTGTCCTTTATTCCAATTCAGTTCTTACATTATCCACCTGAAGAAAAACATCAGGTCCTAGTGGTTGGGGGCTTTATCCCCAAGGCTGCCCCCTCTGCCGCATTAGATGCCCATTTTGAAGTCCCAGGTTATTTTTCCCTGTGCTTCTGACTTATCTGCTATAACTCAGGGTTCCCACAACCTCCTCCTCAGGTTTGATTAATTTGCTTTAGTGGCTGGCAGAACTCTGGGAAACACATTTACTGGTTTATTATGAGGGATATCACAAAGGATACAAATGGAGGGATGCACAGGGTGAGATGTGGAAGAAGGGGAATGGAGTTCCCATGCCCAGCGAGTGCTGGGCGTGCCACCTTCAGAAACCTCCATATGTTCTGCTGTCCAAAAGCTCCCTGGATGCTGTCCTTTGGGTTTTTATGGAGGCTGCATTGCATAGGCATGATTGCTAATAGATTTGGGGCCAGGGAAGTGGGGAACCCACAAGGCCTGTGTGTTTCAGCATTTTTCTTCGCCTTTCTGTGCCCCATTCTTTCCTCCAGGGCATGGGAGCAGGCCCCTCTGGAATGAGGAGGACCTTATGACCTGCTATTGGGCAAAGGTAGGCCATTAAGATAATGAATGGCCAACTCCAAGACAGGTGGGGGAATATTAGCATTTTCATGACTATAACCTGCTTTGCGGAAAACAAATTCTAGTTTCTTTTTCTTTTTGTGTGTGGTACTGGGGACTGAATCAAGGCCTCACACATGCTAGGCAAGACTGTATCACCTAAACACATATTCAACCCCTACATCCCCCCCTTCTTTTTTTGGTACTAGAGATTGAACACAGGGGGGTTGTACTGAGCCATAACCCTGGCCACCTTTTTTTTTGGGGGGGGGCGGTACTGGGGATTGAACTCAGAGGCACTCAACCACTGAGCCACGTCCCAGACCTATTTTGTGTTTTAGTTAGAGACAGGCTCTCACTGAGAGTTGCTTAGCACCTCACTTTTGCTGAGGCTGGCTTTGAACTCACAGTCCTGCCTCAGCCTCCTGAGCTGCTGGGATTACAGGTGTGCACCATTGTGCCCAGCGTGCAGCCCTTTTTAGTTTTTATTTTGAGGCAGGGTCTTACTAAGTTGTTTAGGGCCTCACTCAGTTGCCAAGTCTGGCCTTAAACTTGTAATTCTCCTGCCTCAACCTCCTGAGTTGCTGGGATTACAGGAAATTCTAGTTCTATGGTCTGCTTTGGGGAGGGAGTGATGGACAAAAACCAAAAAAAGTGTATCATAATGTCATAGCAGGAATCTTGGAAAGTTGAAAATTCCTGAATCAAAAGGTCTGGATTAGGGCAGGGCCTGAGATTCAGGTTTCCATCAAATTGCCTGTTGATTTGGAGGCCATGGGCCACACCTTAAGTAGTAAGGTGCTAGAGACCAGAAGGGTTCTTACTTTAATGACACTCTTAGCCTTCATGTCTTCTATTTGCTTGAGAAAGTGATGTGGTAACAGGAGATCTGGCTAAATGATTACAAATACTCCCCTTCTCCACCTCTTAGTGATCTTTAGGGGAGCTTTAAGCATCAGTGCTTAAAAGAATCAAGGGACTGCCCTTCCTTAAGATGCTCCTAAGGCCTCTTTCAGTTACTCAGAGCCTTTATGGGGATATCACTTTTGATTTTCCCCATGCCTTTATGGTTTGTCTTGTTCCTATGCCTACCAGGAAGAAGGGGAAGATGAGGACTCATACCCCCAGGATCCTCTCCTTTTGATATTCATGCCCTCGGGTAACCTCCCCATGTGGAACAGACTCTGAAGGAACAGAACACAGCAGAAGTGCTGGGATGTCACTTCTGAGATTAATTTATAAAACGACTGACTTCTTTTTTTGGACATGTTTTCTCTCTTGAGCACTTGTGCTGAGGGAATGTAAGCTAAATAGCCTTTGGAGGGTACCAACAAAATGCTGAGACCCTGAGTCCAGCACCCACAGGGACATAAATCCTGGCACCAGGTAAACGGTCTTGGAAGTGGATACTTCAGTCCCATTCAGCCTGAGATGACTGCAGCCACAGCTAACAGCTTGACTGAGCCACAGGCATCCAGCCAAGATGCCACCAGATTTCTGACCTACAGAAATCATTATAATACAGGACTCAGTTTTTGGGTTACACACTTGTTAAACTCAAACTATTTTTTAGGGAACATTAAAATGTCTTACTGGTCCATCATGAAGATAATGCACACTTAATATAAAAATAGGAAAAGAGAAGCAGATATCTTGGGCTCTTTGACCAGAGGGCCCAAAAAGGATCTCAGCGAGTAGCTCAGCCTGACGCATGCATCACTCATCAGCTCTTAGACCTTTGGACTTTCTTCATTTTCTTTCTCAACGTGGAACTGAGGAGCGTCTGAGTTTGAAACTCAGCTTAACCTTTGTAGCCATAAACTGACCACCCTGTCTCAACATCTTGCCTTGGGGGAGAAGAAAACTGATGCAACCTCTGGCTTGGCAGGAGCTGAAGGCTCTGCCTCTGTCCCATTTCAAGCTTCAGTAGCAGAGTTTTACGACTCAAGAAAACCACCTCCGATTACATAAAGGTATTAGGCACTGGGGAAACACTGGCCCTTTTGTTACTAGCAATCCAGAGCGCTTAGGAGGAAACGTTTTGGGGGTGGGGGGAACTCCTGGAAAGTTGGGCGGGCTTGGCGTTCGCTCCCAACTCTGGAGTTTTTAAAAATCAAACCCCAGAGAGAAAGGAATTCTAGATTTCTGAAAGTTGTGGGAAACCGGCCAGAGTCTCGACAACCCCCCGTCTCCAAACGCAGGAGTCCCTCCCTGCACAGCCGGAGCTACCCCGAGGAGCGCGACCCTCGCGATTCCCAACTTCCCGCCGCGAGACGGGCTGGGGTGGGCGGGGTGAGGGCGGGGTCGGCGCGCAGCCTCCCGCCCCCTCCCGGGGCGCCCCCTCCCCCGCGCTTTCCCCTCCCACTTCCCTTTCTCAGCCGGGCTGCCCGGCGGGCGCGACCTCACGGGCAGTGACGAGTGGGGAGGAGCCCGTCGCCCTCGCCGCCGCCTCTGAGGGGAAGATGCCCGAGCCCCGGTGCGCCCCGAGCCCGCCCCCGGCTACCCGCGGCCCCACGGGCCGGCGGCGGGAGTGAGCGGGAGCCGGCGGGCGAGGAGCCGCCGCCCGGCCCGCGATGTCACCATTGTTCAGCTGGGTGGCCAAGGTAGGCGGCGGCGGCGGGGCAGCGGCGGGCCGGCGCCCGTTACCGGAGCGGACCGCCCTGCGGCGCCCGCGTCCCGGCAGGCCTGGCCCGGCTGGGGCTCGGCGGGCCCGGCGGCGGCGGAGGGGGCGCTTCGCAGCCCCGAGACCGCGGCTCGTTTACCCCGCACTTTTCATTCATTAGGCTTTGAGCTCCGTGGGGCGCGCGGGCCAGGTGGCGTCGCGCCCATTTCCCAGGTGGGGCGTGCGAGGCCGGCCGCCGCCACCCTCGGCCCCGGCTGTGCTGCGCCGGCCGGCGGCGGGGGCTCGGGGGCCTGCCGGCTGAGCCCGGAGCGCGCGGCGGCGTCTGCCTTCGGGGTCCGAGGGCGAAGTTTTAAGCGTCGGGTTTTGCTTTCTGTCCTATAAAGTTTTATTTCTGGAACGTTAGTGCCACTGAGGGCTACAAACAGGCAGGGTCCACCACTGCTGAAATCAAGAGGTGGGCGCAGATTTCTAGGGTCCCCATCAGCTGGAGGACACACGATTTTTGTTACACGCTCCTGTAATACCAGGTGTTTTGAGTATTTTGATTTCTAATCCCTGGCAATCTTTAGAGACCTGCGGGTCAGCAGGGCTCCCTACTCCCACCCCACCCCAGACTCCTTTAGCTGGCCCCTCAGCTCTTCTTGCTTCCTGTGTGTGGCAGGTTGGGGAACAAGCCCACATTGAGAGAACCCCTTAGCCATGCTCTGACCTTTAGCAAATAATAATTAGGTGGTTATAGCTCTAGTTATGATGTGAGGCTTTTAGAGTGTTATTTTCTGATTACATTTTTTTATGAATACTTGTTTGTGAGCAGATGTGGCTTCGCCTATGATTTAAGTGATAAGAAAATGGAGACACCACTCCTTATTAGACACCATGTAGTACCATTCCATCTCTGAAGAAACAGCTGCTGGTGAGATGACTTTCAAAAAAGTTTGGAGCCATTATAATTTTGTCCTGAAGAATAATTGATAATACCCACATTTTCAGATTTGAAGATTCAGCTTTTTAAAATAATGCTAAACTTTGAAAATAGTGTGTAGTTCAAAATGTAATTCAGACTGTGATTATATTTTACTTACTCATACCTTGCTTGAGGATTTGGTTCTCTTTTATATTGTCCTACTTGTATTGTTGTACATGGTTGTTGAACTATAAGGCCAAAGGGAGAAAAAATCGAAAAGAAGCTGAGTTGTTTTAATTAAAAATCAGTAAGGAGAAATTTTATAGAACTTGCTGCTAATCCTGTTTTTAAGTTTTATTTACCTTTCCACAGTATATTTAATAAGCTGCTCTGCACTGTAGGAGTGAGATGGACTTCTGTTTACCTCACTGTAGAGGAGACAGTGAAAATACCAGACCAAAGCCGTATTTTTGAAATCATCAGGGACCTTAAAAAGATTGTTAGCCTTATCCAAGTGGCAGTGCTTTTGAAGAGTTGATGTGAACGAACTGTGTGCTGACAGCTGGTTTAGATTCTGAATCAACTTATTCTGAAGTTGTTATTTAAATGACAAAACAACAACAGCAAGAACCTATTAAATGTTTTTGTAGCAAATTTATCTGTAATTGTCACATAATTTTAAAAATGTATTTATTCTTTGAAAGTTCATTTCTTTGGATTATAGATTTCTAAGAACGGTGTTCTATAGGGCCTGTTCTGTTTGTGGTGAAGAGACAATTTATTCACCCTATGTTATGAACTATGAAATGCTCTAAAGGCAGAGACAAAAGGCATAGGTAATACACAAAATGTGTAATCCCAAAGTGCATTTATCTTTGATTTAAAAACGTTCTTTCAGGAACTCGCAAATACACATGAACACATGCCTCACACAAACATGTGTGCATCCATTTACCAGTTGGTTTCTTTTCCATTTTGACCTTTGTACTTGCAGCCCAACACCTGGTGGGGGAGAAGAGTGGGTGTCAGTTGATGTAGATGGATACCTGAGCATGAATTGGTTTTTCTTGGGTGATGCATTAATATTGTATGAATATTGAATGGATAGAGTGAGTAATTTCATGTTTTAAGAATAAAGCCAAACAGGAATAAGTTTTATATTAAAGAGATTATCTTAAAAGAATAAAAAATAAGCTGTACTGTTTTCTGTTTTTAATTAGATATGATTTGGAACATTAGGGCAGGTGGGCATTGACTCACAAATGGGGCTGGGCTTATTAAGCGCAGTTTCTTTGTTAGTGTTTAGTTGGAGACACTAGACTTTTTAAAAAAGATTATAATTAAAAGTGAACTTCTCAAGCTTTGTGATTATTATACTGAACTACAGATGTTTTCAACAACCTGGCAGTTTCAAGTGTATCTGTTGATGGTCTCCATGCCTCCATTATTTGTTAGTGAAAACCAACTGCATCAGCATTGCTAGGTAACTTTCTGTATTTACTTGAATTTGCACCTACCTATGAAGATTGTGGCCAAGATTATTGCTAGTATCTCAAGGTAGTGGATTTTAAATCTATCTATCTATCTATATACACAAACAAATCAGTGTGTGTGTGTGTGTGTGTGTGTATATATACACACACACACACATGTATGTCAGTTTATCAGATAAAGTGGAAAATGAGACATAAATATAGCCCAGTTTGCTATTTCAAATCCAAGTGCAGTTTTGTATAGTTTTTGCTGGATATTATTTTCCAGTCCTCATGGGTTTATAAGCAGGTGTTTGGGTACCTTCTGTATACCAGGCAATATTATATCCTGGAGAAGTCAGTTCACTTTGCCCAATAGATTTGTCCCTTAAAAAATAAATATTTTTAAAAGATTTATAAGCACACCAAAGATTTCTAAGCCAGGTGGTTAAAAATGCATTAAGGAAGGAATTCTTTTTTTAAAACAAGTAATTACTAATTAATATTTTATATAAAACCAGGTTTTCCATATTAGACTTTCCTAAAACATAGGTTTATAGCCATTATTTATTCAACACGTCATTTAGCAATGTGTTCAATACAGATACTCATGATGGAGCACCTACTATGTTCCTTGTACTTTTTGATGAGCTGGGGATTTAGCAACAAAGAGGCAGATCAGTTTCCTGTTTATATGGAATTTGCATTCTAGGTGAGAGAGATAGCAAAGGAGCTAGAATAGATAAACAAAGGTAGTTTCAGATGGTGATCAGTGGTTGGAAGAGAAGCCAACTAAGAACAACTGGGGGCTGGGATGGGGCAGGTTGGCATTTCATGAGTGAACAGGGCACTAAGCATGCTACAGGCACAGTACTGGGAAACAGGCCCAAGTTGCTGGAGCATAGCTAACTGTGTAGAGAGGCCTGCCTTGCCCCAGACCAAGGGGAAACTGGGCAAGGCCAGTTAGGACTCTGTAGGCACTGGTACAGGGTTTGGATTTGCTCATGATTGTAGTGGGAAGCTGGTAGGAGGTGTAAAAAAAGAGGGTTGACTAGCTGACACGTATTTTGCAAGGAAGCAGAGGGACCACGTAGGCTGTTCTGGTTCTGTTAGGAGGTGATGGTGATCGGTTGAACTCAGTGGTAAGGGAGGAACATTGGGGACCATGTAACTGTTCTTTCAGAAATGATGTGACCTGATGGCTTTGTTACCTTATTTGTCTGAGACTGGTACAAATGACTAGGTAACTAATTGCTTCTTATGTGTTGAGTATATCTTGTCTTTTGATCAGCTGCTTCTAACCATAGTGTTCAGGCACAGTCCTGTTTATTTGTTTATTTGCCTTGGAGGTCTCCCACAGACTGGACCAGCCCACTTTGGGTGCTTCTGGCCTGTTGGACTTGCCTTTCTGTTGACCAGACAGAGCACAGAAGCCTTCCTGGGAAGTGTGAACTTGTCTACTGCAAGTATTTATTTAGGCATTGATTCTACTGTTTTGCTGAAGTCAGTATGATGTTGGTTTGTCCTTGAGGTGTATTCTAGGTTAAGGCGATGGATTCCTTTTTAAAGCAAAAAAAAATTTTTTTAATATTTATTTTTTAGGTGTAGATGGACACAATACCTTTATTTTTATGTGGTACTGAGGATCGAACCTGGGCCCCGCCTACGCTAGGCGAGCGCTCTACTGCTAAGCCACAATCCCAGCCCTGCAAAAATGTTTTTTAATTGTTTGGACTGATGTTAGATTTAATTAGTAATTGTTTGAGTTTAATAAAGAGGGGAAGCCACCTTCTTGTCATAGTCAAACCATTCATTGAATTTGAAAAATGTGCTGCATCTGCTTAGCAAAACTGGTGTAACCTCCACCAAGATTTCAGTAGAGTTGCTGTGGAGCACTGTGACTGGAAATCTCAGCAGCCTCTCTTTGGTCTTTGGGAACTCTGGTCACATAGAGTACTGATAACTTGGGCACAGTTTGGTTTTCCTAAGAATGGAGGTCGGTGGGGTAGAAACCCCACCTACTCCATAATAGAACAACCCAGAGTAGATGTCATAAAGAGAAGAAATCAGTTGAAATACCATTTGTTCTCCTAGATGAATAATCTAAACTGGTCTTAGGCTACAGTTCTGTTCCCTCATCTTCCATTGCTGACTGTCAAACCTTTTGATACATAGGGCTGGGGATATAGTTCAGTGGTAGAGTGTTTGCTTGCCATGACGAGTTCCTGGGTTTGATCCCTAGCAAGACACACACCAGAATACCCCTTCTAATCTTTCATATCTTTCCTGAGACATCTCTGATTAATCACTCATTCATTGGATGAATGTACTAAATAGGGTAGAGGGTAACGAGAAGGGCAGGGTGTGCCAGGCAGTTGGAGTAACGTGCAAACACCTAAGGTGTTGGGGGAACTGTAGTCATAGGTGGTTGTAGAGTGGAGAGAGACTGCTATACTGAGTCTCGAGGTGAGACTGGACAGGTGTTTGGGTTTCAGGATTTGCATGGCTTACAGATCTCCTTTTTAGGAGCTGCCATTTTATCCTGGGGCAGTGAAGGTCCATTAAGGACCAAAGTGGGTCTTTCCCAAACTCTTGTAGCTCTGTGTCCTTTCTCTAAGATGCCGTGTATAGTCTTCACTAGCCTGTAAACTCCATGAAAACAGGTGGTATTGTCTTATATACCAGTGTTATCAGATCACTTGGGTGTCTTGTAAAATGTAGCTCTGGTTCTGTAGGTCTGGGTTAGTATTCAGCATTTCAGGCAAGTTCTCCATGATGCTGATGCTGCAGTCCCAACAAGCTCTCAGGTGATGGATGCAGTGCTGCTGGTCTGGGGACCACACTTTGAATAGTAAGGTTCTTAATGTGTGTTTTCTTTCACACTTGTCATTGGACATAAGAATTCACAGTTTTTAGAACCAATGACACGATTTCATATTAGTCCCTTGTGTTTTTTGGGAGGATAATAGTGGAATAAGTGTCCCATGAAGCAAAAATAACAGTGATCTTAAAAATAGGTGTCTGGGGCACAGGAGTGGAAGGAAAAGTTGGCACTGCATACTTTTGCACCCCTTATGTTAATACATAAAAATTTTGAACTTTGAATGTATTACTTGTTCAGTTTATCAAATATAAAAACAACAACAACAAAAAATAATCTTTGGCCTTCCCTTTTTTCCTGTATTTAACTTTATATACCATTAGGATATTATCATAGAGGAGGAGTCGGGTATTATTTGAGGAAGACTTATTTCCTTCTTTTCTTTTTTTTTTTAAATACTATTTTTTAGAGCATTTTTGAGTTCACAGCAAAATTTATTGGAAGCAGGGGTCCCATAGTTCCCTACCTCTGGACATGCACAGTCTCCCCTATTGTTGGCATCCCCCACCAGCATTGTATATTTGTTACAATTGATGAACCCACACTGACATACCATTGTCACCCAAAGCCTATAGTTTACATTGGTGGTATATGCCTGTTTCACCACTGCACTAATGTTTATTGAAGAGTATTCCATGTGTCCTAACCTTGCACCAAGGACAGTTTAGTAGTAAATTGATTTTAAAGCAATACTGGCAAAATTAAAAAAAAAAAAAAAGAAAGAAAAAAAGCTTTACATAATGGCCTCAATTTGGCAAAAACCCTGCAACAGTTATGTGGTAAAATATGGTACTCCTTGGTTTTGGACAAATCTTTAGTGACATATATCAGCTATAATCATGTCATATAAATGGTTTCATTGCCCTCCACATCTTCTGTTCTCTGACTGTTCCTTCATACTTCCCTGAGTCCTTGAAAACTTCTGATTTTTTTTAAACTGTCTCTCTAATTTTGCCTATGGAGGATGTCATGAAGTTGGAATTGTACACTGTGTAGCTTTTTTCAGATTGGCTTCTTTCAATTAGCAAAATACATTTAAGGTTTCTTATGTCTTTTCATGGCTTGATAGCTCATTTTTTTTGTCCAGATGCACCATAATTGATAGTTGATCCCTTTACTTCTAGAAGAATATCTTGGTTGCTTCCTGGGTTTGAGTCAAACTGCTATGAATGTTTGCATGTTGGATTTTTTTGTAGATATACATTTCCAACTCCTTTGAAAGATACCAAGGAATTGTGATTGCAGAGTCATATAATAAGAATATGTTTAGTTTTCTGAGAAACTGCCACACTCTCAAAGTGTATGTACCATTTTGTATTTCCATCAGCAATAAATGAGAGTTCCTGTTCCACATCCCCCTTTGATGTTGAGGTGTCCTGGATTTTGGTTATTCTAATAGGCACATTAATGTATTCTATGGTTTTGATTTGCATTGTCCTGAAGACTGGGAATAATGCATTAGTCTTTTTTAGTTCTGTTTTATAATACACACTGATGTTTATTCAGGAACATCTGTACAAAACCTTTTTAGGTTATATTTGTGAACCTAAACTTAAGTATCTCTGATATCCCCATTTAAAAAAAAAATTTGTTTCTGATTTTGTTACTGAAAGAGTGATGAACCAATGCCATGTTTTTATGTTAGATTTATATGAAAGACATGATGAGAAAAGATCTCATTGATTTTCATGCACTTTGGTTCTTTTCCTGTAAATTATTTTTGTTATCTGTCATATTGTTACAATGAGATTTTAACAAGCTCACTGTCTTTGTTCCTTTACTATGATTGAGCTTGGCTAAGTTAACTTTGTTAAGCTTGTTTTTTCATCTATAAAATGAACTTATTATGTTTGTTTTGTATTTACCTTTCTGTTTTTTAGATTCTTTTCTAAAATTGAATGACAAAATCTGCCTAAGAATTTGTAAAGACTATTACAAACAAATTATTTAAAATTGGTTGAGTGGTGGGGCTGGGATTGTGGCTCAGTGGTAGATCGCTCGCTTAGCATGGGCGGGAACCGGGTTCAATCCTCAGCACCACATAAAAATAAAGGCATTGTATTGTGTCCATCTACCCCCCGCCAAAAAAAAAAAGATTCTTTTTTTCTCTCTCTCCTTTAAAAAAAAAAAATTGGTTGAGTGGGCATTTGAAGTCAGCAGCTATTGGACAGAAGTGGTGTTAACTGGTGTGGGTCAGAGCCAAATAGGACACTGTCGAGCCTCTGTGCAGCTTGCGTGAGGTCTAGTGGGGAGAGGGAGACCTGTAATGATTATTACTTTTATTTTTTCTTCTTCAGCACTGGGGATCTAACTGGTGGCCTCTTAAATAAATGCTTGGCAAGCTCTGTACCACTGAAATACGCCCCCCCCCAGCCTCCATAATTTAATTTTAATGTGTTAATATAGGTGTATGCCCAAGAAATCACTCAGTCACAATTTGGGAAAGATGAGAAGGTGAGGCCTGAGTGAAGTCTTTAAAGAAGGATAATTATAGGCCATTGAGGTGGTAAAGTATGTAAAAGAATAGTTAGGAAATACTAGTGGTAGTTTTCCAGTATGTTTCAGAACTATTAAGAGCTGCTTTCGAACTCTTTTTGTCTTGTTTTGAGACCAGGAATTTATAACCTTGGAGAAGGCACCTCACTTTAAACAAATTAACTGCATTTAGGGAGATTCAGAATTAAGAGTGACCCTTTTCTTTCATCTCAGCACACCCTGTCAAACCTGAGGTGGCTAGGATGGTGATCATTGTGGGATAACTCAGTAATGTAATTCTGGTGTAACCTGAATGTACTGATGTGCTTCCATTTTTTCTTTTCTGCCTCAGGAAACTGATACCCAGAATGAAATAACTTATTTTGAATAAGCTCATACAGATAGCTTACGCCAGAACTTAAACCCAAGTTCCTTGACCTCTGGTTTTTGTGTATCTTGTTAGTGTTGCCTTGCTGATTTATTTGCATTTTGCCTTAAAAAATATTCTGCCAAAATAAAAACGTCTTTGAAACAGTATATTGTATTTCAGAATACTTAATCACTTGAGAAGATACATGAAAATTTCAGGTCATGGTGCATTTAGGGAAAGGTCAAGAAAATGAAATCTGAGCAGTGGTTGGGATGGGTAGAGATCCTTGGGATGGGTAGAGATCCTTCAGCATATGAAGTGTGTCATAAACATCCCTGCAGCCTTGGAGGACTAACTTGTCATTTTAACTGTGTGCAGGAAGGCCTGGGTTTCTGCAGAGAGTGGTAATTGACAAAGTCCAGTGTGATGAGGTGGCTCTCTAACACTGGGCTATGGTGACCCACTGACCCACTTAGTCCTCCTGTTCCAGTGTATGGTGTCCTTGGGAAATGGAGACACATATAATGTATCACTCCTCTAATGTGGGAGATTGATTTTGCTTGGGAAAATATCACCTGCAAAGGGCATGTAAGAGGAGGGAAAATTAGGTTAGCATTAATGTAACCAAGGAGGGGAAGAGGTGATTATGATTCTGATCACTTAATATGGTGGCAGCCAATTTGTTGAGAGGAGTCAAATTCCATAATTTATTTAATTCTTAAAATAATTGTAGTGGTAGTGTTGTCATTCCCTCTTCACATTTTTTTTTTTTTTTTGGAAAGGAATATAAAGAAACTGAAGTTTAAATGAACATTTCAAGTTTGTATGTATTTACCATTACAACATGGGTTTTGAATTACACAGACATTGTGGAATGACTAAATCTAGCTCTTTAGCATATGCATGACCTCACAAACTTATTATTTTTGTGGTGAAAACACTTCAAGTCCACTTTTAGATTTTTCAAGGATGTGATATATTGTTAACTATAATCACCATGTTGTACAATAGAAGTCACAGCTGTTAAGATTAAAGCTTGAATTGTCCTGCTCTAAATTCATTTTTAACTGCTATAGCTCTGCTCCCTCTGTCAAGAGGGGATGATGGCACACATTCAGAATGTGAAACACGGTCACAGAATTTTGAACAATATCTTGTCCCACTGAGAAACTGAACATTTTCTCACACTTAGGCAGGAGGCATAAAATGTTCAACCAACCTGTTTTTCAAAATAGGTATACAAGGTTGAAACCACACAACAAGTGTAAAAAAGTAGCTTTAGTGTCTCTCATTTCATGATGTTCTTGGTTAGAGAAGGAAGAAGACGGGAAATAAGAGATCACTGGTAGAGGATTGCAGGTAGGTCAAGAGTAGAAGAATGTTAAAGGTGGTTCAGTGATAGGCCAGGAGAGATGAGTTTTGAGGTGACTTCTGTCTAAGCTTTCCTTCTCTCGATGACTTGAACTGGGAGCTTTAGAATGTTTACTTATTATCTGATACTTCTTTCAAAGCACCATGGACCCATGTTTCATATGTCCACCATGCTGGACATTTCTCCTGCCTATGATATCACACCAGATGGGAAGCTCATGTTGTGGACTGGAAAGCAAGGTTTGCTCTGTTTGCTGTTCAGTGTTGGCTAGGTGACATGAGAAACGTCATCGGTGTCTGCCGCCCATCAGGTAGTTTCGTTTGGGCGGCAAACTAGATGATGCAAGTGAGTGTAAATTGCCAAACTTTCTTTAGCGTGAACTTGTGTTGGAATGACTAGGTGTAGGCATATGTTTCCAATACATTTCTTGATCTTGGTCTAGTTACATGTGCCTGGGCTTTAGTCCTTGATCTTCAAAATGATCATTGTGTTGAATAATGGGTATGGTTGTATTCAGTTGAGAATCTGTGTTTCTGACTGCATTTCAGGCCAAACATCTTAGATGGTCCAACTCTAATGAGAAGGAAGGGGTCTCTAGAGTCACTAGCTCAGGACAAATCACCTCTTTACCTATTACCAGTGGAAGTGTGACTTTGGGCAGTTTATTTCTCTTCCAGACTGTTGAGGATTTAGCCTCATAGCATATGTGGAACAGGGCCTGGCTCAGAGGAAGCACTGGGTACATGTGAGCCATACTGTCAGCGCAGGCGTCTTCACTGAACTTGGCAGTGGAGAAGACCTTTGCATTTGCCTAGTTCTGTTCCCTCCTTTTAAGGATGAGAATCATGAAGCTCTCAGTAGGTAAGATGCTCCCTAGTGTCTCGGCTGAGATTAAAACAAGGTTTTCCAACATCATCTTTAGAGCTCCTTGCATCCTCTGCACTTGTCGTGGTAAGATTTAGATTGCTATCTGTTGTGCATGAGTTAAACATAAGCCCTGGCTCAGTAGTACAGAACAGGAACAAATGCTTTCATCAGGCTACAGGCAATTTAGATCAGATAAAGGGAAAATGGGGCAGAGAGAATTACACTGCTTCTGCTACCAACAGCCTGAGTGACCTTGCTGAAAGTCACAAGTCTGTGCCTTTATTTCCCCTTCCTTAAAATAGGGGCTGGGAGGGGGCTGCTCAACAGTTTCTGTTCTTTTTCATCTCAAAACACTGTGAAGAATTTCTTCATTGCCAAGGCTGTTAAACCCCAGAAAATAGTTTGCCCACCATAGATGGAGAATTTCCAATTTTGGAAAACTTTAAAAATAGGAAGGAAGTTTATTTGTTTAGCACAATTTATAAGTGTAGGCCTGCCAAAGACAGAGAGTTAGCTGAATGGTATTTTAAGGAAGTTCTTTTAACAGGGTGGATCTAAAGGAAACCAGTCATTAGGTGAAAATAAACTAAGATTTTTGAGACAATATTTGCTTAGAGACATTTGCACAGGTCTCTTGTTTTGGTCTGTATTGTGTCAGGCTCTTTTCTTTTTTTTTTAAAGATACTTATAAATTTCCAAATGCAAAATACTAGAGTTCATACAATTTCACTTCAGAAAAACAAATCAGAAGCCCACTTATTGAGTGATGAGGTTGTGATTTGTATATTGATTTTTAATAAACTCATTAGATAGTAAGCATGAAATATTACTAATCTATGGCCCAAACTTTCTTATTGTTCTAGAAATAATCTTGTTCCTGAGTTTTCCGGTGAATGGAAGGGATTCTAAAATATATCCCATTTCTAAAAATATGTGAATGTAATACATAGAATTTGCATTACCCTGGTGTTTCAGTAAAGACAGCTTTGCAAGCTTCTCCAACCCAATTTTGGTGTGAAGGATAGCGTGCCAAGATTTGTTTTTTGCCAATTCTCTAATGTGTGTCAGTCAGCTAGTCTGTTTAAAAAAAAAAAAAAAAACCCAAAAAAACCAAAAACCCAGGAAAAGAACTCCATCTAGTAGACCACCATAACACAACTCTGTATTGGTTGTTCTACAGTTAGCACACTCATTATTTAGGCAATTAGTGTGGTGTTCCTAGGCATTCTTGGCCAAGAATCTGGTTGTTCCTCCAAGTTCAGTGTCAACTCTGATACACTACTAAATGTGTCCAGTATGCATGCAGAATGGGAGACAACATCTCTGAGCTCAGAGTTACCCAGTGGTCTTGCCATAAAGGTGACCAGGAAGCTCTTGGACCTCCTAGTGGCCTTTTGGTAGACAGTGGTAGTAATTTTAGAAATGCAGTCAATCCCACTTTACAGTCTCATTGATATTATCAGGGATAATCAGAACTAATTGTAGACTGTTAAGTTAAACGTCTTCCTTCTTGAAAACATGGTTTTCAGTCTAACAGTGAGATGTAGTTTAGATGTAGGGTTAAGAAAGGGCCACAGTGTCCTCTCTGCTGGTTTGGGGAGTCTTTAGATTTCTCTAACAAATTTTGTTTTAATCCTGATTGAATAGACAAAGGTAGCGGAGTCTTCCTTCTCCTCCCTGTTAGGGCAGGGTGACTCTTCCCTTAAGCCCTTCCTGCACACACTTCAGGATTGGTACCAAAGCCCTTTATGCTCACATAGTACCTGCTGCTAAACTTAGAGGTAAAAACCTGCTAAGGCTGTGGTAGGGAACCCCCTGCCCCGTGTTACTGGAAATGTGCCCACATTTATTTATTTTTTAATTTACTGGGCTTGAGGGTTTAGCTTAAAAAGGAAATTTCATACAAAGACTATTTTATCACAATTAAAAACAAATCATGGGGAGCTGGTGTGGTCTAGAGAAACAGTTCTGACTGGGGAGATCCAGTTCTGTCCATCCTGGCTCTGTGACCTCAGGATGGTCATTCTAACCTTCTGTGTAGCTTTATTTCCTGATCTCTGAAATGAATAGGTTGAATGGGTGAGTTGAAGGTTCCATCCAGGGGATGAGAAAAAACATTCCGGGTGGAAGAAGCTGTATGACCCAAGTATGGAGGTGTGATCACAGATGGACACAGGCTCAGGATGTGTATAAAACATGTTTGGTAAAAAGGGAAGTTGTAGGGAAGCTGAGTGGAATAAGGCAGTGAGTGGATTAGAGCTCCATTATGGAGGACGCTGAGAGTCGATTGTGTATCAAGTGTTTTTGACAGAGATTGGAGAAGGGCTATAGATGTTTTTTGAGTGGTAGTCAGATACCATCAGGACAATGCTTCTGGAAGATCAGCTGTTAGTGGAGAGCAGATGATGGATACAGGGACAGGCCAGAGGCAGGGCCCTTGGGTTGAAGATCTTAGGTTCTGCTAAGTGCAGCCTGGACCATTCACACCAAAATTGGGTGGGAGAAGCTTTGCTGAAACACCAGGGTAATGCAAATTCCATGTATTACATTCATATAGTTTTAGAAATGGGATATATTTTAGAATCCCTTCCACTCACCTGAAAACTCAGCTCATGATGGCTGATGGAAAGATGCAACAAGGAGAAGTGAGTGAAAGCCACTTTCCAGGTTCTGAGCCCAGTTACTTAGAGGGTATTTGGGAAACAGGAAGGTAAGGAGAGAAGCCTATTTTAGGGCAGAGAGAATAAGCTTAATTTGATCTTTTAAGGTCAAAGTGCACAAAGGCTAAGTGGTTCTTTAAAGAAGTGTTTAGAAATTTCAGTGAAGTCTAAGAAAGAAGAGCTCGTGATGACTTTGGGAAAGTATTATGGGATTCCTAGAGGGAGAAGATAGAGGAAGGCAGAGCTCAATGAAAAGTATTTCCTAGTTTGTGGCTGTGAAGAGCATTTTACTAGATATGTTTTGAAGGAAGTAATTACCTCGCTAAGAGTTCATTACCCCACTTCTGCCCTCAGGGCTTATCTTTATTTTTTCTCTCTTGTCCTTGTATATCATGAAGTGTCACTTTTGAAAATGTTGTTAGAATTCAGACTACAGTTCCCACTTGGGAGATGGAATCTTGTTCCTTGATTGTGTGGGCAGATCAAAGTTCAGCTCTTGCAAGTCTCAGAAGCCTTTGGACACACATTAGTGATCCCTTGTCCTGGGAGAAACAGCCAGCTGTGGGCAGGTTCCCAGCAGCAGCTCTTGGCTGGAGCAGCCGTCTTTATCTCCTCTCAGTCTTGGTTTCGATGTTGGTTCTCTAGGAATGTTACGGATTGTAAAATAACTAATCTTGTGAAGATGAAGTCATCCCTGACCCCCACTCCAAGTGGAGGAGCTGGGTGGGTGCGTAACTGTGCTTTCCCATCCCTGCTTAGCAGGCCCTTGATGGCAGAGGCAGGTGTCTTTTCCTTTTGCCTGTAAACTTAAAAAAAATTTTTTTTGACACGTAGTAATTGTCCATGCTTTTGGGGTACAGTGTGACATTCAAATCACAAATCACTTTGTGTCACACCACCTTTCCTGCCTTCCTAATTATGAGAGAAGAATAGAGCTCCCTGAGATAGATGTGCTTCTGGGCTTCCCCCCTCCCCAACCACAAGCCCTATCTCCTTCCCCTAGTCTCTGTTCAGGACTCTGCAGACCAGCACATCACCCTTGCTGCGGCTGCTGCTTTTAAAGTTTTCTAAAAGAAAACACAAAACTTCCTATGTGGCCTCATCAGCAAGAAGGATGGGGGCTGTGACCCGTCTCTTGATGTAAGGAGGACATTCTCCTAAGCCCTGGCTTTTTGTTCCTTTTCATTCTTTTGGTATCCAGGCCATTCTGTGGGCTTAGTCTGAGCTTTTGGTCAACTAAAATCCTTAAATCTTTTTCACATGAACTTTTGGCATACTGGGTCTACCCCATGAGGAATTAACAGCTGCAGGGTTTTTGCTTTTTATTGTTGTTTTTTTTTGTGTTTTGTAAATTACATATATACTTTACATATATCACCATGATTTTGATGATGGGATTTTTGTTTTTATTTATATTTACATTCTATTAGCTAGTTTGTTTTTATAGTATACAACAGTTTTGGAACTAAAAGTGATTGGAGTACTGCAGTTCATAAGGGACATGATGATAAATGGTCCTGGGGGAATTGTTCTGGTGGGATAATTGGTTCCAAGAGGAGATCTGATTTTTTTTTCTCATTCATTGATGAGTCTAGACACTGTTATGAAATGAGACTTGGACAACTTTATTTTCTGTGTGACTTTATGCTGTTTCATTTTTGTCTTATATTTCTTTGATTTCTTGTATTTTTTTATTAGTGAAAGCAGGAAGGAAGTTGCTACTCAGTTCTGCTTTTGAGGTATCATTTGCCTAGGATAGACTCCTTTTATAAACTTTGAAGCTGTGTAACATTTATAACTGGGAGAAAGCTAAGGAGCAACAAATAGTATTGTTATTGTTACAGTGTTATTGTTAATATGTGATATTATATAAAGTCTATAATATGTAAAATGTAAATTAGACTGCTTTTAATTCACAAGTTATTGGCCAAAGTTCTGATTTGTTTTTGATCAAGATTAAAGGAAAGGAATGACCATTGGTGAGTACAATTTCATTTAAGAAAAAGACCAAAATGGGAAGAGACCAAAGACTTGTTTTTTTTTTTTTCCTATGCACATTTTTTTTTATTGGATGTTCACAACATTACAAAACTCATGACAAATCATATTTCATAGATTAGAATCAATTGGGTTATGAACTCCCATTTTTACCCCAAATACAGATTGCAGAATCACATCGGCTACACATCACATTTTTACATACTGCCATATTAGTGACTGTTGTATTCTGCTACCTTTACTATCCTCTAAAATCCCCCCTCCCCTTCCCTCCCATCTTCTCTCTCTACCCCATTTATTGAAATTCATTTCCCTCCATGTTTGTTATCCCATTCCCCTCGTAAACTCTTATATATAATTTTGTATTACAATGAGGGTCTCCCTCCATTTCCATGTGATTTCCCTTTTTTTTTTTCTCCCTTTCCCTCCCGCCTCATGTCTCTGTTTAATGCTAGTCTTTTCTTCCTGCTCAGCCTCACTGTTCTGCTCTTAGTTGCTCTCATTATATCAAAGAAGATATTTGGTATTTGTTTTTTAGGGATTGGCTAGCTTCACTAAGCATAATCTGCTCTAGTGCCATCCATTTCCCTGCAAATTCCGTGATTTTGTCATTTTTTAGTGCTGCGTAATATTCCATGGTATATAAATGCCACATTTTTTTTATCCATTCATCTATTGAAGGGCATCTGGGTTGATTCCACAGTCTAGCAATTGTGAATTGTGCTGCTATGAACATCGATGTGGCAGTATCCCTGTAGTACACTCTTTTAAGGTCTTCAGGGAATAGTCCAAGAAGGGCAATAGCAGGGTCAAATGGTGGTTCCATTCCCAGCTTTCCCAGGAATCTCCATACTGCTTTCCAAATTGGCCGCACCCGTTTGCAGTCCCACCAGCAGTGTACAAGAGTACCCTTTTCCCCACATCCTCGCCATCACTTGTTGTTGTTTGACTTCAGAATGGCTGCCAATCTTACTGGGGTGAGGTGGTATCTTAGGGTGGTTTTGATTTGCATTTCCTTGACTGCTAGAGATGGTGAGCATTTTTTCATGTACTTGTTGATTGATTGTATGTCCTCCTCTGAGAAGTGTCTGTTCAGGTCCTTGGCCCATTTGTTGATTGGGTTGTTTGTTTTCTTATTGTCTAATTTTTTGAGTTCTTTGTATACTCTGGATATTAGGGCTCTATCTGAAGTGTGAGGAGTAAAAATTTGTTCCCAGGATGTAGGCTCCCTATTTACCTCTCTTATTGTTTCTCTTGCTGAGAAAAAACTTTTCAGTTTAAGAAAGTCCCATTTGTTGATTCTTGTTATTAACTCTTGTGCTATGGGTGTTCTATTAAGGAATTTGGAGCCTGTCCCCACAATCTGTAGATCGGAACCAACTTTTTCTTCTATCAGACGTAGAGTCTCTGGTTTGATATCTAGCTCCTTTATCCACTTTGAGTTGACTTTTGTGCGTGGCGAGAGGAGGGGATTTAGTTTCATTTTGTTGCATATGGATTTCCAATTTTCCCAACACCATTTGTTGAAGATACTATCCTTTCTCCATTGCATGTTTTTAGCACCTTTATCAAATATAAGATAGTTGTAGCTTTGTGGATTAGTCTCTGTGTCCTCTATCCTGTACCATTGGTCCACCCGCCTGTTCTGGTACCAGTACCATGCTGTTTTTATTACTATTGCTCTGTAGTATAGTTTGAAGTCTGGTATCGCTATACCACCTGATTCACACTTCCTGCTTAGAATTGTTTTTGCTATTCTGGGTCTTGTTTTTCCATATGAATTTCATGATTGCTTTATCTATTTCTACAAGAAATGCCATTGGGATTTTGATTGGCATTGCATTGAACCTATAGAGAACTTTTGGTAATATCGCCATTTTGATGATGTTAATTCTGCCTAACCATGAACAGGGTATATTTTTCCATCTTCTAAGATCCTCTTCTATTTCTTTCTTTAGGGTTCTGTAGTTTTCATTGTATAGATCCTTCACCTCTTTTGTTAGGTTGATTCCCAAGTACTTTATTTTTTTTGAGGATATTGTGAATGGAGTGTTTTTCCTCATTTCCATTTCAGAAGTTTTGTCGCTGATATACAGAAATGCCTTTGATTTATGTGTGTTGATTTTATATCCTGCCACATTACTGAATTCATTTATTAGTTCTAGTAGTTTTTTTGTAGACCCTTTTGGGTCTTCTAGGTATAGAATCATGTCATCCGCAAATAGTGATAATTTAAGTTCTTCTTTTCCTATTTTTATGCCTTTAATTTCTCTCGTTTGTCTAATTGCTCTGGCCAGTGTTTCGAGAACTATATTGAATAGAAGTGGTGATAGGGGGCATCCCTGTCGTGTTCCAGATTTTAGAGGGAATGCCTTCAATTTTTCTCCATTCAGAATGATGCTAGCCTGAGGCTTGGCATAGATAGCTTTTACAATGTCGAGGTAAGTTCCTGTTATCCCTATTTTTTCTAACGTTTTGAACATAAAGGGATGCTGTACTTTGTCAAATGCTTTTTCTGCGTCTATTGAGATGATCATATGGTTCTTCTCTTTAAGCCTATTGATGTGGTGAATAACATTTATTGATTTCCGTATATTGAACCATCCTTGCATCCCAGGGATGAATCCTACTTGATCATGGTGCACAATTTTTTTGATATGCCTTTGTATCCGATTCGCCAGAATTTTATTGAGGATTTTTGCATCTAGGTTCATTAGAGATATTGGTCTGTAGTTTTCTTTCTTTGAGGCGTCTTTGTCTGGTTTCGGAATCAGGGTGATGTTGGCCTCATAGAATGAATTTGGAAGAGCTCCCTCCTTTTCTATTTCCTGAAATAACTTGAAAAGTACTGGTATTAATTCTTCTTTAAAGGTTTTGTAGAACTCCGCTGTATACCCATCCGGTCCTGGGCTTTTCTTGGTTGGAAGTTTTTTAATTGCTTCTTCTATTTCATCTATTGATATTGGTCTGTTTAGGTTGTGAGTTTCCTCCTGACTCAGTCTGGGCAAATCATATGACTTAAGGAATTTATCGATGTCTTCACTTTCTTCTATTTTATTGGAATATAGGTTTTCAAAATAATTTCTAATTGTTTTCTGTATTTCTGAAGCGTCTGTTGTAACATTGCCTTTTTCATCCCGTATGTTAGTGATTTGAGTTCTCTCTCTTCTTCTCTTCGTTAGTATGGCTAGGGGTCTGTCGATCTTATTTATTTTTTCAAAGAACCAACTTTTTGTTTTGTTAATTTTTTCAATAGTTTCTTTTGTTTCAATTTCATTGATTTCTGCTCTGATTTTAATTAGTTCTTGCCTTCTGCTACATTTGCTATTGTTTTGCTCTTCCTTTTCTAGGGCTTTGAGATGAAGTGTGAGCTCATTTATTTGTTGGTTTTTCCTTTTTTTGAGGAATGACCTCCAGGCGATGAATTTCCCTCTTAAAACTGCTTTCATTGTGTCCCATAGATTCCGATATGTTGTGTCTGTATTTTCATTTATCTCTAAGAATTTTTTGATTTCCTCCTTTATGTCTTCTATAACCCATTGATCATTTAGTAACGTATTGTTCATTGTCCATGTGATGTAGGATTTTTCCTTCCTTCTCTTATCATTGATTTCCAGTTTCATTCCATTATGATCTGATAAAGTGCATGGTATTATCTCAACCCCTTTATATTTACTGAGGGTTGCCCTATGGCATAATATATGATCTATTTTTGAGAAGGTTCCATGTGCTGCTGAGAAAAAAGTATATCCACTTGATGATGGTTGATATATTCTATATATGTCAGTTAAGTCTAAGTTATTGATTGTGATATTGAGGTCAATAGTTTCTTTATTCAACTTTTGTTTGGAGGATCTGTCCAATGGTGAGAGAGGTGTGTTGAAGTCACCCGTGATTATTGTGTTGTGGTCTATTTGATTCTTGAACTTGAGGAGAGTTTGTTTTATGAACGTCGCAGCACCATTATTTGGTGCATAAATATTGATAATTGTTATGTCTTGTTGGTGAATGGTTCCTTTTAACAGTATATAATGTCCTTCCTTATCCCTTTTGATTAACTTAGTCTTGAAGTCGATTTTATTCGATATGAGAATGGCCATGCCTGCTTGCTTACGAGGACCGTGTGCTTGGTATATTTTTTCCCAACCTTTTACCTTGAGCCTGTGTATGTCTTTTCCAATCAGATGTGTCTCCTGGAGGCAGCATATCGTTGGCTTTGTTTTTTTAATCCATGTTACCAGCCTATGTCGCTTTATTGGAGAGTTTAAGCCATTAACATTTAGAGTTACTATTGATATATGGTTTGTACTTCCTGCCATGTTTGATTATTTATCTCTTTTTTTTCCCTAATTTAGTTTGTTTCTCCATGATTAGCTTTCCCCCGTCCTCTGTCTTTACTGAGGCACTTCCCGCTGATGGTTTTGGTTATTGTTTTTCATTTCTTCCTCGTGTAGAGTTTTGCTCAAGACGCTTTGCAATGCTGGTTTTCTGGCTACAAATTCTTTTAGCTTTTGTTTATCATGAAAGATTTTTATTTCGTTGTCGTATCTGAAGCTTAATTTTGCTGGATACAGGATTCTTGGTTGGCATCCATTGTCTTTCAGTGTTTGAAATACATTGTTCCAGGATCTTCTCGCTTTCAGCGTCTGTGATGAAAAATCCGTTGTCAACCTTATTGGTTTACCCCTAAATGTAATCTGCCTCTTTTCTCTTGTAGCTTTTAATATTTTCTCTTTGTTCTGTATGTTGGATAGCTTCATAACAATGTGTCTTGGCGTTGGTCTATTGTGATTTTGTGTGCTGGGTGTCCTGTATGCATCTACAATTTGTATATCTGTATCCTTTTTTATTTCTGGAAAGTTTTCTGTAATTATTTCCTTCAGTAAGTTACCCATTCCCTTGGCATGAATCTCTGTGCCCTCCTCTATCCCGATGACTCGTAAGTTTGGTTTTTTTATGTTATCCCAAATCTCTTGGATGTTTTTCTCGTGGTTTTTTACCAGCCTATCTGAGTTGGCTAGACTCTTTTCAAGGTGATATATTTTGTCTTCATTATCTGACGTTCTGGCTTCTACTTGCTCCACTCTGTTAGTGATACTCTCGATTGAGTTTTTAATTTGGTTTATCGTTTCCTTCATTTCTAGAATTATTGTTTGATTTTTTTTTATAATTTCTATCTCCTGATAAAGATGCTTAACTTCCTCTTTTATCTGTTTTTGTAATTCATTTTCAATGTGATCTTTAAGGTTCCTTTCCATCTGTCTAAGGTGTTCCTTGAGTTCTTTATATGGCCATTTTTCTGATGACTCCAGGTCCTCCTGAATATTTAGGCTGTCTTTCATTGTTTGTATTCCTTTTCTTCCTTGCTTTTTTATGCTCATGATACTTCTTGTTCTGTTTGACTGTTGAGTTACTGTTTACTCTTATAAGTTTATTTGATGCTTGGGAGGAGAGGTATTAGAAGGGAAGGGAAGAAGTCATAATTTCCGGCAGGTCTCTTTTCAGCGGAGTTTTGCTCGAAGTTCATCAGTAGGTAGAATCTGGGTGTATTAATGGATCTTTTTGATCCCGTTACTGTAGAGATACTGAACGTGCTGTTTCCTCGCCGGCCGCCATCTTTTCAAGCTCCCAAAGACTTGTTTTAACATCACTGAAAGTGAATGGAGTTGAGGGTTTGTGTGATAGGTTTTACTTAAGAATGCAGTTAATACTGTGAAAACTAGGTGATCTATTTCAAAATTGTGAATAGTCTTTACAAGATGTGTCAGAACTCTTTCCTAAGATTGAGTGTGACATTGATGCATTAGTAACTTTGTTTTAAAATTCATTTGGAATTGTCATGGATCTCACAGGTGCTAGTGACAGGGCTGTATTTGTGCAGGTTGTGTACTGTGCAAAGATAGGTAGCCAACCAATGATGCCAACTTGAATGAGGACTGAGATCCACACTCATCTTACCAAAATCTGCCACACATGGGTTGTTGTCTACTAGGTGGGGGGTTCTGGGGCTTGCCTTTTAAATAATGTGAACAGAGGTGCCATATATTCATGTGGTAGCCCGAAGCTATGGATCATTTTCTATTTTTAAGATTTATTTATTTAATATTAAATTATTTATTTAATATTTTAATATTTACTTATTTAATATTTTCTGTTTTTAATATTTATTCCATACCATGTCTACAAATTAATAATTTGTAATTTGTAATTCCTAAGAATGAGCAAAGAGAGTATATGTGACTAACAGGCTGTTATCTAAACTCAAATTTGAACTATCAGCTTCATAAAACAGGACATTTTTTAGTATTATCACAATTTTAATTTAAGGTATGAGTTTTATCCTTAATTACTTATGCATATATAGATATAGTATTGATTATTGCTTTTGGTATGTCATCTGCATTTTTTGATTTCTATAGATTTTGAAGTCTATTTCATTTTCATCACTTAAAGGCTTTTTTTTTTTTTTTTTTTTTTTTTTTTTTTTTTTAAAGAGAGAGTGAGAGAGGAGAGAGAGGGGAGAGAGAGAGAATTTTTAATATTTATTTTTTAGTTCTCGGCGGACACAACATCTTTGTTGGTATGTGGTGCTGAGGATCGAACCCGGGCCGCACGCATGCCAGGCGGGCGCGCTACCGCTTGAGCCACATCCCCAGCCCACTTAAAGGCTTTTGATGCTATATAGTGAAGCATTTGGAATGTCACTGCCCCAGTCAGGTGGTTCATTCTTTCTCCTCAGTCATGTGCATATTCCTTCCTAAGTCATTTATTCATTCTGGGTATGAGGGACAGTGTCATGTCAGAAATTCAGCACACCCTCCTGCCTGCAGTGTGCTCCTGGTTGTATAAACTTGCTTGATCACACTTTCCCTACATCATATTAGGTAAGATTAGAAAATGAAGCTGCCTTACTTTTTGGTTAATAAATATATTAACTAGATAACTTGCAGGTAACCTATGTAGCTCACCTGCACATTATCTAGTTAATATATTTAAATTGAGGTGAATTAGTGTTGCATTTTCCAGTTTATACTTGAAGGTAGAAAAACAGAAAATTGCTTTTGTTTACTTCACATGTTAAAGTGTGTGTATTTAGCAAACACCCTGACATAGGCCTGCAGTGATTACGGAAATGAGTCAGTACCCTACCCCAGCCCAAAGGGTGCTGTGGCACCGGTGCCACAAAAATCTGGGAAAGCAGCCCTCTGAGAAATGGGATAGAGGAGATATTTGAATTGGATCCAGAAGAATCAAATACTAATAGAGTCAATGGAAGGAACATTCTAGAATAAAGGCTCATCTGTTTGCCTTCATGTGTCAAATGTGAGCTGCAATCCAAACAACAGTTTTTTGAAATGAAGTTTCAAAGTTATTTATTTTGTCTTGTCTTTCCTGTTCTGTTTTCAGGAATAGTGTAAATTTAATGGTTGAATATACTTTTCCATGTATTTCTTGTATTGGACTGAGTTATCATGTTCAAGAACTAACTATACAATAAATCACACCAGACTTAAACTGAGTCCTTATAGTATTTGAATAGAGTTGTGATGTATTTGTATTGGTAAACTTATGATACGTAGAAATTAATTTCTTCTTCTAACTAATAGACACTTGAGGTTTGTTCCATTTGAATTTTCTTTCCTTATAGATTGCATGATGTCATTTTGACCTCTCTTTGTAGACATTGATGGCTATATCTTCTGGCAAGGCTTTCCCATTTTCAGTTGGATTTATGTTGGCATTAAAATCGTGGGGATGGCTTTGATGCATTTTTATACATGTAATACACGCACACCATGGTCCCGAGAGGTGAATGGTGGTGATGGTTTTCTTATCTTTGAGTTCTTGCTAGTTTCCCTTTACCTCAGGATTTCCTTTAGTTCAGTGGTTCTTACAGTGGGGCCAGAGAATAGAAGTCAGAGGGTCCATGCTTTTGAGGAAAAAAAAAATTACATCTTTATTCTCACTAATTTCCAATAAAGTCTAACACATACTTCAGTTATTAATAGTCATCAAACCAAATAGCATGAGCAGTTCCTGTGACAATGTCTTCAACAAAACCACAACCTGTGATCTATTTCCACTCCCAAAACTTCTGATGTCAAATGTTTTTTTCCCCCATCAACAACCAGTTTTCTAGCTCTCTGGGCACTAGGTGGGGTGGCCAGAGATTCAGTTCATTTCTGACACTGACTACCCAGAGTTAGTGTGGATACTGCAGTCAGTGTAAGAGGTTAGACTTACGAGACTACACCTACTAGGCATAGATGGAAAGGCTCACAGAACTCAGAACCCCCATTGTATATATTTACCAGTTTATTTTCAAGGAAACAACTCAGGACCAGCCAAATGGAAGAGAAGCAGAGGGCAAGGTATGGGTTGGGATTGGGAGGTGTGCAGCTCTTCTTCTGTGCCCTCTTTAGGTGTGCCACTTTAATTTGTTCACTAAATGGGAAGCTCTCTGAACCCCATTTTTCTGTATTTTTATGGAGGTTCTTTTAGGTAGATATGGTTGATTAAATCATTGGCTGTTGGTGATTAACTCATTTACAACCTGAACCCTTCTAGGAGATAAGGGTGGGGTCAGTTCCAACTCTGTAATTCTCTGGCAACCAGCCCCTATCCTAAGTTTTTCTAGGGGCTGTAAGGATACAACTCAGTCATATTATTAGCTTAAACTCAGGTATGGTTGGAAGGGGCTTACTATGAATAACAAAAGATGCTCTATCACCCCATCACTCAGGAAATTCCAAGGGGGTTGGAAGGGTTTTAGAGGCTCTTTTGCCAAAAATCGAGGACAAAGACCAAATATTTCTTTATGACCATATCACACACAGTTATTTTCATATTCTCTAAAATACTGTATGTGCTTATTATTTTGAATGACATAGGTAGTGACTTACTAAGAGACCTTGTTAAATATGATAACAAACACATAATTCTGCATCATAATTATCTGGGTAGTAATGTTTCAGTATAATTAAACCCATTTGTATTCCCTTGTGTTCTATTTTATTCCTTGAAAAATTGAATTCTGATAATGGTTCTTAGGCTTCACCAGGCTGTCAAGAGGCCATAAACTCTTTAAGAATCTCTGCTTTAGCCCTTGGGGTGTGTTTGAGAGAGCAGACCTGCTACCATTTGCTTAGAGAGGACCTGGAGGAATGTGGGGTATGTAACTGAGAACTGAGAGACCACCTCTACCCTAGGAAGCCTGTTGAGCCCCAGGAGTCATGCTGTCACCCAGCCCATGGCAGCACACTGCTTATCACCACCTCAATAGTCCTCTTGGTCATCTGTAATAAGTGCTCACCACAAAAAGGAGAGGGTTAAACTGCATTTTTTATAGCCTTTGAAAAAACATGCTAAATGATTTCCATCCCAACATGGAACATTGTTAATAAAAAATAGGTTAGGTACTTTAAAAGGTCAGTCTTCAGCTGTCTAGAAAAATCTTATAATCCAAAAGGACTTATTCCTAGTGCTTCATGTTTAGTATTTTTACATCATTTGTTCCTTCTGTGGGTGCTTGTTTTTTGTCTACTGTGCACAGACATCACGATAGAGTGTGTGCCACCCTGCCTAGTGCCCAGAGAGCCAGGTTTCCAAGATCTACTTGTGATTTTTCTCATCATTTACAAACTTTGAAGCCATTACTTTTTAGTTTGCATTGCAATATTCATATATTGAACACATTGAATGAGGAGCTTTGCTCTGCCAGGCACTTCTCTGGGCCCTTTGGCTTATTTCAGTGAGATGGTAATTCTATTCTCTTGGGGCTGACATTAGAGCATTTAAGAATTTAGCTCTGTATTTGTAGGGCTGTACTGAATGTGCCCTACAACCGTGTGTCTTTTGTAAGGTGGTGGTGCCATGCTGTGTTCATGTGGGTCCTTGTGATATCTAGAGTTGGTGGAAGGAGAAGGGAATATTCTGCTTTCTCAGCCCCATTTTTAATCTAAACACTTCTCTTTATATGTGGAAATGCTGGAAAGTCAAGAGTTGGGTGAGATGGAAGAGACTTATGTTGCATACAGAATATTTGGAAATTCAAGCAAATTTTGAGATGTAACTGGAATTATATGTTGCCAGGGTGATGGTATATAATAACTTTCTGTCATTTGTTATTATCAGTGCTGTACTGAAAGGCAGATTGAATAATAGTGAGCCTGTTGCCTTTGGGTACTGTTAATTTAATAGAAAATTGGCCTTTCTTTTCTTTGCAAATGTGAGAACAGTATTCATTGGCAGCCACTATGTGCTAGGTTCTGTTCTAAACATTCGAACTTACGAGTTAATTTATCTTAAAATGACCCTACAAGGTAGCTGGTAATGTCACAGTTTGACAGAAGAGGCAGTGGAGGTCCTAAGAGAGGCATGCCTGGTTTGCACAGGAAGCAGTGACATGTGGAGCTTATTTCAGCATTCCAGTTACAGAATTCCCTGCAGGACCTGTCAACGCCAAGAGTTTCATGACTCTAGCTGTGGATGGAGGTAGGCTGACTTTCCTGATGGTTGTGACCAGTAGCCAGAGTCCATCTGTCTTTTAGAGGTTATTTTACATCCATTTCTGCTCCCAGATCCTTCCTCTGCCTCTCAGTGAAATGTTTGTTGTCTAGTGAGCAATACTGGCTTCATTTTCAAAACTTTTCCTGATGACCTCTCTACTCAGCACACAAACAGCTTACTCTAAAATGCAACAGCTAGGGGTCTGGGAAAAGGTCAGGGCACTCATTGTACGTTTATCAAAATGGCTTATTAAGCAATATTCATGATGAATCCTGAGTAGGCTTGAACAACAACAACAAAAACCCTTGTATTTTTCATGTGTGTTAGTTAGTCAGCTTTCTGTGGCTGTAACAAATACCAGAGATAAAACAGCTGATAAGGGGGAAAGGTTTACTTTGGTTCATGGTTTCAGACATTTCAGTCCATGGTCACTTGGCTCTGTTGCTTTTGGGCCTTTGGGGAGGCAGACCATCATGGTGAAGGACATGGTGGAGAAGAGCTGCTCATTTTGAGGCTGCTGGAAGCAAAGAGGAAGACAAGAAGAGGCCAGGGCCCCAGTGACCATTCAAGGGCACACCTCTACTACCTGCTTGCTCCCATAAGCCCCCACCTCCTAAAAGTTCCACCATCTTCCAGGAGTGCCACTGTTACAGAGCTTCTCAGGCCTCCTGAGAGATGAGGCAGTGGGAAGACACCCTTTTCAAACCCCGATTCTTGAGATAAGTCAGAAAGATTTTAGACATGTTGCTTAGAGTAACAGGAATGAGTTTATTGAAGGAATAGAAAAGGGAAAGGGGGACAATCTCAAGGGAGAGAATGAGTCCCCTCAGAGAGGAGAGGCAGAACGTGTCCCTCCTAAACTTTGGTTTTATTGTGGATCCCAGAGAAGTTTCCAGAGGATTCCGCCCAGTTCTCCCTCTTGACTTTTGTCTGACAGAAGAATGACATCAGATTTTCAAGTCTAACTGTCATGGAAACTTTAGGTCACTTTGGCCCATGCTAACTGGGTTCCAACTGGATTCTTAACCATACATTTTTACACATTTTACGGGTAGGAGGACCTATCCTAATCTCCCAGAGTTTTAGGATCTGGTCACAAAAATCTTCTGGGTTCTTCTCATTAACATTATCATGGTCTGCATTTCTCCTGCAGTTAACAAGTGGTTTGCTGAGGAATGTGACATATCCTATCCTCATAGGGCAGGCAGGGCTGCAGGTAAATTGCTTCTTGGAAAAGAAAGCACAGTGAGTCCATTTTATAGAATTATTCTCATAACCTCATGTCCACTAACACCACCAGCAGGGACCTAACCTTCAACAGACAAGCTTTTGGGGGACACTTAAGATCTAAACCATACACCTTGTCTCTAGTGTTTATAATGTTGAATTCACTCACTGCTTAAGCCACAAATGGTTTAGTAGTTACTGGAAAGGAACGAGATGATTCTCTATGGGTTGATGTCAATGAAACATGCCCATGATGAGAAATGTTACAGAACATTGTAATCCCTTTTTTTTTGGCAAAGGAAATTGCCATTAAGTATATGCATAGAACCACACAGAAGAAAAACCAAACTATTAACTGTAGGTACTTCTGGGCGTGGGTGACTTTAGAGATCTCTTTATTTTCCTTTTTTGGGGACATTTATTAAAATTATTAGAAATCAAAGTTATATGAAGGATATATTCTGCTGTGTTTGAAAAGGAAGATGGATTATTGAGAAGTGACATTATGATTATTGAGAAAACTTTAACAATTGTTTTTCCTTGTTTCTTGAGGTTAGCCCTTCTAGTTACTCTACTCTTTGAAGAAGCCCAGGGTCAGCCTTTGCCTCCTTGAGTTGGAGGGAGAAGAGAGTAAGGCTTTTATTTTATTTTATTTTTCTCCCTGTCTATTCTGTTCACTAGTAACCAGCTATGACTTCTTGACTGTAAAGTGATTGGCCTCTCGGGGATCCCAGTCCCTTTGGCCTAGGGACACCTCTGCTGCTTCTGATTAGAACTGGGGAACCTGGGGATTGGTGTAAGAGTATAGTTCCAGAGATAAAAACATATACTTATGAAATTTTCTTCTTCAGGCAAGGGGATAGAGAGGGGAAGAATGCAAGATCAAAGTTTACATATCTTGGTTGGATGCCTCAGTTCTGATAAGCTGATTTTATTCGTGTGATTGAGACTGAGTTGGTAAGGTGCTGTATTGCACTTTATGCTGAGAATTAAGGTTAGGATTTGATGAAAAAAACGTAGTGCATGTGTTCAGTGATGTTTTCCTTCCCTGGTGTTGATATCTGGTGTACATATGTTCCCCAGCCTATGTTTGTGTTGTGGGGGTTTCTCATAAGCCTCCTTGGGGACATCTCTATCTCTTGTTGCTTGTGACCTGAGCCTACCTCTGCTCAGGGAGCTTTTGTTTTTTTTCTTTCAGTGCTTTGAGGGAGGGAAGCCTTATCTTTTATATGCAAAAAGAAGTCCTGCTCTTGGAGACCTTGCTAAAAGTGAGAACATTCCTTTGCTATGTTTTCCCTGAGTTGCTGTGTTTTCTGCTGATAGGTAAACACTGCTTGAAGGTGAATTCCAGTGAGAGTGGGACCACATGATACCCCAGGGGCCCCAGTCACCAAGGACTGACACCATTTGACTTCAGATTTAGGTCCTGGTGCAAGGGGAGAAAATAACCTTTCAGGAGAAACAAAACCATCTCTGAGAGGCGTATTTTTGACCTGTGCTGTGCGTGAAGAAGTGTGTAGATAATTTGCAAATGACTTGTATTTTTTGGTCCAATTTTGTTCATTGGTGTTCTCTGTGATTCCAGTCTTTACATTTTACGCAGCAGGGAGCGGGGAGGGCGTGGGAATAACATGCAAACAAGCCATCCCATAAGAATTCTGCTTGGCTCTGTTTCTGAACATTTTTGATATAATCTAAAATTTTATTAAACTCCTTTTTTTTTATAGGAAAGAAATGGAATCAGTTTGGACTCCCTGTTACCTTTGGTGACTGGTTTTATTTTAAAAAATGCAGAGTTTGGGAATGATTTAAGTAGTCCTGTTGGCTGTGCCTAATTTATTCTGAATGCACTGTGCTGAGGTTTTGTTTCTCTGTCCTCCTTCTCCTCTAGCACTTGACTTCAACCTTATTTAGTTACTTGCATATGTGGTTCTTTATCCTGTCTGTTTAGACGGATTTGATATTTTTGTCTTCACCATTTTGTTCATCTCTGCTCTAAGTGTGGTAGGAGCCACTGTGCATTTTGACTGTTTTGCACTGTTCAGCCTTGGCTAAGGGCTGACTAGGATGGCACTGTGGACCCTGTGTGGTAGGGACATCCCTGTGAAGTACTTACTGCCTTACCTCTGGTATGACTCATGACAGGTGATAAATGCAGGCTTTTGGACCCTAGACAACAGCAGGATGTTGGTTGGTTTAGTGAATGGCTATATAAATTTTTCAAGTAATTATTTCGGAGTATAATGCTGCATTTTATGTTTGTGTAGACTACTTTCATGGGGTTTAAAAGCTACTTATCTTTCACCCAGTTTTCCATTTCAGAAATAAGGAAGCTGAATAGTACTATTTCCGTTTTATCTGTGATGAGGTGGCTGGGTCATTAGCATTTCCTCTCTGCCCCGGCACTGCCTCATTCAACCAACTAGCATGTCTGATCTCTTTTGAGAAGACGGATTATATGAATCTGACCTGTTAGCTAATTGGGAGCACAGAGCAAGAGTTGAGGCATTAGTTCATTGTATGGATCCATGACAGATGGAACAGACCTCTGCACAGGGCCACCTTTGGCATGCAGTCCGTGCCGTCACTCATATTGGTGTATTAGCATGTCACTTTATACTGGAAGCCATGTATTTAGACATCTCTATTTCCTAGGCTGTGAGCCCTCTAAGGACAGGGGGAGTTGGGTCTTGTTCATAGGTGCAGGTGCATTCAGATCTTCATGGACGAATCTAGTCCTGTCAGGCTGAACTGGTGCTACACCTTCAGTGTTCAGACATGTGGTGTGGCAGATGATTGTCTTTTTCTCTCTAGTGTAAGTAGTGGGCACTAGTAAGATATTTTCTTGAGGTTTTTTGTTTGTTTTGGTGAAATTAAAGGTATATAAAGTAGAATGAGGGGGAAAAAAACCCTTTAATTTGCCCCCTTATCTTGTTTATAACCAATATACATAAATAACGAACGACCAATTAACAAAAACAAAAAACAAAGGTGTCTTGATTATTTTCTGTTTGAAGTGCTTGTTTTAACTTCTTGCAGAGAGAAAGTATTTCATCTAAAGGACAAAGCAGTGAGTTTTGCCATATTTTTGCAGCTTTAGAATGTTTTAATATTATTTAACAGAAAAAAATTGCTGGCATTTTAAATACAAATATCAGACTTCTTTAGGTTAATTTAGTATTTATTTTTTACTAGCTTACAGAAAAAGAAAACTGTAAATGCAAAGAAAAGTGACTTTTTGTTCTAAATATTATTTCAGAAGCTTTTTCCTAAATCCTTGTGAATAAAATTACACTTGCAGTATGAGTATAATCTCTTAAAATCCCTAAATCCGTAAAAAGAAAGTTGACCCAAATGCTTAAATAAGGACTTTATTTACTGAAGTGAATATTTCTAATTTTCTTGGAGCATTGTTTTCCTTTTCCTCCTAAAATAACACTCACTTATAAGCCTGATCCAGAAACTTCATCCTTTACATTTTGTTAGTATGCAAATTCCATAGAATCATGCTTTGGTTGTGAACAAAGTCAAAATTTACTTTCAAATTTGAGCTTTAGTATAAATTTAGATATACTGAAAGAATTGAAATAAGAAGTGTTTGGTAATTTGGGGGGTGGCTGTGGTTACTGGGGATTGAACTCACTGAGCCACATCACCAGCCCTATTTTGTATTTTATTTAGAGACAGGGTCTCAGTTGCTTAGCGCCTTGCTTTTGCTGAGGCTGGCTTTGAACTCTTGATCCTCCTTCCTCAGCCTCCCCAGCCACTGGGATTACAGGCGTGTACCACCAATCCTGGTGAGTTTGGTAATGTGTGTGTGTGTGTGTGTGTGTGTGTGTGTGTGTGTGTGTGTGTGTGTTTATGGTGCTTGGGGATCCAACCAGGGCCTGTCAAGCAATGTTAAGCAACTACTCAGTCATGGACCTATATTCCCACTCCCATATTTTTTTTTTTTTTTTTTTTTTTGGCGGGGGGTAGCACTTAGCTTAACCACTGAGTCACATCGCCCAGCCCTTTTAAAATATTTTATTTAGAGACATAGTCTCTCTGAGTTGCTTAAGACCTCACTTGCTGAGGCTGGCTTTGCACTCATGATCTTCCTGCCTCAGTCTTCCAAGCCACTGGGATTACAGGGTGGTGTGCCACCACACCTGGCCCCAGTTTTTATATATCTAAATGCTCTGTTTCTTCATTAATTGTTGTTGATTGATGTTAATTATCTAGCATTTTTATTGTGATCCCAGTGTATGAGGAATTAAAACCAAATCCAAATCCTTATTTATTCCAGTAAAATGCTTTTCACATTTCAACTTTTGCTGTAATTAGTTTTGATTTAATAATCTGCTTATCTGCAAACAGAAATGACGTAGAGATCCATGTTCTGACTAAACTAAATAAGATTTTCATTGAAAGTACCTAGATCTTATCAGTGGGAATAAATAAACTCCACTGGCCTCAGTGTATTTAACCTCAGAGGGTGTATTTATTTGCAATAAATATTGTAACTTCAAATTTATGTTTTTCCTGACTAAAGTTTCACCCTAAGACATTCTCCAGTTATGTTTATTTTGGGGGTTAGTATTGACAGCCCAATCCCCTTCTTTTTACATGTCTGTCTGACCTGCCAACTCCAGCCCACCCCTTTCATCCCTGAGCCCATTGTTAGCTTACTACTCTTCCTGTCTTAGAGATGGGGTGGCCCCTTCTCTTGGCATATCTGACCTCATCCTTGCCTTGATTCCGTCCTCCTTCTCTGCCTGCCATTCCTCAGTTTTTCCACCCTTGAAATGTTGGATATCCCAGGGCCCATCTTTGCTCCCTTCTTTTATGTTTCTCATTTTTGTTCCCAAAGCTCAGTCACCTCATGTACATGGGCTGAGTTTTTGTCTTGGACCTAGGCTTAGATGCCTTTGCTTTCTCTTAGTCTTTAGTGTGTACTAAAAAAGCGGAATTCATCTCCCCAAACCTGCACTACCTTCTCTGCCTGTCTAAACTCATGGCACAGCCATCCTTGTAGACACCTAAGCCAGAGCTCTAGGAAACACGTGCAGTCTTCAGTACCCTCGTCTCCCCTATCTAGGTCATCCCAAGCCTGTAGATTCTGTCTGCCAGAATCTTTTTAAGTCAGCCTCTTCTCAATCTTGAGTGCTCAGTTCTTGGTTCAGTCTTCCAGTGTAGCCCATCTCCATTACCATCAGTGGTTCTGTGTAAATCTCCTGTGGTCCCCCACTCCCTGCCAGGCAGTAATTCACTTGCATTCATCTTCCACATTGCATCCCTAGTGCTGACATCTAGAGGTACCCCAGAAGAATGGAAATGAAATGAAGGGATCAATTTCCCTGTGCAAAAAGTCAGTGCAGGTGAGTATAGGACACAGCCGTGAAGAACAGGGAACCAGGATTTCACACAAGTGGACAGGACATTGTGTCTGCATTTTTCAAAAAGCAATACTCCAACTCTGTTCTGATAAAGGAAACTGAACTTACTTGTAAAGTTTTAAAAACTTATGGGTAGAGCCTATTTTTTAGTTAGGATACACTAATAACTTAGAAGTAGTGTGTAAATAGCATTATATTTTTAACATTTACAACTTATTGTTGAAAATATATTCCGCAGTGTGCCATTTGCCTTCAAATATCCCAAAATTATAGTTTACTTTTGATCAAGATCTCAGGGATTTTTATTTTTTGAAAACCCAATTATCTTCTTTACAACCATTTTACACATGGCTTCTTGGTGCTTCTGGATGGGAGGATGCTTTTTAACCTGTTCATCAGTAACTCTTGAGTCATTTATGCCTGAATAATAGAACTCATCAGAGCAAGGGGAGATTGACTGTATCTGACTATATCTTCTTTAGATTTCACTTAAAGTATCAGATTTTAGGTTGTAAAAACTACTATTGCCTCAGCTCTGACCAGCGTGTGATGTGCTCTTCAGCTGCTTCTGACTCTGTGAAGCCAGAGGACAGTTGTGTTCTCTTGCATTTGTTCCACTTACTGCTGAGTTGCCGTAAGTCCATGTGACTTCACACACTTTCTCCCCACTTTGATATATAATGAAAGAACACCACTGCTTTCTTCAGTTGCTGCGGATGACACAGTATGTGGAAGCACTCAGTGTGTTAACAAGCCCCAAAGGACTGAGTAAGCTTTGAATTTTTTGCTCATGGAGTAGGGTTAATAATTGAGAAGATTCATGACTCCTGTCAAAGTAATATCACACATTGCTAAGACAAGTGGCTTGTATAGATTGGTTGTTTTGGTTTGAAAAAATAATATTTTACCACACAGAAATAACAGTTTTCTTGGAAAAATCTTAGAATGCTTAAATCTTACAAGCTTTTTTTTTTTCCCTCAAGAAAGAAACTGGCTGTTTTTTGCCAACATTCTGTAGTTGAATGGTTGGCAAAGGTAGGAATGAAAGCCAAACTCTTTTCTTTTCTCGGTCCTGTTTTCTTTTTCTATTGATAACAATTTTGGGGCCACCACATGATATGTAATTATTTGGCAGTGTAGTAGGTAGGGAGCCACAGCATAGGTACACACTCAGTGACATCTGCCCAACTTTTAGATTAAAACTTTTTTTATTAAAAAATTTTTTTAAGTTGTTGATAGGCCTTTATTTTATTTATATACAGTGCTGAGAATCGAACCCAGTGCCTCACATATACCAGGCAAGTGCACTTCCGCTGAGCCCCAGCCCCAGTTTAGATTAAACTTTTTAAAATATAAAAAAATCTGTAAAACACTTTGATTCTTTGTATGATTAAAAAATACCTTAAGAGTATATATCCTAGTCTTTATGGCAGAAATATTATCTTCCTTCTTTTTTTATTTTATTTTGAGATGGGGCTTGCTAAGTTGCCAAGAATAGCAAAGAATTTGTGATCCTTCTGCATCAGCTTCAAAGTAGTTGGGATTACAGGTGTGCACCACCACACCTGGTTCAGAAGGGTAATCTTCAAGGCATGCTTGATATTTAGTGACAAAGAGAACACTTTTTGAGATGTTGAATCTTTATGTCAGGGACACAGAAAATGAGCACACTTTTAAAATCTACTAAAACCACCTCCCTTTATTATGCATATTGGTCTTTGACCTGAATTGGAAAGGGGATTTTTTTCCCCCTCTAATGTTGATAAATAGACATTGGGTCTTCGGTCAATTAGACCTTCAGTTGAATTTTCCTTATATTGAAAAATGGAAAAAAAAATCACTTGAGGTGTGGAAGATTAATTTCATCCCTCCTTGTCATGGGCCTGGAATATTAAACTGGTTTGTTGTGGCTGTTTATCATCTAAGCAACTGCACAGGTGTGTATTCACTGCAGTGTGGATTCATCTGTATGTCTGATCTATTTTGTTGAATCTTGTCAGAGATCCTCTAGATCCTCTAACAATTAGAGGATATAGAGGAAGAGACATCAGGGCCAGTGAGACCCTTTGGTACCTTCTTTTGATGGTGATTTTTACATTAGAAGCCAAGAGCTTTATAGTCCCTTGTGGAGCAGCCCAGCAATGTTGCTGTGAGGATATCAGCCATGGTTGCTCACTCCTTTAGTAAAACCTCCTGGCTTTGTTGTCACTCTTCATCTACTAAGAACTACAGGGTTGAATAATAGCTTGTCATTGAAGAAAATAATGATGCTGTGATCTTCATGAATAGCTTATAAGATGACTTCCCATTTATGCCATCATCTACTGAGGAAGGCCACCATGGTGTACATAGAGTAATTGAGGAATGTTTTGGTGAGCCATGTTGGAGACAAACATGGAGATGACAGCTTCTCCAGAGAACACCTTGGCTTTGGACTGGAACCTACCTAGATGTGAACCCAAGGCCTGCTGCATGGAGCTGGGCTGGTCGCTTAATTTGTAGGGTCCTCTGGCGAAGCCCCTGACACTTAAAGACATGCTTAGTGAATACTCCTGCCTCTTCCCTGGGAAGTTGTGTTTTCCTCCCTCTGCACCGTACTTCTGCAGTGGCTGGTCTGGTGGCCCTTGTGCAGAGAGCTCAGTGTGTTGGTTCTCTGGGTGTCCACGTGGTATCCTCTGCTGAGGTCCTGATTGACGCTCTCTTTCATCTGCAGGTGCCCGAGATCATCAGCTCCATCCGCCAGGCTGGGAAGATCGCCCGCCAGGAGGAGCTGCGCTGCCCCTCGGAGTTTGACGACACGTTTGCCAAGAAGTTTGAGGTGCTCTTCTGCGGCCGTGTGACAGTGGCTCACAAGAAGGCCCCCCCAGCGCTGATTGACGAGTGCATCGAGAAGTTCAACCACGTCAGCTGCAACCAGCGGGCAGACTGGGACCGGGCACCAGAGCCCTGCAGGCCCATGCGCAAGTCCTTCTCCCAGCCCGGCCTGCGCTCTCTGGCCTTCAGGAAGGAGTTTCAGGATGCCAGCCTCCGAAGCGGCAGTTTCTTCAGTTCTTTTGAGGAAAATGACATTGAGAACCACCTGATTAGTGGACACAATATTGTGCAGCCAACAGATATTGAGGAAAATCGAACTATGCTCTTCACGGTAAAATATTGTCAAATGTTGTGCTCATCTGTGGTGTGACACCTGTTCAACAGAAAATCTGCTTTATTGAGTGAAGATTCTTAGTAAATTGCTTTTGGATTTATGTGAGAATCCACATATTTTCATACTGAATAATTTTTTATTGAGGATAAAATCCTTATGTTAGCCACAAGCCTTTAAAACCACCAGAGGGAAGCATGAAGAGAATCCATCTCATGCTTGTATAATTTTTATCTTACTTCCACTTCCCATGGTTTTAAATCTACCTTTTCAATGGCGAGAATACTTCAGATATGGAAAAGAGGCCAAAAGAGGGATTTTCAAAAACATGGATTTATTTCAAGTAATATATTTTAGCAAAATCCTTTAGGTGGAAAATATTCTCTTTACTATTGTCTTAATTTATAAAACTTTCATCCTTTTTTAATTTGGATAATTTGGTTTGTGAATAACCTTATATTTGAAGTTTATACCCAAATTGAAATATTAGTCTAGCTAGTTGCATGGTTTTTTCTTAGATGAAAATAGTTACACTGACAGTGAATCAAATGCCAGAAAAGGATGGATAGGGGAGCTATCCCTCTTGTGGTTGGCTGCTCTGGGTTCTTTTGGAGGCTTGCCCTCCTGGGGGAGCCCCTGGGTCTGAGCTGATGCAGTGAGTGAGTCCCTGCTGATGTAAGGAGCTAGTTTTCCTTGATTCCCTTTCTGTCTGTTCTTGCTTGAGGCTGACTTTCCATAGTGAGTAAAATTGCCTTGAATGTAATACATTATTATGTAATCTAATGTATTCTGTGCTTTATTAACCCAAGGCAGTGAAATGCTTGGAGTAATGAAGCTGGCCAGTTGGGTTAATGCTGTGTAAATGTGTGCAGTTGTAAAATTCAGGTGGTGTGACAGGGTAAACAGGACTGATTTCTTCCTCTTTCTTTGTTGACCTTGCATACTGAGTGCTGTGTCTGCAGTCAGACTTGCACTTTAATCTGTGTTTAACCTATCCCTTTTTTCCCCCCACAAAAAAACTTGTCATTGAGATAATTGCTCAGTGCATTTATCTACATGTTCTTATTGTGTGACAGCTGTGTACATGGACTCTTTTTTTTTTTTTTTGTTTTTGTACCAAGGATCAAATCCATGAAGGTTTAACTACTGAACCACGTCCCGAGGCCTTTTTTATATTTTGTCTAGAGACAGGGTCTCACTAAGTTGCCTAGGGCCTCCATAAGTTGCTGAGGTTGGCTTTGAACTCTGTCCTCCTGCCTTTCAGCCTCCCGAGCCACTGGGATTACAGGCATGCGCCACTGCACCCAGCTGTACAAGCTATATATGGACAGTAGTGAATGCGACAGGCATGGTCTCTGCATGTGTGGAATTTAGATTCCAGCAAGCAAGATGGGCAGCTGATTGCATTGTTAAGTTTATCTAAGTACAATTGCCATGTATGCTGCAGAAGAGAAGTAGAAGGTGCTGTGAGAATGCTCAGGGAATCAGGAATGGCTTCTTTGAGGCAGTGATTTTTTTTTTTTTAATGGTACCAGAGATTGAACCCAGGGGTGCCCCACCACTGAGCTTTTTATTTTTTAATTTTTATTTTGAAATAAGGTCTTGCTAAGTTAATGGGACTAGTCTAGAATTGTAACCCTGCTCCCTCAACTTCCCAAGTAGTTGGGGTTACAGGCATTCTTTATTAAAGAATTCCTTTAATATCTGTCATACAACAGAAGTGCTAAAGGTATAACAAGTGTTTTCTGAGTATTTGATTTGTGATATTATATTTCTTTCTCTTTTAGAATATTAAGACAAATATTAAGATTATAAATATAATCTTGAAATAAAAAGATTTGCTCTTAGCAACAACAGTGCACCTGGCCAGGAGGTGATTTTTTTTCACAGAGCTAAGGTTTCTATGTGGCCAACTGGCAGGGTCTTGTGGGCTCATAGAGCAGCAGGTGAGAAGGCCTGAATGGCTGGGGTGTTCGTAGGCCTCTTTATTTAGAGTGTAATTACTCTTGATTCTATCCTGATTGCTAGCAAGCTTGTATTATCTGCTTTATATTCCACATTAAGGCGCAAAGAGTTTAGAGAAGAAGGGACGCAATAATAGTGACAGCATCAGGATGTGACCACTGACTTGTTGGTCCTGAGGAGGAATTAAATCTGTAGAAACGACACATACAGGAACCAAGAAGCTTAGCAGTATGGAGGCCTGGAGCAGCTGTCTAGAGCCAGGCAGGGCACACACTCAGTTGCCAGAGGGGTGGGTTGCAGCACAGCACTCCACTCTAATAGGTGTCTTAGGACATCCCCAGTCAACATGGAGGTGTTAATTTATGCTAATGTTCCAACTTTTAAAAAAGAATCAGGTCTGTAGTGTATGAATGCCTAACAAGTTATGTGTAATCTACAAATGGTTAAAAAAAAATTATTTCAAAGCGTTTTGGAAACTTCTGTTTTCTTTCAGTATTCATTATGTAGAAACCTCCTATGCAGGTTTGTGTGTTCTGAGCTTATTGCAACTTTTGGATATTTAGTCTTTTCCTCTCAGAGAAGATTGCTGCCCTATGTAGATGAATGTGTCTCAGTTGTCCTGTGCCACTTGAAATCTGTGGAATAAATTTAGAAGCTTTGAAATGATTTCCCGTAACTGTATAGTTAGAACTTTATGAGAACATGCCCTTTTGCCTCTTTATTTTCATAGGTTATGACCTGCAACAGTTTGTGTGATAAATTTGAATTCAACTTTCATGAGAAGCTGGTCTCTTTTTTTTTTTTTTGTCTTTTTTAAGATTGGCCAGTCTGAAGTTTACCTCATCAGTCCTGACACCAAAAAAATAGCACTGGAGAAAAATTTTAAGGAGATATCCTTTTGCTCTCAGGTAAATGGAGACTGATTATTGGTTTGATTGCAAATGAATTAATTAAAGAATTCATTTAATATTTGTCATACAAAAGAAGTACTAAAGGTATAACAAGTGTTTTCTGAGTATTTGATTTGCAATATTGTGTTTCTTTCTCTTTTAGAATATTAAGGCAAATTATAAATATTATCTTGAAATAAAAAAGATTTGTTCTTAGCAAAAATATACTGGAGAAAATAGATCTACTGTAAATTTTTTTCAGTTTGTGGTATTCCCCAGTCATAATTACTAGGGTTGTGGGTCTGTGTGTATGTCTTGTATTATTCAAGCATATAGTACATATGTATTTATCTTACAAAAGTTCAGAACTTTTTAGTATCAATATATCATTATTTCTTCTTCTTTAAAATAGAGTAGATAGGGCTTATCTTTGAGGATGTTTTACCCAGAATGTAGTTATCTATGAAATCTTCCATATTAATAATTTCCCAGATATGTTTTATAGAGATTCATTTTAGAGGAATCTGTCACGTATGATGAGCTGTGTCAGTTTCGTCCTTGTAAATACAAGATCACTTAAGTTAGTGTTTGGCTCTTCTTTTAAACTTTGATTTTTAGATTTCTATAATAAGATATGATAAAAGTCTCAGTATTTCTTAATTTATAATGTGATCTGCTTGATTGTTCAAAAGTCATTTTTTCCAAAATATGAAAATAGTGATCTGTTTTTTTTTCCCACATTTTTTTATTGATGCATTATAGTTGTACATAATGGTGGAGTTTGTTGTTCCATTAATGTTCTTCCTTAGTAGGTGAAATATGGAACTGTTTTCAAAGATATTTTCCTAAATTGTATTTCCTTAAGTACCCAGTATGTGTTTGATATGCTACTGGGGAACATTGATTGAGATGCCAGGCTCTATCAGGGATTACTTACTTACTACAAAATAGTTGGCCTGAAAGTGAGATTATCCACAGAATTTTCATCTTGATTTGCTTCTATTTCGGTTAAAATATTAAATGTTTTCTTTTATGATGTGATAGCTTAATTATTTCCTGAAGAAGTGCAGCCTGGGTTTCTGTAATCACCTGAACTCTAGGCTGTCAGCACTTGGCTCTGTGGGCTGGGGATTTCAGAAGACCTTGATATGTTAATATTTATGGGGGATGTCTCATCTGTATTAAAGTTGCTTCTGTTGGCTGTTGCTTTCAAAACATGTTTATATATTGATGTTTATTTGAAAGAGCTCTTAGGAAACTGTGGTATTACTTGGCCTTAGTATCTTCTGCTTAAAGCTTCTCTATATATGTGTAATTTTTTACTCAGTCGTCAAACCAGTTTACTAAAGTATTTTCTTGTTTTTTTTGGTTTCGTTTTGTTTTTGGTTTATTTTTATGATACTGGAGATAAACCTAAAGCCTTGTACGTGCTAGGCAACATTGTACCACTGATCTACATCCTCATCCCCCGTACTTGTATGTTATTTTAGAAGTACAACTATGTTTTAAATTTTTTTAACCTTTATATGTACATATGTTTGCATGTGTATGCACACACAGTTGCATTTCTTCATTAATCTTAGTTTGCCTTTGATTTTTCAATTTTTTGTGCTTTAAGAAAATTTTTAATTTTTTTGTCATATTAAAACGAGTACCAAAACTTAGTTCTCTCATGGGAGGCAATCAGAATAATAATTTAGTGGAGCAAAGTTAATTTTCTTATCCGAGAGGTGATTTTTAAATTTTTTTTTTTTTAGAATTTTTTAATATTTATTTTTCAGTTTTTGGTGGACACAACATTTTTATTTTATGTGGTGCCGAGGATCAAACCCAGCGCCCACGCATGCCAGGCGAGCACGTTACCGCTTGAGCCGCATCCCCAGCCCCTTTTTTTTTTTTTTAATTTTTTTTTAAAGTTGTTGACGGACTTTTTAAAAATATTATTTATTTACATGAGGTGCTGAGAATCAAACCCATTGCCTCGCATATGAAAGGCAAGCATTCTACCACTGAGCCACAACTCCAGCCCTTATTTTAAATATTTTTTTATTTTAAAATATCTGAGAAAATAGTAATTTTATAGTATTCCTTAAAACTGTGCTGTGTAAGCTTCATTGGTGTTTGGGGCAGTGGCGTCTCTGCTGATACAACTCAGCTTGCGCTTATCTTCCCTTGCCTTCCACAGGGCATCAGACACGTGGACCACTTTGGGTTTATCTGCCGGGAGTCTTCGGGAGGTGGTGGCTTCCATTTCGTCTGTTATGTGTTCCAGTGCACAAATGAAGCTCTGGTGAGAGAGGATGAGTGCTTCTTATCCAGAAGCTTATTGACAAGGAATTTCAACCTCACTGATTTTTCTGTCCTTAGCAAAACAGTGTAGCCTCACTGACATGTCATTATTTGGTTTTAATTATTTACTCATTATTTTCCCTTGACTAATAACTAGATAGTACACATCTGAGACTTATTTGGGTATGCATTTTAAATTTAAATTATTTTTGAAGAACATGCTCACTTTCACCTTCTGGTCTAATCTAGCATTTTAAAATGGCATTGGACTTTGAATCCTGAGAGGAATTTGCTTTCCACTCAGTATTTAATTTGTATTTTTACTTTTTACCTTAGCTGCTTTAAGAGCTCTGAGCCTTTTAATTAGTATTTCTCAGATAATAATCTTAGTGTTGTTACCACTATCATCCATCAACCTGTGGAGCAAGTCTAGAATAATCTCAGACTACCAACTCTGTTCCATAGCTTTCTTGACATCTCATCCCAGCCAGTGTTAAATGGACTTTTTGCTGGCTTTAATTTCTCTTCTCTTCCATTAGGTTGATGAAATCATGATGACCCTGAAACAGGCTTTCACGGTGGCTGCAGTGCAGCAGACAGCAAAAGCGCCAGCCCAGCTGTGTGAGGGCTGCCCCTTGCAGGCCCTGCACAAGCTCTGTGAGAGGATAGAGGGTAAGTAGGGGCACTTGCAAGCTGTAATGTAGTGATGTGAAAGGCCCAGGAAAACCATAGATAGCAGCATCTGCTGCAGGATTCTGCCTAACAGAGGGTCCAAGTCCTGTTAGTCACAGGGATTGTAGGTACACTTACTGTGCAGTGGGTATCTTCTATGTGTCAGGGATTTTGTGGGGTGCTGGGGATACATAGATAACTATTTCCCCCTTTTACCATCTCCCTATCCAGGGTACTCTGAGGACAGTTGGGAAGTTAGAGAAACAAAGGCTACCAAACCAGTTGCCTAATGTTTATCAGTGTTGTGTTTATGGTCAGTCATGTTAGCCACTGCGGGAGATAAGATAATTTTCACTAGGCTTCACCATTAGAAGGTCATCAGTACCTCTACCTGCACTGTTTTAATGAAGAGCAGAACAGAAGGCAAGTTGCAGTCAAGGAGTGAATGGGAAAGCGTCACAGGTGCAGTGACTGTATGACCTTGGTTTCTAGAAACTTAGTGCAGGGAGAATCTGTAATGAAATGTTAGGGTTTGCTGCTGATATTTACTGAAGATGTGCCAGGCACAGTGCTAAGTACTTTCTTTATTATCCTTTTAATCTTTTCTGTGTTTTTGGGAAGGAAAGGCCTCATTTATTTTGCATATTTAAATAAACTACTGTCTAATGAGCTCAGGATCCCGCCCCAGGTGGCTGTTACTTGCAGCTCTTGTCTTGGCAGAGACAAAGACAAAAAATGCTCAGGGAAGACCCTGGGTATCATCTGACTACTACTTCTTTTTTTTTTAAGATTTTTTTTAAAAATATGGACACAATATCTTTATTTATTTTATTTATTTTTATGTGGTGTTGAGGATGGAACCCAGTGCCTCACCTGCAAGGCAAGTGCTCTGCCGCTGAGCTATATATAACCCCAGCCCTTCATCTGACTGCTTTTTTAGAATTGGAGAGAAGTTTAAGCATGGTCAGGGTGGACTGGAGGGGTCCCTCCTGAAGGAGGGTGGGAAATATACTTCAGGCAGGAAAGGAGATTCTGGTTGTCTCTCTTCCTGAGAGGGGACAAGGAGGAGCTGAGGTATGAGTAGTTTGGTGCCCACTGAGGGAATACAGAGGTGAAGGGGTTTATGCCTCGGTTTTTTTGATTTTTGTATCTTTCCATTTATGGAAGAATCTCTAAAACATTTTTGTGTTGTTTTCAAGTGTTGCATGATTTAAATTATGCACATTAAAAAAGCAAACAAAGATTTCATTTCTTGTGTATCTAGAATACTTATTATACACTATAAGTGAAAAGAAAAACCACATTGATAGTCATATCTGAGTTCCTTTTTTATTGTAAAAATACACATAAAAAATTTGCCATTTTAATTTTTTTTAAAAGAGTGCAGTTGAGTAGCATTAAATCTATTTACATTATTGGGTAACCATCACCACCATCAATCTTTTTTATCTCCCCCAAATGCAGCCCCTTAAATACTAACTCCTTTGTTCTACTCCCAACCTCTGGCATCTACCATTCTATTTTTTGTTTCTGGGAATTGGATTACTCCAGGTAAATTTATATAAGTGGAATTATATAGTATTTGTCTTCTTATTTCTGGTTTATTTCACTTAGCATAATGTCTTCTCAATTTTTTCATGTTGTAGCTGTGTCAGAATTTCATTTCTTTTTTAAGGCTGAATATTCTATCACACATATATACAACATTTTAATCATTTATTTATTTGTGGACATTGGTTTGTTTCCATCTTTTGGCTATTGGTGTACAAATATCTGTCCAAGTTTCTGCTTTCAGTTGTTTTGAAGTTGACATTGCTGGATCATATGGCAATTCTATGCTTAATTTTTGTAGGAAGATCCATAATATTCTCCAACAGTTACACCATTTTACATTCCCACTGTCACTGCAGTTGACAATTTGCAATTTTTTTATATCCCCACCAAAACTCGTTATTTTGTTTTTCTTTTTTAATAACTATTTAATGAATTAAATGAAATTAATCAAATTTGCTATATATAGAATTTAACATTACAACCTCCAACTCTTCCATGTTAATCCCTTGTTCCAGTGAAGAAATTAAATTCTAACAAACTATTTTTTCTTCATTGTTCCTTTAATGAGTTCCAAACCATCTTTTCTTCCTTGATTTTTCTCTCATTTTTCTTGGCTCCAACTAGTAGGGGAGTGGTCTCAGTAAAGTGTGAGGCCATCAGAATCAAGGTATTCTTTCAGCTCTGGGGAGATCTTTTAATGTGACAGGTTCAGCTTCTTCAGCAACAACTTCCATGGGGCTGAGACACAAAAACAGGACCTCACTTATAAAGAAGATCCTCATATGGGCCACCAAGAGACCTCATGGGAAGAGATGTCTCTGAAGAAGGGTCCGGGAAGTTCCCAGAGAGAAGTCGGGACCAGCAAGGTTCTTGACATGCATGACGCATAAAGAATTTGAGCATGCCCAAGTCAGAGACAGAGATTTATTTAGGAAAGCAAAGGAACATTCAAGGGAGCATGTGGGCCGTCTTCAGAGGGAGAAATAGCAAACAAAGAAACAGCCTTTTTTCTTTCTTTTTTGATGATAGCCATCTTAATGGATGTGACATGGTATCTGATTTCTCCTTTAAAATAAGATAGATTAATAGGTGACATTTTAAAGTCTGGGAACGTTCATTGTGTATACAGTGCTCTTCAAAGTGAACATGACTCATATGTTTGACTCTGTTTTCCAAGTTGTTGCTATTTGCTGACATTAAACAAAATATTTCTGGGAATGAGAGAAGTTTTGCTTTAACTAGCGCTCCCAACCCAGAGGATCACTAACCCTTTCCTAGTGGTTGTCAAGATAAGGCAAATGATGACAGAAATGTCCCTTAAGAGCTTATTAAGAAGCCAGCCATGACTTTGGACTTGAAGATAAAGCAGATCATGATCTGCAGAACTGGAATACTTCCAGGATTCCACTTGATAAATCTTTCTTTGGTCTGGCTTAGATTTAAGAAAGTTAAAACTGAAAAGTTTTAAAACTGCTATAGTTTTAGAAATTATCATTTAATCCTCTTTTTTTTTTTTTCCCCACAAAATTCAGCCAAGGCAAAAAGTTCTACTACTGTAAGAACAAGCCATTAAACAGTGCCCTCAGAAGTCTGGGAGGTATGTTTTACTTATATGAAAAGAAGCTTTTCTAGAACTATGAGTGGCACATTATCAGAAGCATCCTTAGCAAAGGAGATGTTGATTATTTTAAGGACAGTTTTGGAGTTCCTTGCTTTTTGCTCTTGTGTTCCTAATAAGTAGAATGAAGATGTTTTTAAAATGATTGATTGTATGCTGCTTTAAGGGTAGTCCTAACAGGAAGTTATGATTTGACCAAGAACTCCATAAATGTGTAATGGACCAGTGACATGGTCACAAGGAGAATTAGAGACTGTGTTTTCTTAATTGGTTGATGTCATTAAGTTATGCCCCAGAATCTGTAAAATAGAATAAATACACTGTAGGTGCCAGTGATGTTGGAGAAGCCACTCAAAATGCAGGTGCAATCTATAAGAGGTGCAGCTTTCCTCAGTCCTGTGCTTGAACTATGTGACTCTGCAGGCGCCATGGTGTGTATGTGGTACTTAAAGTTCAGAGGAGCATTTGGGGGATTACTAAAATAATTACACACTCTCTGGGACAAAAAGGATAGATCTTTTAAACACCTGCAGTTTGAGGTGGCCTTGCTAATAATGAGAATCCCCTCTACTCCGGTACCCTTTCCTGCTTTGTTCTTGCCTGTGCCCCCAAACTCTTTTGGCATCACATGGGGCCCTGGAGGGGAGATGCCTTCAGCATGGTTGCTGGAGTGGCAGAAGGTAGAGAGAAGCCATGTGGAAGGTGCTGAGACCTGAGTGGGACTGGTGGGTTTGAAATGAGCAGAAATAACCTGGTGCCTGATCAGGCTGAGACTGCAGGATCCCTTCACAGTGCTGGAATGAAGAAGAGGCTGTGCCCTCTGATTTCGCCTGAAATTGTCAAGCATATAGTCTAACTCTTCTAGTCTGACGCTCCTTAGAGCTTAGGGATTTTCTCCACTTGTGAATGTTTCATCAAATAATGTGCTGTTTCCAAAACATGAAGCCTAGATGGTGTCAGAGATGTCTGCCATTTTGGGGGAGGATTTTTAACTAGTGATTACTAAGTGTTTACTTATTCATAAATGTAAGCATATTTTGCTTCCACATTTAAGTAGTTTGTTTTTGTAATGCTGGGGATTGAACTCAGGGCCTCATGCATGAGGAGCAGGCACTCTGCCACTGAGCTACATCCCCAGCCCCACATTTAAGTGGTTGATACCATGAAACCTGTGTCAACTTCCCTGGCTTTATATGACAGATGGCTGGCCAGGAGAGTATGTGAATTGCATGTCAACAAACCCACCTATCCTTTGCACCTTAGCCCACCTTTGAATTCACTCTGTTTTGAAGCCATCTGGATCAGGAGACTTGGCTCTCCTAATCAAGGGAGTTGGTAGAAACTTTCAGTTTGGGTTCTGGAGGCAGACAGATGAGGTTCAGATTCTAACTGTAACTTGACTGATGACCTTGGACAAATGCTTGACTTTGTTGTGTCTCAGTTCCTTATCTATACTTCCTAAAAACACAGTGCCTACTTCAAGGATAATTTTGAGGAATAAATGTGATAGTGCCCATGAAGTGTTAGGGAAGTGGGATACCACTCACAAAATGTTGGGTAGCCTCTTGGGGTTATCTTGGGTTCAAACAAATAAAAGAGAATGACTTCTAGATGCAGAGATTGCAGCAGCAATGAGACAGGGCAGCCACTTCTGTCTCAGCTCAGCCGTTAGGTGGGGGCTGCTGGGCCTCCTGACCTGGCAGTCGCCTGCTTCTCTGGGTTTTAGCTGTAAGGTAAAGGTATGGTGTCCAAGTTCCTACAGACAAGCCCCTGCCCAGGGGCACCCCCAAGGATGAGCAGGGAGTGGTCTTAGGTAAGGAGGACTACCTTTGGGACAAGAGGAACCGGAGGCAGTTTTTTTCTTATGTCAATTGGGTCAGCAAATTCTTTCATTCTCAATCTTCTCATCTTGTGTGGCATTTATCTCTGGTCATCAAGGAAACACAAAACAGGGCCTAAGTCATATTTGTGTGGGGATGGAATTTCTTAAATATCAGATTCTGGTGGGCACTAAAATTTTACATAGTGATTTTATTCTTATAACTGTACCTTAACCCTTTGTGATGTTAATCAAATGGGCTAAACACTATTAGTAAATGTGATAGGAAAGGAAGATTGTTAGCTACATGAATTAATTTTATGTGAAAGAAATCTCATGCAAGAGAAAAATGTAGGTCACTTTTCAAAACCAAGAGTAATCCTTTTTTTCTTCAGAAAAAGTTTTCGTGTTTACATATAAATGTCCACATGAATTTATGGTTTTTCTGAGGAGAATGTTCTGATTGTATGAAGTGTTTTAACATGGAGAAAGTAATTTAGAACCTTGCAGACTTGAGGAAGTGTCCAAGTGGGTGGTCTTTGGAAATTATGTGGACCCTCTGGGCCTCAGTTTTCCTAACTGAAATGGGGGTAACAGCACCCTCTTCATCCCCCTCTTCACCCTGTTTTGAGAATCACAGGAAATGATGCAGGTGCTCCAGGTAGGTGCTTAATACACAGTGCCTACGACATCAGCGCTCATTTGAAAGGTGGTGACAGTGCTAACACTGGGACACTCACCAATGGGAATTCCCACAGAACCTTGGCAGCCTGAAGTGGGTGGGTAAGGAATGAAGGGAGGGAGCCCGGAAGACGATGCTAAGTAGCTTTTCATGTCTCTTTTTTCCCCCTCTCAACAGGAATGAATTCTTCCAAAACCAAACTAGAACTCCAAAAACACCTGACAACATTAACTAATCAGGAACAGGCAACTATTTTTGAGGAGGTTCAGGTACAGTACATAGTTTTTAATTTCTATCGGGAGAGAAGAGGCAGGCTCTGACCAGTGAACTGTTCTGTGCAGAGAGTAGTGAAGTGGTGTTGTCACGGCCCGAGGAAGGGCCCCAGGTTCCTCTTGGTGTTAGCTCTAACGGTCCTGCAGAGAGACCGCTGCATCAGAACTGCAGAGTCACTTCACGTCTCAGCTTCCAAGGGGAAACTGATGAAAAGTGACATCTCTCCTAGAAAACTGTGTTACACTAGAGGGGAAATTGCAAAAGGGAAAGAACCTCAGCCTGGAAGAGAGGACCTGCATGGTGGGCTCCACACTGTCCTCTGCCCCCTGGGAACTTCTGCCAGCCCCTTCCTACTCCACTTTTCCCTGAGTGTGGCAATTAAATGAAACGTTTTGTATGTGAATTTGAACACAGCTGTCTCTCCCCCTGCTTTTTTTTTTTAAGTTTTAAAAATAAATTTAGATCATGTTATTTACTTAGAATCATATAAGATATCAAACTAGAAATTAAAAAAAACAAAACCACAAAACAGAATAATAACCAAGTTCATCAACTTTCTGATTTAAACAACCTGGAAAGCAGCTCTTTACGCAGTGTTTTGCTGCATCATATCTTGGGGAAACACTGCCGCGTATGCTGGCACGTCTGTGGTCTGTTCTGCATGAATCTTTAATGAGCTCTTCACAAATTTCATATTTGCTTTAGCTCCGAAGCATTTTCTATGGTTTCCTTTCACTTTTCTAGGTAGGTGAACACCCTAGGACAGAGAGTAAATATCTTTTTTTTGGAGGGGGACACAGTGACCAGGAGGTTCTACAAATAAAGGAGAATTGAGCAAAACGGGACTGGCCATTGTGTGGGCTGAGTTCTCTCTCCTCGCTCACTGTGGAAAGTCTCCAGATAGGGCCCACAATCTATTTTTTTTTTTTTAATTTCTGTGAAAGATTAAAGTAGTGTCCTTTTTAAATCATATGCTAGCGTTCTTCTGTTCCCTTGTTCTCCTCCTGCTGTGGGATTGGCACCTACTTGTAGAAAAAAAAGAAAAACATGGAAATTTTTTAAATTTCACAAATGGCCCAGAGAGTAATTGCTCCTTCCTTTGTTTTTATTTTCTGAATCAACTTGAGACTCACTACTTTATTTTTTCTTAAAGAATCCTCTTAGATAAATGTAATGTGATTTGTACTTGGAATTCAGAAATAGATGGACCATTTGCTGCTAATTATTAATGTACTTAGACTTGAAGCCTAGGCACAGTGATGACCCACTTCCTGGCCTAGCGTTGCCAAGTCAGTTTGGGGAGCATCTTCCTGGCAAGTGTGAAGCACAAACCTCCCTGCCTAGTGTGGGTTTTCACTTTTATTTAGGCAGTCACACATGGCTTTCCCTAAAATGGTGTGGTGACTCAGTGTAGGCAAATGTTCTGAAGCAGTAAGGAGCTGCTATTGGGTATGATTCTGAGAGCCTCTTCTCCATGCAGGATTTCAGATATCCCACACATTATGGCAAAGAGACTTCAGGAAAAACAAACAAAAAGTAGGTGATGAAAGTTTACTTAAAAAAAAAAAAGTTCAGTTAATATCCCAGAGTCCAATGTGTTTTTCTAGACTCTGCAGAATTTTTGGTTGCTCTGAACCAAAGAGAAGTGACATTGTCCATTGGCTGAAAAGTCCAGCTCATATTTTGGTTGTCAGCATGGCTCTTTCTTGAGTGATACAAACTGACTTGGTTCTTTTCCTCTGATAGCTTATTAATGGTCTTTGTGGTTTTCTTATGGTATTTTCTAAACCAAGTCATTGTTTCTTTTTAGGTAGCACTGCCTGATAATCTGTTTGAAAAATGTACATTTCAAAAAGAGAAAGGTAGATTTGCTGTTGTATGAATCCTCTTATAATGGAATAGTATATGTTTCTTAGTAGTCTTTGCTGGAGGGTACTTTGTGTCAAGGGCAAATTTTCATGAGGCAATTAATTATTATTAAAATTAATGGCTTATATTAAATAGTTTTGAAAGCATACATACCATATTTAGTTTTTTGTAAATGAATGTTTAATGTAAAAAAAAAAATACAGAACCATGAAGAAAAATAAATATCTATGGAAATAATATGGGGGACAGTTGCTGCTAACTTTGAGTACCCCTAGGGGTCAGATGGGCATGTGGGCATTAGCCCTTCTGCTTACTTAAGACAGGACGCACGGTACCACAGAGCCAACTTTTATCTATGACCTGTTTGGTGTGATTTTTAAACACACCTGGCACATATGAAGATGATGCCCTGGCGTCTTGCTCTTCTGCTGTGACACTGCCACAGGTTGCATAGGTATAGATGGGTTGCCTTGAGCATGAAGAATTACTTTTCAAGATGAAGTAGGGCTAGTTAAAAAAAAAAAAAAAGCCTCAAAATCTAATTCTTGGAATGATTGTATTTCAGAGAATGATTTAATTAAATACTGAACTGATGATAAATCAAGTAGATTTATATTCAGTAGGCATCAGTGATTCATTAAATAGCATGACTTTTCACAAGTTAAGGATTAATGGTCAGAAGAAACTTCACTTTTTAAAGCATGTATATCAAATTGGTTGGATTTCCCATGGTTTTAAAAATTATTTCATATAAAGATTTGATTATAATTTTTAAAAAGATATCAAAATGTTGTATTCAAATGAAGTCTTTTAAATTTTTATTTATTTTTTAATGTCTTAAAATTTTTTATACTTTTTTCAAATACACTTGTTCTTTTGAACAACCCCTTGCTTTTTGCTTGTAATTTTTTCTTCTATTTTTTCCCCCACAGTTATTATTAGTGCATTATAGTTGTACAGAGTGATGGGATTTGTTGTTACATATTTGTGCATGCATACAATGTGACCTTATAATTTGGCCAATATCACTTCCCAGCAGTTTCCCCCTCTCTCCCTACCTCCCAACTGCATTGCCCTTTTAAATAGGTCCTTTGGAACACCACTGACTTAATTAGTACTGTGGTATTCATTATTTGTGTTGGAAATTTATTTTTCAGTGACCTTTACAATTTTACAAGATGCTCATAGAAATGAGGTTAAGAAATGTGACAAAAATGGTGTTACTTTCAGCAGGTAATTTGTTGTTTTTTAAAATTTGGAATTGAAGTGTAACATACCTGTAGAAGAACACACATATTAATGGTGTGTAGTTCAGTGACTTTTTATTTTGGTGGTGCTGGAGATTGAATCCAGGGCCTCAGGCATGCTCGGCAAGCACTCTACCACTGAGCAACATCCTCAGCCCTCTTTGATTTTGAGACAGGGTCTCACTGAGTTGCCAGGGCTGATCTTGAACTTACATCCTCTTGCCTCCTCCTGAGTACCTGGGATTACAGGTGTATGCCACCACTTCCAGTTCAGTGAATTTTTGTAAGGTGAACATACCTATGAATCCAGAGCCAAGAAAAGAAGTTGAGCCCCTCCAGTGCCACAGAGTCCCACCTGGTTACTGCCCCCCACCCTACCCAACCATCATACAAATTTTTGACACCATAGGTTATGTACAATCATGTGACTTTGTGAACTAGCATGTGATTTTTTGACTGCAAAGTTCTGTTATACAAGTTTATTCTCCATTATTTTTTTTAATTTGTCTGATTAATGAATGAATTCCATACTTTTAAGAAATAATGATTTGCCACTCTTGAGAAAGGTGAGGTCTCTTTAGAAGTTTCAGGGTAGTGACATTTGGCTAATCTGTTTGAACCCAATAGGAGGGCAGCCTCTCTTCAAATTTCAGAATCATTTTGAGAAAAGGTTTAGTTCTTGACCTTGTGTGACCCCCGTAGACATGTGACTCTGCTGTAGCAACTTCCTCTGATACGTGGCAGCTCTGGGATGTGATCTCTGATTTAGGGGCTTCAGTTTCAAATGGGAAGTAATTGTGGGAGTGCACTGCGCCCAGTTGTCCTATCATTTTCTGCCTCGGGTAGTTTCTTTCATGTACATTTGAAGGGAAAAAAAAGTGTACTAATACTCCTCCTTTTTTGGTATTTTGAAATAAGCAATCAAGAAGAGTCTTTCTGAGCAAAGCACACATTTTCCCGTGAGTAGCCCAGGGTTTAAAGATACAGGAAGCAAAGAGCAGGTCAACCTACCGCTGCCTGCCCCTGCTCAGAGGCCTCTCATAATTTTTGTCTGCTTCCCTCGGCATTTTTAAAAGCAGTTATTTTAGGTTTACAGAAAAATTGGGTGGAAAGTACAGAGAGTTCCCTTATAACTTTACAGTTTCCTCTTATTGTTAACATCTTGCATTGGTGTGGTACGTGTGTTACAACTGATGAGCCAGTATTTGCTACGTTATTAACTAAAGCTCATAGTTGACATTAGGGTTCTCTCCGTTATACATTATAGGGTTTTAACAAATGTATAATGTCTTGTGCCCATCATTACATATCACATAAAGTAGTTTCACTGCTCTAGAAATCCCTTGTGCTCAGCCTGTGTATCCTTCTTTTCTTCCAATCTCTGACAGCCACTGAATTTTTTTTTTCTTTACAATTTTCATAGTCTTACCTTTTCCAGACTGTTATGTTGTTGAAATTACACAGCATACAGCTTTTTCAGGATGGCTTAATAATATGAGGTCCCTCCATATCTTTTTGTAGCTTGGCAGCTCATCTCTTTCTGTTGCTGAGTAATACCCCATCCCATGGATGTGCTGCAGTTTATTTATCCACCTGCCTATTGTATGACATGTTGGTTGCTTCCAAGTATTGATAATTATGAATAAAGCCGCTGTAAACATCCATGTACAGATTTGTGTATGGACATGTGTCTTCAGCTCATTTGGGTAAATGCCAAGGAGTATAATTGCTAGTTCATGTGGTAAGGGTAATTTAATTTTATAAGGAATTGCAAAACTGTCTTCCACTGCCGCAGTCTGGCTGGGCACAAAATCATGAGCCACTCAAGCAGGAACAAACTTTATTTTTGAAACTGCCGCCAATGCCGCGTACGCACCCAGGAAAATTGCCGATCCACACATGCGGCGTTCTCCTGGAACCCCAGAGGAAGTTCCTCCCCAGGAATTCCCTCCTACTGCACTTCCCCAACTAATGGGAACTCTCCAGGAGTCCCGTAGCAGGCCTAGGTGAACAGCAGGAGTCCAATATCCATATGAATGCAAATCTTAACATAATCATATCATCTCAATGGCTAGCTGGCGTCACCTTTCAACCGAAAATGCCATTGCATCATATTACTTGGCTGTGGCTCTTAGCATCTCCCCCCTTCTGTTTAATTAAGCAACAAGCAATGTGGCTAGGGACCCTGCCTGTTAGGTTTGTCCAATTCAACATATGGTTCTTACCCGTCATTGGAAAACTGACCTCTAGGCGTCAGCCTCCTGTCTTAGGTTGATACCACTGCAATTGGATCATACCCATCACTGACTACCGGTCCAGGATATAGCCATATTTGTGGATAGGCCTATGCACCAGTGGGGAGGTGAGGTTCTTTGCCTCACCTCTGTTGGCCTCCAAATTTGGCCTTGGTACCGGTGGGGGGGTGAGGTTCTTTGCCTCACCTCTGTTGGCCCCCAAATTTGGCCTTGGTACCGGTGTGGGGGGGGGTGAGGTTCTTTGCCTCACCTCTCTTGGCTCCCAAAATTAGACCATCACTAGTAGAAGGGAGGAGGATACAGAAATGCCACGACATTGAGTCAATAGACAGCTCTTTAGGAAAAATTGCAACACTGGTGACACATCAGCAAATATACACCAGCACTACCATAATTTTCTGCATCAACAGATAGAGCACAATGCATACAAGTGATACATAGTCCAGGCAAGTTTTGTAAGCAGTTCAAAGCGGAGGAATCTATCAATATGTCCATTTCCTCCCAAAATAAATCAACTCAGTGATTGAGCATTACTTGTTGAGTTATTATTCATTGATGCATCAGTTTATACAGTTTGTTGTGATAACTATCGAAGAAACTGTAGTTTGGTTTCATCTTGTCTTCGCCAGCACTGGGATGAAGATAGGAATTCTGACAATGATGCTAAAAAAAAAAAAAATTATGTAACATTTCAACAGGTACTAAGAAAACAAATTTTTGAACGATTTACATTATCCTGAACAGAATTATTAAATATAATGAAAAGGAAAGGTGAAAGTAAACAAACAGATCTGTTAACTTGCTTATTTGTACACATATTAAAACAATCCTCAACATCTGTTTACCCAATTTAAATTAAACCATTAAAATCATGTGAATAATAAAAAAAATTTGGATCCATTTATTCATGAGCGCTCCTCATATATGATATATGGACATAGGCACATACAGACACACAACACAAAACAGAAGTGTGCACACGTAACATACAACACATAAGACAATAGTGAAGGCCTTGTAGCTTTACCTAGGTGAAATCTCCATTGCAATGTTTAAAAACTCCATAGTCAAAAAATAAAACTGATCAGAAAAACAGTAACCTAGGTCTGTATGAGCTCAAAAATAAAATAGAACTTTATGATGTGGGAAAAAGCAATAATAAAATAGATATTGAAAAAAGCATCCTGGTTTATCACTGTCGCAGATGTAAGAATAGCCAAGCTGGAGCTCTGGATATCAGCTGTTATGGATTTGAGTCAAATCATCTTCTTTTTGGTCTGTAGAAATTGTTTTGGTTAACCTCTCTGGAATCCAAATCGGCTGCTGTTCTTCCTGTGGAAAAACACAAACAGAGCCCTGACTCCAGACAATCACTGGGTCAGGACCTTTCCATTGTCCTGTTAGAATATCCTTCCAAAGTACCATAGGCTTATGTACATTTTTTGGATACAAATGTCTTTCCTCAGTACTAAGCCCTGATGAATCCAAATTTAAAAAGTAAAAAGGGTTATTTTAAGTTTATCTTTGGGGGATATATACGCCCCTTTCCAATTCCCTCCTTTTGTTTTAATAAGTACATTTTAATAGTTTGAGCTCTTTCAACTATGCCTTGTCCTTGTGGATTGTATGGAATTTCTGTTATGTGAGTAATGCCAAATGATGAGCAAAATTGTTTAAAAGAGGTAGAAGCATAACCAGGACCATTATCTGTTTTTAACTGTTTTGGAATGCCCACAGTGGCAAACTTTTGTAAGCAATGAGCTATAACATCTTTAGTTTTTTCTCCGGCATGAAGGGAGCCCATCAAAAATCCGGAAGAAGTATCAACTGTAACATGCAAATATTTTAATTTTCCAAATTCTGGCAAGTGTGTGACGTCCATCTGCCAAATATGGTTAGGTATCAGTCCTCTAGGATTGACTCCAAGATTAACTTGTGGTAAAAATGTCACACAATTTTGACATTGTTTTATTATATGTCTGGCTTGTTCTTTAGTTATTTTAAAACGCTTTTGTAAAGTATTAGCATTGACATGGAACCTTTTATGAAAATTTATAGCTTTTTCTATTGTGGAGAAAATATGTATGTTATGTGTAGATTTATCTGTTAATTAATTGCCCAAACTAAGGGCTCCAGGCAATCCTGTATGTGCTCTGATATGTCCTATAAAGAATGGATCTTTTCGGTCCCAGATTAGACTTTGTATAGCAGAAAACAAAGAGAAAACAGTAGAAGAAGGTGAAATCCTACCAGCATCTTCAAGGGATACTATAGCATTAACTACATACTGACTATCAGAAAATAAATTAAATACAGAACCTTTAAACATCATAAAAGCTTGTAAAACTGCATTAAGCTCTACCTTTTGAGCTGATTGTTTGGGTACTAAAAATGTAAAAGTTTGATCGGGGTAACTACTGCTGCTGTACCATTATTTGACCCATCAGTGAATATATTTGGAGCATTCATGATAGGGGTTTTTCTTGTCATTTTTGGAAAAACTACAGGATGCTTAGACCAAAAAGACAACAAAGGATTAGATGGTAAGTGATTATCAAATGAAACATTAGATTTACACATGATTATTGCCCAAGTATTTAACTCATTAGTAATAATTTTATTGGGAGAAATTCCAAACACTCCCTTTGCTGCTTTTATTCCTTTGAGTATTAATTGTCCTACAGCCTCAGGATATCTAGTAAGAATAGTGTTAGGAGAATAAGATAAATGTATCCACAATAATGGACCTTTTGCCAAAATACTCCTGTAGGAATATTTTTTGTTGGTAGTACAATAAATAATAAAGGCAAACTTATATCAATTCTATCCAAATGCATATTTTCCATGTATGTTTCAATGATTTTTAATGCCTTTCTTGCTTCAGGCGTTAACATGCGGGGTGAATTTGGATCTGATGGACCTTTTAGAATATCAAATAAAGGTCCCAACTCTCCTGTTGGTATGCCTAGATAAGGCCTTATCCAATTTATGTCTCCCAATAACTTTTGAAAGTCGTTAAGTGACTTGAGTTGATCTACTCGTATTTGAATTTTTGGTGGACGGACCATGGTTGAGGATAGTAGAACTCCTAAATAATTAATTGGAAGATTTAATTGTACTTTATCTATTGTTATCTCTAGATTATAATTTTTTAATAAATTTGTAAGTGTGGCATAACATTCTAGCAATGTGTTTTTATCTTTATGTGCCAATAAACACATCATCCATATAGTGAAATATTTGTAGTTCAGGATTTTGATTTCTAAGGGGCTGGATTGCTTTGTTAACATAAATTTGACACATAGTTGGACTATTAGCCATCCCTTGAGGGAGTACTTTCCATTCATATCTCTGATCAGGACCTTCATGATTTAGTGCAGGGATAGTAAATGTAAAAGGTGGACTATCCTCGGGATGAATTGGAATTGAAAAAAAACAATCTTTAATATCTATAGCTAAAACATGCCAGGTTTTTGGTAAAGCAGACAATTGGGGAATCCCTGATTGAGCAGGTCCCATAATAACCATCTCATTATTAATGGCTCTTAGATCTTGCAATAATCTCCATTTACCAGATTTCTTTTTAATGACAAAAATGGGAGTATTATGGGGAGATACGGAAGGTTGTATATGTCCCTCTGCTAATTGTTGTTTGACCAGGTCATGGGCTACTTGTATCTTTTCTTTAGTCAGGGGCCACTGAGGAACCCACACTGGTCTTTCTGATTTCCAAGTAATTTTGATTGTCTCAGTGGCCCTTTCTGAAAACCCAATCCACGTCTATTTATTTCTTGATCTATTTGAATTGGTGCTGTCATACCTTGTTCTTGTTCTCTTAATCTTTTTTCTTTCCTAAAGCCTTGTCTAGCCCTAGTAGTGGGAGCGTTAGGATTGATGTTATTTATTAATGTCAAACCTAATTGATCTAGGACATCTCGTCCCCATAAATTTATAGAAGATGATCCAATACATATGGCTGTATAGTTCCTTCACATCCTTCAGGATCCTTCCAATCTAATACCATTGCACTTCTATGGGGATTAGTTGCCACTCCTAGGCCTCGAAGCGTTTGAGTGGCTTGTTGTAATGGCCAATGTTTTGGCCATTCTTGACGAGATATGATGCTAAGGTCAGCACCTGTGTCCAGTAGCCCATTAAAGTCATGTCCTTGAATATTTAGTTTTAGCATGGGGCGAGAATCTAAATTTAAAGACAGCATAGCCCAATCCACACCTGTGGAGCCTAATCCCCTGGAACCTCTTTCTACAGTATGACTGGAAAATTTATCATGCAGGCTGGGTATTATTAATAACTGTGCTATTCTATCTCCTGGTGAAATTACTGATATACCTCTTGGAGAACTAGCTATAATTTTTATTTCACCCTCATAATCCTGATCAATTACCCCAGGACTTATCATAAGTCCTTTTAGTGTAGAAGAACTGCATCCCAATAATAAGCCTATTGTTCCTTGGGGAAGAGGTCCTTTTACTCCTGTGGGAATGATTTGAACTCCCATCTCTGGAGTTAGTACTGCTCTGGCAGAGCCACAGATGTCCAAACCCTGCGCTCCCTCTAGTTTGTCTGATGAGGGATTTAATGGATAATGCGTCCTGGGCACTACCTTGATGGTGCTGCTGGGTTCCTCCATTGCCCCGTATATTTGTGGTTTTGGGCCCTGGAGCATTGGGCCCTCCAGTTTGTTTTTTGGCAACAGAGCTTGATGCCTTTATCTACGATATCGTGGGTAAACATTTGCTCCTTGTCCGTGTTTTGATAACGGAATACCCTCTATGGTGGTTTGAGAACGGCATTCATTAGCCCAATGTTTCCATGTACGGTATTGTGGGCAAATACCCTGTATTCTATTCCTTTGATACCTAGCTTTGTTAAACCCTCCTCCTATGGGGCAACTCCTTTTAAAATTCCTGTTTGATAACATTTATAGCATGTTTTTGGCCTGGCATCTAAAACCTGTTGTACTGCTGCTAAGACTTGCCCTTGTTCATTAATGTGTCTAGATAATTTAATATATGTGTTTAAATCTTCGTGTCTCCATGGTCTAATAATCTCTCTGCAGCAACGATTTTCTTGGTCATAAGCTAGTTGTTTTATAAATGGCATTGCCTGTTTAATATCTCCAAATATTCTAGAAGCTGTTTGAATAAGCCTATCTACAAATTCAGCGTAAGGTTCATTAGTTCCTTGTATTACCTTAGATAATTGTCCTTGTAAATATCCATGCCCCTGTAAAGTTTTCCATGCCCTATCCGCATCTACAGCAATTTGTGTATATACGCCAGGATCATATTCAATTTGCTGCCGTTGACCCTCATAAGGTCCCTTTCCTAATAACATATCTAGATTTCTTTGAGAGTAACCGGCTGCTGCATTTCGCCTAGCTGTCTCCATGCAAAATTCCTCATTGGCAACCTTCCATAACTAATATTGTCCTCCATTTAGCACAGATCAACACGTTAGCCCAATCTGCTGGCGTCATGTCTAAGTTGGTAATGGATTCGACCATGCTCACAGTGAAGGGTGCTTGCGGCCCATAGGTTGTTACAGCCTCCTTTAATTGCTTCACTGTTTTGAAATCTAAAGCACGATGAATTCGTTGCCCTCCTGCCTGCTCAAGTACAGGGCATGCTAATCTTTGGGGTCCTGCCTCAGGATTCCATCCATCAACTACGGGAGTTGAGGGCCACTCAGCTGGAGCTGTTGGTTGAATTATGCCCTCTGGTGATAGAACGGAGTTAGTAGCAGCCTCCTGTTGTAATTCCCCGCCTGATGGTTGTTTTTCCTCTAAGCTTTCTTTCTTCAAATTTTCCTCTGACTAGCTCGAGAGACCTCCTCTTTTGCTTGACCTAACATGTTTTCTACCATAGTCTGGACCTCTAACAATTTACTTAACAGTCTTTTGGTTTGTTTTTTACTAGTTTCTAGTCTACTATAAAGGTAACGCAACCCAATAAGATAGCATAAAACAAAACCGAAACAGAGTGAAACAAAAACGGAACAAAGAATAGTTGTATCAATTTTCTCTTTCTCAGGGCTGAACAACTTCAAACCTTGAGCCAACCATTTTTCCCAGTTTGCCTGAGAAAATTCTAGGGATAGGCAGCTTGAAACAAAAACAAAATAAATCAAAACAAGAACACATTGTTTTTTGAAATGGTCACCCATTCTGTCGCCTTCCCTCAGGGGCGAGCAGTTTTACCTCCAAACTTCAGGCGTCCCCGTACGGGCCACCAATTGCCGCTCTGGCTGGGCAGAAAATCACGAGCCACTCAAGCAGGAACAAACTTTATTTTTGAAACTGCCGCCAATGCCGCGTACGCACCCGGGAAATTTGCCGATCCACACACGCGGCGTTCTCCCGGAACCCCAGAGGAAGTTCCTCCCCCGGAATTCCCTCCTACTGCAGTTCCCCAACCAATGGGAACTCTTCAGGAGTCTCGAAGCAGGCCTAGGTGAACAGCAGGAGTCCAATATCCATATGAATGCAAATCTTAACATAATCATATCTCAATGGCTAGCTGGCGTCACCTTTCAACCAAAAATGCCATGCATCATATTACTTGGCTGTGGCTCTTAGCATTCCACAGCAGCTGTACTGTTTTGTAGTCCCACCAGCAATGAATGAGAGCTTCTGTTGTCCTGTAGACTTTTAGTCTCTGTATATCTGTAACCTTCTTGGGATCTAGAAGTAATTAAGTTGGATCTTGGCATTTGCACACTACTTTCCTTTTTTGAGGTTCTAATACAAACTTTTTCTGTAACAAAACACTTGTTGCATATAGCATGTAAAATTTCATAAAGTCAGTACCCATAGTTTGGAACCCAGGTCTGTTTGACCTCTTAAATATTTAATACTGAAATCTTAAATTTGAAAAGAGCTAGAGGTCCTCCATGAAAATAAGCCCTCCTAATCATCTACCGTCTCTCCTTAAATAATAAGAGCAACTTGTCTTTTGCATAATTTGTTCCTTCAAGGGAGGGTACTCTAGAAGGTCTGAATTACGGTCCATCACCTTTGCTTTTAATACTTACAACATGAAGGATAATAAATATCAAGAGTAACTTTTACCCAGAATCAGCTGCTTGTGTAGTTGATCCACTTAGCACACCCTGTCTTTGGGTTAAAGGAAGGCTGAAAGTGTAGAGTTAGAGAAGGAAGACAGGACAGTGGATAACTGTCAGTATAAGAGAGATATTTCTCAAGTTTATAGATCAGAAATTGTCTCCAGAGTTTTTTGTATTCCTCACATTCAATGAAAATAATATGTTAAATTAGATGACATTATAAAAATGGACTCTTGATTTTTCAAATCCAAATAACGTGGGAGCTGGAGGAAACCTTGGAATTTATGTTTTGCACAGTTCTCATTTTAAATGGGGGCGGGGCAGGGCTAAGACAGAATGACTTTGCTCTAGTTAGCAGCTAGAACCTACATGTCTTGATTTCTAGTCCAGTGGTGCTTTGCTAATTCTCTGTCTAAAAATTAAAAGACTTAAAATTTAGAGGAAGGAGGAATGGAGGGAGGGATGGGAGAGGGAAAGAACAGCTATGAAGTTTTGTGTGGAAGCTTGTGCCTCACGGGATTACTCAGAAGTGCTTCATGATGAACATATTTGGCGCATGAAACTGTGACCCTGAATCCAGTTACTGTGTTCCCTAACTAAAAGAGTTTATGATGATGACTCTTGACCTCTGGGTGTTTACATGGATCTTGTTTCTTGCTTGTGTTTTAAAAAGTGTTTATTAAACATTTTTGCCTGCCTCTTTCTGATGTTTAATTTTTCTTAGAACATCACATATCAAAAGTTAAATCTGAACCGCTAGCACTACTGTCTGTCCTTTTTTAAAAGTTGTCTTCACTAGTAGGATTGTTGGCGCCCCCTGGTGAGATGATTGAATAAAAGCACTAATCTAGGTGGAAGCTGTTTGCACTTCCAAAGCGATGGTTTAGCAATTTTGTTGATAATTAAGAATAAATGTAATATATTTTGTTTCTGATTTTTTTAAAAGAAATTGAGACCAAGGAGTGAGCAGCGAGAGAATGAATTGATCATTTCTTTTTTGAGATGTTTGTATGAAGAGAAGCAGAAAGAACATATCCACGTCGGGGAGATGAAGCAGGTAGGCCACTTTTGTCTCTTACAAACTTTTACTGGGACAATATACGCGGAGTCTTGGGGATTTTCTGAAAGCTGAAACATTTTTTTCTCCCTGTTTTCTTTTCATTTGTTACACATATAGGGGAAATTTGGCAGGGCTAGATTATGCTTGGAGAAGATGAGAGAAGTTTCTGTGTCTCCTGGGGGTTAGAGCAGGTGCTCTGATCTGGAGAATTAAGTTCAGAATGGATACTGCTTTGGGAGCTGTGTGACTTGCTGAGAGCTGGTCTGTGTGGCTTTACCTTTCTCCCTTAGGAAATGGGAATGTCATTGCATGGTTGCCTTTGGAATTACACAGAGTACCTTCAAGTCTTTTATAGTGTAAATGCTATGAAACTGTAAGGTAGTCAAATAACATGTCAAATACAGTGTTACACAGTTTGGTTTAAGTGTTATTAGCCTCCCTCCTATCTTCTGTCCACAAGCTTTATTTTGGTTTGCTGTTGATGGGGTACCTTGTCAGGGGCTGGGGCTACCTGCCTTCAAAAACCTTTGAGTTTAGGGTTTATTGTACGTGGTGCACTGGTTCATTTTCCTATGTCTCTTAACGCCGTGTGAATCAGTTCATCATTAATAGATTCAAACCATATGTGTTTTATATTTTCAGAAAATTTAGATAAAAATCAGTATTACTGACAGTGTTAAAGTTTCTTAGTTTGCAAAAGCATCCTGCCTTTACCTTTTTTTTTTTTTTGGTTCTGGAGATTGAACCATGGGTGCTTTCCCAGTGAGCTACATTCCCCAACCTTTTTTATTTTTAAACTTATGAGACAGAGTCTCACTAAGTTGCTGTAGGGCATTGCTAAATTGCTGAAGCAGGCTTTGAACTTGAGTTCCTCCTCCTGCCTTACCCTCCCAAGTTGCTGGGATTACAGGCATGTGCCATTGCACCCAGTGTGCCTTTATCTTTTTTAACCTTGTGTGAGTACCTATTCCAAAGGCAAAAGGCGTGTTAGTGCTCAGTGCTCTGCTCTCCCCATGGGTGCCCTTCACTATTCAGAAACCTAAACTGAAGCAGTATTTTTGTGGGGTCCATGTTTTTTATTGAAGTATTATAATTATATAGTATGGTGAGATTCATTATTACATATTTGTGCATGCACACAATGTAACAATATAATTTGGCCAATCTTGGTGCAGTTTTAATTGGATATGCACTTAGCAACTCCCCTCATTTGACTTCTGCCTTCTGGTTGACTTTGACAATCAGTCCTTCTGAATTCTTAGAGCTCCTGTTCAATGTCCCATATAGTTTATTTTCATTGACAGCCTAGGGCCCCACAGCAGTGGCGCTGATGTCAGTATGTCATGTCTTTGGATCTTGACTGTGGTTTGCTGCTGTTCTTTGCTCCCTAGCCTGGACCTGGAGGAAAGCCTTGGGTTCCAAGTCTCCTGTCCACTTGTGAATGGATCGCCCCAATTGGTTTCCAGTGAATCCCCTAGTGCACTTTTCAACCCATTTCTTTTTCTTCTCTGTACCTTTTAAAAATTTTTCTTGTGTGCTTACTGAGTCAGTCAATTTCCTTGTTCCAACAGGAAATTGATAATTTTGAAGTAATTCTTAACTGTCAGGGAAATGAATGAAGCATTTATGGTAGATGGAAAGTTTTGACCTAAGTGCAAACTCAATTTTATGGACCAGTGTAATATCTTTATGGTTTGGGCATAGATCTGTCCAATGGAGAAATATATTAAATTTTTTGAGAATTTTCCATTTTCGAAACAGAGTAGTTAGTGGAAATGAGAGCTTTACAAGCAGAACTGGGCTCTGCAGCACTTTGACTAGGAGTTTCTAAACAGTGGCCTGGAAGGCTTGTGGCTGTGGCCGTAATTATGGTTGGCAGTTCCAGGCTGGATACTTCATGGGCTCTGAGCAGCAAGATTTTAGAGCGGTAATAGCCTTATAGATGGATCACATTTATGAAATTCACCAATGGAATCCTGGTTGCTTTTTTTGCTGTCAGATAGTTTAACCCCATGGATTTTGTTGCCTTTTTGATGTATCTAAATTCCCATGGTCTTTAGAAATGTACTGTGATGTGACCTAGGCAGGTCTTCTCTGTACCTTTTAAAAGGATCATGACTCTGACAAACAACTTCCCTAGTCACCAGTCTTCGAATTGGTGGAGGATAATGAGTCTTAGCACACATCAGTAGTGACATGTATGAACTTTTCAGAATAAAAGGATAGTGTTGAGTGCTGAGAGAGGAGCTTATTTTTATCAAAAAGAAACTGAACAATTTTTTTGATCTTATGGAAAAGGAGTCAGTTTGGGCAAAGACCAACAGTTAACACACACACACACACACGCACACACACACACACACTCTTAGAGGATGTCTTGTCTTAGTGGGCATATCATTTCTACTTGTATCTGCAGGGAATGTACAAAAATTAATATTAAATCAACTGTGACTTGCTGAATGCTGCTACGCATCAGATGCAGTTCTCATTCCTAATGTGTATTATTCTGTTCATGCTGCAACAGTGTTTTTGTGGTGGGAAGTAACAATCCCATTTTAGAGATGAGAAAAAGGGAACAGAGGTCAACCAGTTAGCTTATGTGTGGCCAAGCCTATTCTGATCATGATTTTTTAAAGGAATTTAACAAAAGGTAATGCTATATAACTACTGATGGGTTAGTCTGGGTCCATTTTCCAGTAGATGAGTTTTTTGGTCTTCCTTTCTTTCTGACATTTTATTAGGAAAGTTTCAAACATACTGAAAGGTTGAAAGGATTCTGCCATGCATTCAGATGCCCTCTAGATTTTGCAGACTTTAACATTCAATTAGATTTGCTCTATTATGCATCTGTCCATCTTTTAGTTCACCTTGTTTTTTTGATGCCTTTTGGAAAAAATTTCTTATAAGCTCTTTATCCCTAAAAACTTTAGCATGCATCTTATTAAGTAGAATTCGGTATTCATTTTTAACTTTTGGGAGGTAAAATTTGTTCATAGCAAGTCACATGAATCATCCCTGTAGCATCCACTGAGTTTTGAGGACTGCTACACTAGGTCACCTGAACATGAGGATGTGGAGCATCTCTGTCACTCCAGACAGGAACCCCATTATCTTTCTTTAGTCTGTCCTCACTACCTCCTCCTCCGGCCACCACTGAGTTGTTTCTCACCCTTGATTAGTCTTGCACGTTCCAGAACTTGTCATAAGTGAAATCTTGCAGTGTGTGTTTTTATTTCTGGCTTTGTCCTCTTATCATGGCCTTTCCAAGCCTTGTCCCTGCTCTTGTGCATATCAGCAGTTCATGCTTTGTGGATCATACTGTGACTGTTGCAGTCTCTCCATGCTTTTTCTGTAAAAGGATGCTGGTGGTGCCATCCTGGGACTATAGGTTCCAGATTGAGAACAGTGTTGCATCAGTTTATCACTTGTGTCCAAGCTCTCTCACTCAGACTTTCCCACCCATTAAAGTATGGACAGTGTGATGACTGTAGTAGAATTCACTATGGAGCCCCCAAATTATAAATTAATTATCTAAGAACCAGTATCATCTTCAAAGGAGAGACTTCTAGATTTATATTTTTAGATAAACATGAATATTGTTTTCTAAATTGTTTGCACATTAACTCCAAATTATATTTAGATTATCATCTTCTAGTCATAGAAAAGAATCTGTTTAGAGGTAGAAGAGAGCAAAAACAGCATTGAATTAGGTGAATACCTAATACACTTAGATAATATATATGAAGAGAGATTCAGGCCTTGTTTAAAAACTTACACAAGTATAGTTTATTGTCTCTCTCTGTGGGATTTACTATCACTGCTTTTTTTAGACATTCAGCCAATATTTTCCTTACCTGTCAGAACCATCAATACAGTTTTATTCTTTTTTTTATGAAAATCTTATTCTCAGTTTGAAAGCATTTCTGTAGTGTCTTAACTGTGTGGGTAAACTGGTATTAAAATCAGCTCCCTAAGGGCCCTTTGTAGATAATTTCCTTTACCCTGGAGACTGTCTCAAGTGTGAGCAGGCTTCTGTTCTTAGGAAATGATAGCACAGGACCCATCTTAACTGTCAAAGCACCTGCCTATAGTGTACAGCATTACCAGGCACTAAGCTAGTATTTGCAAAGCAAGTTGCATGCTGCCTCAGGTGTGTGTCTCGAGGGGTTTGCCTGGTGATCACCACTCATCCTTTCTCTCTCTCTCTCTCTTTCTGGTACCGGAGATTGAACCCAACGGTGCTTAAACCACTGAGTCATATCCCCAGGCTTTTTTATATTCTATTTAGAGCCAGCGTCTTGTGAAGTTGCTTAGGGCTTTACTAAATGCTAAGGCTGGTCTTGAACTTGCCATCCTCCTGCCTTAGCCTCCCGAGCCAGGCAAGCGCCACCGCTCCTGGCCATCCTCTCCCTCTTCATCAAGCTTGTCTGTCCAGAGATTGTATGTTCAGGACTAAGAAAACACAAAAGTAAGTGGCAGTCTCCCTTCTAGAAGGAATTTCCAAGCCAGTAATCATTTTTTGAGGTATGTTCTTATACAAAGCTGAATGTATTTCTTAGCGTAACCTTTTCTTTGCCTTGAAAACTGTGTAGTGTTCATTGGAAAATTAGGGTTTCTTTATTTCAGAGAAAATGTACTATCTTTGAGCATCAGATTACTGAATGAAATTAAAAGATGCTTAATAGTGATAGGAATCAAGGAAGGCATATTGAGGACATCTTATGCCTATCATATTGACAGAAATGTAAATATATAATATCCTGTAAATGTGACTCTCCTGTGCTAATTCTGGCACTGTGCATTGGTACCATTTAGGGAAGAGAAACTTAACAATATCTGTTATTGCTGACGATGCATAATTTCAGTGGCCCAGCAAGGGAATCCTAATTATTTACCTGGCATAACCTTTCATGTGAATGTAAGAAATCTGTTTAAGAGAGGTCACTGAAGCCTCCTTTGTAAGAGCAAAGAAAGTAGAGGATAGGAAAGGTAGCAGAATACAGCAGTTACTAATATGGCATTGTGTAAAAATGTGGATGTGTAACCAATGTGATTCTGCAATCTATATTTGGGGTAAAAATGGGAGTTCATATCCCACTTGAATCTAATGTATGAAATATGATATGTCAAGAGCTTTGTAATGTTTTCAACAACCAATAAAAAAAGAAAGAAAGAAAAAAAATTTAAAAAATAAAAAAAAAGAGCAAAGAAAAGAGGGCAAATGTTTAACAACAGGAACATGAATACATTGGTTATACAGTGAGGTACTGCACTCTGATGAAAGTAGTCAAAGAACATTTGTCCACCCGGATATATCCCCAAAACAACCTTGGAAGGAGAGATAATTACAGAAGAATTTGTACAGGGGGCTGGGGATGTGGCTCAAGTGGTATTGCGCTCGCCTGGCATGCATGTGGCCCAGGTTCGATCCTCAGCACCACATACAAAGATGTTGTGTCCGCCAAAAACTAAAAATAAATATTAAAATAAAAGAATTTGTACAGTAAACTTTAAATAAAAGTTTCAGCTGCACATAAACATATGTTCTATGGATACATATATGTAAATGTACAAAATATGAATTGATATAAAAACCAAATTTAGGAGACTGGTTATATGGAGGGTGGTGGCTGTTGACCAGGAGACTTCAAGGATGTCTATAATACTTCCTAGTAAGAGGAAGAGGCATATAGAGTAGATAGTAGGCATGGAGTAGATAGTTGACATTTGTTGAGGTCCAGTCTGCTTAAAGCGTTTTAATGTATGTCAGTTTATTAACATCTCATAACAGCTCTGTGAGGAAAGTTCAGTCTTCAAGTGATGGAACTGAGATGGCCAAGGCCACATGGCTGGGGACCAGAGAGAGCCATTTGATCTGGGTGTCAGCTCCAGAGCCCCTGTGCATGGCAATGATAGCTCAGCCAGACCTAGGTGGTAGCAAAGGTATTTGCTACAGTAGTCACTCTGCTTTTTTATATGCATGACATATGTAATAGCTACAATGAAGACTATGTTGGAATTCAGAATAGTAGGGCATTTGCTTATTTGTGTGTTTTTCTAATAGAATTGTCCAGCTGGAAGCAATCAGGTAAGAGTCCATATTAAGATGCAATTTAATTTAGGATTTTTCATTTTTTTTAACATACCTCCTTGTTAATAAGTAGCAATAAACTTCATTTAGTGGTTGTCAAACTCCTTTATGATTTCAGTTTCACATTATTGTTAGTTAAGGGAGAGGGAACTCCTCTAATGGACTTAACATTTCTTCATTTTATTTGGGATAATCAAAATAAGCTTTCGAGGACAAATTGTCTCCTGGATCTATAGGCATTTCACTAAGGAGCAGATGAGAGCATAGGCAGATTCAGAATGATGGCCTGGTTCCAAAAAGATGAATTCTAGAGGTTCTTAAGGAAGCTAAAAATCACTTAACTTTTCATGGTTTTATTTTTTCAGGCATCACAGATTGCAGCAGAAAATATTGGAAGTGAATTGCCAGTCAGTGCCACTCGATTTAGGCTAGATATGCTGAAAAATAAAGCAAAGAGATCTTTAACAGAGTCTTTAGAAAGTATTTTGTCCCGGGTAAGTGGTTTAATTTCTTCTGATTTAAGTTAAATCACTTTTTAAGAAAGTGTAAGATTTAATTCTGTGCTTTTATTATATCAGTGTTAATCATAAAGTATAAAAAAATGTACAAGCTTTTTTATGTCTTCTAACAATGTTATCTACATTTTAAATTTGTTTTTAAATGTCAGTCTTTTTTGTTTTGGTACTGGGGATTGCAGTAACCCTGTGCCAGGGGCCAGTAACTACTGAGCCACATCCTGGCTCTTTTTACTTTTTGTTTTGAGACAGGATCTTGCTAAGTTGCTTAAATCCTCACTTAGTTTCTGAGGCTAGTTTGGAACTTGTGATCCTTGTGCCTCAGCCTCCTGAGTTGCTAGGATTATAGGTGTGCCCCACCATGCCCAAGGTTTAAAAAGATATATTCTCCAACCTTTTGTATTCTATTCCATGGGATTTTTTTCCCTCCCCAAATAGTGTTTTTCACTGGCCAGTCCTTGAACAGAGCACAGATGATATATTTGGTGTGTGTTCTGTTCTTCCTGGTATTACTAGTGACACCTTAAAAAACCAGTTTCTGTGGGCTCCTGTTGTTAAGTGTTTGGAACTGTATAGAGGGGTCTGCCATCCACCTCCTGTTGGTGAAGTAGTATTGGAACACAGTCATGTTCATTCATTTTTCTATTGTCTAAAGCTGCTTTTTTGCAAAATCAAATACTTGCCACAGACAAGATATTACTCAGAATGCATAAAATATTTACTTTCTGGCTGGTTACAGAAAAAATTGACCAACTACAGCTGCATAGGAAGAACAAAGTACACATACTCATCCATCTGTGATTTCTTTAAGAAATCATTCCCTCCCACCACCACCAACCCATTCCAGGTGTATACATAGCCTTGATAGCACATCTGAAAAATCAACATTCAATTTTTCTGTCTAAGTTTCACACCTTTTTGGAGCTTGCACTATTTTATTGTGGTTCTTTGTGATTTTATGACAAATCCCCTTTGAAACGTACATTATTTACTTAAAGAAAATTAAAATGTATTTTGTTTGAGGATATTTCTGACAAAATTTGTAACATCTCCTGAGATAATTAAACATCTCCTGAGATAATTAAAAACTGTCCATTTATAAAACAAGGGTTGGAAGGGCTGCATTCGAGAGCTTCTAGAAGGATAAAAAATAGGTTTCAGGGTATGGGCAGCTGGCTGGTTATGATGATATGTGACTTGGGAGAGAACAATTGAGAGTGCTTGTTTGAGTACTTGCTTTTCTTTGTACATGGATTGTCTTTTTCCAGCCTATTTTTCCTGCCAAAGGACTGATCCACAGTGTGTTGGAATGTTTAGCCTGATGTGGTACTTAAAACAACAATTAAAAAAAAAAAAAAACAGAAATGTTGATTTTTTTTTTTTTCTTAATGTCCGTAATGCTTAGCAGCAATTCTCAATGGATGCTTTTTTCTTGAGTTTATATAAATAGACCAACATGCCTGTGGCTGATGCCTTTGCATCAGCCTCAGGGCTCATAATTCAACTGTCTTTTCTTCAAATAGGGTAATAAAGCCAAAGGCCTGCAGGAACACTCTACCAGCGTGGATCTGGACAGCTCTGTGTCTAGCACATTAAGTAACATCAGCAAAGTAAGCACATATCTCTTTTTATGACACTGGAGAAACCAAAAGTTTTTGCTCATCTTCTAACTATAGGTCTCTATTGAAAAGAACAAAAAAATATCCTCATACCGCCAATTCCCCCAAAATTTGGTACTTCCAGCCTTCTTGGTGCAGGTGGAGGGGCTGGTCATGTAGTTCTACCATGACAAAAGTTTTACATTAAAAAGCAGATGCTGTTCCATAAACAAAGAAATAAGATCACAATTTTAGACAATTAAGCTCTAATTCATCACAATGTAGCAAATGAATTTTCTTCCCAAGTAGATTTTTTAGTAATAAAAATAATTAAAATAGAGCCTCAAAAGGGGGTTTGTGAATTCAGAGAAATATACAACTTAAATTCCTGAAACTTTAATTTATCCTCTAGCTGGCCCCATGATTGTAATCATTAATGTTTTTCTAAATAAGCATCTGCCACCAAGCACAATTATAGCAGTGAACAGTTCTCTTTGATAACAAACCTGGATATAGGTCCTTGTCTCATATCCTTCTTCCTAGATATTCAGGCATATCTGAACCTGATTCAACATCATAACTGCCAAAAAGTGGGGTTTGGGGTTTTGCTGAAGAGGCCAACTTTTCTTTCTGTTATTAGAGTATGCTCTGATGCAAGAATGAGGAATTTTGTGGAGGCCAGCTCCTTACCACAGGAATGGTTTAAATTCTTCTGTGATCTCTTCTAGATATGTGGCTTTCAAAGTTTTTAGGCCATAACCAAGAATAAGGAACACATTTAATGTTATGTAGTTCACAAACATGTTTCTACATACACATGAAATTGAAAGTCCACAAAATGGGTATTTACTTTGAATAGCATGTAATATATACTTGTATTTTTTTGCCTTTTTTATTTAGTGTGTATCAAATGAAAAGGTAGAATTGGGTTCTCCATTCCACCATTAAATGAACTCATTGCTTTTCTGTCTAGTTATACTGATGTATCTGACCCTCTTAGAAATTTTAGTAGGGGCCTGCTGGTATACTTTGTCTTATTTTGTCATTTGATAAAAATGTATTGGCCACTGCTGTGTCCTGGATGCAGTGCTGAATACTAGTGTGCATAAGTGGTAACGGTTCATTCTCTCAACAGCATCTTAAAAAATACAGTGTTAAAATGTTGCTGTGATTATTAATGTTTGAGAACTCAGTCCTGTGCGGTCCTTAATGAAGCAATAACTTGCATTTGTATAATATTTATAGTACACAGAATACTTCAGCTGTATTATCTTATTTGTTTTTTTGAAATAGGTAAAATTTTACTGTACTTTCTTCTCTGTAGATAAGAAAGTGAGGTACAGGAAGAAGTTGTGTGCTTTCTTCTAAATCATGACAATTACCTATAGAGAGAGATTCTATAATCTAAGAGTAATATAAGATATAGATTTTAACTTCAAGATTACCAAGTGAAACCTCAGCACTAGATCAAATTCAGAGAGAGCCTTGAGGTGTGAGTAACATTTGAACGTGCTTGGCAAAGATAAAGAAACTTGATGAAACAACAGAGACAAGGGGAACAGCACTCGTGCTACTTACAAGCAACAGGAGAGTCCTGTTTTCCAGGGCGAGGGAACTACTTATAGTGTTTCTACTCAGGACAGCTGTGTTATGGATGATGGTCTTTATTCTTGCTTTTGGGCATTTCCACCATTTCTTCAGCAAACTAGCATCTTGTCTCTGGCAAGCAAGTATTTAATGGATCTTTATGTCATATTTTTGGTGGCCACTAGAAAAAGTTCTAATCAAATGTGTCTGCGATGTTTTTCTGCACTGGGATTAGAGATTTCTAAATCCCACAAATCCCCCGTAGAGTGTCTGATCTGCTGTCTGTCTGCTACCAGGAGCCGTCTGTGGGTGACAAGGAGGCCTTGCCCATCTCTGAGAGTTCCTTCAAGCTCCTTGGCTCTTCAGATGACTTGTCCAGTGATTCAGAGGGCCATTTCACAGAAGAGCCTGCTTCGCTTTCCCCCCAGCAGACCTTCAGGAGGCGAGCAAACACCCTGAGTCATTTCCCGGTGGGATGCCCAGAACTTCCAGAGCCCACTCAGGGCTCTCCAGGGGTCTCTCAGAGAAAACTTATGAGGTATCACTCAGTGAGCACAGAGACGCCTCACGAACGAAAGTAAGATTTGTTTAAAACATAAAATTTGTTGTGTAAATAGCTGGGATGTGTCTGACTAACCAGGTAGGCGGGTCTGGGGGATGCTCACTGGGTGAAAGAGAAACCTGAGTCAGGTTTACTCTTGCTTTAAAAAGATAAAACTGGCAGCAGTGATGTGTTCTCAGTTCCCCTAGGAAGTGTGCAGATAAGAGATGATTGCTACTTGTTCAAGTATGGGTATTGTCAGGGAGTAGGTAAACTAAGCAGAATGGTCCTTAACATGTAGCTGGTAACTTGGTAGCTGATCTTTACCAAATTGGCAAGTGGGTGAGCAGACTCTCATTTGGAAACCTAGAAGCAAGCTGTGTTAGAATTGAGGCACAGTATTCATACAGGCAGAGTGGGAGAGACAGGCTTTGGATACTGGGGTGGACTCAGCAGCCTGGGTCCTGTCTCTAGATCTGTCTTAAGCTAGTTGTGACCTGGGAAAACCTTGGAATAGATGTTGTCTAAAATTTCTTGCACTCAGAATTCTGGATTCTTGTAACAGGTTTACAAAGTTTAGTAATTGGGCTTCAAGTGAACAGTTGGAATTTTCTGGTTATAAAGAAGGGTGAAGAGCATGGTGACAGAAGTTTTCCCTGTTCCTTCCAGGCACCTTAGTGATTAATCTTAAGTGCCAGAGACTATGAATAGATGTTGAATAGATACAGAATACCTCTAAAAATCTCTTAAAAGCCCTCAGAGGTAAGTATGAATTAGGGCCATACCTGTAAACAGTGGCTGCCTTCCTCTGGTGACAGCAGCAGCTCCAGGACACATGTGGGGCTTGTCTAGTTTGTCCACAGGTAGAGGAGGTTGATGCAGCCGCTTGAGTCTGTGCAGTGGTGTTTGAAATGTTTCAAGAAATGACATGCATTCATCATCTGGGACTCATGTAGCAGAGCCTGTGGGCAATGTTCTCAGTCACCCATTGGAAAGCATGGCTGGTTCTTTGAATTCAGCTGGACAACTGTGATCACAGAAGGAGGTCTTCTGCCAGCAACTATTTAATAAATACATCGAGAGCGGCACAGCCTGCTTAGCCACATAGGTTTCCATTGTTTCCCAACACCCTTTCCATGTACTGCTTCCTCTCTGCTTAAACTCCTGTATACCCCCTCCTCTCTTTCTGGCATTTTTGGTGGTCATGGAAGCCCTCCCACCTGGAAAGTCCTGGTTCTCTTGACAAGTCTTCTTTTGCACACAGCTAAAGGTGCCGCAACTTAGTTTCACCATTTTTTTCTTTCTCCTTTAAGAAGGTAGCTTTGTGCAGGATCATGTCTGACATTGATGATGAGAAGATATGGGGCAGGGAAATGTCTGACTTTCTCTCTAGAATGGTCATCTTGCTTTGTTTCCCTCTTGCAAACCGTTTTCTCCTGTCTGTAGGAAATAAGACATTGAAATTCAGGGCAGGATACTGTTTCAAAAGGAGATGTGTTTTTAAAACCTTAGGTGTTTTTTTTTTTTTTTGCTTTGTTTTTGTTGTAATTTTAGATTTTTTTCCTGTCAGTTGCCGGAAATGGAGTAGAGAAAAAAAGTCTAATAACACTGGGAGCATAGACAAGTGGGAAACGATCAAGAATGGCCTTTGGTACACACTGTTTTTACTAGAAATTGTCTCTGCCGGGGAGAGCAGAGATGAAGAGAAGTGGAAAGAAGCCCTGTGCTTCTGTATAGTTTTTACTGAGACATGAGACAAGGCAGCCGTCTGTGCTCCTTCCCTTTGTTTCCTTCCTTCCTTCCTCCTGCTGCAGTCCTCCCTTCTGCCTCCTTTCCCCCTCTAACCCCGTGCTCTCTCCCATTGCTGTTTAGCGTGGACCATCCACCTGTGGGCGAGTCTAAGCCTTGCTCAGGCCAGCCTTCGGCGCCTGCTCCTCCACTTCGTCTTAACCCCTCCGCCTCCTCGCCAAACTTTTTTAAGTACCTAAAACATAATTCCAGTGGAGAACAAAGTGGGAATGCTGTGCCGAAGAGGTGAGCACACTCGCATGGCAAGCTCAGTGTCGTTTGTCTTTGCTGGGAGTTCACACTGGCTGAGCACTTGCCCTTTGGGGGTCGGGGGGATGTCCACACAGCACTTCCCAACTATCACTTGTGTGTGTGTGTTTAGTTTTGTTTAGAATGGATCTTACTATTTTCACTGTTAAATTTTGCTATTAATTTTTTGAACAATATAAAAGTAATCTTGATGACAGACTTTGTATGTACTTAGTTTCATATTCCCCTGCCCTTGGTGTGCACATACAGACACAGTTGAACAGCTTTAACTGTGTTCACTACCATTTGTGCCATATCAGAAACTTCCTGATTGTCAGGAAAATTGTGTTGTTTTTTTTTTTTAATTTCTTTTTCTCCCTGGTTTGAAAGGAAGATTCATTTGGAAGGTGGACATATTTTTTAAAAAAAAATTCATTTATTGATTCCATTCATTTAAAATTGAATCTTATTGACAGAAAATGAAAGTTGAATCTTATTTGTAAACTATTTTTAATTTCTTACCTGGTCTGCTTAGCAGTAGAATGAAAATGTGTGTTTTTAAAATTCTGAAGCTTATATTTTTTTACTTTGTGTGTTTATATTTCTTTATCCTAAACTCTTTTTCTGACCAAACTCTCAGCATCTCGTACCGTAATGCCCTGCGGAAAAAACTTCATTCTTCCTCCTCTGTGCCAAATTTTCTAAAATTTCTGGCTCCTGTAGATGAAAATAACACCTCTGACTTTATGAACACAAAAAGGTAGGGCTTGAATTAGATATATCAAACCTGGATGTTATAGTGTTGAATTGTCAGATATATGGGGTTATTTTAATTTCTTATGCCATTTAAAAAAATCATTTGAGCTAAATCTATTGTATCTTCTTTCTCATACATTTTTTTCTTACTGGGTGTCTTTTAAAAAATGTGCAGTTGACCTGCTCTCCAGTTTTGACTGAAGTTTTCTTATTAATGTCATCTTCAGTAGATTCAGTGTGAAGCAGGGCTCTGAGAGCAGTGTTGCTGGGTGGGGCGTTTGTGGCTGTCCTAAATTAACGTGTCTGATCTATAAGTTGGGGAGATAGCTTCGTTGTGTGTCCATATTTAAGGGTAAATTACAACTACTTCCCCAAGTGGTCCTGTGAATAGGAAGGAGGTTTAGGATTAAATTGTATTTATAATATTGACAATTATATTTTGTAGTTTTAAATACAAAGCAGTCACTGCCAGCAAGCAACTGCACAATTGTTGCCTAGATGGTTCTGTGTAGCTAAACTCAGTTTTTCATTTTTGGTGGCAGTTTTGGTGATGTAGACCCAATGGAGGCTTGTGCTGAGAACACATGGATGGGGTCCTGGGGCTCTGGTGATAGCACCCCCTGTAGGCAGCTTCTGTTTTCTGAAGTGGCACCAAGGAAGGCCCAATTGGAAGCTGTGACCTGTGGAGCATTTCTTAACACCTTTTCCAAGAAATTGTTTCCAAATAGAAATTGTTTCAGGGTGTGCGTTCTCACTCTTTTCATGCACTGTAGGAAAGTAGTCATTTAGGAGTATTGAGCACTGTGAGCATGCTGTAACTGCTATGACTATCAAATTATTTATGCAAAAATAACTGATAATTTAGTGTTCTGCTTTTAGAGAAAAACAATTTTAAAAAAACAGTAATGATTTCTTATCAGTCATAAATTCATTACCTTGTAATTTTAGGGACCTTGAATCCAAAGCAAACCACGTTGGTGACTCTGGTGGGACCCCAGTGAAGACCCGGCGGCACTCATGGAGGCAGCAGATATTCCTGCGTGTGGCTACCCCACAGAAGGCATGCGACTCCCCTGGCAGATACGAGGGTAAGGCCACCCTAGAGGGAAATGAAGGAAGAGTGTCAAGACCCAGGAGGCCCCTTGTGTTGGCGGAGGGCAGAGAGCTGGCCACTTCGGCATCTGGGAGGCTGAGGCAGCTCCAAAGTTGCATGTGGGGAAGGACATTAAAACTCGCTTAGGGTAATAGTGCTCCCACGTTCAGGTGCTCAAAGCCCAGGTGGTGGTGAAGGCCCCACTTAGATGTCAGCAGCCTTCCCCAAATAGGAGCTGTGAGCTAGAACAGGCTATCTAAATTAATTACTTGCAGTCTGGGATTAATTATGCCTTTTACCACACCAATTGAACCAAAGGAGCATGATGTCATTACTCATACGTTTTATAAAAATATTTGAAATTCATAACATTGGAAATAAAAATCAAATTGAATGTTTCCAACAGAAAGTTCACTCCTGTGATATAGAGGTCCCTCTGTGCTCCTGGCACTCAGCTTCTCTTTCCTTATCCCCACCTTGTGGGGGCACCATGGGTGGAGTGGCCACTCTGCCAGCACCTTTCTGCTGTGGCCCCTAGTGGAGCTACTGTGCTGGGTGGAGGGATTTTGATTCTTCTCCCTGCCTGCCTGGGCAGGGATAGCAGTGCCTCAGTCTTCCCATGCCCACTGGAGGAGCCCACAGGCTGCAGAGGGAGGGGGAAGCTGCCCTGGAGGAGGAACTGAGCATGTTGAAGATGTGGGTTTTAAAATGCTTAGTGCAGTGCAGGCGCTCAGCTTGTGGGTGGTGCTCCACAGCTCACCTCTGACCTGCACATGCCCTTGGCTTCAGCCAGAGATGCCCAGCATGAGCTGATGGCTGTGGCTGGCTGTACTTCAGTTACGGAGCCTCCCCCTACAGGGAGTTCCCGCAGGCTTCTGCCTCAAGTGGGTGTGCTCAGGTGTCTCCCTATTGGCCAAGGTCTGGCACTGAATGGAAAGTACAGTTCTGAGTGTCTGTGTGGACTTATGTGCTGTCAGTCTCTCTCTCCTCCTTCCACATTAGTTAGCATTGGGACTGGAGTGTGGAAGAGGGGAGGGAGATTGATTTCTGTTTGTGACTTTTCTTCTCCCAAATCAGTTGTCTCCCAAATCAGTTCATTCTGTGCCACTGTCTGCTCCCCATCCTCAGGGCACAGAGATGCCAGAGCCTTCTGCTGTGGTCTGTGACTACTCCATTTAGTCCTCTGAAGCTGAGGGAAAGACAAAGACAGTTGAGAGGCCCTGGGGCTTCTTTCCCCAGAGGTCCTAGGGAGTCTGTGCTGTGCTTCGCAAAATCTCTGCTTCTGGTCAGTGTTAGTGGCTCAACCCATGGGCAGCTGAGGCTCATGTCTTGGGCATGAAGGTCATACATGTGTGCTGTGGAGAAGCATAAATCGGTGTCTGGTGCTCAGAATGACGGACCATTCTGCATTTGTGTTCTGCTAGTGTACACTTCAACTAAACAGCCAGGAAGCCTGGAGGTGAAAAACTTGAGGCAGAGGTACTTGTACTGTCCTTTCCTTTTCATCCCACTCAGAAAATACTACTAGAACCAACCACCAGAAATTTAAGATCCACTGTTTGCTTAGCAATAATAGCACTACTGAAGGATAAATAGGATTGTTTTTAATTTGGGAGTTCTGATTATGAGATAAGTGAAAACCTGGCAAGAAGGGTTATTAGTAAGGAGTATGGCTCCAACTAAATATTGAAAGAGGAAATAGGGAGTCGAGCAATGTGGATGGAGGTGGAGAGATTAGACTGTGCAAATATCATCTCCAACAGAGTTAACTTGTCCCTTACTCAGGGGCGTGTGACTTTTTCTAGGTACAGTCTCCCTGTGAAGTAATTAAGTTGCAAGAATCTGAATTTTACACTTTGGAAACCTGTCTGAATGAGGTGGGAGGTTAATCGGTATTTAGGAATTTACTTGTTTGTCTAATACCTGCAGGCAAACATTCCCAAATCCATCAGACTATTTTTCTTTTAATTTTTATTTTCCAGTGCTGGGGATTTGTGAGTACTAGGCAAGTGCTGTACCACTGAGCTATATCTCCAGCCCCCCCCCCCCTCAAGAGTTGATCTTATTTGTTACTCTTAAAAATTGTTATTTTTGACAGGACTCGGACTTAGAAGTAGAAACTCTTAGAGAGGACAAGCCTGTGTCTCTTGGCAATTGGTTCCTGGCATTTTTCTTTGGCTTTCATTCTCTTGGCCAAAAGTTCGACATATTCTGTAGCCTCTTCCTTATTCTTCTTGGTACACTATTTCCTCAGAGCAATCTGGTGCTTGTGTTGCAGGACACATGGAGTAACAAGATGCTGAATCTTCAGTGCTTTGGTCCTGGGTTTTTTGCCTTCCTTTTTTAAGGGTTTTCTGACCGCATATTGGTAGACATTATCTTCCTTAAGAGAGGTTGATAAGTTTGCAGGTTTTATTAGCGTTTTGGATCCCAGTTTATGAGGTGCAGTAGTATCTGTAAGTCCAGGAATATCCTTCTCTTCTTTTTTTTGTGATAACCAAGTTGAGAATGCTCAGATTGGCATCCACAATGCCACCTCAAACATATTTGTGCTTTCTCTCTCCTGTTCACCTTGGTCCATAACAGGAATGCCCCTTACTCAGTAGCAAGTGAACATAGCCAAGGGTCAGGACACCCTGTTCCATGGGGAAACCTTGTTTGTCCTTCCTGCCACTGATTCAGACCACGTAAACTTCCCATTCTTCACCCAGAGCATCAGCAACAACTTCTGTGGCTGTATACTTTTCACAAAAAGTATGAAGTAGGCACTCATCATCTACTTCATTGAGTTTCTGGCAGCCAATAGCTGGGAAGGAGATATTCAACTTCATCTTGGAGCAGCTGATCTCCCATAAGGCACCACAAAAAAGAGCTCTGTTTTCTTTTTTTAATTCAGCAGTGACCAGTGGTCTTTTGTAAGAATTCCAGTGGGGTTGTAGCTCAGTGGTAAAGTGCTTACCTAGCTTGTGTGAGGCCCTGGATTCTATCCTCAACACCACACAAAATAAACAAATAAAATAAAGGTATTATGACCACCTACAATTAAAAATAGTAAAGAAAAAAAAAAAGCCAGCTTTCAGTTAGCAAGGCCTGAGACGGCAGGATTTAATTCTGAACCTCCAAGGGGTAGATCTCTTTTCTCAGGTAGGCACTAGGTCAGGTGCCCAGCAGGTTCTACACAAAAGGGAAACTGCATTATAAGTAGGAAGTCACCAATTTTTACTCGAACACTTGGGAAGACAAATGTTTTTGTAACAGAACAAACACAGATCATGAAATAAATAGGATACTAAAAGCTACATGGTGCCTTAAATTTAAAGCACAGGGCTCACGATGCTTTAAGTTTGTGGCAGCCATTTACAGTAATTGCTGTAGAAATCCAGGAAAGCATGTTGTCCCTTCTTGGTGCTGTGGGTTCTTTGGGTGAAAGATTCTGAGAATTTGAAAGGACCATACTTGGTAAACTATTCACTCCACAGAGGGGAGTGCTAGTCAACCATGGCGACGCTGTTGCAAGGTTGGGAGTGTGTTTGGGGCATAGCCAAGGGCCCTGAGTGCTTGCCCTCTTTCAGAGTCTTGCTGATGAGCTACCCAACCATTTGCTGAAGGCAAGCAGGGGAAATGCTGGCATCCCTATGAGACCTCTGGGAATCTAGTTAAAAGGCAGATTCTGATTCAGTAGGTCTAGGAGGGTCCTGAACATCTCCATTTCTGAAAGCTCCCCAGTGATTCTCATGTATCTGGTCCACTTTGAGCAGCAAGGGCTTACTTACAATAAACAGCTGCAGTAGGTCCAATCCAGATCTTCTAGTCTTGGTCTGCGCCTCTTCATTAGGCTGCTCTAGGACTCAAGGGACTTCCTGTCTCAATCCTCAAATCATTCTGGATTTATCAGTGACGTTTTGTTTTTTCCTCTTTGCCTTGCTGGGGATGGAACCCAGACCTTGAGCATGCTAGGCACGTGCTGTACCAAAAAGCCACACCCCTAGCCATCAGTGACCCTTTTTCTGAGAAGTGTTGTAGATCTGGAGAAGCAAAGAGCCAGTGTGGTGGGGGAAATGCAGTGATAAGAAACACGTGATAGTAGATAGGAAGGAAATTTGATGATGTGCCAAATGAAACCAAACCTGTGGTGCTTTGCCTTTCTGCTGCCATTTCCCACTGTGGGGAGTTTGGGCTCTGGATGGTACTGAGGGCACAGGACGCTGCAGGTGTTTGCTTTCTTACCCCTGATCTAACCTAATTGTCAGGCCAGCTACCAAGGCTGAAAATCAGCTTCTAACTAGAGATTTGACGGTACTTACATTCCATAGCCTCTTTTCCCAGTATATCATACTAAAGAAAATTCATTATTGTTAAGAAATAATCATTATATAATTGATACATAATAATTTAACATATTACATATATGTTAATATATAATTGACTCTGTGAGACAAAGGAGCTGGTCTAACTTTATATTTTGAAATCTCTCCAGGTGTCTGTGGTGCCCAGTGAAAAATTGAGAACCACCAATGAAAACAAAAGGGTCATGTAATGATAATACAACATAATATATTATACGGCAAAAGGCAGATCTTTTGTTAACCTGTGTGCCAGGGAACAATTTTAGTCTTAGTCTAATATCTAATACTTCTCATTTAAGGATTTCAGATTATATGTTGTGCATTTTACCAACAACAGAAGCTTTCAAAGTTTTATGCCTTGGGGAAAAAAAGAAAAAGACCGAAAACCTCTTTTCATAGAGATAAGAACACTGTACAAGCAAATAGTCCAGTGAATAAAAGTTCAGCGGTTTTCTGTGTTTTGAGTACTGCTGTATCAATATGCCCCATTTATGGTAAGGTTAAGTAAGTCTAGTAAACATTAGATACAATTTTGGATATAAACAGTAATGAGAAAAGCAAAGTATATAATCTGAATGTTATGATGACTATTATTGTAAAAAAAAAAAAAGTCAAAGCATTGTATGGCTGTGATTTTTGTTGTGTATAGCCAAATTTGTAGGAATTTATGTACATTTAGGAAATTTTAATGAATGATATTAGTAGAATAACAACAAATAAAACTCTTTTTTAGGTGGTACTGAGAATCAAACTCAGGGCACTTTACCAATGAACTATATCCCCAGCCCTTTTTATTTTTTTATTTTGAGACAGGCTCATACTAAGTTGCTGAGGCTGGCCTCAAACTTGTGATCCTCATGTCTCAGCCTCCCTAGGTATGCACTCTTGTGCCTCACCACAAGTAAAACTTTACTGAAAAATATAAGCACTGTAGTGACATCATATCTGACCTTTTTATCTTGATTAGTGCTTCTCAACTTTTTGCTGGACCTGCCCCTTTATCTCATGGAGTCATGGGTGTGGGTATGGGACCTGGCATGAGTAGAGGCTTCCTCTTCCTTTTTACTCTTCTTTCCTTTTCTTCATCTTCCCTTCTTCCTTTCTCTCCTTTCTCCACCTCCCTCTCCAGAATTCTGGTCTGCTGCTTTAGTCATCCTCAACCCAGTAGACCTCAGGGGTGACTTGAACAACAGTTACCACTTGATGGCAGTGTTGCTTGTCTTGATGGCCCTGGCTTCTTTCCAGTCCCCCCAAAAGTGTGCTTGCTTCCCCTGCAGCCCCCGTGTTTTTATTTTGGACCTGTTGTAATATTTATAATCCTTACCCATTTGCAACGTATTCTTGAATAGAGGACTACATTCTGAAATTGAGATGTCTCTTTTTCTACAGGGCTTTATGGCCTGGCTAAACTAGGAAGAAAAAGCTCGTCTCCAGTTGCCAGCAAGACATATGCCTTTTTAATAAAGCTTGTTCTTAATTTGCTTTCTGTATAATTTTGCTTTTCTCTGGTGGATGAAGACCAGGTTCAAGATAAAGTATTGCAAGCCAAGAATCTGATTGTTGATGGATTTCTAGAGTTAAAGCAGTAGATTTTCCCCCATGTTGTGCTTCTTGGCAGGTCACTTGAGAAGTCGGGGAAGCCACAATGAATGGCAAGGTTTTACCTCGCCTTGTTGTTTTTGTGCCTGTAACACTGTAAAGGTAGCAGTGGTTGAGCTTTTCCTGATGAACCACTGACAGTTAAATAGCTAGTCCTTGAGCTTTGTGTGAGGTCTGGAGCTACGGGCTGGGCTAGGAGGACATCATCTTGTCATTGCTGTTTGGGAACAGGCTTTTGGAGGCACTGGAGTTGGGTGGCCTGGGTTTGAATCCCTGACCTTCCATCAAGGGGTCAAGTGACAGTGAGAGTGCTTACTCCCTTACAGCTGTCAGGGAGTTCTTCCATAGGGTGTCCATAGTGTGTCACTACCCACAGGATAAAGCCCAAAGTGGAAGGTCTCATTTGTCATTTTCAAACTTTAATCTCTAGGCACAGGGAGCCATGAAGTATTTAAAGCAAGGGAACAGCAAGTAGTTTGGAAATATTTTCAGGGGAATAAAATTTGTAGGCTGGTCTGGACCCAAAATAGCTTCAGAATCAGGGTTTGGATGAGGTGAGGCCAGCAGGTTTCCTGGGTGCAAAATTTAAGGTGCTGACCCTGTCCTCACAGCTAGTGGCTCCTGACCTACTGCACTGCAGGTGTCTGCTGGCCTGGTCCTGGCTCTCCCCACTCCTGTGCTCTCTGTGCTTTGTGAGGGATGCTTGGATTAGTTTTCCTTGCCAGAAAAGCCTTGTTTTGCTTAAAAAACAGCTTTATTATTATTATACTAGTCACCCATTTAAAACATACCATTCAGTGTTGTTGTTTTTAAAGCGTGTTTGCAAAATTATGCAATCACAACAATATAATTTTAAAACATTCCTCTAGAAGAATCTTCTGGCTCTCATTGCCCAATCCACTATACCAACCCCCATCCTCACCCCATCCCTGGCCAATCACAGATCTACTTTCTGTGTTTGTGTATTTGCCTATTTTGGACATTTCATGTAAATGTGATTATACAATATGTGGTCCTTTGTGTCTGGCTTTTTTCACTTAGCATAATACCTTCAGTCTTTCTCATGTTATAATAGTTATCAGTACTTGATTTTTTTATGGGAATTAGTATTCTGTTGTATGGGCATATTATATTTTGCTTATCCATTTATCAGTTGATCGACATGTGGGTTAGTTCCTCTTTGAGGATGTTAAGAATCCCACCATTGTGAACATTGATGTGAAGGGTGTTTTGTGGATGAAAGTTAAAAAAGAGTTTTAAGTGTGAGCTGGTGTGGAACCTCCTTTTCCAGAGGCTGGGCGGGGCTGGTGAGGCCAGTGTGGCTGGGAGAGACCTGGTTCACCAGCTGGGCTTCCCTGCTGGCTGGCTTTGTTTGCCTTTCTTCTGCTCCAGGCTGAAAGGGAGGGTGTCTTGGGTCCTGGTGCTGCCCTCATAAGCACACAGGAAGCCAAGTCCCTGGGGAGCCTCCCTGGGGCTCCCATAGCTTGCCCTTGGTCCTGAAAGGCAGTCAGAGGGTCACGGGTTAGTGGCATTTGCGTGGAGCTACATTTATCTCAGCTGTTCTCAAGCTGAGTGTGCCCCGGAATCCCCTGGGACCTGTGGAAACATGTACTGCTGGACCTCACCCCAGTCTCTGATTCTGGAGCTTGAATTCTCTTGGGTAGAACCCTCAAGTCCTAATGGCTGATAAGCACAAGAACATCCTATTCTGACCTAAACTCTGGCCAAAAAACAAATACTGAGTGGATTATCAGTAAAATAAACAATGGATTGAAAAACAAATGGATCCTATAGCACATTTTGAGACAGCCAGTCAATCCTATTTTCTTTGCCATGAAACTAGTCAAGTATTAATAGTAACATTACAGTTTCTATATCATGTGTTAAGCGTTTAATATCTGAACTTTCAGACAATTAGACTCGACCAACATATTGGAGGTGTCACTGCCCAGTTTTTAAGCAGTGGGGCTAGAAGGACTAAATAAATGTGCCTATGACTCCCACATCTCTCAGTTCACATAGCTCAGGTTCAAATTGAATGAGCTTAACTCCAAATCTACTCTCTCAATCACAAAAAATGAACTGCTAACAGTTTTAGGAATAAATTAGCGAGGAGTTTTGACTGGTTTGCTCACTTATATTAGTGCTTGTGCAGCAAAAGACTGAGTTACAGTAAGCACATGTCTGTGTTGGAAGTATTCTAGAATTGAGTGTTAACGCTTGCTTGTAAAGTATTTGGGGCATTACTTGTAATCATAAAACTTTAGCAGAATTAGAATCTACCTAGTTGGATGGTTTCTGTTATTTATACTTACTTAAATGAGAGAACGTTGTCTCCTGGAGAGGGCAAGTTCTTGTGCTTCCACTGTGCATGAGCTCTGGCAGCTCTAGGGTTACAACTTCAGGCACAGTCATGGAGCTCTTGACTTTGTAAAATTCCTGAAATAAAGCCAAGGGGTGCTTTCTTAATGGATTTTTTCCAAGTAAATTTGTTTTATCACTTTCATATAAATGAAAATATTTGCAGCGTTGAGTCCTAACAAGATTTGAAACCTCATTCACTAAAGCAAGAACATTGTAATCGTGGTCTTGCATAATTCTGAACATGATCCTAGTGCCAGACTATGAATTTGATACTTGAGAGGATGATAGGCTTCCACAGAAAGGTTAGGAGTGCGGTCCCTTCCTGCCCAGGTCTTTAGCTTGAAGACTCTGTTGAGGACTGTCTTGTGATGGGAGGTGAAGTTTAGTCTCACTTAGGTGCTCTGGGTTTGGGGGTTGTACTTTGCAGGAGCATCTTCCCCTGTTAATGAGGGAAGGTTTCTCTTGTCTTACTGTCACTGCGTTTTCTCTTGCAAAGCTTCTGTTTAGGGCTGGGTGAGGGCAGGGTAGACACAGTTGGCTTCTTCAGCTTCATGTGTGAGACTTAGGTTGAAAGTTGGAGGTGGATTCTTTCCTTCCATGGCCACTTTGAGTTCATCATCCTCCCTCAGAGAAACCACTCTATACCTTATTCAGACTTTTCTCCCATTATCCATAATGCTGTGGCCTCGGTCTTGTGTGGTGTCCGTCTGCAACTGCATTGGTCTGCATACAGTTGTTCTCTCAGCACGTGGCAAAGTCCTTGGATTTCCACTGACTGGGGGTGGGGAGGAGGTTCCTTCTCACCTCCTATTGCTCATTTTCTTTGTCGTGTAGTTCTCACATGGTCCAGCACCTCTCTTCCCAAATCGACATCATTCTGAGATTGCATCAGACCGACTGCACATGGGTGTCACCAAAGAGGGACTAATTTTTCTCCCATAATTAGAAATCTGTAATGGTAGAGCAGAGCTGGTTTGGTAGCTCCATAATGTAGGTCAGCCCCTCTCTCTTTCTGTTTCATCCTCCCAGATGCCTCCACTTTCGGGTTCCCCTCCATTTCCAAGCAGAACAAGGAAGGAAGTATCAAGGAGGAAAGGGTGACCCCTCTGTATCCAGAGAGTGAGACTGCTCCAGAAATGCCTGATGGACTTTCTTGTGCATCTCATTTTCTGAAACCATGTCATCTGACCAGCCACAAGGGGGCTAGGATGTGTTGATTTAGGGCTGGGTACCTTGCCACCTTGTCTGGTACTTGGGAAGAGGGGTGGAGGGGGCAGGCTAGGGGTCCGCTGCGCTGATTGTGCAGAATATGATGCTCTTCTCTGCTGTGCTGGGTTCCTCAGGCAGCCCTGGTTTGGGATAGACCATTTCCATTGCCCAGAAAGTTCTTCCTGTTCATTTTCTCTCCTCTGTCTATACCCCACCCATGGTACTTTAGCACTAGAAGACTTTCCAGTGTCCTCTTCAGGATCCAGTGCCACTGTTTCTTTCCCACAAGGGCACGTCAGTCTTTCTATTCCTGTTGTCCCGTAAGGGCTTGTGTTTGTCCCTGTTGGGGAGCTTCTGATCGTGCTGTGGGTTTACACATTGAACTCCACATCTGTGCTGTCTAGTATAGTAGGCACACTATCCACATACAGCTGTTTAAACTGGAATGTTAACTAATCACACTTAAATGAATTAACAATTTTATTTACTCACACTAGCCTCATTTCAGATGGTCAAGAACCACAGAGGGCCAGGGGCTGTTGTGTTGGAGAGCACAGCTCTACAATGTTCTGACATGTCAAAAGCTCTCCTGGACACACGGCCTGGGCTGATGAACTCCCTGAGAGTGCCCCTCCCCGACTCTGCCCTTCAGAAATGCAAGTGCGGGCTGCAGGGTGGTGGAGAATTGCACTGGCTCCTAACTGAAGTAAACTTTGGGCAGAATTTTTTAAAAAAAGATAGCCTACAACCCACATCACTCCTAAAAATAATGTTGCTGATTATGAGTATGTAAAAGGTTTCAAGTGTACCACTTTCAAGGATTCCTAAAAGCAAGTGGTGACTTTGAAAGTCATCTATTCCAAACCTTTTTATTTAACAGGTGAAGAAACAGGTGAGTGGGTTGGGTGGGGGGGTTGGGACCCACTGAATGTTACATAGGCAGTCAGTGGTAGAATGGACTGGAATCTTGGCTATCATATCTGCATTCCCGTTTCTTTCCATTAATCCCTCTCTGATTAAGTATCAGCATCCTGTTTGTTTCCCTGATTGAGTTCTATGAGACAGGAAGCTGTTTTCAGCTTCTGAATTACCCCGCATACCCATTGCATGTAGGCGTCGCTTGGGGGACGCTCAGGAAACAGCTGAGTGTAAGCCTGTTTTCAACAGTGATTGTTCAGTTCCAAGAGTCAAAAAATGACTCAAGCCAGTGTAACCAGAAGGAGGCTTTAGTAATCAAGATAAAGGTAAGAGCCGAGAACTAGGAAGTTGTCAGGAATCAAGGACGTCTCTGGCTCTCTCTTTGGAGTCATATCATTTTTTTCTTCTATTCCTTTTTTTAAAATATTTTTTAAATTATGTATTTTAAATTTTATTTTATTCTAATTTGTTATATATGACAGCAGAATGCAATTCAATTCATATTACACAAATAGCCTGGTTGTGCACAAAGTAGTCACACCACTCGTGTTTTCATACATGTACTTATGGTAATGATGTCCATCTCATTCCCCCATCTCTCCTACCCCCACGCCCCCTCCCTTCTCCTCCCTCCCCTTTGTCCTATCTAAAGTTCATCTATTCCTCCCACGCTCCCCCTCAACCCCCATTATGAATCAGCATCCTTAAATCAGAGAAAACATTCGGCATTTCGTTTTTTGGGATGGGCTTACTTCACTTAGCATTGTATTCTCCAACTCTATGCATTTACCTGCAATCTTCTGTTCTCTTCTTTATTCTGCACGCCAGTTCTCCCAGCTCATTTACCCCTTGTATGATCACACCAGTCCTCAAGCTGTATGACCTCTTAGCTCTGGAGGCATCCATGTACCTGACTGCTAATCTGTTTGATTGCTGATCTGTTTGATTGCAGATTTTGAGAGGGAGAACTGATTGGCCCAGCTCTGGTTGCTTACCCAGGGAATGGTGGGAGAAGTATGGTACCACTTGGCAGCAGGACCCACCCAGCTGTCATCTGGCTGTGAGAGTATGGAGTGGGCCAGAGCTGGGAGGAGGGGCATAGCCCCCTGCCACTGTAAGTTGGTGTGATGTTAGTAATTATATCATTTACCAACCAAAGGCAGGGGACAATGAAAAAGCCTTTAGCTTTTTCAGTTGATGGTTATTCTGTAGTAGGTGAGATTGTTCAGGGGTAAGTAGTATGAATTTCCTATTACCTGAAGGACTTGGATAGAGACTGGCTAACCCCCCATCAAAGAACAAATTTTGCTAGGAACAAAGCTTAATTGATGTATTTATTCCATAACAAGAGTTTGGGATTCTTTGGGCAAAATCGTTTTCCTGTGGTTCCACAACCAAAGGTGTTCAAGGTGTCCCTCAAGGAGAGGACCCCACGGAGCCCTTGTTGAGCTTACACCATAGACCTGGGCCACAAACTGGTCTAAGCATCAATGGTGTGAGGCCTCAACATGCTCTTGCATCTGCTTAAGTCTTACCAAGCCATTGAGAGCACTTAGTGCATTTGCAAAATCCAGCTTAAGCCTGGTGGGGACAATGACATTATCTCTTCAGAGCCCTAGGGCCTGCCATGGAGTTTGGCTCATAGATGGTACTTGATTTCTGCTGGTTAAAGGAATATACGATTTTGGAATTTTAACCAGTTATAGGTATTTTTATTATAAAATTATTTATTACAACTACTTAGATTATGCTATGTAAGAAATAACATACATGGAGAAAGATACAGAGAAAACACTGATGTTCTATAGAAATTTTGAGATGGTATATGATGGGTGGTATTTTCCCTTGTCTCATTTTAAAATTTATAATGTAATAATGCTTTGATAATAGGAAAACTTTATGCGTAATTAAGAAATACATTTGGCTTACATAAAGTAGCATATTTCTATCACAAGTCATGATGCTATCAGGTTTTCAGATTTATTAAAAATGGAATTGATTATAAGACTATTTCTTTCTTGTGGGCTGGAACTACAGATACTTATTTGGGGTCCCCCCATTTGATCCGTGGAATATTAAACTTGGGGTGGTCAGTAATTTGAGTTGTGAAAGTGGCAGCTTTAATTTGCAAAAATCAAACCCCTAAGAGAGGTGTGACTAAGTGGCAGAGAGATGGGGCTTGGGAATGTTGTAACTTCCTCTTTTGGCTACTGTGACCTTTGGGAGAATGTCCCAGAATCTGAGGTCTTCACTTAAAGCAAGCCTCTTGCCTCCCATGCTCCCCTTTCCCAAGCCAGGGAGTTTTTCAAGCAGGGGTCCTGTGAGTTTTCCCACTGCTCCTTCCAGCCTGCACTCCCTTGTTTTCTTGATATGTCACGGGCAAAAGAAAATGAGTAGTTCCCATTGTGATGAATATTTCTAGTAATGGCCTCGGCCACTTGAGGGAAAGAGTCCTGTGTAACTTCAGAAAGGCCTGATGGGCTGAAGTGTCTTGGTTAAGAGTTAGAGTTTTAAATTTTCTAAAGTGGTAAAAAAAAAACTTTTGTGGTAAAAAACACATAGCCTAAAATTACCACCTTGACCATAAATTTTTAGGTGTAAGTGCACTGGTGTTAAATATATTCACGATGTGGTAAATGAGTCTGCAGAGCTTTTTCATGTTGTAAAATTGAAATTCTTTTCCCATAAAACACTCTCATTTCCCCCTCCCCCAGCCCCTGGCAGCCACCATTCTGCTTTCTGTTTCTGTGAGTTTAGCTATTTTAGATTCCTCACATGAGCAGAATCATGCAGTATTTGTCTTCTTGCTTTGCTTTATTTCACTTAGCATAATGTCTCCCAGGTTCTTGCCTTTTCCTAAGGCTGACCTATGTTCTGTTGTAGTACATGCCACACTTGTTTTGTGCATATATCTGTCTGTACATTTGCATTGTCAATCTCTTGGCTCTTGTGAACAATGCTGCTATGAACATGGGTGCCAGTTAACTCTTTGAGATCCTGCTTTTGATTCTTTTGAGTGTATACCCAGAAGTGGGAGTGCTGGGTCATGTGGTACTTCTATTTTTAATTTTTTGAGACACTTCTTTACTGTTTTCCTGAAAATTCCCATCAGCAGTGCCCAAGGATTCTGATTTCTCCACATCCTCACCAGTGTTTATTGCTTTCTGATTATTTTGACAGTGGGCATCCTAATGGTAGGAGGTGATATCTCATTGTGGTTTTGCATTTCTCCGATGATTGGTGATGTTGAACATCTTTTTATAACCTTGTTGGCCATGTATGTGTTATCTTTGGAGAAATGTCTATTCAGGATTTTATGCCCACTTTTATTTTGTGTGTGTGTGTGTGTGTGTGTGTGTGTGTGTGTGTGTTGCTGAGATTCGACCCAGGGATCCACACATGCCAGGTACACACACTACAACTGAGCTGTATTCCCAGCCTTTTAATTTTATTTTCAGACATAGTCCTGCCAAGTTGCCCAGTCCGACCTTTAACTTATGCTCCTCCTGTCTCAGCCTCCCGAATAGCTACAATTATAGGCATGTGCCACTGCACATGGCTTTGAGTATGACTTTTAAATCAGACCAGCCTGAACTTAAATTCTGGCTCTTGCATTTGTGACCTGTTTGGCCAAAAGCAGTTGCTTGACTTCTCTGTGCTGCAGCTATAACATGGTACAGTGATAGCACCCACCTCATAAAGGAGGGATGTGGGATCAGTCAGTGAAAGCTGCTTTCCCCACATTTCCTCCTCCAGAAATGACAGCCATTCTTTCCTACGCTTACCTCCTTCACTTAAAAAAAAAAAAAAAAAAAGTTCCTTTTAGATATACTGACATTAGAGTGCATTCTGACATATATACATGGAGTATCACTTAGGATCACATTCTTGTGGTTGTACATTATGTGGAGTTACGTGAACGTGCATGCCTGTATGAACATAGGAAAGTTATGTCTGGTTAATTTCCTGTCTTTCCTATTCCCATCTTACCTCCTTCACTTTTAACATCACATTTAGGACTTGTAAGTTGCCCAGACTGGTCTTGAACTTGCGATCCTCCTGCCTCAAGTGTGCATCATTGCATCTGATCATAACTATTAGTTTTTAACAATTATAAATGGAAGTTAATGTGCTGAGATTTGCTGTATTCACTTACAGTTAGTGGAGACTTTCAAAAGGAGATGTTGCCTTGTCTAGTAATTTTTTTTTTATAAACTGTGATAATGTTTTAAGAAAACATCACCACAAAAACAGTTTTCAAAAGACATTTGAACTTGAGTTGTCCACGGATTGCATTTAAGCATTTGGAATATATCAGGGTTTTATTTTTGTTTACTTTTTTTGTGATGGGGCCTCACCATGTTGCCTAGGCTGCTCTTGAACTCCTGGGGTCAAGGGACCCTCTCACCTCAGCCTCCTGAGTGGCTGGTGCTACAGGGGTGTACCACTATGTCAGGTTTTAAACATATCTCAGTGTACTCCCTTTTATGGGGCAGAAGCCAGCTCAATGAGTCTGTTTCCATTTGCTAGATGAGAATGTGGAAGCCTGAAACCACTCACACCACTTCCTGGGTGCTTGATGTTCTGGACCTCGGAAGGAAAATCGCTTTACCAAGTTGATTGAGGCAGAATACTGGCATTGTGAGGAAAGCGGTTGGGCTGGGGTTTCCCAGGTGGAAAGGTCATATTTCCACATATACCCAGTGACCATTGTGGGAGTTGAGGGAAGAACTAGGTTCACTATTTTAAACCTCTTGTTTCATCTTGTGGACTTCCCCATCCCCTCTCCTCAGCAAAGCACAAAAGTATTTCCTAACTTTTAAGTCATGGGCTTCCTTTCACAGATTTCGACCTTAGATCACATCCAGATAAGCATTGTGCAATGGATGGGTGGGGCTGGGTTTCTCAGTCCCATATGTGTGCGAGGCAGAAGGAAGCAGCAGAGTTTCTAGCTGGAGTTTTTAACAATTAGGTCCTTGTTGGCCACTGAGGCTCAAGACCTCTCCAGGATGGCTGTGCAAGCAACAGCCCAGACAGGGCTTCTTTGTACTTGTGTGGATCACTGAATGCACCTTGACCATTCCTGCTTCTCATGGTCCTGTGTTTCTTCTCTGTACTCCCCATGTCACCTCTCCTTAAGCCCCTTAGAAAACCATCTGCTTCTAATTCTATTTTCTTCCTTTCCCAGCAGTTTTTACCAATGTCTGTCCAGCATGGGGCTGTGATGTGACCCTGTTGATTTTTTTTTTTTTTTTTTTATATACAGTTGACAAGCTTCCAGTGCCCTCTCAGAGATTTAAGTGTGCATGTCGTACTCTGACCTCTGTGTGAATCAGTCATGATCTCCCACCTTCTGAGCCTTGCCCCTGCTTGGGTGCACTCAGACCTTCAGACAATGTACCACATTATGATGCTTTAAAAGTTGGTAATGGACCATGGTGATGCACACAGTGCCCAGAATACAGAAGGAAAGCCTCATCTAAACATACAGCAAAAAGTCAGTGGAAGATGAGAGGGAGAATATAGGAAAATATTGAGTGCTTATGTTTGGGAAGTAGGATGATAGATAACTTTTCCCTTTAAAAATATACACACATACATGTTTACTTTTCCTATGAGGTCATTAAAATTGTTTCTTTTAAAGGGAAGGAAAAGCCAATCAACATGTAGAAACCTCCTGGACTACAGAGAGGAAAATTGGGCTCTTCTTGGAAATTGCCATTTGGATTGTTGTATCATGTTACCAATAAACTCAGAGTGGGGACTCTGACTTCTCCAGCTGAGTTCTCTGTCCTGCAGTACACAGTGGCCCCAACCCTTCCTTGCCCAATGACTGCCACTCAAATCCAGGTTCCATCTTGCAGACCTCGATGGCCATGATAGTTGTTCATGTTACCTCTCATTATGTACCGTCTTTATCATCACATTTTGAAGGCACACCAGTATAGTTTTGGGTGAAATCCCCGAATTTGCAAAGATGATATAGACCCAACTCCTCACACGATGAGGTAGATTTGTCGTGTGTCATTTAACATAAAGCTACACACAGGGCACAGTTGATTCACAGAGCCCTGCCCTTGGGATCAGATTGAAAGTGGGTTTGACGCTAGATAAAGAAGTGTGCAAGTGTAGTCAGGGAGATGAGAAATGCCAAGGGAGAAAGAAGGAGAAGTGTTGGGTGCAGTATAGAACCAAGTTCAAGGTTCTCCTTTCATTGGAAAGCTGCTGCTGTTAAAAATCCCTGCAGGGTTTTGTTGCTGTCTTTTATTGATGCAGTGCTCTGTTGTGGCATAAACCTTAATAATTTGAAGGTTCCCAGTTTATCTTGACAAAATGATTCTCATTTATTCCAAGCTTAATGAATATTAGCATATTTAAGTACAGATTAAATACACTAAATCCATTCATTTATATTACAAATATCATGTAGTAGGAACTATGTTTTAACTCTAGGTTCTTGCACAAAACTTTAATTCTTTTTTGCCTGGATTGTATTTTGTCTGATTTTATATCAAAGGCCTATGATCGTGTCATGTCTGGAGTCTGCATTATTGTTGCTCTTTTCTGCCTGCGTCTCACTCCATGCTGATCAGGGAACTGGGAAGCACATGTCAGTTAAGCATCTTCCTGGGCTGGTGTGCCAGGAAAGGTTGGGTTGGAGTGCTGTCCTAACCCTGCTTCCTATCATGTGGTCGGTCAGTTTGTCCAGCACTGAAAGGGAAGCAGGCTGGGTGAAGAAGTAGGATAGAAGGTAGACAAGATGTCAGAGTACTTTTAAGCCCTGGCCTAGGACTTGGCAATATAGTTAGAAAAAAGTGGATATAAAAGATGCACTTGCAGCTGTGTTAATGATTTACAGACCAAGTGCCGTGACATGAAGGAACGGCAGCTCTGTTCTAGAGCAGTGGCTACATGTACTCGAGCAGATCTCTCTTTGTGGCCCCCAGGTCTTCCCTTCTCCCATAAGAAAAAAGAAAATTTGAATTTTGTCAACCCATCAGGACTCTCAGTGCCAGGCCATCCTCTTCTTTTTGGTTATAACAAAAAGTATTAACTATGTTTTAAAACTTTCCTTTTTTCTTTGGCTGCTAACTGAACTTTATGGTGAGAAAGCATGCCTCTCCTCACCTCCACATGGCTTTTTTTTCCTTTTTTTTTTTTTCGTACCAGGGATTGAACCCAGGAGTGCTTTACCATTGAGCCACATCTCCAACCCCTTTTATTTTTTATTTTGAGTCAGAGTCTCACCAGGTTATTAGGGCCTTGCTAAGTTGCTGAGGCTGGCTTTGAACTTGCTTGTGATCCTCCTGCGTCCCACCTCCTGAGTCACTGAGATTACAGGCATGTACCACCAAGCCTGGCGCTAACTGAATTCTTTAAAGGAACATTTACAGAGGCTCTATAAAGTTTTTCTTCCCCCTGCCCAGATCCAAATGCTGGTCCCTAAGCCCCAGTGAGATGGTGTTTGGAGATAGACCTTTGGGAGGTGATTTGATTCAGATGAGGTCATGTGTGTAAATCCCTCATCAATGGAATTAGTGCCCTTATAAAAGGAAGAAACTCCACAACTTCCTCTCTCTACCATGTGAGGATATAGTAGGAAGGAAGCCATCAGGAAGTCAGAAAGATGGTCCTCACAGAATGATACCCTGATCTTGAACTTCCCTCCAGAACTGTGAGAAATACATCTCTGTTTAAGCTGCTGTGTCTGTGGTGTTTTGTTATAGCCGCCCAACCTAAGATAGATAGCTCTGTTCCCTATCACTTCCTGGTTGCCAGCATGGATTTTGCACACAGCTTCGTGGGGTGAAGTTTGAAAGCTCTCTACATCATGCAGTCATTTTTTATTCTTTTTAGGCCTAGTTTTGGTCCTTATAGCACCTTGTGCTACAGACAGGAGAGGTTCAAGGGTGAGGAAATTGGTCTCACCATGCCTCTATAGAAACTGGGAAGCAGAAAGGCCTCCTAGGTCCTACTCCATCTTCCTTGGCAGAGTGGGGTGGCTGTAGTATCACGATTTGCAGAGGCCAGAGCTGGAGAGGAGGAGCGCACAGTGGGGGTACTTGGAGCTGTGCTGTAAACAAGCTGTTTTTCTGCAGATGGCTAAACAGCACAGATTGGGAAATCATGATCTTAGTTTTTAGTAGTATATTTTCTGTTTGTGTTGGGTGACTCATTGGTCTGTGTCTCTGATTATTTATGTTCAGATCTGGAAGGAAATTTATTATTGCTATAATAGTGTGGGTGGTTGATTTGGGTCACCAGGGAGGGGCCGCTTTCTGAATGCATTTCTTAAGAAAATGGTATTCATTTTAGTTCAAACAATTGTCTTTGACAGAGATAATGCCTTTTGGCCAGTGTTTGAAAAGCAGGATATATTTTTAAACTTTAATAGTCATGTCACTGTTAATGGATGAAGTCATTGCTTAATTATTTTGAAATAATTTGTTTGAAATATACCAGGTTCTCTAGTATCACATTGTCACATAATGTGATACCACCAGTTAAGGTAAAATAACCTAGAGTAACTGAATAAAATAATTAAAAAAGTACTGAATGCCCAAAGCCAGGAGTTTTCAAACTTTGGTGTACGTTATTAGAATTCCCAGTTGTGTGAATCCAGGCTGCTGGTCTACCCCAGGGTTTGTGATCCGGCAAATCTGGGTGGGTGGGGCTGAGACCCTGCATTTCTAAGAAGCTTCTAGGGCATCTGCTGCTGGTGGGTGACTACACTTTGAGAACCACTCCTGTAAACTAACAGCAACCCATGTGCTGTTAGAGGGGCCAGTCAGGCACCTCTTATCTTCTGTGCCCATAGTGAGGTACACACACAGCCAGTTTGATCAATAACTGTAGCCATGCAGCCACATAGCATTAATGACGTAAATGACAAATGTTGGATGGTCTAATGTTTTTTAAAATCCATGTGTATGAGATCAGAAGGCCAGGTGTGTGTGTCAGGGTAAATCCCCATGTGATTCCTGTTCACTGGCTCTCTGACACAACTTAACGACAAGTCATTTTTTCATGTCTGCACTCCAGTCACTTGGGCCTGGAGTCTGTGCCCCAGAGGACCTTGTAGTCCTGTTTGCTGCTTTCCCTTCTTAGTCTTCCCCGGAATGCGCCAGGATGACCTGATCTGCTTCTCTGGGCCCCTCTTGCATTTATTATCTCTGCTCAGAATGGCTGAGATGCTTGGCCAAAGTTTATACCAGCCAGTGCTATGGGTCCAGAGAGGAGGTGCCTCAGTACCCAGCTAGACCGGGAGCAACAGGAAGAAGCATCTTGGAGGGCATGACCTTAGAGCTGAACTTTGGTGGAGGAGGAGGGGAGATAAGGAAAGGCCAAAAGGACCTCTCAGCTCTTGCGGGAATGGGCGTCCCTGCTCACCTCTGCCTCCATGTGACCGTGGGTCCTGGACACATCAAGGCTTTGATGAGGGGCCTCCTGTTTGGGGAAGCTGCTTGGAACTACACTGCTATTTCATTTCTTTCTTTGCAAAACATGAGTTTCTCACCTCAAGTACCCTCCAGTACACCAGTGTACCTTGTTATCCCTACTTGTCTGAATGTGGAGTAGTCTAAGCAAAGAAAAGATTTTACCAACGGATTTCTTTATTTGGGGAACAAAATAAATAATGATGTTAATAAGAATTCAACACTTAACTCTTGCCCAAGCACTGTCTAAAGTGCTTTCAAGCATTTTCCATTTAATGCCCACAAGAATGCTGTGGAGACGGACGCTATTAATGTCAGTGATTTATGGATGGAAATTGAGGCACATAAGCAAGCAGCTACCCTGGTGTGATAAGGTGCTTTCTCCTTTTCTCTTTGCATTCATTCCTGTTGCCCTGAGGCATTGGAATGAGCAGGCCTGGGGTCTGAGTTCTAGTCCTAATTCCACTGATTGACTAGCTGTATGTCCCAAGCTCTTGTCATTTAGGGATTAAAACAGTCTCCAGTGTATCTGGTGGTTGTGAGGATGAAATCAGTGGGCACTTGTACACTGCTCAGAAACTGGGATTTTGGACCTGTTTGTGCCTCAGTTTTCATATCTGGGAAGGGAAGAGAGTTGAGCGAAGTCATCTTCTAATGTCCCTTTCAGCTCAAGAGTTCCAGTGCTTCTCAGAGTGCTGACCATATCCTTAATGGCTCTGAAGAAGGAAGGAAAATGAGTATGGAGTGGAGGGGCAGCCATCATGCAGTGGCTGTTGGCTGGACACTGCCTGGCTTCTGAGCACATTCCTCGGGGACATGTTCTGCTGGCATGCACCAAGGGGCTTCTGTGGGCTACAGTATGAAATCAGTGTGATATAAGTGGGAATAGAGCAAACTATTACAAAGGTCAGCATTTTATATTCTGACTAAGGTTGAATATTTGTTTCTCTTTAGTTTTTTATCTTTTTTATAAAGAGGAGAGCCCTAACTTTCAGCCTCCAAAAGTAGCATCACTTCCTTTGCAAATTGAAAAACAAATTTCATTTTTTTCAAACTATGTAATGTTATCACATGCATTAAATTTTTTTGACAGCTTTTTTTTTTTTTTTTTTTTTTTTTGGTTCTTCCCAAGCTTCTGTACACCTCAGCTTTGAGAGCCATGGCCTCCCCACCACTGGGGGCAAACAAAGCTCTTAGTGCCTCCTGCCCCTGCAGATGAGCTCCGACTGGAAGGGAGGAAGCCAGAGGCAGACCAGAGTTCCTGTTAGGTCTGCCGTCTGCTTCTTCCTCAGTCCTGTGCTCTGTGACTCCACCTGGCCCTCTTCCCCAGAGTCCTACTGCTGTGTGACCTTGATGGCTTCTTCTTCTTTTTCTCCTTCTCCTTCTCCTTCCAACCTTCTCCTTAGAGCTGCTGTCATAGCCCGGACCAGGCCAGGTGTGGGCTTTTGGCTCCCTCATCTCTGTCATCTTCACATAGCCTTGGCAGATGGCTAGTTTTGGAGAGTGAGGATGAAGATCTCTGCAAGGCTTCTGCTTCTGTTCTGCAAATCATGGCTGCCTTTTTGAATTTGTGTGCCTGCCTCCCTATCCTTCTCCTCCCCGCCTCTCCATTGCTTCCCATCTCAGGCAGGGCTTGGCTCTATTCTGAGTTCATATCTCTTTTGCAAACACTTGTCCACACTGTTTTGTAATGGCCTTCCGTTTGGCTGATCCATGGGGCCCATGTAATCCCTGATGGCCAATTTCTTTCTAGTACTGAAGAATGTATATAAGAAACCAGTTTTATCTTTTAAAAAATCCTCAGTCTTCTGGACTTCCCAGTGACTTAGTAATACAGAGGTTGGCCAGGCATTCAAGACCTCTCACTGAGGCTCACCAACCTTGTCTTCTCTTTTCACATGTGTTAACATCTGGTCCTTAGCCAAAGTGGGTCATTAGCAAGGGTGAGTTGATAATTACCTGTGAGCCTTATTTGTACTGATTCATTTACTTGAACTGTCTCCCATCATTTCCACTTGTCTGAATTTTACCTGTTCATCAAGTATGGACCTCTTTCTGAAAAAAATGATGGTGTTCATGTTGCTGTTAAGATTGATGGTTGACAACCTATTGGATGTTTATTTAGGGGCTGGGTTTTTTTCCTCCCACATAATAATCCTTTGCAATAAGCAATATTATATAAGTTTTGCATACAAATGAAACTGAGGTATGAAGCGATCATGTAGCCTGTTTGGGTTTGACTAATTAGATTCCTGGTGGAGCCAGGATTTGATCTCAGACATGGCTCCGGGGCCCAAACTATTAACCTGACAAATGGCAGGAATCATCCTTCTTTCCTGAACTTCCTAGAACACTTTCTTTGTATTTCCTTTATTCTCATAATCATGCACTTCTCTCCATCACCCTGTTGAAATATGAGGTACTGTATCTTGTTCATACCTGGATTTCTAGCAACATTTCCATGCATGTGGCAAGAACTTAAAATTGCTTTTATAATTATACAAATTAATTTTTAAAGTACTACATTTTTCTATTGCTAGACTAACATGTAATATAACTGTAGAAAATAATGAGATTCTTGTTGGATTATTTTCCATAAAACATCCAAAGAAGTCCTGGCAGAATTGAGACAATCTCGGGTAGATGAATCTACTCATGGTGGGTATTCCTTGTGCATTGGGCATGGGAACATACATGGCAGGGAATGCAGAAGTCTCTGCCTTCCTGGCCTCTGCCTCCTGTTGTAGTAGAGGTAAAATTGTTTATAGTCTGTAAACAGTTTGACAGCATTAAGTCTACATGGTCATTTTAGTTTTGTTTTTTTTTTTTTTTAAAGAAATGTTCTTTGGCTGTTGGTAACAACAGATGCTGCAGATGTTAATCCCTGTTGTCATTACCCTCCCCCAGAGAGTTCATGTTCAGTTTGAATCTTCGTTTCCAAAAGCTGCTCATGTTATTGAAAGAGAGTTTCAGAGCAACTGAAAATTTTGAAAAGTTACTTTTTCTTTTGGCATGAGAATTCAGGATTTTCAGGAGGGCTGGGAAAGTATAAAATGTTCTGTTGTGGGCTAACACATGGCAAAAAGCCAGAAATTTGGAGAATAAAGACCTGTGTCTTCATTTTCTTCCTGGAGCTTCTCTTCCAGGGCATTAACATGGGATTTAATGTCATGTCTATAAAGGGAGAACTGCAGCTCAAGATTTAATGTTTGTGTTTTGTGCAAGTGCAAGCCCCTGCATTCCATGCTTTAGAGAGTCAGATACTGGGCAAGGAGGAGAGTGTGTGTGTGGCTTTCCCTCCTTTTCTGTCACAGTACTGATTCTGGTCACAGCAGCAATCCAGTGTTATACTTTTCCCTGTACATTTGTGAGCAGAGAAAAAGAAGAGAATAGCAGCCAAGGTTGTTGGAAAGTAATTTGGCATCCAAAATATGCACCAGCATGGATTATATTTAAAATTCTTTTGGGAATGTCACAGCAGTGATTTAAATGGAGACAATTGTCTCTTAGTACCCCTGAATTATGACTGGTTTTAAATTCTTAGAACCCATTGGAAGCTGTTGTCTGGAAGTCTACATCACTTAAGCATTCTACATCCTGTCATTATAGAAGATGTCAGAATAGTAAAATCTAATCCTGGACTAGTGTGTTGTCCCAGCCCTTTGGTTTTGTGGCTTTGTAGACTTTATAAATATGTCTGTCAGTGCCTGTGGTCTCCACATTCAGGCAGTTGGAGGTGAATGTCATTTTTCACATTTAGCACTGAGGGACTGGAACCCCAAAAGGCATTTGTGTTTATAAAGAGGCACCAACAGTCTGGGTGTCTGGGAGGAGGGGCAGCGGGTGGAGCAGCCCCAAGGCAGCCTCTGTCCTGCTGAGCTGGGCCTTTCTACCTGGGCCTCTGGGAGAACACAATAGAGGGAAGAAGCCTGATCACCAAGATTGTTCTGGAAAGTATTAGAAATGTAAAAGTAGCCCTTCTTAGACCATTTAGCACAGCGCACATAAGGGACTTGATAAATACTGGTGTGGTTGGCTTAGGAATTATCCGTGTTAAAAATAATGCCCATATTTATTATGAGAGCAGGGTTCTCAGCCAACAGCCATCTAACATTTTCACTATATTTCCCTGCTTAAGCCCCTGTGTATGTGAATCCACATGTCACAAGATTGTACCCAAAAACATGCGTGCAAAAAAGAACTGATTGCAATACTACTACCTTGTCCCAAATCTGGATCCTGTTGCATTGATAAGAATAACAGCCCACTTGGCCTGATTGAGCCAGGCCAAATTTAGAACAAACAAATATGTTAATTATCCCCACTTACAAATTACCAAACTACTTTGTAATTAGTCTATTCTTTTTTTAAATATTTATTTTTTAGTTTTAGGTGGACACAATATCTTTATTTTACATTTATGTAGTTCTGAGGCCATGCATGCTAGGCGAGCACTCTACCACTGAGCCACAACCCCAGCCCCATAACTATTCTATTCTTAACATGAACAAAAGATATTTTAAAAATTCGTTCTTAATTATAAACTCTTAAAAAATTAGTAATTTTACCACATTAAATACATTTGGGTGAAGAGGATATATTTTTAATCTCTTCCTAGGGTTGGGTAGAGAAAAGTGAGTTTGTTTTCTCTTTGAATCGGGGATTCTCATGGGGTGATTTTGTTCCTCCTTCTGCCCATCTAGTGATATCTGGAGGCATTTTTAAAAAATTGTCATTACTGGATGGCTTGACACTACCATCGTCTTATGGGTATTGCACAGGGATGCTCCAAAACATTCTGCAGTGCACAAAACCGTCCCTTGTGACAAAGGATTATCCAGCCAAAAATGTCACTAGTGCTGAGGTTGAAAACCCTGCTATAAACTATTAGGTTTATTTTCTGACCTTTACAAAGTATCAACTTTTATTTGGTTTATCCACGGATCCACAGGGTGAAATTAATACTGATAATAATTTCTTTGTGTTCTGTCTCTGGCTTTGATACTCTGACCAAGTTTGGGACAAATTCTTGTCACGTGTGAAAGGCCTAAATTCAGACAGTTTCCAGCAGCAGTATTTGAACTATGCTGTCAGTGATAACAGGGATAGAAGGAAGAGCTTCCTCGATGTGGTGGTAAGCCCATGGGGTTGTACAAGGGCCAAAGAGAAGTGCAACGTGGAACCCTATTGTTCAGAGTGTGCTTCCGCAGCCAGCAGAAGCTGCATCACCTGAAGCCTGATAGAATGCAGACTCCTGGCCTCCCCTCAGTCAGACTCAATCAGAGTCTGATTTTAGAAAGATCCCCTGTGTAATGCTTGTGCATGTCAAAGTTGGAGAAGCAAGACTAAGTACTTCTAATTTTGCAGGAAAATATACAAATATTCAAATCATGGCTCTGCTCTTACTTGCCATATGACTTGATTCAATTACAAACTCTCTTAGTTATTTGGGCTGCGAAATGGGGATAATAATGTCACCTATTTCATGAGAATCAGATAAGCTTATTTGTGTCAAGGACTTCTCTCTCAACAAACTGTAGCTAATGATTGACACTCAGGAGGAGAAAGTAAACAGGAAGGATGGAACTAGAGGAAGGAGGGCTGATGAAGAGAACCCTTGTTCATCAATAGGGTTGAAAAGGGAAGAGGATTTCCTGGTTAGCTGCACCTGATGGTCAGTGGGGCTCCCCCTCTGTTAATGTGCACAGGCCCCCGTGCTCCTGCACTTGAACTAAAGCCCAACCTGGTGCTGCTCTCTGCTGCCTTACTACCTGCCCCCATCAGGCAAGACTTCTCACAAGTTCCTTTTTTGAAACAGTCCTTTGCAAGTCAGTGGTAGTGTAACTGCTTCCTGTATGAGAGAAAGCAGAACTTTAATCATAATGCATGTGTAGCAGAGATGTTAAGAGAGGAAAGAAAAAAGAAAGGAAAAGACTTCAAGCTGCAGAATAAGAGTACTGATAGAGTTCCTTTTAAATAACAATTAATTTAAACATGTTCAGTAATGACTAATCTGAAGTATGTATTGGCGGGGGTATGATTTGTTTTTAAGTATTTTGCAGGAGGACACTTTTTCAACTTATTTTAATCAAAATAGATTTGCACTATTTTCCTTTAAGTATAAAAGTGTCTATTGTTACACATTTAGAAAATTCAGGAAATAATAACAGCATGCCAAAACTCGGGACCTGTTTACCTCTTCCTTCATGCAGTACTTATTTATGTATCACCTGCTGGTACTCAGTGCTCAGCTGCTATGCTCAGTGATGAGCAAACCATTGTTGAAGGAAGGAAAATTCTAGCTACCTTTGTTTTCAATATTTTTATAATTAAGTAGGTAAAATTTCAGTGCATTTCGTTTCATCATTTTTTCTGTGCCCTTAATATGTAAGATAATCATAACAGCTAATATTTATTGCATTCTTGCTGTGTGTTGGACTCTGTTCTAGGTGTTTTGTAACTTATGTATTAATTCAGTCGCTTTATTGCTGCTCTGAGACATTTGACTGTTCTTTCCACTTCACAGGTCAGGAAGTTGAGGCATCTTAGAGAGGTTAAGTAGCTTGCTAAATATCACACAGTCAATAAATGGCAGAGTCTTGATGAATATTCAGTTAGCCTGGCTCCAGAGCCTCCCCTGTTAATCACTAAACTGTGCTGCCTTTCACATTATTTATAGAAGAGATGATACTTGTATTAACCAGCAAGAAAATACCCCCAACTTAATGAAGGTAAATGGTTTATTTAACTCATAGTTTTGGAGGTTCAAGCCCATTGTGGGCTAGAACCTCATTGGTTTGGACCTCTATTAAGGGCACTGGATACCAGTGGCAGGCGTATGCTTAGGTAGGGTGAGAGGTCACATCTTGAGCCAGGAAGCAAAGAGAGGGCAGAGACCAGGATCTAAAATTCTCTTTGGAGGGCACAGCCCCAGTGACCTCAGGGGGTCTCCATAGGTCCCACCTCTTAAATGTCCATGAACCTTTAATACCACTATCCTGGAGACCAAGCCTTTATGTATAGGTCTTTGGGAAGTTATACCCAAACCATAGCAATACTATATAGATAATTTTGATTTGCACTTTTTCGTTGAATATTACACACAAACATCCTTTCTCTCATAACGGGATAAACCTTCTAGTTATTTCTAAAGGAAGTAGAATTTTTATTTAAAAAGATCATAATGAAATAGGAATGTATGACACTCTTTAATCTAGAGCTGCACATTTGACTGCTTACAGAGATCATAAAGCATTCTTATTTAGTGTTTATATTTTTTAATCCAGTAATATTAAGAGGGGTTAAGATGGTCAGGTTACTTTAAGAAATTAAACATTTTGTACTCTTGTTTGATCTCATAGATTTCATTGAGGAAAACAAGTCCAACTTTAGATAAGGATAGCATTCAATGTTGATGACTATTATGGAAATTATGATGTGGAATGGTATTGGAGCTATTAACTAGAAGAGCTTGTAGGTTTGTGTTATGGGTGGTTGAGAGGCTCAGGCTGCCTGTGAAGGTTTTTCATGGTGTGTGTTGTGACCATGGTTTTATTTGCAAAGATTCAGTTTACACAGCGTGTTAAGTCCCGTAAGATCCAGTTATACAGGAACCTCTGCTGGTCTTCATAGCTAGGGTCACAGTGAGAGGGTGGGACATTCTCTGTAGATATCTATGTGGTATTTGTGAGTTATGACAACAGTGTGTGCCAGCAGTGTATTTTCTACAGGTGAGAAAGGTACAGATTTATAAAAGGTAAATAGATTTAAACTAATATATGGACATTTAAAACCCCACAACACAGGGAAACATTGAGTGGGAGGAATATCTAGCAAGAAGCAGATAGGCTCTGAGATAAGCAGATATGGGATGGAATCCTGTCCACCTGTTTATTCCTTATATAAACTTGAGTAAGTTACTTGGCCTTTCTGACCTTAGTTTCCTTGTTAGGCTAATACTGCTTTCTGGATTTGTCATCAGGATTAAATGAGTCTGTGTGAAAATGCCTGGCACAATGCCTAGCCTAGATGATCCGTTAATGGTCACTGTTTTTGTTGACTATTAAACATGTTTTCATGGTCATTCAGAACACATAGTCATATAACACAGTGTGAATTCATATGGAAGCCAGGATGCTTGGATTCCAATCTAGGCTTTGCTACTTTCTGGGTTTGTGATAACTAAGCAAGTTACTTAATTCCCTGTGCCTTAGTTTGCTTTTTTTTAAAAAAAAAAAAAAAAAAACTGTATAGAGTGCTTGTGTCTTAGGGTGATTGTGTGTTAAATGATTATACATACAGTCCTTAGAGCATGGTATAAAGTAACCACCATAAGAATATTTGCTGTTATTATCAGTAGTGCTGTTATTCAATAACTTCTTTAGAATATAATATTATACCTTAAAACTTATGTTTAAACTACAGCAGCTTTTGCTTACATTTTGATATGTCAGTGTTTCATGTTTTTGCTCAGACTTACATAAATTTTAAATTTGGTGATGTCGTTATGTTTTATGTAAATGAGAAGAATTTGCTGATTGGGCACTATGTTTGAATACACATAAATTTTTTGTTGTTGCTAAAAAATTACCATTCTGGTATGTCTTCTTTCCTCCCCAGATTATTCAGAGCTGGGAGAGCTTCCCCCACGGTCTCCTTTAGAACCAGTATGTGAAGATGGACCCTTTGGCCCTGTACCAGAGGAAAAGAAGAGGACATCACGGGAGCTTCGTGAGCTGTGGAAAAAGGCTATTCTGCAACAGATACTGCTTCTCAGAATGGAGAAGGAAAATCAGAAGCTACAAGGTTGGTTTGCCATATTGAAATTGAACAGGCCTGATGATCTTAATTCATTGTGTACTAAAGTGAATCACATCAGTCATAAGCATGCATTCTTAAAAAAACAACAAAAAAAATTTAACATGCATTTCAATCATATGTTTACTTTTTCAAAGTAATGTCAACACTGTTTACCTTCTAGAGATTTAAAGTAGTCCCCCAACTATATTAATTGTTCCTAGGTGGTCATTATTAGCATAGTGTCTAGAACTTCTGAGATACAAGTTGCAGTTTAAGCTCAAACCTCTGAAAGGTATATTTTGTTTTGTTTTCCTCTGTCTTCCTACTTTATCCTCAGCCAGGGTCTCTACCTGGGTGTTATGTATAGACTGATTCTAAGGAAGTCCTTAAAGTTTGTAACCTTACTCTGTGCCTTTTTTACTGAGTTGCAAGTAACTTGAAAAAACATGAGCCGAGCCTTGTCTGTGCTGATACCAACAGTATCAAAATAGGACAAAGATATGAAAGTTAAGATTTTGTTAATTTTCTGTTTCTACACTGATGCTGTTAATTTTCTGTTTCTACACCATTTTCTGAATAGCTTAAGAAGCTAAGTGTACATGGCTTGTGGAAAGAGAGCTGCCTGGATGTAAATTAATGAAGATTTTAGGAAGTCTGAACATAAATTTCAAAGGGAAACAGTAGCAGGGGTTCTGTCATGTTACCATTGCCTGAAGCAGTCTTAGAAGGAGAGTACGTTCCATTGAGCATTACCCTGGATTGCAGATTTTTGTCTTTTTATCTTTTTTTTAAAGATCTTTTTTAAAAGATGAACAGACACAACATCTTTATTTATTTTATTTACTTTTATGTGGTGCTGAAGATCGAACCCAGTGCCTCACATATGCGAGGCAAACTCTCTGCCACTGAACTATAACCCCAGCCCCTAATCTTGACCTTGGTGTTTGAATAGAGCTAAAAGTCATTTTGATACCAAATCTATTATAAAACTCCTCATGAATGCATTGTATCTCATATGAGTTCCAGTTGTATAGAAACCTCTGCTCCTCTTCGAAGTTGGTGTCATGAATGATGCATAGGAAGTGAGCATATTCCAGAAGATATTTTTGAGTTACAACACTGTGCACTTGCAGCACAGTTTCTATGGTTGAGAACTGTACAGATTGGTGAAATATAACAGATGAAGAGTTAAGATAGGCATATCATTTTGACCAAAAAGAATAAGCGAAATATAAAATAATAAGACCCTTTGATATGAAATAATCCAATGATTCAAATAGCTGCTTTCAAGTGAAACCAGCTCTCTAGTGTGCAGTATTGAAGTTGAGAGAGATGAGTCATCCCATCAAGAAGCTGTGGAAGGCATTGGCACAGGGAGGGCAGTGTAGTGTAGGTGAGTGCTGAGTTTTTTTCCAACTTTATTTTTCTACCATTTTCTGTGTGTTCTTGAAGGTAATTCTATAAGCAGGTATGTAAAAAAACATTTGATAAATGTCTCAGCTTTTTAGCTGCTGTGACTGAAAGACCTGACCAGAACAACTTTAGAGGAGGAAAAGTTTATTTAAGGACTCATGGTTTCAAAGGTCTCAGTCCATATACAGCTAATCTATCGTGGCAGAAGAGTATAGCAGAGGGAAGCAGCTCACTGATGATCAGGAAGCAGAGAGAGAGAGGTCTCCACTTGCCAGATACAAATATATACCCTACAGCCATGCCCCAAAGCCCCACCTCCTTCAGCCACACCCCACCTGCCTTCACTTACCACTCAGTTAATCCCAGCAGAGAAAATACACTGATTAGGTTAAGGTTATAACCCAATCATTTCTCCTCCAAGCTTTCTTTCATTATCTCATACGTGAGCTTTTGGAGGACCCCACATCTAAAGAGATGGACACGGCGCTACTAAGTATGTCATTAGTTAAGTGAAAGCTTTGGAGCACAGCATTTTTTATTATGTTTATATTGAGCTTTTTGGAGCCCGAGACAAGAGGATCTCAAGTTCAAAGCCAGCCTCAGCAAAAGCAAGGTGCTAAGCAACTCAGTGAGACCCTGTCTCTAAATAAAATACAAAATAGGGTTGGGTATGTGGCTCAGTGGTTGAGTGCCCTTGAATTCAATCCCCAGTACCCCCACCCCCTAAAAAAAAAGGCAGTTACATTCCCCATGTGGTCAGGATGCTTAACGGTCTGTTGGCCAACCTTCTTGCAAATGACAGTCATGTAAAATCAGGGCAGAGCTACAGAAGGGGAAAGATGCTGGATGACTTCTTTAGAACATTAGGAGAAATTGTGACTGTAAGTGATGAGGTGAGATCAGCACCTCACAAGAGCAGAGTGTGTGCTGCTGTGCCAGTGATGACTGAGCAGACTAGGAAGAGCAGGTGGACATTTGCTGGGTTACCTGGAACATCTTGCCAGGTGTTGCATAAGTCACTGGCCCTTGCCAGCATCTTTCTACTGCTTCCTTGTTCCATCGGGCTTTTTGGCAGTGTTTAGTTCTTATGGCCTTTTATTTTTATTACTTGAATTTGTTTTTCTTTGTAGCTCTATTATTGTTTGACATATGTTTATCTTTGTGGTCAAATCATGATCAACTTGCTGAATGTAGATCAACTTGCTATATTATTCTCTACAGTCCCTGTATTTCTGAGAAAATCAGCAATAAAAGAATGATTGCTGGAAAATATTAATGAGTTTTTTGTGGGGTCATTTGGGAGTGCAGCTAGAACTATTATTCCATTACACACAGGAGCAAGATTTAACAACCAGTTGGAGAGTGTACTATGTACTGGAGAGACCATCATTCTGTGATGATATTATTTTCTTCATTTGCTTCTTAAAAGAGGGTTAAATTGCATCTCTTGAAATTGATCAAGGGTTCAAGCTGACTTAGATGCTGTTTGGATAAGAAATTAAAAGGGTATGCATGAGAAAGTTGCTCCTCTGGTTAAGCCTGTTTCCTGACTTTTGACTGCAGAGATCAAATGTCTGTTGCTTCTGGAGGCATTGCATCCTGGAAGGGATCAAACCACATCACTGAAATCTACCTCACACCCTTGTAGGCTCTTGGCAGCTAAACTTGTCATTTCCTCAAAGTTACACAGCTAATTTGTGGTGGTGACTAAAATGCATCACCTTTCTCAAGCTAGCAGTCTTCCATTGAATCTCTCTGTAAGGTTTTTGTTTGTGCAAGGCTGTGGATGGAGCCCATGGTTTCCCACATGCTAGGCAAGTGGGAAACTACTGAACTACATCCCTTTCCCTTTTTATTTTGTGACAGGGCCTTGCTAAGTTGCCCAGGCTGGCCTTGAACTTGTGATCTTCTGCACTCAGCCATCAGAGTACCTGGGATTATAGGCATGAACCATTTCACCTGGCACCCCACCACCACTACCACCACCTATTTTTAAATACAGACATGAACATCCTAATGCAGGACAGCAGAATGTACTTTAGTGTAACCATGATTTGGGGTCAGCATGTTGTTGCTTGTCAGATTAATTCATATAGCTGCATTTTATGCTTAATTAAGATTAAATGTTAATCATTATTGCATCTCCATATGATGCGATAATATTAAATTTCCAGTTGCAGGTAAAGGTATTTTGATTTACAAAAGCTTTTTCCCTAAAAGATGCATATTTGTTGTGAAAAATGAAGTAAATCCTTAGTGTAGTTCTCCTAAAATCTCTGTAATACAGAGTGGAGGTTATATAATTACTGAGCCACTTAGCTTTCTGCTTCAAAGTTTTCAAGAGATTGTAGCAGTTGGCTAGAGGGTGTTGCCTGTGAAAGCAGTTGATCAAGAGCAGAATGGAGGATGGGACAGCATGGTGGGCCTTCACCAGACCTGACCTTTAGTCACAAAAGTCCAAGTTAGTTTCTGTATCCATGTTATATGGTAACAGATGTTTAGACAACTCATGCAGGATTGCATTTGATTTCATTTAATCATGACTCCCCAGATACGTTAGGATTCTGCAACAAAGGATGGGACTTGGGACAACAGCAAGATACCCAGAATTAGCCTTTGCAGTTTAGTCCTCAGGCCAGCTCTCTCTGGCTGTGTGAGGTTCTGTGGACTTCAGAGCAAGTTTGTTGCTTAGTGTGCTGGGCTATGTTGGGGTAACCAGATGTGGTGGCAGAATTTAATGCCAAAGAACCTGGGCCAACACTGAGACCCCAGTGCAAACCAGTCTGTTCAGCACAGTGAGTCCTGAACCTGATTTTGCTGCAAGTTAGTTCATCTCTAGTGAATTTATTGTGTTTTCTCATACCTAAAACAACTTAAGGTTGACATTTTTTTAAAAGTATGAATTTCAGAGATGTAAATTTAATAGGGCCTAGAAAAAATATTTTTCAAAATAAAAGGACCAAGTAAAGATGGTAGATGAAAAGTCCTTCAAGTTAAGAGGACAGGCAGAACTGGCCTGAAAGCACTCAGTTCCTGGAGCTGGTGAACAATCCTGGGCAAATCATTTAATCTTATGACCTTCAGTTTCTACCCCCTGAAATGAGAGATCAGACTGGAGAATCAATTTAATTATCAGAAGTTTTCCTTTATTGATTCTCCCCTTCCAATTTGGTAATTTAGGTCTAATTCTTCTTACTACAGTTTTAGACTGGATGGGTTTGGTGGAGCACAACAGTTCTCTTCATGTACATGAGGAAGTGTTGGATTACAGGAGTGGAATTCTGGTTAGCTTCAAGAAACAGAAACAAGACAACCATAGATGCTAGGTAATAGAGGCTTGGCTCTGAATAAGGAGGAACTACCCTTAGAGATCTCCTCCCTGTGTAGATGAAAAAAAGAGGTTGCATTCTAACCATGCCACACACTGGGAATTTGAACACATAGCTCTTGCTTTTGACATGTTTATAATTTCATAGTAGCTGTGAAAATGAAAAGAATTGAACAGAGGTGGAATTTATCTTACAATAGGACCAACAGGACACACTGGGAGTAAAAGGATAAGAGAAATCAAAGGTACTTCCTGCGTTTTAGTGTTTCCAGGACAAGGAAGATGGGTGATTTATCCTTAACCTATACAGCAGCTGTTTCTGGTCCATCTCTTGGTAGCTGAGAGCAGCGGCCATGTGGGTATGTTTTCTATAGCTGTGGTGTCCACTAACCTGCTCTCACCTGGTTGCTTCCAGCCTCTGAGAATGACTTGCTGAACAAGCGCCTGAAGCTTGATTATGAAGAAATCACTCCTTGTCTTAAAGAAGTAACTACAGTGTGGGAAAAGATGCTTAGCACTCCAGGAAGATCAAAAATTAAGTTTGATATGGAAAAAATGCACTCAGCAGTTGGACAAGGTAAGCTTATGTGGAATCGGCTAGCCAGCCTCACCCTTGCTGATGACTGGGAGAAGTGTGGAATAAAGACATGTTCGAGTCCAATGTTAATGGCCATCTGTTTTCTTTTTATCACATTGTTACCTACTCTATTTCTTGATATCTTAATTGATGTGAGTTTCATTATCTTTCATAACTTCTTAAATTAATTATTCCCAGAAAGCATGAAGACATTGGAGAAAAATCTAGGGGTTTACTTGCCTATAAACTGCATAATGATCTAATGAAATACTCTGAGTTAAATGGTACACTAAGAACTAATTGTGTGGTACTCCTTAAGTACTCTAGGGAGACCACAGTGTATAGTACACAGACCTCACTACTTTAGGTGACTCTAGAGTTGGATCCCAGTCCTTCCACTATGCAGTGTGATCTTAGGCAAAGCCTTAAACTCTCTGAGACCCATTGAAAAACCCATGGAATGCATAGCATGTTTCTGCTACCCCATAAGGCCTTGGAGAGTAGCTGTATGGTCTAGTGTCTCAATGTGATCTGTCAGTCTGACCTCTTACTGGTCCATGAAGAGGTAAGTACAGAACTTGATGTTAAGCATTTGGAAATGTTTCCAGCAATTTAACACAGTGACCCTCATTAAAAAAAAAAAAAAAATGTAGACATACATTTTGTCATTTTGTTTCTCTTGTTTTGTCTTCTACTAATCCATTTTTACTGTGTAATAGAAACATCAGTCTGCAATGGATTAGAAAATTTTTAAACTAAAAAACTGATCTTTCAAAGATAGTTTGAGAAGTATCATTTTAGAGCTTACTTTCAGTAAATGTTTGCGTTCAAGTGAAATTATTTCTTTTACAAAGGCGTATGCTGGCCAGAGTGGAAGCCTTCTGAGTACTGTCTACATCTGGTTCTACTGAGTTCAGATGGACCTAGTCCTGAGTGGCCAGATGTTGGGAATAAGGGTTGCACACAGGATTTATACCTATGTTTCTATGTACTCTATGTATGTATCTTCTATACTTATGTATGCCTGTGGTTTTTTCTGACTTTATCTTCATGCAGAGGAAGCACGTTACATATATTTGTTCATTACTAAGAGAGTGGAACAAAGCAGTTTTTGAACCATTGTCTTTTAGGCATTTTAAAACCTTCCACTGAATTTTGACAGCATCTGTTTAGTGATCCTGTGTAGTTATTGCTGGTTGCCACTTTCCCCTTACCATGGATAAGGACCCTTAGGTTTAGAACAGCTGATAATGATGGCTAAACATCCACAGAATGGTCACTTTGTGGGCTCCTAGGGTTCTGACACCTACACTGCCTTGGCTGTACTGTTCTTGGAAGCCAGGAATGTGTGTACAGGTGAGGACTTAGGGTCTGGATTGGTAGAAGCTTCCATTTTGACCTTTGGCAGGTGTCCTTACCTTTCTGGGATACTGCCTCCTCCCTGGTAGCACGAGAGGTTTGGACCAAGCAGAGGACCTTAGGGCTATCTTATAGTTCTGACATTTGTAACTGTAATGGTTGTTGAAGGTATACACTTCCACCTGGTTACACCAGGTGGCCCCTGACAGCTGTTTCAAAAGAGGAGGAAAGAACACTTCTGTTCTTGGTGGTATTGCTTCTGCAGAAGGCCTTGTGTGTTCTGTGGCAGCTGTTCAGATGTTGGAGTTTCTCAGCACCTGGGCATTGGTTTCTCATTGTGTGTTTTAGAAGGAGACCAAGAGAAACACTCTAGGAACCTGGGCCCTGATTGGTGAAGTCTGGCAGGGATGCTGGACAGTGTACATTCCAAGATGAGCTGAAGCTCACACCTCAATGTGATGACCCTGACTTCATCACATTGCTTTGATTCAAGAGCCATCCTTCTTATGGTTTCAGGGACTTCATCAATCAGTCAGCTTCAACATATTAAAACTGAACGATTCCAAACAAATGACCACTGTCCATCTGTGGAATTTAATTTAAAAATAAAAATAAATAAAATTTTTATTTTATTTTATTAAAAAAACCAGTAAATTATTTTATAAGATAAATAAAATAAAAATACATACATAGAGTACATAGAAACATAGGTATAAATCCCTGGGTGCAACCCTTATTTCCAACAGCTGGCCACTCAGGACTAGGTCCATTTGAACTCAGTAGAACCAAATGTAGCCATGTGACAGAAATAAAGAAATTCATAAAATTTTCCTAAGTTGAGATTAGATGGAAGTGGCAGGATTGAGGAGCTAGCAAGGGAGAATAGAAAATAATTCTGTGGAATTTCAGGTAATTCAGAATTTAGTTTGGGCCAGAATGATTTCTCTAAATATTTCTAAATATAAATTTTAAAAAGCTGGAACATATTTTCCTAAGAATGGAATTGCAAATTGGCCACCTTAGTAATTAGAAATATCAACCAGATGCAAACTCTGCGTAGCTTTGACCCAGCAGTGCCATTTAGAAAAACTTATTCTAGAAATCAGTCAGTCAAAAAACTACTGTAGGGACCGCCCCGTGGATGGAGTCTGGGTCGCGCCCGAGTTAATTAGCCGCGAGTTACCAGAGAGGGATTACAGCGAAGCGGATTCTGCAGGCTCCTGCCAGTGGCACACTAGCCGCGCTGAGTGCTGAATTCCAGCTTTGAAATACAGGAGAGAATCGGTCCAGTTCGTTTCCCGACACCGGTTGGAACACGCAGGAGAACTGCAGCCGCCATCATGGAGAGCTGACGCAATCATCCCTGTTTTCTACTGATCTCAGCTCATTCAACTACAGAACAGGTGATTCCAGGCTGGTATTTGCCTGCGTCGCGCAGACAGATCGCTCAGGCTCGGGATTGGAAACTCTGAGGAGAATACTCTTCAGGCCTCACCCCTGGCAAGGCGGGCGCCGGGCTTTGAGCGGCCAGATTCTAGTTCCCCGGGTTGCTTTGGCCCAGGGCGGGAGATCCTTCTTGGCACGGGGCTACGGAACCCGCGGCGACTGTGTCTTTGACCCTGCCCCTGTCTGAGTGTACACTGAGCTGGGAGAGGTTGGAGCTGCCAGGCCCGGGTGGGGGCCGCCTGGGCCTGAGGCTGGGGTACCTCCGTGGACCCTGCTCCGAGCAGAGTGTGGCAGGGATCGGAGAGGCTGGGTTCTGGCCCTCGTGGCTGCTTGAGCCCAGGGCCGCAGAGCCTGCAGGGACCGCGAGCTGAGGCCAGCCACAAGTGAAACTTGCGACGAGGGGCAGCGGGACTCTGTCTCCTAGAACAGTTTTGACCCGGAGCTGGAGAGCCCGCGGGAAGTGCGTCTTAGACTCTGCTCCAAGGGGAGCGTACACCGAGCAGGGAGAGTTTGGTGCGGCCAGGCTTGGGCACCTAGCAGGGAGAGTCTGGTGCGGCCAGGCTTGGGCTCCCGGGGCGGCTCTGGCCTGGGTTTGGGGAACCCGCGGCGGTTGCCCTGAGGAGCCTGCTCCTAGCAGAAAGTGGCGGGGATCGGAGAGACCGGCTCCTGGCTCCCGAAGCGGCTCTGGCTCAGGGTTGGGGATCCTACAGGGACTGCTTCTTGGTCCGGGTCCTGCTGGGTACTGCGGGGGCCTGGAGGGCAGAGTGGAGCTGCATCCTGTGCCCAGAGCAGGCTAAGGGTCCCGCCGGTGTGGTATCGCGACACCCCAACTGCAGCTGGGGCCGAGGAGAGTAGCCGCCCACGCCTGGAACAGGACCAGCGACCCGACGGCAGGGTAGCCAAGTCAACCCACTTGGAGTAGAGGCCGTGAAGAGCTGCCGTCTGACCCTGCAAGGTAGGCAGTCCTGCGTCCCACTGGCAGGACAGGCTCGGCAGCCGGCCAGTGTAGTGGACGAGTAGCATCGAGGCAGTCAAGTCACACTGGTTGGAGTGGGGGTTGAACAGAGCCGCCGCCAGCATCCGGAAGGAGCCCAGAGACCCGTTGGAGAGGCAGTTAGGTACCCCCACTCCCAGTGGGGGTTGAGCAGAACTGCAGCCCAGGCCCGCAGGGTGGGCAGATCTGAGACCCACCGGCGGAACAGGCTTGGAGGCTGACCAGCGTGGTAGACACGTCACATCAATTGGAGTAGGGGTGGAGAAGAGCTGCTGCCCACGTCCGGATCAGGACCAACGATCCGAGGACGTGGTAGGAACGTCACCGCAATTGGAGTGGGGGCAGAGTAGAGCAGCCACCCGTGCCCGCAGGGCGGGCAGACCTACGACCAACCAGCGTAGTATATAGATCACCCTGATTAGAGGAGGATCACAGCCACTACCCGCCCTACAAGAGAGATATCCCAAATATACAAGAGCAACAAAAATAAACAGGGGGAAAAATTTCAAAAACACAACAGTTTCACGAAGCAGAAAGAAACGCAAGCAACATGAAAAGACAAGGAAAGAAAGGACCACAAGCAATGCAGGTCAACTCAACCCTAGAAGAGGTAATAGCTGCAACAGATGGAATGTCAGATAAAGAGTTCAGGATATACATGCTTCAGATGATCTGGACTCTCAAGGAAGACATGAGACAGCAAAATCAGACAATGAAAGATCACATTGACAAGGAACTACAGAAACAAATCCAGGAAGTAAAAGATCAATTTCACAGGGAGCTAGAAGTAATAAAGAACAAACAAATAGAAATCCTAGAAATGCAGGAAGCAATAAACCAACTTAAAAACTCAATTGACAATACTACCAGCAGAATAGATCACTTAGAAGATAGAACATCAGACAATGAAGACAAAGTATTTCAACTTGAGAAGAACATAGACAGTTCAGCAAGACTGCTAAGAAACCATGAGCAGAACATCCAAGAGATATGGGATAACATTAAAAGGCCAAACTTAAGAGTCATTGGGTTACAGGAGGGCACAGAGCTCCAAACCAGAGGAATGAACAATCTATTCAATGAAATAATACGAGAAAACTTCCCAGACTTGAAGAATGAAACAGAATCCCATATCCTAGAAGCCTACAGGACGCCAAAAGTGCAAAATCATAAGAGATCCACACCTAGACACATTATAATGAAGATGCCCGACATACAGAATAAGGAGAGAATTTTAAAAGCTACAAGAGAAAGAAAGCAGATTACATTTAGGGGCAAACCAATCAGGATAACAGCTGATCTCTCAACACAGACTCTGAAAGCTAGAAGATCCTGGAATAACATATTTCAAACACTGAAAGAAAATGGGCTCCAACCAAGAATCGTGTATCCGGCGAAATTAAGCTTCAGGATGGAAGATGAAATTAAAACCTTTCACGATAAACAAAAGTTAAAAGAATTCGCAGCTAGAAAACCATCTCTTCAAAAAATCCTTGGCAAAACATTACAGGAAGAGGAAACTGAAAATAACATTGAAAACCATCAGTGGGAGATAGGACAGTAAAGGGGGGAAAGTAACCAAAGAGGAAAACTAATCAGGTTTAGTAACATAAATAAACAAATATGACTGGAGGAACAAACCAAATCTCAATAATAACCCTAAATGTTAATGGCTTAAACTCACCAATTAAGAGACACAGGCTATTCGAATGGATCACAAAACAAGATCCAACAATATGTTGCCTACAGGAGACGCATTTGATAGGAAAAGATATACATAGACTGAAGGTGAAAGGCTGGGAAAAATCATTCCACTCATATGGACTGCGGAAACAAGCAGGAGTGTCCATACTCATATCAAACAAAATAGATTTCAAGCCAAAATTAATCAAAAAGGATAAAGAGGGACACTGCATACTGCTCAAGGGAACCATACACCAACAAGACATAACAATCATAAATATATATGCCCCAAACAATGGTGCACCTACGTTCATCAAGCAAACTCTTCTCAAGTACAAGAGTCTAATAGACCACCATACAATAATCATGGGAGACTTCAACACACCTCTCTCACCACTGGACAGATCTTCCAAACAAAAGTTAAATAAGGAAACTATAGAACTCAACAACACAATTAACAACCTAGACTTAATTGACATATATAGAATATACCACCCAACATCAAGTAGTTACACATTTTTCTCAGCAGCACATGGATCCTTCACAAAAATAGATCATATATTATGTCACAGGGCAACTCTTAGACAATATAAAGGAGTAGAAATAATACCATGCATCCTATCTGATCATAATGGAATGAAACTGAAAATCAACGATAAAAGAAGGAAGGAAAAATCATGCACCACGTGGAGAATGAACAATAGGTTACTGAATGACCAATGGGTCATAGAAGACATCAAGGAGGAAATTAAAAAATTCTTAGAGATAAATGAAAACACTGACACAACATATCGGAATCTATGGGACACATTGAAAGCAGTTTTAAGAGGAAAATTCATTGCTTGGAGTTCATTCCTTAAAAAAAGAAAAAAACCAACAAATAAATGATCTCATACTTCATCTCAAAATCCTAGAAAAAGAAGAGCAAAATAACAGCAAAAGAAGTAGAAGGCAAGAAATAATTAAAATCAGAGCTGAAATTAATGAAATTGAAACAAAAGAAACAATTGAAAAAATTGACAAAACCAAAAGTTGGTTCTTTGAAAAAATAAATAAAATTGACAGACCCTTAGCCATGCTAACGAAGAGGAGAAGAGAGAGAACCCAAATTACTAGCATACGGGATGAAAAAGGCAATATCACAACAGACACTTCAGAAATACAGAAGATAATCAGAAATTACTTTGAATCCTTATACTCCAATAAAATAGAAGATAGTGAAGGCATAGATAAATTTCTTAAGTCATATGATCTGCCCAGATTGAGTCAGGAAGATATAGACAACCTAAACAGACCAATAACAATAGAGGAAATAGAAGAAACCTCAAAAGACTACCAACTAAGAAAAGCCCAGGACCGGATGGGTATACAGCAGAATTTTACAAAACCTTTAAAGAGGAACTAACACCAATACTTTTCAAGTTATTTCAGGAAATAGAAAAAGAGGGAGAACTTCCAAATACATTCTACGAGGCCAACATCACCCTGATTCCTAAACCAGACAAAGACACTTCAAAGAAAGAAAACTACAGACCAATATCTCTAATGAACCTAGATGCAAAAATCCTCAATAAAATTCTGGCGAATCGGATTCAAAAACATATCAAAAAAATTATACACCATGATCAAGTAGGATTCATCCCTGGGATGCAAGGCTGGTTCAATATACGGAAATCAATAAATGTTATTCACCACATCAATAGACTTAAAAATAAGAACCATATGATCATCTCGATAGATGCAGAAAAGGCATTCGACAAAGTACAGCATCCCTTTATGTTCAAAACTCTAGAAAAATTAGGGATAACAGGATCATTCCTCAACATTGTTAAAGCAATCTATGATAAGCCACAGGCCAGCATCATCCTGAATGGAGAAAAATTGAAGGCATTCCCTCTAAGATCTGGTACAAGACAGGGATGCCCTCTCTCACCACTTCTGTTCAACATAGTCCTCGAAACACTGGCCAGAGCAATTAGACAGACGAAAGAAATTAAAGGCATAAAAATAGGAAAAGAAGAACTTAAATTATCACTATTTGCAGACGATATGATTCTATACCTAACAGACCCAAAAGGGTCTACAAAGAAACTATTAGAGTTAATAAATGAATTCAGCAAAGTGGCGGGATATAAAATCAACACGCATAAATCAAATGCATTCCTGTATATCAGCGACAAATCCTCTGAAACAGAAATGAGGACAACTACTCCATTCACAATATCCCCCCAAAAAATAAAATACCTGGGAATCAATCTAACAAAGGAGGTGAAAGACCTATACAATGAAAACTACAGAACCCTAAAAAGAGGCATAGAAGAAGACCTCAGAAGATGGAAAAATATACCCTGCTCATGAATAGGCAGAACTAACATCATCAAAATGGCGATATTACCAAAAGTTCTCTATAAGTTCAATGCTATCCCAATCAAAATCCCAACAGCATTTCTTGTAGAAATAGATAAAACAATCATGAAATTCATATGGAATAATAAAAGACCCAGAATAGCAAAAACAATGCTAAGCAGGAAGTGTGAATCAGGCGGTATAGCGATACCAGACTTCAAACTATACTACAGAGCAATAGTAACAAAAACAGCATGGTACTGGTACCAAAACAGACGAGTGGACCAATGGTACAGAATAGAAGACACAGTAACCAATCCGCAAAACTACAACTATCTTATATTTGATAAAGGGGCTAAAAGCATGCAATGGAGGAAGGATAGCATCTTCAACAAATGGTGCTGGGAAAACTGGAAATCCATTTGCATCAAAATGAAACTGAGTCCCTTTCTCTCGCCATGCACAAAAGTTAACTCAAAATGGATCAAGGAGCTCGATATTAAATCAGAGACACGGCGTCTGATAGAAGAAAAAGTCGGCTATGATCTACATACTGTGGGGTCAGGCCCCAAATTCCTCAATAGGACACCCATAGCGCAAGAGTTAACAACCAGAATCAACAAATGGGACTTACTCAAACTAAGAAGTTTTCTCTCAACAAAAGAAACAATAAGAGAGATAAACAGGGAGCCTACATCCTGGGAACAAATCTTTACCCCACACACTTCAGATAGAGCCCTAATATCCAGAGTATACAAAGAACTCAAAAAATTAGATAATAAGATAACAAATAACCTAATCAACAAATGGGCCAAGGACCTGAACAGACACTTCTCAGAGGAGGACATACAATCAATCAACAAGTACATGAAAAAATGCTCACCATCGCTAGCAGTCAGAGAAATGCAAATCAAAACCACCCTAAGATACCATCTCACTCCAGTAAGATTGGCAGCCATTAAGAAATCCAACAACAACAAGTGCTGGCGAGGATGCGGGGAAATGGGTACACTTGTTCATTGTTGGTGGGACTGCAAAATGGTGCAGCCAATTTGGAAAGCAGTATGGAGATTTCTTGGAAAGTTGGGAATGGAACCACCATTTGACCCAGTTATTCACCTCCTCGGTCTATTCCCTAAAGACCTAACAAGAGCATGCTACAGGGACACTGCTATATCGATGTTCATAGCAGCACAATTCACGATAGCAAGATTGTGGAACCAACCTAGAAGCCCTTCAATAGATGAATGGATTAAAAAAATGTGGCATTTATACACAATGGAGTATTACTCTGCAATAAGAAATGACAAAATCATAGAATTTGGAGGGAAATGGATGGCATTAGAGCAGATTATGCTAAGTGAAGCTAGCCAATCCTTAAAAAACAAATGTCAAATGTCTTCTTTGATATAAGGGGAGTAACCAAGGACAGGGTAGAGACGAAGAGCTGGAGAAGAAGAATAACATTAAACAGGGATGATAGGCGGGAGGGAAAGTGAGAGTTAAGGGAAATTGCATGGAACTGGAAGGTGAGCCTCAGGGTTATACACAATTACATATAAGAGGAAAGGAGGAGTAGGAGAAAAATTATATAAGTGGAAGAAACGATTTATAGTAGAGGGGATGGAGAGAGAGTAGGGGAGGGGAGGGGAGGGGAGGGGTGAGGGGACAGTGGAGAATGGGATAGACAGCAGAATACATCAGTCACTAGAAAGGCAATTTGTAAATCAATGGAAATGTAACTGATGTGACACAGCAATCTGTATACGGGGTAAAAATGGGAGTTCATAACCCACTTGAATCAATCTGTGAAATATGGTATAATAAGAACTATGTAATGTTTTGAACAACCAACAATAAAATAATTAAAAAAAAATTTAAAAAATAAATAAATAAATAAATAAAACTACTGTATGCAAGCATGCTTATTATGATATTGTGACACTGTTTAATAGCTAGACTCAGAAGAATCCAGTCATGACCATTCTATGTCATACTCCTTGAAAATGATAGAGTAGATGTCTATTTACTGACATAAAATATGTTTGGGACAGGTTGTTCAGTGAGAAAAAAATATATAGTACAGTGTGGTCTTGTGCAGTTAATATTTCCATAGCAAATACATGGAGAAGCGTCCTTGTGTTTGCAGATATCTGGGTTATAGGCAGGGTGACATGCCCCCCGGTTCACCAGCACAGTCCTGGTTTCCAGCTCTTGTCTTGGAATCAGTAGCCTTCCTCCTTCACTTTCAGAAGTTCCTATTTTGGATGGTAAATTATATGTTCACTCTAGTTGTGAGTGATTTTTCACTTTCTTCTTTATATCTTCTGCATTTTCATCCTTCCCCCTATCCCAGTGAGCATATGATACAATTCAAAAATAAAAAGTTATTTACATGAAAGGTGGAGGAATGGCCTCCTGCCCACCCAAAACCCTGCCTATAGGCCCTGGAGAGCTCCAGTACCAGGTCTCTCTATTGAGTTAGGAGAAAAGCACAACTGAGCTCAGAGGGCACTCCAGGCCATTCTTAGCAAAAATGTTGGGTCCAATTTCCATGACCCTTTGCATTGATAAATCAGAGAATCTAAACTAACTCTTGAATCCCAGCATATCTGGTACTCCCTAGTGACACAGCCAGTATTCTCTTCCTCCAAAAAAACAAATTTCTGATAAGATAATGGGAATGATTTAGTAATAAGAGGAAATTATTATAAGAGGACATCTCATAACTTGGGAATATTTTCCATTTTGCCTGAGAATGTTCTCTAAAGAAAGCCCCACTATAAATCACTTACCATGCTGGCTGTTTTCCTGCTCATGTTTGCTTCTAGTCTGAGTCTGAAGTTAGAGTGGTGTGTGTTTTATCCAAGACTGAATGGGTAGGGAAGCAGAGAAGAAATGGCACCACATTAAATAGCAGATATCAGGATTTCCTAGTTCTATGTAACAAATTATTACAACTTTGCTGCCTAAAACAACAGAAATTTTTCTTCACAGTTCTGGAGGTCCAAAGTCAAGGTGTCAGTGGGACTGCACTCAGCCCCTTCCCGCTGCTGCTGGCTGCCAGCTTCCTGAGTGTGTCCACATCCTCTGCCTCTTCCACAGTCACGCTGGCTCCCTCCTCCTCCATCTTCTCTTCTGTGTGTTATACCAATACTTGTCACTGGATTTAGGGCCCACCTGAATGATCCAGAGTGATCTCCTCAATCCAGGATCCTTATTTAATTAAATCTGCAAAGACCCTTTTCCCACATAAGAAAAAAAATAGGCTCCAAGGATTAGGAAGTGGACATACACTTTTTTGGGGAGGCATCATTCAATTTACTGCACAGAATCATCAGATTAATGCTGGGATAAACATTAGAGAAGGCATGGGATGTAGTCAGTTAATTGGGACCTATGTTTCTCCCAAAAGCCAATTTTTTTAAAACAATTCATAGATGTAAAAGAAGAAACAAAGTACTTACTACACCTGAAGCATTTCCAAAAGGTGCCTGCAGCAACTCAAAACCCTTAAGAATCCCTCTCTTATTTGTTTTTCATCCTTTTCCTTCATTCTTAAGGTTTGGCTCATTAAGTGATGGATTCCATGAAACCTGCAATGCTCTGGTAGCAGTGAGCCAGCTGTCCTTCATCTGAGCTCTGCCTCACTTGGGTTCTGTCCCTTTTATGTGATCACAGTTCGTTCTGTATTTTGTCATGCTTGCCTAATAATAACCCTAACATTATTAATTGGCATCAGGTTGGGGCTTGTGTCATATTCACTGGTTTAATCCCTCGCAGTGTCTAACAGTCCCAGCATAGAACGTCTTAGAAAGGTGAAAGGAGCAAAGCGAGTTGGCCTATCCAACAGCTTGAGAGCTGAGGCAGGAGGATCACAAGTTCAAAGCCAGCCTCAGCAACTTAGTGAGACCCTATCTCAAGATAAAAAATAGAAAGGAGTTATAGCTTACTGGTTAAGCACCCTGGGTTCAATTCCCAGCACCACCACCACCCCCCCCCCAAAAAAAAACAAAACAAAAACAAAAAACAGAAAGGTGAAAAGAACCAGGGACAGGGCTGGGGAAGTGGGGGGAGAATGGGGGGGGTTGTTGGAAAGGAAGCAGGGAACAAATTTGGGGTTGTTTTCTTCCCCTTGCTGGGCTGAGAATTCATAATGCAGAAAGAAGTTGGTTCAGTGAAATGAAACACAGCTCATTTTTATTGTTAACTTGTGTTCTGTTCATAAATTGTGCCTTTATACTTTCTGCCTTCCCCAAAGGTGTGCCTCGTCATCACCGGGGTGAAATCTGGAAATTTCTAGCAGAGCAGTTCCACCTTAAACATCCGTTTCCCAGTAAACAGCAGCCAAAGGATGTGCCCTACAAAGAGCTCCTAAAGCAGCTAACCTCCCAGCAGCACGCCATTCTTATTGACCTCGGTGAGTCTGAACTATCAACTTCTGATGGAAATGGATGGCTCCCTCCCTTGAAAAATCTGAAGAGACTGTTCAAGTTATTTAGTGATCTGCCTTTAGGTTGAGCAATCAAAATTTACGACTGAGACTTTTAATTTAAAAAGCCCTAGAGTAATCACAAATGTCCTCTTCAAGTATATAAAAATCTCTGTTTTTACTGGCAGCTCGCTCCTTCTGCTTGGTGGGGGTATTCATTAAGGCCATTCATTAGGTCATAACTGTAGTTTACTCGGTAATTCAGGTATCGATAGGACGTTTTTATAGTCAGCTGAAGGAACATCCTGGGAAACATACAGACTTGGTTTAATTACAGGAGCTGCTCCCTCGTCTTTACTGCTCATTCATTTGGAAAAATTGTAGGAAGCCCTAGAGTGTGTGTGTGCATGATGTCTGCATTTGGGATGATTTTATTTTGAAAATGGGTTGACACCTTATCTCTTGACCAGTTTTAAAAACATGAAGATAGAAACAATGTATCAGATATATGTGTAGTTGCTGTAATGGAGACATGGCTGAACTGGGACTTCATGGTGTGTACAAAGGACCCTCTGACTGTCTGGAGCCCTGCAGGGGTTGCAGTGGCCCTGTGTCCTCTTGCCTGCTGCCCTTTATAAGGGCCCGGTCTTCTCTGGTGGGGAACAGGCTCCAGAGAAGGAACTTGTCATGCTGCCAGTAGAGCACGTGGCCCTGCTTCCAAGACCTGTCCTGATTGCCCCCTGCACAGTCTCTCCAGCGGCCCTGTCAACGTGAGGATGCGTATAGCCCAGCAACCCTGATGGAGGTGGCAAGAGGCAGAGAAAATATGTGGGATCAGGCCATAGCAAGACTGTCAGTTTTCTAACCTTAAATGTTATCTTTCAGAAACTGTCTCTGGCTGTGGCCTCTTCTCCACATGCAGCCTGGACTAGGTGCTTCTGCCAAGCCCTTCCACCCCACCCCATGCTCTTTCCCTTGAAGCTTATCACATTTGGTATTCATAGTGTGTTATTATTTGAAGAATACTTAACAGTACTTTGGGCTGAATGTTGTGTAAGGGTAATCTACTTGAGTTAGTCCTCATAACACTGTCACAGATATTGTTGAGAAATTTGAAACAGAGGTTAAGTGACTTGTTCAAAACGACACAGCCCACTTTCTGTGAAGCAGTATGGTGTCAGAACCCATGCTCTTGACTGTCCCACCTGACGGGTCCCCCCCCTCCCCCCGTAGGATACAGCCCTCTGTAGTCTGGACTTGGCTATTTCACCAGCATACCTTCCACTCTTAGGATAGTGCCTGTCACATTGTAGATGCTTAGTGACAGAGACTAGACCTGTATATATCCTTATGAGGAATGAGGAACCTGAAGCACAGAGACGTTAGAGTCACCTCAGCAGAGGTGCCAGGACCTAAATCCATGTTAACTCTGTTGTACAGTAAGGCCCACCTCCTGAAGGCCCCTGAGCCCAGAAGCTCTGTGGATTTGATGCTGGGAGGCTGTGACAAGCCTCGGTGGCTGGAGCCCGTTTGGCCCACTGACCCCAGGGATAGCAGTTTTGTGAGTTGGCAGTAGCCATGCTGCTAATATGATGACTAACAGAGAAAATGACATCATGTTCCTATCATGTGAAATGAAGTGAAAAATAAATTCAGGGTGGGAAGTTGAAAGGGAGTACAGAGAGTTCCTCCCATCCCGTTGTACTCCTTCGTGGACGGGAGGAGGGAGCATTTTCCTCTTTGTTCCTCTTCCACAGGCGGAATCTCCCTCCGCCTTGTGTCGCTCGGATGTCATCACTTTTCTGTAAGGGAGGAGGCAGTGCAGATCAGCCCCAGAGCCACATTCCGGCCAGGCCTCCCACACCTGACCAAGTGGCCACTCTGCTGAGGCTAGTAGAGCCTGGCTACACTATATCCTCTGTCCTTTCCCATCTTTAGCCTCTACCTTCTGTGCCCCAGAGGCCAGCTGCATCATCCCCTGCCCTCCAGTGCTGACCCCTCTCCTCACCTCTTACCCAAACCTGACCTGGCCTCCATTTTCAATACCCCCCAGACACCCTCCCAAACTCCTAAAAGAAGCACAATGTATTTTCCAACTCACTTTGTGAAGTTATTCAGGGACCCTCCCAGGGTCAGCTCCTTTGCCCCACTTGACTCTGAGAAGCCTGAATGTTGGCCCAGACCCAGCAGCGGACTCCTCTTACCTCTCACTGAGACCATGTTGTGCCCAGTCAGATGCTGAGTGTGCACTTCCTGTTTCACCTACACCATGGCCACCTGGGGGCCATATAGGCGAGTGGTACAGAGTGAAGTCAATCAGTCCTGCATTTCTAAAGTGGCATCCCTATGCTGGCCAGAACAGGGACTTGTTGGTTTGATGTATTTTGGTTTTTTTTTTTTATTCTTTTTTTTATTATTAGTTGTTCAAAACATTACAAAGCTCTTATCATATTTCATACATTTGATTCAAGCAGATTATGAACTCCCATTTTTACCCCGTATACATATTGCAAATTCACATCGGTTCCACATCCACTTTTTTACATACTGCCATACTAGTGTCTGTTGTATTCTGCTGCCCTTCGTATCCTCTACTATCCCCCCTCCCCTCCCCTCCCATCTTCTCTCCCTACCCCATCTACTGTAATTCATTTCTCTCTCTTGATTTTTTTCCCCTTTGGTTTTTTTTTAATTTAATTTTTTTTTTTATTGTTGGTTGTTCAAAACATTACATAGTTCTTAATATATCATATTTCACAGTTTGATTCAAGTGGGTTATGAACTCCCATTTTTACCCCGTATACAGATTGCTGTATCACATTCAGTTACACTTCCCTTGATTTACATATTGCCATTCTAGTGTCTGATGTACTCTGCTGTCTATCCTATTCTCTAATATCCCCCCTCCCCTCCCCTCCCCTCTTCTCTCTCTACCCCCTCTACTGTAAATCATTTCTTCCACTTGTATTATTCTTCTCTTACCCCTCATTTCCTCTTATGTGTAATTTTGTAAAACCCTGAGGATCACCTTCCATTTCCATGCGATTTCCCTTCTCACTCCCTTTCCCTCCCACCTCTCATCCCTGTTAAATGTTAATCTTCTTCTCAAGCTCTTCGTCCCTACCCTGTCCTTGGTTACTCCCCTTATATCAAAGCAGTCATTTGGCATTTGTTTTTTAAGGATTGGCTAGCTTCACTTAGCATAATCTGCTCTAATGCCATCCATTTCCCTCCAAATTCTATGATTTTGTCATTTTTTAATGCAGAGTAATACTCCATTGTGTATAAATGCCACATTTTTTTTTATCCATTCATCTATTGAAGGGCATCTAGATTGGTTCCACAATCTTGCTATCGTGAATTGTGCTGCTGTGAACATCGATATAGCAGTGTCCCTGTAGCATGCTGTTTTTAGGTCTTTAGGGAATAGACCCAGAAGGGGAATAGCTGGGTCAAATGGTGGTTCCATTCCCAGCTTTCCAAGAAATCTCCATACTGCTTTCCAAATTGGCTGCACCAATTTGCAGTCCCACTAACAATGAACAAGTGTACCCTTTTCCCCCGCATCCTCTCCAGCACTTGTTGTTGTTGGACTTCATAATGGCTGCCAATCTTACTGGAGTGAGATGGTATCTTAGGGTGGTTTTGATTTGCATTTCTCTGACTGCTAGCGATGGTGAGCATTTTTTCATGTACTTATTGATTGATTGTATGTCCTCCTCTGAGAAGTGTCTGTTCAGGTCCTTAGCCCATTTGTTGATTGGGTTATTTGTTATCTTATTGTCTAATTTTTTGAGTTCTTTGTATACTCTGGATATTAGGGCTCTATCTGAAGTGTGTGGAGTAAAGATTTGTTCCCAGGATGTAGGCTCCCTGTTTACCTCTCTTATATCAGACGCCGTGTCTCTGATTTAATATCAAACTCCTTGATCCATTTTGAGTTAAGTTTTATGCATGGCGAGAGAAAGGGATTCAGTTTCATTTTGATGCAAATGGATTTCCAGTTTTCCCAGCACCATTTGTTGAAGATGCTATCCTTCCTCCATTGCATGCTTTTAGCCCCTTTATCAAATATAAGATAGTTGTAGTTTTGTGGATTGGTTACTGTGTCCTCTATTCTGTACCATTGGTCCACCCGCCTGTTTTGGTACCAGTACCATGCTGTTTTTGTTACTAATGCTCTGTAGTATAGTTTGAAGTCTGGTATCGCTATACCGCCTGATTCACACTTCCTGCTTAGCATTGTTTTTGCTATTCTGGGTCTTTTATTATTCCATATGAATTTCATGATTGTTTTATCTATTTCTACAAGAAATGCTGTTGGGATTTTGATTGGCATTGCATTGAACTTATAGAGAACTTTTGGTAATATCGCCATTTTGATGATGTTAGTTCTGCCTATCCATGAACAGGGTATATTTTTCCATCTTCTAAGGTCTTCTTCTATATCTCTCTTTAGGGTTCTGTAGTTTTCATTGTATAAGTCTTTCACCTCTTTTGTTAGGTTGATTCCCAAGTATTTTATTTTTTGGGGAGATATTGTGAATGGAGTAGTTGTCCTCATTTCCGTTTCAGAGGATTTGTCGCTGATATACAGGAATGCATTTGATTTATGCGTGTTGATTTTATATCCTGCCACTTTGCTGAATTCATTTATTAGCTCTAATAGTTTCTTTGTAGACCCTTTTGGGTCTGCTCGGTATAGAATCATGTCATCTGCAAATAGTGATAATTTAAGTTCTTCTTTTCCTATTTTTATGCCTTTAATTTCTTTCGTCTGTCTAATTGCTCTGGCCAGTGTTTCGAGGACTATGTTGAACAGAAGTGGTGAGAGAGGGCATCCCTGTCTTGTACCAGATCTTAGAGGGAATGCCTTCAATTTTTCTCCATTCAGGATGATGCTGGCCTGTGGCTTATCATAGATTGCTTTAACAATGTTGAGGAATGATCCTGTTATCCCTAATTTTTCTAGAGTTTTGAACATAAAGGGATGCTGTACTTTGTCGAATGCCTTTTCTGCATCTATCGAGATGATCATATGGTTCTTATTTTTAAGTCTATTGATGTGGTGAATAACATTTATTGATTTCCGTATATTGAACCAGCCTTGCATCCCAGGGATGAATCCTACTTGATCATGGTGTATAATTTTTTTGATATGTTTTTGAATCCGATTCGCCAGAATTTTATTGAGGATTTTTGCATCTAGGTTCATTAGAGATATTGGTCTGTAGTTTTCTTTCTTTGAAGTGTCTTTGTCTGGTTTAGGCATCAGGGTGATGTTGGCCTCGTAGAATGTATTTGGAAGTTCTCCCTCTTTTTCTATTTCCTGAAATAGCTTGAAAAGTATTGGTGTTAGTTCCTCTTTAAAGGATTTGTAAAACTCTGCTGTATACCCATCCGGTCCTGGGCTTTTCTTAGTTGGTAGTCTTTTGATGGTTTCTTCTATTTCCTCTATTGTTATTGGTCTGTTTAGGTTGTCTATATCCTCCTGACTCAATCTGGGCAGATCATATGACTTAAGAAATTTATCTATGCCTTCACTATCTTCTATTTTATTGGAGTATAAGGATTCAAAATAATTTCTGATTATCTTCTGTATTTCTGAAGTGTCTGTTGTGATATTGCCTTTTTCATCCCGTATGCTAGTAATTTGAGTTCTCTCTCTTCTTATCTTCGTTAGCATGGCTAAGGGTCTGTCAATTTTATTTATTTTTTCAAAGAACCAACTTTTGGTTTTGTCAATTTTTTCAATTGTTTCTTTTGTTTCAATTTCATTAATTTCAGCTCTGATTTTAATTATTTCTTGCCTTCTACTTCTTTTGCTGTTGTTTTGCTCTTCTTTTTCTAGGATTTTGAGATGAAGTATGAGATCATTTATTTGTTGGTTTTTTCTTTTTTTAAGGAATGAACTCCAAGCAATGAATTTTCCTCTTAGAACTGCTTTCAATGTGTCCCATAGATTCCGATATGTTGTATCTGTGTTTTCATTTAACTCTAAGAAGTTTTTAATTTCCTCCTTGATGTCTTCTAAAACCCATTGATCATTCAGTAACCTATTGTTCATTCCCCAAGTGATGCATGATTTTTCCTTCCTTCTTTACCGTTGATTTTCAGTTTCATTCCATTATGGTCAGATAAGATGCATGGTATTATCTCTACTCCTTTATATTGTCTAAGAGTTGCCCTGTGACATAATATATGATCTATTTTTGAGAAGGATCCATGTGCTGCTGAGAAAAAAGTGTAACTGCTTGATGTTGGGTGGTATATTCTATATATGTCAATTAAGTCTAGGTTGTTAATTGTGTTATTGAGTTCTATAGTTTCCTTATTTAACTTTTGTTTGGAAGATCTGTCCAGTGGTGAGAGAGGTGTGTTGAAGTCTCCCATGATTATTGTATGGTGGTCTATTAGACTCTTGAACTTGAGAAGAGTTTGCTTGACGAACATAGCTGCACCATTGTTTGGGGCATATATATTTATGATTGTTATGTCTTGTTGGTGTATGGTTCCCTTGAGCAGTATGTAGTGTCCCTCTTTATCCCTTTTGATTAACTTTGGCTTGAAATCTATTTTATTAGATATGAGTATGGACACTCCTGCTTGTTTCCGCAGTCCATATGAGTGGTATGATTTTTCCCAACCTTTCACCTTCAGTCTATGTATATCTTTTCCTATCAAATGCATCTCCTGTAGGCAGCATATTGTTGGGTCTTGTTTTGTGATCCATTCAACTAGCCTGTGTCTCTTAATTGGTGAGTTTAAGCCATTAACATTTAGGGTTATTATTGAGATATGGTTTGTTCTTCCAGCCATATTTGTTTATTAATGTTACTAAACCTGATTTGTTTTCCTCTTTGATTACTTTCCCCCTTTACTGTCCTACCTCCCACTGTTGTTTTTCATTGTTATTTTCCATTTCCTCTTCTTGTAATGTTTTGCCAAGGATTTTTTGAAGAGATGGTTTTCTAGCTGCGAATTCTTTTAACTTTTGTTTATCGTGGAAGGTTTTAATTTCATCTTCCATCCTGAAGCTTAATTTCGCCGGATACACGATTCTTGGTTGGAACCCATTTTCTTTCAGTGTTTGAAATATGTTATTCCAGGATCTTCTAGCTTTCAGAGTCTGTGTTGAGAGATCAGCTGTTATCCTGATTGGTTTGCCCCTAAATGTAATCTGCTTCCTTTCTCTTGTAGCTTTTAAAATTCTCTCCTTGTTCTGTATGTTGGGCATCTTCATTATAATGTGTCTAGGTGTGGATCTCTTATGATTTTGCACATTTGGCGTCCTGTAGGCTTCTAGGATTTGGGATTCTGTCTCATTTTTCAAGTCTGGGAAGTTTTCTCGTATTATTTCATTGAATAGATTGTTTATTCCTTTGGTTTGGAGCTGTGTGCCTTCCTGTATCCCAATGACTCTGAAGTTTGGTCTTTTAATGTTATCCCATATTTCTTGGATGTTCTGCTCATGGTTTCTTAGCAGTCTTGCTGAGCTGTCTATGTTCTTTTCAAGTTGAAATACTTTGTCTTCATTGTCTGATGTTCTATCTTCTAAGTGATCTACTCTGCTGGTAGTATTCTCAATTGAGTTTTTAAGTTGGTTTATTGCTTCCTGCATTTCTAGGATTTCTATTTCTATTTCTATTTTCTATTTCTAGGATTTCTAGGATTTCTATTTCTAGGATTTCTATCTCCCTGTGTAATTGATCTTTTACTTCTTGGATTTGTTTATGTAGTTCCTTGTCAAAGTGATCTTTCATTGTCTGATTTTGCTGTCTCATGTCTTCCTTGAGACTCCAGATCATCTGAAGCATGTATATCCTGAACTTTTTATCTGACATTCCATATGTTGCAGCTATTACCTCTTCTAAAGTTGAGTTGACCTGCATTGCTTGTGGTCCTTTCTTTCCTTGTCTTTTCATACTGCTCGCGTTTCTTTCTGCTTGGTGAAGCTGTTGTGTTTTTGAAATTTTCCCCCTATTTATTTATATTGCTCTTGTATAGTTGGAAAATCTCCCTTGCAGGGCGGGTAGTGGCTGTGCTCCTCCTCTAATTAGGGTGATCTGTCTACCACTCTGGTCAGTCGCAGGTCTGTCCACCCTGCGGGCGCGGGTGGCAGCTCTGCTCTGCCCGCACTCCAATTGTGGTGACGTAACTACCACGCCCTTGGGTCATTGGTCCTGATCCGGATGTGGGCGGCGGCTCTGCTCGGCCCCTACTCCAATTGGTGTGACATGTCTACCAAGCTGGCAGGCCTCTAGGCCTGTTCCGCCGGTGGGTCGCAGGTCTGCCTACCTTGCGGGCTCGGGCGGCAGTTCAGCTCAGCCCCCACTCCCAATGGGGGTACCTGACTGCCTCTCCAACGGGTCGCTGGGCCTTTTCAGGACACGGGCGGAGGCTCTGCTCCACCCCCACTCCAACCAGTGTGACATGACTACCTCGGTGCTACGTGTCCACCACGCTGGCAGGCTACCGGGCCTGTCCTGCCAGTGGGTCACAGGTCTGCCTACCTTGCAGGCTCAGACGGCGGCTCTGCACAGCCCCTACTCCAAATGGGGTGACTTGGCTACTACGCCATCTGGTCGCTGGTCCTGTTCTAGGCGTGGGCCGCTACTCTCTCCGGCCCCAGCTGCAGTTGGGGTGTCGTGATACCACGCCGGCGGGTCACTTGGCCTGCTCTGGGCGCAGGCGGCAGCTCCACTCTGCCCCCCTGGCCCCCACAGCACCCAGCAGGACCCGGACCGAGAAGCAGTCACCGCAGGTTCCCCTACCCTTGGCCAAAGCAGCTTCGGGAGCCAGAACCCGGCCTCTCTGATCCCGGCTCACGCTCCGCTAGGAGCAGGCTCCAAGGAGCAACCCCCGTGGGTTCCCCTGCCCCAGGCCAAAGCAGCTCCGGGAGCCAGAGCCTGGCCGCTCCAAGCTCTCCGAGCTCGGTGCACGCTCCGCTGGGAGCAGGCTCAAAGACGCAGTCCCCACGGGCTCCCCATCCCCGGGCCAAAACTGTTCTGGAAGTCAGAACCCAGCTGCCCCGAGCTCAGCGCACGCTCCACTTGGAGCTGGCCTCAACACGCAGTCTCCGCAGGTTCCCCAGCCCTGGGCCAAAGCAGCCCCGGGAACCAGAATCCGGCCGCTCAGAGCCCGGCGCACGCCTTGCCAGGAGCGAGCCCCTAGGAGTATTCTCCACTGGTTCTCCAGCCCCGAGCCTGAGCGATCTGTCTGCGAGACGCAGGCAAATACCAGCCTGAAATCACCTGTTCCGTAGCTGAATGAGCTGAGATCAGTAGAAAACAGGGATGATTACATCAGCTCTCCAAGATGGCGGCTGCTGTCCTCCTCCGTGGTCCGACCGGTGTCGAGGACCGAACTGGACCGCTTCTCTCCTCTGTCTCAAAGCCGGAACTCAGCACTAAGCACGGCCATTGCACCACTGGCAGGAGCCCCCAGAATCCGCATCGCTGCACCCCCGCTCCGGCACCTCGCCGCTTCCCAGTGCGGGCCGCAGACTCCAGCTATGGGGCAATCCGCCGATCAGGCAATGCGACCCTCCGTGCAGAGAAATCACCCGCGTCCCAGCCCCCGCAGCCGAACCTCGCGCGATGGAAATCCATCCACTAGATTCTGGAGCACCTCAATTTCACTGGAAATTCCCAACAAGATAGCCTTCAGCTGTTTCACCTCGTCTTTCTCCCGCACAGTGACGCGGTGCACTGGGCTGATGCACTCCCTTCGCCGCCATCTTCTATCTCCCCCTTTGGTTTTTAATGATTTTTTTTCTTCCCCTGCTTCTTGCTTTACTTTCTGAAATTGGCTTTTAGTTTAAAGAGAATTTTGTTAAGATTTACATCTCCAAAGAGTAAGAATAATAGACCTTATAGTTAGGTGGTGTTTCATAGTTTGTGAAGTGTTTCCTCATGCTTGGTCAGGTTTCTTCTTTATGCAGCACTGTATGGAACTGGGCATGTTAGTTCCATTTTAGAGAAGATGAATGAGGCCCTGAGGATTGAGTGCTATGCCCAAGCCACAGGCTGCTCAGTGGCTTCTATGTCCTTCCCCTTCTGGGATACCTGTTGCTTCTTCTCGGTCCCCTCCGTCCCTACATGTGAACCCAGGAGGAAGTGACTGCTCTAGTGGCTTGGCAGGTGACACTTGGCAGGTCACTCAGGAAATTTCCCACTCTTTATGCCTGGTTCCAGCTACACCCATTGTCCAGGACTCGGATGACCCTGACCTTTCTCCTCTCTAGTCTCTGACTCTCTGTTTGGGGTGGATGACATGGACCACCAAGCATTCTTAGCTGGGGCTTCTACTCCCATCATACCCACATTGGGGGCTGCAGGTGACACTGAGAAACTCCCTGGAGCCTCTTCTCAGGCTCACTTTTTCTGCTCCCTTCCTGGAATGCCTTCAGCAGGTAGCTACTTCCACCTGGTGATGCTGTCTGGCCTCTCCTGTGAGAGGAGGGATTTACGTGGAAGAACCCTTGACAGTCCAGAGACATAGAATCCCTGCTAAGGCAGAGAGCAGGGTGGGAACTCATCTCCCACATCACTTCTTAATTAATGTTTAATTAATGTGTGTTATAGGTTAGTAAAGTGGTGCACTGGGTAGGGCCTGTGAGGGTCTGATGAATCTCTGTGCCCATAAGTGGCATTTTGAATGGGCTTCTAGATACCCTGCACCAGTCAGATGAACTCAGGCTGCCCACGCTGCCAGAGTGACACTTGGGTCAAGACTGCAGCCTAGGACCTGTCGCGTGCTTTAACTTCCACTTGAGTGTGTGTGTGTGTGTGTGTGTGTGTGTGTGTGTGTGTGTGTGTTTTGCTGGGGATTGAACCCAGGGCGTTGTGCATGTGAGGCAAACACTCTACCAACTGAACTATATCCCCAGTCCTCCCCCCACTTATGTATTTTAACCAGAGGTTTAAAACCTGCCTGTTGTCTGGAAGAAAAGGAACTGGTCCAAGTGTTGAGGAAGAATTTTTCCTTTCCTTTTTAGAATCCATAGAAGTGAAAGAATAGTGGACTTCCAACAATGAGGATGTCAGTTGAGGGTGTTTATGGTGACCTCCCAGTCTCCCTTCCCCTTGCCTGGCTAGTGCGGCAGTACTGTGCCACATCTATTGCTGGTCCTTGCTGACAGGTGCAGTGGGAGTACTGCCTTTTCTTTCATATTTGGGTTGGAGTCTGGTATAAGAAACTAAAAACTTCCATGCTAAAAGCCAGAGAAGGGCCTAAAATTTATCTGCAGCGGTCTTAGTAAGTACTTACCTGTCTGTCCGGTCCAGGCCTCTGCTCTGTGGAGGTCAGCTGAACAGTCACAGTCTCAGTCTAATAAATTCCTGCACCAGCAGCTGCCTGCACTATTCCAGCATATGCTGTTATTTCTGATATCATTGAGGTTACATCATGAAATCATACTTTGTCATTCAAATGTGCCCTGTAACCTCAGAGTGGTATTACTAAAGGCGGGTTATAAAAGGTAAGTGAAATGGGGTGTGATTTCATTTCCTGTTAGAGGTCTGTACTCTTCCCGCTCCCCTCAGTTGTGCATGTGCTAACAACCAGTTCTTCCCGCCACCCTGCCAAAAGAAGCCCTCCTGTTAAGTATTTGCAGATTTCCATGGTGTCAAGACGCTACCACCACCAAAAGTTCTCTATAGGTTCAATGCAATGCCAATCAAAATCCCAATGGCATATCTTGTAGAAATAGATAAAGCAATCATGAAATTCATATGGAAAAATAAAAGACCCAGAATAGCAAAAGCAATTCTAAGCAGGAAGTGTGAATCAGGCAGCATAGCGATACCAGATTTCAAACTATACTAAAGAGCAATAGTGATAAAAACAGCATGGTACTGGTACCAAAACAGGCGGGTGGACCAATGGTACAGAATAGAGGACACAGAAACCAATCCACAAAACTACAACTATCTTATATTTGATAAAGGGGCTAAAAGCATGCAATGGAAGAAGGATAGCATCTTCAACAAATGGTGCTGGGAAAACTGGAAATCCATATGCAACAAAATGAATCAATCCCTTTCTCTCGCCATGCACAAAAGTTAACTCAAAATGGATCAAGGAGCTACATGTCAAATCAGAGACTCTGCGTCTGATAGAAGAAAAAGTTGGCTCCGATCTACATATTGTTGGGTCGGGCTCCAAATTCCATAATACGATACCCATAGCACAAGAGTTAAAAACAAGAATCAACAAATGGGACTTACTCAAACTAAAAAAGTTTTTTCTCAGCAAGAGAAACAATAAGAGAGGTAAATAGGGAGCCTACATCCTGGGAACAAATCTTTACTCCTCACACTTCAGATAGAGCCCTAATATCCAGAATATACAAAGAACTCAAAAAATTAGACAATAAGATAACAAATAACCCAATCAACAAATGGGCCAAGGACCTGAACAGACACTTCTCAGAGGAGAATATACAATCAATAAGTACATGAAAAAATGCTCACCTTCTCTAGCAGTCAGAGAAATGCAAATCAAAACCACCCTAAGATACCATCTCATTCCAGTAAGATTAGCAGCCATTATGAAGTCAAACAACAACAAGTGCTGGCGAGGATGTGGGGAAAAGGGTACACTTGTACATTGCTGGTGGGACTGCAAATTGGTGCGGCCAATTTGGAAAGCAGTATGGAGATTCCTGGGATAGCTGGGAATGGAACCACCATTTGACCCAGCTATTGCCCTTCTTGGACTATTCCCTAAAGACCTTAAAAGAGCGTACTATAGGGATACTGCTACATCGATGTTCATAGCAGCACAATTCACAATAGCTAGACTGTGGAACCAACTTAGATGCCCTTCAATAGATGAATGGATTAAAAAAATGTGGCATTTATACACAATGGAGTATTACTCAGCACTAAAAAAATGACAAAATCATGGAATTTGCAGGGAAATGGATGGCATTAGAGCAGATTATGCTAAGTGAAGCTAGCCAATCCCTAAAAAACAAATGCCAAATATCTTCTTTGATATAAGGAGAACAACTAAGAGCAGGGAGGAAAAGCATGAGAATTCTCAAAGATTAACATTAAACAGGGACGAGAGGTGGGAGGGAAAGGGAGAGAAAAGGGAAATCGCATGGAAATGGAAGGAGACCCTCATCGTTATACAAAATTACATATAAGAGGATGTGAGGGGAAAGGGGAATAAAAAAACAAGGGAGAGAAATGAATTACAGTAGATGGGGTAGAGAGAGAAGATGGGAGTGGAGAGGAGGGGGGATAGTAGAGGATAGGAAAGATAGCAGAATACAACAGTCACTAGTATGGCAATATGTAAAACTGTGGATGTGTAACCGATGTGATTCTGCAATCTGTATACGGGGTAAAAATGGGAGTTCATAACCCACTTAAATCAAATGTATGAAATATGAAGTCAGGGGTGGTGGAGTTGGGCACAGATGTACATAGGGCCCAGCACCAGCAGTCACTGTGCTGTCAGATTGTTCTAGAAATAATCCAGTGTGCTTCTGGGTTTGGGGTGGGAGTGAGACTTGTTAAACCTCTCATTGTTTAATCTCCCCACCATGCCATTGATGGGGATTCCAGATAGTTCTTGAGCACCTGGTGTGTTCTTGCCTTTAGGAAGCACACATTCCAGAGAGAAAGCAGTCATTAGGCAACTGATGATGAAATTATTTAAAAGTCTAAGGAATGATATAAAGGGTATTTTTTTCTCGTTCAGTTCCTCTTTTTAGATTCTGCTCAGAGCCAAATGCAATAATTTAAGAGGATGTTAGGACCACAGATCCTCATCCAGGAAAGAATCCTGCAGATCATTTGATTGTGGGTTTCTCTATCTTCTGCAAATAAGGAAACAGCCCAAGAGTTGGAGGTCTGGGTGGGCTTGCTGGTTTCCAGAACTACCGCAAAGATTCAGGGATCTCCAGGCCCCTGAGGAGAGGAGCAAGAGAAAGTCATTAGTAATCAACTATTCATAGCCTCAGCCAGACTGAATAGCTTTGCAGGTGGCCCCAGGGTTCTGTGGAGAGGCCTCAGGCCTCTACTAATAGTTACAGTGTAGTTGACAGAGTAAGCAGGGGCCTCACCCAAAGTGAGGTCAGGCGGGCTCTGTAGAATGAGGCAGGACACTCAGACTGGACAGTGCTCCTCACTGCACTGGGCAAGGGCCACCTGCAGGATCCCTTGAGGAGCTTATAAACATATTTCTGAGGGGCAGCCTGGAAGGCACATGTTCAACCAGCCCCAGGTAATCAGATGCAATTCCTCTGGAAACTGCTAAGGAAGGTTCTTCACCCTTCCCCTGGAGTGGGGAGGGGGAGGGGAATGTGGAAAAGCATCCCTTAGAGTGCAATTCCTTGGGAACACTTAGATGGCAGAGCATTCCATGAAAGTTAAGTTCTAGGTCACAAAAATCATTACATTGGCTTTAATATAATTAGGGGATTTTCTTTGTGCTCATGTTTGCTCCCCACTGAATCTCATTCTCATTTTGCACATGAAGGTAGACTGCTTTAGCCAGAAATTGTAAAGATCTGCAGTTCTCTACTTTGTGGTAAACTGTAGAAGACAGTTTAAAGAGGCAGGTCTCTTATTTCAATGTACTTGTAGGAAGCTCTTCACAGTTTTTATCCAGTTTCCTTCTAGTTTGCAGAAGTGAGCTTCTTTTCCCTAAGCTGAAGTCTTCCAGAGCCAGTGTGCTTCTGGGTTTGGGGTGAGAGTGAGACTTCTAAAACCTCCTTCCACAAACTTTGAACTTAAAGCAAACAATATTTTGCTCATGGTGAGTGCTGAGTGAGCAGTGAAGTGCAAGGGGTTGACCATGTCTTCAGTGTGCGCTGTGCAAGGCTCCAGGCCCCAGAACCCACTGCAGATGAGCATCACATGTATGGTCTTTAGGAACTGTGTTTTTTCTCCCTAGTGCCAGCTCAATGCCTGCTAGTTTGGGGTGCTAGCAGTCTGCAGCACCAGTGCTGGATTATATGAATATGGATTTTCTTGGGAACATTTTTAATCCGAATGGTCCATTCTCTGCCTAGTGGCCTGCCTCGCCCTCCATATCTGGTCTATGTCAGGAATGTGAAAAGTTGTGGTGTTTCAAAAATTCTGTCACCAGAATCCCTTTTATTTAAAATTATTGAATAGCCCAAAGAGTTTTTGTTTATATGAACAATTCCTGTCCATATTTACTACATTAGAAATTAAAACTGATAAAGTTTAAAAATACTTGTATATTTATTTTAAAATAACTATAATAAACTCATAAATGTATTATGGAAATGGCTTTTCAAAAAAGGTAAGAAGACTAATGTTTTACAGTTAAGTGTCTTGCATATCTGATTTAAATAGAATCAGCTGGATTATCATATTTGCTTTATTCTCTGTGTTGTGGTTATGTTATTTCAAGTCCACCAAAAACAAAAAACAACAACAAAAAAACCCTACTGACTCCTCAGATCTGTAATTAGAAAACAGAAGGGTGACCCCTGAAAGGGAGACCCTCAACCCCCACCAAGGGCCTTCAGACTGACCACAGTTGTGAACTGTTGACCTCTAAGAAGGTAAGATAGGAATAGAATACACTGTAGAACATGGACTGCACCACAGAGTCAGATGGACAAGTCATTCTCCCGTCAGTCAGGGGCTGAAGGCCAAGGCTCAGGGCTCTTCCCCTACCTGGTGTGGACCTGAGCACCCATCTTACTGTGCTGAGTACAGCACTCTGTGACTGAAAATCGCATTTAGAATCTCATGGAACACACTGGGAAACTTTTTCTAGCTTGATAAGTTTCTGGCATAAAGAAAATCAATTACACTTTCTAAGACTCTGCAACATGGATGACTTGACTGGTTTGAGTAGTAACTGAAGATGGGAAAGGCTAGGGTTCACAGGTATTCAGTGAATCTTGGAGGTGATAATGTTTATTATTATTACCTGGAATTTATAGTAGCTTTCTAACAGGGTCGATTGCCAGTATCTCATTGGGGGGTGGTTCTTCCTGCCCAGGAGAATGTAAGCCACCTAAAAACTTAAAAGTCTCAAATAATCAGTAAATAACAAAACACAAATATTCAGAAATATATTTACAAACACAAAGACCCTGATAGATCTTGTCCACATGAGCTCTGGAACTAGACAAAGAGAAGATGGCTCTGGTGTTTTATTTAACAGGGTACATCAAAGGCAGGGATAAGGTTTCAGAGGCTGAGTCTTGCTTCAAGATGTCTAGTAGTCAGCAGGTTGATTGGCATCTTCTCAGGTCACACCTGTCTCAGGTGCATGTGGGATCTTTAGCAGAGTTTGAGCGGTAAGTTCACTGGCATCAGGTGGTCAGTGGCTGTGGTGGGTGCTAAGGGAAGTTCCCACTGCCACTGATCCCCTCACTAGGCTACTATGAGCAACGGTCTGCACACAGCCCACAGATGGCACACGACAGCTCTCTTTTCTGCACAATTGAATTTCAAATTTTGTGAAAATCAGTTATTGAGCTGAAACTTTCCTTTGCCTCTGGAAGTACATTAGTAAAAATTTCCAGGCTCATGTGGAACATTATAGTTAATAAAGTAATATAGGGTCCCTCTTCTACCTTGAATGTAAATTATTTTGCATTAGTACTTCAGAACTGTAGTATACATACCTCTTTTTTTCTCTGTCTTGCTTGGAAGTGGGTTCTTGAGAATGTGTGTGGTATATATCTGCCAGATATGTGTCTTGCTGTTCTGCTTATGTTAAAGAAGCGGAGGCCAAGGTTCAGAGAACTAAATAGTCTATTCAGAGCTGTACGTGCCAGAGGTGGGAGGTGGGTGGGCAGGGTTCCAGACTAGTAGAGTAGAACATTTGTTCTGTGAGCACTGGGGAGAATTTCATTACTTTCTAGCAGCAGAGTAACATAGACAAGGAGTATCTAGGAAAGAATTGTTGGGGAGAGGTAGAGCCGGAAAGAAGTGACTACAGAACAGGAAAGACGTGACGTTGTCATACTCTTCAGTCACCTTCAGACCAGCCCATCTGGATGGATTAACTGCTTTCTCAAGAAGCTGAAGAAAACACATAAATTTAGCTCCCTCCTCTGCTGAGACCAAATAACTATAAATAACGTGTGGCCAGATGCACCTCTATTGACCTGACCTGTGTTCAAGTGCGCCTGCAAATATCCTATCTTAGCCAGGAGCTTTTATGCTCCCTGGAAACCTGCCTCCTGTGCGTCACATTCCAGAGGGAGGGGACAAAAAACAGAAAAAGCCCCCCACCATTTTATTTGAATGTCAGCTTTTGGTGAAGATAATCAGGATTTTTGAGAGGTTTCTGTTATTTTTTTTAACTCTCTTCTGGAAGGCAACTCTTGGGTGAAAGGAAACACCCTCTGCCCGGCAGCCTGTTGGGGGACATGCCTGTGGTTTGGAGCACATAAATGTGCGTGCGATGAGACGCATTTGCCAGCAGAGTCCATGTGGTCTTGGAAAGGTTGACTGGGGGGCCTGTAACAAGAGAGTAGGGTGGGGGCTCAAGAAACCAGGGCTATCATGTTCCTCTTGAGAATGGAAGTTCAATGGTTTTCTTTCTGTTTTCTGTTGAAATGTAGACATTTGCAGGACCAAAGATCATTCTGATTTTTTTCACCTGAATCACCACCAAAAAAATAAAAAGCTTGATTTATTGCTGATTTTTTTTTTATTGTTGGTCGTTCAAAACATTACTTATTGCTGATTTTTGAATTGCAAACATTATTCCAGAAACAACCAGCTGACCTTGTTCAGAGAGCAGAGGTGGTGTTATAGGATAATTTATGTTATGATCCAGCTTCTAAAGATTGTTGCTTTAATCTGAAGCACATTGCATTTCTGGCTCAGTAGTCGTTCTTTTTCATTATAATTTCTCTGTATTCTCTTCCCAGGGCGAACCTTTCCAACACATCCGTATTTCTCTGCCCAGCTCGGAGCAGGGCAGCTGTCACTTTACAACATTTTGAAGGCCTACTCACTTCTAGACCAGGAAGTAGGATACTGCCAAGGTCTCAGCTTTGTGGCAGGCATTTTGCTTCTTCATATGAGTGAGGAAGAGGCGTTTAAAATGCTCAAGTTTTTGATGTTTGACATGGGACTACGGAAGCAATATCGGCCAGACATGATAATTTTACAGGTATAGAACATTCCTTATGTCTTTAATAATAAAAATAAATGCTAAAAATGTGTGTTGTCCCTCTCGTGTAAACCTAGGGAGCCTTTCTAACACCTGTTAATCTTCTAATAGTCGACATTGCTGATAGCTTTTTCTGTGCGAGACATTGTTCCTTGTGCTCTGTAGACTTCCATGATGACCTATAGGAAGATACTATTAATTGGCTCATTTTGTTGATAGGAAAACTGAGGCTCAAAGCAGTCACATCTTTGGGCCAGGTCACACAGCTAACAAGTAGCAGAGCTGGTCTCTGCCTCTGAGACCTGCTTCCCAACCCTGTCATCCAGGGTTCGGCTCACATGCCATGTCCTGGGAGAAGCTCTTCCTGATCGCTGTATGCTGTGACCTCCCTCTTGCACCCCCGCACACTGTCACATCAGCCTCCTCATTTCTTTGGCATAACATCTTCGCTGCCAGAAATTACCTTTTTTTGTTCATTTGCTCGTTGACCTGTTTTCTGGCTTTGCTTGGTGTGTGAGCGTCATGGGAGGGGAGGTTGTGATAGTGTTGAAGCTGTGTCTCTAGTTTCAACAGTGGTACCCAGGATTGAGTGGGCGTAGGCAGTATCTACTAAATGAACAGGTCTGTTGAAGGAGGCCAGACTGAGCAGCTTGTCCACACGCCGGGTACTGCCCTCCACATTTCAGAGTGAGGAAGAGCACTGGATCCTCCTTTGGGAATATATCTAACTGTTGCTTAAAACGTTGGAACTTGTGTTTATATGTTCATTTCCCAGCAGAGTTCTGTAATTTCAGAGCCTTAGAAAGTATCATTAGAGCCAAGGACTTTGAGAATCCAAAATTACATGAAGATCGTTCTGCCTCGACCTGTGAATATGAACCACATGAACACGAATCTCGTAGAGGGATTGTTCCGTCCACTAAAAGATTTGACCCACAAAGTACTTTCCACACATTGTCAGGTTCTTCCTCCGTTCCCTTCATTATCTTTAATGCAGAGGCATCTGTCATCAAAGTGGAATTTTTAAATTTCCTATAATTCAGCATAACACACAAATCTTTCAGGGGCCAGTGGCCTCAGTTGATTAGACTTTGGCTGATGTTTAAGAGAAGTTTATTTTTTAGGCCTCTGAAAGTGGTTTTATTTTTCCTCATTTGGGGTAGTACATACCCAGCTTGGAGCATCTCAGTTGGATTCTGACCCTCTTTAAAGGTTATTATTTCCTTAGGCCAGGCCATGGATTTGCTGGGCTGGATTAAAAAACCTTGAGAGCCATGGGGCTGCTGGGAACTGGAGTGAGCTTCCTGCCAGAATTGTAACATTCTTTGAGGAAGGACATCTTGACTTTGGAGTCGAACTTTAATTGGAAAAAGTTATTCACCTTAAGAAAAATACTTAACTTCCTATATGATCTTGCCCTGGATCTATGTATTCCATATGTTATAAATCTAAAAATTAAACTTGTCCTGCCTTTTGTGAGTTCACAGGGAACTGACTGAGTGAACATGTATGGTGGACGTCTCTGGAATTGTGACATGCCCTCAGTTTATTCTCAGCAGAGAGACTGGCCTTTTATTTCTAATTCACCTGCATCCGAGTTTCTCAAAGAATATGTATTCGTATAAGAATTTTTGAAATGATAGCACAAGGCAGATGTTGAGATTCCCTTAGCCAAGGGACACAGAGGACAGTAAAAAGAGAGTGTTAGGGTACTTAATACTAGTGTCCTGGGCCTATTCCCAGCCAGTGCCTCTTGCACCATGGTCCCCCAGGAAGCACTGTTGAAGGAGTTAATAGCTGAGGTCAGTGACTGCCTCAGCCAACTAGAAAGGTTAAAGTGCCATGATTCCCTTAGGCGTGAGGATGGGAAAGTTGGGGTACACAGCCCATCTTGGATTCTCAGCACCTGTGGGCATCTGTCCCTGCAGATCCAGATGTACCAGCTGTCGCGGCTTCTCCACGACTACCACAGAGACCTCTATGATCACCTGGAGGAGCACGAGATCGGCCCCAGTCTCTATGCTGCACCCTGGTTCCTCACCGTGTTCGCCTCGCAGTTCCCACTGGGCTTCGTAGCCAGAGTCTTTGGTAAGCATTCTCCTGTGGGGCAAGAAGCATTTCTTGTCACTTAATCCTGGATCTGCTCAATTTTGTAACTGTGCCACTCATTAGGAGCAGGGTATTACTGACAGTCTGAGTTCAGTGAGGGTTGGTTTTGGGACTCCTGCATCCTGGATTTCCAGAAGCTTCCCTAGCTGTCTCTACCTTGAGAGTTCAGTCAGATTCCCCTCACAGCCCTATGGCTGTCCCTAAGGGAGTCCTGGTGGGGCAGACTTGGCCAGGAGCCCTGTCTTCAGCCTCTCTGCCCCCTGCCTCTGGCCTGGTACTCTTTCTAGGTTCCTTTTCTGTGTCCTCCTTCCCTTCTTTGCTCTCGCTGCCTCTTTAATTACTTTGGAAGACCTCTCCATCAGGATCTGAGACAACTCTGTGGGTGACTCTCTCCTCTTCTACCCTGACACCTCTCACACCCACGGCTATGCCCTGCTGTGACCTTAGGTTGTCTGTGGGCCACACCTACCCTTTTCTTGATTTTACTCTTTGAGAAGCATGGGAGTTCATGGGTAAAGTCTCACAGTCTCCTTGAGATAAGCAGGGACAAGGGCCATCCTTTTGCATATCGGGAACCTGGTGAAATACCATGAGCACAATCAATTCCTGTACGACTTATGAAACTAACATTTTTGGCAATTCAGGTTCTATTCACTTATTTTTTTTAAAGATTTTTTTTTTTAAAAGAGAGAGGAGAGAGAGAGAGAGCTCCTTGGGAGGCTGAGGCAGGAGGATTCCAAGTTCAAGACCAACGTGGATAATTTAGTGAGACCCTGTATCAATAATAAAATAAAAAGTGTTATAGCTTGGTGGTAGAGTGCTTGCCTAGCACACACAAAACCCTGGGTTCCATCCCTAGTATTCGGGGGAAAAATTACAGATATTAGATCTCTAGCTGTGGCCTTCAGTTTTTCTTGTTGTTTTGTTGCCAGTGATTTCTGTGGTGGTTTTTTTTTTTCTTTTTTTACTTTGGATAAATTTTAAATAATACATCAACACGCCTTACTTATAGTTTCTCATAATTCTGTTTTTAAAAAATTTATTTATTCTAATTAGGTATACATGACAGCAGAAAGCATTTTGATTCATTGTACACAATTGCAGCACAACTTTGGTTGGACACAATCTAGCGTCACACCATATGTGCAGTCATACTTGCACCTGTGGTAATGATGTCCATAATTCTGTTTTTCATACAAGGTCACAAAGAGGACTGAAGATTGAGGGAGAGAGGAGAGAATGCCATTTGTTAGTTTGAAAATAGCCCAGGCACTGAATTCCATGGTTTGGGAAGAAAGTCCTCCCCAGGGAGCTGGGCTGACCACCAGCTGGAGCTGGAGGAACTGCATGGTGGCCACTGAGTCACCCCTGCCTGTGGACCACTGCTGGAGCTTCTGCCTGCAGGGAGTTCTGGGCTCTGGGGAAAAGTCTTTCCTTAGGCTGCGTAAGTGGGAAAAAGACATGAAAAAAGAAGCAAAGAGCCCTTCTGTTGTGAAATAATCTAGAGCTCTCTGAAGCTCCTTCTAGAAATGAGTTCATAAATAAAAGCTGAGGAGGATGTTTTTCTCTGTGGAGGCAGTGGTGGGTTTTGGAGTTTCTTATGCAGTATAAAGGTGCCAGTGTTGCCTACTGGATTAAGTGGGTTCCTGTCTGGCTGATTGAGGGCGCCAGGGATTACAGGCAGCCATGGGAGCTCAAGGAAGCCTTGTGCTGTGACGTCACTCTGCAGACTCTACTGGATATTTTTGCATAGTCCTTATAGCCTTCAGGACTTGAACAATTTAGTTGGTTCCACTGAAAAGATGTTTTTTAAAAACCACTTCTAAATACAGTTTTGGTGACTTTAACCCTGTATGTTGAGCCCCAGGTGGAAGGTAGCTTAGTTTTAAATTCTGAAGCCTGCCATCCAGACTCTCATCTTTTTTGGCCTGGGGCCCATTTTGTTATAAGCCTTTAAGCTTGGATAAACCCTAAAAACAAACGGACCTTTGTTGACTGTTCGCTGTTTTATACATCAGTAAAAGATTCTCCACTTGCATCAGCATACCTCACGTATGAATTATAGGTCACTTCAAATTAAGGAAATCAAGGATTTGCTATCTGAAGGGCAGCTACCAACAATATGTGTGCCTCAGCCATGCTTGGTAGTCACACTGATTAGCTGTCATCCTGCCTGGTGCCACACCGCTCTCCTCTCTATGTTTCTGGTTGAAGGTTAGCAGGGCCTTGGGGAAAATGCTTATTCTGTTCACCTTCTAACCACATCTTCCTGTAGGGAAGAAAAATCCAGAAAATAGGAGCTGCTTGCTCCTACTGGTGGAGGAGGCTGCAGTGTTGGGCTCCTAGTGTTTTCCTCTAGGATGTCCTGCCAAGGAGATGACGAGGTGGTGGGGCATGAAACTGAGGGTTTTGCATAAGCCACCTGTAATGCAATGCAGGCTTTAGTGAAGTTTTAGGACAAAAATAGACTGGGAAAACAAGTATGTCTGTATGGCCAGGAAACCGTCTGGCCATTCAGGCAATGTCATGCAGTGACAACGAAGTGAGTTTTTAAAAATCTGTACAGTAAGCTGGGTATGGTGGTGCATGCCTCGTATGTGGTAATCCCATCTTCTCAGGACGCTGAGGCAGGAAGATAGGAAGTTCAAGGCCAATATGGGCAATTTGTTGGGACCCTGTCTCAAAATTTAAAAAAAAAAAAAAAAAAAAAGAGTTGGATATGTAGCTCAGTGGTAGAGCTCCCCTGCGTTCATTCCTCAGTACCAAAATGACAGAAGGAACGAATCTGTACAGTTGTTGTCAGCCTTCCTGACAGTTGTTGTCAGCTCCCCATCTGCTCCTGATAGGAATGTGCCACAACCAGAAGGCCACAGGCTCCTGAGAGAAAGTCAAGGAGAGGGGTTAGCCTGGACAGAGACAGGTGGCTGGGAAAGAGAATACCACATTGAGTTCACAGAGGAAAGTTTCACTTTGAGATCACAGGATTGTAAGTAGAGGTCCTGTACGCTGGAACATGGGAACAGGACTGTTGCAGCATCTCTAAAGGGAAGTAGCTAGTGGAATTCTCAGCAAATAATGTGCGAAGTTGTGGAGTCAGCCTGATTTAACATTCCCTCAACTTCCTGTGTGTTTCTAGGAGGCTTGAAAAAACTGAGAGGAAAGGGAAGGGACGGGAGGAAAGTCCTATGGAGAGGGATGGACTGCAGGTTGTGCCTGGGCTGCTGCAGTGCTGCTGATGCCTCCAGCAGTTCTCTGCATACAGTGGTTTCCAGTGAGGACTTCAGTGCACCTTTCCCAGGACATTACTGGTTTAAAAAAATCCAGCATGCAAATGGATATGGATATGGATTGGAAGCCATACAAAACTAAAATACTGGGGGTGAAGCAGTGGGGGATTATAGTAACTTATTTTACAGCCATTGAAAAATTATCTTTAATTTCTAAAATTTCTAGAGTGAGGGGGGAAGTACTGATTATGTAAATACAGAGGCTCTCCCAAATGCCGTCAGATAGATTTTAAAAAAATTTTTTTTTTAGTTGTAGATGGGCATAATACCCTTATTTTATTTATTTTTATATGGTGCTGAGGATTAAACCCAGTGCCTCACACATGCTAGGCAGTTGCTCTACCACTGAGCCACAATTGTAGCCCCTGTCAGATAAGATTTAGGAGGCCAATTGTCCCATGCCAGTTGAGGGGGTCTTCCTTCAACCCTTTCAACATGTTCTTTCATCAGGTACCCAAATGAAGTTCTTGTTTAAGACCTACCCAGTCTACCAGAAGCTTCTGGGCTGAGGTGGGCACTGGGAGCAGGAGGTGTGGGAGGTGTGAATGGAGCATTCATCTCGACTGCCAGTAGGCCCCATAAAAGGCACCTTTTCTCTCTTAAGCTAAGGAGTTCTTGCCGGGATGAGACCCAGAACCTAGATGTCATTAGCGTCACCTTCTTGCCAAGGCACTGACCCATTCAGAGCAGAGGTAAAGTGGGCAATTGCGGAAGGCTTTACATGCCTTGACCAGAGTGGGAGTGGAAGGCCTTGATGAGCTGGCTGCGCACCCCACAGTCTGCCCCACATAGCCAGTGTTATTCCCTCTACCAAAGTGCCTTCAGTCCCCTGCACAGGAGGAGCTTCTCTCACACCTTCCCCACCTACACACTGCTCAGGATGTTACTGCCTGACTTCTCACCTAGCAGTTCCCACTGGCTCTTCAAGCACTCACCTTCCTTGGTCTTTCCCGTCTTCCTTATCCTCATAGCACCCTGGCTACCAAGCCAGAATGCATTGGTGTCTCTGCAGTTCTTCTTTGTGCTTTTGTTCATGGCTAAATCCTCAGTGCCTGATAGCAACTAATGCTTAAGTTAAATTAGAAGAAACTCCTCAGGAAGAGTGCTCCAGAAGGTCTTGAGTAATATAGGAAAGAACCTTTCCATTTTATTCCATTAAATGCAAACAGACCCAATAAAATACACATGACCAGGGTTATATTTTTTTTAACATACCAATAAAAAGACAAACACACAAACACTTCTCCAAATTTTCTTTCATTTTCTTCATACAATCCAAAAAAGTCCTAGTTTCGAATTGTAAGAAGCACTGTCTTAAGTCATTGTGAAAACCAAGATTCTAAGGATATGAAAGTCAGAAGACCTGTTGCTGACCTCAGAACCACTGATCTGGATTGTATATTTGATCATGCTCTTGAAAGCTCCCAGTAATTATCTCCGTTGGCTTAGATGTGGTGATAGTGCACCTAATTTTAAGGTACAGTTTTAAGGTACTTGTTCCTCAGAGACTAAAGATCCCAAGCCATAAGAAATCATTGATTTGACAATGAAATCCTTTCCCCAAGATCCTTGCAAAAAAAAGGTCAATTTTTATTCTGAAAGAGAAATTTTTGTAAAGCTATAAAATGTTCATATATTAAAAGGAAGTTGTACTAGCTTAACCACTAACCTCAAATCTGTCTTTTTTTTTAGCAATATCATTTCTGTTTAAAAATGCATCTTGTACTATTATAGTGTAAGGGTCCAGCGAAACGTCGGAGGAAGAGAGCACAAGAGACTGTCTTATGCAACAGCAGAAGGGAGGGTTTATTTGGAGACCAGCATGCTAGGGCCCAGAGCTCTCTATAGCAAAGAGAGATAGAGCCCTGAGAACAGCGTAAGCAGAGCTTATATACTTTCCTTGGAGAGTGCAGGGAGAGAAGTTACATTTTGTAGATTGGCAGTTGGGGACAGCACATCCTGGGAACAAGATTAGCAAACAGTGTTTTGTTAAGCATGTAGAAAAACGGAGTGACAAGTACCTATTTTATTAACCTTTCAATAGATCTTTTTTTTTTTAATTTTTATTGTTGGTTGTTCAAAACATTACATAGTTCTTGACAAATCATATTATAGATCTTTTAATTTTATTTCCTGTAGTGGTGAATTACATAAATAGACCATATTTTTAATAAACATATTTGCTGGAATATTCTTCCATGGCACTGCCTCATTATGGATCGTACTTCCCTGAAGAAGTTTAGTTTTCAAAGATCCCATTGGTTCTCTAATTGTCTTCGGAGCCTCGACAGCCAGCCCTGCGTAAGAAAACCAGGGATCTGGCATCCCTTCCCATCCTGGGGCCACCCAGGACCGTCAGCAACTGGGATGTTAGTGAAAGCTGTGTGGTACCCGTGCTGATCAGCCATGGCAGGCTGATCTCAGGACTGCCGTCACCTAGCATAGGACCTGTCCCAGCTAGCACCAGCTCCAGTTGTGGTTAGGGCTTTGTGAAGTCACAGCATCTCAAGAGCTAACCTGATAGGTTCCCAGGCCCCTTGTTTCTGCTTTTTGCACTTTGTTTGGAGACTGCTCTGAGTTCCCCACAGGCAGAGCAGCAGTCAGCCTTTGCTTTGCTGCTGCTTCATGGCTTTTACATGTTATCAGACCAAACCTGGAAAGGTGGCCTAGCAGGGATTCTCTCACCTCTTTTTTTCCCCTCAGTTTTCTTGAATTGACATTTACAACTGCTTCATTCTTTCCATTAGCCTGTAGCCAAAAAGCAAAAGAAGGAAAAAAGAAAAAAGAAATTCACTCTTGCCTCTGATTTTACTTCTACTCATGTCTTTAAAATTGTATATTTTTTCTTATGCTTATTATTCCAGTTATTAGATAACTGGCCTGAGTTTAGTCACTTAATTACTAGTTGCTATGGCTATGCTTGAACCCCAGGACATTTGCTTCTCTTTGTCCAGTGGAGTCACTTCTCCAAGAAAGGGGGAGATGGCTGGGTTGCTCTCAACTGGTTGACTTGGCCACTTGCCTGCCTGCCCTTGCACTATGTAATATAAATACAGGCGTTGTTATGATTTGCCAGTTTCTCTAAGAAAATATAGCAAGAACTTGAAAGTAGCCTTGACAAAGTTCTTTAAACTCCTTAGCGAGAAAAGTGTTTTTTTTCATCCATTATTATGTTGAAATTCAGGATGCTCATTTATATAATGTGCTTTTGCAATGGTGTAGACTTTTTACAGTTTTTAGAGATCTTTTTAATCCTATCCGTTATTAGAAAACTGTTTTACTTATTCTATCTTAATTTCCATAAAAAAATCTTTGTTTATCCATTTAAAAATGTTTTAGTAACTTCTTTAAAATCCAGAACATTCTTAGAAAAAATAAAAACCATTTTCTTTTTCTCAATATAACTTTTAAAGCATACTTGAATTTAAATCATTTTCAGAGTGGGGGGAAAAGAAAGATTTATATGAACCTGTGACAAAGTCTAAGCAGTGTGTTTATCTATTATTTTTATTATTTGCAGTATCGTCTTGACAACCCTATCTGAAATAGCACACTCTGAAAAAGGAAATAAAATTTGCAGTTTGGGGTTATGTTTCCTACCCTTCTGCTCTATGATGTGAAGAAAAGGAAACAGAATGGTATTTTGTCAGAAACAGGCATGACTTAACTCTTTTTCTGTTTTCCCAGATATGATCTTTCTTCAGGGGTCAGAGGTCATATTTAAAGTGGCTCTAAGTCTTTTGGGAAGCCATAAGCCCTTGATTCTGCAGCATGAAAACTTAGAAACCATAGTGGACTTTATCAAAAACACACTACCTAACTTGGGCTTGGTACAAATGGAGAAAACCATCAATCAGGTATGATTCAGTCCTGACCTTCCAGATACTTATCGGTTCCTGGGTCTGTAAAAACTTAAATTTCTTCTGAGCAGAAGCTGTTTCCTGCTGCTTTCTGTTCTGAAGAACATCTCGCATGGTGCCTGGCGTGTAGGAGGCACATCACAAATATATGCTGCGTGATTAACTGTGTGCCTGGGTGTATATGCTGTGAGTGTCATGGTGAAATGATGCAAGGAAACTTGGGGGCAGTGTTCAGGTGTGGCAGCAAGTTCAAGTCATCAGTAGTTGCTTTCATTTAAGAACCTTCGGCTCTAGTAGTTCTCCTGAAATGTGTACATTTGTACAGTGTAGACTTTCATAAAATGAATGATTTTTCTGTTGAATGGTATTAATTGAAATTAACTCTTTGATAGCAGAGTTGTGTTAGGGGCATATATTCTATGACTGTGTAGTTTTTTGTGCTTTTCCCCCAGATTTCAGTTCCACATCTGTGGCTGCAGTGCCTCTGGTTTCTTTCTGTGGTAGAGTTGTTGCTGTCTGAAATGGTGGAGTTTTAGAGGTGGATTTGGCTGAGAATTACAACTTGGCCAGATGGTAAATGGTTTGGATTGGCCCTGGGAGTAGATTTCAGTTCTGTGTAAGGAAGAATCTTGCAGTAACTATTGCTGATAATGAAGGGCTAAGCAGTTTAGCAGAAGACAGTCCCCACCAAGTGTCCAGAGGCCAGGTGACCAAGAATGTGCTGGAAGAGGTTTCATCTCTGGGTCACTGCATAGTCAGCAGTCAGGCCTCTCCTAAGTCTAGAACCTGTTCCAAATGTAATGAAAATATAGAGCAGTCAGGTAAAAGCAAATAATAGAATGAAGCTTTTTTTTTTTTTTAATCCTTATTCTGGAGATTTCTTATAGTCCAGCTGATCCAGCAGTTCCAGTGGATTGCATCCAGATGCAGTGTTTTTGATCTTCATTTGCTGCTCCACCTTAGGTCTTAAGCACAAGTTGGCCTGAAAAAGGAGAGTTTTCATACCTGTTGTTACTTTGGACCTCTGCTCACTGCATATACCAGTGTGAAAGAGGATTTCCTTCCCACTCACACTGATCTTGAGCTAACTAATAAGCTCCATTCTTGATGTTATTTTACTTCCCTGGCACAATCCTCTGGAGGTGGATGGCTTTGGCTTATTGAGTCCTTGCTTTTTGCTAGGTTCTAGGGAATCTACACATACATATGATCTCATTCAGTCATGACCGCATTCCTGAGAGAATATAAAGTGGTTAATTTACTGGCCCACACTCACTCTGCAGTGGAGTTGAAGGGTGGGGATTCAACTTGTCTCATCTCAAATTGCTTTAGCAGCTGTTCAACATTCAGTGCCTCTGGGAGTCATTTAATTATGGAGCTTTCTTTGTTTTGTCTTCATCCTAATACTGAACTATCTGCCTTTTGCATTATTTAATTTGTGTCATATTTATATTTATTCCCTTCTTATTTCTTTTTCTGTCTGTTTCATAGCTGCTGGGGCAAACCAGAGAGCCTTGCTTACCTGGACCAAATCTTCATCTAGTGAGTGCCCATTTCCAGCTTGTCCTGGCTCTGGGACAGGCCTCTCAGTGACATTCCGTTTACTTTCTGGGTGTGGAACTCCCGGAAGAATCCCATTTCTCCGCTATTCCATAAAGGGTAGTACTTACCCAAAGTACCTGATATCCTAGTAGTCATCAGGTACCCTCTAAATGTTGGAAGTGTACAAATGGAAAGAGAAATTGTGTAGAGATGTACCTGATTTGTTTCAGGTAACTGTTTTGAATTTGGCATTCAGTGTTACACTGACTCCTTAACAAGTCTAGGATTAGGATTCCCATTTTTATAGTAAGGAAACGGGGCTTAGAGAGTAACATGCCCGACACTGCATGCCTGAGGGCAGGGCTTACAGGGGCAAGGCCATGGGTTCCTGAAGGCTGCTGCTAGAGTCAGGTGGGAGAATCCAGGCTGACTTGGAAGAATAAGTCAGGGTCATCCAGCACCTTGCAGAGTGGCAGGAAGTGTTTTAGGCTCTGCAGCTCACAAGGTCTCTGCTGCAGCTCTTCAGCTCTGCCTTTGTAGTGCTGCAAACCCATCAACAACATGTAAAGGAATGAACTGGCTGTGTTGCAATAAAACTTTATTTACAAAAATAGGAAGTGAAACAAATTGGTTCACAAGCTGTGGCTTGCTGACCCCTAAGCTGGAAGATAACAACACATGCCAGAGGCTTGGAGTGGGAGAATGGGCAGTTCCAGGTTCCTGGGATGTTACAGCAGTCAGACCTCTCCCCTTCTGGGGGAGGGGATGGTGTAAGGGTGTAGGTTGCACAGAATCTGCAATGGGGGCCCAGGTTTTCATTTCAGCAGTGATTTTGGTAGAAAACAGATAAACTCTGCGTAGTCTCCTTGCCTTCTGTTTTTGTCTAGAACCTGGCATCTGAGTGTTCTGTTAGCCTGGCTGTCTCTTCCCTGCCAGAGAGTGCTTGAGTCTTGAGTCCTGCATGGAGATCAGATCTGGGCATGGTGCAGTTCTTCAGCAGGCTTAGAGCTGCCAGGCCTGAACCTGGGCGGTCCACGGGGTGAAGGTGATGTGTGCTCATTGCACGCCTCAGAGCATGGGCCCTGAAGATGACAGGTTGCGGTGGGAGAGTAGAGTCTGGGGGGTTCTCTGTGACAGCTATAGCCCCATTTCATTATGTGCTGTCCCTATAGTCAGCTTGGTCAACATTCTGAATGGAAGAGAGACTTTTGGGCCAAGGACGGGGTTCTGGAGCTCTAGTTTAGTACACCCAGGTTGGGATCAGCCACAGTGCATTGACAGTGCAGTAGAAGACCCAGGGTCTCTGAAACCTCCATGACAGTTCCTTAGTGTAACCTTGTACTCTCTGAAGGAACTGTCAGTTGCATGTAAACACTAGCATCTGCTGACCCCAGCCACAGTTGGGAGGGAGAGCCTGTGGCCTCTTTTCAGCATCCTTTGGGTCTATTCATTGTGGCCCCAGCATTATCATTAGATCAGACTCTGGGGCCCACCCCAGACTGCTGAGTCAGAGTCTGTATTTTTACAAGATCACCTGGGGACTCACTTCTACAGGACCATTTGAAAGCTCTACAACTTTAAGAACTGGTCTCTTGCAATTGAGCTTGGTAGGATGAAAGCAAAACCCTAACAAAGTTCCTGTGTTCAGAAGATATTGCAACTGTGAGGTGGCTTCTTCTGCTCCTTGGGGAGGGAGCCCTCCAGTCTTGGGCAGTTTGCACTATTGAAATGATTAGTTTTGTAAAAGGACCAACAGTGCCCCACCAAGAGGGTGGGACAGTAGAGAGAGTATTTTACCACTGGCATTGTTTAAAATTGCTCACATGTGGTGGTAATGAAAGCAGACCAACTCTTAGTCGACTTTATTGTTTTTAAATTTACCACAGACAGTGCTCCCCTTGCTGCCGACACCCATGCCAGCTGCTCCCACTGTCCATTCCTGGTGATTGGGAAGCAGGGTCTGGGGATTAGGAAGGTGGAAAGTATGTGGCTAGTTCTGCAGGCCACCAGAGTTAAGGCTTTTATTATACAGTGTCCATGAACTACAAAGAGAAACCCTGAGTCTCCCATAGCAAATGAAGAACATAAACAATCCACTGAAGGGGAGAGCCAGTAAACACTTGTCTGGGAAAATACTTAGATTCATGCATAATTTAAATTTCTGCATAATATACAGTGCTTACCTACTAGATGACAAAACTGACATTTTTTTAACGCCAGGATACAGCACCTAGGGTATACTGTATCTGGCACATTGGTACGTTGCCAGTGGCATTGTACCTTGACTGTTGTTTCCACTTGGGAAGCACTTTGGCAATATGTGTCACAAGCAGTAACATGTAAAACCTTTAACTCAGTAATCTCAGTTCTTGGAATGTATCCTTAGGATATAATCCAAAATATGGAAAGTCCATTTGTATAAGGGTATTATTTTGGAGTTGTCATTTATAATACAAAAATTTGAAAGTAACAAGATATCCAACACTTGACATAGTCATGGTACAATAAGTGGGTAGGACACATGAAGTCATTTATAATTATGGTTATGAAGACACAGCAACATGAAAGAGCTCTTAGAATATACTATTAAATGAAAAAAAGTGAGAGGAAATTTTGTTTTTAACTAGAAAAACATTTATGGAAATAAGGATAAAAAGAAATAGAAGATGGGAATTTTATTGGTAATTTTTCTTCTGTTTTGCAAGCTTCCTATAATGTAGCTATATTGTTTTAATAACAAAAAATGAATGGTTTATCTTTGTGGCAAGATATTGAAAATGGGGTAATAACTAATCCATACTTTGGCAAACAGAAAAGAATGTTCCCTTTTCTCCTGTTCCAATTCTGGAACTTTCCTGAAACTGAGAGTCAGGATGGTGGGAAGGCATAGATCAACTCAAGTGCCGTCATCCTGCCATGGATCCAGAAGAAAGATTACATTCAGAGGGGCCGGGTGCCTTGCAGCTGTGGCAGGATGGTGCTCAGGGAGTGACCTAGGCCAGATGGAGCTGAGCACTTGAGCACTGCTCCTCCACTACATCCCTGTCCCCGTCCTGTGGGGTTAGGTGTCTTTAACATTTCTCTTTTTTTGTTCAGGCTTTAATCTTAGGCCTTCCTGTTCTTTCTCTAGCTAAAACTGGCACCAGCAGTGTGTTGCTTGTGTCCTCTTAAGTGTGCAAGGATCCCTCCTGCCACCACCACCCCTTCTGTCCTTTGCCCAAGTAATTTGCCTGGGGCTGAACACATTGTTCAGGAACCAGGATTCTTTCCCCACCCGCCACACACTGTCATGGTTAGGGATCAATTCTGGGGCATAACTGCAGAATCAAGGTCTGTTGAGTGTTTTGGCAGTCAGGAGGTGGTGATGCAATTAAGCTGAGGCGATTAAGACCCAGAGCGGCTCCTACAGAGGAATGGAGGCCTGGAAGAGTGTGCACCTTTAGCCACAGCTGAGAGCCATTAGTCATAACAGGTCATCCAAATGTGTAAAGAAACTGAGGTTTTGTTCCTGAGTTTTCTAGGTTAAGAGATGATTTAAAAATAAATTTTTTGTGACAAAATAAGTAATTGTGTTTATGGCACTTATTTAGTACCAGATTTATAATTGCACAGAGGTGCCACAGCCCTTTTGTGGTTTTTGCTTTTCAAAAGTTCCATGACATGGCATCCATTCTAGTTTTGCTGAGGCACAATGTTGAAAAGTGGGGGTTTGTGACAGGTGTGTGCAGCCAGGCATGTGCAGGGTGCTGTGTGAGTCATCTCATTTCATTCTCAGCACTGGTAGGTGGTGTCATTTGCCCCATGTTGGAGGCCAGGAACTGAGGATGGGGAGGTTAAGTAATGCTCTCAAGATCATTTAGAGTTTCCAGTAGAGCCACCGTTTCATCAGTGACCTTGATGGTAACATGGAGGTGGTGATTGCCACTGACCTCTTGGTTATTCTGGAGGCCAAAGGAAATCAGTTCGACACAGTCCTCTTATCTCTCTCTCATCCACTTGCTCTCATGATCTCATGCATGATCTCTTGTAGTTTAATTCTTAGTCACAGAATGACTTTTGAATCCGTTTAGTGTTAATCACTGTATTAAACTGAAAACCAGGAAGATGAAAAATTCACCTTCATGGAAAATAAGATTATTGGTAATTGTGACAAAGTAAACATAGCTTTGGGGGGAAAAATTGATGCCAAGGGAGGTAGGTTAGCTTGGATGTTCACAGGATGCCATCAGGGGACGATAGCTTCCCACTGCTTTCTAACTTGTGTTGGAGCTTGCTTTGTAAGGAAATGCAGTAGAGGTAGCTCTGCTCTTGCAAAGCCTCACTTCAGTCTGGAGTGTGTTCTGATCAAGCAGACATTCACCTGGGCCCAGCGCAACTGCATTCTCAGGTCCACATTGGGGCCTCATCCCTTGTGCTGGGAGGCCCTGGCCCATAGGGTTCCTTGGAGGGTTCCTTGGGAGATAATGGGAAGGAAAGAGGACATGCTAGGCAACAGCAGCATCTGTCTCCTGACTCCCTGCCCCCTTGCCCTATGGAACCCTGTGGCTTTCTTGCCAACAGAAAGTACAGACGCCATCCCTGAGTCACTTGTGCATGTAGAGCTTCATTTCACACACGTGGTTTTTTCATCACTACTGCTGTGATGGGAAGGGAGACAACTCAGGCATTGTTTCATATTCACTCATCTGTGTGGGTGGCATTTGGGTTTTGGCTCATTTCAGCATATCTGTGCAAAGGACACAGTTCCATTACTTAGCTGTTCTTGAAACTCTGAAAACTCAGCTGAGTTATAATTAAACTTTGACTTTGGTGACTGTGCAAATAGACTTCGATTCTTTTGTTTTGTTTTGTTTTTCTCCCTTTAACCCATAGTTGATATATCTAAGCTAATAGAATTTTCAGAGAAAAGAAGTAATAACTAAATAAATTTTTGGAAGTTTTTTTAAAACTAAGGTTTGGCTTTTGGAAGGTGAGTATCAAGAACCTGTACTTATTGTTACTTAGAATTATTTCTGGATGCCTCTTCTATCCTTTCTTCCCAAATAAAATGATTACCTTTTCAGCATAGAGAGTTTTCCTTATTTATCATGTCTTGCTAAGCATATTGCTAAGCATGAGGAGGTGATTGATAGATGCTCAGTGACATAAGTGTGTGTGTGTGTGTGTGTGTGTGTGTGTGTGTGTGTGTAGGCTTACATGTGAATTTTTTCTCTTATTTGGAGCCTGATGGCCTTTCTGTATCTAACAGGTGTTTGAGATGGACATCGCTAAACAGTTACAGGCTTATGAAGTTGAGTACCATGTACTTCAAGAAGAACTTATTGATTCCTCTCCTCTCAGTGACAACCAAAGAATGGATAAATTAGAGAAAACCAACAGCAGCTTACGCAAACAGAACCTTGACCTCCTTGAGCAATTGCAGGTAGAGCATATTTATTAGACAGCTTCCTGAACCATGGTGCATAGTCGTTCATTAACTCAACAAAGGCAACAGCAGACTGGGCTTTCCCATGACCAGAGGACCTTTTTCACCCTGATCTGTTTGTAGTTGGGATCAAAGGTATCTAAGGAGAATGGGTCTTTTTATTTCGGAGCAGACATATTATCCTTGCTAAGGTCAGACAGCCCCAGGGCTTTCTGGGAGGCTTTTTTCTTACCCTTTTAGGAGAGACCCAGAGACAAACTTGGCTCAGGATGCTTTGGCACTATAAGTCGAATGCCAGCGATTGTGTTTAGAGTAATGACCAGAAGCTGAGAGCCTTAACTGCCATGAGGGAAACAAGCTGGGTCTGCGGAGGGATGACAGGGGAGCAAAGGGATCCAGGAATCTACCTAACAAAATTAACTAAAACAGTGGTCATTACTTGTGAATCTTTGGTGTAGATGCAAGCTCCCCTTTGAAACGTCCATCTCCATGTGGGTGAGGACCTAGAGGAGAGAGGTCACAGGGCTGTGCACATAGGGCTGAGGTGCAGCAGCACTGAGGCACAGTCCAGGCCCTGACCCTGCCAGACGTGGAGTAGCCCCACCCCCACTGTCACCTGGGCAGACTGTTACCACTCTGTCTTGTTCCCTCATCTGTGTGACAAGGACAAAAGAAGACCTCGCTACAGAGAATAGCTCCTTTGTCAGTCAGATGACATAAAGTGGCCGTATGTTCTACTTTTTTTTAATGTCATAAATGGGTGAATGCTGTCATTGTTCAGGGATTGTTTTAAGAGTATTTTTAAATTTTTAAGTTGCTCTGGAGAAAAATGGATATTTTCCTTAAAATATGTATTTTATGGAGTTACTGGGCTGTGGGTAGAATAAACTTTCCATCATGATCTAAGCCTGACTGTTCTGTAGAAAGTTCCTGCTTTACAGACTGGAACTTGTCTGTGATATGAGAAGGGCCAGCATTTGAGATCCTAATATAGACTAGCTCTTGTCTGAAAGGCATTTATCCCAGCAGACCCTGGTAGATGTTTGCTGAACAGGAACAAACAGAAAATACTTTCCTTAACCAGTCCTAACTACCAGTCACATTCTGAAACATTATTTTTCTCTTCAAGAGTGAAAATGTGCCTGTATACACTGTCCCCAGAAGTCTGAGCTATAACCTGAAGGGAGGTCTCAGGGGAACAGAAAGCCTCATCTGGCCTGCAAGAGTACAGTGCAAGTCACAGTACAGGTGACCATTTAAAATGGCTTCTGAGCCAACAGCATGTCCCTGAAATATAATGTGACGGAAACCCTTCTCACGCAGCTCCCATTTGCACTGGAAGCATCTGTCTTGTTAAGACCAGCGGGACTCACATAAAAGGCTCATTTTCTTAAGCCCAGGTGGTTTTGGTGATGAAGAGTGGGAAACCATCTGATACAGCTTCTGACCTTTAGAAAGGTCAGGGAGTTGAGAAAAAAAGATGCTCATTCCTCAAGAAAGTGGTGATTGGTAATTATAGATGTTCTCTCTGGAATGGTCTTTGTCTTGACCTAGTGGTTCCACACTGTGGGAAAATCATTCAGGATTCCTGTTTATGCCAGTGTTATGGTTTAGATATGAGGTGTCCCCTAAAAGCTCATGTGTGAAACAATGCAAGAAAGCTTAGAGGTGGAATGATTGGGTTATCAGATTTTAAACCTAATCAGTTGTTAAGCTCCTAATAGGGATTAATAGGGTGGTAACTATAAGTAGTTAAGGTGTGGTTGAAGGAGGTAGGTCACTGAGTGTGTGCCTTTGGAGGTTAATTTTGGCCCTGGTGAGGGGAGCATGCTCGCTTGCTCTCTGTCTGTCTCTCTCTCTCTGCTTCCTGATGCCATGTTTTGAACTGCTTTCTTCCTCCACACCTTTCTGCCTTGATACTCCGCCCCACCTCAGGCCCAGAACAGTGAAGTTTGTCATCTGTGGATTGAGAATTCTGAAACTATGAGCCCCAAATAAACTTTTCCTCCTCTAAAATTGTTATTGTCAGGTCTTTTGGTCACAACAGTGAAAAACCTGACTAAGACAGCCAGTCACCACAATTACTGAGTCCTGGCTGTGCTAGGGACCACCAGGCTGAGTGGGACACTGCAGCTCTTTAAGAGTTGGGCTGGGTTGTGGTATGTTAGTGGGGGTTTTAGGTGTAGTTTTTCATCCTCTCTGGGACTATCCATCTCACATGTGGGAAGCCTGCCTCCATTTTGTACAAGAAAGGTGTCTAGTATAATCCTGAGGTTTTGTGTGTAACGCCCCCCCCACACACACACACACACACTGCCCATATCGGAACTGACCAATTTCTTAACTTGGTTCTGTTCATATGGTTGATGAACATACCACAGTCCCTTTTTGTTTATTTGGTAAACATATAGGAATGTGTCTAGAAGCTAGAGGTGAAGTTCTTCAGCCTGTTTGCCCAGTAGCACTTCCAATGACGACATGGACATGCCAGACAGTGCCACATGGTAGTGCATGTAGATTTTTTCACTATAATCAGCAACTACAAGCTCTTGAGCACCCACACTAAGCTAGAGTCTATAGGACGCCAGATCATGTGAGAGAAGACGTGACTTTCTCCATAGAAGAGCTTCATTCTTACTGAGGAAAGCTGCCATTCTTGCAGAATGGGAAATGACTGTGCAAAGTCCACTACTAACCATGCAAAATTAGTTCACTTCTAAGCTGCATGTTTGTGAACATGTTTGCTATTCTCTGAGTTGTGTGGTATACCTTGCAATGCAGTGAGAATTCAGAGTGATGGGGTAGGTCCTGGTTCAGGCCTTGACAATGGGTAGGATTTTGATGGTCGGAGAGTAATGCATAGAGATGTGCATAGAGCTGACCAGCTGTGCCTCTTAGTCTTTTTTTTTTTTTTTTTTTTTTTTTTTTGAGTGTTCTAGTGGCACAATTGGAGTTAGACTTGGAGTCATGAGTTTTCTGTTCAGCACAGGGATTATCGTTTTTTTGTTTGTTTTTAATACTTTTATCCATTTATTTATTTATTTATCTATCTATTTATTTATTTTATATGGTGCTCGGGATTGAACCCAGTGCCTTATGCATGTTGTGCCACAACCCCGGCCCCAGGGATTCTCTTACTAAAAAATCTTTAACTGGTTTTGAAAACAAGAAAAAAATAGCTATACCATTTTTTTCTACATCAAATATATGGGGCATGGAAAGGACTGGACTGATCAATGAGATAGAGTCATCCTGTACCAACCAGAGCACTGAGGGTATAGCTGTGAGCTCAGGCACGCGCTAGGCAGGCTCCAGGGACCTTAGCATAAGTGTCAGAGCTGCGCCTGCTCTCAGGGAGCCCCTTCATGCCACTAGAGCAGATGCTTGTTGCCTGAGAATCCAAGCCTAGTGGATTAGAGAGGAATCCCAGTTGCTAGAGAAATACCTGGGAGCTCTGCCCACCTGGCACCCATGTGTTAGGTGCTGCAGATGTGAGGTGCATGAGATCCTCAGTCCTTGTTTGGAGCTAGAGTGAGGAAGCTGCTCACCTCTGAGGGTGGTGACTGGTCAGTGAGCCAGGGCCTGGTACCCTCTCAGCAGAATGCTGGGCCATCCTGTGTTCCTAAGGAAAAGAAAGTCCCTAGGTTTGTGATGTCTTGTTAGTCTGTGGAATATAAGAAAAGAAAGCCAGGCATGGTAATGCACACCTATAATCCCAGGAACTCAGGAAGCTGAGGCAGGAGAATTGGAATTCAAAGCCAGCCTCAGCAATTTAGTGAGGACCTGTCTCCAGGAAAAAAAAAAAAAACAAGGCTGGGGATATGGCTCAGTGGTTAAGCGCCCCTGCGTTCAATTCCTTTATTTATTTTATATGGTGTTTAAGCTCCCCTGCGTTCAATTCTTTCAATACCAAAAGAAAATATTTTTGGTTAGAGAGCTTAGTACTCTGACCATCACGTGGAAGCCATTTTGACCATTTGTCAGTGTGGAATCAGTTTGTACCTGTAGCTGTATTAGTATTATATGTAGTATTAGTCAGATTAGGCCAGGCTGTAGTCAAGTCATATATAAAGCTCCCCTCTCAGCCGCCCAGCACAAGAAGTCTGGGTGTCCCTGAACTCTCCTCCTTCCCCTGAAGGGTTCTTTGGCTGTGTCTTCCTGTCCTCCCTACAGTCAAGGGGGTCAGGTTTCCTCCAGTGTATGCAACCTTCTCATTAGCTGGCACACAGAGTAGATAAAGCAGGGAAGAAAGTGCTAGAGGCTCTCGGGTGTTTGTAGGGGCCTGCCCAGCTTGCCTGCAAGGGAAGCTGAAAAAAAATGGCTTCCTTTGTGGCCAGAACTGATAGTCAGCCATAGGCTTGTCTCTGCCAAGACACGGCTCCAAAGTGCTCTCAAGACTGGGCAGCAGCCGAGTGCACAGCGGCCTCACCTGTGTTACCATGGGCAGGTGCCTTCTTATTTCTCCTTCTGTTCTCCAGATGGCAAATGGTAGGATCCAGAGCCTCGAAGCCACAGTAGAGAAGCTCCTGACCAGTGAGAGCAAGCTGAAGCAGGCCATGTTGGCTCTGGAGCTGGAGAGGTCCGCCCTGCTTCAGGTGGTGGAGGAGCTGCGGAGGCAACCTGCAGAGCCAGGCACTAGGGAGCCAGACTGCACCCAGCCCGAGGCCTCGGGGGACTAATGGTTCCGGAGAAATTGTACACTATCCCAACACTGTCCAGGCCTTAACTAGGAGAGAGAGAAGATGCTGGAGGGAGAAAACAAAGCGTGAAGCAAACTTCTCAGGGAGGAAACTGGCTTGCCAACATGCAGATTCTTTTGAGCTCAAACTTGCAATATAGAGGGCCCACGTCCCAGTTTTTTTTATTGTTTTAGGTTGTGATTTGTCCCTTCTCCAGCTTGATTACTGTACTCAGTAGCTTTAGATGGCATGGACATGAATAAACGCACCTTTACTTTTCCTGGTTATTTCCTCTTTGAGTAGCACTATGTTGTAAAGAGCATTTGTAATACTGGGTTCCAGAAGCAGGAGAGGCTCAAAGATGATTCCTCAGGCAAAGTGTGAGTCTGTTACTCAAGAGAGGGTTTGCATGACCACACCAGTGAGGTACAGTTGGCCCTTGTCTATTCTTATTATGGAAACCTAAGATGACCCTGGGGAAGGACTGAAATTGATTTATTTAAATTGGACACCTTGATCACTTTTAAGTAAACCTGGCTACTATCCTTGGTATTTAAGGAAGTTTGTCTTTTTAAAGAAATTGAGTGTTTCCATACAAATTTACTGGTCTTTTAAGTGTGGTTGATCAAAGTCATGGTAGATAATATTTTCAGGGAGATCACCAGTGTTTAGACTCCAGCTGTGTGGCTGGCATGTGGCCCGCAGTGGTGCAGCCCGAGGTGTTTGCTTTTTGTGGAGGTTGCATTTCATACTATGGAGTCATGTATTTGTCCTTTCCTATTGTATGATGTACTGCAGCCATGTGTTCCTTGGAGTCATGTCTTTTTGAACTCTTTTGAGTTCTTTCCACCCCTTGGATATCTAGTTCCTTGCAGAAAGACAGGGCACATTGAGATTTTTAGGGGTGTCCAAGATTCTGAGACTTTAAAAACAAACAAACAAAAACAAACAAAAAAAAAAACGATGGGTCTGAACTTGCAATCAGATGTATGGCAGCTGACAGTTTTCCAGAGGTAGAACATGTGTTTTGAACAGAATTCAGAACCCAGCAACAACTCCCTCCCTCAGGATGATGAGGACCCGTGCCTTCAAGCAAAATGCTGCTCATAGCTGCCCTGGTTTCAGCTGGTCACTGTGTATGGCCCCTCCCCTGTGCTCTCAGAATGGGTTGTTTTCTTACGAAGAATTAGAGAAGAACTGTGCGGGCACAGCTCACTTCCCTGACAGCAGAATCATTTCTGGTCTGTCTTATGTTTCTTGGGAGTTTCTTTTGACTCTCGTGGTGGTGGAGTCTCTTTATAAGTCCTGGATGAAAGGAGGGATTGCTATAGTTGGAGTCGTTTGAATCTCCTGGCCATTTCAAAGGGAGACCAAAATGCTGTCCCCTGTGCCTGAATGGTTGGTTGGCATTTGAGACTCCTTTCTGTTCCCCTGGATCAGAGAATAGTGGTTCTCGTGTTCCTTTGAGTCATGGTTTACCAAGATGACACAGTAAAGTCTAGAAGCTGCTATCCCAAGTGGTTCCACTGGATAGCTCGGAGGAACGAGAGCTTCTTTCCACATCATATTTTACTATTTGAATGTTTCATAATGTTGAATTTTGGACATCTTACTACCCTTATTCAAAAATATTGACTCTGCATTAAGAAATAAGAAAGCAATAAAACAATAAATAACCTATGCCTGTGTTTTTATGGTGTTTGTTCTTTTTAACTTTGCAGCTTTGGTTTGCAGCCCAGGAGTGCCTCATACATACCTGTGTCCAATATGAATGTTAATTGTCACATTGTTACCCAGGTGTTGTGGTATTATGACACCTACACAGGGCGTGGATATTAGCACAGATGAGGACCAGCTCCACCAGGTGTATGTGACAGTGAGTGCTGTTCCAAGATTGCATTGGGCAATAACACCATTAACACAAGCCTGTGGGTGTAGATTGAACAGTCAGCCTGGAACTTACCAAGGAAAGATAGAGGCAACTCAGGTCAATGTGAAGATTTTTGGAGGCAGATTTTAAGGACATGTTTTAATTCTCCCAACATAACTATATGCACACACACATACACTGCAAGTCCTGTCTTTAGATATCATTTGTGCCTCTTACACTAGACATTATGAGCCCTCAGGAAGAACATACTACATAGGGCTTGGATGCAGCTGGAGAACACTCAGCTTGCTTCCCTCTTAGGAGTTACATATAGATGGAAGAGCTGAGTCTATTTGCAGGCTTGTGTGTCTGGTTTGATTGGGGAACCAGAGAAGAGTTGCTGGGGGTGGGGGGCTGAGGGATTTGGATTTTATTACAAGAATTAGACCAAACCCAAGAGTGAAAATCGAGAAGGGGCTGTGGGAATCAAGAGAAGTCACGAGTTAATCCAGCTGAGATGCAAAGCACAGCCAGCTGCTGAAGGGGGCCTGGCAGGAGGCATGGAGTTCTGTGGGAAGCTGATGCCAAAGTGATCGCCTGGTGGGTGTATAGCCAGGGATCTGGGGCCAGCCTGGGTCAACACTTGGAAAGCAAAGGTGAAAGTGAAGCAGCAGAGGAAAGGCCACAGTGGAATGGACCAGGCACGATGGACAACAAATGGCCATTTGAGGAAAATGGCTTGCTTCCCTTTTGCCTTCCAAAGCTCACACCAGCACATTTTGGAGCCAGTCCTCATTTGGAACCATCAGAAAATGGGACACTGGGAAACGTGGTTCTGAATTAACCAAGTTGACATGGTACAAATGGCTGTGGTTTACTTTGGAACATCTAATTTGAATGTCAGCATACATGTAAGATGCATCATACAGAGGCCCTTCATCAAAGTGTATATGATTAATATTTCATAGAGTTCAGATTCATAGGTGGTTTTTGCCATTGATGGTGCAATACTGGAGATGAAAAACCACAGAAAACCCAAGCTGCTCCCAGACTCCCTGCCACCCTTCATCTGCTCCCTTCTGCCTGGTGTCACCAAATATTCTTTAAATGAAAATCCAGAAATGTTCCATGTGGTACAATAATTTACAAACCATGCTTTCTTAAATCTAAACGCTGCTTTAAGGGTTTGTTATGGCTCAAAATAATCTTGGACTAGGGAAGCTGAAGGGAACCTATCTCTGCATACTAGAGAATTGGCTCCCATCTCATTTTGTATAGGACGAGCTAAGTCAAGATCAGAAAGGTTGGCTATAGGACCAGAGTAGACCCCTACTCTACTACCTGCCCAACAGTGGACACCACCCAATTTTAATCTCAGTCTATTTCAATTTTAAAGTATTTAAATTTTTTAAAAAAATTTTAGTTGTAGATGGACATACAGTATCTTTATTTTTATGTGGTGCTGAGGATTGAACCCGGCATCTTACACATTCGAGGCAAGAACTTTGCCACTGAGCTACAGCCCCATCCATCAGGAACCAATTTTGATGACAATATTTTACAAAGCAATAGTTGGAGAATGGGAATAGGAAAGATAGTAGAATGGATTAGACATTACTATCCTATATGCATATATGATTACATGACCAGTGTAATTCTATATCATGTACAACCAGAAGAACGAGAAGTTATATACTCCATATATGTATAATATGTCAAAATACAGTCTATCATGTGTAACAAATTTAAAAAAGCAGAGACAGAGCTGCTTCATGTTCACAGGGTTTTCTGTTCCATGAGGAGTTCACATCTGGTCACTCTTGAAGGTGCTTATAATGCCTTTGATTTACCTGAGTTAAAAACTGGGGGATTCTCCAGTGAGTCCCCCCACGAGTGGATTCCAAGGCAGAGAGATGCTGCCAGAGGATCTCACTTAATCAGCTCTTTGTTCTGGATTCGTATTTGCTGTCTTTGAACATTGAAAAACGTTTTCATTGAAATGTTTTTAGAAGAAAAATAACACAGAATTGCCTTTGGTTGTAGAGAAGGGAGCCCTTCCACTATGTCGAGTTTTGCGCTGTCATCTCTAGAAATTATTGGAATGATTAGGGAATAAGTGTTCTGCTGTGGAGCAGCTGCTAAGAGCCACAGACAAGTAATATGATGCATGGCACTTTTGATTGTAAGGTGACACCAGCTAGCCATTGAGATGATATGATTATGTTAAGATTTGCATTCATATGGATATTGGACTCCTGCTGTTCACCTGGGCCTGCTACGAGACTCCTGGAGAGTTCCCATTGGTTGGGGAAGTACAGTAGGAGGGAATTCAGGGGCAGGAAGTTGTTCTGGGGTTCCGGTAGAACACTGCCGCGTGGGTGGACCTGCCTCTTCCCGGATGTGTACGGGGTATTGGCGGCATTTTCAAAAATAAGGTTTTGTTCCTGCTTGAGTGGCTCGTGATTCTGTGCCCAGCCGGACTGCAGCAAGCAGCTACAGTGGTAATTTTTCAGACCATCTAAATTAATAACACTAAAATAGAAGGCTCTGAGTAGATAAAGGCCTTTTTAGAAAAACCTGTGAACCAATTAATCACCCGTTTGGGTTGCAAACCCTAATAGGAAAGTGTTTGGACTTACATCACCATGTGTATGTTTATTAATAAATTTGTGCATAACTAAATTATACTAGAAGTTTTGAATGAAGTAAAATAAATTGTTTAAAAATAATGTTGCTATCTGCTGAGGTTTTGGGTTTTGTTTTGTGGTGCTGAGGATTAAATCTGGGCCTTTGCCCATGCTAGGTAAGTGTTCTACCACTGAGCCCTAATCCCAAGCCCTATGCAGTCACTTTTTTTTTTTTTTTTTTTTTTTTTGGTACTGCGGATTGAACCCTGGGGCACTTAATCTCTGATCCACACCCCCAGCCCTTTTTATATTTTATTTAGAGACAGAATCTCACTGAATTGCTAAATTGCTGAGGCTGCCTTTGAACTTGCAACCCTCCTGCCTCAGCCTCCCAAGTTTCTGGGATTACAGGTGTGCGCCACCATGCCCAGCCCTATCCAGTCTTTTTTTAAGGACATCATTTAAAATGTTGTTTTAAGACTGTGATCTACTACTTCAGATGTCAATTTCCTCGTTCAACTTAATATGATAGTTGGTGTTTTGATGGTGGTTTTGCATTACTGGGGATTGAACCCAGGTGCACTCTTCCCCTGGGCTAAATCCCCAGCCCTTTTTATTTTTTGACAAATCTCACTATGTTACTGAGACTGGCCTCAAATTGGTGATCTATTGCCTCACCCTCCTGAGTTGCTGAGATTACTGACATGCACCCACTATGTCGGACTGAGACTTGGTTTTAATGCACTCTCACAACTGAAAAAAAAAAAAAAAAAAAAGGTAGCTTCTCAAACCTAGTAACTACATGGAGGAAAAACACTACCGATCACACTAAGTCATGATGCCCAGTATGCACTTTTGTTCACCCGTTAGACAGAAGGCTTTGTTAAAATCTGGCTAGTGAATTTCCATCTTCTCTGATGGCAGGCCATTCAAACTAATCAAAATGTGTTAAGAGTTTTATAATTTTAACCAAAGGCTTTAAAACACTGAAACTCTTTATTTGGAAACTTGAACAAATTATAAAAGCATTTCCAAGTTTGTTTGAGTAACACCCTCACATGATTTTTGCCAGAACATGACCTAAACAATGGAAACACTTTGAAACATTCTTTTCTGAAAAGGCCTCTCCATAGCATTTTCTCAGTGAACTTTTCTTGGGTTCAGCCCACTTGGAGCCCTCTGCTCTGGATATAGTGGCAGGGTGGAGGTAGAAGTTTCTGGCCATCACATGGTCACCTGCTCACCTGTGTGTATCTGTGTAGGCATACCATCTCTGCAGCAACCCTTTCCTGCAGAACTCTACAGGAGATTTGTGGTTCTGGGCTTGCAAAGTGCTTGGCTGGGTGGAGCAAAAAGAAGAGCTGAACACTCTGTGTGTGTGTGTGTGTGTGTGTGTGTGTAGAATGGAGCCCGTGAATCACAGTACTTGAGTGCCTTTTCCTCAGACCCATGATAGCTGACTGGGACAGCCTGACATGGCCAAGATCTCGCACCTTTGTTATATTCTTTCTCCCAGGCAGGTTTGTCTGCTTCTCCTCAATCTTTTGACTACAATTTTCTGCCCTTATTTTCCCTTATTCCATAATTGGATCTGTGTTGTTGACTAGCTTTGAAGGTCTCCTTCCCACTCTTCTAGAAATGTCTGCTTTTTAAACCTTGTAACTGTATTTCTGATTTCTTCTATCTATGGGAAAAGCTGACTCTGATTACTGTTCAGCTCCAGCTCTGCAGGGTGACACCCCAATGTCCTATTTTGAAAACGTGTGCAGATGGTGAAGTGGTACATTAGGAGGGTAGAGGCAAGTTTGCTTGGAGGTCTATTGACTGGTATCAAATTCTGTTCACCTCAGTTCTGCCTGAATTTTCTATGAGAAGGGTATCACCTGTTTTCCTTCCTTTGAAGTACACGGCCATCAACTCTACTACTTTTCATACACTCCATCTAAACAGCCTGGTTACTCAGAAGGATAAAGTTAGCTTTTCCACTTAGAATTCCTCTCTCTTCAATAAGCCCTGTCTTCACAGTTGAGCCGGACCTCCCTGTCTCTTCAGGAGCAGTTCCACAGCCAACATGTCTCACCTGCTTGCCAGCCGCCTCTTCCTAACAAGGGTTTTGGTGCTCCCTACTACATACCAAGTCTTACGCTAGGTTCTCAGGCCATCTGTTCAGTGTCTGCCTTCACTGAGCTTTTTTTCTAGGAGGGGATCGGAGATAGGAATGAGTAAACAAGATCTATCACAGGGTAGGGGGTTTCCACAAAGAGAAGCCTCACTGAGGAGCTGGGATTCCAGGGAGACTGGAAGGATAAGAAAAGGAACCAGTTAACAAAGGAGTGGGGTGGGGGTATTCTGAGAAGTTTAATAGAAGAGGGAAGGCTCCTTTCTGAAAGATGCATTGTGTCTTGTAACAAGTCCTTTCAAAAACTTCAAATCTGCTATGGTCTGAATGTTGGTGTCCCACTAAAATTCTATGTTGGATCCCAATATCTAGTGTGCTTGCATTAAGAGGTGAGGTTCTCTGGGAAGTGGCTGAGTCGTGAGTGCTCCACTCATGAAGGAGATTAGTGTCCTTATAAAAGAAGCTCCAGGGAGCCGCTGTGCCCTTCCACCATGGGAAGATGCAGCAAGGAGGTGCCCATCATCTATGAAGAATGGGCCCTCATCCTCCTGTGTCTTGGTTTTGGAATTCCCAGCTTCCAGAACTATGAGCAATAAACTCCTATAATAAATATAATACAATAAATCACCCAGTCTAAGCAGCTCAAACAGAGAAAGACACCCACTTAACAGCATGTCTTTTTCAGATAACAAAAAACAATCCTTTTGAGGATAAATTTCCTATTACTGTATTGTCCCATAAATAGAAAAGGTAAGTTATTGTCTTGATCTACTACTTCAGTGTACACAAGGGACTCTGATCTTCTCAATTTAGCATCAAACTGCAAGGAGACAGGAGTTGGTAAGATGGTGAGACAGTACAGTGCAGCGCCTGGCAGGGCCTGGCCTTGTTTCAGATGACGATGGCCTCACCTGCATATCCCACAGCCAGCCTGCAGACCCAGCCTGGTCGACTTCATGCTGTGATGATCAACAAGGGGAAGCTAGGCACTGGAAAGACCTTCCTCAACATCTGGAGGAAAGTCAGGTGTGATTTCATGGCATGAGAGTGTAAGGAAACTTTGTGAAACTCTCTAAAAGTAAATCCAGACTTTATTCAAATGACATTTCAGGGTACAGAGAAAATGTGAACAAGAGAAAAAGAATTGTGGCTCACAGAGCCAAGTGAAACCTGTCTGCATGGACTGTGGGAATGTCCTTAAATCCTTGGTGCCTTGTTGAAGAAGCCCCCCGAACTTTTCAGGTTCTTCTCCCAAACTATGTTTGCTTTTAGTTCCATTTTGGCTGTGCAACTGAACATGTGATCCTATTTTGACCTGACATTTTCAGAACATTCAAATCCAAATTGGTGGCCTTCCCATTGGCCATGGTTCTGATCCATGTCTCGTTTTGACCCTCGTCAGTTTTACTTTGGTCCAGTTATTTCATAATTTCTCAAATCTATAACATCCTCAAAATATGTGAGGAACAAGATAGAACTTGGTGACTATAAATTGAAGCAACATCCAGTGGGTATAAAGGACAGGCCCTGGTGTCAATGGAATCCAACCCTGATTGTCTGTTAAATGGAAATAACATTTCGAGGGACTGTTGTGTGAATATTTATGAAAAGCAAAGAACTCTGTGGCTGACACCAAGTTAACAAACAATAACTGTTGTCATTACACGATGATGCTATAAGTTAAATGGATCCAGTTCTGTGAGCTTGAAATCACCTCAGGCAAAATTCCTCTCCAGATTGTAAACATTTAAAATGGGTGATCTTTAGAATCATTATGAGTCCCTAAGATCATTTCATGCTGGGCCAATATAATTTTATGTTTCTGAAAGTTCAGCAACCAAACATAAGATGGGAAGCTGTGGGAAAGCAAACTTTGGTGCAAGAAAAGCTTTTGATAACATCTATTTCAATAGCTTAAAATAAAGCTTATTAAAGAAAAGTAACATGGACAGGGCAGTCCAGATGGGTGGACTTAACAAGATAAACTTGTAGAACTGTAGATGGTGCTTCTGAGTCTCAGTTGTATGTTAGAATAACCCTGGGAGATTTTTAACAGTACCAATGTGGGTAATAAACTCAGACTCCCTGGGGTAGAGCCTAGACATTGTTGTTCTTGTTTGTTAAACTCCCCAGTGATTTTAAAGTTTAGCTAAGATTGAAAACTACTGCTGTAATTGATAATAGACTGAGGTGAGCCTAAAAGCCATGAATTTAATTTCCTGATCTGGGTTTTAATTTATTAAAGGACAGTGTATTTTGTGGGTCCTTAGCCAGCCAGTGAACATTTATATCAGAGACCTATATGGAGATCTAGGGAGCATGCCTTTGAAATGCAGTGAATGGCAGGACTTTGATTGACATTGACAAGTGACCTGATTTGAGCAAGATGCACTTTTATGTCAGATTATAAACTCACACATAGGGCAGTGGGTCCCAAAGTATAGACCACAGACCAATGGTGTCCATGTCTACTGAAACTTGCCAGAAATGCATTAATTGGTTCTTCTTCAACCTACTAGCTCAGAAATTCTGCAGGGTGGGATTGACACTCTTTTAACAAGTCCTTCAGGGGATTCTGATGCATGCTCCAGTTTGAGAACACTGTACAGAGGAAGAGTCCCACTGGATGAGCACAGAATGGGAGACGCCTGGGTTAGCAACAGCCATGAGTGTGAAGAGCCTCTTTATTGATTTATAGTTTTATTCTTGCTTTCTGATTGCTATAAAGACCTTCATATTTTGCAGGTCATGAGACTTGTTTATTCTGTGTTCATAGTATAAATCCAGCTATTGAAAATCTGAGTAATTTTGGAAATTGTTAAATAGTTAGAAACGTTGAGTATGTAGTATAATGATACAGTAGTCGAGTTGCCATATGTCAGCCACTGTTATTAGCCACTAGGATGAATATTAACTCATTTACAGGGAAAGATGTGATTATAGCTACTGGTTGGGTAGCAAGTGTTGAGGGTAAAAATCATTGAACTTTCATTGTTTTTGATAGGTCACTAGGAGCTCTGTGTACCTGAGTATCTTTGGGATAAATACATGAAATTTAAAAATTAATGATCACTGTGAATTAAATTTTAACGCCCCCACACCCACTTGTCCCTAAATTAAAAACAACACAGAAGCAGGTGAGAGGAAGAAGAAAAACCTGTCTCAAAACATGGAGGGAGCAAGAGAAGGCAGAGAAGTTGGGAGAGACCCTGCAAGGCAGACACCTCGCCCTATTTGCACACACCTGTAAGAGCTGGCGTATCTGAGGGCAGGGCTGCCAGCTGAGCGTGGGACAGTGTGAGGCCTGCAGTGTGCTGGGAATAGATTTTCTTGGCTGGGTCCAGCCTTAGCCCCCTCTAACTGCTTCTTGGACCAGGAAGGTTCAATGAGGCCACCTTGGCTACATCAGTGATGCTTGAAAGTGTGCTGAAGACCACCATTTTAAGGATTTTGTTTCTCAGAAAGATTAAAAGTCTGTTAGCATGTGTTAAGGGTACTGAGAAGTCCTACCGTAAAGAAACCCAGTTTTATGGTTTGATATGAGGTGTCACTCCAAAGTTCCTGCGGGAATTTGGGGGCCGGGACAATTAGATTATGAGAGCTGTAATCTAATTGGTGGATTAATAGAGATTACCAATTTGAATGGATTCATGGAGGTAACTGTAGGCAGGTAGGATATGGCTAGAGAAAATAGGTAACCGGGGTGTGTCTTTGGGATTTATATTTCCCTGGTGCTTTGCCTGCTCTTTCCCTGCTTCTCAGCAGCCTTGAGCTGGGCAGCCTTCCTCGAAGGCCTCACTGCCGTGAGGTTCTGCCTGACCTCAGGCCCACAGCAGTGAGTCAGCCTCCCGTGGACTGAGACCTCTGAAACACGAGCCCTAACAAACTATTCCTGTTTTAAATTACTCATATCAAGTATTTTAGTCAAAGCAACAAAAAGCTAACACACCTGCTTTCTACCTTTTTCAACATGTGTGTAACATGTTTCCCCCCTTGGTAGATATGTTCCACACATGTGACGGATGCTCCAGCCTACAACAGAAGCATACAAGACAAAAATGAAGTCCTCCAGAGCTCCCTCCACCTCCTCCCACCACACAGAGTAATGACTTCACTCAGGTCTCAGCTCAAATGTTACTCCTGACCACCCTGGCAGCTCACCCCACAGCGTCTGCCCCTTCCTTCTGATGCCTGTACCCTCCTTTTCCCATCCGGGTTCCTTACTCCAACAACCTATTCCAAGTTTGATTGCTTATTATTTGTCTTGGCCAGAGAAAAGGAAGATTAGTGGGGCAAGGCCTGCTTTCCTCACTGTTCTATCCTACAACAACACCTGGGCATACGAGATGCTCAAATATTCACTGAACAATTGAAATATGTCTTCCATTTTTGATAGAGACTCCCAGAACTTGCTTTCTAATAGACTTGTGCTTGGGTTTTAAATCCTTAAGTATATTCAACCCTTCATAATATAAATTATTTTGTTGTGCCCAGTGTGCTTGAGAATAGGTGCCATGGTCTGGAACATTCATCGCTGGTCATTCTGTCTCTATGACAGTCCCATCTCCCCAGGTTCCTGGGGGCTTTATGTTCCAGCTGGGGTGGGAGCCAGAAGAGACAAGGGAGGCTGACAGCTCTCTTCCTCACCAGGGAACCCTCCTTCTGAAAAGAGCTGCATAATGTTCACGCCCACTTACTGTTATGGCTCAATCAAGGGAGAGGCCACAGAGTCAGCTGATTTATCCCCCACCAGAAAAATCATATTCTTATCTAAACTATCTTGATTTACAAGATTTTTTAATGGCTTAAAAGTGCCTTATCAGCTTAAGCTGATCTAAGAACATAAATATTTCATAATTGTGATAATATATACAGCTCCAGACGCAAGAAAATTTCCATCCCCATGGATGATCCTTATAAATAAACCAAGCAATCACACACTGCAGAAATAACTAGAATTTCTATGACTTCACAGGGAGCCAAATGAAATGCCCGGGCCAAGTGAATGCTAAAGTCATTGCATACTTAAAACGTGGTCAGGAGCTTCATAGGAGCCAACTAGGAGTTTGGGTCCAACTAGGACCAGGCATTAACTGGAACCTAGTTTAACTGGAGCCCTAAAGTTGAATTTTTAGGCTTTGTTTTGGGGGAATGGGGACACACTACAACAAAAGGATCTCATATAAAGGAACTGGTTAAAACCAAACAGAAACAAGACTCCAGCATCTAGTGGCAGGTCTGGAATCAGGTTTGTCTCTGAGGCTTATGTGCCACGTGTCGCAGCCTCTACCATCTGGATGTACGGTGGCCTGTAACCCAGCAGGGTCCCGAATGATTAAAAACAGGCCCAGGCGCTGGTCCATGAGACGGAGATTTTCAGCATCACTGGTTAAAATAAAATAGTTTCCTGTTAACCAGAAAAGATCAGTTATCAGAAGAACCTCATTTCCTCAGCATTTTAATTTTTGAGATTTTTCTTGTGATAAGAAAGCAAATTATTTTTCAAGGGAGAGCACTCTAGCAATTTCTCTGGGGAAATTTTATCTTCTGGAGAAAGGTGTCCATGTGTTCCTTTTTTGGGATGGACATAGAAGAAGCCGAGACAAAAATCAAGTAAGCCTAGGTCTTCCCAATCACTCAGTTCCCAGGCGACTGGTACCTGCCTGAGGGCAAGGCTGCACATGTTGGCCAGAAGAGATCATTTGATTCAAGCTGTCACCATAAATCTCCCTAGAGCAGAAGTGACGATTTCTTTTACTACTCTGATTCCAGATCCTCCAAGTAAGTATCTTGGCAGGCGGTGACTGTGGAGGGAAGAGAGGAGTGAATGCCTGGAAAAGTCAGGCCGATTCTAGGTTTGGGAAGGTTCCAGGTCTGTGCCAGCAGGGTGGAGACGTGTGTGAAACTACAGGTCCCCGCCCAGGCTTGAAGGGGGTAGGCCCAGCCACGACCTCACATCTTAGCCCTCTCCAGAGTTTGCCGGGAGGTTCCAGCATTCTCTGTCCAAGGCAGGCATCCTCAGCCTGAGGTGTACTGGGGCTGTGCGGCTGTCACCACAAACACTAACCCAGTCAGGAAGCCCCTCGGTGTTCATGGAGAGGATCAGATCTAAATGGGCTCAAGTCCTAAGAGCACCAAAAGAAAATATTTCTCATATGTATGTTTAGAAACATTTTCTCATAGGCAGAGGCCCACAGAGCCTTCAAAGGCCACAAACCCAGAAACATTCTGGAAGCCCAAGAAGCTGTCCCCTACCTCCTGAGGCTGCAGGGCAAGGCTGCGGTGTCCTCCAGATGGTGCCTCAGCCTCTCCCCTCTCATTCTTTTGGCTTCCTGTTTTTTCCCTCCTCAGAAGCTTCGCTGCATCTGTGAGAGTCAGGAAGGACAGAGAAGCCGGTGCCCTCTGAGAGAGGGTCTCGACGCAGAATGGGCAGAGTCCCGGTGGCCTGAGGTTCTGGGGGGAGTGTGGATACTTTCTGTGTTTATTCACGGTACCCACCATGCATTCCCACCCCCAGACTAGCACTCAGACCACAGAGGACCCAGAAAGATGCCCGAAAAGAAGCATAGAACGGTTAGATTCTTTGCCATATTAAATGGCTTCTGTCTGGATCCTTCCTCTCCTGGCTCCATCCTTGTCTGTGGTCTTTCCTGCCGCCCTCCTCAGTCTGGCTTGCAGTGAGAACGCTGCTCCCGGCCCCTCCCCAGCATCCCTACATCTGTACCCCAGGGCAGCAAAGACTCCAGCTGAAGACCCCCCAACCATAAGATGCAAATCAAGTCAATGCTGTAGGATTGTACTGCCCAGGATTATAGCCCCTGGACAAAAGGGACAGAAATGTAGCTAGTCCAGATGGAGAGACACTATCGTATGACATACACATCAGACTTTGCATACTATGAAAAGGGAACACAATATATCTGTCGTGAGTGATCCTTGCCATTAGCATAGACAAAACATATTTGTGTCATTCCACAAAGTCACGGTTTATTGAGTAACAATAAATTCACAGGCTACACCACTTTCAGCCAGCACAGTTTGTTGAATACTCACGGGTCACCTGATGTAGTCATGAGTAGCGTAATCACAGGTTCTTTTTTTCCAATCTTAATTACTAATATCTCTAACACTCCAGTCAAACATCACACTTTAGAAAATTATATGGACAGGTTACAGAAAGGCTAAGAAAGGGTTAAGGCAGCCACAGGGGTTGAGGAGGCTGAGCTGAGAGCAAAGTCAGAGAGAAGAGATGAATGCAAAGGATCGCTGTAGGTGATCAGATGACAACCAGCCAAAGAACTTATTCAAGGTACAGAGCTGCCAAAGTGCAGGAATTTATTCTGGGCAGGGTCCGCATGGACCGGACAGAGTTTCCAAGTGTCAGTATGGAGTGTCATCTTGGAGTAGGCCGAGCATGGTCGTCCCGGGCAGGAGAAACCATGTTGTACTGAAACCCAAGGACAGATTCAGAGGTTCATCACTGTGGCTTTCTCTGGGCAAGGCTTGTGACAAGGAATGACCAAGTGACAGGTTCAGGGTGCCCCGTGTCCAGTCTTGGGGTGCTCCTCCTTTATGGGCCTCAGGTAATGGGGTTGCTTCATTAGGTGATCTGGTGAATTCGAAAAGCTCATGAACGTGGTTTTTCTGATATGAGTTGGATACACCTGTACATCCATATGCTCTGATTAATAAGTTCACAGGTGGCCTTTTTTATTAGTGTGATTAGTTTATCAGTTTGTGCCTTATGGTTGTGCTAAGCAGATGGTGGTTGTTTACTTGTATAAACTAGATGTGGAGTCATTTACCTCAGCACCTAAACTCAACATGGAGTAGCTTATGGCCAAGTACTGCTTTACCCATTGGAGTAGCCTAGCCGGTGAGGCTCAGCCTGAAAATTGTTGCGCCATTCATCATGGAATGACTCCGACCAGGGCACAGACTACTCTCCACATGTCTCGTTAATAATGTTTATATTAATACATTTCAAAACAGTACTGTTTTTGATGGACTGCATTAAATAAAATATTAAACTTAATTTCATCTTTCAAATTTTCATTTTTACTAATGTGACTGCTAGAAAACTTGAAGTGTACTGTGTGCTTTGTATCATATTTCTTTTTCTTTTCCTTTTTTTTTTTTTTTTTCCCTGTACTGGGGATTAAACCCAGGGGTGCTCTACCACTGAAATACATCCCTATCCCTTTTTATTTTTCATTTTGAGACAGGATCTCACTAAATTGCCCAGCTGGCCTTGAACTTGTGATCCTCCTTCCTTAGACGCCCAAATAGCTGGGATTATAGGCGTGTCACTTTGTATTTCTGGGAGTGCTGAAAGAAATGTCAGTGTGGCCTCAGGGTTAGGAGAGGTTAGACAGGGGAGGTTGGGGAGGTGCTGAGATCAGAGGGGAGAGTCTCATTAGGGAATTGAGAGGAGGGCTTTGGGGCTTTCACTGGAAAGAAAGGATTTCACTTGCTAGCAGAGCAGCCCAGCTGGGGCAGACCCAGCAGGAGGTGAATGGGGTTTTCTCTGGTGTCTGTTTCCGATGACTGTTAGTGCAAGCTTGCCTTTTGTTCTGCCAGGCACATCAGGGGTAGGAAGTGGGAAGTGAGATGTCCTTAGGAGGAAGGGACCCAGGCTGGCCCTGGGAATCACTGGTGCAGACAGACAACAGAGAGGCCTTGAGTCCAGGCACAAAGTCTATAGGAACATCTGCGGCTCCACATACAGAACTATCCCAAGCATTTACTGTCTATGTCTCAGAAATACCATCCAGCTGTTTTTCACAAATAAGAGGGTCACGTCTCTGTGGGGCTACTGACAGGCAGAGAGCCACACAGAGAGGAAATCAGGATTTGTCCCCACAACTCTGGGCCCACTCTGGACCATCATGTATGTATAACCTTGTTCCAACTACTGCCTGGCCCCAGCTGCCGCCCCAGCTACCCCATCTGGCTGTGTGTCCATCCCCAACACATGCCGCCCGGGAGCACTCCTATGCTCTGCTGGCTGTCCCTAACCCAACAGGTACAGCCTGAGTCTGGGCCCAGCACCCAGCCCTGTGTGGCGAAGCTCCCACCAGCGTGCTCTTCAGAGCCTTCTGTAGGCTGGGGAGTCTGGGATCCTCTGCAGCTCTGTGCTTGGACCCCACGGCCCCCCAGGTCCCTTCAGGATCGGGGAGTGGACACGTCGGGCCATTGCTTTTTGTCCAGCCATTGCTTTTTGTCCAGCCCTGTTTCCCTTGGCAGGTCCCATCTGGCATTTAGATATTATAAATAGCTGCAGCTTGGGTGTGACGGGTGGAGACCTGGAGCCCGCACTCCACCCTGAAGGGGAAAGAAAGCTCATTTAGTTCACTTCTGTGCTTGGAAGCCTCCAGCTATTTAGAATGCCAATTAGGCAGCAGCTGCTGGTTGTTTTTCCCTTCCCCTCTCCCAGGATGGCCTGTCTGATTTTCTGTGCCTGTTGACTTCAGTGCTCACAGGAGGCTGGGTGGGGCAGGCGTGGCCAGCCCACAGGCGCTCAGAACGTGGGCTGGCTCAGTTTGGCTGCTCTTGGCAAGAGCCTGTGGCTGGGGGTGGGAGAGGGTCCATGAAGGACCAGCCCTTCTCTGTTACTTCCAGGATGTCAGAGTTTGGGGTAAGAGGTAAGATGTTTCCCTGAAAGGGCAGCACAGCTGGCCGGTGCCTGGGGAAGTCCTGAACTAGTGGCCTCAACAGCTACCCTGGGCAGGAAAGGTTCTAGGGCTCTTGCTTCCTGCAGAACTTGGGTCTGTGCATGACTCATGTGACCTAGATCATGTGCCTTTTTGCAGTTTGTGTCTGCTCCAACTTGCTGTTTTTCCATAAGTGTAGCAGGATTGCAGTTCCTGCCCTGATTTCGAGGGAGGATGCCTGGTAGCACACAGTAGGGCTTACAGAAGTCTACTTTTATCAGCTTCCTATTAGGGTGAGACACAAAGCCAGATGACTTGGAAATGACTGAATGCAATTTATAGGAAAACCAAAATAAATTGGAGGCCTTCCATTTCTCAGCCAAATGTTAATATTGAAAGTATACAAGAGGTGGGAGTCTCTGGGAAACAATCAAGTCATAAGGATGGAGCCCTCATGAGTGGAATTAGTGTCCTTATCAAAGAGGCCTGAGGGAGTTCATTCACCCCTTCCACCATGTGAGCACTCAGTGAGAAGTTCCCTTCAACGAGAAAGACAGCCCTCATTGTATAGCAAATCTGATGGAGCCTCCATCATGGACTGCCCAGCCTCCAAAAGTGAGAAATAAGTTGGCAGTTTATAAGCCACCCATGCTAAGGTATCTTGGTATGGTAGCCCAAACAGACTAAGACCTTTCTGCTCTCCTTATCTTGATTGGTGGCACCAAGGCCCATCTAAAGCAGAAACCTGGAATTCATTCTATTCTCCATCTTCCATATCTAAGTAGTCACGAAGTTCCATTAAACTACTGTTTGACATTTCTCATATTCATCCCCAATGACCCTACTCTAGTTCCTTCATCATCTTTAACCTGGACAATTGTAGGAATCAAACTGGCCTTACCATCTCTCCTATGCACTCCCTTCCAATTCATTCTCCATATTGCTGTATGAGAGATGAATGTAAAACACAAATATGACCATGAAGGGCCAGCCCTTCATGGTAAAAGCTCTGCACACAGATGGTTCAAACTCCTATGCACAACACTCAAGATTTCATCTCTTCCTTCCCTCTCCTAACCAATCTTTTGACACCTCCTCTTTCTACTCATCTCCAATCATTTTGAACTACTCACAATTCCCTAACCCAGGAAAAGACTTTATGCCTTTGTGCTGGTAGTGGAAACATTTACATCTCATGGAAGAACCATGAGTTCCTGTACATGTCACTTTCCCAGTTTGCATCCCTGAGGTATGTGATCAGTTCTGGACAATGGGCTGTGAATGGAAATTATATGCATGGCCTCTGAGTGGAAGTGTTTAACAACCACCATATAACCTTCTGACCTTTTTGTTTTCCTGCAATCCCAATTTAGAAGTCACCTGGTCCAGGCGGCACAACTGTAAGACTCTCTCCCCTGGATCCCCAAGTCACTGAATGGAGCAGAGCCTTCCCTCAACTCCTGCTGCTCAGCTGGCCTGCATTGGGTGTGTGGTTTGTGATAACCTGACCTCTATTAAGCTTCAGAGGGCTATTTTGTTACCGCAGTGTAAATGAGGTTATCCTGACTCATGCAGTACCTTTGTAAGAGCTAGTTCTCTGCCTGCTCCAACTCCCTTCAGCTGCCTGGGAAAGTCCTACTGGTCCTTCCAGGGATCATGGTCTTCTTTTTGGTGAAGCTGATTTAACCCATTACCAAGTAACTGACCTTAGTCTATTTACTGTTGTCATAACTGAATAGTGAAGACTAGAAATTTTATTTATTTATTTATTTATTTATTTATTTATTTATTTATTTATTTATTTATTTGGAGGGGTACCAAGGATTGAACTCAGGGGTACTCAACCATTGATCCACATCCTCAGCCCTTTTTTTGTATTTTAGAGACAGGGTCTCACTGAATTGCTTAGCATCTCACTTTTGCTAAGGCTGGCTTTGAACTCAGGATCCTCCTGCCAAAGCCTTCCAAGCTGCTGGGATTATAGGTGTGTACCATTGTGCCCGGCGGAAATTTTATTTTATTTTTTTAAAAGATTTCTTTAGCTCATAGTTTTGGAAATCCAAGAGCATGGTGCTGGTGGTATCTGCTTGGCATCTGAAAAAGGGTTGCAGCCTTTCATGGAAGTGGAGGGCATCACATGGTGACAGGGACTGAGCCTCAGAGTCAGGTCTGTCCTATAAGACCACAGTCCTGTTGGATGAGAGCTCCACCATCATGAGTTCATCTAATCTTAATAACCTCCCAGGGTCTCTCTCCAAGTACAATTAACAGGTTACATTTCCATCCTCCTAATAACTCTTGATGAGTATTAAATTTCAACACGAGTTGCACCTTGTCATAACTGAAGAGTGAAAACTAGAAATTTTATTTATTTATTTGGAGGGGTACCAGGGATTGAACTCAGGGGCACTCAACCACTGATCCACATCCTCAGCCCTTTTTTTGTATTTTATTTGGAGACAGGGTCTCACTGAGTTGCTTAGCACCTCACTTTTGTGTGTGCTAAGTATACGGGGTCAGTATTGTGCTTGTCACTTATTATCAAAATCATTCTACCTCCATAGAATTATGGAATCATAGGTGGTGGGTGCATCTGTATCTCCAGCACTCTTAGGATTATTGGTATATAAAGGGTACCCAACCCAATAAGTGATGAACCACTGAATTATCTGTATGGGCTTTCAGTGGTAATCTGGGGGAGGCCAGAGGAGGATGCAAACTGTGTGGGCCTCTATAGCTCAGAGACATTAGGAGCCAGTGGTTACAGCTGTGAGCTCAGGCTGTGTTCAGGGTAATATTGGTCTATATAAAAGAGCTGGGCCTCTCGGGAGTGAAAGGATTTTAGCGAATGAAACTTTCACGTGTGCAACCCGGAAGAGGAGGCTTAAAAGAAAGTCCAAAAACCACTGTTGACTCATGAGTGACGGCATGAGAGAAGGATCGAAATGAGTCCTGTCAATTGAAAGTGGTTATCTAGAAGGTCCACTGCATGTCTGTAACAGTCAGAATGACTATCGAGTTCAAATCACAAGTACCTGGCACACTGAAAAACCACAACCCAGGTTGTGAATAAAACAACAACCTTATGGATGTAACCTACCCATGTGTCTCTGTCTCTCTCTATTGCCTGTCTGCCCATGAGGGAACTGGGGACAGATCCAAGTTTTGTGGCATCTCTCCTTCCAATTCCATTTGTTGGGGCCAGAAATCCTGATCACCCACCCTGATGACTTGGGCAGGACTGTGACCTCATCTTCACATTCAGGCAATTTAAAAAAACCTTTTCAGTTTCAAAAGGCAGCTTCCATTCAGATCTTCGCATTCCAAACCTCAGGTAATATCAAATCTCCGAAATTGATTTAGCCTCAAATCCTCTCCTTGGCTGGGACCCAGCCGGCCCTGGGGGAGGGGCATGGCTCTTTCCGTCTCCCCTTTCTCCAGCTCCCCTCCCCTCCCTTGCCACCTGCCCTTTCCCTCCATGCCTGGAAGGAAGCCCAGGAAAGGGAGAGGTAAGGGCGTAAGAGTTCTCATGTGGCTGGGTGGCCCGAGCCCTCTGGGCTGGGCAGCTGGCCTCCCTGAGGGGCCTGGCAGCCGATGAGAGGTGACCCTGCCGTGGGCCTCGGAGACTCCAGCTGGGCCACATTCTCCTGCTGTTCCCTTGACTCGAGCTGAAGCTCTCTGTGTCTCCGGGTGGTCTCATGTGACTCCTTCTCAGCTCCAGAGGTTCCATGGATGTAATGGCCAGCGTCTTTCTGCCAAATCTTTTGTCCAGGACTATAGGCCCCAATACCTGTCACCTGTGCCCTTTCCCAGGAGGGCCAACATCTGGCCTTGGGATGTGCCCCTTGCTCTGCCACCAAAGTAGTATCCGGCACCAGCATTTGAACATCACTTGCGATATCCTGGCACTATCCTATACCCTTTATGCTTATTGCTTGACAAATGCTAGTCCTCATCCATGAGGTGGGGGAGCAGGGCAGGCCACATCCACGGCTATTGATTCTAAACTTGCACTGCAGTCCTGACACCGCAAAACACTGTGTGCACATTTCATTTGCCATTGGTTCTGGCTACAGAAATAGGATCTGGGACATGGAGCTTTATCTTGGCTTGACCATGACCCCACATGAGGCTAAGGGCAAGTCTGCAGTATTTCTGGGGTTCAGTTTTCCCAACTATAAAATGCGGAAATGGAAAGAACTCATCAGTCCATTGAAAGGGAAGGAACTTCAGCAAGGTTCCTTCTCACACTAAAATTCCATGACTTAAGAAACAATTTCAGAATACAGAAGGGCAAGTGGGTATTTGGGGGTGAGAGGTGAAAGGAGCTAGTTGGGACCTTGGGCATAGAGAAGCTCAGGCAGTCTGGATCTATGTAACCTTTAAAAGTCTTTTGTTTTCCTTTGTTATTTATGCTTTATTTATTTACTTGCCCTTAAAAGTCTTAAGCATCTTTAAACTTTGAAAAAGCTGAAGAACATCTTTAAAATGCTAGAAATTTAAGTCTTTGTCAATTGCTTCTTTTACAACTATAATGAGAAATCTCAGTAAAAGAGAAGTTTCAGTACGTGATTTCAAGAACCTTAAAAACATTTGTCCTTCTGACTCACCAACTCCACTACCAGAAATAGATTTGAAGAAATAATCAGAAACATACACAAAGATTTATGCACAAGAGGGTGAATCACAGTAGTCTTTATAGTAGTAAAAATAGAAACCGCTCACTGTATTCCCTCTCTGCTCACCTGATACCTCCTTCGAGAAGTCTCAAACTGCGCAAATAAAATAAGCCCTCTTTCCTTCTCTTGGTTTTTTTTAAATCATGCCATTACCAACTGATGAAGTCTATACTTGTTTGTTAACTTTTTAAATTTTTTTCTCCCAAGAAGGATGTCAATTCATGGCAGCAGTGGTAGATCCAAGCTTTGTGTGGCTTAAACACATGTAAATCTGAGGGCCTTATAAAAGAAAACAATCCAGTTAAAACATGCAAAATTAGGCATGATAAGAACCTTGATTTAGGAGGAGAAGTAGAAGTCCTGCAAAGTTCTTTAATAGCTTCACAGTGAACCTGCTTCATAGGGGCAGGGGCTCAGCCTGTCTTGTTCATAGCTGCTCTCCAGTTCTGGCTGCCTGGCACAGAGTAGGTGCTCAGGAAATACTTGTGGAATCAAAGAGTGTCCAGCTGAGAACTGGTGTGCACTCTTTCTCTCTTTTCTTTCTGGCCACTATGAGGTGAGCAGCTTTGTTCTATCATGTGTCCCTGCCGTGATGTTCTGCCCCACTGTGGGACCAAGAATAACAGCACCAAGTGACTGTGAGTAAAACCTCAAAACCATCAGCACAAATAAAATAATAATAATAATAATAATAATAATAATAATAATAAAGTTGCTTTTCTCAGTTATTTGTTATAGTGATGGAAAACTGGCTAATACTCCAAAGAACAGACATATTTGTACATCAGGAATATCAGGAAGGATGTAAAAATGAAAATAAAACTAACTTTTGCACACAGGGGTAGGTAAGTCAGTTGAACCTACCAAACAGGGACAGAAGCTTTATGTCTATAGACGAGAATTATTTTGTATTGCTCTCAGTTGCTTATAACTTCCAAAATTATAATATACCTCAAAGTGGGGTAAAGGGAGGGAGAGAAAAGGTTGAATAAATGGGCAAAGAGAGGCAGAATGGACTATGTAACTTGCCTCCAACTTTTGAATAGATCTGCTCTCTTCTTCTTTCTGGGTTCATGGCTGCCCAGTTAGATTCCATTCCCAGCCTCCCTTGCAGCTAGGTGTGACTCTGTGATGAAGTCCTGCAAGTTACAAGTGAGTAGAGATGATGGTGCTGTTTCTGGGCCTAGGTCTTACCTAGGTCTGCCTCCTCTGTGCTGGCTAAAATCTGGATATGGTGGCGATTTAGTTTGACAAGATCCTGAGAGAATGGCAAAGCAGTAACTTGGAAAGAATCAGTGATTGAAGAACAGAGCTTCCTCACCGACTCCCGTATTCATATCAGGATTCTTATGTGACACAGAAATAATCATGGTTCATTTGTCTCAGTTCTCTAAATCTTACAAGGTTTTCAATTTTCTCCTGCTGGTTTCTAGTATTCTCCCATCATCACTTGTCTCAAAATGCAGTCATGCCTCTGTCACTTTAGTTCTTTGTGGAGGAACAGGTGAGTGCTGAATGCCTCTGTTCAGCCATCTTGAACCAGCTCTTGATTCTTCTTTAAGCCATGGTATTTGGGGGCTCTTTGTTACAGCACCTTAACCTTATAATAACTAATATGATTCCTTTCCACCGATTAGACATTTTATTTACTTTATGCTAATTTGTTCATCTTTTTAAGTTTACTTTTTAATTTGCAAATAATAACGTGTATGGATTTTCAATCCAGGCCCCTTTTAGTGCACTGTACTGCTTTCTAACAACATGGCCTGAAATGAGGAGAATGATATACTTAGTCAGGCCTGAAAGATGCCTCCTGGCTCTTCCTGATGCTTCCCTTCCCTTCCCTGGCTATGTGTCAGCTACTCTTCTACTTCCCATGAGATAATTTATTTAATCCTTACCTTTTGAGTAGAGAGCATTCTTATCCCCACTTTCTAGATGAACAAACTGAGGCAAGACAAGTTAAGTAAACACATCTAAGGGTAAGAGCTGGGATTTAGAGCTGGCACCCTGCTCTGCTCTTCTAGCCCTCTTGCGTGATTCTTCTGCTACCTTTCTCTCCTTCAGATCCATTCCACTCTCTGTTATTTTGAAGAGACCACTAGGAGCACCAGATGACACAAAAAACATTCCTGCCTCTTTCTTTCATCAATTGTCCCCCACCCACATGAAATCCGTGGTCTGTGACTCTTTCCTTCTTGTCCCACTGTTTGTCCCTGGACACTGCTAGACTGCCTTTCCACAGAAGGCCAAGGAGCATCAGCTCCATGTTTGGGGCGAGAGAAGAGCATCACAGGTTTGGCTGCATTTAGAGATGCAAAAGGAGAAGATGAGGATAGGACTTTGCTTGTTTCCTGGTCTTTCTGATGTGCACCTGCAGTTGAAATAAGATGAAAGGGCAAGAGTGGGGACAGCAGAGAAACTTCTAGGCTCAAAAAGGAACTTAGACCCAAGTGACTAATGAAATAATCCCCAACTGCAATCCCCTGCAATTTCATAGATGGCTTTCCAAGAGACTAATAAATGAATTCAGCTCCAGGGCCCATGAACTCTGTCAATCATGGCAAAAGAAGCATCCTGGACAAAAAGAATTTGAGGATGCATAAGTGAATAAATCAGGGATGTGGCAATTCTCTTCCTGTGATGACTTGAATCATCAGATAGAAAATATACTTCATTTCTAGGATGGCTTAACTAGGACCCGTGTTACCACTTCTTGTGGGATTGGTCATGGCTAAATATCCAGGGTGCAGGAGGCTATGGGCAGCCTTTTATTCTTGCTCTCTGCTAACATCAGACTTTCCCTCCTTTCTGATTTTACCATGATCATCCTTCTGGAGGTTACTTGATGATGGTTGATAAAGTATCAGGACTGGGCAAACAAAATGGCAGCCGGAAATAATTGGGTTGTAAGATGAGCAGAGACAGAAAACAACAGGGAAGAGATAAAACTAAGCTGTAAGCAGACTGGGTCTCTGCCAAGTAGAGGATGTCTATTTCTTTTTTGCTTTCTCAACAAAATTATGAGATTGAATGCCTTGACTTATGTGGCTGAACAGATGTTCTCTCTGCCACAAATCTATTAGCTCCATGCCTCCTCCGTTGAGTGGGTGGTGCAAAAATAAAATCTGCAAAGGAGAAGCTGACAGTGACAGGAAAGGAAGTGAGGGGCCTCTGAGAGATCAGGAGCTGAGAAATGACCCAGAACTCAAAGGAAACAAGGATCTGAGGAAGCAACTCTGCACTGATCTTGTATATTTTTCTCTAACAAGGGAGAAAATCTACAAAGCCACAAATTATTGCAATTCAGAGAGCTAAACGAGTTGAAAACATATTTTGTGTTGGGGTGTCTTTGTTCTTTTAGGCTGCTATAACAAAATATTTTGGACTGGGTGGCTTATAAACAATAGAAATTTCTTTCTCTTTGTCTGGACGCTGGTAAGTCCAAGATCATGGTGCTAGTAGATTTGAGGTCTGGTGAGGACCTGCTTCCTGGTTCATAGATAGCCTCTTTTTGTGTCCTCACATTAGCAGAAGTGATGAGGGGTCTCTTTTATAAGACAACTTATCCCGTTCAAAGACCCCCACCTCCTAATACCATCATCCTGTGGGGTAAGATTTCAACCCATGAATTTAGGGGTGGGTAAAAACCTTCAGACCACAGCAGGAGACATTCACAATATTGACACCCCAAATCTATGTCCCCCAGAGAAGTTGTCAATATACTGGAGAAATGTTCAATGACATATGTCCTTGGTGCTATCACTCTTCCTTCATTTCTTTATCCTTCCATATGGTGCATGTATGTGAGCTTCTCAACTCGGGCCAGCCATCCAGAACCTTCCCTACTAGATGATATCCCCATGCCCCCAAGATTAAAAATAGTCTCTTTCCTCCTTCTTTGGAGCCCTGATCGTAGGCTGGTTACGGAAGATTGTTAAAATGGCAGTACAATGTGGAGATTTCCTGGGGATTTCAATTACCCAGTTCCCCCTACTCTTCACGACAAAGGTTAATCACGAGAGGAATGAAAACAACACACCATCCTGTGAGAAATGAAAGATGGATGGGATGGAGCCCACGGAGGCCGGCTGAGATTTCAATTTCCTCGCTGTAATGAAAACTGCATTTCCAGTAACTCTGCCGTGGAAGTTATTTACCAGTGGCCACCTGTGATATCATCACCCCGCAGGTCAGTGTGAGGCCTGGTTCTGCTAGGATGGCCGCTGAAGCATCTAACTATTCATTATCGCCCTCCTCGTAGTCTTGGGGGTGCTGCCCAGGAGCAAGGGCTGCACATCCATGGGGGTGAAAATGAGGTGTCAGCATAGAACATCGTGGAGATTTTGATTCTTTCCTTCTCCCCTTTTCTTTGACCTTTCTTTCTTGATTTGAACTTATGATTTTCTGCCTGTGTCTTACAGGATGCCAGACAAAGGATAATGATAATAAATTTTAAAAAATAGCTATTTTCCAAGTAGCTACTAAGTGCTACAGTTCTAATAACACTGAGGGCTAGAGATTGTCTTCCGGTATCCATCCTTTTCTTTGTCCTTAATAATACAATTCCATGTTCTTTAGCTAGGCACATGTTGTGGTTCAGATCTAGAATGTTCCCCAAAGGCTCATGTGTTGCAGGCTTGATCTCGAATGTGGTGAGATCCAGGGGTGAGGCTTTTAGGCAATGAGTGGATCACGAGGGCCCTATCTTCATTAGTGGATTGACCCTTGATGAATGAATCAAATGGATAGTTGCATGGACCACTGGGAGATGGAACCTAGTTGGAGGAATTAAGTAACTGGGACGTGTCCTGGAAGGGATTGTCTCTCCCATATCCCCACCACCCCAGCCTCCTGGATACCTGGAAACGAGCAGCTTTCCTCTGCCATACCCTTCTGCCATCATGTTTCCACCTTGGAGCCAGCCAACCATGGACTGAAGCCTTTGAAACCTGACAATGGAGTGATCCTTGGAAACTGTGAGCCAAAATAAATGTCTCCTTTTCTAAGGTGTTCTTGTCAGGTATTTGAGTCATAGTGACAGAAAGCTGACTAACACAGCACGTGACTTCCTGCAATAAGACCACCTCTCCTGGCCTGCCTTGCAGCCACGTGCATCCATGTGGTCACTGGGAGGTAAGTAAGGGTGTGGTGAGCAAATTTTGGGAAACAAGCCCATTTTTTTGACTTGAATATGGATGTGATGAATAGCCATCTTAGACCACGAGGTAGAAACCATTCATTGAAGATGGTAAAGCACCAAGAAGGAACTTTGGTCTCTGATGACTGTGAGGGAGAATTTTGAGATTTTTGCAGCTGCAGTGGAACATTCTGAAACATTCTGCAAGAAATCAGCGGGAAGAGATATCAGAGAGCCAGGCTGTGGGATTAGACATACCAGGGTTAAAAAATCCTGGTTCTTACCAGCTTTATGACACTAAGTTTCTTAACCACTTTAAATTTGATTCTTCATTTGTAAAAGTAGAAATAAAACCTCAATGGATTTTGTGACACGTTAAATTATATAACACTTAAGATTTTCAACATAGAGCCAGGCCCATGGTAAGTGCATGATCAATGGTGGGGAGTTATTCTAATATTATAGATGAGAAAACGAGACTCAGAGATGGAACGTAGTTTCCCCCAGGGCCATACAGATAAATAATGGAGAGAATCAGAGCTGGAAGTCTTCAAGGCTTTTGATTTTCCATATCATTGACTACCACATCACCTGAAAATCATCAACTCTTCCTTATGCTTACTAGACACAGGTGTGTGCGTGCGTGTGTGTGTGTGTGTGTGTGTGTGTGTGTGCACGCACACGCTCGCGCGCACAGACACACACACACACACACACACACTTTTTAGTTAGTTCAGCTGATTCTTTGAATTTAAGATTATTATCTCTTACCAATGAATCTCCTGAAATTGGAATATTGATTTGAATGGAATGGGTGCCAATATTACTTGGTCCACAGTCTCCAGCAAGTTGTGCTGCTGTCTGCAGACCCCCCACTCCCTCCATACCCCTGGCTGATGACTTGATCCTCTGTGAGAGATCACACCCTCCATTTCCTCCAGTCCAGATCATACATTTTTTCATTTTCAGATGAGTTAAACTAGAGCTGCTGGGCCTTTGTATTTCAAGCCCGTGCCAATGGTGCCCTTCCTACCTGAGTTTTTGTGAGATCAGGCTGAGGTTTGGATGGACTGATTTTCTATCACCTGTGGACTCGTGACAGCTGGGGTGAGATCAGTAGCCTTTAAGTCAAGAGGTGATTTAACAGGCCTGTGTTTTGTGTATCTATTTCTATTTCCTAGCCCCAAAAGGGTTCAGGCAACATGTGCTGAATGAACTTTGAAGAAATGACAGCTGTTACGCTCACCAGGCAATAAACCATCATGGATGAATTAAGCCACTGAACTGTTGCGAACAATACTTCCCCAGCAAGCCCAGGTCTGGTGGTACTTGCCAGGCTTTGTGCCCCATCACCCAATCTCACCATCTAACGCTGTTCCATCTTCCTTTTAGGGATTTTCTCACTGTGGACTGTTCTCTGGTTGGGGGTGGGACAGGAATACCAGCCCCACAGAAACCAAAGGAACCAGGTTCTCTCTCCGCACTTCAATCACTTGCTATAGGATGTGGGATGGCTGGAGGCCATTCACCTCAGATGGAGTGGTATGCAGAGCACATGCATCCACCTTGTGTTTGAAACAGTTCTTCCATCAGCCTAGATTCACCAACTCAGACCTGCGCACTTTCCAGCCTTAGATTTCTAATCTCCCACAGATTTTTTTTTTGGTGGGGGGTACAGGGGATTGAACTCAGGGGCACTCCAACCACTGAGCCACATCCTCAGCCCTATTCTGCATTTTATTTAGAGACAGGGTCTCACTGAGTTGCTTAGTGCCTCACTTTTGCTGATGCTGGCTTTGAACTCACGATCCTCCTGCCTCAGCCTCCTGAGCTTCTGGGACCTCCCACAGATTCTGATGTCAGAATTTCTCTGAACCATCCCTGCCCCCTCCCTTTTTTTTTCCCCTTAAGAGAGCATGCAGGCTGAATGGTAAGAGATTTCACGGTAGTATTTGTCTTCACCAATAGGCCTAAAGATTAGTTGGTACATTTTCAAATAGCAACTTAGGAGCAGGAGAGAGAAGATGTACAGTCAAGGCCAATATTTCTCAATTTGAAATATGGAGAGTAAAGTAATCGGAGAAGGTGATGGTGAGTGTTTCTAAAATGATTACGGGGATCAACAACTTGGCACCGGGGAAGTTGAGTTGAAGATGAAGCCAGGCCTAGATACGATGCCAACACCTGCTTTCACAGTCTCTGAAGCATTTTGCTCATCAACAAAGAATGTGCCTTGGCAGGTTTCTCTCCTGCCTTCCCAGAGCGGTTACGGCTGTGCTGAGTCTTCACATACTGTGATGATTCTGGGTCATTTTCTCGAGTTTGAAACTGTGGATGTGGTGAGGGCTGTGTCCAGATAGAAAACCGTGGAATCTTGGAGAGTCAAAGTCGCTATCCATTCCGATTTTGCACTTTGATCCAACTGAATTATGCACGCAGATCCTTTGGATTTCACACATTTATCCAAAGGATCTGTTTCTCATTTCTACACTAGGATTGTTCTCTCTGAGAAGAATGTACTTCCATTATTAAATTATATCAGAAAATATTTTTATGGTTTTGGGGGGGGAGATCTTTATTTTTCAAAAAGGATGATACTGAAAAATCAAGTTTCACATGACACTTTTGAGTTACAGCTCTTTCCCGCTTCAAAAACAATATCCTACCCTGTTCTTGCCCTTTCTAGAAATTTCCCTATCTTTGTGCCTTCTCCTTTATAGGGGAAAAAATGCTTAAAAATGTTATGTAAATGTAAAATAGAATGAAATCCTGCCATTTATGACAACATAGAAGAAACTGGAAGACACTGTGCTAAGCAAGGTAAATCAGATGCAGGAAGACATGCATGTTCTCACCTATGTGTGGAAGCTAAACATGTTGATCCCGGGGCGGAAGAGTAGACTAGTGGTCACTAGAGGTTAGGGCAGGCAGGGAGAGGGAGGAAGGAGGTGGGCGAGATGGCATGAGTTCTGAAGTTCCACAGCATAGTGGGCTGACTGTAGTTCACAACAATTTATTATATATTTTATAAATAATAGAAGAGAGGAGTTCAAAGCTTCCTGACACTAAAAAAGGATAAAAGTTTAGGGAGTTGGAAATGTTAATCTGCCAATGTCTTGGCTGGGCACAGAATCACGAGCCACCACACACCTTGTAGATTCAAACAGCAATTCTTTATTCCCGAACTCACACCGGCCTCTACACACGTTCTGGGGAAATCCAAGTTCTCCTGCCGCCCAATTCACCTACTCCACAAGGCTTTCTTCCCAAAATACTTTCTGAATCTCCCGAGAATTCAACGGGAGCTCAGGCAGCAGGAACGCCCTATTTCCAGCAGCAATAATCTTCAACCTCCAACTTCCCTAAAACCCATATTGTCTTAAACTGGGAACGCCCTAAACCCAAGGACCGGGATACTTCCTCAAACCTGATCAGCTCTAAACCCGGATCCGCCCTGGTCCTTGAGCAAGGTCACCTTACATGCAATGTCAACAGCGAAATTCCAAGGCAAGTCCATTTAACATGGGGTACGCTGGCAAGGAAATTTCGATGCGTCATTCCTACTTGGCAATGGCCCTCAGCATTAATCACTCTGATTTATCATTGTACATGGTGGACATGTATTGTCATACTGCACCCCATAAATATGTACAGTTGTATGTCAATTAAAAAAATTTTAAATGTTATCTGAATGCCTTGTCTCTCCCCTTTCACCCCTCAAAGCAGCTCGACCTGTCTTCTAGCCCTAAGATGTTCCCCAAATAACACTCACTGAGGTGGCCAGTGATCTTGTAGCTTGATCTACAGGACACTGGAATTCTCATTGTACTTGATTTCTCAGCATTAATTGACACTGATGACCTTGCTTTTTAGAAAGCTCAATTCCCTTTGTTTTCCTGATACAACTCTTTTGGTTAGAGAACTCTTTTGTTTTTTTTTCCTAGCCAGTTATTTCTTGGAGTTCTGCAGTACCTGAGTTCTTTATTTTCACTCTGTTCCCTCTCAGTGAATGATTAGACAACTTGTTTATTCATTCAGTAACTTTTTATTGAGCACCTATTATGTGTTAGGTGATATACTAGACACCAGGGATTCAACAGTGGAAAAGGAGCCAGCCATAAAATGTGCCCTTATCTGATGGAGCTTTAGTCTAGTAGGAGAAGACAGACCATAAATAAGTAAGCAAATAAGAATATAATATATCAGGTGGAGATAAATGTTATGAAGAAAAGTAAATAATGATTAAAGAATAAGAGCTACTTATATGTAGAAGGGCCAGGGAAGGCAGAATCCTAAAAGAAATAAGTAACTGATGCTGGTACCCAGGTAATGCTGACCTCATAGAATGAGTTAGAAAGTGTTCCCTCCTATTCTACCCTTTGGAAGTTTTGGCAAGAATCAGTGTTAACTCTTCTTTAAATGTTCAGTAGAATTCACCAGGGAAGCCATCTGATCCAGAACTTTTCTTCATTGAGGAGTTTTTGTTTGTGGATTCAAGCTCTTGTGTAGTCTGTTGTGATGTTCTCCCTCTTCTTATGTTCTTTCAAGTAATTTGTGCTCCTGAGAACTGCTATTATACCCAGCTATCTAATTTGTTGGCATATCATTGTTCCTAGTTGCCTCCTATTATACTTTAAATGTCGGTAAGGATTATAGTAAGGTCCCCACATTCCGTTTCTGAATTTAGTCATTTGTGTCTTCTCTTTGTTGGTGCAGCTGAAGGTCCGTCAGCTTTCGAAGTGAGAAGCTGAGCCACAGAGTCATCGGGTGGCAGGACCCCAAATAACGCCAGCTACCGTATCCTGAGAACTTGAGTGCACCAGGCATTTATTTTGGGTGCTTTATCTGGGTGGTAAATATGCCAACTGTTTTTCTTCTCACATTCCAGATGAGGAAATTAAGGTACAGAGAGGAGAATGAACTTGCCCAAGATTCCATCACGATTAGGGGCAGAACCAGTAGCCCAACTGCAGGACCCTGTCTTCACCTCTGCACTTTGACCTTTCTGTCTGTGAGTTCAGTGAAGGGAATTACTATCAGGATGAGTGTGAAAACAAAGACCAGGAGGAAGAACCTCATCATCTCAGGCCCTACCAGGGCATTTTTCTCCTTCAGAAATACATGAGAAATGCATTATTTCCAGCGTGGCGTAACAAATGGTACAACAATTTTATAACCTAATTTTATTCCCCAGCTGCTTCCAAGATATTAATAACTGGGGCTGGACCATCCCTCTTGCATTTGGGGTTTCTTAAAAATCTCCAGTTCTTAAAAATCTTCCAATAGATGCTATTTTATAAAACATATTTTCCCTCAGTAATTTTTTTTCCTGTCTGGGAAACAAAAGCATGTTTAACCAGCACCCCATCCATATGCTTTCAATTTCCTTGTACTCAAATCACCAAAATGTTGCTTTATGAGAGCTATTTTATCCCTCTTCAAACCCTCTGAATAAGAATATTTTAACATTTCCTTCCTCTTGAACACTGAGCAGTGTTTTGCTAAAGGAAAGAATATCTCGATATTACCATAACTGCACTGATTTAAAACTGAAATCTGGGACTTCTAATGGGGGATTTGGAAAAAAAAAAAACATGTTTCCCCACCTGTGGTTAAATCATGGGATGGTTCCGGAACTCTAAGTAACCCAATGGCACAGGGTAAGGACGCTGGTGACTCCAAAGGTACAAAGTGGTTTTTCATCGTTGGGCATCCCACATGCCCCATAGTGGAGCCGTTTCCTGATTTATATGTGGGGGGGAGGGGTAGGGGGAAGATGAGTGGGAAAAGAAATTCCCCTTGTCAGCTAGAGCTTTAAAAAGAAGAAGGAAGTTTGGGGGGAATGGATGGTTTTAAGCTCAGGCATATGTTGGACGGGGAGGAAATGAGACTGAGAACCAAAGTGCTGACGGGGAGGATGCTCCCTGGCCTTGGGGTGACCTGCGACTCTCACCAGTTCCTGTAACAGACACCATGAGCTGAGCCTCACATGAAGACGAGTTTTGTAATGAAGCATTGACATTGAATAAAGTCAGCAGAATTGAGAATTGTAAGGTGAGAACTCAGTTTCCCTGTCCATCTACTCCTCCACCCATCCCACTATACCACCGGGAAGTCAGGCGGGAAGGATAGAAATCAATTGCATTCTATTGAGCCTTTGCTACGCCCACCATGACAAATGGGCTGCATCTCAAGGCGAAATGATTGATGGGTAATGGGTGCCTGGAGTGCTGGGCTGAGAAGGAGTCCAAGTCCAGCCTGTCTCTCATGGTGAAGGGTGGAATCCCTCAGGGACTCAGCTATGGGTGCTGCTGTAGTGTCATCAGCCACACCCATCTCCCCAAAGCACCCTAGGGTGTAGCCTGACACCCATCCAAGGAAGGTGGAAGTGAGAAGAGCTGGGCATGATCAGGAGGAAAAGGTAGATTTTTAGGCGAGGGTTTGGCCTGGGCAGAACGTGCAGCTCCCCCGGGATCAGCACCAACACCCCTGCCCTGCGAGTGCAAGCTCCCTGTTCTGGTCTTGGCCTTGTTTGAGACCACGTCCTTGTTACTGTGCTAAAGAAACAAAAGCTTCCCTCGAGGTCATTTGCTGAAGCACTGGGAATCCCAAAGTGTCAAGGGGCGCAGCCTCACAGGTCACAGCCTTGGAATCCAAACCCCATCACCGGGAAGCCTGGGAAATCCTGGAAGCTCTCCCAGCCTCAGTTTTCACCTCTGTAGAACAGAATAAAAACACCTGCCTTACAGGATCGCGGTGGGGTCTGTCTGTGGTAAGTGACACTTGGCAAATGCATATTGTATAAGACTTTCTAGGCTCTAATCAGTCAGTCAATATTTATGAACACCTAATGGGTAAGAAAGGGACCAGAAAGGGGTCTATGAGCTGGAGTGACAGATGAGACATACACAGGACAGAGCCGTGATCTGGGCCAAGTGGCCTGTTTCTACCACACTTCTGGAAGAGGTGGGGAATTTGAGCCGGATGAACATTGACAGTGGACGGTAAACTGACCTTCCTTTTCCCAGCTCTAGATTTGGGATATTTCTTTTTTTTTAAAAAAATTCTTTTTTCTTTTTTTTTCCCCTGTGCATATTTTTGTGTTCCTCAGAGGAAAGAACTATTATCCTGAGGAGTGGACAAGAGAGTCAAATTGGTACTCACAGAACAATGAATCAGAACCCTGAGTCCTTGAGCCCTGCCTGGATTTACCTATTATACCCAGGACCCAGGAACATGGAATCTGCAGATACTAAGTCCCTTACATAAAATGGCACAGTCACTGGCATGGTGGCACCTGCAGTCCTAGCACTTGGGAGGTTGAGGTGGGTGGATTGCTTAAGTCCATGAGCTGGAGGCTGGCCTGGGCAGCATAGCGAGACCCCCATCCCCAAAACAAAAACAAAAACATACACTATTTGCTTATAACTGGTGCACATTCTCCTGTATACTTTAATACTTTAAATCTTCCCTAACATCAATGCATTGTATCAAAACGTAATACAAAAGCCTGACACAATTTCAATGCTGTGTAACTGTTCTACTGCATCCCTTAGGGAATAAGGACAAGAAAAAGGTCTATACATGTTCAGTACAGGGGCCGCCACAGTAGGCCCATCTACCTTTCCCATTCGCAGCTGGTTAAATCCTGGGGTTCTGAATGTAGAAGGCTGAGAATAGTTTTTAAAGCATTTCTTTGCCCCATTGAGAAGTGCCTCAAGAAGCACTTTAAGGGGCTGTGGGCCCTGGGACTCCTGAGGAAGCCTTACCAGGCCAGGCTGCACCACGGCGAGGAGTCAAAACAGAAATGAGAAGCCCCATCCAGAAGAAAGCACGAGAAGTCTTTGTGTGAAGTGACCGTCGTGTGTGGGGGCAAGTCTGAGGACTCAGTGGCGCCCACAGCTGTGTGGGGGTTTCCTCAGGGGCCTTGTCTCCAAATTGGGCCTAAACCAGCTGCCCAGGCTCCCACCTCCAGCTCTCTTTCCAGTTTCTAAAACAGGTTTGGGACAAGAGGAACTTGGAGTGGCTGCCCTGAGATTTTATCAGTCTTCTCCTGAATTTCATTCCGGTGAGAGGAAGCAGAGGAAAACTAGCTGCTGAGGTTCATGGACGGTGATTTTTCTGGGCATGAAATCCAGCTCTCTGTATCCTGACGTGGAAGCACGTTGAGTCAGCTAGTTTCCCTTTGGGGTCCTCACTGTGGTTAATGACAAGGAATCAGGAAGGGGATCGAGGTTCCCCAGGCCCTACCGAGCTGCACTTGGCATCTACAGTGACCACTCTCTCTCCTATGAGTTCCCCCCACGAGTACCCTGAGCACATGGGCGAAGGGGACCCTCTCCAGGGAGCTACAAAAAGAAGCAAAAGCAAGGCCTGGTGGCCTCTCTGTTGCAGTGACTGTGAAGTGGAGCCAGGTGCTGCATTTTCTCAGAACTGCTGTGGAGAAGGTGGCAGCTGGCCTGGTGTGGCTCCCGGGAGGCATGGTGGGCTCTGTCTCACCCACAGGCTTTGTGTCTGTTGGAGTCCTACCTTCCTCATTTGGGAACCGTCCAGAGCCATGGTGGGATCTGTCTGCCCTTTGGTCATCATTAGTGAGGCTCACGCATTTTTGAAAGAGCCAAAGAATATTTTAGGAAAACAAATATTGTAGGCATTTGTTCCTTCATTCATGGATTTATTCATTCATTCACTGAAACATTTTGTGCACCAACTCTGTTCCCAAAGAAATGATTTGATTCCCTGCCTTCCTGGGCCCACCATCTTGTGGGAAAGACAGATAAATATGTAAATAATTCTAGAAAAATCATTGCTTGGTAACAGGAGTGGATGTTAAGTGCTCAGCCCTTCCTAGAAATGTTGAGATGGCTGACCTGAGAGCTCGATGTTGTAGGAGGAGTCAAGGCAGCCAAGGGTGGGGAGGTACCAGAAGAAAGTTTGCAGCTTGCCAAAAAATAACTTTGCTTGAGAACCATGGCAAGGCTGGAAAAGATTTTAAGCGTGGAGTGAAAGGAAAGGGAGGAAACGAGGACCATTCAGTTGCGATTCTAGTTTATCAAGAGAGAGAAATCTTGGGCTGGGGATGTAGCGCTGTGGTAGAGTGTTTGCCTAGCCTGTGTGAAATCCTTGGTTTGATTCCCAGTACTGGGAAAAATGGAGAGAGAGCAACTTTTCCTTGTTGAGAAACTCAGGGGTCTTTGCATCAGGGTGGTCCACTCTGTTTACATAACCAGATCAGGCCACTGGTATTGCTTTTACCAGGCTAATCACAGGAAGGCATTTCTTGCTAACATTTCTCAGAGATGCTGGATAAAGCCTGAAGACTTTATAAGGACTGCCAATTTTTAGAGAGTCAAAGAATCCTCGGAACATGGGAGGAAGGTGACAAACCGTATTTCCAAGAAAAGACACGTAATTCAGCATAAAATTTCAGAAGTTTCCAGAACCATCGTGCCCTGTTTTCCGGATCCATTCATATAGAGCTCCCCACGCAGCCTTAGGCTGTGAGTCAGAGAACCGGAATGGCCAGGCCAGGCACGGGGCTTTAGGGTGAGCTGGTTTGATGTGGACATTAAATTCAGAGACTCCTGGGGAAGAAATGTCGCAGGTAGACCTCTAGTTTGCGGTGGCTAAGGTTGGGGAGGACATAGTGTATTCAAGTGCCCCTGCTCTGACTTTTGTGGCCCAATGGTCCTGGACCATTGGTACAAAGTTAGAAGCAACTTTCAAGCTTGGCAAGTTCACTGCCTGCTAACGGGGCAGTGGTCTGCCATGAGATCAGTGACTGGTGATTCTTTTTGCCTCAAGCATAGGAGCCAGATTGTGTACATTATTTCGACTTGAGTTGGTTGTCAGGTAGAGCTGGAGGGACATGGTGACCAGAGAAGCAAACCAAGGTCATTCTCAGATGGGAAGCCACCAGAGCTGTGTGTCACTTACTTTCAGCCAGAGATTGAAAGGAAATGGAATTTTTGTTTTTCAGGGAGCTTTTTTAGGGCCCATAGCAGATGATGCAAGCAAGACCTTTGCTGTGGGTACATCATGTGAGTAAGGAGGAACCCCCAAATCTCAGCCATTAAGTAAATCATTTTAAAGCAGATTTTTTTTCTAATTTTTTTAAAATGGAACCCTAGAGAAAGAGAGAGAGAGAGAGAGAGAGAGAGAGAATTTTAATATTCATTTTTTAGTTTTTGGTGGACACTACATCTTTGTTTGTATGTAGTGCTGAGGATCGAACCCGGGCCGCACGCATGCCAGGAGAATGGGCTACCGCTTGAGCCACATCCCCAGCCCCTTAATGCAGATTTTAAAAGAAAGTTTTAAAAATGAATGCAAAAAATTCATGATGAATAAAATTTCAAATTTTTAAGTAAAAATAGAATGCAATCCTGTACACATGACTGCTTCATTGATCTTCTAATCCCAGCCCTAGACTTTGGGGCCATGAAATGCATGTCCACCAAGTTCCAAACCTGCATTTGAGCGACACCCGTGAATTTCAATAAAATCAGGACCTAAGCATTACTGAGTTAGTTTTGGTAGCTGCCCACAAATGTTTCCAGGCAGGATGAACACCGCTCAGTCTCCATTAAGATCCATCCTGCCAGCAGGCCCACCTTTACCCAAGGAATTTGTGTTGGCAGTGACCCAAATTTTCCACCAGGTGGCACTCTTGCTCTAATCAGGTGCCCCTAAAAAGGGGATTCTTAGCTCAACTAGAGAGATTGAAACTATTTTGCTAAATTGTTTTTTTGAAAGAGTACAAGGAATCCTGAGCAGGAATCGGTATTAACAATGATGTGCTATGGGGAAGACTGGGGGAATGTTCTGCAAAGCTTGAAGCAAGGTAGAGCTTGATTTGTGACCACAGGCTGTGCAGCTTTTTAGCTGGTGAGAAAATGAGAATTTTAAACTGCTCTTTGTTCTCAGAAGCAATATAAACACATGTGATAGGGGAGAGAAAATGTGGGATTAATGGTTCTCTGCAAAGTATAACCTGGTGGTAACAGCTCAGACGCTTGAATCAGAAAGACCTAGAATGGTAGGTCCTCTATTTACTGTGATCTTGGGTGAAGGACTGGATACTGCCAACCCTGAGATTCTTTTAGCTGCTCCCATGGAGGGTTGCTGGAGGATTAAATAAACAGATGTGCCTATGGCTATTTGCACAGACTCTGGCACGTAGTAAGTGCTCAACCAAGGGAAGAATATTATGGACTTTTAGACAAGGGCTGTTCAGCTGAGCTCCTAGGCTGTAGGCCTCCCCTGACTGTTGCATTAATTAAGAAGGTGACCTCAGAGTGACCCAGAGAAATAACTTGATAATGAACCATGTCTCCAGGGGAGTCAACCAGAAGAATTTCCCACCTGGATAGAGTTTCACAGGTGTGATTTTTGAACCAGGAAATCAAGCTGGATTCCTGGGTTCCCCAGCAGAACTGTCTCAGCCTTGGTGACTTGGAAACATCTGAGCAGCAGGTGACTGATCCCACTTAAGCTGAGCATTGTTGCGGAAAGTATCCACTTACACGGATGTGTATCAGAACCTTTTCATGGATCCAGTCTGTCTCTTTACTACTCTGGAGCTCTGAATTCAAAGAGATGCCCCCACATTAACTACTGTTCAGTAACATTGAGAGTGATAATAGTTCATATTTACTGAGGCTTTACTTCATGCCAATCACTTCACTAAGCACTTTATGCACACAGTCTCAGTTTTGTTTGGAAACCACCTGGAGACCCAAATGAACCCATTTAACAGACAAGTAAATTAGGTTTAGGGAAAATTTGGGCCTTATCAGGGCTCCTTCAGCTAGGAATTGATATAAACATAGATCTATCCAACTTCTAAAATCAATCAATCATTTATCTATTTGATATGTTAATGCAAACCATTCTGATGCAATTAAAGCAAGTTCTCTGGAGACCTCCGAGGTCTTGCAAAGTCTTAGTCTCAATTGAGGCTCCAAATAGAGATCTATTTGTTACTATACCTTTATAGACACAGATAGATAACATACATATGTAATTTTCTAAGCACACTGTCACTCATGGGCACCATGACTCAGTTTGTGATCCATTCTCATGTCTGACACACTTCTGGGATTCCCTAGAGAGGTGTCATGTGCAGTATCTGCTCACTTGGGCAGTTGGACAGACAGTACCTTTCGCTGGCTTGAGAAAACCTAGTTGACCAAAATGATCTCCTTTTCCAGTGGGCTGCTATTGGAAAGAGATGATGTGTCCAAACAACAGTTTGACCTTGGCCACAAGAAGGGACAGAAAAGTACATGTTGTCTTCCCAAAGATAAGGCATCACCAACCCTCCAGGGAAGATTTTGGTTTTCTTAGTTCCAAACTGGGAAACACCAGGCACAGGTTGGAAGTTTGGAAGACTCTTCATGAATATAGCCCCTGGGGTCAATTTAGGAAGCAGTGTGGCTAAGTAAGTGTCCCCACTTGTAGCATATTTGGATTTCCCCCACAATGCAGTTTATTACCTCTAGGTTCATATTGTAGCTCAATTCAGACTAATAAAAAGATTTCTCTATTACAGGAGGTCCATAGAGGACCTACTTTATTAGATTAAGTGGGCTTTAATTATTTAATTAGAAGACAAGTTCTTCTCCAGGACATAAAACTATTTTTGTCAGATTATTTCAATGAAAATATAGTTGGCTTTATTTAGAACGTTAAAAAAGGTCACTTCCAGTTTATATCATTACAAATTAATTTGATCTTAAATGTCCATGTGATTTGAGGATTCAGATAGAAGAAAAAACAAAGCCTTTTTTGCACATAATTTTTTAAATTAAAATAAAAATAAGCCAAAATAACCTAAAAATTGGGATCACTGCGGTTTCTCTGAGATGTAAATGTATTGAAAGATGCTTGCCATTATTCAGTTCTTGAATGACTGCATGTCCAGATGTGGAGAAGCTGGCAGGCAGAGGCCACTTCTTACTCAAGACTTCATCCTCGGTCTCTAGCACAGGATCAATATGTATCTTTGATCAATTAATAGACACTGACTGGAATTAAACCTAGCACATGGATTCTCCTTTATTTGATTCTCTGTTCTCATTCATGATTGGCCCTTCCTCACCTGATCAGAAAGCATAGCACCTGCCCTAGCTTCAAAGCCACTTGCAAAGGGTGAAGGTAGGGAGAATAGAGAACTCAGATTGCATGCCCCCCTCCTTTTTTTCTTATGGACTAAGGAGATGGCTCAGAACCTCAAGAGAGCTGCAGGTCTTGGTGGGGGGGGGGACCCTTTTTTTGAGCATCTAGTACAGAAGCTTTGCATTCACTCTCATTTCATCTGCACAGGAGAGTGTAAAGCCCCTCAACATCACTCACATCATCCCCATTTGTAGATGAGGAAACCAAGTCTCAGATCGTCAGAGAACTTGCATAAGGGAAGGGCTGCTGACGTGGGACTTCAGCATGGATGTTCTTTGCATCATGCCAAACTTCCTCTCAACAGCAGGATCCAAGCAGCCAGAAGAGGATGGGGGGCCTGACGGTAGCACCCAGTGTTTGTGACTCTTTGAACAAGGGCATTTCTAGGGAACTAGATGACAGGTGGCTGATTTGGCAGAAACTGCCAGAATGCTAGAAAATGAAACTCACCTGGGATTGGGGAAGCAATTTCATGTTTGAGTAGTTTTTTTTTTTTCCTCCTTCAAATCTGCCTATCAAAAAGTCTTCAGGGTAGGAGGGGACTGGAGAGGAACTGTCAGGATAGAAGATGTCACTTTGATTCTTTTGCATTTATATTAAAAGGTCTTTATCTAAGCTCCCTGGACCTGCTTAAGCCTTACATAAGCAAGACTGGCAATTCTCAAGCTCTTCAATTAGAAAACCATTTCCACAGGTCAGAGTGCCAAGGAACTCCTCGGTTCTAGTTACATCTTTAAGAAGAAAAATTCACTTCTAGGTTCCCTGGCCCTAATGACATTTCTATTTGTCATTTTTTAGTTTGGCTAGCACAACCTTGAAAAGTACCATGAGTGTCTTACTATGATGCTCATTTCCTGCCCTCTTCCTGCATCAGGAATCTGTGAGCTCTGTTTAATTCCTGTCCCTGTGTCCTGTACAGTAATCCGTTGAGGAAGAACAAACTCTGGACACCAGAAGGGGTTTGGTGGGAGGATTCAATGAATAATCATGAAAGTAGGGCCTCGTGGTGACCTGTGAGGGGCAGAGTCCTCAAGGGAGTTCGTGTCTGGGGACACATAGGCCACAGTTGTGCAGGGCCCCTGGGGTTCCTCTGAAGGGGACATGACCAGGGCCCACAGGAAGACTCCATTACATCTAGAAACTCTCCTCTTGAAAATCCTTGCAGACTTCTGATTCTAAAGCTTCCCTATTTACAGGAAGACCTCAAGTTTTTAATTAAAGAGAAAGACATCTTTGGTAAAAAAAGGGAACATTTAAATTGCCAGAAGACTTGCTGTGATTATCTCTCCTTGGCCTGATAGGTTGAAATGAGGACAGTAAGGAAGAGGAGTCGAGGAACTTCCGTAGAACAAGCCAGTTGCTTTCTCCCCAGCTATCAGCAGATCTGGGTATTCTCTGAGGAGGTTTACAATGCTTCCTGTTAAGTGCATTATAAAAGAGCGACTCAGAGAAATAGTTTCCAGTACTTTCCAACCCTTTCACACCTGGAAGGTTTTGGTTGGTTGGGCTTTCAAAATATACTTTGAATCTTTGTGCATTGAACTTCTATCAGGTTCCTTTGAGGAACCTCTTTGAATTTGTGTCATTAACAGCAGAAATATATCATCCCACTGTTCTGGAGAAGTCAAGGTCAAGGTGCCAGTGGGATTGGTTCCTTCCTGGGGCAGGGAGGGAAAGACGTGCTCTGGGCTTCCCTTCTGGCTTCTGGGGTCTGCTGGTTCCTTTGGTTTCTTGGCTTGCAGACACATCACACAGGTCTCACGGCCCTCGTGTTCATAAGGCATGTTCCCTGCACATGTGTCTGCAGCTTCGTGTTTCTTCTTTTTATAAGGACACCACCTGTCATACCGGATGAGGAGCTCACCCTGCTCCAGTATTTTTCCATAGGATACTGTGAAACTAATGCACCTGCAGCAACCTCATTTCCAAATAAGCTCTCATTCTGAAGTACTAGGGGTTGGGATTTCATCTGAGTCTTAGGGGGAGGACTCAACCTATCAGGCTCCCTGCAGCACTTCCCCATTGCTGGTTAAAACCAGAATGGGAACATCCACCTGCTTGCTTCTGGTGCAGGCACTCAACCCTGGGTACAAAAATGGAATCACCTCAGAGATTTTGCAAAAAGATACTCAGGGTTCCCAACAGGCTTGCCCCTGGCATGTGCAGGGCCCAGGGAAAATAGCATTTACTGGGGCTTTTGTCTCTAAAACCAAGTTTATTACAAAATTCATGGGCCTGTATGAGATGAAGTATAGAAGAAAAATGACTGTGGGTAGAGTTTCTTATGTATAATCACATGACACTTAATGTTTGGAGAATGCATCTTTAGTCAATTTTGTCATTGTGCAAACATCCTTGAATACTTACACAAACACAGGAAAGGTGACGGGAATTTTTCAGCTCCATTATAATCTTAGGGGCCACTGTCTGTCATTGACCGAAATATCAAGTGGCGCCTGACTGTGTTGATTGTCGTCCATTTAGTGCATGCAATCTCTTCCTGTTCTTTATTGTCAAATGCACCATTCCTGGCTAATTTCGTGTTTCCTACCCAAGACGAAGGGAGCGACGCTGCTCTTACAGTGCCACATCTGGCTGGCTCTTTCTGCCCCCCCTTCCTGCCTCGCCAACGTGCTCCAGGTGAGCGTGGGCTCCCAACAGCTCTCCTAACATTGTCACTGCACCTCCCCCTGGACGATGAACACAAAATGCCAGTCTTCCCAGTATGAAAGAAAGTGCAAGGATCATTATTTTCTGGCTGTTTGAAGTTTCCAAGAATATCTTCTGAGCTCATCAGGCAGTAATTACCACCTTCCTGGAACCCATCTCTTTGAGTGGGGACTGCATTCCTGCCTGTCAAGCAGGGCCACCTGCCCGAGGGTGAGGCCAGCGGGAAGCAAGGAGAGCAGGCCTACCCTCGCCAGTCTCTGCCTTCCTCCAGCATGGCCTAGGGCCAAGAGGGACAGCAGGACGTCACCACATCAGTGGGGCACAGAGAGGACATTGGTCAGGAAGGGCCCAGTGAGTCATCTTGGACGGCTGTGCAGCTTGGGTGGAGGGGGTGGCCCTCCTGGGTGTCTGAGATGGTGTGGAACTGTAGAGGGGCAGGGGCCATGCAGAACCCGCACAGGGGACTCACATGGGACCCTCAGCATGTGCTCTGTGTTTGATGTGGGAGAATTGTCCCAAGTTTCCTGTCAAGACCCCAGACAGCTCCACCTCTTGTGACAAAAGCAGTGCTCCACACAAGGAGAGTGACCCAGGACACCCCTGGAACTTCAGTGGCACGGGCATTCTGATGACCTCAAAAGTGTGAGCCACTGATCTCTGAGGGCACCTGCTTCCTGGTCCCTGGCAAGTGCAGGCATGGATGTCAGGTCTGGGCAATTTCAAGATCAGGGCCTCACAGTGCAGAGCGGGGACTAAGGGCCACAGTGATGCCCATATTCTCTGTGATCTGAATGATTCTGAATGTGGAGATTCTGAGCCTCGGGGCTGGGCAAGGGCGTCTCCCACCACAGGAATCAGATCCTCCCCAGGGGACTCTAATGTGCAGCCAGGGTTGGAGCCATGGCCATCTAGCTTGGTGTTCCAGCCACTGAGCACAAGCTTGGTGACACCTGGGAATCACCCGGGAGGCCTAGCGAGCTCTAGAGCCTGGAGGCCACTCCTGCAGTGCCTGTCTTCATTGGCCCAGCATGTCCTGGCATAGGCCCTAGGAATCACCTTTCACTTGCAGTGACTTTTAAAAGCCTCCAAATGTCCTCCATCTGACAGGCTAGCAACTGCCCACTCTGCTTACCCAAGAAAGGCTGGCTTCGCAGGAGAGATGGCACCCTGCCCACCTGTCATGGCTCCACTCGTTCTCCCAGCCCCACCAGAGGTAACTTCCTCAACATGGCAGACAGAGAGGGCGACAGAGAGCCAGGACCAACTTTGAACTTCCAGAGGAACGTTTGGAAAACACTGTGGCTGCAGTCACACCCGGCGGACAGGCCTCAATATGAGCGTGAGGATTCATCCCTGCGTTCAGAGGCAAGCTCTGTGCTCCTACCCCCCCCCCCCTTTAATGGCTTCCCAGCCCTTGGACTGGGCTGCAAGCCGACTTTCTGTGACCCCAGGGATGCGTCAGGCAAGTCTGCAGCCAACGGGTCATTGTGGAGCTTCTTCGTCCATGAGGGTCAACGGTATTTGATAATGTGTTAGAAAAATTGAATGCTTTTACTGGCTAGAAATTAAAGCCATTATTTTAAAATCACCCAGAACACATGAGAGTACTATGAACTGTGCTGTGTAACTTGCATAATTTTAAAAAATGAAAACACATGTCAAAGAAATTTCCTGCTGACACTGCATGTTTTAGACTAGCCCTCTGTTCACTTCAGTGTCCTGAGATGAGTTCTTCGATAGAAAAGTTTGAGACCCCCTGAAGCTAGTGGGTTCATTCTATTTCCTCTGTGATCTAAATGGCTTACTTTGAATTTGGCTTTGCCCTCTTGTGGATGCTCTTCCTTCTCTAGGTAGGACTGAAGAACGCCTATTTAACCTACAAAACCCAACATAGACTACCTACCCTATGGCATACCTTTCTTCCTGTATAGTTAGAGGTTATCATGACCTACTCTGTGTTGGGCATAGTACATAACTCTACCTTTATACTTATTCCTCATTAGTGTAATTTATTTGTGTATGTGTGTTTCATCATCTAAAAGACTAGGTAGTCTTTTTTTTTTTTTTCCTAATAGGATCTTACTATGTTGTCCAGGCTGGTCTTTTTTATTTTTATTTTTTTGGGGTACAGGGGCACTCAACCACTGAGCCACACTCCCAGCCCTATTTTGTATTTTATTTAGAGACAGAGTCTCACTAAGTTGCTTAGCACCTTGATTTTGCCGAGGCTGGCTTTGAACTTGTGATCCTCCTGCCTCAGCCTCCTGAGCTGCTGGGATTACAGGCATGCACCACCCCAGCCGGCTCCCAGGCTTGTCTTGGACTCCTGGGTTCAAGTGATCTTCCCATCTCGGCTTCCTGAATAGCAGCTGGGACTACAGGCACACTCTATCCTGCCCAGCAAGACTCCTTGAAGACGGGAATTGTATCTCATTCATTTCTCTTGCCAGTCTTCAGGACCAGGCCGGTCATCGAGCGGATCTCAAAATAAGAGCCTGTTGATTAAATGCTGTTTTTCTTTAGTTCTTAAAACACAACTGAAAAGTCCCCAATGTTCTGAGTCGCTGTTGCTTGAAATCCACAAGGAGAATGCTGGTGTTTTTTTCCCCCAAGTTGGCGGTGAGACTCTGAGTAAGCCCAGAAAACCCAAGAGGTGCCTGATGGCGGGGCTGCCACTAGATCCTGGCCCCTGGGGCAGGGAGAGAGGAGGGCACTGAGGGAGGACAGTCCGGCAGCTGGCCCAGTTGTGGGGCCCACCGTCCCTCCCGCTCCCTCCCCTGCTCTTTGAATAGCCCTGTACTTACGGCCCCTCGGACAAGCCCGAGCATTGTTTGCCTCTAGTGCAGGGTCAGAGGCCTTATAGGAATGGCAGGATTCGACTTCCTTAAATAGTGACTTGGGGATGAACTGAGCAACCATGTCTTTAATTAGCCATACCCCAGAGGCTTGTAGGGGGCTGGTTAATGGTGGGCTCCCAGCCAAGATCAGCATTGTCTGGCTGGTATTCAGTCCAGGGAGGCTTGGTGGGATGTTTTATTTGCTTCTCTCCCCCGGGTTGTCCTGTCAGTCCCTGCTCCATTCTGCCACCATGTCAGCATGACGGGCTGCCTGGGTTGACAGAGGAAAGAAGAGAACCCTTTTTGAGCATCTCCCAAGGGCCCCTTTCTGTGCCAGACACGGGGGAGGGCGAATACAGAGACAGGGGAGCACGAGGATGTAACCCAGCATGCAGCCCAGTCCCAGAGCCACATGGCAGCTGAGGGAAGAGGGAGCCCGGGACCAAAGGAAACAGCAGAAAAATCTTAGTGCTTTCCTTGTATTTTCACTCTCTGTAAATAGAGGTCACATGACAATCCAGAGCTACCCTATTGCAATGTCCTTCCCCTTCCTTTCCACCTCCCACCCCAGCCTGGCCCAACATTCTTTCCTCCACATCCCCCCACCCCTGAACTTCCCTGATCTATGTGATTGTCCTTTTCTGTCCTAGAGAAAATGTCTTTCTAGTCCTGTTCCACAAACGTCTCCCCTCCTCTGAACATCCTTTTTCCTGTCTCTTCAGTTTTCTCTCCCTAGCCTTTGAGCTTAAATCAAGAGAAAAGGACAATTCCTTAAGGGAACCTCCACCCCGCCCCCCAAGAGCCACAGAGGGGGAGAAGTCCAATGACACAAGGTGCATTTGCTGGGAAGGACAGAGTGACAGGCTGGGAGTGTTTACCAGCTCAGAGGTTGGTCCTTGAATCTGCTGAAAAAGAAATTACCATTCACAATAACCCAAAAAACCCCAAACCAAAACAAAAAAAAAAATTGGAAATTAATATAACAAAGGAGGAAATTAGTCTAATAAATTCATATCTAGAAGGGTTTCTAGAAAACTATATATATATATATATATATATATATATATATATATATATATATTCATATCTAGAAAACTATAGAACATGGAAGAAAGAAATTAAAGAAGACCTTAGAAGATGAAAAGACCTCCCATGTTTTCGGATAGGCAGAATTAATATTGTTGAAATGACCATGCTATCAAAAGTGCTATGCAGATTCAATGCAATTTCCATCAAAATACCAATGATGTTCTTTACAGAACTAGAAAAAAAGTTCTAAAATTCATTAGGAAAAATGAGAGACCCAGAACAGCCAAGCAATCCCGATCAAGAAGAGCAATGCTGGAGACATCACAATACCAGACCTTAAATTACACTACAGAGTTATAGTAACAAAAACAGCATGGTACTGGCACCAAAACAGACACAAAGGTTAATGGAATAGAATAGAAGACACAGAAACAAACCTACATAAAGTCATCTAGTATTTGACAAAGGTGTCAAAAACATATGTTGGAGAAAAGGTAGACTTTTTAGCAAACGGTGCTGGGAAAACTGGCTATGCATATGTAGAAGAATGAAACTTAACCCCTATCTCTCACCCTGCACAAAACTCAACTCAATGTGCATCAAAGACATAGGAATAAGACCAGAAACTCTGCAACTGTTAGAAGAAAATGTAGGCCCAACACCCCAACATATTGGCACAGGAACTGACTTCCTTAATGAGACACCTAAAGTGCAAGAAATACAACCAAAAATCAATAAACAAGATGACATTGTTTCAATTAAGAGCATAAAGAGAGAGCCCATAGAATAGGAGAAGATCTTTACTACCCACTCCTTAGACAGGAGATTAATATCCATAATATATAAAGAGCTAAAAAAACTTAACACCAGAAAAACAAATAACCCAATTAAAAAATAGCCAAAAGGATGAAAGAGACAATTCTCAAAAGAAGAATACCAATGGCCAATAAACATAAAAATGTTTAACATATCTAGCAATCAGGGAAATGCAAATAAAAGCTACATTGAGCTAGGTGCAGTAGCACACGCCTGTAATCCCAGCAGCTCAGGAGACTGAGAAAGGAGGATTGCAAGTTTAAAGCCAGACTCAGCAACAGCAAGGTGCTAAGCAACTCAGTGAGATCCTGTTTCTAAACAAAATACAAAATAGGGCTGGGGATGTGGCTCAGTGGCTGAGTATACCTGAGTTCAGTCCCTGGTACCCTCCCATTGAGGGTACATTGAGATTATATCTCACTCTAGACAGAATGGCAATTATCAAAAATACAAATAGTAATAAGTGTGGCGAGGATGTGAGGAAAAGGTTCATACATTGTTGATGGGACTGCAAATCAGTGCGACTACTCTGAAAAGCAGTATGGAGATTCTCAAAAAACTAGGAATGGACCCATCACATGACCTAGCTATCCCACTCTTTGGCATATTTCCAAAGGACATAACACCAATAGAGATACAGCCACCTAAATGTTTATAGAAGCACAATTCACAATAGCCAAGGTATGGAACCAACCTAGGTGCCCTTCAACAGGTGAATGGATAAAGAAAATGTGGTATATACACACAGTGGAGTATTACTCAGCCATAAATATGAATAAATTTATGGCATTTGCTCGTAAGTGGATGGAACTGGAGACTACCATGCTAAATGAAATAAGCCAGACCCAGAAAGTTAAAGGTCAAATGTTTTCTCTGATATGTGCAGAAACTAATCCAAAATAAGGAGGAGGTGAGAAGGTGGTGGTGGTGGGGAATTCCATCAAAATAGAGGTGGATCATGGGAGAGGGAGGAGGGATGGAATAAGGGAAGAACAGTGTTAGGAATCTGACCTCACTTCCTATGTACATACATGTATATACCACAGTGAATTACACTTTTGTTTATATTCACAAGGCACTAATTTAAAAAAAATATCAACTCTAAGAGCAGAAAGATCATCAGAGAGGAGGGAAGGGAACAAGAGATGGAGGAAGGCAGGGAAAGGAGAAGTACTAGGGATTGAATCAGAGCAAATTATAGTCCATGTTTTTATGATCATATCAAATGATCCTAATATTATTATTACTAAAAAAAACTAGTAAAATAATAATAAAAATACTGTTAAAGAAACAAACAAAAAGTTTGGTCCTGTCATCCAGACTTGAAAACAATCTGGAAACATGGGCGCAGGATAGAGCAAGTGCCCAGGAAGATGAGGACCCTGCCCGGGGAGCTGGGACCCCCACCCAGAGAAATGTCTGAGCTGAGTTTGCAGGAGACAGGGAGTTTGCCAAGTGGCCAGAGATAAGTGATTTCCATTCAGAAAGAAACTTTGGATAAGACAGAAGTCTGGTCTCCACATAAAGATATTGTGTCCACCTATAACTAATAAATAAATAAATAATTTTTAAAAAGTTAGGTCTCTAATCTGTTTTAGCTTCTGATTTTTATGCTTTCTAGAAATGTAAATGATTGCAGGTGAGGTCAGGACGGCTTCCTTTCAGCAATTTAAATTGAAATGCCAGGGTCTAGCCGGGCCCTAGATGAGGAAGGCTGGTGGGGTAAGGCAGACAGATGTTCCTCTCTTTGGTTGGAGGAGGGAATGCACCATGGAAGCTAGAGGTAAATTTACTGTCCTGAAGCTGGAGAGAGCGCCTCAAGCAGGGTGGGGCTGGGCAGAGCAGGGCAGGGCAGGGCGGGGCAGAGTGGGGTGCAGCCGTGCAGGGCGGGGCTGGGCGGGGCTGGGCGGGGCTGGGCGGGGCTGGGCGGGGCTGGGCGGGGCTGGGCGGGGCGGGGCGGGGCCGAGCGGGGCGGGGCCGAGCGGGGCGGGGCCGAGCGGGGCGGGGCCGAGCGGGGCGGGGCCGAGCGGGGCGGGGCCGAGCGGGGCGGGGCCGAGCGGGGCGGGGCCGCTTTCTCCCTGACCAGCTTTGGTGGAGTGGGGTGGAAACCTGACTGTAAACAGACCTTCTAAGCCTGCTCTTATTGGATCGACCAGTCCTTAAGAGGGCTCACTTGGGCTCAGCCTGTCCTCATTTCTTCACTTTCTTTACTTTACCCTCACACATTTATCTGTGCCTCTTGGATTTTAAATAACATGTAATTCCTTATACTGGAATTACATTTCCAGGCAAGATTTAAAGGAATGGTGTAGCTGGTGCTAATACAGCACCAAGAATTCCACAAAGCAATCTCTGGAGACACCAAGCCTGGTCCCCAGACCAGCAGTTCCAGCATTACTTGGGGACTTATTAGAGATGCGAGTTCTGGGTCCCACGGCAGAGCTAGGGAACAAGGTGGGGGGTGGGTGTTCTGGCCATTTGTGTATTAACAAGCTGTCTGCTGTGTGCAGGGTTTGCGCAGGCTCACATAAACTAAGGGGCTGCTTAACACCATGAGCAGGAAGGAACCGCAGGTGCCCTAAACACCTTTTGTTTAAGGGCCTCTGTAAGAGTGTTCTCTGTCTCTCTCTGTGGTCACTGTCAGCTTCACAAAATGCCAGGTGTGTGGCCCCAGAGGAAGGTGTCTGACAAAGGCAAAAAAAAAAAAAAATCCTTTTCTCTCCAAGGTGGGGAGGGAAGAGGGGGGCTTTGATAAAGACGCAAACAGGGTTTGCCATTGGCTGAAGGTGACTCCACGGGTAGCCTTTCCGTTCTGGGTGTAATTATTGCATTGCTCCCTTTCCATGGCTGCTCTAGGATGGTCCCTGTCTGCCCCCTTTCCCTTTCTGGAAGTTGCCATGCCTAATTCTTCTGTGTGGAGCTGAGGAAGAGGAAATGGACTGTATCTGAAGTAGGAGAAATTCAAATGCTCTGTAAGGGACTTTCTGAGGTCAGGGCCTGGGAGAGATTTTCAGGGCAGGTTGTGCAATCTTCCTGGGCCATCTTTCCTGGGGGCTGTAGACTGTGACAGTAAAGGGTGGAGCCTGGATTGGGGCTGATCCTGGCTTTCCATGATTTAGCTCTGTGATGTTGGGAAAATTACTTAACCTCTCGGGGTTGCTCTAGTCTTGATCATAAATTGGGAATCATGATAATAAGACACAGGCTTTTGGGAGGATTAGGTTAGGCAATTCATCCTAAGTCAGTACTAACCCAGTAGTTGGCCTGTAAGACTTCATTAAATATCAGTGAGTAGTGACTTTCAGGGCCCTGTCATTGCACTCAGCAAACACATTCTTGCAGAATGAATGATGGATTCACAGTCCCTGTTTGAAGCAGCTGGAAGGCCACCAAAACTATATCCATTGCTATTTCAGACCTTTTTACATCCTGAACAATTGGGTGTCACCAGGAAGGGGTCCTGCTTCCCAGGGCTTAATGGAACTCTAAGCAGATATTTTTCACAGTGGTTTCCTATTTCCGGGATGTCCTCTCTTTTCTGGTCTGTTGTCATCCAATAGGCTGTTAGTGGGGAATGAGAGTGACTTAAATTGCTCCCCTGGACAGAAGGGAGCAATTAAAAAGAAATGGGAAATGAGGTTTCTTGGGTAGAATTACGAAGCTTAACTCCAGGTAGCATTTCCGACAAGCCTTGGCTGGGAAAGTTCTCTCAGCAAGCCGGAGGAGTGGTCTGCACATGCGTGCCCAGCAGAGGTCAGCGCTCACGTTTGGGGTTTACCTTTGTCAACACCATATGTGGCAGAGCTGCTTAGAAGAAAGAAGGATGGAGTTTTTCATTTACTTCCGTTCATAGGAAAAAGCACCCTGATGCCAACCCTGTAGACCTGGGGCCCCATAGTTACCAGGGGATAGCTACTTTCCATATACTTCAATACCCACGTAGTGTAGGTTTCTGCTCCATGGTTGATCCCAGGCATTTTCTGTTAGGGCTGTTAAGTAACTTCGGAGCAGGCGCAAACGGTGGGGAGTTCTGCCTTCAGATCCACTTTTCTGCAGAATTCTCCAGCCCTCCAGGGAACAGGCTAGCCAGCAACAAATGTCTGAAATGGATGCTTCTGATTTTGTCTAAGGGCATGATTTCCCCTGCAAATGAGTCACCCAGTTCCTGCCCTTCCCCTCCTCTCCTGCCCTTCCAGGTCACCTCCAGGTCACCTCCATGGTTGGACATTCTCCTGTGACTGCCATTAGACCTTCTGCTTGTGAGGTAAGCTTTTTAGAAAACCCAATATTTAAAACTGGGGACTGTGGAAGTGGGAGATTATTTGTCTTCACTGTATATTGGAATCCGTTGATAACAGGATTATTTTTATGTGCTATTTTTCTAGAGCAGTGATCCAACCTAGTATGTGTTGATTTTTATAGCATTTCTCCCCCTCCTTCCGGTCAGATGTGAGCTCTTCTACTTCTTTTGTGACTTTCCCCAGTGCCTGTCATGAAGCTGGTACCCAGCAAGGCCCAATGAGCCATTCTGAAGCTGGTGATTCACAGCTGGGCTCCAGGGAGGCATATGTGTGAGTCTGAGCTGCAGCCCACACCTGTCTTCCCAGGACCATGCTGCTTAAACAGCCAGGCGTCTTTCATCTTGAGGTGGCAGGTAATCAGAGAGCAAGGCAGGGGTGTCTACCCCACCTGGCCTTATCCTTTTCTGGCTGGAATAATCTGCCAAGTTGGAGATTATTAGCCTGAGCATGTTGGTCGTGTGCCACTTTCGAGAACTCATTCCTCTGTGATTTTCAAGCCAGCAAAGCCTGAAGTTTGAAAAATGCTTGAGATGTAGGGAAGAAGTGCTCTGAACAGTCTTACTGTCTGCTGTCTGCCTCCTGGATGAGTCTGATTTATTTGGCTTTGATGCAGTGTGATGTCTTTATGGAGAGAGTTATTTTAGAATGAAATGATGTCTCTGAGGACCGTAGGGGCTCAGCGTCAGCCAGCAGACTGCTCAGACGGGCTCTGGCCCTCCAGAGGTGACTCCTGCAGTGTCTTCCAGTCTTATTCCTGGGGAGTCCCCATCACACCCAGCATTGTGCCTGCTTTAGAATGTGCCCTGTGCCCCTGCCTCTGGAGCCTTGGCCTGCACTGCAGCATCAAGCAGGAAGCCCCTGGCCCTCCATCCAGGCTGCCAGACCCCCCAGGGATCTGGAAATATCTTTTCTTTATGCTTCAGGGATAATGCTTGGCACAGAGCAGATACCATGTGCTTATTAAGTGGACAGTTAGGTGGGTGGATGGCTGCTTGTGGCCTCACCCATCCCACTGCCTGGCACTGAGGGAAATTTATTGAGTGACTACCCTGTGCCAGGATTAATTATAGGTTCTTGGGGGTGCATCAAAGTTGACAAAAATCTCTTTCTAGCCAAGTAAAATAAATAAACAACAAATAAATAAATTATATAATATACTACATATAAGTGCTGTGGGGATAATCTGGCAGAAAAGGGGGCTTGGGAGTGTGGGTGTTGTGGTATTAAATAGGGTGATCAGGGCCGCCTCAGCTGGAATGCACGGGTCCTTACCTGACTTCCTGGAACACTTCATCTGAACACTTCCTCTGGCATTATTGCCTTATTCTTTATATTTATATGCATTTAGAAACACACTGTAAATCAGGATATATGGTCTTGTACTAAGCTGTCAGCATTAGAAGTCGTGCCTGTGTCTGACCAGTATATGTGTCCTTCTGATCATCTAGCCCAAATTGATGTTCAATAAAACGTGGTCAAATAAATGAATGCTTAATAATCGATTTGCTGAAAACAATTACACCGACTCATTTATTTCTCACTGCTAAGTAGTAACTGTCACAATGGCCTATTTTGTACACAAGTACAACTAGCTTCTTTGACTTTGGGTAGCAAATACCTTTGAGTACTTGAAGCGCATTCACCCTTACATTAGCCTGAAGGGTTGATCTGCACCAGCAGTCTTTACGAACAGAATATCAGGAAGCATGGAATTCCTACCCAGGAAGGGCTTCCTGTCTGCACAGGGGCAGCTTTTCCAAGCAACATTAATTCTTTTAGCCTGTCCAGTCATGCTTTGGCAAAAGCTTTGCTTCAGAGGAATGATTAATGCCTTGATGTCCCTAAAGTGTTAATGCTGTTTTACAGAAGGCTGTGATCTGTGGGCCCAAGGAAAAGCAGTAGGATCCAGGCAGGTAAACCCCTATCTGGGAGGAGATCAGCTGTGGAGAGGCAGAGCTCAGAGCCATTGGGTGGGTCTGAGTGCCTGGACATTGTCTAGATCTGACTGAGAAACGGACGTTCCCTATACTCTCTGGCTCTTTTCCCTAGTGCAGGGGACAATAGGTGTTGTCCATTGCTGAGAAACTAGGAAGAAACTTATAACTCCCAACAGTTCCTCAGAGCTCTGCTGTATCCTATTTTTAATTTCTAAAGAATGATAATAAAAAATGAGGCTAATAACCAAATAGCTTCTGTTTATTGAACCTTCCCTATGTGCCAGTCTCCCTGCTTAGCTTATGTTTATTGTCTCAATTTAATTCTCACAGAAATTCTGGGAGATAACAGTCACTGTCTTCTTTTTGCAGAAGAGGAGACTGACACTTATTTTAGGGGCCATTTCTACCAAAGTCACCCAGATGGTCAATGGCAAAGTGAAGATTTGACTGCAGGATTGTCTGACTCCAAAACTTGGCCTCTACATACTAAAAGGAGAAAGAATTATTTATTTTTTTTAATGCCAGACACTCTTTAAGATGGTAATTATGAAGACTGAAGAGACCTGCAAGTGTAGGAAGGGCTACATTCTGTGGTCACATGTGCTACCATGGCAACAGGGAAGGGGCCAAATGGTACCCAGGTGATGGTTACAAGAGATGAAGCCACTTATGCATGTGAATGAGTCCTAGAAGGTGGTGGAAGAAAGGAAAGAGTTTGGATGAGCTTGGCAAGATTATAGAAGGGCTTTCTTTTCTGAAGTTTTCTTTAATAGTGTTGATATAGATTTCTAATGAAATCTTGTCAGATATACTGAGACAGCTCCCTCATAGGCACAGAGGATGTCTTGTTTTAGTTTAAGCTGTGCCCAAATTGAGTCAAGAAATGGCTGGACACCAACTCAGTGTGCTCCATGCTGAGGCAGGGGACTTGTGTGCCTGAGTTAAGCCCACATGTGACCAAAGCCCTAGCTTCCTGCAGCCTCTCCATGAGTCTCTGAGAAGCCCTGCATTCTCTTCTTCATGGGGAAGCTGCAAGGAGAGGTGGGACAGACCCCAGGGCAGGCAGCTCCAGGAGCTGTGGCCTTGGGGATGCTTAGCTGGACTCTGTGACCTTAAGGAATTCAGGGTTTTGTGCTGTGACTTTGTACCTTGAGGAGTCTTTAAAAATGTAGTCTTGCCACTGTGGACTTGATTCCCTTAAAATAAATGGGCAGTCTACTGGCTGCTGCATTTGTTGTGTGAGCACCTAGGGACACCTTCTGCCCAGGGAGCTGCAGACTCCCCTGGGCCACACAGGTTGCTGCCTTCCCAGGATAGCTGTCCCTGCACCTGGGCCCCATTTTCCTGCATACCAAGAATCATGGGTTTCCCAGGGCATGCCTGCAAGAGTGGTGTTATTTTCCTTTCTCCAAGCCACTGTCCTTTCTTTGGGGACTTAGTTTTGTTCTGCGGTGATCTTATTGAAGCATGTGCACTCTGTTTCTCCCTCTCCCAGGGCAGCTCATTGCAGAACAGCATTGATATCTACCGCTCCCCCCTCCCCAAGAACTCTCTTAATTCCTTTCTTGGGTTCAAAATTATCGTAGCAAACAACTAATTTTCTGAACTATGATTGATGGGTCTTTCCCATTCTAAATCAGATCTTTTCCTTTTGTTTAGCATACCTTCTTTCCATATGTCAAGCCTGGAATTAGTAGGCACTGTGGAAACATTGGTTAAAAAAACAAATCCCATACTGCTAAATTATAAGTCTGCTCCCTTGTCTTTAAACTTCAAGCTCATTTTGTGATTAGCCATAGTCAGTCCAGTGGGGCACAAATAGACTCCTTCCAATTTCCTCTTATGACAGTGTTTCTACCCACTGTGCTGGTGGAGACCAAACAGACCCAGGCCAGTTCCTCATACCCACTAGATTCTTTCTTATCTCAGGGCCTTTACTGATACTGTTCCTTCTCTTTAAAGTGACTCTTTCCCCTTCATCTCCACCTGGATCTTCATAACTCTGGGTCCTTCTCACCTTTCCACATTTAGCGTAAACATTTTTCCTCAGAAGGGCCCTCTCACGATCTTATTTCCATCAGGCCACCTGCGCCCATCATTCTCCCTCACTATGCTTTGTTTATTTCACAGAAGATCACCATTTGCAATTATGTTGCCTTGGTCTGTTGCCTTGTTTGGTATTTTTCTCCCTAGGATGTCAGCTCCAAGGGGAAAGGGATGGATATGGTGGTTTTCACCATGTAAACCCAGCACCTGGCCACGAGTGGATGCTCTAGTACTGGTTGGATTGAATGAATGAATGAAGAATTGAATGAGTACTTTTCACAGACTTTTGCCTTTTTTCAGCCTCAAAATTTATTGTTCACTTTCTCACACTATTCTTTTTTTTTTTTTTTTGCAGGGGGTGGGTACTAGGGATTGAACCCAGGGGAACTCAACCACTGAGCCACATCGCCAGCCCTATTTTGTATTTTTAGAGACAGGGTCTCACTGAGTTGCTCAGTGCCTCTCTGATGCTGAGGCTGGCTTGGAACTCGCAATCCTCCTGACTCAGCCTCCCGAGCCACTGGGATTACAGGTGAGTACCATCGTGCCCAGCTTGCTGCTATTCTTTTGTACATTTTATATAAATTATTTTCCTTTGAATGTAGCGTTAGTGACATTCTCTACCCCCTGAGCCTACATGGCAGATCTTTGGTCTTGTCCTTCCCTGTCTTTGTCATCTGCCATCTTTGAGCTTAAAAAAACCCAAGATTTGGTGTTCTGTGCTCTGGATTAATCCTGGAATAAAATGTTCATATGAAACTGGGACAATTGACATGATTATACAGAGCAACATGGAGAAAGGAAGAAATTAGGAGAGAGTCCCTGAAACCAAGGCAGAACGTATAGGAGAAGAAATGCCAGGTGCCCAGACTGCCTTCTAGACAGAGCTGCCTAAGGACGGAGAGGTGATGTCCACTTCACACCAATTACAAACCCAGCCTCGAGGTGTGTCACAGGTCAGAGCTCTCCATCCACAGTGAGCTCTTCTGATCGCAGCACCAGCAGCACCTGGGAGTCTGAAATGCAGACTCTCTCGCCTGGCCCTGGACCTACTGAATCAGGATCAGTATTTTTGACCAGCCAATCCAGTCATTGAGAAGGTTTGAAACAGTTTGAGCATCTACTCTAGAAACTGCAGGCAACTCACCCTGTGAAAGGCAGAGGAAGCAGCTGATGAATGATTGGCACGTGTCACTGATGACATGGTCTATCTGGGTTGAGAGAATCTGCTTATGTGAACTCTGCTCTGGCCCACAAAGAAGGCTGACATTGACATGGGCTGGGACAAGTAAGATGACCTTCTCACATAGCTTTAAGTTCAAAAGAGCCGAGATGGGGACATGGGGACATAGGCACAAGGTGGAGGTGCCAGAGAAGCAGATTTCAAAATGTGTGGGGATGAGACAGGTACAAGGGTCTCTGTGGGCAGATGGCATGATGAGGTGGGTGCCTCAAAAAGGTGATCTCTATTTACCACGTGTGACATCAAGAATGCTGCCAGTGTAGGGGAGAAGAAAATAGTGTCTGAAAAGGTGACTGTGGCCCCCAAGGTGACTTCCGGAGTCCAGATGAGTACAGGATGGAGCACGTATCTAGGAGGGTCGCTTTCACATATACCCAGAGTGGCAAGAGGTTAAGGGCAAACAAGCAACAAAAAAGGACAAAAGAAAGAAAAACTTGTCACTTGTAAAAGTGTTAAAATAACTTCTCTGGATAACTGTGGAGCAAGAAGAATTAGAGAGGCCTCAAGGGGACCTTCCTTGACCTCCAGCCTGTCCCCTTCTCTGCCAATGCTCTTACATCCTCGCCCTTTTGTACTTATTTTATAGCATTTATTGTTGTTTGGAATTATCTAGCTTATTCATTGTTACTTTACTCATTGATCTCTTCTAGAATACAAGCTGCAAGAGCTGTTACTTTTTTTTCCCCCTTCAGGGCTGGGGATTGCATCCAGGTCCTTATGTGCGCTAGGCAAGCCTCCACCACTGAGCCACCTCCCCAGCCCCTTCTTTGTCTTTTTGGCCTCCAGATTCCAGAGACTAGAATGGTGCTTGGTACATGCCTGGTGCTACATACATAGGATGAATGAACAGAAGTCTGAGACAGAGCTGATTTGCTTCGACCCCAGTGAACTCTGACTGCTCGGAAAAGATCTGGAGATGAAATTCACTGAATTGCAAAATGGATTAATAAGATTATGAAGAAAAGGAGAGAGTAGCTCACCTGTCCTGAGAGTCCCTGCATGTCCACACATGTGACATACAGTACACCATTTAGTCTCAATGCTAACAGAGGCTGGTATTCTCACTCCCATTTTACAGATGAGGAACCAAAGCTGTCTATTTTCTATCGCTGTCAAAGAATACCACAGATGAGATAATTCACAGACAACAGAAGCTCATTTGGCTCACGGTTCTAGAAGCTGGGAAGTTCAAGAACATGGAGCCAGCAATGCGTGAGGGCTTCTGTTCTCTGTCAAAACACATCAGAAGAGCAAGCAAACACACGTGAGACGGAGAGGATGGAGCCCAAGCTCATTCTTTTTTCTTAAATTTATTTTTAGTTATAGATAGACACAATACCTTTATTTTCTTTCTTTTTTATGTGATGCTGAGAATCAAACCCAGTGCTTCACACATACTAGGCAAGTGCTCTACCAGTGAGCCACAACCCCAGCCCCCAAACTCATTTTCTTATCTGCAACCCACTCCTGTGATAATGAACCCACCTGCTTAATAATGACATTAATCCATTCACGAGGGCAAAGCACACACAACCTGACCACCTCTTAAAGACCCATCTCTCAACACTGTTGCATAGGCAATTAAATTTCAAGATGAGTTTTGGAGGGATAACTAAACCACAGCAGAGGCTCAGAGAAATGACTTGTCCCAAGTGAGTAAGATGTGAACGCCACATACAAATTCCTTCTCTGGTTCCCAGTCCCAAACTCTTTTCACATTACATTGAGGCTTGATGAAAACTGGAATAAAAGAGAAATGAGCCCATTTAACTGCTTGAAATGAGTTTAAACGTACAAGCCCGGGACAAGGTAAATATAAATTATTATCACAATAATGCCACTGAAAGCCATTCCAGAAGTCTGTGGTGTGGAACAATAAGCACTTATTTCTTGGTCATGTGTTTATGGGTTGGCTGGGGTTTGGCTGATCTGGGTTGAACTCTGCTGGGCATGGCCCTGAGCTGTGGAGGGGGTTCAGCTCTGCTCCATGACTCTTCCATTCTTCTGGTACCAGCGGGCCTCCCGGGGCATGTCCTTCACTTGGCAGTGGCAGAAGCACACATGGATGAGTGGAAATGCATGATGCATCAGGCCTGTGCTTAGAAGGGCACATTGTTCCTCCACCCACACTCCACTGGCCAAAGTCAGTCATAAGCCATCCAAGCCCAACACCAACTCTGTCTCCAGTAAGGTCACTCCACAAAGGATGTTGATCTGAGGGTGTGAACAACTGGGACTGGTGGTGTGATCCATCACAGGTGCGTGTGGGGGGCATGGTTGGTGCATGCATGATCTTATTGACACCTCCCATAATCCTACAGCAGGACTGTTGCTCTCTCTATTTTTCAAGGAGAAAATTTGGGTTCCAAGTGCTTAGTTACTCAAGGTTGTCCTGGAGTAAAGAAACCATCAGGGACATACACCTAGGTCTGTCTGGCACTAAGGCCTTAAACGGATTCAACTCTATGGAAAGAACTGGCAACTGGGATGGAAGAAGACCTGCCATTCATTTCCCCGCAAAGCTGTGGGTGATAGGAAAAGCAGCAGAAGTCACACAAGTGGATGTATTTTCAAGAAGTAAGAAGAAGTGGACTCTGGAAATGATCAAAGCTTGAGTTTCTTTTTGTGTCAAAGGTTGGGTGTATTGTAAGAAAACAAAGGAAAAAGCTAACCTGCCGGTAGCTGGGCTACTGATCATGCTGGACACTTGCCATAGGTGGGTGGAATTCATCGGAGCTTCTTCATGCTCATCCCTTCTCTGGGGCAGGTAGTAGTTAGCCACCTCCTCTGCTCTTAGTCTCGACTTTATACCTTTGTGGTTGTACTGCTCTTTAGTGCCTGGATACCTTAATTCTCAGCTTTGATTCAAGTCCCTTCAAGGATGGCTTGGGGTCTCCTTGAAGAAATGTTGGTGGAATCCTGCCCCTCAGCCACACCATCTTGTGTATGGCTCTCAGACTAAGCCTGCACTAACCCTACCCCCTCCCAAATTGGCACACTGCTAGGAGCCACAAGCAAATAATATTATGCATGGCACTTTCGGTTGTAAGGTGACGCCAGCTAGCCATTGAGATGATATGATTATGTTAAGATTTACATTCATATGGAAATTGGACTCCTGCTGTTCACCTTGGCCTGCTACGGGACTCATGTTACGGGACTCCTGGAGAGTTCCCATTGGTTGGGAAAGTACAGTAGGAGGGAATTCCAGGGGAGGTCCGGCCCCCCCGGTTCCGGTAGACCCGTGCGTGGGTGGACCGGTTTTGGCTTGCCGGCGCGTACGGAGTATTGGCGGTTTTTTAAAAAATAAAGTTTTTTTCCTGCTTGAGTGGCTCGTGATTCTGTGCCCAGCCAGACTGAGGCAATTGGTGGCCCATACGGGGATCGAACCCGCGACCTTGGCGTTATCAGCACCACGGGGAACGCCTGAAACTTAGAGGTGAGTAAAATTGCTCGCACCTGAGGGAAGGCGACAGAATGGGTGACCATTTCAAAAAACAATGTGTTCTTGTTTTGATTTATTTTGTTTTTATTTCAAGCTCCCTAGCCCTAGAATTTTCTCAGGCGAACTGGGAAAAATGGTTGGCTCAAGGTTTGAAGTTATTCGGCCCTGAGAAAGAGAAAATTGATACAACCATTCTCTGCTCCGTTTTTGTTTCATTCTGCTTCGGCTTTGTTTTATCCTATCTTATTGGGTTACATTACCTTTATACTAGATTAGAATCTAGTAAAAAACAAACCGAAAAACTGTTAAGTAAATTGTTAGAGGTCCAAACTATGGTAGAAAAAACGCTAGGTCAAGCAAAAGAGAAGGTCTCTCAAGCTAGTCAGACAGAGGAAAATTTAAAGAAAGAAAGCTTAGAGGAAAAACAGCCATCAGGTGGAGAATTACAACAGGAGGCTGCTACTAACTCCGTTCTATCACCAGAGGGCGTAATTCAACCAACAGCTCCATCTACAGCTGAGCGGCCCTCAACTCCCGTAGTTGATGGACGGAATTCTGAGGCAGGACCCCAAAGATTAGCATGCCCTGTACTTGAGCAGGCAGGAGGGCAACGAATTCACCATGCTTTAGATTTCAAAACAGTAAAGCAATTAAAGGAGGCTGTAACAACCTATGGGCCGCAAGCTCCCTTCACGGTAAGCATGGTCGAATCTGTTACCAACTTGGACATGACACCAGCAGATTGGGCTAACATGTGTCGATCTGTGCTAAATGGAGGACAATATTTGTTATGGAAGGTTGCCAATGAGGAATTTTGCATGGAGGCAGCTAGGCGAAATGCAGAAGCCGGTTACCCTCAAAGAAATCTAGATATGTTATTAGGAAAGGGACCTTATGAGGGTCAAAGACAGCAAATTGAATATGACCCTGGTGTATACGCACAAATTGCTGTAGATGCAGTTAGGGCGTGGAAAACTTTACAGGGGCATGGAGATTTACAAGGTCAATTATCTAAGGTAATACAAGGAACTAATGAACCTTACGCTGAATTTGTAGATAGGCTTATTCAGACAGCCTCTAGAATATTTGGAAATACAGAACAGGCAATGCCATTTATAAAACAACTGGCTTATGACCAAGCAAATCGTTGCTGCAGAGAGGTCATTAGACCATGGAGACATGAAGATTTAAACACATATATTAAATTATGTAGACACATTAATGAACAAGGGCAAGTCTTAGCAGCAGTACAACAGGCTTTAGATGCTAGGCCAAAAACATGCTATAATTGTAATCAAACAGGACATTTTAAAAGGAGTTGCCCCATAAGAGGAGGGTTTAACAAAACTAGGTATCAAAGGAATAGAATACCGGGTATTTGCCCACGATGCCATAGAGGGAAACATTGGGCTAATGAATGCCGTTCTCAAACCACCATAGAGGGTATTCCGTTATCAAAAAACGGACAACGACCAAGTGTTTACCCACGATATCGTAGAGAAAGGTATCAGGCTCCATTGCCAAAAAACGGACTAGAGGGCCCAATGCCCCGGGGCCCAAAACCACAAATATACGGGGCAATGGAGGAACCCAGCAGCACCATCAAGGTAGTGCCCAGGACGCATTATCCATTAAATCCCTCATCAGACAAACTAGAGGGAGTGCAGGGTTGGACATCTGCGCCTCTGCCAGAGCAGTACTAACTCCAGAGATGGGAGTTCAAATCATTCCCACAGGAGTAAAAGGACCTCTTCCCCAGGGAACACTAGGCTTATTATTGGGATGCAGTTCTTCTACACTAAAAGGACTTATGATAAGTCCTGGGGTAATTGATCCCGATTATGAGGGTGAAATAAAAATTATAGCTAGTTCTCCAAGAGGTATATCAGTAATTTCACCAGGAGATAGAATAGCACAGTTATTAATAATACCCAGCCTGCATGATAAATTTTCCAGTTGTAATGTAGAAAGAGGTTCCAAGGGATTAGGCTCCACAGGTGTAGATTGGGCTATGCTGTCTTTAAATTTAGATTCTCGCCCAATGCTAAAATTAAATATTCAAGGACATGACTTTAATGGGCTACTGGACACAGGTGCTGACCTTAGCATCATATCTCATCAAGAATGGCCAAAACATTGGCCATTACAACAAGCCACTCAAACGCTTTGAGGCCTAGGAGTGGCAACAAATCCCCATAGAAGTGCTATGGTATTAGATTGGAGGGATCCTGAAGGATGTGAAGGAACTATACAGCCCTATGTATTGGATCATCTTCCCGTAAATTTATGGGGACGAGATGTCCTAGATCAATTAGGATTGACATTAACAAATAACATCAATCCTAATGCGCCCACTACTAGGGCTAAACAAGGCTTTAGGAAAGAAAAAAGATTAAGAGAACAAGAACAAGGTATGACAGCACCTATTCAAATAGATCAAGAAATAAATAGACATGGATTGGGTTTTCAGAAAGGGCCACTGAGACAATCAAAATTACTTGGAAATCAGAAAGACCAGTGTGGGTTCCTCAGTGGCCCCTGACTAAAGAAAAGATACAAGTAGCCCATGACCTGGTCAGACAACAATTAGCGGAAGGACATATACAACCTTCCATATCCCCCCATAATACTCCCATTTTTGTCATTAAAAAGAAATCTGGTAAATGGAGATTATTACAAGATTTAAGAGCCATTAATAATGAGATGGTTATTATGGGACCTGCTCAATCAGGGATTCCCCAATTGTCTGCTTTACCAAAAACCTGGCATGTTTTAGCTATAGATATTAAAGATTGTTTCTTTTCAATTTCAATTCATCCCGAGGATAGTCCACATTTTGCATTTACTATCCCTGCACTGAATCATGAAGGTCCTGATCAGAGATATGAATGGAAAGTACTCCCTCAAGGGATGGCTAACAGCCCAACTATGTGTCAAATTTATGTTAATAAAGCAATCCAGCCACTTAGAAATCAAAATCCTGAACTACAAATATTTCACTATATGGATGATGTGTTATTGGCACATAAAGATAAAAACACATTGCTAGAATGTTATGCCACACTTACAAACTTATTGAAAAATTATAATCTAGAGATAGCAATAGATAAAGTACAATTAAATCTTCCAATTAATTATTTAGGAGTTCTATTATCCTCAACCATGGTCCGTCCACCAAAAATTCAAATACGAGTAGATCAACTCAAATCACTTAATGACTTTCAAAATTTATTGGGAGACATAAATTGGATAAGGCCTTATCTAGGCATACCAACAGGAGAGTTGGGACCTTTGATATTCTAAAAGGTCCATCAGATCCAAATTCACCCCGCATGTTAACGCCTGAAGCAAGAAAAGCATTAAAAATCATTGAGACATATATGGAAAGTATGCATTTGGATAGAATTGATATAAGTTTGCCTTTATTATTTATTGTACTACCAACAAAAATATTCCTACAGGAGTATTTTGGCAAGAAGGTCCATTATTGTGGATACATTTATCTTATTCTCCTAACACTATTCTTACTAGATATCCTGAGGCTGTAGGACAATTAATACTCAAAGGAATAAAAGCAGCAAAGGGAGTGTTTGGGATTTCTCCCAATAAAATTATTACTCCATATACTATGGATCAAATTGATGAGTTAGCTAATGAGTTAAATACTTGGGCAATGATCATGTGTAAAACTAGTGTTTCATTTGATAATCACTTACCATCTAATCCTTTGTTGTCTTTTTGGTCTAAGCATCCTGTAGTTTTTCCAAAAATGACAAGAAAAACCCCTATCATAAATGCTCCAAATATATTCACTGATGGGTCGAACAATGGTACAGCAGCAGTAGTTACTCCTGATCAAACTTTTACATTTTTAGTACCCAAACAATCAGCTCAAAGGGTAGAGCTTAATGCAGTATTACAAGCTTTTATGATGTTTAAAGATTCTGTATTTAATTTATTTTCTGATAGTCAGTATGTAGTTAATGCTATAGTATCCCTTGAAGATGCTGGTAGGATTTCACCTTCTTCTACTGTTTTCTCTTTGTTTTCCGCTATACAAAGTCTAATCTGGGACAGAAAAGATCCATTCTTTATAGGACATATCAGGGCACATACAGGATTGCCTGGAGCCCTTAGTATGGGCAATGAACTAGCAGATAAATCTACACATGACATACATATTTTCTCCACAATAGAAGAAGCTATAAATTTTCATAAAAGATTCCATGTCAATGCTAATACTTTACAAAAGCATTTTAAAATAACTAAGGAACAAGCCAGACATATAATAAAACAATGTCAAAATTGTGTGACATTTTTACCACAAGTTAATCTTGGAGTCAATCCTAGAGGACTGATACCTAACCATATTTGGCAGATGGACGTCACACACTTGCCAAAATTTGGAAAATTAAAATATTTACATGTTACAGTTGATACTTCTTCCGGATTTTTGATGGGCTCCCTTCATGCCGGAGAAAAAACTAAAGATGTTATAGCTCATTGCTTACAAAATTTTGCCACTGTGGGCGTTCCAAAACAGTTAAAAACGGATAATGGTCCTGGTTATACTTCCACCTCTTTTAAACAATTTTGCTCATCATTTGGCATTACTCACATAACAGGAATTCCATACAATCCACAAGGACAAGGCATAGTTGAAAGAGCTCATCAAACTATTAAAATGTACTTATTAAAACAAAAGGAGGGAATTGGAAAGGGGTATATATCCCCCAAAGATAAACTTAAAATAACCCTTTTTACTCTAAACTTTTTAAATTTGGATTCATCAGGACTTAGTGTTGCGGAAAGACATTTGTATCCAAAAAATGTACATAAGCCTAAGGTACTTTGGAAAGATATTCTAACAGGACAATGGAAAGTTCCGGATCCAGTGATAGTCTGGAGTCGGGGCTCTGTCTGTGTTTTTCCACAGGAGGAACAGCAACCGATTTGGATTCCAGAGAGATTAACCAAAACAATTTCTACAGAAAAAGAAGATGATTTGACTCAAATCCATAACAGCTGATATCCAGAACTCCAGCTTGGCTATTCTTACATCTTTGACAGTGATCAACCAGGATGCTTTTTTCAATATCTATTTTATTATTGCTTTTCCCACATCATAAAGTTCCATTTTATTTTTGAGCTCATACAGACATAAATTAATGTTTTTCTGATCAGTTTTATTTTTTGACTATGGAGTTTTTAAACATTGCAATGGAGATTTCACCTAGGTAATCTACAAGGCCTTTACTATTGTCTTATATGTTGTATGTTACGTGTGCACATTTATGTTTTGTGTTGTATGTCTGTATGTGCGTATGTCCATATATCATATATGAGGAGCAATCATAAAAATATGGATCCCAAAATTTTTTTTATTATTCACCTGATTTTAATGGTTTAATTTAATTTGGGTAAACAGCTGTTGAAGACTGTTTTAATATGTGTACAAATAAGCAGGTTAACAGATCTATTTGTTTACTTTCACCTTTCCTTTTCATTATATTTAATAATTCTGTTCAGGATAATGTAAATTGTTCTAAAAATTGTTTTCTTAATACCTGTTGAAATGTTACATTTTTTTTTCTCTTTTATTAACATCATTGTCAATCCCTATTTTCATCCCAGTGCCGGTGAAGACAAAGATGAAACCAAACTACAACTTCTTCAATAATTATCACAACAAACTGTATAAACTGATGCATCAATGAATAATAACTCAACAAGTAGTGCTCAATCACTGAGTCGATTTATTTTGGGAGGAAATGGACATATTGATAGATTCCTCCACTTTGAACTGCTTACAAAACTTGCCTGGACTATGTATCACTTGTATGCATTGTGCTCTATCTGTTGATGCAGCGAATTATGGTAGTGCTGGCGTATCTTTGCTGTAGTGTCACCAGTGATGCAATTTTTCCTAAAGAGCAGTCTATTGACTTGATGTCATGGCATTTCTGTATCCTCCTCCGTTCTACTAGTGATGGTCTAATTTTGGGGGCCAACTGAGGTGAGGCAAAGAACTTAACCCCCCCACCAGCACCAAGGCCAAATTTGGGGGCCAACAGGGGTGAGGCAAAGAACCTCACCCCCCCACTGGTGCATAGGCCTATCCACAGGTATGGCTATATACTGGACCGGTAGTCAGTGACGGGTATGATTCAGTTGCAGTGGTATCAACCTAAGACAGGAGGCTGAAGCCTAGAGGTCAGTTTTCCGATGACGGGTAAGAACCATATGTTGAATTGGACATACCTAACAGGCATGGTCCCTAGCCACATTGCCTGTTGCTTAATTAAACAGAAGGGGGCAGATGCTAGGAGCCACAATCAAATAATATGATGCATGGCACTTTTGGTTGTAAGGTGACGCCAGCTAGCCATTGAGATGATATGATTATGTTAAGATTTACATTCATATGGAAATTGGACTCCTGCTGTTCACCTTGGCCTGCTATGGGACTCATGTTACGGGACTCCTGGAGAGTTCCCATTGGTTGGGGAAGGATAGTAGGAGGGAATTCCGGGGGAGGTCCGCCCTCCCCCTTCCGGTAGACGCGTGCGTGGGTGGACCGGTTTTGGCTTGCCGGAGCGTACGGAGTATTGGCGGTTTTTTAAAAAAATAAAGTTTTGTTCCTGCTTGAGTGGCTCGTGATTCTGTGCCCAGCCAGACTGAGGCAGCACACTATCAGGATTCTCCCAGGTCCTAGCACCCTGAGGAGGGATCCCTCCCCAGGAACCTTCTAGAACAAATTTGAAGTAACTGGTTTCTGGACATTCTGGACATTTCTAAAGATGACCAGAGGGTAGTGTAAGCCCAGTAATAATAAGCATAGTCTGGCAAAACTGGACTGCCCAATCAAGGGAGGGTCATGAGGATAGAATCCTAGGTTTCATCAAGAGGTTTTGACAGATCCTTTTATGATCTCTGTTAGAAAAAGATTGAGAAACACAGTCTGATTTAGGAAAAATAGATTAGTGCTTGGCTGGTTAAGTGATGATGCTGTCATTAAACAGATGTGCTCTCACAGCCAAAGGAGGCTGCTGGTACAGAACAATGGGGACTCTGTCCTCCACAGGGCCTGCTCAGGGGCCTCACTTCCTTGCTCTGCCTCCCGGCCACTCCCCACCCTGCCTTCTTTCTCTGTTTGAACAACTTGGATGAAATTATAAAATTGGTAGCTGGAGGTGTAACTGATATCAAATATGAAAAAGGTGATATTATATAACTTTAAAGAGAAGATATATCACCTTAAAAAGCCCTTCTCTAGAGAATGATCTTATTTAAGTCTCTAAATAACACTGTGCGGTAGGTAGGACCAATTATCCTCATTTTAGATGAGGCCCAGGGCTTAAGTAAATCACTCAACATGATACTACAAAGCCCAGGTTTAAATCCTGTTTTTTCTCGGATTCCAAATTCTATACTTTAAAAAAAAATGGGTCAAAACAAACAAGAGAAAATGAATAGAAACATTTAAAAAAAAATACGGGTTGGAAGAAACCTGATGTGTAGCTGTCGTTCAGTGGTTCTACACATCATTCCCCGACCCCCAGACCTGCGGGGGCACTCCACTGTCCCACTCTGACAGAACTGACATTCTTGTTCCCAGCCCGGCCTCCTGCAGGAGGCTGGTAAGCCCTTCCTGCTGGAGCAGGAGAACAGGAATGGGAAGATGCCTCCGACTTCATAAAGCTTGGGGTCTTATGGTCACACCAGGGGAACCTGTGACAAGGTGGGGATAAGCTTAGACTTAGGGGAACTGCTATTGGTTGAGTGTCCTCAAGCAGGTACATTAAACCTTATCATGCCTCTATCTCTTTTTCTGCAAAAGAGAAGCCTAATGGAACAGACCTTAGTGGGTGGCAGTGAGAACTGCATGAGATGATACCTGTAAAATGTTGGCTGGGTGCAGAGCAGATGGAGCCTAATAAACTGCAGCTCATCCTCAGAGTCGGGAAATCAGAGCCTTGTGACTGGATAGGACCATGATTGCCACACTGCTCTATCGCTGGACACCCATCCTTTCTACATCTAAGTCCTAGCTTCGGTAATCTAGAAGAGTAGGGTGGATTTCTATTATTCTGGTAGGAAGCTCTCCCCCTCCAGGAAGGAAGAGAAAGTCCAACAGATGGTTTGCCACCTAATGGTACCACCTAATGGGAGCCTCTGATATTCTAGAGGTTGGAATGCCAGGTGGACTCACCCTTTCAAGGTGTCTGGTCAGGCAGGGGGAAGGATGGGAAAGCACCTTCCCTCTCCTTAATTCTTGAGTGGTTTGGTAGAGGAGGCAGGAGGAAGGGCAGAGTGGGAGGCAGGTACAGAAGTTTCCAGAGCAAGAGCCTTTGTGACGGTCTTTCTCAGTGTTGTGTTTTGACTTTTCTGAGGCCGCTTCGAGCTTCTGGGTGCAACAAGGAAGCTACTGTTTGCCTAGAATTTAATACTCTCTTCTGTTTGTTTTAATCGTTACCAAGACCAGGTGTTTCTTTTGGTTTTTGAAGTTTTCAGCAATTGAAGTTTACTCATTTGGCACCATAAAACCCTACTTTAAACAAGGCACATATTTTAAATATCATAAAAGTGAAAACAAATTAAATATTTCAAAGCAATACATTTTAAACCATAACCAAATAACAAGAACTCACCTAGGGCAAGAAAAGAACTCTTCTGGAACAATAGATTATAGAACTGATTATTTTGTACAAACAGATAACAAATTACCCAATGCTCATTATGGTAAGGATTTTACCCAAAATACCTTGGTGAGGTCAACAGTGCATGATGGTCAGAACTTATGTATCCTCATCTGACCTTTAGGTTAGGTTCTGACAGTGAAGTCTGCAAACTCCCAACCTCTTGAATTTACATTAACAGGCATTAAAACTTAATGCTTGTCCTCTAGCCTGGTTCTCAAGACATTACCTTCTTTTTTTTTTTGGTGTGTGTGTGTGTGTGTGTGGCGTACTGGGGATTGAACTCAGGGGCACTCAACAACCAAGCCACATCCCAAGCCCTATTTTGTATTTAGAGACAGGGTCTCCCTGAGTTGTTTAGGGACTCGCTAAATTGCTGAGGCTGGCTTTGAACTTGCCAACCTCCTGCCACCACCTCCCGAGCCACTGGGATTACAGGTGTGCACAACCACACCAGGCTTAGATGTTACCTTCTTGTCAATTACTTTTCTTTCTCCTTTATTGATGATCATCAATTGCATGCCGTAGCTTTCTCCACCTGTTTCTGTACTCACTATTTATTTGTTCTAAAAACTTTTTCTATAGTCAACAAACCCTTCTCTACACACAGGCCTGTTTCTTCCATTTCTTACCTCTAATTAGTCTCTTTGCATTTCACCAGAATAGCAAACTTCTTATTTTTTCTCTTCTTCCCTTCTCTTCGAAACTTCGTTGAGACACAGTGGACATGACATAACATCTGCTCATATTAAATGTATAATTCAGTGATTTTCAGTAAAGGAGCAGAGTTGTGCAATCATCATCCTAATCCAGCTTAAAGATCTTTCCATCATTACAGAAAGATTCTTTGTACCCATTTGCAGCAAGTTCCCCTACGTGACCCCAGCCTCATGCTACCACTCATCTGTTTTGTGTCTGTATAGATTTACCTCTCCTGGATATTTCATATGATTGATTTGAATATATAGCATGTTATTAATGTCTGGTAACTTCCATTTAGCTTGATGTGTCTGAGGTCAGCTTGTGTAGAACATATCAGTGCCTTGTTCCTTTTTACTATTGGACATTGTCTCACTGTTTGGATGTATACCACACTTCATTTATCTGCCACCTGTTGATGGACATTTAGGCTGTTTCACTTTTGAGTTATTCTGAATAATTGTTGCTATGAATATCTGTCAGCAAGTCTTTGGATGGATATTTCTGCATTTCTTTTGGGCAAATACTTAGGAGTTGAATCGATGGACAACTCTCTTTAACAGTACTTTTAATAGTCTCCATGATTGACAATGTACAGCTGTACTAAGTTTTAAAAAAAAATTCACCAGGTCAGCTGATCTATAGGTTCCCAGAGGTGAACACTTGTCCATTTTAATTGTAAAATCTTCATTGTAGTAGGATGTTTTCTTGCATCATAGAACTAAGATTGTTCTTTGTACTATCTTGAATCTGAAGAATTATGTATTTACTTGGTAAAAAATTGACTAGGATGAACACTTTAAACATTATTTTTTAAACACTTCAGATACACAGGGGGAAGACCTCTAAACTTGGAATCAGAAACAAACACGTGAATTTAATTTCCATCTCTGTTGCTTACTACACATGAAAGACTTTGGACAAAATTATTTCAAGTCTTGGAGATTGTTTCCTCCTCCATGATGAGGGATATGACGTTGACCCTGCCCACATCATAGCATTGATGCTCAGATAACCCTTAAGATTCTGGGTCCCGGTGGTTCAGTCTCGATATGGTCTCGAACATAAGAAGTGTTGCTTAATAGTCAAAGATGATTAAAAAGTAATTCCATTCTGTCCTTTTGCCTCCAGGGATAGTGAAGAGGACTGAAAGCACATACTAACCAGTAACAGAAAATTCTCTTTTCTCACCCACAGATGCTCAGTTCCTCAATTTGTACCCCCACAGCATCCTGTGTGGCTCATCTCTCTCTTCTTGACACACTCCCTTTTTCTCAGTCTTTGATTATGTAGATCATCTCAGCATCTTTCCTAATAGAAAGAATCCTTCCCTGATAAGAGGACAGAAATCAGATTGGCAACTCCAGGTTTTCCCTGGCACAGAAGAAGGAGGTAATCTGCATATTGAGACTTCTCACATCTGTTATAAAGTGTGAAGCACTTTATATTAAAATATTAGCATTGTCATCCTAGTCATCAAAATTGTTAATAACCTAAGGTAATAGAATAGGTATACTTGAATCCCCCCCAAATAATTAAGCTGCTAAAATACTAATATACTAGGATTACTAAATCTTGTAATATTGTATTTTATTCATTTTAGACTCATTCCCCCCAACCACATTTTTACATTTCTGAAATAAGAATGTGGTTTTTGATACAGGATGTTTTATAATCACCTTTAGCTATTTCCTTTCATTTTACCATCTCTGAGTGTCACAGTGAGGCTGTGCATATGTAATAGTAATGGGGATTAGGGTTCCTGGTCATTGATAGAAGCAGCAGTGTGGCCAGCTAATCCATGGGAGGGGAAGAAGTCTTGGGAGGGGTCAGACCCGTGGCCATGTGCTCTCTAGTTGACTTGTGCGACCCAGGTGCACGGGAGGCTCAAGATTCCATGTACACCAACGGTGCTACAGTATGGTACACGTCCCACTTCCTGGTTCCTTTCTGAGCACACAGGCTCCTTTACAGACCATTCTCAACATGGAGCAGCCTATCTGCTGCTAAAGTCATGCCTTGCATTTCTGTGACATTTACTGCTAACTCACTCAGTAGCTTCTGCAGGACACCTCAGAGTGGCCGTGATTGGAGTTGGATGGTACAGTTTCCACTGGTGCCCGATGAAGGTATAACACCCTGACTGTGGACTAGTGGCGCCATGAACATGCAAAAATATTATGACAAGAAAGTTAAGAAGCACAGGAAATGAAAACCATATCGCAGCCTGGATAGAGATTGAGAACAGAAGTGACTTTGGAGCAGTCGGGTCTGTTTGTAAAATCATAGGTTGTCCAAGCGAAAAACAATCAGGGCAGAAACCCATGGGTCCCCTCCCAGCAAGCAGCTTGCCAGGAGGAGTGCGAGGTTTTCAGGCTGCAGAGGGCTGACAGTGGAGATGGCCGAGGTGCATTCGGCTGGCTGAATCCCCAGGTCAGCTGGGAGAAGCAATTAGAAGGTTTGAGGGTGCACCTTCCAGAAAATACACTTCTCTCTCCTTTGCTTCCTTTATGGCCTACTGATTTAGCACATGTCTGGACATTTTTACTTTTGACCTGATGGTAGCCTGGTCAGGAAGTCTGAACATGTAAAAAGGATTTAGAATTTGGACATTTTGTCCAGTGTTCCTTCTTTCCCATTGGTCTAACTCCTGGTGGCCCTTGCATAGGTTGATCTGACACTTTCCAAGTTCTAGGAGGGACTAGAGGTTGCTGTCAATGTCCTGAAGACTATAGGAACTCCACAATGACACCTGAACCCAGGGGTGTGAAATGGTTCACTTGCTTTCAGAATATGGCGGGAAGGTGTGGCATGCCATTCCATGTCCCTTCAGCCTAATCCTCAGCCCTGCGTCCACCTGCAGCCCTGGGATGAAACAGGCCCCATAATCAGCAGGACTGGTTCTCAGGGGGTGGAGAAGAGCATGGAAGAAATGGAGCCAGCTGGAACAATTTGCCCCTTTTTATTATTTATTTACTGGGAGATTTTTACATACCATGCATCATGTAATGGGTGTTTTACAAAAACCCACATCATGTAATCCTTTTACTAGGGTCTCCACAAAAACAAAACTGATAATGTCTATGTCTATATTTATGTCTATATATCTATCTCTTTATCTAATTATCTATCTATCAATCAAAAGATTTATTTTTAAAATGGGATCATGTGATTGTGGAAGTGGGTAGGCCTGCAGGCTGGGGACTCCAGAAGAGATAATATTACAGCTGAAGTCTGAAAGATCCACCCTTGCTTGGGTGAGGTCAATCATTCTTTCAGTTCTGTTTGGGCCTTTGACTTGTTGGATTTAGCACACCCACATCGTGAGGGAGTCAATCTGCTTCACCCAGAGTTTGCTGATTTGAGTTTAAGCTCATCCAAAATGCCTTCACAGAAACATCCAGAATAATGTTTGGCCAAATATCTGGGCACCATGGCCCAGCCAAGTTGATGCATGTGTTATAACCATTTTACATGTGGGGCGATTGAGGTTTAGATACTTTAAGTAATTTGACAGAGACCACAGAGCCAGTAAGTGGCATCTGTTGGTTCTTTTGCCCTTATTGTTTCAAACATTTTTCTGCATTTAAAGCAGGGGGTCTTGGCCACTATTATCTCCTGAATACTGGACACTGTGGGAGGTAAGGCCTACTTGGAAGATGTTGGTCACTGGGGGAACATTTCTGAAGGGTATTACCTGTCCCAGCCCCTTCCTCTGTTTCCTGGCTGCAATGAGGGAGAACTCTGCTCCACCACACCCACCTCACCATGATGTTCTTCCTCTCCACAAGCCCACAGTGATGGGGCCAGGTAAGTATGGACTAAAACCTCTGAAATAAACCTTTCTTCCTATAAGTTGATTTTCTCAGGTATTTTGTCATAGGGATGAGAAGCTGACCATCACCATGTGGTAGCTCTGGAGGGATCTGGTAATGTAGGAAAGTAGTTGTGTGGAGTGTCTATCATTAAGTAGAGACCGCTCACTTCTGGAGGCTTCTATTTGCCCCTCTCCGCAGTCCCTGCCACTCCCCTTCACTTTCTGGACTCTAGGACTTTCCTTCCACTCGGTCACCTTGCTTCATGAACATCTGCTACCTGGTGCTGAAGTCTCTACCATACACCAGCATTTCCTTTATCTCTGAGGAATCTCAGGCTGATTTGCCCAAGATGACATCCCTGGTAAAGGTCAGAGCTATGATTTAACCCAGGTTCTTTCATTCCCAGCCCCAACTCTTCACATGGCACTCAGAAGAGATTGTTGGGAAACCACTGTCTGCTGACTCCAGCCTGGGGCGCTCTCCTTTTTTACCTGTGGGACGTTGGAGTGCTTCGAAGATACTGGGAAACAGACCAGAAAGAGAATGCAAAGGTGATGTCGGTGGTGAGAAGGTGTGTGAGTCAACTTTCTGTTACTGTAACAAATACCTGAGATCATTACCTTGTAAAGGAGAAAGGTTTACTTTGGCTCACAGTTTTGGCAATTTCAGTCCCTGGTCAGTTGGCCATGTATTTCTGGACTGTGGCAAGGAAACACCTCATGGTTGGGGAGAACAGGTCTATTCACCTCACAGCTGGGATACACAAAAGAGAAAAAGAGGAAGAGAATGGGGTCCCATAGTTCCCTTTGAGGGCAAGTCTCGTCATGACCAGAAGGCATCCCATGAGGACCCACCTCCCAGTAACATCAAATTAGGGACTAAATTTTAACACACTGGCCTTGGGGAGGTAGTCAAAACCCTAACCATAGCAGAAGGGTAATTTTTTTTCTTTTTTTAAATAATGAAAAACTTGGGGGGAGGAAAAACTTTCCCCAAACTCAAAGGTCAAGGAAGTAAAATGTGGAAGAGAAAGGGGAAGGAAATTCAAGCTGCCTCAGAACTTACGTAGTCAGAAGTGCCAAAATTCCCCTGCATTGGGAGCCCAGTTATTACAGAAAGTCTTGCTTAGTTCAGAGTCTGGGGACTGTCAACATTGAGAAACTATGGACTCAGATTTAAATATTAGAAATTGCAAGTATGGAAAAATTCAAGATAAAAATTGCAACTTGGTAAAGAGAGATTCTATTTTTGGAGTGGACATGGAGATGAAACAAAATATTGCTCTAAAATAGTGACCCAGGTGTACTGCCTTAAAACTTAAACCATTTCAGTTAGGCTACCTCATGCATCATGAAAGGTTCTAATGGTTATGGCCAAAAGGATGTCTTCTCCCCAGTCCCCCCCCACACTTGCCCCCAGGGGGATGCTGGAAGGATCTCAGGCTTGAGACCAGCTCTGTTGTTGGAAAACGGATTTTATTTTACACAAGAATGTTTCTTTTGTTTTTTAGCAGCTGCTGTAGGAGTTAGCATGGAGACAGTGTCATGGTCAGGAGGGGACCTTCTCTTCACCCAATTATTTGCAGGACCGTCTGCTGAAGGCTGGGAGCTATGTGGTTCCTTAGGTGGTCCTACTGTGTGCTGTGATTCTCTATGGCTGGATGTCACCATATGAAATCTCTACAGTATCGCATAGCCTTTGCCTTCCCCCAGTGTTACTCCTTAGTTTGCCTGTAGTATCAGGGATCACCGGGGACTCTTCTCTCTATGTCTCTCTAAAAGTGTCACACTACATGCAAATGCCTGTGCATTGGCAGGACTTGAGTTTATGTGCATAAAGAAGATGCTTTAAGACTCTTTCCTCCAATCACCAGTTTTAATCAATCAGCCTCGGATGGGTGCTCAGGAGGCTTGGTGGTCCTGCTTCTTTGCCTTATCAGCTGGCCAGGATCTCTAGGGTGACCCTGAATAGGCAAGGTGATAATGGTGATTGTCATCTTGCTTCAAATCTTGGAGGAAAGGCTGTTTGCCATTGAGTTTTAAGCACTCACTGCATATTATTATGTTTGCAGTAAGTTTTTTAAAAAGAGCAATTTTTATTTTCCTAGTTTACTACTTTTTTATCATAAGTGAGTGTTGAATTTTATTGAATGTTTTTTGCCTTTATTAGGATGATGTTTTTCTTTTGATTTGTTGATGTAGTTAGTTATCCCTTTGTACTTTTTTTTTTTTTTTTTTTTTTTTGGTACTGGGGATTGAACCCAGTGGTGTTTAACCACTGAGCCACATTCCCAGCCCTTTTTAATATTTATTTAGACATAGGGTCTCATTGAGTTGCTTAGGGCCTTGGTAAATTGCTGAGGCAGGCTTTGAACTCATGATCCTCCTGCCTCAGCCTCCCAGGCCTCTGGAACTACAGGTGTGTACCATTGTGGCTGGCTACACTGTCTTTTAAAATTGTTTATTGGTGGATTCAGTATGCTTATGACATTGAGTCAATGTTCATAAATAAAATTACCTTCCAATTTTTTTTTCTTTTAAATTGACCTTTTTTCTGGTATGTTATTCCAGCTGCACAGAAGGGAAAGAGTTATTTTTCTCTTCTTTAGAATAATTTATCTAAGATTGGGATGATAACTTTGTTGGAAGATTTTAAACTATGTATTCAATTTTTTTTATTGGTTGTTCAAAGCATTACATAGTTCTTGATATATCATATTTCACACTTTGATTCAAGTGGGTTATGAACTCCCATTTTTACCCCGTATACAGATTGCAGAGTCACATCAGTTACACTTCCACTGATTTACATATTGACATACTCATGTCTGTTGTATTCTGCTGCCTTTCCTATCCTCTACTATCCCCCCTCCCCTCCCCTCCCCTCTTCTCTCTCTACCCCCTCTACTGTAATTCATTTCTCCCCCTTGTATTATTTTTCCCTTTCCCCTCACTTCCTCTTGTATGTAATTTTGTATAACCCTAAGGGTCTCCTTCCATTTCCAAGCAATTTCCCTTCTCTCTCCCTGTCCCTCCCACCTCTCATCCCTGTTTAATGTTAGTCATCTTCTCATGCTCTTCTTCCCTACTCTGTTCTTAGTTATTCTCCTTATATCAAAAAAGACATTTGGCATTTGTTTTTTAGGGATTGGCTAGCTTCACTTAGCATAATCTGCTCTAATGCCATCCATTTCCCTCCAAATTCTATGATTTTGTCATTTCTTAATGCAGAGTAATACTCCATTGTGTATAAATGCCACATTTTTTTTATCCATTCATCTATTGAAGGGCATCTAGGTTGCTTCCACAGTCTAGCTATTGTGAATTGTGCTGCTATAAACATCGATGTGGCAGTGTCCCTGTAGCATGCTGTTTTTAGGTCTTTAGGGAATAGACCCAGAAGGGGAATAGCTGGATCAAATGGTGGTTCCATTCCCAGCTTTCCAAGAAATCTCCATACTGCTTTCCAAATTGGTTGCACCAATTTGCAGTCCCACCAACAATGTACAAGTGTACCCTTTTCCCCACATCCTCGCCAGCACTTGTTGTTGTTTGACTTCATAGTGGCTGCCAATCTTACTGGAGTGAGATGGTATCTTAGGGTGGTTTTGATTTGCATTTCTCTGACTGCTAGTGATGGTGAGCATTTTTTCATGTACTTGTTGATTGATTGTATGTCCTCCTCTGAGAAGTGTCTGTTTAGGTCCTTGGCCCATTTGTTGATTGGGTTATTTGTTATCTTATTGTCTAATTTTTTGAGTTCTTTGTATACTCTGGATATTAGGGCTCTATCTGAAGTGTGAGGAGTAAAGATTTGTTCCCATGATGTAGGCTCCCTATTTACCTCTCTTATTGTTTCTTTTGCTGAGAAAAAACTTTTTAGTTTGAGCAAGTCCCATTTGTTGATTCTAGATATTAATTCTTGTGCTATGGGTGTCCTATTGAGGAATTTGGAGCCCGACCCCACAGTATGTAGGTCGTAGCCAACTTTTTCGTCTATCAGATGCCTTGTCTCTGGTTTGATATCAAGCTCCTTGATCCATTTTGAGTTAACTTTTGTGCATGGCGAGAGAAAGGGATTCAGTTTCATTTTGTTGCATATGGATTTCCAGTTTTCACAGCACCATTTGTTGAAGATGCTATCCTTCCTCCATTGCATGCTTTTAGCCCCTTTATCAAATATAAGAAAGTTGTAGTTTTGTGGGTTGGTTTCTGTGTCCTCTATTCTGTACCTTTGGTCCACCCACCTGTTTTGGTACCAATACCATGCTGTTTTTGTTACTATTGCTCTGTAGTATAGTTTGAAGTCTGGTATTCAATTTTTAAATCTTTAAAAATTTAACGATTTAAAAATTGTTCTTTTTTTCTCTTTCTTTTTGATAATATTGTAGTTACTTAGATTTTCACATCATGTCCTCCTTTTGATCTGTTTTCCATTATGGGAGCACAAATCTGTCATAATAGCCTCTTTTGGATGTCTACAACAACTACATTTATGTTTACTTTTTTCATTCAAAATGTGGTTTTTAAAAAGGATTGCTTTGGGGCTGGGTTGTGGCTCAGAGGTAGAGCGCTCGCCTAGCATGCGTGCATGTGGCACTGGGTTCGATCCTCAGCACCACATAAAAATAAAATAAAGATATCGTGTCTACCTATAACTAAAAAATAAATATAAAAAAAGAATTGCTTTTGCTTTTTTCCTTTTCAATCAGTATTGCCAAAGGTTTGTGAGCCTTATAAGATTTTTCAAACAATCTACTTGGGTTTTATGAATCCTCCCTATTGTATTTTTATATTTAAGGCTGCTCATTTCTGCTCTTAATATTATTTCCTCTTCTGTGGGATAGGATGGCTTTTATTTACCCCAATACTGGGAGTGCTGGTCTCTGAGGCTCAGACAGGCTCTCCTTATACTTCCAGTACTGGTTGAGACCTCACTTAAGTTCTTGTCCAAACCAACCTTCAGTGACACCAAGGTTTGGGGGGAGCCCCAAACAGCACCGTCTGTCTAGCTCTTGCTTTTCCTTTATGTTTGGCCTCACGGGAGACCTTTCCCTGTTAACAGCTCAGTGATGCATTTACAGAGATGAATTTTAAATGTCTTATTTTGCACATTAGCTGTGTCCAGCAGGAAGGTCCACTATATTGCAAGAAACAGAGGTCTTTCTGGGTTTCTTTTTTCCTCTCCACCCTTATGTGTTTTTCTTTCTTTTTTCCCCACTAATAAGACATTTTTATTAGCAAGTTTTAAAAACAACAACACAAGGTTCAACACAATGATTTAGGAAATTAAACTTCTGTCACACTGATTCCACCCTCCATCTGGGACAGTGCCAAGATTGATTGAGAACTGGGGAACTAACATTTTGGTTGGAGTGGGGGAATCTGTGAGTTCTCAATAACTAACTGCTTTGGGCTTTTTGATAACCATCAGTGATAAAGAGGGTGTGACTGACAAGGTGATCTAGGTTTGCATGTGTTCTGCTTCCAGGTTTCTGGCTTCCAACTCCAGAGTCTGCACATGATGCCCAGGTCTTGTGGATCTTCAAAGGTGGCTTCCTTTGGTTCAGAATGGAAAGGACTCTTTTTGTTGTTATTACTGATGGTCCCCCATGATCTAACTCTCAGTGATCATGCCCCCCCTTTGTCTCTATTTCTTTATTTGGGAAAGGGAAGTGGAACCCCAGGGGAGGGCAGGAATTCTAAGAGAAGAGGTGAGTGTGGAACACAGAGGAAGGTTGCATCCCGTGCTGGCTTTACGGGCCAAGATTTCTCCCTCACAATCAGACAAAATGGTCAAAGACCATCTTTTCCCCTTGTCCCAGTTAAATTTGAAACAATTTGGGACTTTCTGCAGCCATGCACAGGGATAACTTTTCATACCTGTGAGCGTATCTCATAGTCTTTATTTTCCTTTCCCGACTTCCTCTTCACTTCTCCCCATTCATTGCCCACTGGTCTTGGCCTCCAAGTCACCCGAGTTTACAGCCCACAATGTATTTTTTCCAAATCTTCCTCCACCCATGTGTAATTCTAGGAATGAAGATCTGCCGGTATTTATTCTACAAGAATGGATTTGTATTATACATGCTTGTATTTTTCATTTAACAGTGCCTCATGGAAATCCCTCTAAGCCAACTGATACAGCTCTGATTCATTCTCTTAATGGTTATAAAAATCTCCTTGTGTGTGGATATACATAATTTATTTGACCATTCCTCCACCGACAGGCAGTGTTTCAGGTTTTGCCACCACAAACAAGGCTATAATAAATATCCTTGCAAACATGTCCTTTCTAGTGGTGACTTGATGTTCATGGGATAGATTCCCAGGAGTGGAATGGAAGGGCAGAGGGTATATGATATTTATTAAAGTTTAATAGAGATTGTCAGATTGCTTTCCAGAAAGGCTATCATAATTTACATTTCTACCAGCAGTGAAGGAAAAAGTAGAACCCTTTTCTGCTGCCTCCCTAGTCACTTGATGTTTTCAATTTAAAAATCTTTTGGTGTATAGTGGGAGTCAAAAGATATCTCATTGTTGCATAAATTTGCATTTGTCTGAACCATAATTAAATGATTTTGCTGCTCACATTAGATCTCTGTTGAATTGTCTATTTACTGTCTTTAGCAAATTTTTTTCAAGTGATTTTTATTTCTTTTCTTTTTGGCCAATTTGTAAATGTCTTTTTATATTATAAATGCTAATGTTTAGTTTTTCAGGTGTGTTTTAAATTTTATTCTGCATCTATTTTCTACTGATTTTGTTTAACAAGTTTATCTTTCATTTTTAAACTTCTTCTGATTTCCAGTCTCAGTTTTGAAGGTATATGTCTTGAGGATTTGGAGTATTCTCTTAAATTATCTTGTAAGATAATTATTTTTTAACTTTTTAAATAATAAGTCTAAGTAGGCTGGAGTTCATTTATGCATATGATTTCAGGTGGAGATTTAATAATATTTTTCCAAAGGGACAATCAATTTTGTCAGTATCATGTTAAGGAATCTGTCCTGCTCACACAGAATACAGCCACCAGCTTTGTCATGTTACAGTCTCACATCTGCTGGAATCTATTTCTGTGTTCTTATTTGTTGCACAGTTCCACTTGTCTATATTTATGCCAATATTTGATTAATTAGCGTATAGTAGATCTAGAATATGTGCTGTCATCTGATAGAGCAAGTCCCTTCATTCTTTCTTTTCATATTTCTCTGTTTTCCTGCCATATCTCTTCTTCCATAAATGTGGTAAAATTGTTTTGTGCAATTTTAAGAAAAATTATTTTGAGATTCCACTGAAAAGCACACTAAATGTATAAGTCCATTTATTTTTGTGGACTTGATTGCATTGATGATGCATTTATGATGTTGATTTTTTTCATCTCCACATAGGTTATGGATGAGGGCGTGGGCACTGGAGCTCAGCCCTGGGTGGATCCTGGCTGTACCATAGGCAGCAGGGTGACCTCACGTGAGCAGCCCACTGTGCCTGGCTGGCTAATTTCTAAACTTGTTACATGATTGTCTTCCTGGAACTTCTTTTCTGTTAGACTGCTAGTTTACTTTCTTCCCCAATTTCTTCCTTTTTCATGGCTTTACTCTTATTTTGCTATTTAAAAAAAAAAAAAAAGATACATTGAAGGTAAACTTTTTGACCCTCATTTGAAAATGACTGTATTTTACCTTCATGTTTAAATGGTAGGTGGGGCATGAAATTTTGGATTGAGAATAATTCTTTCTTAAGATTTATTTCACTATTATTATGATCATTTATTTGAGCACTGGCATGCACTGCCTCTGAGACCCAAGCGAGGGGAGAATGTGGTCTATTCTATACAGGGAAAGATTTCTTGCCAGAGAATCTGTATCTTGGCTGTACTTCTTTGAAAAATGCTTTCAGTGTGTTCAGATATTAATTGCGTTACTGTTTCATATGCAGTGAAATGGGATTCTGAAAGGACATGTGGGGCATCCTGAGATAGGAGTGACTCAAAGCAATCATGGGAGATATTGAGAGCTAGCAGTTTGAACTTGAAAGGTTCATGGTTTGCCAAGTTCTGGAAGGAGGTTCTTAAACCAGAAACTGGGGCTGGGTGGGCACCCCAGAACTATTTCAGGGATTGAGACTATGATGCCCAAACTCCTGCTCCTGGCTGTGGAATTCTGTTTGGTAGCCAGGTTCTAGGCTAAGGTCATAGCACAGAGGCTCTGGAGCCGATGGTGGTGTGTGTGTTTGGGGGTTGGGGGTGGGTAATGCCAAGATCCACAGTCTGGATTCTGGATAGAAAGAGAAGGAGCAAGGCTTTGGAACTGGACATTCTCAGCTCTGACAGTGACTGGTGAACAATGCTCTTGAGGCGAATGGGTCCAGTGACAGGGGACTAAGAAATGACAGTAGGATACCTGGGACTTGCTGTATGTCTAGGGTAGACAACTGGTGTCACTAATGAATGATCTGGATCCAGAGGAAGAGTTTGAGTGAGGGAGGGGCAAGGAAGTGCCTTTCCCATCCCCAGAGACAGAGCAGGACTAGAGAGACCCATGATCCCCCTCACAGTCCCTGTGCAGATCCTCAGAGACGTGATAGTGCTGGACCAAGATTGTTGAATGGTGGGGCTGGTATTTGTATTTATTTTCCCACACTTTTTTATTGGTGTGGCACAGGCATTTAGATTAAGTCTTCTGACCCCAAGACCTGTGCTGCTCTTCCCATGATTCCAGGGACATTGCTTTCTTTCTTTCTTTTTTTTTTTCTTTTATTTTTTCTTTTTGTGCTAGGGATTGAACTCAGGGGCACTCTACCCCTGAGCTACATCCCCAGGTTTTTTTGAGACAAGGTCTTGATAAATTGCTGAGGCTACCTCGAACTCACCATCCTCCTGCCTCAGCCTCCCTATTAGCTAGGATTATAGGCCTGTGCTCTAAATCTGCTTAGATACTACTCTTGTAGAATTCTGTTCATAATCACATGGCAGGTGCTGTTCTAAGCACTTAATGTGCATATTATTTGCTCTATTTTTTTTTTAGATAAGGGAACTCAGCTTGGATTCAGTCAGTCTAGCTATGAAAGCCTTGCCTACTAACCTTCTGCTACACAGACTTTTGACGTGAGATCTCTGTCTCTCAGCTTCTCTTTTGCTTTATTTCTTTGTAAAATGTGTTTTTTTGGCTCATGGGTTTATTGTATTTGTTTACTTTTTTAGTGAAAAAGAAACTAAACTTTTTTACCCTTGTTTCTTTGCCACCTCGGTAAGTTTGGCTGAATAAAGTTAGTGGAGTTTGTGGGACGGTCCCTTGGCCAGGCTTTAGTTATTGATGGAAGAACTAACCTCATGACATGTATTTGCTGCTGTTCTTGACTGCAGAAGAAGGGATGGGGAGGAGAGACAAGGGGGGAAAATGGAGGCTCCCTGGAGCTCCTTATCTGTCTTCATGGGGTGCTTTGTACCTGGAATTTCTCCCAGACTCTCCTGGTTTATCTCAGATTAAACAGAGTTGATTAGGGTCCCATTATGAGCTGTGCAAGTTCTCACTCAAGAGTCGGGAAAAAAATCTGAAATAAAACCAGTGTCATTTTATAGGTGTCCAAACCCACAGAATGTATATAATGTATAAGTGAGCCCTAATGTGCACTATGGACTTTGGATGATACAGATGTGCCGATGTAGGTTCATCACCTGAGGGAAGGTGTCACTCTGGGGATGTTGGTAATGGGGGAGGCTGTGCACACATGGGGACAGGTGCTGAGATAAGAGAAATCTCTATATTTAGTTCAGTTTTGCTATGACCCTAAAACTGCTCTAAAAACGCAAAGCCTTACACACACACACACACACACACACATACACACTCCAAAATCCATTGTTATCTGAGATTTTCCTATTCTCTGCCAGCATGCTCACATTATTGTATAAATTTAAGAATTTTTCTTCTAGTAGAATCAATAAATTCTTTTAAGCATTTAACATGTGAAGTGCATGATGTTGGGCCATGTTGGAGACACAAATGCCCAAGCCAGGCTGTGCCCCAAATCTTCAGGGAGGCAGATACAGATTTATTAGAGGTTAAAACAAAAGACCAAGGGAATGTCAGAGGGAGAGGTGAACTTGGGGAAAAAGGATCTGGAAGGCCCTTTTACTGTAATGGACAATGAAGTAAAACACTGTGTCTGAACAGGAGCTCTGGGAGACTGAAGGGAGGGAGCAGGCGACAGTGATTTTACTAGGAGTCAAGAAACCTGGGTTTGAGTCCCAGCTCTGATCCTTCCCAAGATGACTTTCTTGACATTACTCAACCTGAGACCCTGTTTCTTTACCTTTTTTTTTTTTTTTTTTTTTTTGTGGGGATATGGAGAAGCACTATACCTGTCCCATCTGTTTGTGGGAGGATTTTAGTTTGGCATCTGGCACGAAGAATGTTCTCAGTCAATGCTCAAAATAGACACAGTTGTGTGATTGTGGGTGCGCATGCGCGTGTGAGCTCTGGTGCCCCTGTTAGGAGAGCATTTGCTGGTGAGCAGGAAGATTTCACTCCACCGGAAATGGAAAGCCAACAGAGCTCCCAACCCAATGATTAGAGAATCCCCCAGGTCCTCAAAAAAATGATCAGACTCAAAACTTATTCAGTCTCTGTTCCATGTACCAGACTGCCACCCACTGCAGCTGTCTTCCAATCCCATGCTTTTTAAGGTATCCTTCCTATCTGTTCTGAGATCTGCAAGCCAAGGGTGGTTTTAGCTTTTGAAATAAACAAACAATCCAAAGAACGATTTCTCACCTAGTGACATATTCCATACCAGCTGTCCGCATACAAGCTCCAAAAACCTACAGGGTTAGATGGGAGGTTTACAAGGTCAGCAAAAAACGTCAAACCGCATGAGACTTGATTAACTTCCATGGAACTGTTTTTCTGCCCCGTACAATACCCCGTAAAATTGTAAATATGGTATTGGAGCTAATAAATCAATCACAGAGGGACGTTCCTGTTGCCAAGCCTTCCTCTAGAGAATAAAGTCCTCGGGGCAGATTTAGGGAATTGAAATCAGACTCTGTAGAACTGCCAAAGTGCCCTGCCTTGGCCTGCCAAGCGAAACATGAACTTTTGTGCCCTTTCTTTGCAGCAGCTAGAATCCACGGCTTTGTGCGATGCAATTCCAATTTATGGAATTATTGAATATGGGGTTTAGGGAAAGATAGCAGGCAGTGCATTGCTTGAGCCCCTGAAGCTTAATTGCCAATGTGGTCGATGGCCCCCGCAATCTTCTCTGATTAAAAAGCTCCTGGGAGCTCAATCCGGAGCCACCCTCCTTTATTACTGTTCCTCTGAAGAAAGTCTCTGTTCAGCCTAGGGTAGGAATTAAGATCTCCAGTCAATGATTAATGGCATGATTGCATTTGTTTTCTTTCTGAATTAACCCATGTGACCCATGGCATTTGCACCTCGTGTTAACCATTAGACACATAAATGAGCCCTGTATTCGTTTGGGTGGTGGAGGCCGGTGGCGGTTGTTTCAGTTGATGGGGAGAAGGCCGTGCCTTTCCCAGCAGCAGGGCTTGGCTCCTGCCTGCCGTCCTCTGGTTGGAGGAAGCGGCTCTGTTAGCCTTGGTGCGCTCTGTTGCTGGGGCTCCTCACAGGGGGCCTTTCAGGGCTTGACATAAAAGTCCTTTGATTGCCCTGGGCGCAGGGTCTGGGCGGCTCCAGGGCACATCGCAGCATTGCTGACCGAGTCTGGATCTGCTTCCCCTTCTCATGCATCTTCTCTTTTAAAGTGTTTACTTTTTTGCAGCAAATATGGATGCTTTCACTCTCTGAACTCTCCCCATACTTAATGGAGGCCGGGGAAGTTTCTAGAAGTGCTCTTGTCAAGTTATTAGTTTTAAAGTTAGCTCAGATTGGAGCAAGGAAATGAAAACTCTGATGATCAGTTTCTCTGATGCACCCTTCCTGCCAGCAGCGGTGCTGAGACCCATTTTCCCTAGAATCCTTTCATTCCATTGCCTGAGATTGTTTTATAAATTCGTTTTGGTGCCACAGGTGCAGGGGATGCGTGTTTAGTTCTCTGTCTCTGGTTTTGGAAAGAATCCCCATATTATTTCTAAAAATGGGAATTATGTGGGGGGTGGTTCAAGGATTTTGTTTTATTTAATTGCTTCAATTTAAGATTTGATGTTTAGGAGTTGGGTTGTTTTTTGAGATTCATATAACATTAAATGAGGGTGTGACTTTTAAAAATATTTATGGAAGGGAAGCCTGTCTTAGTCTACTCAGGTTGCTACTACAGAATACCTTGAGCCAGGCAGCTTATAAACCATGGAACTTTATTTCTCACAGTTCTGGAGGCTGGGAAGCCCAAGCACAGGTCTCCAGCAGGTTCTGTGGGTGGTGAGGGCCCCCTTCCTGGGTCACAGACAGCCGTCTTCACACTGTGTCCTCACATAGGGACAGGGGAACCGAGTTCTCTGGGGCCTCTTTGACAAGGGTGCTAATCCCATTAATGAGGACCCTACCTGTGTGACCTCATCACATCCCAAAGGTCCCACTGCCTAACATGATCATCTTGGGGGGATCAGGTTTCAACCAATGAATTTGGGGGAGACACAAACATTCAGTCTATAGTATTCTGCCCCAGCCCTCCTCCCAGCTCATGCTCTTCTCTCCCACCAAAAACATTCATTCCATCCCAACAGTCCCAAGTCTTAGGCTGTTTAGCATCACCTCAAAGGTCCAAATCAGTCTCATCTAAATATCATCGAATGGGCTGGAGATACAGCTCAGTGGTACAGCACTTGCCTAGCATGTGAGAGGCCCTGGGTTCTATCCCCAGAACTGCAAAAAAAAAAAAAAAAAAAAAAAAAAAGAAAAAAGAAAAAGAAAGATCTATCTACCTATCTATATATATGGAGGGGGGGGTCATATACAGACCAGACCCAAGAAATTATTCTTCCTGAGACAAATTTCTCTCCAGCAGTGACCCTGTTAATCTAAACATGTTATGTGTTCCAAAGTGTGATGGTGGGACAGGCACGGGGTAGCTATTCCTACTCCCCAAGGGGACACTTAGGAAGGGACAGGGCATGACAGACCCCAGGTAAGGCTAAAGCCTAATGAAACAAACAGCCCAAAACCTTGAGCCTTGAGAATAATCTAAGACCTGCTGCTCTGCCTTCAGGCCCCTAGGGTTGGGGTCCTTTTCCTGCAGGTTTTGGGGTCAAGGGCTCACAGCTATTCCAGAGAAGGAATTCCATATGTTCATCTTGTATCTATCCCTGGAACACCAGATTCTTATGCCCAGTGCCTGTTTAACTGTTCCCATGGAGGTCTGGGTTGGCATCTCAGACTTTATGTATCAAACCAGATTCTTGACCTTGCTCCAGTACAAACCTGCTTCTTTCCTGAACTTCCTACTTCAGTACATGGTAGATCCTGCCCCCGCACGTTCAGGCCAATTATCTTGGAGTCATTTTGATGCTTTTCTTTCTTTTAATGTCTGTATCCATACATCAGCTATGTCTAGGACTGCAGTCCAGATTCCACTGATCCCCTCATGCCACCTCCGCTGCTACTGCCTGGCTTCCAGCTTCTGCTGACTTTTGCCTGGACAGGGGCATCTACCTGATTTCCTGCTTATGTCCTTGCCCTGCTCCCCAAGGATGCTTTTAGCCAGGTGAATGTTAAAAGTTGTCAGTCAAATCCTGTCATTCCCTGCTCAAAATCTTCCAGTGATTTCATAAATCTATTTCTTAACTTTCCAGAACTTTCCTGACCTCCCACCCACCTTCATGACCCCATCTCCTACTCTTCTCCCTTCCACATTGACCCTTCCTTCTGTTTCTGAACATGCCCCACTTTATATTTCACCTTTTTCTTCCTAGAATGCTCCTTTTACAGGGATTCAAAGTCACCTTATCAAAGAAGACCCCAGAACACGATCCGAAACATCAGTCCTCTGTGTCACTCTGTCCTCTACTCCTCTTGAATTTCTTCCTAGTCCTTCACATTTACTGCATCTATGTTTGTCTAGTGTATTATTTTATCATGTGCTTAAATAAAGGATCTATGAATCAGTACTTTCCTATATTTGTTTTACCCAGAACTGTACTAGCACATAGTAGGTACTCACTAAACACAGGTTGATCCCTATGAAGCCTACAGAGGATTAACTTGAGTGGGTGTTACAGGCTCTTGACTCTTAATGACAGCTATTGGGGTCTAGAAAACTTTGCTGGAAGTTAACCCATCTTCTCTGTTTCCTACGATGAAGGGTTCAGCAGTTTTATTTTCTCAGGAGGATGAGATAATATCAGTGACCAATCAAGTTGGTGTTTTGGAGGGCAGGTCAATACCTCGTGCCTCGACACATCTGTGTTTGCATGTGAAATCCTAAAGACGCTTTGCAATATCTCACTGTGTGAGAATGAATACGTGCTCTGCATTGGAGCTTGGTCAGACACGCAGTCCTTCTTGCTGCGGGCTCCAGTCATGTGACCCCCACTCTCCACCACCATCATGAGACCTGCCCCCCCCCCCTCCACCATCATGTGACCTCTGCTCTCCAACAAGACACAGACCAGCTTCTGGACACAGTGATGATCCGGTGTCTTCATGAAGTACCAAACATGGTTTGAAGAGCTCTAATTTGTATTTCAAGTCTGTTAGATTCTCATTTCTTTAAAACAACAAAACATCAATAACAGTATTTTAAAAACCCTTAAAAATGATTTCAGAGAATGAATTACTAGATGTCCTATAAGGAAATCTTGGGTGGGCAGTAAAACCTGAACACGGAATGTAACAGCCTTCTACTCTGTGTTAAGATTACACACTTCTACTCTGTGTTAAGATCACACACTTATCTAGTGACCATTCTCCACGATCCCAACTAAAATTACAGCCTATCCCTTCCTTCTCTAAGGCACAGACTTGTAAGTTCAGGGAGGACAGGAGAGGGAACTATGGAACAAAGTTTGGAAGCTGCACCATCTATTGGCTCGTAACAACTGACCCAGAGGCTGGAAAGGACCACAGCTGAACTGGCAGTGAGGACGGTGGCCAGTACACCGCAGACGAGGCACAGGTGCTTCTGAAACCAGGGGTGGGGTCACTAATGTGAGACACAGCATGAAAACTGTGTGAGAAATCATAGATCTCTAGGTTACCCTCCCCCAGTCCATGCCTCTGGGGTAAATTTCTTGCAGGACTGAAAAGTGTTTGGAAGTTTTTTCTCTGGAGAAACAGAAGAGCTCTGGTTGGGAGAAACCTGGTAGATGGGCACCATGGCCCAAGTAGAGGGACTAACTGATTGCAGGCAAATTGAACACTGGTGGTACGATCCTCCTAAAATTGGCATGGATACTTTAACTAAGATCCTAGCGGCCAAGGGAAAATTTGCAAAATTAGACCTCAGTGAGTAAGCCCATCCCTCTTGACAGAGTGCTATTCCCGATGGTTTCAACCAGCAAAGGACCAATGAATCAGAAAGATACCAGGTATAAACAATTACTCAGGCCACTGTCACACCTGCACAACTCTAGGCAGCAGCCCTGGCCATATCAGAGCATGCAAACTGAATATCAGGTCTTAGCTTGGGCAATCTGTCCCTTCTTCTGATAGGACTTGAATAGATTACAGGAAGGGACTAGTATGTCCCTATAATTATTCCTTCATGATTAGTCATGCCAAGATTAGGAATACACTCCCCAGACCAGGGGTTATCCTGCTGGTTCCAGTTTTCCTCCTGAACATTTTATACCAGTCAATCGATATTGGTGATATTGGACTTGTCATTATTAGTAAAATAAGCACGAGAAGCAGTTCTTGATGGGAAAAGAGAGACAAATGTTCCCAATCGGTCTCCAAATCGGTGAAGAAAAACGACATTAAGTGAAAACTGTTTCATTCAGCAAAACTTATTTCTTTCCAATGTGTTTGCTACATTAATCATTCCACCATTACCCGAGGTTCTTAAAAACAAGATTACTTGCAAGTGAGTGACCTGGCTTGCAGCTCTCCATCACCTGCTGGCTTAGGGTGGGTGGTGCTTGATTCTGATACAGGAGGGCATCCGGCTCTTCCTCCTGATTACCTGAGTGCTTACCCTGAGATGCTCGTCAGATGTTAATGAGCATCAGGCTTGTCTGAGATAATTCCAGTCTTTTATTTAATGGAGCTCATTTCTTTAAAGTCTGAATTTAGGCAAAGTTTAAAAAAAAAGTCACAGTTATCAACCCACTCTGTGATGTGTCTTTTATGCCTTATGGAATCTTTGCATTTCAACTGTGTCATCTTACTTTTTTGTGGATGAGTGATCCAGAAAGCACATGTGCTGATTTTTATAAACGTCCAGTTGTAAATCATCCACTGGTTCTTGAATTGGCCTTCGAGGAGGAGGCCAAGACAGAGCTTCCAGGTTGGTGGCCCCTGGCTTCAGTCCAGGCTTTGAGGACCACCTGGAGTTGCACACAAGTTCTGCTCTCTTGGGGTGCTGCAAACCTGCCTTCTGAGCACGTGCCTCTGGGCAGGGTTCAAACCAGGTGAGATGTTGCTACCTGCTGTTTCTTTAGGTGGAGCCCTAGGTGTGGTTGCAAACAAAAATAATTTCACCCCATGAACCTGAAGGTCCGGACTGGTGTCAGCAGGGCGGATCCCCACCCAGCTCTTGTCCAAACCCAAGGTAAGAGCCTGGAGTCACGCTCTTTATCTGCCTGCTGACCTGGGGTAAGTGCGCCAATAAACCGGGCTGTTCTAGACATGCCTCGTGATGTGTCTGGGTGCTGGGCTGTGGGACATGGTTCTGGAGCAAACAGATGTTGGCCATTATCCTGCAATGGTGGAGGCCTGATTTTCTTTCTTGGAAAAATCTGGAAAGGTTGTGGGATGCAGTCCACAGTGAATTAAGAAAGACTTCCCTGTACAAACGACCCTTTGAGTACTCATATGCAGTTTAATAGGCTGGTATTCTTATCCTTGAATTCCCATTGACCTCTGTCCAGTCCTCCAAGTTCCTGTCCAGAGTGGCTCCTGTCTTTCCCCAGTGGGCTCCTGTGATCTGCACGGGGCTGAGGACACTGCTGGGGTCCAACAGGTGTGCCAGGCTTCTCTGTTAGTCTGCAGGTCCCCGTCCTTGGCTTTCAGGGAAGCTCTCACCTGGCCTGGCATGGATGACCCTGGTGGGTTAATCTAGAAGGTCTATTTCGTATGGGATTATGAGACAACAAACACAGGCTCACAATGTCTCTGCCTCATCCCAGCCTGGGGCAGGGGGCGGGGGCTTCCCAACTCCAGCCAAGAGGATGAGCTGGAAAGATTCTCTAAGTCTTGTCTATTTTGGAAACTTGATTATCATTTCCAGTCAAGGCATATACAACTGATCTTGTAAGAAGGGCCTTCCATTCAGATGGATCTTAGCTTCTCCACTTCTGAGCTGTGTGATCTTGGAGTAGTTACTTAACTTTTCTAAGTTTCAAGTTCCTTTTTTTTTGTAAAATGAGACTAATAATACCATCCCCAAGGGTTGATTTGTTGGAAAGATTAAATGAGATGATATGGTCAAAAGTGGAAGAAGAGAAGAGACCGTATTTCAATACAAGGAAAAGTGGTAGCTACACTTTTGTGCATGCTATCAGTGGACGAGAACCTGGGCACCACACAGAAAGACATGCACACCTTGTGGCCCAGGGGAGATGTTAGACCCATGAACCCATCATTTCAGGGAGTTTTGGAAACAGAGACTAGAGTCACACAGATGGCGCTAGAGGATCTCGGCAGAACCTGGCACTACTTGAATTTCTTTCATTTGTTTTGTAATTACCTGATAGTGATGTGTTTTCTGGCCCCAGATGGAGTCATGGGTGTAGCTGGGTGCAGCAGGTGAGGCCAGAGGCCAGGTGCAGCCTGGGGAAGAGGTGTCGGGGTGGGGCAGGGTGTGGTGAGCAGGGCCCTATGGGACCCTACAGCTTAGCTGCTTCCTGGGCGGGCAAGACCCCAGCACAGACCTGGGCCACTGGGCTCCTTAACCCCTCTTCACCCAGCCGGGATGAAGAAGGTAGTTTTCCACGTGAAATACCCGCAGCTGCCCGGGTTGCTGAGCAGTACTCCCAGGCTGCGTATGGGGCTCCTGCTTGGCTGTAGTCATGGAAACCCTTTCCCTGTCACATACAATTTTCATGGGCATCTTTCCCCTTTAGTTGTTTCTAAGGAGATTAATGCTGTTACAACTTGAAGTTCTCAGAAAACCTCCAACTCCGGGCCCAGTGAAGGGGCCACCAACATGGTGTGATGGCCTCAGGTATTCAGCCATTCTTGAGTTGGATAATAAGCAGCCAGTCTGGCTTTGGAAGCCGTCCACAAGGTGGCCCTGATAATCCTTCCCTAGACTGCTGTGTGTTTCATGTTCCATTCTGTTTATCCTCTGTGCCTTTCTTCTCTCTGTTTGAAATGTTCTCTTTCCTCCGCCCCTTGATGGGGCACACGCTTCTCTTTCCCTAACCACCCCCAGCCAAGGTTTGGCACCTTTGTCAAACTGCTGTACATTCTTCACCTTGGAGGTTAAGTTGTGCAGTGCTCACCAGGCCCTTTGCATGTGATGGTAAGCTCATGGGTTGATGGCGGGAGACACACCTTGTTCCTTTGGTATTCCCAGTACCTACCTGGCACACAGAAGGTGCTCAATAAATATTTGTTGCACTACAGAAATTAAAAGCTTATGATTAAACACCCACAGGGCACCAGATGGCGACTGGAGAGGCATCTTCAGCTGCAGTCCTAGGTTTCATAAGACTTCCTGACTCACCTTGGTCTTGGGTTAGGAACAGGACACCCACTTAACGCCTTCCCATTGGGTACTGTGCTTGCCCTCCATCGGGCTAATAGAACTTTAGAAATAAAAAACAAACAATAGAAAATAGGGTGTATGTGGATAGCAGTGATTAGTTACATTCTTTGTAGAAGGGTTGGTGTTAGGTATCTGAGGTCTCTGTGGGAACCCTAGATGACATATGGATCATTTGGGGTCTTTTTGTTTTTGTTTTTGATCATTATGTTTTGTTCAGCTTCCCCCACACAACCAGTAGTCCTGCAAATACCCTGGATGGATCAGAGAAACTCTCAATTACAGGAACAACAATTCAATTCAAAAAGCAAGAAAAATGAATCACAACGTAGATTTGGAGCAGAGCTCTGGATGGGCCTGCCATTAGACAGTTTTTGTCATGAGGATGCTGTGTAACTAACAATCCCCAAATGCCAGTGACATTCAAAGACAAATAGAGTTTGTTCATGTGTTTGTTAGTGGCTATGGGTTGCTAGTGGCTAGTTTTCTTATTCTGAGACCCAGGCTGAAGGGACACACCTGTTGATCTGCAGTGTCCTCATGCCAGAGAGAGGTTCAAAAGAGCTGGCAGATATTTGCAACACCTCTTCAAGCCTTCACCTGAAACTGGCATGTGATCACTGATGCCCACATTCCATGGGCTGAATGAAGTCTTTGACATAGTCAAGTCCCAAATCAGTGGGACAGGGAACAGGGCAGTGAGAGGAGAGAGGATATTTGCTAAACCATAATGCCACCGACCGTGAGGACCCTGGAATGTTTTATTCCTTCTGCTGATGAAAGTGTGGATTCTTGAAAAAAGAATGTGGCACATTACCTCTTGCCTGGCATGTCACTGAGACTCTGTATGTGTTTGTTGAGTGACTGGTTGGACCCTCAAGGCTCAATTTAATTGGTGAGTGGCCTTTCTCTGCATGCATCTGTTTTTCATGGAGAAATCCTTTTTTTTTTTTTTTTTTTTAGAAACAGACAACATGGAGGCTACTATCACTGAAAGTTCCAGTCCTAGTCCAGGGTGAGCATTTGCTGCCGCCTCCTTGTGTTGGGCTGCGACGTGGTGTGGGAAGCCATCACCGCAGCCAGAATTGGCCTCCGTAGGACTTGTGGCTGAGCAGATGTAAAGAGATGGTTTGAGGCTGGGTGCTGTGGCCCAGGCCTATAATCCCAGTGGCTCTGGAGGCTGAGGCAGGAGGATCAGGAGTTCAAATCCAGCCTCAGAAACTTAGTGAGGCCCTAAGCAACTCAGAGAGACCTTGCCTCTGAACAAAATATAAAATAGAGCTGGGGATGTGGCTCAGTGGTTGAGTGCCCCAGAGTTCAATCCCCTGGTAAAAACAACAACAAAAAGAGGTGGTTTGGGTGACTCCCTGCCCACTGCCACACCCAGCTCAGGACCACCAGTGGAAGCAGGAGGTTTCACCTAGTGCGACTTCCGCCACCCAGGGGAGCAGGATGGGTGTGCCCTGCTGAGGGACGCTCATTGCTCATTAGATAAGAGTTTAACTTTGCAAAGTGGATGGCTGGCTAGGGGATACTTCAGTTGCTCCTTTCAAGAGGAATTAGAACAGGCCTCCTGGTGAGGAAGGCAAGAAAATTGGTATTGGAGTAGAGCAGGTCTGTGCTGGAGTCCCAGCTCAACAACCTGCTGTGCGACCTAGAGCAAGTCATTGTACCTTTTGCAGTTTAAGCTGTAAACTGTGCAGAATGGTAAGTGGTAGTACTTACTTCAAGGGCTCCTGTATGATTAAATTAATGGATGCAAATTGCTATAGTTTATATCTGGAATGTCCTCCAAAGGTGTAGTCCTCACCTTGGTAGAATTTAAGAGGTGGGGCTTCGTGGGAGGTTTAAGGTCATTAGGGATGTGACCTCCAAAGAGACTATGAGACACCAGTGTCTTGCTCTCTCTTTTGCTTCCTCCACCATGTGCTCCCACCATACGTGCCTGCTCGCCTCACCACAGACCCAAAAGGAAAGGGCCACTGACTGGGAGTCAAAATAAACCTTCCCTCTTAAGTTGATTATCTCAGGTATTTTGTTGCAGTCCTGGAAAGCTCACAGAAACACACAAGCTTTCAGCACAGTGCCCACTATGGAGGGATCAGCCATTGGAAGGTGGGATTGTATTCATCAGCATTATTATTTTAAATACACCGACTGCATTTTGAATGTTATAAATCTTACTTACATACAAATCTCCAGGAAAAAAAAATCTATTTTTCAGAGTAGGAACTCCTTAAGATCTTTGTAGGAAGAGGGAGAGCCAGGAAGGTAGAGAACGGAAAGGAGAGAAGGCATGAAGGGAGTGTAGAAAAGAAAGGAAGGAGGAAAAGGGTTTTTTGTTTGTTTGTTTGTATTTGAGGCTTTTGAAGAAGATAAATTAATAAGGACTTGATTGGAAAAAAAATCTTGAATTTGGGGAACGAGTTTGGGGGAGAATCCAGATCTCAATGTGGGAGTTTAAGGAGCAGGAGCCAAGAGAAGGATTCCTGCATGGGACAGAAGTCCAGGGGGATGCGCTCATCCACAGATCACCAGGACAAACAAGGGTGAGGAGCTGGAGGGGAGAGGTCTGGAGGCGGCGGGGGTGGAGCAGGGAGCCCAGGGTTCCACCTCTGGAAGCAGACGAGGAGTGCCAGCACTCAGGCAGGAGGAAGGGTCCCAGGGCACTGCTGGTGACTTGGACCCGTGCATCTTGCCTGACAGGTGGAGCAGGTGTGGCAGAAGACAGGCCCCGGAAGAGCAGAGGCAGGGCAGGGCAGGAAGGTGGCTGATGGGCCTCAGGGACGCTAGCTGGCTTTGGATGACATGGAAGCCACCTCTTCTCCTTCCAAAATTCCCCTTCAGCTGGGCTGTACCACTTTTCTATTTTCTCATCCTTCCAGGGCTGACATGCTTTGACAACACCGTGAAACACTGAGCACAAACCTCCGGAAGGAGAAGGCACCTTCACCCAGTTGGAAAGCACAAAATAAAAGGCACTCTTTCTGCAGGAAACCATTCCTTTCCAGAACATTCCAACCGCTGACTACACAGCCCCCGTTCATTCTCGCAGCACTGAGCGTGTCTGCTTTGCCCGCGGATGTGTGCTTGGTGTCTAGCTCCGTGTCTGGCGCATAGGAGGTGCTCAATAAATATTTGTTAAATGAATGAATGGAAAATGCTAGAGCACCTAAAATAGCTCTTGCAAAGAGAATTTCAGAGTTCTTTTATATTAACAAATGTGAGAACTCCAGAAGAGCTAGACATTTGTGCATCCTAGAGGAGGAGGGGAGGCTTGGTGCGAGTTGGGGTTTGGAATAACAGCAGTTGTCTGAGAGCAGAACTGACGGGTGTGGGCCACGTCCAGCCCGGCCCTGTAGTGTCATTATCCTAGGGCTGCTCTTAATATATGGCATCTCTATTAGGATCATAGTAAAGGACAAATGGCACTCTCATGATGAGCAAATTAAGGATAGTTTAATAAAGAGACTATTTATAAGGGATGGGCTAGGTGTGGGGAGGCCATGGAGGATGTGCTAGAAACCTAAGGGTGGTACCCTACCACCCAGAGATGGCTGTTACCATCCCTAAGGCTGAAAGGGCAAGGAGAGGGTGTGGCAGCTGTGTAAAGAGGCATGGACTTCAGAGGAAGAACTCAGCTATCCTGTGGTGACCTCAGAGAGGGGGCTGAGTGATGGGTGGCCTGATCTCACCCCCACCTCCCTCCCATGTCCTGCAGTGCTCCCTACTGGCCTAACCCCACGGGGTGCCAGAAGGCCGTGGAGTCTTAAAGCTATTCCAGGTCAGTCTCCTGGAAAGGTACACGGAAGATGTCCAGCATAAGGGCCATTGAAGAGCCTGGGGGGGGAGGCGCAAATGGGAGTCTGACCGTGAGTCCAGCTTGTTAAGCCCAATTGCGGTCACGGGGGAGAAGATTAGAAAGCACACGGTGTCATCAAACCCAGGGATGAAACTGACACAGGGTGGAGCCTTTGGTGGGGCCCAGGGAGGTCAGCTTAGGTGTTGCCCATTTAATCTTTAATAATGATCTAGAAGATATAAACACCTTGTGGAAATTGGCCCCGGTGACAAGGTGTTGCCACCTCTGGCAAAGAGAAACTAAGGAAAGACTCACTGGTGGAAAATGCCCCTGGACTCAGGAGACAGGAGGAGAGGCAGTGATGTGGGGCAGCGTGAGTCACGGCTCACACACCCACCAGGGGGCAGAAAACAGGAAGGCCAGCAGCCCTGCGAAGTGGGAGCCAGAGTCCACAGGAAGTGCCAGCCTGCTGGGAACCTCTGGCAGAGGGAAGAACCTGTGCTGAGTGATTCACTTACAGTACATATGCGTGTGCTCCATAGCCACGAGTTCAACAACCGAGATCATTCCACTAACCGGGGACTTGCCCAGAGCTGAGACCAGGAAGAGTAGGACCAGCCAATGGAGGCCCCTCACAACGCCAAAGTTAGAAGATTCTATATCATGGAATAAAACTCAAACTTAAGTTTCAGATTTTTAAAGTATTCTTTGAACTAGAATTTTGCTTCAAGGAATTTAAGCTAGCAAACTATTCAGGATGAATTCTTGGAGCTGTAGGATGCTCATTGCAGAAGTTTTTGTAATGGCTCCAAATGGGAAACAAGCCATATGCTCAATAGTAGGGCATCACTGAAAGAAATTGTGCTATGAGAAACTTAACGTTATAGAAGAATTTTAATAACACCAGTGGATGGCCAATATGTGGTTTAAAGAGGAAAAAGTGGGCTCTCAATCTCTATGATCCCATTTTGGAGAGAGAGAGAGAACACGAACGAACTGGAAAGATCTCCTGAAATGATTAAAAGTGATCAATGGTAAAAGAGTTTTAGGAGTATTTTTCTATTTTTCTTATCTAATCTCCCCAAATTTCTACAATGGAAATACAATTACTTTATGATAAAAGCAATTTTAAAAGAATCCATGAAGAGTCCTTTTCCTGCTTTTCTGCAGAATGTTGGCTGGCTGGATTAGACCCAAATCAGTAAGGTACAAACAAGACAAATACACAGAGGTGCGTAGATGGTGTTGGACAAGTTACTGAGAGCACAAAGGAGGTCATTGTGTATTCTGTGATGACATTGAAGAGTATGTCTGGAAACTAGTGGAAGGCCACAGATTTCTCAATCTCAAGGATAAAGGTAATTTGGTTTGTGCACTATATACTACTCAACTTTGAATAAAAGTGGTACCAAAGTCAATTCAGGGTGAAGGGACTGGAGTTGTAGTGTACCTAAATGGTTGACTATTATGACCCAAAAGAATCATTAACGTATTAGTCAAATATGCCATAGGCCCACTTGTAGCATCAGATATGAAAGCAATAGCTTGCCAACCCTCTGAATTCCTAATAAATGTTGAGTTTAAAAAGCAATAATTAGAAGATGCAAAAATTAGATACTATGCATTATTATTATGTAACCTCCAAAGTAAAGTTGTACGATATTGATCAAATTATATTATTAGGATTTGTGCAAGTATTAATATGTAATGAGTCCTGCTATTATGTATAATTATAATGCACCAATAAAAATATGAAAAGAAGAAGTGTTAACCATAACAAAACAACAACGATGAAGAAAAAAAAGTTTCCAGAAGAACATCCCTCAGCCTTGACATGTGGCTCCTAAAAAACCTCCTCAGGTTTGCAGAATACAATTTTTGAACAACTGAGATCCTCTCAGTTCTAAAATGCTATGACCCTATGGACCTAGACGACCTAATTTAAGAAAAATTACAGAACAAGGATATAATTTATGCTGCAGGAAATAAGAAAAATTTCCTCTCCACTTATGAACATTTATTTAGCACCAATTGTGTACCAGGCATCGTGGTAGGTGGTGGAGTAATAAGATGCAGACGTCACACTCTTCCTCTGAGGGGCTCACATTCCAGGTGAGGGGACAGAGCATGAAGCAGGATCTATGTTTGAGGCTCCTGTAAAGCAATATGTGACGCCAGGGACAGGAGAACCTCAAGGGTGAATCATGTAGTAAGAAGGACATTAAACTGAGCCTTGAGGGAAAAGCAGATTTTTAGCATCAAGGAGGAGTGTGAGTGTGAGTGTGTGTGTGTGTGTGTGTGTGTGTGTGTGTGTGTGTGCACGCATATATTTGTGTGTAGGACAATGCACTTATTGGCAGGATGAATAAGGTATGAATTTCTGATGTATCTTTTTTTGGTAAAGTGTTAAATCTTGTGTCCATTTTTTATTGACCTGTCTACTTTATTTTATATATATATATATATATATTTTTGTTGTTGTTGTTGTTGTTTGTTTGTTTCAGAATCCTTTATATAGTGCACATTTAAGTCCTTTGTCAGAAACATATTGCAAACATTTTCTCCCTGGCTCTGGTTTGTCTTTTCACTAACAATGTATTTTAAGGAAGAAAAGATTTTAATTCAATAAAAGTCCAATTTATTGGCTATTTTATCTGGTTCATATTTTTTTGTGTCCTAAGAAATCTTTGCCTACATCAGGATTGCAAGGATTTTTCTCCTAGAAGTTTTATTCTTCTAGCATCTGCTAGCATTTCTAGTTAATTGGGGGGTTTAGTAGGCAGGTCAAAGGCCAAGGTTTATTTATTTATTTATTTTCCATATTGCTATCCAGCTATTCCAGCACTGTGTGCAAAAGACTCTCCTTTCCACTTAGATAATTGTTTAAGGCCAGCTGACCATATCTGGGTGTCTATTTATGGGCATTCCCTCCCATTCTGTTGCTTTCATCCACAAGCCTATTTTATGCCAACACTGGACTCTCTTCCTTAGTGGAGCTTATTGGTAAGTCTTGAATCTTGTAGTACAATTCTCTATTACAATCTTCTTTTTAAATATTGTCTTGGCTATTTTGTTAATTCATGTTGTATCAATATAACACAATATCTGAGGCCGAGTATATTAACAACTAAAAAGGGGTTTATTTAGCTCACAGTTTTGGAAGTCCGAGAGCATGTCCCTGGCACCTGCTTAGCTCTGGGAAGGGCCATTGGCTACATCCCAACATGGCAGATAGCATCATGGTGGGAGTGCATTAGAGAGGGTGAGGCAAGGTAAGGCAGGCAATGAGACGAGGAGGGCCAGGCTTGCTCTTTTCATAAACACCTGCTCTCTCAGAAACAAATCCAGTGCTACCACACAAGACCCAGACCCACAGGAAAAAACGAGAATGCATTTTCCTAAAGTTTCCTCGACACTGCCACACAGGGGCCAAATTTTTAGATGATGAACATTTGGAGGACAAACTGATTCTAAACCCTATTGACTATCCTGTTTTTTGGATTTCCACATACATTTAGGGTTAGATAATTGAATCCTGCAAAAATGGTTTCTAAGATATTAATTAGCATGTTGTTGAATCTGTGGGTCAATCTGGGGGAGATGAGAGCACTATTGAGTCTTCTGATTCATAAGCACAGTTGTCTGTATTTGTTTAGTTTCTCTGATTTTTCTGGGTGAAGGGTCATTGCTTTCATTGTACTAGTCTTGCACATATTTTGTTACAATTATCTGTAAATATGTTTTTTAATTCTTTTTTTTTTTTTTTTTTGCTACTGGGAATTGAACTCAGGAACACTCAACCACAGAGCCACATCCCCAGTCCTATTTTATGTTTTGTTTAGAGACAGGATCTCACTGCGTTGCTTAGCATTTTGCCATTGCTGACACTGGCTTTGAATTTAAGATGCTCCTGCCTTAGCCTCCCGAGATTGCTGGGATTACAGTCATGCGCCACCACGCCCAGCTTTTTTTTCCTATTATACATTGATTTCTTTACTTCAGTTGTCCCTTATGTTTTGCAAACATATAGAAATACCATTTTTATATTGACCTTGAACTCTGTAACTTTGTTAAATTCATTTATTTGACCTAGTAAAATGGATTTGCTGTTGAAAAATAAATTTCTCAGTAATATGTATATACACGATAAGGTTGTCAGCACATAAACTCTTCCTTTTCATTCTTGATGCATCTTATTTTATTTTACTTTTTGGCCTCACCATACTGGTTAGGATCTTCAACACATGTTGAATTGGTGCTAAGAGGAGGCAGACTTGCCTTATTCCTGATCTTAAAGGGAAAGCATTTAGCAGGGTACCTGACACAGAGCTGCAAGAGATCTTTGAGAAGTCTAACAAACCCAGCTATTTCTCACTTCTTCCTTTGGATTTTGGGTCATGCAGGCATCGTCTCTCACCAGACCATCCCAGTAGCTTCCTCCCTCATCTCCTGCTTCCACTCCACCCCCTGCCCTCACCCCATTGCTAAGTTCATTTTCCATAGGGCAGCCATGCTGCCAGCCACGCTATCCTTTTAAGACACAAGTCAAACATGGCTACGAGGTCCCCTTCTATCTTCCATTGTCTCCATCTGCCTCCTTTGCCCTGCCCTTCCCACACCCTATTTTTAAGTAGTGTCTTGAGTTGCCTTCCCCAGGAGTGACATGCCTGTTTATTCCATAAGAACTGGAAGATTAATGGGTCTTGATCCTCCTCTCTTAGCTCATTTTGGTGTCTGGGATTAGGCTCAATGTGTCCAACAGAGCTGCTGACAGGGGCGTTCAGAGCCTCTGAACCTTTCTATCTCGGTGACAATATATAGGAAAGTCTCAGGAAGCTGGCTGATCTGCCAGGTCTGAGAAGACAGACATTCCCTACGGCCTCTCACTGAAAACCCTAAGTAATGTGAGTGCTTCCTAAGGTGAGACATAATGACTTTTTATCTTTCTTGCAGGTCTTTAATTAGAGACTCCATAACAGACACATCATGTTAAATAGGACAGGCATTCCATTAGAGGAGAGAGCTAGGAGGAAGCTCTTTGGCCAGAACACAATGTTCAACCAGTTTTATGTTTGTAATAATGTCTTTGCCCCTGAAGACTATATCCATCATTCCTTAGCTTCTGGTAAAAAGTGTTTTTAAAAAGCAAGGAGGCATTGTCCTCCCCAGGCGCGATCCATCACTCAGGCAGTCAGTCAATCAGCAAAAGCCTTTCTAGCCGGTAGGGAGTAGGGGGTGGAACACATCATTGCCTGGATTTGTGAAAAGCATTTTTCACAAATGCCTTATCTCATTTCTTGTCTTCAGACCCACTGGGCGGAGGACAGGGCAGATGTCACTCATAGAGGAGGAATGGGAGAGGATGGGTGTGTGGGATCCCATGGCTTGCCAATGGTACCTACTCCTCCTCCACACCCAGGTTACATGGCTCCTCCACCCCTGCCCCCTGACACTGGCTAAGCACCCTCAGATGGAGAGGTGGTAGAGCCACCACCATGCTTTCTGCCACCGCAAGACTTTTTTCTTATAATGACTTGCACTTTGAGGTCGCTGTAGATACTATCTTAAAAGAGATTTTTCTCACTCAACACCAAGTCAACTATGGCAGGAAAAGCCTGGGGCACTGGGGGTGGACGGGAAGCAGGGCGGGGAGGGCTCAGCAGCCTGGGGGAGGAGGCAAAGGGAGGCCACCTCCAGGCTCCGCTCTGCTTCCCAGGATGCGGTGTCTTTCCAAGCTGCTAATCCTGGCTCCTTCCTAAACACTGACTTCTCTTGTAAGGAGTTGTTCCCCCCCACTCCTCCTTCCCTTCTGCCTCTCACGGAGAGCACTTTAAAACAGACCTTAAACTAAATAAACACACAACGTGAAACAAGCCAGGGCTGTGGATGGGAAGGATGTAGCCCGAGAGGCTAGAGGCGCTGGGCAGTGTGCGCGCGCATGCGCACAGGGAAAGGGGGGGGGCGGGACTCCTGAGGCCGCTGAGTTCTATTCCCGGGGCCCTTTCAAGCCTCTGAACCGCCCATCACCTGCCTCTTCAGCTCACAGCTGCACCTCTTATCTTCATCTTATTTGTTTGCTTTTCTTTCAGTCTTTGCCTTCCTGCTCTTCTTTATTCCTCCCTCTCTTCCCTCTCCACGCCTAAACCCCCTTTGTTTCTGTTTAAAGTGGAGTAGATTTGTCTTGTTGAGCTGATGGGTAGCAGGGAGGGCGTGTGTGAGCCACAGTGTGGGCTTTAGCCCCTCTAGCTCCCTTCCCAGGGAATGGGGCTAGCTGTGGAACTGCTTCAAGGTTGTGGGAAGATTCAGTGGACGGCGCAGTGGGACCCTAGGAAGGGCATCTGTCCCAACGGAAGGCTGGATAGTGCTGAACACTAGCATTGTTGTGGGTGTCCCCATTGGTCAGTCCCCTGCCCAACAGGCACGGAGTAGCTCCTGAAGACCATGATCCATCCCAGAGGACAGAAAAGCTGCTTCCTGTTTTACTCATCTTTTGCTTATCTGACTCAAGCACTGCTGGACCACAGAACTGATTTTTACCAAATCCCTAAACCTAATGGAAGACAGAAGAGCTGCCTGGAAAGATTTGGGATCTACTTTTGGGACAGGACAACTCAAAGGAGATGAGAGGACTGCGTCTGGCTTTTGTGTATACTTTGTGACTGGGCAGATTAATCTTTCTGGGTTTCAGGTTTGTGAACAGTGAGCCAGGGAAAACTCACAGCCTCACAGGAGTCTGAGCTGATCTCTGAGCTGAGCTGATGTTGGTAAAAGTAACTTAAAACCTCCAAGATGGACAGACTGGGATGGGACTGGTGCAGCTGCCATCTCTGACCAAAGGAAAGAGCCCAGAGGAATAACCTGAAAACAGAGTGGGGTTACGGTCTAAGGGAGACACTGCTGGGGTCTGTTTGTGCCCCACCCCCAATTCATATGTTGAAATCCTGACCGCTCGCTCAGTGAAGGCACTAGGAGTTGGAGCCTATGGGAGGTGATTAGGTAAGGAGGGCAGAGCTCCTGTGAAAGGAATTAGTGCCTTTACAAAGGAGATTCTGGAGAGCTACCTTGAATTTTCTACCAGGTGAGAGCACAGCTAGTAGGTTCCATCTATGAACAAGAGAGTGGGCCCTCACCAGATACCCAACCTGCCTGTGTTTGTATCTTGGACTTCCCAGCCTCCAGAACTGTGAGCAATAATCTTGTTTTTCATAGGCCATTCAGACTGTAGTTTTTTGTTTTAGCATCCTGACCAGACTTAGGCAATTTATAGACAAGAGCAAAGGACCCAAAGAGGAGTGACTTCCCTGTAGCCACACAGTAATTTAGTGACAGAGTCAGGACTCAGGTTACAGTGGTGCTTTCTTTGTCATGCCATGGTGAAGGACAGAGAGGGAGTAGAGATCCCAGTCCAGTCCCACTGATGGACTCCTGTGGACAATTCTCAAGCAACACGGTCAGAGACTTCGAGTGGGAAGCAGGGTTTGAATTCTAGCCCTGCCCATGGGCCTTGTCTGTGTGTTTACTTTTTACAGTCCTGTTAATTTTGACAAGTGCGTGATTCAAATGTAGAACATTTCCATCATTCCGAAGCTGTTATGATCCTGTGCAGTTAGCTCTTCCCCCAACCTCCCTTGCAACCACTGATTGGGTTTTTGTCACTAATTCACTTTGCTTTTTTCAGATCGTCATTTAAATGGGACAAAGAGTGCACAGTCTTTTGAATCTGGCTTCAGGCCCTACTGTAATGCATTTGAGATTTATCCATGTTGTTTCATGTTCTGAGAGTTGGTTTCTTTTCATTTGGAGAGTACTTTTCCATAGTAGATCACAATTTGTTTAATCATATACCAACTGATGGTCATTCGGGCTGTTTCAAGTTTTTGACTACTAAAAACAAAGCTGCTATGATTTTCAAAAGCACACACTCTCCTTTCTCTGGGATGAATATCTAGAAATGAAACTTTTGGGTCATACTGCAAGTATGTGGAAAATAACTTGCTCTGCTTCCTCACCAGCACTTGGTATTGTTGGTTGTTTTATTTTTTCCATTCTAATGGTATCTCATTGTGGTTTTACTTTATAGTTCTCTTACGAGGACTAAATGACATTGAACTTTTCAAGTGCTCATTTGCCATTCCAGTGTCTTTCTTGGAAAAATGCCCATTTAAATCATTTTTCTGTTTCTTCAAATTGGCTGTCTGCTTTCTTATTTTTGAGTTTTGAGACTGAATACAGCAGGTTTAATAATGCTTCTTTGATGGCTTTAAGGATGGATGGAAGCATAAGAACTCAAATTAATTTTTGCTTAGATTTCCAGGGTTGCAAAGAAAACCGAAAGTTATATATGTGAAATGCACTGAAATTTTGAAGTTTGATGTAAGAAAAACTCATTCCAGAAAGAATCCAGAACTTTTGTATTGTTATTTCAAGAGTTGTCTGAGAAAATTTGTCAATTTTTTCAATATTTTAAAAGTTAGATCTGCCCTTGGTGTTTGCATGTGGGAACATTACTAGTAAATGTTTATGGCATTCCTGTTGTACACAGTACTGTATCATGGGGTACCGTGGGGCTTTCTGACCTCAAGGAACTTGAGATTTAGCTAGGAAGGAAAAGGTGTGTCCATGAGGTCCACTAACACAGTAGTAAACGCAAGTAACCAATGGCAGTCTAAGGCCAATGGGATTCAGAGGAAGGCCAGGCCCTTGTCTTCATCCTACAAAAACAAAGGTCTGTCATGAAAGGATATGTAAAGCCCTGGACTGGACTTCTTCCCACACCCAGCTATTAAGCTTCTTTCCTGTCCAATGATTCAGAAGAAATGTGGCTTGTCATCCATTGCATCTCTTCCAAAGGTTCCTGAGGTTTTCTAGAGAAACAGCAAGTTATGCTGCATGTGCCGTTGAACCAAACGTGCTTATTTGCTCTGAATGACCCTTCTCTTCCTTTTTCCTCCATTTTTTTTATCAGTCCCCCCCCCCCAAAAAAAAAGAGCACAGCCTTCTCCAAAGTCGATGCTGTTCAAAGCTGAGAATCCAATGTTCAAAAAGCCATTTGCCTGTTTTTACTTTGGTGTCTTGATTCCTTTGCTCTCCATAGGGGCTAAAGTGGTTTCTGCTCACAAGTGGGAATGGAAAGAGAATTTCCTTTCAAAAGTACAGTTTTTGCCAACTCCCTGTGTAAGCTAAGGTTGGGTAGAGAGAGGGATCTTGTGACTGCTGAAATATGAGTGCTATGAAAAATTATGTTTGGCTTCAGGTTTTTCTCCCTGAGTGATATCATAAAGATGAGTGCTTTTAAAACTTTTTTGATTTATTTCTTTCAACCAGTTCATTATTGATTTCAAGTATTTTTATTCCATAACATTAGACTTGTGCTGATTTTTTTTCTTTTTCTTTTTTGGCCCTTAACTTATATGAAACACTATGTAAAAATGGAGCTCCATCTAAGACCTTGGGATCCTTGTGAGTCATAAAACACTTCTGGCCTTATTTGATCCATGAAATAAGATGTCCTTCAAATACCCTCTTACCTTGGAAAATGGGCTACCCTGGCCAGTGCTGCAGTTACTTTCCATAGTCATATTTTTGGATTCGAAGTGGTGGACTCTGCCCTTGGGAAGGAAAGAATAATTAATTTATTTATATTCACTTATTTCTACAGCACAATCCTCATTTTATTTAGATATTGAGTCTCAAGAGGAATTGTGTCTCTCACTTTTGGCGTGGGGGTGGGGGTATGAAATGTGTGGGAAGCCCTAGACACAACTTGCCTTTGGCATCCTTTTGTGACTTAGTCCCCAGGCCTTCTCATCCTCCTCTCTGTGCTTCTGGCTTGGGTTCTGGAAACCACAGTGTGCAGATACCCTCAAGGGGCAGGGCCTCCACAGCCCATTACCACATCGCCCCCTGCCTGGGCCTCAGGCCTTTCTTTCCAAAGGAACAAGGAAGGAAGGAGGGAGGGGGAAAGAAGTGAGGGAGAAAGAAAAAAGGAAGAAGGTAAAGGAAGGAAGGGAGAGAAGGAGACAGCAAAATTAAAAAAAAAAATGTATCTAAATATAAAAGTAAAAATATTTACCCAGACCATAAAAATGATTAATTTGACTTCAATGAAATTAAAACTTCTCTTCAAAAAAATGTTAAACCTGGAAAATCAGGACATAGACTGGAAGGAAATACTTGCACTTAAGAGAGAATCATCCAGCTGAATATGGTGGCTCACGCCTTTAATCCCAGTGACTCAGGAGGCTAAGGCAGAAGGGTTAAAAGTTTGAGGCTAGCCTCAGCAATTTAGCAAGGCCCTAAGCAACTTAACAAGACCCTGCCTCAAAATTAAAAAATAAAAAGGGCTGGAGATGTGGCTATGTTGTAAAGTGTCCCTGGGTTAAATCTCTGGTTCATAATAATAATAATAATAATAATAATAATAATAATAATAATAATAAATAACAAATAATAATAATAACAATTAAGCATTACCATAATATTACTAGAGGCATTTAAAACGTGAAAAAAGATAACCAAATCAAATTAAGCATAGAGAATTTAGAAAATATATAATAAGCAAGGAAAGAAACTAATTTATAATTCCAGAATCCATTTATGGCCAGTATTAACAATTTGATGTATACACATTTAAATTATATCAAATTTTACTGCCTTCTCTTATTTTTAACATCTTGCATGACCATGTTTCTCCCACACCATCATTTTCCACGGCCAGGAATTTCCAGGAATTCCACTGTGTGAATAGACCACAGATTATTTAAAGAATTATCTATTGTTGGACATTTAGATTATATGTAATTTGTCACTTGTATAATTAGTGCTGCAGCAAGTGTTCTTACATATTTGTGGATAACTATAATGTATTTCTTTAGGGTAGACTCCTAGGAGTTGCATTCCTGGCTTAAAGGGAAGGTCTGTATTTAGGACTATTGATGGAGATGATGTGAAACTGCCCAACTAAGAATTGGCACCAATTTATCTAAGTTTATTTTTAAGCTATCTTTATTTTATCTCTATCTATTTTCATAGTCTTCCTTCTACATTTATTATGCTCTCTTACTACAAAAATTCTAGCCAAGAAAAAAGCGCAAGAGTACTTTATGCACCTAGAGGAGAGGGATTAAGAAACACAATAGTGCCCAGCCTTCCCCCTCTCTGCTCCCCTGCCCCCTCACTTTCCATGTATTGGAGTTATTTTTTGTCACCAAATAAATAATTTTTTCTTACAGGAAATTTTAGTTAATTGGACTAAAATTCAGTGGGGAAAAAAAATCACGCTCATTTAATTTAGCCCATAAATTTTATGATTTCCAATTAACACTTTGTGCCTTGAAAACCCCTTCAATGGGTCCAGTCCTAACTTCAAGAACTTCTTCAGGCTTGAGACTTCAGGTTTGGTGGGGTCCATGGTCTGACAGAAAGACCCTTTCTGCAGGGGTCCCCAGGGGTCTAGGGATGACCCTGTCATGGGCTGGCTGTGAGCCCCAGTGCTGTCATTTCACCTTCCCATGGCGTCACTTGCCACTGGTGGCAATTAGTGAAGTATACTGACGTCCCTTACCTGTCGTGAGGATGAAGTGAGGTGATGATTCTAAACGCACCTCCAAAGCATCGATGGTAATTCAAACGTGTTTGTGTGTATTTACTACTTTGCATTTGTGGGGCCGACAGCGAGGGCCATTCCTCACAGGGCTAAGCTGCAGGTGCTCAGGCACCCGCCATCAGTCTCACTGCCACCCAGAGTCAAGCAAGGTCATTCCTCCCGTCCTTCAGTGGACGCCTGGTCTTACTGGGTGCCGTGGGATAGTGTCCCTTGAGAGGTCATCTCTGACCTGCCTCTAAAATGTATTCCTGGTGCTATTTTTTTAATCCCCCGCCCCACTGAGTTTGGACCTCATCCTTTAGATAAATAGGAGCGGTTCTGGTTCCCTATAGGGGAGCTGGGGACAATGCAGTTGGGCATGCATTTTAGGAGGAATGCTCTGGTGGCAGCTTGGGGGGGAGCAGAATCAGAGGGGTACCTGTAGTTGCCTGTTTGGTCCCCCACTTCCCTCCTGGCCTCTGCAGTATCCTTAGAGCCCCGCTCCCCAGGTTTCCTCGCCAACTGGCTTCCAGGTGGATGGGGCCATCAGAATGCACTGGCCAAAGAACTGGGAGAAATCAGAGGGTTCACACCCCTTTTGCCCGGGGCGGCATCTCCTGCCGCATTTCTTCATTTCCTCTGCCACAGAGCCCCTCCCTGCCCACTGCAGTTCCTGACAGGCAGCCGTGGCTGGGCTTCCCCTCCTGGCCAGACAGCCCCAGCCTCTGGGCTCTGGCAGCCTGGTAGGAGTGGCAGCACTTCCTGCAGACTTGGAACTTTGAATTGCCCAAGGCTTCCTATTGTCCTCTAAGCCCTTCTATCACCTACAAGCCAGTCTCCCTCTTTTGGATTCCCCACTGGACTCTGATGGATACTGGTGGAACAGCACAGCTAGGCACAGGCACAGTGTCCTGGGGAGGCTAAGCACGTAAAGAGCCCATTTCCAAGTTCTGCTGTACAAAGTGCACTGCAGCAGAAGCGTGTGAAGGGAGACCATGACCAGAGATCACAGCTTTAAAGGTCCAGATGAAGGATACCAAAGGCTTGAACAGGGGCAGCGATGGATGATCAGGGGAAAGACTTGATCGGTTGAATGGAAGAGAAGAGGGAAAAGAACTCTAGGTGGCTACTTTCACCTTCACCACCTCTAGACGCCAAAAAAATCTCACCGTCCTTCAAAATCTATCTCCAAAGTTGCCTCACACGTGATTGTTTCCCGCTGATATTCCCCAGTGGAAATTCTAGCTTTCCTGTCTCTGTGCTTTTCTAGAACATTTGTCACTCTTGTAGCACTTGCCACATTTCTTTTCTACCCTGAGAACTTATCTGTAATAAGCGCTCGCACTTCCCAATGCGAGGTATCATGTCAGGGTTAACATCCTTGCCATTTTATTCTCCTGACGACCCTATGAAGTGGGGATGATTATTCTGTTTTACAGATGAGGAAACTGAGGCGTGGAGAGGTTTAAAGATTGCACAGGGCACACAGGTTGTGAATGGCAGAGCCACTAATTCATCTGTCTTCAGAGTTTATATTCTTTACCACCAGACCCCATGACTCCTTCTACAGAAGACCTCTGTATTCCATTTTGATTTTTCCTACAGAGGAACATTAAGCTCTTTTGGAGCTGGATTTAGATATTTAAAAGCATGTATTAACCAAGAACACCATTCCCTGCAGCTGCAGGGTTTTGCTTCCTCTCATTCTTTAGGTTCAAATGCTACATTCGGAGCCAGACTGAGCCCTGTTTATGTTCGTATTTGTATCTCTCCTTGTGTAGTTCCACCTTCCACATGAGACTGAAAAGTCTGAGAAGGCAGAACGTGCATTTGTTTTTATCATTACTATATGCTCAGGGCCAGTTAGGCCTCATAGCATGTAGTAAGAAGCTCAGTAAACACAGAGGGTTGGCATCTGCTCACTGGAATGTGTAAAACTTTGTTGTAACTCTGTTACACAAAGCCATTAAGAAATGATTCTGAGCATTTATTAGAAGGAGGAATTGGCCAGAAGTTAGGAACTTGGAGATTTGGGGAGAACCCCAAATGGTCTCAAAGGTAATAATGTAATAATATTAACAAGGTTTTCTCAAGAAGAGTGGTCTGGTGAGCCAATTAATGAAATGTACAGTTTCCCTTCAAAGATGACCAGGTTGGCTTGGCCTTCACAAGGCTTTTGTGAGATATGGGCAGCTTTGTGTGCCTGATTCTTGGAAGCTTTCTCAACAATTCCCTCCTAAAGAGCTTAAAATTCCTCTGTAGGAAAAATCAAATTAGAATACAGAAGTCTTCTGTAGGTGAAGCCATGGGGCCTGGTGGTAAAGAACATAAACTGAAGACAGGCTTTTGATGAGATGCTGTGGAAAACCAAGATGTCAAGGTACGATCGGTGAATTTCATGGTTAGTCATGAAGTGCCTGAATTCAACATCTTGGACTGCAAGTATGAATTTTGCAATTTTGAAATGAGCATTTTTCTGTTTAACCTGAGAGTCAATTAAAGAAGAAATCTGCATGATTGATGGTTTGTCCCTTAATTATAAAATCAGCACACCTGGGCCCTGCCTTCAAGCATGGATTATTGCAGATATTAATAAGTCAGTAAACCTCCCAAACTACAAGATACCAACAGCTTTTGGATTTTGTGCTGAAGAACTTGAACATTTTAAATAATTTGCTTCCTTTGAATAATATATTCTGCTTTAGGAACTGTCATCTGGCTAATAATAATGCAAAACCTGAAGTAGGAAAAAGATTTTTGTTAAAAAAAAAACTGGCTTAACTAGGTGAAGAAAAAATTGACAAACCATAAGGAAAAATGATTTTGTAAGTCTCCTAGGAATCTTTTCCCCTTCTCTTGCCACAATATGTATTAATTGATCAGCAATTATTTGGCCAGTAGCGTAAACAGGTCAAATACACAGCAGTCATGTTTTTATAATCTTTGGAAAGTATTTTACAGACTTGAAAACTGAGGCAGAGAGGAAGCTGAGACTTCAGGTCATCTAGCAGCTTACTACTCAGACAGTCATCCTTGGGCCATAACATTACCTTGAAGCTTTTTAGAAATCTCAAGATTACTGAAGCAGAATTTACATTTAGACAAAAGTCCCAGGGGACGTGGACGCTCATTACAGTTTGACAAGCACTAATCTGGTGAAGTATGTTGGTAGAATTGGCATCCTCAGCTTTTGGCTCAGGTAGATTGCCATCACTTTGGGTCTTGGTTGAGATGCCACCTTCTTGGGGAAGCTTCTCCAATGGTCGTCCTTGCCATGTACTTTCAGAGGTTCCAGTACCTTCTCAGTTATATGACTGTTGTTAGCTTTGTGTTGCTGTGACCAAAAGACGTGACAAAAATGACTTATAGGAGGTGAAGTTATTTTGGCTCACAGTTCCAGATACTTAGCATGGTTATCGACTCCATGGCTCTGGACCCAAGGTGAGGCAGAACATCACGGTAGGAGAGTGGGGCAGAGGGAAACTGCCCAGGACTTGGTCCCCATGAGCATCTTCCCCTCAGAGAGAGACAGAGAGAGAGAGAGGGGAAGGAGCAGCAGAAGACAAACCCCGCCAGGCATTCCCCCAGTGACCCACCTCCTCCAGCCGTACCCCACCTGCCTAGAGTTACCACCCAGTCAGTCTGTTCAAACTGGGATGGACCCATTAGGTTACAGCTCTTCTAGTCATTTCACCTCTGAAGATTCCTGCATGAACATAGGAGCTTTAGGGGGACACCTCACATCCAAACCATAACAGCAGCTGTCACATTTCACAGCCAAGCAGGGCAGACAATTCAATGGGCAATTACCCAGGATGGTATACATTGTCACCTGGTGCTCAGGGCTCACTGGATGGACCACAGAGGGCTAAAAAAAAAAAAAAAAAAAAAAAAAAACAGTTTCACTGAGATAAACAGCAAGCACATCTCTGTATTTAATAAGACCATTTTGGACCTGGTTTGGAATGGTGTCCACTTGCGGGCTTCCGGGCAGTGTGTAATATCCTCGTTTCCGTTTAGAGCCTGCCATTTGTGAAGTCTGGTTAGTGAGCTTCAGCAGATGGTAATAACCACACCTCAAGTATCATCCCAATAAAATCTAGTAATCAGGGCAGTACCTTTCCTATCATTTTCAGCCCAGAGGGCCCCACCCTGTCCCCTAATTACCACTGTCCACAGGGCACAGCCTCAGGAAACAAACAAGGAAGCCCTTCTCCGCCCACTCTTCCTCAGGCTTTTGACAGTTTACAGAAGGCCACTGTCAGTTCCTGCTACCCAAACTGTGGTGTGGATTGGGCATGAATGGTCACCTCTTTTTAAATGTCTGAGACTCTGGGAATGGGAGTATTTGCCATCCTCAAAGATCTGCCAGCCAGTGGGTGAGATGAATGGGCTGTGGCAGCGGGGCAGTCCTCAGGAGCTTGCAGGTGTCCTGCACACACCGCAGCACACAAGAGTGGTCTTGGAAGATGTGTGGATTGGCGCTGGATTTTCCAGCTCTTCTAAACAAAGTGGCCATTTCTTTCCTAGGTGATTTTAAAGTTTCCCTGAGATTAAAGCAGTCGGAATCTATTTCCAAAGTCTCCTTCCCACATTAGTCTCATATCTACCTAACACTTTCTGGAAGGTAAAACAAAGGGAGTGTGTGTGTGTGTGTGTGTGTGTGTGTGTGTGTGTAAATGACAGCCCCTAAGGAAGTGGAGAGTGCCAAGGGATGATGTTTGGGTAAATTGACACCCTGTCAGGGCAGGACTAAGGGTGGATCACAGAAAAGGAAGGAAATGTTTTATAGTCTGGCTGACAATTGTCTCTAGAGGTAACAGAATGGATCTTGTAACCTTTATGTGGACTCTGATTTTTTTTTCCAGTTTTCTGATCTGGGCAGTAATTGAGGGGCTATGGCTTCTGTTGGCCCCTCCTTTTTACTAAAATAAAGGCCTTTAAAAGTCTCACCTTCTCCCTCCAGCCTTTGCAAACAAACTAGAAATAGACTTCAGAGCCTCTTCTGGTCTTAAGGAGAGAGGAAAGCTAGCCCAGTCTATGTTCCTTCTTTACTTTCTGTCATCACATTTCCATGACAATTGCGCTTATCTTCCTACTTACTTGGTGTATTTCATTCATGCCCATGTTTTTAGGTGAGGAAATCTTAGAAAAATGAAGAAATTTACCTCTGTTCATGCAGCTACCAACTAACTTCACATACATTCTTTTTTTTTTAATTGCATGCTCTTTTTAAATCCCCCCCCTTTTTTTACATGCAAATAGGCAGATACAGGCAGAGCAGACTGACACACAAAACCTAGCCTCAACATACAACAAACCATAGGTTTTTTTCCATATTTTATTGGTGCACTATAGTTGTCCATGAGGATGGGACTTGTGGTTACATATTCATATAATCTAACAATATAATTTGGCCAATGTCACTTCCTAGCATTTCTCCCTCCCTTCCTGCCTCCCACTCTTGGACCCTTCCTCTACTCATTGCTCTTTGATTTTAATTCACTCCTCTGTCAGATACCTAAACTGTTTATAATGACTATTTTTATGTTTATATGGTTTAACTCAAATGTTGAGAGTATGTATTTTCTTCTAATGCCACTGCCAATTCTTCAGGGAAGGGACATTTTCGTTTTCTTCTGTCCCCTTCCCACCAGCCCTCCTGGCCTACGCACAGCAAGCACCTGCCCTAGTAGACATCAGTGTGTTCTCCATAACCATCCAGGTTAAGGGAGTTATCTGTTGAATTTGCTTTTTCATTAGTCTTCCGAAATCCTGGCAAGGAAGCACACGGGAGGGTGTTCCATTTATAAGGAGAACCCACTGCAGATGCCTTTCATCGGACTGGCTTTGGCAACAACACTGCTGTTTTAAAAATTAAGTTTCCCAGCCACTGTTCCAACTTAGAATATCCTAGAAGGAATATCCTAGAAGGAACTGGAAGTTCTTGTCAACAGCTCTGGCCATGGCCAGGCCCTCGAAAACCTGGTCTTGTCAAAGTCCTCTTTGAGGCTATGAGACCGTAATGCATGATGAACCAAGACAGGAACCAATGGCCCAGCGACATCAGGCTGAACCATTGTAAGGATCTAAATATTACTTTGTCAGTCTGTGTTCTGTTTTGCAGATCTTATAATATGCCATTTGCAGTTAGCCATTATCTAGATTTCAAAATATTTCCCTATTTTCCCATATCAGACTTTTTTGCGAACCTCTTCTGAATTCAAAACAGTGTAAAAGTCCTGGCAGAAAAGTGGTGTCTATGCTAGTGGGGAAATGAAGAAGAGTGTTTTTAAAGGGTTGCCAAGGTGTGGGATGAATTAGGGAAAACTGACCAATGAGGGACCTGGAACATGTGGTTAGTGACGTTTGGGGAGCAGGTATAGCCCTGGCCCAAGGGCACAAAAAGGATTGGTTACAGGAACCTGGTGGAATAACCTGTACCCAAAGGGCCACTGTGACATTGGGGTAGCAACAGCAAGCAACCTTGAAAGAAAGGGATTAGAAAAAATAAACGTCTTGACCCCACTCCCCATTACTGAACTCCTAGGAGCCAGAAGGCCTGAGATGGATGAGGCGTCCACATAAGCCGGCCTCTCAGGCTCAGGGCAGTATAGATAAGGATGAAAATAGGCCCTGGGGGAACAGATGTGGAGCAAAGCAGCATTCTTCAAATTTCCTTGTTTGCAAACCATTTCTACTGATTTCTCAGAAGTGTTCATTAAGAAAAGGAGGACTGCAGGAGGGGACTCGGTTTGGACTATCTGGGTTAAATGAAGGTCAGTGGATCTCTCCTTCAGGACTTCACGGAGGTCTAAAATGCAAATGTGCATTTTGGCTTTGTAAGAGAAATGGTTTGTTTTCTAAACCTAGTTGGTCACGGGATCCTTTATTTGAAGAAGCATATCATCAGGCTTCCATACCAAGAGCTTGCTTTAGATTAAAAACTATTGACTAAAGCCCCAAACCAACAAAGATATGAAAAGAATTAAAATAAAAAGAAATCAGAAAATCTTGGAAGTGGGTGTTGCTGAGTTATAGGCAACAATATAGTTTTTAGTAGTCAGTAAAAAAATGACCCCCAAAGGGGATATCACCTTGTATTTTAGTAGCCCACGTTTGGCTTGGACATGGAGGAGGGAGAGACCTCATGTAACGAAGGCCAGGCCAGCTCCCATGATGTCAGCTCCCACACGTGGGTCCTCGCTCTTCTTTTCTTCTAAAACTGTGGAAAATGCCAGTTGCTTCTCAAGACCACCCACTGTTGCCCATGACCCTCTGTCTGCATGTGGGTGGCCTGTCTGCACCTGACTCTCACCAGCTGAGCTAGCCATTTCGTCAACCCAGTTTGATTTTCCTTATCACTCAGCTCTCTGAGGCACAGTGTGGGAAAACCAACCAACCAACGGACCAACAGCTTATCGTGTTGTTGGATCACTGACTACAGTAAACAGTAGTTTTATGACTAATAACACTAACAATCCCTTATTCCTGTGATGGTGTTTTCTCATTCAAACATCACAATAGGTCTGTGAGACATCACTGTGGCCCTTGACCACAAGGGAGACTGAGTCTCAGGGAAGTCAGGTTACTTACCCAAGGTCATCGGTTACACTGAAACTGAAAACTAGGTATTTTGGTCCCTAAATCAATGCTTTCTCTACCTCTGTGGCTATGAAATATGAGGAAGAGAATTGCTATTTAAAACCCAAGCCACTAAGGGATATGATATCAATTCAGACAGGGCATCTACTCTGGAATGTCTCTTTCTCTTAGAGAGACTAGAGGGATACTGAAAAGTGAGGTCACATTTCTAAGCCTATTTCTAATTTCTCGATGCTGCTAAGAGGGTAGCTTGCTAATCTGGGCTGCCCAGGTCTAGGCAGGACACAGTAGAGGCCCTTCAGCTATGCAGGAATACATAGCAGAGGCAGAGATGACTTCATCTGCACTACCAAGGGAACTGAGTTTGCAAACCATGGAGAAGAACCCCAAAGCGGGGCAGAAAACCAAGAATAAGGAGGCCTTAAGCAAGACGCAGGGGTCAAAGACATAGCGGGGGAGAGGGGGTCACAGGGAATGTGAGTGAAGAACTGGTGAGAAAGGGAAGGTCTGCTGTCAATCAGAAGCTAGTTTTGATGTCCAGTTCTTTTCTGAGCTTCCATTTGAGCCTATGTGGGTGGTATTTTGGAGGAGATCAGGGAAAACAGCTATGCATAGAATAGTAAGGTAACCCTTTCCTGGCAGGATGGCCCATGGAGAATAGCAAGGTGGACCCTTTCCTCAGAGACGGGAGTGATGGGGAAAGAGAAGATCCAGATCCCCCTTTGCTAACCTTGCAAACTCCCTGGAAGATTTGGAGGCACAAGTGCTATCACCGCCTGAGGGATGGACTCCAGCGACTTTATTGGCTCCTACACGTCCAAATACTTGGCTCAGCACTTGTATTATTTCTACATCTCTCCCAGTTGACCCATCAGGACAGTGTGACTGTCCAGAGGAATTCCTGGCTCCAGGTTCCTACTTCCCAAGCTCCAAGCAACGAGGGCCTCTTGTCATGTTCCCGTCAGCCACCAGGTAATTATAAGAAAACGCTATTTCCTGCTTCACACTCCTGACTCCAAGAGCCCTTTGTCCTGTGACACCTGCGGTCAGAGGAAGGTTACTTTTGTTTGTTTGACAAACTGCTCAGCCTCAGCTGACTTAGGCAGGGCTCACAAACACCTGAGCTGGCCTCCACTGATACACCTCTCAACAGACCCGTCCCACTGCTGCCTAGGAAGCACAGACCCAGTCCATGGACGTGACCCCCAGGATGCAGTGAAGCGTGCTGGCTGCTCACCTGTCCTTCCCTGGTACAATACCTGCGTTGCCCACTCTTTGTTGTCCGCATGTGGTTAAGACTTGTCTCAGGGGTCATAACCATAGTGTCTAATGGTATCACACAGGGACACAGAGTGCCCTGCACCATGTAAGCACAGCAGATTGTACTGTGACCTACCTGCGGAAGGCTGAAGGACTTCATGTCCTAATCCCTAGAACCTGGGAATCCCTCAGGTGGCAAAAGGCACTTTGCAGCTGTAATTAAGTCATGCGTCTTGAGATGGGGAGATTATCTCAAATTATCTGGATGAGCCCAATGTAATCAAAGGGGTCTTTATAAAGAGAGGGAGGAAGGTCAGAGTGAGAGAATGTGACAACTATATGCTGCTGGCTTTGAAGACGGAGGAGGGGGACATAAACCAAGCACATGTTAACTCACGTGAGCAGTCCAAGAAGATGGAAATGAATGCTCTAGAGCTTTCAGGAGAGTCACAGACCTGCTGATGCCTTGATTTTGGCCAAATTAAACTAATGTTTGACCTCTCTCTTCCAGAACTGCAAGATAACAAATCCATATTGTTTGAGGCCACTATGGTGTGACAGTGTGTTACAGTGACAATGAAAACCAACTTACTACTACAATAGCAAATGGAGTCCCAAAGAAATAAAACAGATTATAAAACATTTTCTTGATGGATGTTTATGTATTGGAACAGTAACTCAACCTGACCCATTCCTGTTAACTCACGAATCTGGCTCATTGCAGTAAGAATCCTTATAGATGCTCAAATTCTTCCATCTCTGACAAGGGCATCCTCTTCAAGTTGGCTCCTGTCTGCTGGATGGACCATGGTAATCTGGCAGCGTCGTTGTGTTTCTGGTATCACGAAGTACTCAGACTTGCTTGACATTTTTTGCTTCAGTCTTAGTACCAGTCATTCTTCAAGGAGTCTTTTCACTACAGAGCCTATTTAGACACCACAGTCTGGACACCGTGGGTGCTCAGTGCTATTGGGTTAGTTACTATTTTTAGAGCCAAGAAATATTTTTTTTAATTAGAGACAAAAATACCTACATTCATACTGATTCTGCAATTTAATACAGGAGTATGGGTTTTAGCTTAACTTCTTAACCTCAGAGATGGGAGTGATAGAGAAAGAGAAGATTCAGATCCCCCTTTGGTAACCTTGCAAAAATCACTGTGCTTACATCTGTCTCTCATTCCTGCTAGGCCAAAGGTGTGTGTGTGTGTGTGTGTGTGTGTGTGTGTGTGTGTGTGTATAATTTGTTCTAATTAGTTACACATGACACAGAATGCATTTTGACACATCATACATAAGTGGAGTATAACTTCTTATTTATCTGGTTGTACATGATATAGAGTTACACAGGTTTTGTAATCATATATACACATAGGGTAATAGTGTCTGATTTATTCTACTATCATTCCTACCCCCATGTCCCCTCCATTCCCTTCACTCCCTTCTGTCTAGTCCAAATTACCTCTATTCTCCACCTCCTATTTGTAGCATCCACATATCAGAGAAAATATTTGGCCTTTAGTTCTTTGGGATTGGCTTATTTTGCTAAGCATAATATTCTCTAGTTCCATGCATTTACAGGAAAATGCCATAATTTCGCTTTTCTTTAAGGCTGGGTAATATTCCATTGTGTATATATACCACAGTTTCTTTATCGATTCATCTGTTGAAGGGCATCTAGGTTAGTTCCATAGTTTACCTATTGTGAATTGAGTTGCTATAAATTGATGTGGCTGTATCACTGTAGTATGCTGATTTTAAGTCCTTTGGGTATAAACCTAGGGGTGAGATGACTGGGTCAAATGGTGGTTCCATTCCAAGTTTTCTGAGGACTCTCCATACTACTTTTCCAGAGCAGTGTTCCAGTCCAACCAGCAATGTATGAGTGTACCATTTCCTCCACATTCTCGTCAACATTTATTATTGTTTTTATTCTTTTTTAAAAATATTTTTTTAGTTGTCAACAGGCATTTATTTTATTTATTTATGTGGTGCTGAGAATTGAACCCAGTACCTCACACATGCTAGGCAATCACTCTACCACTGAGCCACAACCCCAGCCCTTATTGTTGTTTTTATTCTTGATAATTGCCATTCTGACTGGAGTGAGATGGAATCTCCGTGTGGTTTTGATTTCATTTCTTTAATTTCTAGAGATGTTGAACATTTTAAAAATATATTTGTTGGTGTATTGAATTTCTTCTTCTGCAAAGTGTCTGTTCAATTCCTTTGCCCATTTATTGATTGAGCTATTTGGTTTTTTTGGTGTTAAGTTTTTTGAGCTCTTCATATATTCTGGAGATTACTGCTCTGAGGTGCATGTAGTAAAGACTTTTTCTCATTCTGTAGGCTCTTTCTTCATGTTATTGATTGTTTCCTTTTCTGTGAAGAAGCTTTTTTAGTTTGATTCCATCCCATTTATTGATTCTTGATTTTACTTCTTACACTTTAAGAGTCTTGTTAAGGAAGTCAGTTCCTAAGCCAACATAGTGAAGATTTGGTCTACTTTTTCTTCTATTAGGCACAGGGTCTGTGTTCTAGTGGAAAAGTCTTTGAGCCACTTTGAGTTGATTTTTGTGCAGGATGAGAGATAAGGGTTTAATTTCATTTTGCTACCTATGGATTTTCAGTTTTCCTAGCACCATTTGTGGAAGAGGCTATCTTTTCTCCAATGGTGCCTTTGTCTAGTATAAGATAACTGAATTTATGTGGGTTTGTCTCTGTGTCTTTTATTCTATACCCTTGTCTATGTATGTGTTTTGGTGCCATACCATGCCGTTTTTGTTACTATGGCTCTGTAGTATAATTTAAGTTCTGGAATTGTGATTAGGCCAAAGGTCTTGAGTTTTATCAACATCAACAAACTTGCCAGAGGCTTTATCCCACAAAACCTAACAGCTGCACATCAGCATGAACATCAACAATATGGTTACTGAAAACAATTCTGCAGTTCTTTTTTTTTTTTTTTTGTCTTAGTTTATAACTTGCTTGGGGGTCTAGTCAAGTTACTGAGTTTTGAAGTCATTTAAGATAGCTACTATGTGGTTATGCCACCAAATCTACATGCTATTAGATTCTTCTATTTCATTTTGGTTTTAAATTTAGGGATTTAAAACTTTTAAATCTCATCATTGCATGAAATATTTCATGAACCCTAAGTCAAATCTATACCCCATGGTTCATTTAGAGAAGTTTAGCTTCTGTTTCTGTATATTTTAATTCTCCTCCTCCCATTTAAAAATGGTTTCATTCTTCCTTTGTAATTTAAAACATAAGCAAATACATATATTTGCTGTCTTCCCCTTTTATAGATAAGCTATGTAAACTTTTTTTTAAAAAAAGATTGAGCAGAAAGTACAAAGTGTTCCCCTTCACTCTTTGTCCCCACCAAAATCTTTCCCTGCTATGAAATTCCCCAGCAGAGTGGTACATTTGTTACAATCAATGAACCTACATATCATTTCACCCAAAGTCCGTAGTTTATATTAGGGTATAGCACATTCTGTGGGTTGGAAAAAATGTACAAGGGTGCATATCCACTACTATAGTATCATTCAGAATAGTTTTTCCACCTTAAAAATCCTTTCTAATGAATCTATATGTACTTTAAAAATCTTTTATAAAGACCAAACATAGTAGAGAATGAAGTATATCAAAACATTAATTATACATTTTATACCTACATAGTACTTCCCCAGTGTGGCTGGACTGTAGGTTATTCAGTGTATGATAGTGTAGGCTATTCAGTTTTTGTGTATTTAAATGGCTACACTATTTAAATGGCTACACTACTATAAAATGGTATCATATGAATACATCAAAATTTAGTTTGCCAATTCCCTATTATTGGTTACTTAGGTTTTTACAAAAACTGTTTTTGCTGTTGGTATGAACATGAGGTGAGCTTTTCTATAGATGCCCATTTTGTTGGGATTTGTTAGTAGGAATGGATTCCCATCAAAGAAGTTATTGAGTATATCTTGTAACTTTATAAAACAAGCTAGCTCTGTTTGTTTAGCTGGTGACTCTGGGGTCAGCAATAAGGTTGGCTTCATCTGGGTCATAGTTCTTATTTATTTAGATTGGGCTGAATCATGCATTTAGGTAGCTGCTATTAGGTTTTGGTGCCATACCATGCCGTTTTTGTTACAATGGCTCTGTAGTATATTTTAAGGTCTGGTATTGTGATTAGGCCAGTTTTTCTAGGAATGTACCAGAGAGGAGGACGGCTTGTGTCTCTACTTCCTGTGCTCTCATCCTCCAGCAGGACTCAGCTCGTCACATGATGGCTGGACAGAGTTCCAAGAGAGAAAGCAGAAGTACGAAAACCTTGAAATTGGACAGGCCACCTCTTCTTGCACATTCTATTGGCCAAAGCAAGACACAGCCCAGCCCAAATACAAGGAGTGGAGAAGTAGGTTCCACCCTTCCATGAGAAGAGCTATGGTGTCACATTGTAAAGGACACAGATACATAGAGGTACCAAGAATTGGTGCCAGTTTTGCAAGCGATGTTTAACTTTGGGTCAAAGTATATAGACATTTATAAGCTCCTAGTATATACTAGAGAGTTTCATTTATCTTATTTTTTCCCCCATATGACTATTAATTCATTTAGTGTAAATAGGCTGTCCCTACTTCCATCTGGGCATAAATCCCAAGAGGCAATCATGAGTAAAATATAGGAAGTGTGCATCTGGAGTCTGTTTGCCTGCAGTTCCCCTCAGATGACTCCATCCAGTCCACAGCTCGACCAATTCAGCCTGGTTGCCCACTGTGGGCTTCAGAACTCCATTTTGCTTGGGGCCCAACCCAGTAGACCAGATTTATGTGAGGGTGATATTGGTGTTTGAACTTGATTTAGATCCCTACAAATGACCTTGGAGCTATTCCAAGGCACACCTCCAAATCCGTGTCTCTTTCTTCAACTTCTCTAGAAACTTCTGGATTCTCATGGACTTATCCAGATCAGAGTGGAGGCCCTTCCCCACTGGTGCAATGGAAAGACCGGTGCTCTGGGAGGCAAGAGAGATGGAATCTAGCACTGTCTCTGCCACCTACTAGCTTTGGGTTATTGGCCATTGTCACCTCTGTGAGTCTCAGTTTCCTCACATGTAAAATGGGGAGAATAATACCCACTTCATGGCGTCAAGGTAGACTATAATATAGAAAGGGCAACTCTTTTCCTTTACTCCTACTTAAGGAGTAAAGGGAAGGAGAGGAGTGGGGGAGGTAGAGGAAGTCCTCCCATACCTCAGACCTCTCAGCACACAGTGGCCATGGCCTCCCCTGTGTAAGGATGTAGCTGGTGGCATTAACATTTTATAAGGAGTAAGTGCTTATTTTAAGGAGGGTCAGCAATTACTCAGGTCAAAGCTTTCATGAACACAGTGCCCATGCCAGCGCCAAAGCTGTGGGCAGCTGTGCTGCCTCCTTGATCTAGGTGAGTCCACCCAGGGCTTCACGCACACACGCACACATGAGGCTGTGCCTGGGGCCACTGCAGGTGTCAAGTAGCACAAGCAGAGCAAACTTGTTTGGTTAAATGTCTGATTCATCACTCATAGCTTGACAGGTTTCTGAGCTTGTTTCAGACTTTAAAGAAACAAGGTGGGAGGTGGTGGAGTGGAAATAGGATCCTTTTATTACAGAATGCTTTCCCGAGGGGTTATTTTCTCAATGTTAATCCAGACCCAGGTTGTTATTCTAAAGGTGGTGGAAGCTAAAACTCCAGCATGGGGCTTGGCTGTGAACCCATTGCTCATTTAACTATGGACTGTGACCCAGAGCTTTGCACAGGGGCTGAGGTGCTTCAAGAGCTGCCCCCTGGGACCCCAGGACCTGCAGATGGAAAACTTTAATCATAAATAGGAAGTTGCTATTTTATGGGTCCCGTTCAACATACCTGGGTCTGGCAACTGTCTGGTAATGGGTTTCATCTGGAATCCAGTTTCAACCAGCTGACAGCAGGAGGTGGATGGTGGTTCACTGAGTGCCCAAAGAAATTTGGAAGCAAAAATGCAGGCCCCATCCGTGAGGACCAGGAAGTGTGATAAGCAAGGCGAGCGAACCACGGTCTGCAGACAAAACCCAGTCTGCTGCCTGTTTTTATAAATAAAACTTTATTGGAACACAGATATGCTCATTTTTAAATGTATCACCTATGGCTCCAGAGCAGCCATAGGTGATACATTTAACCGAGTAGGACGGCTGTGACAGACTACATGGCAGTCAGAGCCAAAAATATTTGCTATCTGTCTTTTCACAGTTTGTCAAACACTGGGTTAGATACATTAGAAGTACAAGATCCTTTCAGAAAGCAGCGCCATCCCAGTGACCGCCCCTGTGGGACACTCTCCTGTCTCTCTCCCAGCCAGGGTTTCTGAGGACACATCCATCTTGAATGCAGGAAAGAGCTCAGCTGCAGAGCTGAAGGCCCCTGACACTGGACCCATGGCTCTCCAGAGGCCAACAAATCAGAGCTCCTGTGGCTGCCTCTGGAGGTTTGGGGGGTTTGTGACATGCGGAGCACCCTCCCTTCCCATATTTCTCAGGGTGGCTCCTCTCTGCTGTTGACCCTCCCCGGGTTTCAATCTGGTAGGGTATTCCAGGAAGGAATGAAGAAAAAAAGAAATGGCTTTGATGGGGGCTGCCTTGATTTCCTACGGCTGCCACACAAAGTGCCACCACTGAGTAGCTTAAACAGAAAGGTACTGCTCACAGTTCTGGAACCCAAAGACACAGTGTCTTCAGGACTTGCCCCTCCTGAGGGAGCTAGGGAAGGATCTGCTCCAGGCCTCTTTCCTAGCTTCTGGAAGTTCCTTGGCTTGTCGGTGGTGTTCTCCCTGTGTCTACACATGGTCTTCCCCCTGTGCATCCCCGTGGCTAAATCTCCATTTTTTTTTTAAGAAGAACACAGTCCTAACAGGTCTACTCTGAGGACCTTATCTTAACTAATGACTCCTGCAAAGACCCCATTTCCAAGTACAAAAAGTTTGAGACAACATAATTTAACCCTCAGCAGGGGCTCTTTGTGCCCCCTACAAAACCTGTATCACACAATGACACGAAATTCTGACAACTGCAATGAAAAAAAAAATCTTAGGCATATAGCTCAATAAATTCTTAAACTTTTATTCCAGACAAGTGACATGGTGAGTTCCAAATCATGTGAACCTCATCTGGGTTATCTGGATGGGCCCAACATACTCTCAAGGGTCTTTCTAAAAGAAAGAGGTAGGCAGAAGGGTCAGTTAGAGGATGTGATGATGCTACACTGGTGGCCTTGAAGTTGGAGGAAGGAGCCATGAGCCAAGGAATCTAGGCAGCCTCTAGAAGATGGCAAAGGTAAGGAAACAGATTCTCTGCAGGAACACCAGTCAGCACATGTTGTTGACACCTTTATTTTATCCAGTGAGACCCATTTTGGATTTCTGACTTCCCAAACTACAAGATAATAGATGAGTTGACCCACTATGTTTATGATAACTTGTTAAAGCAGCAACAGAAAATTCAATAACTCTTTTTGGGAGAGTGGTTGGTTATGTTTTGATCTGTGCAAATATCCAACTTCAAGGTGCAAAGCCAATGCCTAGAGCAGCCTCATTTTCAGCAGCCAGACCTCCAAGCTGCTGCATCTGTAAGCTTGTTTAAAGACCCATCTCCCACTGAGGCTACCAGGACCTTCCCCTGACAGACAAGGAAGATGGAGGTGAAGAGATGTGGAGAATCACCTGGGAAGCTTATTAAAATGCAAGGTGTGCTTGCTTTCCCAGGCTTGGCAGGATTCATTCTTAGCAAGGAGGCACTGTCAGGTGGCAGAGGGCAAGGAGCAGCAAGCTGTGCTGCCCACTTTTCAGAGACCAACACCTCACTCATGGCTCTTCTGCATTTAGAAGGCTGGCAAGGGCTTTCACGATCTGGTGCCATCCAACAAAGATGGGAGGCCCCACCCCCACCCCTCCCCCAACCAGGCTCTGCAGAACCGGGACCCTGCATGCTTACTAGGTGTCTCCATTCTGAGACAGCCAGTCATGAGCAGGTGTTTGGAAACAACAGCTTGAAACCACAAGAGCAAACAACTTCTCAATAACTCAGTCACACCTCAGTTCTGATTTTGCATGGCCTGGGTGCCATTGTTGGCAACATGAAATACTTATCCCCTGATGGCCTCTCCTTCCTTCTGTCTTGGTAAGTCCTCAGGCATGCTAAAGCCTGACCAAATTACCCTGAGGCAGAGGCTTGGCCAGAGTGGGACCTATGCCAAGAACAGCAGAGAGCACCCAGAAAGGAGCAGAAGGTCACAGAGCTCTCCATGACAGGCTCAGGGAGGGCCCAACTCTGTCTCTTCCTTGCTCCCTGCTCCCAAGCATGGCCTCCTGACAACTCCCTTAGTGTGAGTCCCAGCACCCCATGCCTGGGAGGGCAAGTGTCACAGCCTGCAGAGTCAAGTGTCACAGCCTGTAGGGTCATAAAATGCTGCAAATGAAACTTCAAAGGCCTCGGGGTGGCAGTGGCCAATGGTCCACCTTTCTCCTGAGCCCTCATCAGCAGCCTGTGAAGTCCTCCTAGGGGCTGACCTCAGCTCCCTTCCCACCCCGCCCTACCCCACCCTCCACCGAGGCTCCATTAGGAAAGCTGGTTTGCTGACATCAGAGTGATTAAACTGACCTAATTTCTCTCTGGCTGACAGAGTCAAGAGCCCCATTTAATACAGAGACCTAATCTGTGGGCTCCACAAAAACACCTGGAGAAGGAACAACCTTATTCCGAGAGAAAAAGTAAAATGGAAGGGGGCTGCAGCTCCCCCCACCTGCTCATAGTCCCAGAGAAGCTCCTAGAGCCAGCTGCTCTCTGTTTGGGGCTCGGGGTGGGAATGCTGTGTCTTCCACGTGGGTGGATGCCAGTGAAGTAGAGTTGGTGTGCTCAGGGTGTCTCCCAGGGTCAGCAGCAGCTTCCCACCCTGTTCTCCTGTGGGCTTGGTCCACTGGAGGATGTGCCAGCCTCATCTTTCTCACCTGTGGCCCCTTAGGCCCACCTGGATGCTGCTGGCCTTTTGGCCTGTGCTTTCCCTTTTATCTGAAGTAACCCTTCTTTTGCTTTATCTAAAAAAACTCCTATTCGTCCCTCAAAACTGCTTGGGCTTTGGTCTTCCCAGGATCCTCCCTCTTCATGAGTCAGACTCCCTGCCATGGGTTTCATTCTATTTTGTTCCTTCTGGGGCTCTCAAAGTATTGTCCCAGGCTGGAGGCTTCTGTGTCATCTGGATACTTGCTGGATGCACTCCCGTCTTTTGCCCAATTCCCACTCAACTCCCTTTGGTTTCTTCTGGTTCTTTGGCACATTGCTTTCATTCCTGATTTTAGGTTTTCTGATATCAGCCAATCAGAATAGGGGAATTCTTGGAGCTGGGCGCGGTGGAATCCCAGCGGTTTGGGAGGCAGATGCAGGAGGATTGCAAGTTCAAAGCCAGCCTCTGCAACTTAGAAAGACCCTAACCAACTTAGTGAGACCCTGACCCCAAAATAAACAATAAAAAGGTCTGGGGTTGTGACTCCGTGGTTAAGTGCCCCTGGATTCAATCCCTGGTCGCCCCCACCCCCTGCAAACTAAAAATAAATTTTAAAATAGGAGAATTCTTTGTGATAATGTGTTGATTCATTCTACAAAATTGTGTTTAAGGGCTCTGGCGTGACCCCAGCCTCCTGAGGCTTCCTGGGTCCTGACATTTGTGTTAAAAGAACAGAGTGGTCTGTTCCCAATGAGCAGCATTTTTCCGGGTATTACAAGTGGCATTCCCTAAGAAGGTGAGCTATGGTTTGCATTGCTTGGGAGACATGGCCTGAGTCTCTGGAAAATTGTCTAAGTTTTTCCTGAGGACTCCAGGAGTCTATCCTTGAGGCTGTAATACTCACCCTGAGCCTTTAGTCGGTCTCTGGTGTACAGGGTGTGGCACTCACAGTGGTGACAAACTTGCTTGTAAAAGAATGTTCTGAGCTGGGGAGTTCATCTGGGGATGGCAGAAGGGAGCCAAAAGCAAATTTCTTCATCCTTTCATTTATTTATTTTATTAGTAGTATGAATTATTTTGGTGTTGGAGATGAAACCCAAGGCACTGCATATGCTAAGCAGGTACTTTTACCTCTGAGCTACAGCCCCAGCCCCATCCTTTAGTTTAATCTGCCTGTTACATACTCTTCTAGATACCTATACCTTCTCTTCAAGGCCATTCTGTAAAATTGGGTGGGTGGAGTCAGGGAATGAATCTGAAGATTGTTGATAGATCTTCAATGTTTATGCGTTTTGACATTTTTATTTTACAACAGAAGAATTTTATTTTTAAGATTTAAGGCCTGATGCAGCCTTTACCAATATTCTCCACACTGAAATTTCTAAGAAGCTTGTGCCATTCCAAGTTAACCACTGCAGCCCAGGTGTCTGACCCAGAGGAGGAAATTGGTACCTGCATTTGGCAGTGCCTCTTGTTAATGGAATTGTCTTGAGTAGGTGCCCCTGCCTGGTGAGGCCTCCAGGCAACCAGCACAATTCTTTAAGCCTCTCCAACTCCACCGTGCAGTCCTTATTCAGCCAGATGAATAGTGTTTCTAAAAGGTTTCTGCCAGGATGTGAGTGGTCAGGGGACACTTTCCAGTTTCTTGGCCAGAGCTGGGGATGATAAGTAGCCGTCAAGTGATATTCTGCCAAAGAAGCCCCACCCCACCAGTCACGCTGAGCGCCTGGCTGCTAGGAGAATTTTCCAGGCCTGCTGAGGCCTCTGTCCTCTTGGCCTGCAAACTGGGCCCTCTGCTCTCTTCAGACCCATCTCCTCCTGGATGCTGGACAACTGACTTCCAACCCCTGCTGTCCAGGGCTGCATCTAGAACCTCCCCTGGCCCTCTGGACCTTACAGTGAGTGCTGTCTGGTTTAGGGCCATTCCCTGATTCCACCTGGTAATTCCCACCCCAGCTGGAGAACTCCCTGCAGACAGGATTGTATTCCCTTCTCACGAATCAATTCAGCTGTTTTTAAGTACCGGGGATTGAACTCAGGGGCACTCACCCCTGAGCCACATCCCCAGCTGTATTTTGTATTTTATTTAGAGATAGGGTCTCACTGAGTTGTTTAGCACCTCACTTTTTCTGAGGCTGGCTTTAAACTCATGATCCTTCTGCCTCAGCCTCCCGAGTCACTGGGATTACAGGCATGTGCCAGGGCACCCCGCTTCTTCTTTACTTTGAATAAGATGCTGCTTAACCACTCTGCATGGTAGAGTTTGCTCACCTGAAAAGTAAAAATTCAAAACAAAGTTCGGCTTGGATTTTCTGTGAAATGATCTCTCGACACAAAAGTGCTTGGTAACAGGTCGCACTGATATAAGATTCTTTTCCTCCTTTTCCTCTTCCTCCTCTTCCTCTTCTTCCTCCTCCTCTTGTCTTTACCTTCTTTTCCTTCACGTTTTCCTAATATGATAGTAAATAAACACTTGAAGAAAAATGCTCAAAACCTAAACAAAGCCAAATAAATTTTGTAAAATGAATACCTGTGTAATTACCATGCAGGTCAAGAAATAAGATATTATGAGTTCCAGAAACTTCTAGCATAATTTCTTCCATTTCCCTAGTGGTAATCATGATCCTGATTTTTATTGTTTTCACTTTGTTCAGAAGCCAGACACAGATTTCTTTACTGTTTCTACAGACTTCTTCATTCAACAACACTCATGACTAGGGTATACAATGCTGCCTGTTTGCCAGGCATGGTTTGGAGTCCTTTATAATTTCTAGCTCTTGCCATCCCTACAGACAAACCTGTCACATGTCCTGATTGTTATCCCAATTGCACAGATGAGGAAACCGAGGCTCAGAAAATAAAGTAGCCAGTCTTAAGTTCACATGGCTGGTGAGGAACCTGGGTGGAACCCAGGTAGTCTGGCTCCTGAAATCCCACATCTGACTCTCCGTCTTCTTCTCGTGAAGTGGGGTCTGGAAGCAGCACTGACAAGCTGGGATACCTCTGAAGCCCCTTGCAGAGATGCGTGAGGAGAAGTTCAAATATACTGCAGTAGTATAGCCGCAGCATGAGACAATGGACCCCACTCTCATTTTTGCAGTGAAACCAGTTTAGCAGTGTGTGTGTGTTTTTCAAGGACCTTGCACTCATTACAAGTTCACTCCTAGCCTCACCTCTGCTGATCTCTTCTGGCACTCATGGGGCCAAATTTCCTAGCGCCCAAGTCACTTTAGGTTCTAGTGCATCCAGGGAGTGAGTCTCACTTCCAGAATGGCATAGCCTCAGCTCTTCCCTAATGTTCTGCCACCATGAATTGCTTTTCCTCATGCTCTGCCCTTACCAAATCAAAACTTATGCCCTTTTGCCTGCTGCCCTGTATTATTTAAAGGCATAGACATCTGCCAAATGTTGCTTCTAACCAACACCAGCGAGCCTCCATTCTTACACCCAGTAGCTGTGTCAACCCAGGCAAGGAACTTAACCTCTGTGCCTCGGTTTCCTCATCGACGGGGGAAGGGGGGATGCTGTTGTCTGTCTTGCTGGATTGTTCTGGGTATCAAATGGGACAACACATGCAAAGTGCCTGACACAGAGAAAGTGCTCGGTAAGTACTTACTGTTGTTTTTGCTATTATTGTTATTATTAAGTGGAAGCTAATGGTACTTACTTCATACGAGTGTGTCTTGAACTCTGGCTCAGAGCAAAGATTCCCGGAAGTTTGTATTAATCTGTTCACCTTTACTTGAGATACATGAGTTATGCTACCCTTGTTAAAATATTAAAAGTAATACATGACTCTTCTTTGCTGTATTCCTTTGAAGAAAACCAGAAACCTTGGGAGCCCATGACAGAAAGAGCTAGTTTCAGTTTTAGCCATTGAGTGTCCTGGGTATTTACAAATTCTGTCCTAATTGGCTTTTTTTAAAATATATTTTTAGTTGTTGATGGACCTTTATTTAATTAATTTATTCTGAGAATCAAACCCAGTCCCTCTCCTATACTAGGCAAGTGCTCTACCACTGAGCCAGAAGCCCAGCCTCCCAATTGGCTCTCTACTCCAATAATATAATCACCTTTGATGATGTGGGGACTGCAGCTCACTTGGAGGAAAGTCCCCGGCTTCCTCCTTCTTTCTTTTGGTAACTTGTACCAAAATCCAAGAGGGGCTTGAGCAGCAATCAGTCAAATGCATTTGTTTGTTAATTAAAGTTGAAAGATGAGAGTGAAACTACTGCCCAGTATGAGCCCGAGATTTTCATCAGCTGCATCACCCCAGTTTTCTGTTGTTGTGAAAATCAAGACTCGCCTGGTTGTCAGCTCCTGGGTGTAGTAGGAGAAATTGCAGTGTTTGTGTCAGCTTGGGGTTCAAACAGTGGCAACCGTACTCACTCAGACCTCACTGCCTTGCTCTTGACCAAGTCTTTGCAAGCCTCAGTTTCCTCATCAGTAAAATGGAAGAACACCCACCTCCTTGGGACGGTGAAAAATAAGAGAGAAGTTGGTGACCTGGCTCTACTTAGCCAAGTAGTTAATGCCCTGAGTATCCTATGACCATTTTACCTGTGTTCCAGAATTGCCTAGGGACAGTCTGCATGTTACAGAGTTACCATAGAATTCTGTAGGGAAAAGATGAGGAGCTCGCTACAGAAGCTTCTAGAGCTGACTCTGCCGTCTACCTCCTGGACACTCTTAAGCTTGAGTCTCATGGTGATAATGGCCACCACATCATCACTGTACAATTCTCCTGCATATGCATGGTCTTATTTCAGTCTCAGTCATAATGACTCTGTGGGATGGTGGATTACAGGTTGTTATCTCCATTTTCTGGTGAGGAAACTGAAACCCAAGGAGGTCAAATGACTAGCCCCAATTCACACTGCAAATCAGTGGATGGAAGAAGATTTTAACCCTCCTTGTTAACAAGCATAAAATAATGATTCTTAGTTCTAATTGTTAACTTTTTGTTCTTATCTATCATTTCCTTACATAATATCTACTTCAAGAAGTATTTTAAACCTCAGTACTATCTTGTTTTATTACAAATTAAATTCTGTGGTTATACAAAATCTCTGTGTAGATAGATAGATCCACCAACCGATCGCAGTGTGGATCTTGACTGTCCTCCAAAGGCCTGTGTGTTAAAGGCTTTGTCCTAGGGAGGTGTTATTGGGAGGCACTGGAACCTTTAAGAGGTGGAGCCTAAGGGGAGGTCTTTAGGTCATTGGATGTATGCCCTTGAGGGAAATATGGGGCCCTGGCCTCCTCTGTTTTCTCTCTTTTGCTTCCTGGTGATGAGGTGAGTAGTTTTACTTTGCCATATGCCCACCATTGCCATCAGTAACCCTTCCAAAGGTCTAAAAACAATGGGTCTCTCAGTCATGGAACCTCCAAAACAATAAACCAAAATAAATCTTTTCTCTATAAATTGATTATCTTGGGCATTTTGTTAGAGTGATAGAAAACCAATTGACATAATATACATACATTTTTTTTTCCTTTAGAGCACTGTCTTATAGTTCAAGAAAAAGACATTTAATTTAAAATCCCAAATGGATTGATTTATCTAATGGGGGGGGGGGGCGTGTTTTGATGGAATTTAACTTTTGTACTACTTGGAACATATACTACTTCTTAGATGAGACAGTGAGTGGAGAGAGATCCGAAAACACAGATGGATTGAAAGGAGAAGATTTATAAGCAGGTTGGCTCACTTTAAAAGGCTGGAATATGGATTCTATAAAATAAAAAATATGAAGGATGTTAGAATATCCTTCAAAGAGCAACTGTGGCATTGCATCAAAAAGCATATTTAAAAAATATAGTGAGTCATAAAATTGTCTCTCAACTGAGATGTGTGAGGAAAATGTAGCTTCTGGTTTCTTCAAAATGGCTCTGAGCGCCACATAAGCCTCCTGGATTCCCCTGAGGTATCCAGGAACGTTCAGAGTTGTCAAGGAGCAATATTCCAACCACTTCTGGTGTACATAGTCTCCTTCCCACTTACACATCCAATCTCTTCAATTGGGTATCCTATCTGGAGAGGGATAAAAAGTCCCTTGAGATTAAATAGTCTTTAGCGTGTTCTCTTTTTCCTCTTCCTCAGGATGGTCTGTATACCATGAGGTTTGGAGGGGGACTTCTTCTGTCCTTTGTTGTGTCTGGAAAAACCAGCTCCCAGCACTGGGAACTGCTGAGTGGGCCTGGTTCTGTCTGGCTTCTCCAGGAGCCATGGTCTGCCTACCCCACTGCTGGAGACCAGTTCTCTCTCTCACCCAAGCCACTCTGCTTGGTCACCGGATAGATGGTCCACAGTGGGTCACATGCTCATCTTTGGTCCAGTCAGCTGTGTCAGGAGACAAAGACCCCATGATACCAGGCTTGGAACTTTAGGAATCTCTAAGAGAGGACAATGCTGGACATTAAGAAAACTCAAAGAAGAGGATAGAGTAACGGGCAGGTGCTTTGCATACTGCTCAGTTGTGTCAGGAAAGGGCAAACTCTGGTCAGGAAAGCACTTGTCAGTATTTCCAGCCTGCAGGAGTAACAGAAAGAGCCACTTAGATACCATCCAATTACAACACGTTTCTCAGAGAAATAAATAGCCCCAAACTGAAGCTCACCTCCGGTTGTCAATTTTTAACAAACACCCTGGACCTCAAGGACAGTTCTGGTGGATCGATATGGTCCGGTGACAGTGAATTGATTGTTCCAGCAGAGATCTTTAATGAGATTGTTCACACTATTCAGGAACCGCCATCTCCAGAAGATTATAATAACAATGGAGGGACCTTGTGAATACAGAAAGCAAGCAACCTTCCTGCTCATTTCTTTTTTGAAAGCACCAACCCCTAGCAGCAAGGCCTTCTTGTTAATTAGTTGTTAATTATTGGGACAGCTCGTGAAATGTTTCTTAAAGAGCTGGCCTAGTGGCAAAGAAAAGAACTCAGAGCAAGAGACTTGAAGAGAACTGAAGTGTAATAAAGGGAACGAAAAAAGCTTTTACACAGTTGACTGGCACCAAGGAAATTCTAGCAAGTTACCCTTCTGGTGCAAGAAGAGAGGTGCTGTAGAAATGCACAGTAACATTTAATAGATATGTAGAGCTGGAGGGAGCCTCTGTAAGTAATCCTCTTCCCTTACTTCACAGACTAAAAAAACATACGTAACAGAGCATGAGTTACCCAAGGTCACACTCCTAGCTGGTGTCCCAAGAATAAGTTCAGCCAATGGATGCATCACCATCAGGCCCTATTGAAGGTGAGTGTTGGGGCTTTTGGCTTCGACCTGTTTACAAAAGGCATCTTGTGGAGTTCTTTTCTTTACCCTCAAATGAGGCTGTATAACACGGTCAAAGCAGTGCACCACCAGATGTAGAATTATCCTTCGTACAATTTTTAACCTATATTCCAATACTGTAGAACCAGACCACACTACTTTCTATGCCTTATCATATCAATGCTTTTTAAATAAATTCTATTATGTGAACAGTAAATGCTGCCTCATTGACTTGTTTGTGTATTTTTTTTTTTTTGCTGTGAGAAGTTAATTTGTTACATGTGTATATTTTAAATATGCCAGTTTCTGTAACCTTGTTTTGACAATTTTTAAATGTTTACTTTTTTAAAATATTCTAAATTTGCAGAAAGTGGCCCAGGTCCATTAAAAATCTCTTAGAGGGCTGGGGATGTGGCTCAAGTGGTAGCGCGCTCGCCTGGCATGCGTGCGGCCCGGGTTCGATCCTCAGCACCACATACCAACAAAGATGTTGTGTCCGCCGAGAACTAAAAAATAAATATTAAAAATTCTCTCTCTCTCTCTCTTCTCTCACTCTATCTTTAAAAAAAAAAAAAAATCTCTTAGAGGTCTTGCTCAGTGGAACATGGGTTTTGTAAGTGATTGAAGTTGACATGGAATCAGTCTATTGTTTTCTTGAGAGCAGGGTGTTCTGTATTGCACATCTGTAGGACTGGCGTGTGGAACCCAGAACACTGCTGTCCTCCTGGTAGGGTCAGACTACCTGGACATTATTCTTGATGACTTCTTGGGAAACAGCCATTAATATTTTCATGCTTCATGTTATCCATGCTCATCTATTTGGGCATCTCTGTTATATGCATTCAAGCCCATTCCCATGCTCAATCATTTTTTAGCTTTACATTATTAAAAAAAAATAGAGCAAGGGTAAAGTCAAGATGGCATTAAATGAAAAGTTGCTGTCAAACGTTGCCTTTTCACTCCTACCTTCCACTTTCAGAAACTGTTTGGAAAGCATTGCTGGACTGTGTTACTTAGATGGTAAAAGCTTGTGGGTTCTATGCAACATATGAGAAGGGAAAGGGAAGATGTCGCCTATTCTTTAGGGAACCCCAACACCTCTGCTACAGGTGTCGGGTATCTGCTCCTCCTGACTCAGGCAAAATTTCTCTCCTGTCTCATTCCTCTTCCAAATCCTACTGCATGGTCTCCTGGTCCTCAGACTCCTGCCTGTATGAGGACCACCTGGTGCTCTGGTGTAAAATGTGGAACTCAGTCTTGCTCCCAGAAAGCAGTGAATCAAATGTGGAGTGGAATCCAGGAATATACATTTTTGAAAAACTCTTCAAAACTTTCTGTGGAAGGTTTTCTAGAACTGATCTTAAGAACCCCTGATCTGCCTGCATTGTCTTATCAGGTCCCTTGGATGGTTGCATATCATTTTCTCTCTGAATTTGGGGGATTTATCTCTCCATTTGGAGGATTCACTTGTGGGATACTGTGGTAGATGCCCTTGTTTACCTAACAGGTCTCCCTGGACCTGCCTCACCACCCTTCCCTCAGTCAGGGAAGATGGAAGGAACTGGGAAAAAGCAACTCCCCTCAGAGTCTGCTCATCAGTGGGACCTTTCTATTAGGCTGACTTGAGTTGCCTGTGAACATTCTTTCAAACCATTTGGAGAAAACCCCCAAAGGCAATTTGGGCCCAGTTCTGGTGAGTTGGGTTGATCATCAAACAGTGGAATTACTGTTCAGAATCAAAACCTGTGTATAATTATAATGTATATCACAACCAACAGACTGGCTTGGAGTGTAAATTATCCCTAACATCAGATGGAGAATACCAAGAGCATTCTCCGTGAGGATGGTAGACAAACAGCATAGACAGACTGCCCAAGGTGGACACACAGGCTGCTTATATCTGCGATGACTCTAATTGGTTGGGAAGCCATTTTTATAGGTTGAATGTCTCATTGGATTGGTTGGTACCTCTGCTCTGTCATTGGTAAATATGTGTACTGCTGGAATTCATATGTATTTTTCTTCTGAAGGACAAAACTCCTGTGAATATCTCATTTTGGTGTTTGTTTTTTTTTTTTAAATCAAATCTTGTGAACTACAGTGGGAGAAGTTATACTGCTCACATTGTAAGTAAAAGACTATACTAAGTCAGGCTAATATTTGGCCTCTGACATTCATCCCAGGTATTAACTCACAACAGGCATGAAATCTCCATGCTGTTATGTCTACTGTTATGCACATTATCTTCCCAAGCATGCATAAGGTTGTAATTTAATACCCCAAATACTCCAGCAAAAAGATGCCTTTAGCTCTCTTGGCCGTATCCTTGGTTTGGTTTCCTACAGATGGTACTCTGCTGATTCATTTCCTGATGGTGCACTTGAGTTGATTGTTTTATTCTTTCGAAGAATGTTATAAATTGCAGTTTGTTTGGGGCTGGCCAGTGGATGGGGTGGGCTGGGGTTTTCAGTTGAGAAAGAACACTTTATCTTATAATAAGAACCATATGATTTAGGTTCACTGAATAGGCTGAGGAAGTATTTATAAGTAATTATATGTCTGGATATGTGTGTGTGTATATATATATATATAGTTACATTTATTTTTAACCATTCAAATAATGCAAATTAAATATAAAAATATTCATGCACATGGTAATGCAAAAATCACTATACCACTTCAAAATTGTTTGAATTCTGATTTGAGGGTCAAGCAGGATGGGCAACCCTGTCTTCAGCCCACCTGACTTCTCAGTGACACAGGTGCTGGCTTCTCCTTTGTTTTGCGTCCAGAATATTCCCCTGAGTAGCTTTCTCGCCTACTTTCTGCCTGCACCGTTTGGTAGTTGCCTTTGCTTGTTCTTTTTCTTTTGCCCAATCTCTCAGGACTGGAGTACTTACAATTTAGTTATTGGACCTCTCGTCTCTAGCTACCTGCAGCCCCTCAAGGTTCAGACTTTTATATTCAATTGCCTAGTCAACTTTCCATGTGGATTCCATGCTCAAACGGAGCATGTCCTAGACAAAATTCTTAATTTACAACTCCTGCTTCCAATCCCTTCTCCTGCTGTTTCCCATCTTACAAAGCACAACATTTTCTCCTTGCTCAGGCTAAACCCTCTATCTTATATTTGCTTTTCTTTTCTCAAATATGTATATTAGATTCATGTGCTTATGTATTTTTATTATGATATGCCATTACTTTTTTTTTTAAACAAAGAGTTGTTCAATGCCTACCATACACGCTGTTCTTAGAGCTAAAGAAATGCTAATTTCTAAAGCCTACAAAACCCCTTTGATGAATCCTAATTTCCATTAAGAGATAAACAACAATGAAATACGTAAAATGTCTCTCAGTTGGTGATCAGTGTTATGAAGGGAAAGCAAAGCAGGGCAGAGGGGTCGAGATCAAGGAACCGGATGGAGGACTGAACTTTATCAGGAGGGTCAGAGAAAGTTCATGGAGAAGATGATCCCAAGATGGAAGGCAGAGAGGGAGTGGTAGTTGCCGGAAGAGTTGCCCAGGACAGGAGACAGGATGAGCAAAGACACCTGGGCGACCCCATCTTGGATGATGTGGGGTTTTGGCCATGGGTCCTCCACATGCAATCCACCAGAAAATCCCACTGGTTCTTGCTCTGAAGTATAGTCTGCCCGTCTCACCACCTTGACCACCCTCTAGCCCATGCCTCTATAATCTCTCTCCTTCATTATTTCCATTTATTGCTTACTGAACCTTTGTCTCTTTGTCATTGTCTCTTAGACTTCTTAGCAAAGCAGCCAGAGGGAAACATAGGTCCAGCCATGTCACTGTTTTGCTCAGAACCCTCCAATGATTTCACAAATCGCTCAGCACAACAGCCAAAGTCCTTTTAGTTGCTCACAAAGCCCTCCCTCTTAGTTGGCCCTTGGGTTGTGGGTTATTGTTAAGTTCTTTAACAAAGCCCTCTCTGACTCCACCTCCACCCTCATCACTAACACTCGCACACCTGCTGTCTGGGCTCCAGTCCCTCAAGCCTTCCAAAGATGTGCTCCCCCAAGTGTCTTTGCTCCTCCTGTCTCCTGTCCTGGAGAGCTCCTCCCCCAGCCACCACCCCCTCTCTGCCTTCCATCTTTGATCAAGTGTCACTTTCTTCATGAAGCTTTCCCCTACCATCCTGTGTCAAGTTCGATCTTCCATTTTACTCCTTTGATCTCAACCCCTCTGCGCGGCTTTGCTTTTCCTTCATAACGCCAATCACCAACTGAGGTAGATTGATGTATTTTGTTGTTTATCTCCTCATCAGGATTAGTATTCATGAGAAAAGGGATTTTATGTGCTTTGGAAATTAACATTTCTTGAGCACTGAGAATATGGTAGGTGCTAAACAACTCCTTGTTGAGAAAAGTAATAGTAACACAATAAAAATCCATGAATACACAAATCAAATATACATACTGTGGCAGCCCATCTCTGAGACATCCCCTAATGACACTTATCTCCAGCTAGGCATGTCCTTGTATAGTCCTCCTTCCACATCATATAAGGGCTACTCTGTGTGACCAGTAGAACATCAATGGTGTGTGACTACAAAATATAGTACTTTTCTCTCTTGGATCACTGACTCTGAGGGAAGCCTGTGGCAATGAGGAAACTCAGCAGCCTTATGAAGTGGATCATATGGCAACAACTAAGACCTCCATCCAACAACCAACATCGTTTTGCCAGCTATATGAGTGAGCCACATAGAAATGGATTTGTTAGTCCCAATCAACTCTTCAAAGGGCTGGTTAACATCTTGACTAGAACTTCACGAGAGCTTTCAAGCCAGAATCTCTTAGCTAGCCAATTTCTGACCCATAGATAGCAAAGGAGGCTAAATTATTGGTTTATGGTAACAATTTTGGAGTAAAATGGAAAGTGAGGAAAATGTTATTGGACTAGAGAGAAAAGGGCATCCTTAATATATAGTGGCCCAAAGTTTAGCAGTGTTATTGCTTGTGATAACACAAAACTAAGAAAATGTGCATATTGATCTGTGGGATCTAGCTAAGGAATTAATAGGCAGAGTATTGACGGTACCCACTAGTTTAGTCTTGCTAGAGAACATGAGAGGACACAAGTAAATTGAAAGAAGAGCTATAGTTAAGGGGAAAAATTATTGACCAGGAATTTCTAGAGTTGAACATTTGTAGCCTCTTTGGAATGTTAAATGACACTAAAATTTAGAAATGGCCTCTAGGCAAAAATCAAAGCTCTTGCAGGATAGCATGACAAAGATAAAGTAGTGGGTATGACTGTAAAATCCTTTTAGACTTCAGAAAAATCTAAAGTAGTGCTTTAGAGAGAGGTTGAGTCAAGAGGACTTCTAACAAGGTTAAGGGTATTGGTCCTGAACAGTCTCAGAAGCCTAAGACACAGAAATGTTTATCTCAAAGAGATTTGTGGGTGTGGCTTTTGATTATTGTAATTAACATCAATGACAATTATAGGAGATCCACAAAGTTTAAGAGAATAGTTTTAGCAAAAACATCTCCAGCATACACCAAAAGAGACAAAGACAATACAAAAGGAAGAGACCTGCAGACAGCAAATGTTATGGTTTTGCTTTTCTTTTCTCAAAAGGAAGAACTCTGAGAAAGCTACTGGGCTGCTAACCTGGGCTACCTCTGTCCCTCAGAGGGCAAAATCATTAATGCAGAAGATAAAGTCAAGAACCATAGAGAATCATTCTTAGGCCAGTACTCCCAATCAAGGGTCTATCACAGGTATCCTGATGAGTTTCAGAACAGTTACAGACTAACAACTCATGTGGTTCTCTTTCTTCCCTATGTCATTCTGTGCCTATGCTACCATTGTGTGTTGGGTTTTTTTAGGTGAAGTAGATAACTTATTTCTTAGCTCAGGGCCTTCAGACCAGGAGAAACTGTATTCACACTCAAGAGAGTAAGGCAGAACCTATAATGTTTTTCATAATCTATCCACGAAAATAACATACCATCCTTTTAAAATATCTTACCAGTTACATGGATTGGCCCTATTCATTGTAGAAGAGTATATACTACACAGGCATGAATTTCAGGAACAGAGGATCATTGAGGGTCATTTCAGAGATAGGCTATCACAATACATCTTGTGGATTTCAATGCTTTATGACTTCTCACATGCAAAATATCCATATTAATAATTTGCTATTATACAGTTTCTATGGGAAAGATATTTAGGGTTGCTTGAGTATTTTCATTTTTGATTGGATTCCACCAGGGTAAGCAATTGTTTGTTTCCTTAAGTGACTAAGTTTTGGGATAATTTTGTATGTAGCAATAGATGATGAATACAGGTAAAACCTACGAGTTCACTATATATTTGGAAATGTTAACCTCAAGACATTATTAACCATTCCCAGAACATTAACCTTAAATGTTATGCAGGCTGACTGGCCATTTGTGTCTACCAGATGGCCACATGTATTGTTAAGCAAAGGTTATTTAGTTTTCAATTATTCTTAGCATACTCCACTCATAAAGTTTCAAGAATAGATGAGATGCTTCATTAATATGAGTTCACTAGAACAAGAAGTGTGTCGGTTAATTATTGTCTTATGACAACTGACTCAAAACTTAATGGCTTAGTCAATTGATTCTTTACAATGGTGCCAAGACCAGCCAATGGAGAAAACATAGTCTCTTCAGCAAACAGTGCAGGTTCAACTGGATATCCACATGCAAATAATTGAAACTGGACCATTTACAAAATTCATCTCAAAATTGACCAAAGACCTTAAAATAGGAGTAAAGTATGAAAATCTGAAGACAAAAACAAAGAGGCAAATCTCAATGACCTTGCATTTGGTAATAGTTTTTTTTTTAGATGTGACACCAAAAACACAAGCAACAAAAGCAAAAAAATGAATTGGACTTTATCAAAATTAAAAACTTTTATGTGAAATCAAAAGAGAAATTTTAAAAAATATCTTGACACTATTCAAAATGGAAAGACAGTATAGCAAAACTCACAGGATGCAGGAAAAGGAGTTCTAAGAGGGAGGTTCATGGTGATAGATGCCCATCAGAAAAAAGAAAGATCTCAAATAAACAACCAAACTTTATGCAACAAAGATGTAGCAAGCCAGGCGTGGTGGCACACGTCTATAATCCCGGAGGCTTGGGAGGTTGAGACAAGAGGATCATGAGTTCAAAGCCATCCACAACAATGGCAAGGTGCGAAGCAACTCAGTGAGACCCTATCTCTAAATAAAATACAAAATAGAGCTGGGGGTGTGGTTCAGTGGTTGAATGACCCTGAGTTCAACCCCTGATACAAAAAAAAAAAAAAAAAAAGATGTAGCAAAAGAACAAATTAACTCCAAAGTTAGGAAAAGAAAGGAAATAATAAAGATCAGAGCGGAAATAAATAAAATAGAGACTAGAAAAAAAAGATCAACAAAACTGAGTTATTTTGAAAAGATAAAATATAAAACTCTGTAACTAGACTAAGAAGAGAGAAGGTTCAAATTAAAAAAAATAAAATGATAAATAAAAGAGAAGACATTACAATAGATATCACAGAAATACAAAGGATCATATGAGACTATGATGAACAATTATATGCCAATTATTTGGATATCCTAGAAGAAATGGATGAATTCAAGAGACATATGGCCTTCCAAGACTGAATCATGAAGAAACAGAAAATCTGAGCAGACCAATAACAAGTAAAGAGATTCTATCAGTGATCAAGGAAAAGCCCAGGATCTAGAATCACATGGTGAAGCGCCAGGAGACAGGGATAGCAGGTGAGTCCTTACCACAACTCTACACCTGCACTTTTAAGCACTTCTGAAGTTGTTACTTCAATGAGATGAGCATAGTTCAAATAGTCTTCAAATAGCCTGAAGACATACCCGTAAGTGTTTATGATCAAATATTGGAGTTAGAGGAGAGAGATGGTATGCTCCGTTGTGATAAAAACAGACTGGACGTGCAACTTCGGCTTCTCCATCTGTCCAGTGATCAAATTTAATGCAGCGGTCACTACATACCTCTTTCACTTCCCCTCTCTTAGTGAAGGAGGACTGTGGGAATTCACAGTTGGTCTGAAAGTAACAATGATGTGTTACTGAGGGACCAGCTTGCAGCCAGACCTGTGAAACTTGACAAAACACAGAAAGTGCCCAATTCTGCTGGAGTGGATTGGTGCTAAGGCAGTTCATACCTTCAAGGTTTGAGGTCCTCCAAAATCCTTTCTGCTAAGGAATGTCAACTACAAGGGGGAATCCCTCTCTTACCATTTGCATATAGAGTTAAAAGGAAATGCAGATTTGATCATTTGGTTTCTGTGTAACTTAATAGTCAAAATGAAACTAGAATGTGAATATTAGAGTGTGTGAACCTTCTTAGTATGAAGGCTGGATTCCCCCTGACCACTGTGGCATTTAGGAAATTAAGCCTTTCAACAGCAGCACTCAGTTTATACACTGTCCTTGCAACAGGTAAGAAGGATGACCACTGATGCTCTGAGCCAGGTTTTCTGGAGGATCCAGCCATCAATTGTTGGGATACAAGAATGCGTGCATTAAAAATATTCACTGCACATATTCTTCATGTTTGTATCCTAGCCCTCTAGGAATGCATTTACTAAAAAAAGTACTTTTCAAAAATGAAATTTTGATTCTTTTTTTCCATCAGTGGACAAGAGTTGTAATATATGTTAATCATTTTGAAAAAAGGGACAGGAGGAAGATCAGGCAACCCAAACACCACCTCTGTTGACCTGTATACGATAAGCTTCTGTATCTGATCTCCACTTCAAGAACCCACCAGATTAATTGATGCAACCTCCATTCTCTTTGTAAAGCCTCTGTCTGATGCCCTCCACCATTTAACATTTGCCATTGGCTTTCCCAGGGTGCATCTGGACACATCTCCCACCAGTTGTGTGCTCTACTTACCAAGTCAGTTTTCCATGTTTCAAGGCATCTTTATAAAGGTTGCAGTGGAGAATCTGTAACACAATTAGGAATTATGAATGAAAATATAATGCCCAAAGAATACTCTCAAGAAAACAAAGTCACTTTAGGAGACTGGGTAAAGGTGAACCACCATCCTGCTCCAGATGCTGCCAGATTGTGTGGACATGCAACTCTAAAAGTTCACAAGTAAATCATTAAAGTCTAACAGACTTGGCCTCAGATTACTTTGCAAGTATCTTTAGCTTCACTTTAAGGAAACTGGAAAATTGTGGCTGATGCATAAAAGATACAAGGCTCAGTTGACAGGTGTAAGATGCAAAATGAGCAAAGACACTCCCAAAACAAACAATAATAAAGATGATAGTAAATTTATAGTGTTTAATATGTCCTACGGACTGTTCTAGACACTGAAGAAACTCTACTCGTTTGTAAGCATGTGATACTGTTTCTCATTTTACAAATGAGGATGCTGAGGTGCTGTAGGTCAAGTTCCTTACTCTGGATGAGCTGCTGGTAGGCAGCAGAGCCTTCAGCCACTGCCTCAGACTAGCCCTCCATTCTACAGCAAAAGACATGAGTGTCCTAAAAACAAAATTGAGATATGTTTTTATCTTTAAAATGTATTATGGAAAACTTGAAGCCTATATAACCGTAGAGAGAAGAGTATGATAAATCCCCGCTTACCTGCCACTCAGCTTCAATAATGATCCTTTCAGGGCTTCAATAATGATCCACAGGGCTGGTCTTTATTGCTTCTATTCCATATCCACTTTCCCCTTTCTCCTGAAATAGCATGCAGTAAACCTAAGGAATCATGAATTCTCATCCATAAATATTTCAGAATGCATCTCAAAAAGACAAGGGCTTCTTTTCAAAAGTATACTACCATATCACCATCATACCTCAAAAATAATAATACATCTCTTTAATCAAATGTACAGGCAGAATTTGAATATACCTGATTATCCCAAAAATGTTTGGAGGGGTCCTCCCTGCTCCCTAGAAACCACATAAAATCATGGCGCTTAGTCTTTGAATCCAGGTACTCCCTCCACCCCTTTACCCCTTGCAATTTATATGTGGAAGAAATGGGTCCTTTGTCCTATAAGGTGATTTGAACTTTGGATTTTGCTGATTTCATCCCCCATGGTGTCATTTAAAATGTTCTCAGTCTCCTGCATTTCAGTGGGAATGAAATTGGGAGTCACAGATAAGGGAACAATCTGATTCAGGTTTTTGGCTTTTCACTTTTAGAACTTCATTGGTGATGGTGTGATAATTCCATCAAGAAATATGTAGAGTTGGGCTAGATTTAGTCTTGTGATGTTGGAATCCATTGCCTAACCCATTATTTCATCAGGTGTTAAAAGTGGTGCTGGTATTCCTGCTTCATTCATTATTTTAAATACTTCCATAAAAGGAAATTGGCCTCCATCAATTATTGAGTTACAACCTAAGACCTGAACAGTAAAACAAGGATACATGCTTGATTGCTTTCCTCTATCAGTTTTCAGAAAATGAGCTGTTTCCTTAGTTACTCTAAAGATGACCAATGAGGGGCTTTTTTCAGAGTAATTTTAAGCCCATAGATTTACAAATATTGATGTGCTTCAATCCACTGTAGTTATTGATGCTCAAATTATATTATCTCACCCATCCCCTCCCTTGGACTAGGAATTGAACTTAGGGGTGCTCTACCACTGAGTTACCTCCTCATCCCTTTTTAATTTTTATCTTGAGATATGATCTTGCTAAGTTGTCCTGGCTGGCCTTGAACCTGTGATCCTTCTGCCTCAGCCTCCTGAGTTGCTAGAATTACAGGCAGACACCAACCACCCCACTGGGCTTGAATTGTATTACCTTTAGTTAGTAGGAACTTCTTATACTTAGCTCTGGAATCCTTCTAATGCCTGCCTACATATTCCAGGTTCATCCTATTACATATGACACTTTAAATAATATCTTTCCCTATTATTTTTCTATTTTCCATTAGCTGGTCAATAGCTAGCAGGCACGATTGTTAGGGCTTCCTGGATTCAACTTCTAGCTTTTATCTATTTGCTAGGTGACTTGGCCAAATTATTTAACTTTGCTCTGCATTGGTTTCTTCACCTGTAAAACGAGAAGCATAATACTTTCACTTGAGTTATTGATGCAAAGATGAACTGAGTTAATATACATAAAAATACTTATAGCATATAGTAAAAGCCCAGTAAATATTAGTTACTGTCATTAGGCCTAATAAGACTGCTTGAGATATCAGCTTTCTGAATTTTTCTATGCATTCTTGACATCATTGTAATGATAATTTATATTCATTTCCTGATATTTTAACCCATAACAGTAACATAGGTGTTTCATATGTTCCAACAAACATATCAGACACAAAAGGTCTAAAAACCATGTTTAACTGTTAAGTAACTGTATGTTCCATAATTGATCTTACAAGTTTTCCCCTAAAGACCAACTGGTTTCTATTTTTCCCTTGTTACAAATAACACAGCAGTGGCTATCTTTGTGAATAGAAGTTTTTGTTTTTCTTCTGTGTTTATCATTATTTCTTTACTATGAATTTCCCAAAGCAGAATGCCTAAGTTATACCCAAATTTATTTCCCAATGGTTTGTAATGCTTCACATTTACCTTGAGTTTTTACTGTGGTTTAAAAAAATGTTTACAAAATGCCAATTATTTTTCATGCTTCTTTTTTTACAAAATCCAATGACAAAAGCAAGCCATTGAGGTTGGTTAAGCCCTGTTGAAAGGGTATAATAGAGTCACAATCTCTGGGCTGCCCACGAACAGTAATGTCAGCGTGGCCTTATGAGTCAAACCAGTGTGGTTGGGGGAAATTTGACTGCCACAGCCTTGAATGTGGTGAAAAAAGAAAAGAAAAGAAAAGAAAACCAGAACTTTGAGCAATCTAGTAATTGGGTTCTGCCTTCTTATGAGGTGACCTGAGACCACAGTCACGTGGAACAACCACCAAAAGATGGTAACAGCTCAACAGGAAGGACTTGGACTTAGCAGGTGGAGAGTCCTGGTTTGGGACTCTACAAGTCACCAAGGCTCTGCTGCATTCTTGTACCTGGCTCCAGGGTATGAAGGGGGCTGCCAGGTGGACCACCCCTGCCAAGCACTGAGCCTTCGTTGGCTCTCTCCTTCAGAAGAATCTTCCCAGAGGAAGCACCTCCTTGAAGTTCTTCCACCCTAAATTCACACTAAAGCACCGTGTGTACCACATGGGACCTTGATATTCTTTTTGAGTCCTTGAAAGTCCTTTCTGCCCTTGACTTGACAGAAAGCGGGAGAGTACTTAAGCTGTTTTCCCCAGGGTCAGCTTCCATGGAAACTACATCTTCCACCTGTGAAATTTGCTAAATGAATTTCAGAGGCCAGTCTTAAAATGGAGGTCTGGTTCCCCAAACCTGGGGCTCCTGGTGTGCATTCTTTGAGCCACACCTAAACCCTATAAAATCTCTGGTCTACAAATATACCCCTTCCCAAAGAGGTATCTTAACTGAGCTGACCAAGCAATCTGCAATCACCAAATGGGAAAAGCCTGCACGTGAACTCCCATCATTATTGTGCAATTGAGACATTCTTCCCCCTCCATTTTGGGTATGGGGTGACTTCCTCTTGTGATAAGAATGCTTCTGTTCATCTGTGTTATTCCGTCTAGATTCTGGAACTTGCATGCTCAGTGTAGCAGGAAGGAGAGGAAGGAGCTCACTGCTGAAACACAGAATGGTTGCCATCTTAATTGGCCATTCCTCTCCTATGTCCTCAAGAGGATTTAGGTGTCCAGCTCTGCCAGCAAGCTTGAATGCACACCTCTTTCCCTCCCACTAAAATGAGTAAGTCAAAGAGATGAAATGTTCTTGTCCACACTCACTCAGGTTAACTGGTTCTCAATATTTGAAAGGAGAGAGAGGGGGAACAAGAACCGTTTTGTGCCAGAGTTCTGGCTTAAGTGTTTCCAGTCCTTAGGCAAAAGCAGAAGGTACAGGGAGACCCTGAACCAGACCTGAGGAGACTTTTCCCTCCAGAATTTATTTAAAACAAAAATATTGCCACATGTTCAAGATAGGTTCAAAATTTCCCATTGCTTTTCTCTGAATGGAGGTAGAAAGTTGAATGAAAACCAAACCATCCTCCCACTCCAAAGAGAAGATTCTAGATTCCAGTCCTAGGATGGGGTAAAAGGACAGAGATCTAGAGTCAGAAGATCCAATTTCAGTCCAGGTTCTTTCTGTCATTAGCTCTGTGAGTTTGGGCTAGAAATTTCATGGAAAAAAGAAGGTTTATGCATAGGGGCCTTGACCACATACAGCCTAGAAAGTATCTTTGCCAAACAATGAATTGTGAACCTAATCCAACCACCAGATCTAAATACCCATTTGCATGGAATACAAAGGATGGAGGAACATGTTAAATGACACCACAGGGATATAATCAGCAAAGTATAAAATGTGAGAAATCATACAGGGCAAATGATGGTTTTCAACAAATGAATAGCAGGGGGAAAGAGATTACAGATTTAACCAAATGCAATATGTGGACTCTTTTGGATTCCAAATAAACAAACCAACTGTAAAAGTACATTTGTGGGCACAACCTGAGATATTTGGGCCGTGTTTGGAGGTTTGATGATATTAAGAAGTTACCATCATTTTATTTAGCTGTTAACACTGGACTGAGGTCAAGGAAATTCTTTCTTAGAGATATATCCTAAAGTACAAACAGAGGATAACAGGATGACATGATAAGATAATAACAAGATAATATTCACTTCAAAGTTATCTTAGTAGCAGACTAGACAGGAAGATGGATGAAACAAGATCTGTTCAGTGTTGACAGTGGTGCCAACTGGGCGATGAACTTATAGGGGTCTATTGCAATATTTTCTCTAATTTTTGGGCGGTACCAGGGATTGAACTCAGGGGTACTCAACTACTGAGCCACATCCCTAGCCCTATTTTGTATTTTATTTAGAGACAGGGTTTCAGTGAATTGCTTAGGGCCTTGCAGTTGCTGAGGCTGGCTTTGAACTCCAATTCTCCTGTCTCAGCCTCCCAAGCCACTGGGATTACAGGCATATGCCACTGCGCCCAGCTCTCTAATACTTTTGTGTGTCTTTGAAGTGTTCCATCCTAAGCAGTTAGGGTACAGAAAACAGTGGGCTTTTGAGTAGGGGAGACTGTCTAGATCTCTGTGAGTCAGTTAGTCTTTGTTGCCTTTCCCTCAGGAAGAGAAAAACAGCATCTGCTTTATAGGATGTCACAGGCACAGGGAAGGCATGTGCCCAGGACTTGACACAGAGTAAGTGTCCATCAGTGGTAGCTCTTGGGTTCATTCTTTATGGTTCTTCTAACTAAAAGGGTTTCTGATTCCAACCTGTCCGGTCACATCTTAGCCCTCTTTATTTCTCGACTCCTCTGCATCTACCTTTCTGGAAACTCTAACTTCATCCAGTGCTCACTTCTTTTTGCCCAGGGCATCTGGTCACTTTACCTGGGCAGCCAGGTGTCAGTTCCATAAGGTGTGTTGGACTGATTCCTGGATTGGCAGGTGCAGGTTTCTGATTTCTTCACCTGCTCACTCACTAGCTGGCTCTTTTCTGGTAGCTTCCTGTCACATGAAATGAGAGCTGGAAGCTTCAGGAGGAAGGTAGAAACTTGAGGTGGGGAAGGGTGAGTTGGATGCAATTACATCCTGACTCCACCAGTGCTCCTCCATGTCCCTACCCTCTGGCTGGGGAGGGGACAAGATCAGGATCTGGGGTGCCTGTCTCAACGCTGTTTCTCCCTAGTAGTGTGGTGTGGAGCAAGGCACGAGACTTCACTGTACTCCATTTCCTCTTATGTAAAATGAGGAGGATGATACCCACACTTTTATTAATACATAGCTGTGGTTGAAAGTGCAAACTCCAGAGCTGGGTTATAATCCTGGCTGGGCTTTGCGTTAACTGCGTTATCTTGGAGGCCGTGCCACAGTTTCCTCATTGGTAAATGGGAATGGAAACAGTTCCGCCTCAGAGGATTATTTTGAGGATGCAATTGAAAGGCAGCCAGGACATGGATTCTCAGCAAATGCTGGTGGTTGCTACTGCCTTATCTTTGCCATCCTTTTGCACAAAGCACTTGGACAAATTGCTCATGCGCTTACCTCCTTCCAGACCTTCTTTCAGGCCTGTTTTATTTCCGTGCCAGCCCTGGCATCTACCCACCTGGAGTTTGGGCCAACATGATGGTGTCCAGTGAATGTGTCATCGACCCAGGTCATGCAAGGGTAGATGCTGTGTTCCGCCCCTCCCAGTTACAGCTCTTTCCTCCTGCTCCAGGCAAATTTGGATGTTAATACTTCCAAAGATGAACTTGGGGTGGGGTAGATGGAACAGGGGAGAAGAGGAAGGCGAGCAATAGCCTCAGAGGTATCACATCTGGTGTGATGTGACAAACCTCCCCCAGGAAGAGCAGGAGGGAGGGACCATGAGGATCATCCTCGCCTCTCCCCACCCAGCTACAACCAGCCCCTCCCATGGGTGCCTGGAGGCCACAGCCTGTGGGTCAGGAAGTTGCCCACCATTTGGCGTCTGGAGTTCTTAGTTACTCCTGTCCTTGGAGGGGCAGCTCAGCTCCTCAGAGCTTCTGGCTTTGACTCATTACTCAGGATTGGTTGGAGCTCAAGAAATGTGGAAAACAAAGATGGAACCTACGGAATGTGGAAAGCAAGAGTGTGGACAGCAGCCCCGTGACACCTGGTCTTGGTCTGAGTCTGGTGGAGGAGTTTGGTGTAGGTCTCTGTGAGAAGAGGAGCATTCACTATCCTCCCTCAGAATTCCAGGGGTGGGGAGGGGGTGTCTGGTTGCTGGGCTCCTTTAAGGCATCCAATCCTCCTCTGGACTTAAGACCTCACACTCACTAATTTATTAATACATATTCCTACCCACCCTGCCCCCACCACCCCCAGACTATAGAATTGCAGGCAGGGAGACTTGTAAGGACAATCGACCCTTGTGCTTTCTCCTCTGGGTGTTGAGAAAGATCTAGAATGGAATTAATTTTGTGGGGATTTCCAGGTGCCGGATCCCTTGAGCAAGTTTGAACTGAACTTGGCTGTCTCCACCTGTCTGATGAGGGGCAGGCCAAGCCACACCCAGTCATGCCAGTCTTGAGTGTTTGTCACAGCATCTCAGCAAAGATGTCAGGCCAGATGCAATAGAGGACAAAGGTAAAATCATCGACCAAAAGCCTGGTGCTATAGACAGTGATAGATCTTTGAGCTTCATATGGATTTCAGAATAGAGGTAAAGAAAAATCTTTTTTTTTTTTTTTTTGCACAAGGAATTGAACCTAGTGGGCACTGCTTAACCACTGAGCCACATCTCCAGCCCTTTTTATTTTTAAATTTGACACAGTGTCTCACTTATTTGCTGAGGACCTCACTAAGTTGCTGAATTTGGAATCCTCTTGCCTTAGCCTCCCGAGTTGCTGGGATTACAGGTGTGTGCCCCCACACTTGGCCCCCAAAATCCTATTTCTGAGTAAAAGAAATATGCAATTCTATCTACAGAATCTGGACATGATGGCCTCAGCTCCAGTGGCCACATGCAGATATGAGCGGGAGAGGGTGGTGAAGTCCTTGGCCTAAAGCACAGTACTGGGAGGGATGTCCACCCCCTACCTTGGATTTTACAAAGATGAAGAAAGGATTTGCTGAAAATGACAGGGTCCACTCTCCTTGGTGAGAACCATACTATATTTAGTATGCAGTGTGCACACACAGAACGTGAAAGCAGGGGTCTCACACTGCTTCTTGATGATGAAATGGGAGGTATGACAGGTCTCTCTGGGGTGGGATAGGGATGTGAGACCAGCACTTCTGGAGGTGGGAGGATGCTGGTGGGTCTGGAAAGGGATGAAGTGGTCTGAAAAGTGTTCTCCCAAGAAAGACTGCCTGGGGGTCTGTCTTTGTTCATTTTGTGGGACTGCAACAGGATATGACAGACTGAGTAATTTGTAAGAAAATAAATTTATTTCCCACAGTTCTGGGGGTTGGAAGTTCATGACCAAGGAGCTGGCCCTGTGGTGAAGGTTTTATCATCCCATGATGGAAGGCAGAAGGGCAAGAATACACATATGAGAGAACAAGTGAGCAAGAAGGGGCCGAAGTTGCTTTTATATCAAGCCCTCTCTCATGATCACTAACCCACTCCCTCAGTAACAATATTTATCACATCTTCTTTGCCCCCCTCAACACTGCTGCATTGTGGATTGAGCTTCTAACACATGAATTTTGGAGGAGACATTCAAACCATAGCAAGGTCTTAACTCCCTTTTCCCCCAGCCCCATGATTTTGGAATGTGACTTTTTTTTTTTTTTAGTTGTAGATGGACATATTAACTTTATTTTATTTATTTTTCTTTGTGGTGCTGAGGATAGAACCCAGTGCCTCATGTGTGCTAGGCAAGTGCTCTATGACTGAGCCACAATCCCAGCCCATGACTTTCTTTATTCGTAGTTTCTTTACTAAGGTAATCAAGTTAAAATGAGGTCCTTAAGGTAGGTCCTAATCCAACATGATTAGTATTGTTATACAGTGGCGGAATTTGGATACAGACAGACATATAGAAGGAAAAGTATGAAGAGACATAGAAAGAAGATGATTATCTACAAGCCACAAAGAACATTCCAGAATAAGTCCGTCCTTCACAGAACCCAAAAGGAATCAATCAAGCAGACACCTTGATCCCATCTATTACATCTCACAATAAATTTCTCTTGTTTGTGGTACTTTGTTGCGGCAGTCCTAGCAAATAATGCAAAGATCAGCAGATGATTCTGTGACACGCCCCAGCCCTCTCCTCTGGATCTGCCATGCCAGCAGTGTGGAGACTGAGGGCCCCAGCAGTTTGTAGTTCCTCCTCCTGAGCAATTGTGGTAAACCTACAGTCAGTGGGCTGGGCAGTCTCTGTGATGTGTACTGTGTTCTTTCCTGAGTCTGGAGCAGCTTCTGGACAGGTTTCCCTGTGAAACAGCTGCCTGCCCCAGTCAGCGTTGGCTGAGAACCCCAGGCTTGTAGCAGCCACATCTGGTTCCAGTTAACTGAAGGTCCCAGGTCTATGGAAGAAAACCTATCCCAGTAAAGCCATCATTGCTCGAACTCTTTTGGGTTCTCTGTCACAGCTGAGCTGTTTGCAGACCAATGCCCACCATCCCTGGGGTCCCAGACAAGGTGGGGGCCAGGTGGTTTAACAAAGTCCATCTCTACTTGCAGAAAACTAATTCAAAATGCAACATGTACATGCTCTTTAGTGTAAGGGTACACATAAATAAGGGTAAGCATTTGTTTGTATTTGTATTTTCATGAAGAAACAGTTTAAAAAATATATATGTATATATATATGTATGTATGTGTGTATGTGTATGTGTGTGTGTGTGTGTGTGTGTATATATATATATATATATATATATATATATATATATAAATAATATGTGCATATATAAAATAAAAAGTTACCAGCAAAGGAGAGCTGGAAGTGGAGAAATCAGATGAAGGGAGAGAGGTGTCGGCAAGACTTCTCAGGTATACTATGTTTTAGAATTTTGCCTTGAATCATGTAAATTAATTACCCATTAAAAATAAAATTTTAATTTAAAAAGTACTATCTATTGGAAAGGGCCCCAGAGTACAATTTTTGCATAGGAAACACTCCCCATGTAATTTGTAAAAATTATCTTATTTTAAATGCTTAGGTTACCCTATGTTTAAAAATGGTGACAGTTTATTTGTTTAGCATGAACAAGAGCCTGTAGAACCTGTTGGTAATGGAGAGGTAATGAGCACCCATGGCTGCAGTAGCATGCAGACCTTGATCTCTTGGGCCCAGCTTCCAAGGGAAGCAGCCGAGTGGCTTCGGATTCCTCAGGCTCAGATGTGAAAACACTTGGGAATCACCATTACCATCCTTCTGGGGTAGTTTTCAATTGCGCATGGGCGGTTGCAAAGCCTAGGGGGCCTAATTGGGGGCATGATCAACCTGACGAATATTTGTATTTGTTTCTGTGGCACAATCCATGGGCTGGGTCACTCAAAGGATGGATGTCCCCTTACTTTCCAGCTCTCACTCGAACCCTGCACTCTAACAGGGTTGGGGGATCCTAGACTAAGGGGAGAAGTGCAGGAACTTGTAGATTTTTGAAAGAGGTTTCAAGAATGAGAAAAGAAAAACAGAATAAGCCTCCTCTGAGCGTCCCGGTATGTTGGTATGTTTCTCCCTTTTCTTTCTCCTTCCCTTAAAAAAATATCCAGGATTTTTTTCTCTTCGAAGCATTTTGACAAGATCCCCAGAACCGTGCAGCCCCGTCGCTGGAGTGCCTTTCTTCCACTCCCCGGAGCAGCCAAGTCACCATGTGGCAAGTTGCAACGCCAGGAAGGGAGCAGGCATCCAGGGGAGCGGGCTGGCGGGCCGCGGGCGGCTCCCGGGGCGACGGCGAGGGCAGGCGGCTCCTCCCCCGTCAGCCCGGCCCCGCCCACTGCCGCAGGGGAAAAGGCGGAGAGCCCTACATTTAAACAGGCAGAACCTACCAACTACAGGCTCCCGAAATGCACAGTGAGAATTCCCATCTGGGAGGTCAAATATAGGTCAAGAATTACCTAATCACCTCTAAAATACCCCTACTGAGGGCCAGAGCAGGGGGGCAGTACCCCAAATCATTAACTAAAGCTAATTTGATCTTCAAAAAAAGAACTGTTTTGTTTCTTTTTCTTTCTCTCTTTTTCTTTTGCCGGAGACAACATTTCTGGTGGCATTTTTGTTACTTCCTGTTTGTGACTGAGCTTTCCTTGCCTTACTTCCTTTTGGGGGGGTTAGGTTGCCTGACTACCATTTCCACAGAGATGTATGGAAAAGGGGTGTGTAAAGTGTGTGTGTGTGTGTGTGTGTGTGTGTGTGTGTGTGTAAGGGAAGGGAAGCAGCTTACAGAAATTTTCATGTCACAAAACACGACTACATCCACATGCTTTCATTTACTTTCCACATCACTGTGAGACATGCAGAATCATTATGCCCAAATTACAGATGAAGAAACCGAGGCTTAAAAAGCCTAACCAGGTGTCAAGGCAAATAAAGCAGCAGAACCCGGATTTGGGTTTCTGGTTGTACATCTAAACCTAACAATCTTTTCATCCATTTAGCCCTTCAGGGAAGCCTACATTTTTTATTGGGTAAAATTCTATTCAGGGGGGATTTATTTATTCAGTCAGTCTTTATCACAGAGTTTATTCCTGAAATGTTAAAAAAAAAAGACTTAGCTTGGTCCTTCAGCAGAGTCGTAAAGAATTCCTAGGGATCCATTATTTCATCTTTTGGCAACTCCTCCGGAGTCTTTCTACATGAATCTCCCAAGGCCAGGCTGAGAAGGTCCTGGCAGCCTTGGACGCACAGGTGCACTTCGAGCATCAGGCAGTAGGGGGAGAACGTGTGCAAGAGGAGGAAAGCAGCAACCCGGGCAGGAAATGTCTGAGACCATGTGTCCTTACCAGGCCCACGTTGAAAAACTTTTTTTTTTTTTTTTTTTTTTTTCCCTGCCAGAATGCTTAGAACCTATGGCTTATGACTGCAGGCTTCTCCAAAAAAGATTCATGCTTACAGATTTGTAGAGTGGGAAAAAACAGCCTTGGGGAGTTGTAGAAAAAGATTACACATGTCTACTGGATCAGAGGAAGTAAAAGCTTCCACATGGCTACCCAGGAAGGATCCAGGCCTCCTGGCCTCCCGCCTCTGTGGAGGAGAGAGAATGCAGAGGCCGGTCAGTGGGCCATCCTGGATCCAAGTATCCCAGGACCTCTGCCCACAACCTGTTTGAGAAGGCAGGTTTTGCACAGTCCATAGCAAGACAGTTGGAATGTAAACTGTGCATGAGAAAGATGTTAGTCACTTTTCTTTTTTCTTTCACTGTCTGGCTTCTCTAACAGTGCAGGTAGCTGGCTTGGCTGTGGGGTGCCTCTACGAGCTGCTCACATTGACAGAGCCTGCTAACTTCTGCAGAGTTTTGACAAGGGCTTTGAAGTCCAAAGGAAGAAAAATAAGTACCTTCGGGCATTGCATGACCCTAAGCCTGGAGGGAGCCTGGGGAGGAGCTAGGGAGCTTGCTGGAGCCCAGGGGCAGCTTGCCCGGCTGGCAGGTCACCTTTGCTCTGGGGTATAGCTGCCTTACAGTTTTCCTTTGTGGACCAAAGCTTTAGTCTTTTAGCCTGAGAAAGAAAAGCTTCAGAGATACCCCGAGGGCTAGTTGGCGACAGTGTTCTCAAGGAAAGACAGAAGCAGCAGAAGCTGATGTTTGCCTGTACTTTGGATTCACACAGAGAGGACAATTGGTTTTCTCTATTGGATGGTGTGTGTTTTTTTGTTTTTTGGGTTTTTTGTGTTTTTTTTTTGCAGAAAAAAATTGGTCTTGTTTCCAAATACATATGAGATTTGTTCTCTAATGCGCCTGCTCCTGTGAGATCTATGTATGAATGTATGTATGTATCTATCTATCTATCTTTTTTTTTTAATGCTGACTTCCTGGGGTATTTTTCTAGACCGGTAGAAAAAAATAGTAACCAAGTTTCCTGTAAAACATCTCTGTCTTCATTCTATTTGGAGGGTAAAAATTCCTCTCAGAGTGAATAAGTTAAAAAAGAAATAATATAAGCAGAGTAGCCAAGATTCCAGAAATGGACAAAATGGCTATAGATGGTAATAATCTATGGATCTCCATCCTTCACAGGATTTCCCTCATCATAAAATGGTTCCTGCGTATCATCTTTATCATCACAGAGATACCTGTGTAGTCCCAATATACCTATATCTTGTGTTGGCATATTATAGAGAATTTAAATAATCTCTGGAATGTTTCTTACTTTACATTTGCAAACACTCTAGCTCAAGTGGTTGATTTTCAGTTATCATCGATTTAGTGCCATCTATGTGCTAGGCACAGGAAACAAAGATTAAGACCTTGGATACCTTCATTGTGTACAGGAGACCTCACATTCTATTGTATGTGGTTTATATCTGTAAGTGACAGCAGGGAGAGTCTGGACGTCATGGAGGAGGGAAGGTTCACTCCACCTGGACCAGGAGGTAGGTACAGGTGTAGAGGCCCAGGTACTCAGGTCAGGACTGAATCCTGGCTCTACTATTTACTAGATTGGGCAAGTTTCCCAGCCTATCTGAGCCCCAGTTTGATGATCTATATGATATTGGGAGAATCATGGGACTCATGTCCTGCTTTTCCTCTGTGAGGACTCAATAGTCAACACCCAGTGTGTATTGGTGGTGATGATTGTGGGGTGCTGGAGGAGACATAGGTCTTCACCAAGGAATTTGGCAGGTGAAGGAGGAAAATATGGGCAAGTAAAGAGCATTCGAGATGGGGCCCAGTGTCCCGAGTTGGAACAAGCCCTCCAGATGACTCTGGTGCACAGTGAAGTTTAAGAACCACTAAGTCATGGGTGGCAGATTTTAAAGAAGGGAATAGCATTGCATCTTTGGAGAGGACACAGTGATGGTCACACAGGGGATGAATTGCAGGGAGAGAGACAGAAAGCAGGGCCATGAAGTTCAAGAACCTATTGGGTCCAAGTGAGAGAAGATGGGGCCTTAAGCTCAGCTCATGGAGGTGGGAATGTGGAAAGGGAAAGACGTCTCATATGTCATGGGTTATGGAAAGGGGACTCCAAGAGGGCATTTAAGAGGTAGAATCGACCAGATTTAGGGATGAGGAAGAAGAGGAGGCCAGGGCGAGTCCAGACTTCGTGAACACAGGGCTTTTCATACCCATGACTAAATAGTGCCTCTGTGGTCTTGCTGAGACAGTTCATTTGGCCCCTCCCTCTCCCTCCTTCAAGGGACACTGCAGTGACTGACAGCACAGATCAGCATCTATGCAGGAGGTCCCGTCCCCCCTGGAATGCACAACTCCACTCAGTGCACTGTGCTTTCTAACCACACCCGCCACCTCCACCACCCCCCATGGTCCCGGGAGTCATTCCACCATCCTTGGTTACTGCCACATGGACGGGTGAGTCACTCTCCCAGAACAGCTGGTGGCCCATGTACTTCTCTCTTCTGTAATCTGGGAGCATTTCCAGAACCTGACCCATCTCCCGCCAAAAAAAAAAAAAAAAAAAAAAAAAATCCCATTTTGATCCACCAGTTAGTGTAAGCCCTCAGCCTCCTGCGTCTCCCGGATCACAGGATCTCTAATGATTTTTCAGTTATTGCTCTGGCTACACTGAAATGCAGTTCACGAACGCGTTATTTATTAGCGCCACGTCTAAGGTAGGAATATTGCAAGCAGGAGGAGAATGGCACATCCTCTCTCCTAAAGTGGTGTTTCTCAAAGTGTAAAGATTAGCATAGAACCGCCTCTTGCATCAAAATCACCTGGCATTGTGGTCAATATGCAGATTCTTGGGTCCCATATTTTTCCCTCATGCCCAATGGCTGACCAAGGTGAGCAAAGCAATCTGTGCTACTGGAACCAAGTAGGATGCTGTGAGGAATTAAACACGTTCCCATGGAATTACGGGAAGGCACCGTCATCAAAGTGCTTCCAACTCTGGGGAAGGTAGAAAAGCAATAGGTTCCCAAGGGTTCTGAAAAGGAACTTTGTCAGGGGCTCTGGGGAATTGGGTGTGGTTACTTGTTCAGTGAGTATTCTCCAAGGACTGAACTCAGGGCTGAGGGGATAAAAAAAGTGGAAAAGGTACAATCCACGCCCTGGTGGAGCATACGGTATGGTGGGCAAGATAAGACATGCCTTCCACCTGAAATACCAATACAAGTCAGTAAATGTTAATGAGCGGTTGGATATCAAATGCTGGCACAGTTCAGAGGAGAAGGAGAGAGATCACCCAGGGCTGACAGCCAGGAGGGACTAAAGCCACCCCCAAAGTTTGCAAAAGATGGGGACAAAGAGAAAGGAGGATGGAGCCCTAGGTAGAGACCTTCTGAGCCAAAGGCATGGCCCAGGGAAAAAGCAGTCCATGCTGGACAGTTAGCAAATGGGTCTGTGTGAGGCCTGAGGGAGGTTTCATTTCTGAAGATGTATCCAGTACTTATAATGTGCCAGGCACTAGGGGCAGCACTTGACGGACATGTTGTTCATGTATTACAATAATTCTGACGGATATTCTCTTATGTTCCATTTTAACATGAAGAGGCTGTCACTCAGAAAGGTTTGGTGACTAGCCCAAAGTCACACAGCAAATAGATGGAAAAGCCAGGAAGCAAATCCTGCCTCCCAAGCCTGTGTGATTCTTGGCAGCTCTTCTTATTCTTCTTTTCCTTTCTCCAGATCTTATTGCCCCTTGCAGGAGAGGCTCATCAGAGGCACTTAGTGAGGCCAAGAGGCTGATGTCTCCCTCCTGCCCATGGGGCCCGTAGCCTCTACCTGGCAAAGGCTGTTTCTTGTTCCACTCTCACGGCCTGGGACGGCACCAAGGATGGGAAGGGGTGACCAATATTCACTCTTGGCTCTTCTGCTTTAGGTTTGCCGTTTTTATATCCTTAGTATGTATTTTCTAAAAAGTAAAAACAAGCTAATAAATAGACTACAAGATCTTACCTGCATTGCGCTAAACACGATTACACAGCTCTGGTTAGATTTAAGTTCAGCAGTGAGCAACAGAAAACTCCCCTAAAAATGAATTTTTTTTGGAGGTTAGAAGTTCATTTTTTTCTTTTATAAGAAATACCAGGCAGGCATGAAGGCTGTAGGACAGCTCCGTGATAGTCCACAGGAGCCCAGAATTCTTTCTTCTTGTTCTTCTGCCATCTTTTGTGTGCTGCCTCCTGGAACAACATGACAGCTTGAGCTCCAGCTGTTGCTTCCACATTCTAACCAGCAAGGAAAAACCTAGTTGTAAGAGGTATTCCTTTCTTAATTTAAGGGCTATCCTTGCAAGTTGATCATAGTATTTATTTGTATAATCCATTGGCCAGAATTTAATGAAATGAAACAAGTAGCTATAAAAATACTCAGAAATCTAGTCTGTATTTCAGGCTGCCATGTGCCCAAATTGTTTACTGTGGGGAGAGGGGAAGAGAAGAGAGAGATTTAGCTAGACATCTAGGAGTTTCTGCCATAAGCCTCTTAACTTACCTGATCTTTATCCTACAGGTCTGTGAGCTGGAGATGACTATCCTCATTGAGGCCCAGAGGGGTCACCTTGTCTCAGGTCACACCAGCTTTTACTGAAAGATGTTCATCTGACTCCAAAGACGATATGATCCCCCAGCCCCTCCGCCCAATGCCAGCAAGAATGAAGGAGTAGGATTAGACCAGGAGTGGGGTTTTTTTTCTGCCTTGGCTTTCCTGGCTAAGATGTAAGCTTACACTTTATATCTAAATTCAGCTGAGAAAGAATTAACATCTTGCAAAATCAGTGTGATAGGGAGCCAAGGAAGGAAAGAAACCACAAGGTAACGAAATGACTGGGCACAGAGCACAAATCGAGTGCCCCCAGATAGCTAACGCCCAGCCGAGGTCTGGCTGGGCTGGTACGGCTCAGAGGATATGCAGACTCAACTCAAAGGGCACGCAGGCCTCTGTGCCTCTCCTGGCCCTCGGCCAGCTGTCCTTGACCTTGCCTGGGGCATGTTTATCAGCTGATGGTTCCACCCTCTCTGCTCTGTGATGCTTGGCTTTGATCTCGCCTGGGTGAAGGCCTCCTCTCACTGGTGCCTTATGCTGGGCAGGGCTTGACCTCTGGCTCTGGCCTTGGCCTTGGCCCTGGCCCTCTGAGTGTGCTGTCCTAACCTGAGGTCCTAGTGAACCACCAGTGTGACCGGGGCCTAGGGGAAATTCTGGCTGGAAGCTCAGGAGCACAGTGTGGGTGTAGGACACACTCCAGCCTGAGGCATGCTCAGGACAGGGGCAAAGCCTTGGCCCCTCTCAGGTTTCCCAGACTCGATTCCCCAGGAGCTTGTTGGTTCACACACTCCACCTCCAACCAGGGGAATGATTAACCAGAGGAAGGATACCCTTATTCCACCCAGCGCCCGTCTGCAGAAGGCTGGCCTCACAGCCTGACCTCTGTTTCTCAGGGACTTTCTCTTGACCTTTCTTCCTGACCTTTTCCATCTCTTTCCTGCTGATTTCTTTTCTTCACCCCACCTCCCTCCCTGGCTGTGCTTTTTCCTCCCTTCATCCCTCCTTCCTTCTCTTTCTGTCTCCTGCCCCCAGGACTCCCACCCTCTCCTCCTCCTCCTTTCATGCAGGGGAGCAGATGTTTCCTCCAGGGGAACAGAGATGGTGGCGGCTCCCAGCCTGGAATGGGGTCCAGCGTCCCTGTGATGCCCGGCAGCAGCTCTTCATGGGCACAGGAGAAGAGTGGGAGCTTTGGAAAGGCTTGAGGGAGGATGTGGCTCTGGGGCCCCCAAACAAGTAGGAAGAGACCAGAAAAGGCTTCTGAACACAGGACCGTTCCTCCTCAGGCTCCTCTGCAGGTCTTTTCTCCTGTTTCTGGGAGTCACACCCAACTGCAAGGAAATGGCAGCTACCTCGAGGTGATCAGAGCCACCTCGTGACAGGGAGCTCTGGTTCTTTCGAGCCTACCTCCATGGCTAGGGTACGGTTCGTGGTTTGTTTGCTCAGAAAAATGAATGATTCGGGGTTTTGTGTAGCTCTTTCCTTCTCTGTCAATGTTGTAGGCTTGGTGATGAGGAAATGCTCCGGGATGAGCGGAGTCCCTGCACACCCCACCCTAGTCCTGGCCTGGAGTGTCCGCCTTCCAGATTCACACAAACACCTTTATCAGGCCAAGCCCTGCATGACCCTAAACGTGCAGCAAGAAGGCCCTGCCTCCTTCCTTCCTCCTCCATGTACACGGCCATTATCAGATAGAGTGTCTGCCTGTCTGTTGAGCTCAGAAGAATACAGGCTTTGTTCTCTCCTTGTCGGAACAACTTCCATCCACCTTGGCTTGGCAAGGCGCAGGACACTCCTTTGGGACCTTGTTCATCTTCAGGGCCTGCATCAGAATTCTGAACTCAACTCTCAGGAGGGTTGTCACCCATTGTCTGGGAGTAGGTGAAATCTTTCTTTTCATGAAGGGTCCTGAGAGACACAAAACCAAACTAGCGTCCACTTTCTAGCTGGGAAGAGCCACCGTGTGTTATGCACCTACTAACTATGGCTCCATTTGGGAAGATTCGGTGAGTTCCCTCATCCCATCCTGCAGATCCAAAGAAGTGTGCCAGGGTGGCAGAAAAATGAATGACACAGATTTTCTTTGTCCTACCGTCAAGGTACACTCCTTACTGCTCAATCTAAAGCAACGTCATACCAAGATGTTTTAAACTGTCACTTATATTCTAAACCTGACCCCACAGAGAGATTCATGTTAGATCAGTAAAGGTGATTACTTCAGTGAGCCATGATTATTTTAAGTATTTCTCCCCATTCAACAGATCCTGGATGAATTTGTATTCTATAAGCACATCTATAATACACCTCGCTGGAAATAGCCAAGGTCTGGTCATGCCTCAGAGCCGGCCATCTGGTCATTCTGATGGCTCTTATTGCAGAGCATGCCAGATGTCACAAGCACTATAGCTACTTTACGACAGCTGGAAACCCCATCCTACCACCAGCCAACTGAGGCTGGAAGAAATGAGGTGGCTGTTCAGAGTCAGAGAGCTGGCAGGTTACCAGAGGCAGAATTCACATCCAGGTCTGGGCACCTCCAGAGCTCCTATCCAGTGTCCACTTGTTGGTACTGCCCCTTGCAGGGGCCATGGATGTTTCTCGGTCAGGGTCTTATCCGGAGGTTGAAGCAAGACCTCTTCTATTAAGCTGTTCACTAGGTACCTGAAAGGGTATAAAGAGAGGTCTTCAAGGTATCGAGGGGGTATCAGCTACAGGAAGAACTCCTACCCCCTGGGCTGAGGAAGCAAGGGGAAAGAGGTGCGATGATCAAAACTTAGAAACTTAGCTTTGATGCACCCAGTGGAACTGAAACTTGGGCCTTTGTGGAGTGGCTGCTGCTTGCTGGGGCTATTGTCTGTGCAGCAAGGACCCTGAGGCCTATGCCCTGGGAAGCCTGGGGCCACCCAGAGATGCAGGGTTTCACAGTGGGAAGGAAGTGTCCCTGCAGAGGTGACGAAGCATTGCTGAGTGATGCTCACAGGAACAGGAAGCAGGCAGGAAGGAGCAAGTCTCTTCTTCCTCCTTCTCCTGGCCTCCCTTGAGACCCCCTATTGGCAGAGACTAACCTACTGCCAGGTGGTAAAGCAGAAATGTAGTTTGCAGGGACCTATGTTGAGCATCATAAAACAGCAGGGAAAGGTGGGCTTGGAGCAGAAGACAACTACTTCCTAACTGGCCCAGGAGGCAAGATACAGAAATCAGACATAAGAAAACATGTAGGCACTCCACAGTCTTCCCTCTGATGATTGTAGACTCTGTGCTTTACTACAGAATCCAGGAACCGCCAATGGCTATGTGTAAGGACCTCATTTCTGGGCTTGGATTTTCTTAGGGTGGGGGAAGCTATGCCTTCTCTAAGCCTTCATCCCAAAACTTCCTGGGTAGAAAGACGCCCAACTAGGGCTAGTTAAACCCAGGAATGACCCAACTGCTATGAACTCTCACAGGGCTCTGTGCATTTTGCTGCTGGAGTTCTGGGGTTCCATTCTGAACCCTGGAGGCTATCCTGTCCCTGATCCTGGAGGATAAGAGGGATTGTTACTCCTAGTCACAGCCATTGATGTTGGTCCTCCCTGAAGGATGACAGTGTGAGAGTCAGTCTAGGGAGGCTCTTCCAGCCCCAGCAGTGCGGAGGCTTCTCCACAGTGCTCTTCCCCAGTGGCATGATGTTTGGTCCTGCCTACAACAGTGGAGCCATCTGGTCCTCTCTGGTTCCTGCCTCTCCTTTATAGGTCACTGGTATTAGCCCTTGGAACATATATGTTTGCCAGAAGTCATGGACACAAACAATTCCATGTTCACTGCACATGAGAAATCTAGAAGAGAGGAGGAGAGACGAGCCTGGGTCTGGAGGTTCCTAGCAGTGATCAGGAATGCTTCATGGGTCCTTGGGAGCCAGACACACCACGGATAGAGTGCTGGAAGGGAAACCTAGGGGGTCTTCCATCTCAAGGCCTTCATTCCACAGGTACTGCAACTGAGACTCAGAGGTGGGGAGTAACCTCCTTCCCCAAACTCTGTAGCTGTTAACCAGCCCAGTGGATTTTACACAGTGCCCCCAGGCTCCCTCCCTGCTCCCTGTTCTGCACATGTTTTAGTTGAACTGACTTCAACTAAACATTTCAGTAGGCTGACTTGGTGTGAAACACAGAGCTTTTTTTTTTTTTTTTTTGTACATTATCAGGGTTCTGAGTAGAGTTAAATCAAATATATATATATATATATATATATATATATATATATATATATTTTTTTTTTTTTTTTTTGAAAACATTTGGACATTCTGGATTAATTTCACCTTGAAGGTTTTATTTAGTATGATGTAACATACTATATTATAATAGAATAATATTTTCTTCTAAATATGATCATTAAATAATGTGCCCTTATATGTCTATAAAATATGTATTAATAACAAATAAATACATATAAACTAAAGCTCTTGAAACTAATCTTTCCCAGTTAATGTTTCCAACCATATGGCAATACTAAACATAAAGTGGTTCTGTAAGAGTTTTTCTTTAAATATTCAACATGGGTCATGTTTTAGTCAGCTTTTCACTGCTGTGACTAAAGACCTGACCAGAACAATTGTAGAGGAGGAAAAGTTTATCTGAGGACTTACGATTTCAGTTGTCTCAAACCATAGACAGCCAGCTCCATTCCTTGGGGCTTCAGATGGGGCAGAAGACAGTGGCGGCAGGAAGCAGCTCACATGATGATCAGGAGGCAGAGAGAGAGATTCCACTTGCCAGATACAAAAGAGGTACCCCAAAGGCACACTCCCAGTGACCCACCTCCCCCAGCCACATCCTATCCTATCTGCCTTCGGTTACCTCTCAGTTAACCCTATAAGGGGATTGATTCATTGATTGAGTTAAGGCTCTTATAACCCAGTCATTTCTCCTCTGAACCTTCTTACATTGTCTCACATGTGAGCTTTTGGGGGACACCTAATATCTAAAACCATTAACGTTCTGCCCCTGGCCCCCAAAATCTCATGACAATCTCACAATGCAAGATACATTTATTTCATTTCCCAGAGTCCCCATAGTCTCAACAGTTCAAGGACTGCCCAAAAGTTCAAGTCCAAAGACTCCTCTGAAACTAGAGCAAACTTGCATTGTGAGTTACTGTAAAAATCAAAAGAAGTTTACAAATAAACTACAAGTAAATGTTTACTTTGTGAAAGTACAGAGTAAACATTTCCATTCATAAAAATAGGGGCATTGAAAGAAGTGATGGGACCAAAGCAAGACTAAAATCCAGCTGGGCAAACAAGTCCTATAGCTCCACATCTGGCATCTGGGGCACATGGTATCACGATGTTCTGTCCAAAGGGCTTGTGTAGCTCCGCCCCTGTGGCCCCATTGGTTGTGTAGCTCCATCCTGTGGTGTTTCTGTTGGCTTGTCTCAACTCCATTCCTGCAGCCTCCTCAATGGACATTCCACTGTATTGGCATTTCTCCATCTTGGGGGGTATCCACTGCAGCTTTGGCTTCCTTCTCACATGTCCATGTGTCACTCTTTCAGGGGTTACCCACAGGGACTCTGACCCTTCTGCACTTTGCCTGGCCTCCTAGGCCTTCCTTTGACATCTTGGTAGAAGCCTCCATGACCCCCTAACTACAGCGTCCTGCATTCCTGCAGAACCAGCAACATGTGCTTGATGCCAAGGTCTGTTGTCATCTCCAGCAGTAGCCAAGCCTCCAGGGACTGGATAGCTGAGCATGTTGAAAAAACTTCCTAGACACCCTTGTGAAATAAGGGTGTCCCACTGGTTTCTTCTCAAGAGAAATTTTACTTTTACTTCCTTGAGTCTTACATGATATGATCTAGAAATTCCTAAAATTCCCTCAAGCCATCTTTCTTATTGTCTCTGGGCAAAGTCTTTAGCATTTCTTTAGTGGAGGTAATGTCTTTAACAAGTACAACTTTCTTAGCCCTAGTTTTACTCTCATCTTTCAAGTCCAAGTTTTTCAAATCTTTCTGCTCTGCTTTCTGTTCCTGATTATCAGAATATGTTTGACTAAAAGATGCCAGCAATATTCATGTCACCACCTGAGTCCTATGCTGCCTAGAAATTTCTTCTGCCAGATTAAGAAGTTCTTTGCTTTTAAAATCAGACTCACAGAAAGACTCAGGACACAAGCAAAATGCAGATAGTGTCTCAGCCAGAACATAACATTCCAATAGAGTCCTCCTTTTCTGAACCCTCTTGAGCCCTGTCTTTACTATCCATGGTCCTATTGGTATTCCAGTCTTCTGAGTTCCCATTAGAATCTGCCATTAAGCTCTGTTTATAATCTAAAGCATTTCCAGCTTGTACTGCTAAGAATTTCAAAATTCCTCCCACCAATTCCAAAAAGTTCCAAAAGCTTCTGAACCACATAGTCAGGTTAGTCATAGTAACAGCCCCACTTCTGGTACCGATTTCTATTTTAGTCAGTTTTTTCACTGCTGTGACTAAATGACCTGACCAGAACAATTATAGAGGAGGAATAGTTTATTTGGGGGCGCACAGTTTCAGTGGTTTCAGTCCATAGACAATAGACTCCATTCCTCAGGGCTCAAAATGAGGCAGAACACCATAGTGGTGGAGGGAAGGAACTGATCAGAAAGCAGAGAAACTCCACTCACCAGATACAAAATATATTATCCCAAAGGCACGCCCTCAGGGACCCACCTCCCCCAGCCACACCCTACTCTTCTTCAGTTACCACCCAGTTAATTCTATCAGGGTATTAATTCACGATTAAGACCCTCATAACCCAATCATTTCACTTCTGAATGTTCTTGCATTGTTTCACACATGAGCTTTTGAGGGACACCTCACCTCCAAACGATAACAGATCAGCTTCAAATCAGTAGTTCCATCAGTAGCCAAGGGCCATTCCATGGTAACATTCCATTTAAATCAGTAATCTTAACAGCCACACAGCATCTAGCAGTGAGACAAGCAGAAGCGACTGACATAGAGGAGGGAAAGGTCATCTGAAGTCTTTCAAGGCCCTGAGAACAGCTGTTCAGCATCACACCCCCACAGCTCACCCCCATCACACAGACTCCTCCCAGCATTCTCCAAACCTGGTCAAGTTTAACTCTTGGGTCGACCTTGCCATTGTGAGCACAGAGATGCACAAACTCACAAACATGGTGTGGAAAAGTTCTGGAGGGCAAGGCCAAATTAGAAAATTCCTTCTTGTTTTTCTAACAGGTTTTCTCCAGCCCTTTGCCAGAATTCTTTTCCATCTTCCCTGGTTTTGGGATAATGGATGTGGTAAGTTTGCTAAGTGAAAGAACAATTCCAGATATCCAAAGATAATTGAATAGGAATATATAGATACAAATATCTTACTGGACTCTAACCAGTCTGCAGGGCAAATTTTTAATTAACATTAATTTTTGTGATGCTTTTCAGGAAAGAATTAAATAGTATATAAGTAATATATAAATCAGGCACAAATAAAAGAGATAAAAGGAATAATTCAGAGTTAAATGTAAGATGACAATTGAGAAAAATAAAACAAGTTTTTCATGCATCCCCTGGCACTCCTTCCTTTCCCTTGGCTTCTCTCAGTGTTTTCTATCCATGAAAACAAATAATCTGCAGCTAACACATGCTTTGTGGTGGGGGGAGACTAACGTTTTCTTCTGATTTTAAAAGTAAAAAAATCTTGCTGTAAAAATCTAGAAAGTACCAAAAAACATAATGGAAGGAGAAAAATAAACCATCCATAATTTCATTATTATTTTTGATATTTTTCTTTCCAGATCATAACAACCATTTTATAGAGGCTTTTTTGTTTTGCCTGAAAAAGCTATTTAGAAATATCATTTTAGAAAGCCTATGTTTTAGTTTATTGCATGGACACCTCATATTTTTCTACATTATTCCTATTATCACTCTATGTCTTTTAAAAAACTACTATAAAGAACTCTGACATGGCCAGGCCTGGTGGCACATGCCTGTAACCCCAGCAGCTCCAGAGGGTGAGGCAGGAGAACAGCAAGTTCAAAGCCAGCTCAATAACTTAGCAAGGCCCTAAGCAACTTAGTGAGACCCTATCTCTAAATAAAATATAAAATAGGGCTGGGGATGTGGCCAGTGGTCCCAGTGCCCCTTGTACCAGAAACAAAACAAAACAAAAACCTTTGACATGAACATGTTTGTGGGTAAAGGAAATGTTCCCAGAATTGAGACTTTGGAATCACAGAGTATAAACCTTTCTAAGTCTCTCTCTCTATATATTGCAAAATTTCTTTCCCAGAAGGGGGTTCTAATATCACAGTTCCTCTTGTAGTGTATGACAATATCAGTTTCACAATGCTTGTGGTCCTTCAGCATTTTTCTCTTTCTGTTTTAAAGAACTGATTTGAGATTTTTAAAAAAGTACACAATTGTTGTTTTTCTTTGTGCGTGTGTAGTGCTGGGGATTGAGCCGAGGGTTTCTCTGCCATTGAGCTATATCCCCAGCCACCATTTTGTTTTGTTTTTATTTTTCATTTTGAGACAGTGTCTTGCTAAATTGTCCACACTGGCCTCACATTTGCCATCTAATCTTCTTGCCTCAGCCTCCCAAGTTATAGGGAGTACAGGTATGAGTCCCACACCTGGTTCTTAATGTATGTATCTGATCATTAACAAGGCTGAATATGTTAATTACATATATATTAGCTGATGGAGCAGGGGCTGCATCTCTTTTGCTTATTGCTTAATTCCTAAAGTTCTCAATGGTGATTGACAAAAAGGAGGTAGCCAATAAATATTTTTGAAATTTTAAAATTTCGTCCTTTGCCCACTTATTAAGTAAGAAATAATGTCTTTAATGGTAGGATATTTAAAAACGATATTACCCTACATGGGGAGGATTGAGATTATAAACCAACTCTAAGAAAGAGCACATAAGTTGCCTTCCCACATCTATGAATTAGTTTACCTTTCTAGTACTAAACCCTTGTGTAGTTTTGAGGATAGAATTGAGGAAAAAAGTCACTAAAATGAGTTCTTATCAAGGCTTGGCCAAGGGTTAACAGAGTGACTTTGTATAAGTCCTCAGTTTTCCTACCTCATTATAAAACAAAGCAAAATAAAAGCAATTTTTTCCTCTCTTATAAAACTATTGGGGCAATGTAATATGATAATTCTAAGTAATGATTACAGGTAAAACCTTTGAAATAATAATAAAAGTCATGTTCAAATGAAAGCCCAGAGCCTTTGCATTTCCCTGTGAGAGTTTCTGTCAGAAGACTCACTTTCCTAGTTTGTACAAGGCAAGGGGCTTGGATTCATGTAATACCCAGTATGTAGTTAATGTACAAGAAACATTGATTGAAAAAGTTACTTCTAAAGTTCTTGTTGTGAGTCTGACTCTGAAATGCCTCTTAGGTTGAAAATAAAAGCAAGGAGAGGGGTTAGGGAAAATAATCACTATTGACTATTCCAAGTGAAATTTATTTATGAAGAATTATATCAGAGTAAAACTTTCCTTTTGATTTACATCCCAAAAGAAAGCTTTAATGTTATATACAGATTATTCATAATATGATAAAAATAAATAATCTTAAAAGGGAGGAAGGTAATTTAGAAAGTGAAATCCTTATTTGCTCAATATGTATTAGAGTAGGTAGCAAATGAAAAACAAATTCTCGAAAATAGGAGACTACATTAGCACACAAAATTCATCTTAACGTGAGAATATAACAGCAGACATAGAGTTCATGTCATTATTTGGAAATGTGCATAGAAAGTAGTGGCAAGTGAGAGAGAGCGCGCGCGCGCGCGCGCACACACACACACACACACACACATTACAGCCATATGAAAACATACATGAGTACATATTTTTAAAGATGGGGAAATAACTCATAATGAAGAAAACAAGGAGATGCACGTACTTATTAAGGTTTCGTTTTTCCCAAATAAAATTACCCAGCTATGTCACTTCTTTAAAGTTAAAAAAAAAACAAAAACATGAATTTGAAGCAGAGCTAAACAGTTTCATCCTAAAGCATGGTGGCTTCAAAATATGAGTAGTGACATACATATAACAAAAGTCTCTCTCCACAAAAGACACATCTTCTGTCCAGACTTGTCCATTGTTTGACTTTCCTCTTGACTGAATAATGATTAATAGGCTATATAAATAATGTGCCAGGGACCTATATTTGGTTGTGGACGGAGAAATTATTTATAGTTGCCTGAAGCTAATGAAGCTGTCTGGTGTTTCTATGGGATTATCTGCATCTCAAAATTAAAACAAACCAAAAAAAAATGTTTTGAAAGAAGAAAAAAGAACATTTTAAAAAATCTGTGCCGTTATCTCCACAGTGACTTTCTACAAGGTAAGAGAAGAGATGGTATCTTTGCAGGTAGCCTAGAAAAAAAGAGGAAAATAAGAGACTGAAAATGTAACACGAATTTCTGAACTTTGTGGGAGGAACCTTCACATAAACCACAAAAGTTGGCTTTTGACTAAGTTCCCAAAAGAAAAAGGCAGTTTCCTGTTTGCTTGGGGTTATACTTTAATGTTTTTTTTTCCTCTTCTTTTTTGGTCGTGGTTAGATAATTCTCAAGAACATATGGGAAAAGTTGTGATGAAGGTGCTCCTTCACCCCCACAGAGCACCAGAAGAGCCATGCAAATGAAAATCGTGCAGAAATCACTTCACTCAACATGGGACACACCCCGTTTGGTGTCCAAAGTTTCTCTGGAGATAATTTATAATGTACAACTACAATACCGTGAAAATAATGCTGAGAAGCATTTTACAGAGTTTAGGTCAGGAAGTAAAGACTCCCAAGACTCTAACCAACAAATATGCCAAACTTTGTCAGCTAAGATTAAATCTGACCAGACTAGTAGTGGTGGTAGTAATAACAAAAATAACACGAAAATTACTTTGAGCACATTGAGTCAATAATAGCATTTAATATTTTAAATATATTATTGTATTTAATCCTAACATTAGATGCTTGGAAAAATAAGGTTCATTATTTAAATCCCCAACTAGCAGGCACTATAGCCAGGATTTGAACACAAGTCCATCTGATTTCCAGAGACAAGGCTTTTCCCTACTAGGATATTCTCTTAATCCTCATGTTATAATGATAGATTTTGGCCAAACTGATTTTTTAAGATCACATAATATATGTGTTATGTATTTTTTATCTATCAAAAGTAAATGGGCATGTTTTGTGAAATAATGAAGCAACTGAATGATTTTACAGTTGACAAATATTTCAATATAGGACCTTCTATAGAATGTTCTAGGAAGCAGTCCATGTCAGTCCTTAGCACACTAGTAAGCTAAAACTCTATGATTTAGGCATCATCTATCTTCTCAGCCTCCTGTGATTGATAAAACTGTAGAAAAGTGGTCAAGAATAAACGAAAGAACACAAATTATGAATATCAGGAACCAAATAGGGAATCCCAATAAAGAGCTGATGGACACAAAAAGAATAAAAAGATTATTTCAGAGAAAATTTAGCAACAAATTTGATGAATTAGAATAAAAAACTCTTCTTAAGAAATACAACTTTCCTAAACTGACGAAAGATAAGATAGAAAATTTCAATAGCCTTGTTTATATTAAATAAGTTGAATTTTTATCTGAAATCTGTACACAAAGGAAAATCCAGGCCCAGATAGTTTTATTGATGAATTCTTATTAAATGCTTAAGGTAGAAATCACACCAATCTTAGACTAAAGTCTAAGAACTTGTTTTATGATCAGCATATCCTGATTTAAAAAGAAAACCACCAGAAATAAAATGAAATTACTGACCAATAGCATACTGGCAGAGTTAATTCAGCAATATACAAATTATAATAAATTATGATCAAGTTGAGTTCATCCTAGGGCTCAAAGGTGGTTTTGATCTTTTAAAGTCAATGTAATTCATCATACTAACAAAGTAAAGGAGAAAAATCATCAATAGATGCAGAAGAAAACATCTGATAAAAGTCATATTCATTTATGAAAAAGGCAACTCTGAGAAAATTAGTGATAAATAGAAGGCATTTTAGTCAGCTTTTCATTGCTTGACCAAAATAGTCAATAAGAGGAAGAAAAAATTATTGGGGGCTTCTGGTTTTAGAGGTATCCGTCTCCGAATGATTGACATTATTGCTCTGGACCCAAGATGAGGCAGCCTATCATGGCGGAAAACTATGGTAGAGGAGCACATTCATGGCAGCCAGGAAGCAAAGAGAAAGGCATGACGCCATGGGACAGATGCACTCCCCAGGTCATGACCCTAGACCCCCCTCCTCCAGCCAGCCCCTCCTGCCTACAGATACCACCCAGTCAGTGCATTCTAGTTTAGAGTAAAATATGGCTCTCAGGAACCAATCATTTCACCCCTGAACATTCCTGCATTCACACAGGAGTATTCGGGCAACACCCCAGATCCAAACCACAGCAGAAGGGAACTTCCTTAACCAGATAAAGGCACTTACACAATAACCTATATGGAGTCTCATACCTGATGTTGAAGTATTAAGAACTATCTCCTAACATCAGCAACAGTGCAAGGATGTTTGGTCTTAAAAAAGAATCTGCATATTACTGGAGGCTGAGGGCAGTATAATAAGGCAATGAAATGAAATAGAAGACCTAAGAACCAGAAAGGAAGAAGTAAAATTGATGATATTAACAGATAATTTGAATGTTCACAGTCACCTTCACAAAACAACTACTCAACAACTGCTAGAGCGATAAAAAGAATTTAGGATTTAGCAAAGTTACACGACAGTACAATGATCTTGACAATTCATACATTTGAATCAAATGGGGTATAATTTCTCATTTTTCTGATTGTACAGGTTGCAGAGAGGGTTTTTTAAAACCAGTATATAAAGATCATGTGTTTATTTCAAAAGCACACAATTAAAAATTAAATATTAAAAATTTCATTCCCAGTAATTTCTAAAAACATACACTTGACATACTCTTAGGAATAAATTTAGTAAAAAAAAAAAAGTACAACTTGCAATGAATAACTAAAAAGAAGATCTTGAATATAACTAAAGGCCTGAATAAGCAAAGAGATATGCCGTGTTTATGATATTAATTTGATATCCATGTTAAGATATTAAATGTCCCAAGCTGATCAATTGATGCAATTCACTTCTAATCATAATCCTACAAGGAGTTTTGCAAAAATGGACAAATTACTTCTAAAACAAGGAAAGTTTTAAAAACTAGTACATTAAAAGCACCTTTGAAAAAGAGCAAAGTTAGAGAACTTTAAGTAACTGACTTCCAGAGTTTTTTAAAATAATTAATTGCTATAGTTTAATTTGGAATGTCCCCAAAGGCTCATGTGTTAAAGACTTATTCCCCCTCCCATGGTGCAGGAAAGTGTTAGGTCACTGCAGGTGTGTTCTTGAAAGAAATTGTGGGCCCCTGGTCTCTTCCTCTTTCTTTTGTTTGTGTCTTCACCCTGAGGTAAATGGTTTTTGGTTCTCCCAAATGCTCTACCCTGATTTTTTATTCCCCAGCCAAAAGGCTAAAAGCTTCAGTCAATTATGGACTGAAACCTCTAAAACAGTGAGCCAAAATAAACCTTCTTTCTTCATAAGTTGGTTTTCTCAAGTATTTGTTGCAGTAACAGAAAGCTAACTAACAGTAATTAAGATAGTGTGATATTGGTACAAATAAATTTATGGAAAAGAATAGAGATCCAAGAAATAGACCAATTCTTATAAGGTAATTTGATTTTTGAAAAGGATACCAAACAATTTTCAACAAGTTATGTTAGAAAAATTGAAAAAAAAATTTAAACTTTTGCTCATCAAAGCTATCTTTAAAACTGAATAGAAATGGCACGGATCCCAGGAATATATTCACACATATATATGACAAAGGACTTGCATCCAAAATTCATAAAGAACTTTTTCAATTCAAGTATAAGATAAATAATACAATTAAATGTGCACAAAAATTTTGGCCAGATCTTTAGCAAAGGTAGATATATAAGTGGTAATACCTTTAGAAATTTTCCATAGTTGGAACTCAATAATTGTGTGGCTGGTTCTAATTAGAGAAGTTCGTTACTTAAAAAAATAAATCATAGAAGTCAAGTCACTAGTAAAGATATGACTTAAAAATAGTGCTGATATTAGAGAACTTTAAATATTATAGTAGTTTTAATAAGCGTGTATGTACATGTACACCTGGTGAGTGGTTTTTCCTCCCTATTTAACTTTTTACTGATTAGAAATAAGCAAAAAGACAACTTCTACTATGAAATTAGATGTTAAAGTGTGTAACAAACTAACTCTCCATAGCATATAATTTTGAGAGGGGAACTCTTCCAGTTCTAAATAGCTCCAGGTTGATTAAAGGCATTCTCACAAACGAAATCATATTCTTCTCTCAATAGGAATATGATTTAAACTAAAAGGTGGTTACATTTGCAAAGCACTTTACCCAATGAGAGACATAAATGATTATTAATTAGAGTAAGTCATTGTTTGACACTTTCTTTATGCTGCTCCTCTTAGATCTTTAAATTTATTGCCTTCTAATTATATAATTTATAAGAGAAGAGTGCAGTTCAGCTAAAATACACAATGTGATTTGAAAGGCAGAGGAGAGATGGGCCACTTTGTCTTTTAGCAAATGCAGGAACAGATGAATGCTATGTGAAACTAATTGTATTTGAAAGGGCTACCCTTTGAGAATGCTAAGTAGTTTTTTTTCTAACCTTTGCTCCCTTCTTTATGATAGGCAGAACCATCAAAGAGACATCATAGCATCATAATGTCTTCTGACAGGTCAGATTCTTGTAAGAAAAATGCTTGCCATGTCAACACTGGCAATGAAAAGCCTTCCTTGAATCTCATCCATCCATGTTATTTTGTACTGACTGTAACTAGACCAATGCTGGGCTGTTCATGGAAGATGGGTGGAGTAAAAAAAAAATAATCTGGATAAACAGGTGAAAGACTTTAAAAGTCAGTGTCCTCAGGGATAAAGTAGAAGGTGGGAGAGATGGTAAGGGTTGTGGTTTTGCTTGCTTGCCCCCCTCTGGAGTGTTTAAAATGCTTCTGTGCATCGGTAGCCTCCCATGGGCTCTGACCTCTGTCCTTGTGGCCAGACAGAACCCACTGCCAAGTCAGCCTCTGTCAATACAAGTAGTGGTGACAATTAGGAGGACATAAGCTTCTCAGAACATTACAAATGTGTTCATATATTACTAAATAATCATCCAACATTTTATTTTTTATTTGTTCTTTTAGTTACATACGACAGTAGAATCTATTTTGATATATTTATACAAACATGGAATATATCTTATTCTAATTAGGGTCCCAGTCTCGTGGGTGTAGACAATGTTGAGATTACACTCTTGTGTGTTCTTACATGTACATGGGAAAGTTATGTCAGATTCATTCTACTGTCTTTCCTATTCCTGTCCCTCCCTTTCCTTCATTCCCCTTTGACCAATCCATTGAACTTCTAATCTCCTCACTCTTTTTGTGGGTTAACATCCACATATCAGAGAGGACATTCAACCTTTGGGTTTTGGGAATTGGCTTATTTCACTTAGCACGATAGTCTCCAGATCCATCCATTTACCAGCAAATGTCATAAAGTGATTCTTCTTTATAGCTGAGTGATACTCCACTGTGTATACATACACGACAATTTCTTTATTCATTCATTCATTCATTCATCTGTTGATGGGCGTGTAGGTTGGTTCCATAGCTTAGCTATTGTGAATTAGCCTACATTTTCTGAGCACCTTCTCTGAGCAGAGCTTTGGGGGAGGCTGAAGAAGGAAATGGCACAAAATGGAGCTTCTTCCCCAAGGTGTTTGCACTCTGAGGGCCTGGACAGAGCATGGATGTGGTCCACACTCTGACAATCTAGGGACCTGGATATCTTACTGCTTGAAAAAACAAGACACAGGGCAGACAAATGAGTCAACACAGGAAAGAGTGTCAGGAAGCATAAAATTGAGCTATTCTGACCCCTAGTTTATTATACTCTATTTCAAAGGACAATTTGCTCTATTAATATAAAACAAAGCATTGAATGTAAATTGGTCCAGGGAGTCACTGAGTAATAACATACTTGGAAGGAACTTGGAGGAAATAACTAAAATATTACCTAGTCCGGCAATATTTTAAAATCTATGGAGCTCCCTAAGGTTCCTCTGAGGAAGTGTGGGGAGCTGTGGGTCTCCACCTCCCAGGACTCTGACCCATTCAACTTCTATCATAATAGTTTGCCTGGGGATCTGTTTGAAGATCATGGTTTCATCTAAAGTTAACTAAAGTGAAATGCATGTTCTACTGAGAAAGAAAGAAGGAAGGAAAGGAAGGAGGGAGAAAGGGAGGAAGACAGTGGCTACTCAAATAAGTCCCTATTCGGGGAACAAATAATTATGCTACCTTTGCACAGAAAGAAAGAAAGGAAGACGGGCCACTGTTTTAAGCCATCTCTCTTATTTGGTCTGTGACGTTAAGCAACAAACCGAGGCTATATAACTAGCAAATCTCCTGACCAGGGCTTGTTGGGATGCATCATGCTGATACATCGATACCTGTGATATATGCTAGGGGTTACCTATCCAATAGCCACCCCTGACTGCCCACAGTACCCCTGACCTTTTTCTCCCATGACATCAGGACCTTATGTTAGTCAGGTATGTTTCAGGGAAAACTCAGTCCTTTCTGGACCTAGGGTTGAATCTCAACCTAATAAGACAAGATATGAAAACTAAGAAAATGGGCTCTGTGTGGAGTTTCCAGTTTTTTGCTGGCTCAAAGGAATAGTTATGTCTGGCTTTCAGCTGCAAGTACCAGTTTCTTTGTGATTTCAAAGACAAGTGCCTGGTGCAGAGTAGGCATGGGTCAGGAACAGCAGTTTTTTCTGGTGCTCAGTGGAATAGAGAGCCAGTGGGGCTATCTCTTCATCAACCAGCTCTGGGGAGTATTTTGGAAGCTGTGTTGTTGGGCGATTTCCTTCCCACATCCCTCTACCCTTCCTCAGAGACCCTAGTTCTTGAGTCCTTTCCAAAATACTGTGAGCTAGTCAGCATTTGTTTGACTTTTTATATTCTATTATGCAAAGTTTGAAAGCTACACCAAAGTGGAGACTACCATGAAATGAGCCCCAGGTGCTTCTCCCCAGGTTTTGACAATTATCAATGGTTCTGTTAATAATCTTGTTTTACCTAACACTATCCACCACTTGTTTCCCTAGAATGTTTTAAAGCAAATACCAGGCATCATGCCATTTCACCAATAAATACTTTACATGCCACTTTGAAACACAGTAATTAATAGCATCCAATTGTTTTTAATATTATCTAATATCCAGCCCACATTTGCATTTCTCTGGCTTTCTCAAATACAGCTTTTTTATAATTGGCTGGATTGATTCAAAAAGTTCGAATTTTTACACTTGATTTTTAGTCTCCAGAGTCTCGCTTACTATAACAAATCCCTCCCTTCTTCTTTTTTCATGTCATTTATTTGTTGGAAAAATCCATGTCATTTGCTCCATAGAATATACTATATCCTGGGTTTGGAGAGTTTTTTCCCATGCTGTTGTTTAATTAGTTCCTCTATCCCTGTGATTTCCTTAAACTGATAGTTAGGTGTGGACACTTGCTGAGGTTCAAGTTCAAAACCATGGTTCTGCAAGAATGCTTCCTGGGAGGCATTAGGCACTTGTATTACACCACATTATGAGATGCACATCAGCAGGTCCTCCTTTTAGCTAAGACTGCTCAGTGGGTTACCTGCCATATCTTATAAAGAAAATCCTTTCCTGTTTGTCATCAGGAATCAATTTCTGAGGTCAATAGTGAAGCAAGTTGACTGATTTGATTGGTGCTTCCCTTACTGGGAAGGCCCATGGGTACATTCTGGCTATTGAGAATCTTTTATGAAGTCCTTCTTTGTCCCTATAGTGGGCTGAAAAAGATGACAATCTGTCCTCTGAACTTTGGATATTGTTGCATAAGGATATGAGGTGTGAGCTGCTAAGTCATCCTGCAACCAGGAGGGACACACAGAAGACAAAAGCAGAAGGGCAGAGGAAGGCAGAGTCAAAAATGGGAAGAACTGTGGGCACTTCATATCATTGAGTAAATTAATCAGCTCAGGAACTGTGCAGGTCAAGAACTACCTAAATTTCTAATATAGGATGATCCATTACTGTTTCAGTGGTTCTCACTTTCTTTTTGTGACATGGCGGCACTCATAGATAATATTTGTATGATGGTGTTTGCATGTCATAATGGCATAGGAGCTTCATGAGAGCTCATACTGTAGAAAGAGCATATGGAAAATCAAATGCAAATTGTAAGGAAATACATAAAATATGAATTTATGTACATTCTAAATAAAAATATCTCAAAATCACCACAAGGAATGTGATCTTGCTTTTGTGAACATAACATTTTAAAATCAGAGATTTATGCTTAAAAAGGCTACATGAAATTACTGATCAAAATTTGTAACAATGATATCTTCAAATACTTGGCTGTTGATGAGAAACAATGAAAAAGTCGGGAATAAAAAAAAAATTTAAAACCTTTTAAAAACTATTTTAAAAACTATCATGGTTGAAATTATATTTGACACGTTCAACATCTCATTTTTCTCTTGTTAACAATTTAATGCTGAAATTTCTTGTATGAATTCAAATGGATCTCTCATCTAATGTAATTTTTCCTATCAAATATTTCAAAACAATGCAAAGTTTTAATTTATAGATACACTGTTAAAGTAAGCACCCTGCAGCTAGCTTGAATGCCACTAAATGGTAATAGCAGCTACAAATGGGCAGAAGTATCTAATACAAAGAAAAATGTTAGAGTCACCAGGTGGAATTGTGCCTTCCTGAAGCCCCTACATTGCTCTCACTCACCTCCCTTGCTCTTAGATACCATGTTTTGGGGGCACCTAGAACATAAACATTTCCAGATGCTTCCCTGAAGAAGTTCAGGTCTGGTGGTAGAGTATCTTGGCTGCACTAGGCATGTCATTGTGTACCTCTAGAAACTGTGTCCATTCGGGCCACTCAGTGAAAGCCCAAAGAGAGGCTTGTAGCAGGAGACAACCTGCCCCAGGATTGCAGCTGGCTGCTGCAGGCTAAGGGGGTTAGTGTCTCACAGCACAGGGTGCCATAGCCAACTCCAGCCTCCCCTTGACACCATCTTGACAGGGGTCTCCTTGTACCTGCAGCCTAAAGCATGCTAATTAGTTTAATGTCCCACCAATTATGTTCAGGTCACAATGCCTCAATTATATTCTACTTGTAACAGAAATATACAGTATGCCATTCCTTATTCATAGGGCATCTACATTTCAGATGGTGACTAAAAGGAAGATGCTATATACAAAGAAGGAATTCTAATGTAGCAGCTGCCTCTGGTGCCCGTGTTCTCTTGTCTCAGCACACCTCTGCAGACAGAAACCGTGGGGACAGTTCCATGTGGTTGTCTGGAGTACTGCTGGCACCCCATGGTGAGAACATTCTGCTGAAACACCTTTCCCCAGGTAGGCACAGAGTAGAGCCTGTGAGGTAGCTAACTTCCCAGAAGCAGTCCTCACTGGATCAGGGAGGAAGCTAGAGGAAGCTCCAGCTCCCACTTTTAGGAGGATAATTTTGTAGAGGTTATTGCCACACTTTTCCAAAGTCCTGGAGAACCCAGCCTCTGTTGCCTGTTGTGGGGACCCAGACCCAGACTATGCAACCTCCTTCTGGCTTTTCCTTCTGCCGGTTCCTCTCATTCTCTGTACTCACTCAAGCCTGTTTGCTGGGATCACTTCCCCAATCAACCACCTGGACCTGAGACCTTGACCCAGGTTCTGATTTTCAAAAAATCCACACTAAGAAATGTAATATGCAATTATTTCTGGTAAGTTAGAATCTTGTCTAACAAATGGAATTTACTTTATTAGTTTGTCCAAAATAAACTTTTTATATCTGGTGATATTAATTTCTTAAAATTCAAACAGACTGTAATATGTGGAGAGATGACACTGAGGCTGGAGTCCCACTGTGGATCTGATGATAGTCTAAAACCCTGCGTGATGTTGCATTAACCATGCAGGCAAGCCATGACTTGGAGCTGATGGCGTTCCTAAAAATAGTCTGTACATCAGCTGTATACAACTGGAAATGTATTTGCTAAGAGAAAATATTGCACTTTCCAGTGAAAAGTGTTCCAAACGGCAAAGCATAACCCCAATGCAAAGAATTATTCATTGATGTTCTGCTTTGCCAAGCAAGAGGTGAAGCCATCAAGGACTGGACTTTGGAAGCTTTTCTCTTGCAGAGGGAGCTATGCCTTAAGGCACATCAAGAGCAAGAGGAACAGAGAGGACGCCAATGTCAGAGGATGAGAAAGTAAATGATAATCGTGACCAGAAGAAGCTAGAGTTGGGGAGCTGGGAAAATATGATTATAAAAAACTCTAGTGCGTTGAGCAAAACCCCCATCCTCAAATGATGTCCACCCAGGCCTATCTGAAATCAGGGGTTTTGCATATGTAATTCCTCAAGTTAATATGAGGTCATACTGACTTAGCAGGGGCCATAACCACAGTAAGGACACAGAGACACACAAGGAAGACGGGAATGCTGAGAGCTGAGTTCAGGGTGATGGGAACACAAGCCAAGGAACACCAAGGATGCCTGGAGCCACTAGAAGCTGGGAGAGACAAGAAGACCTTCAAGACACCTTCAAAGCCTTTGGAGGACCCAGGGCCCAGCCAATACCTCACTTTCAGATTTCTAGCCTCCTTAACTGCAAGAGAATGCATTCCAATTTGTGGCAGTTTGTTAGGTCAGCCCTAGAAAACTGATATGATAACTAAGAGATTCAGGGAGCTGGGCCTAGGTTCAAAAATATTAATCACTTATTTTCAAATAGAAGAGTCCTTGCTCCCATTTTCAGGGGTTTATAGCCAATTTCTTGCTTCTGTAGCTGCCAAGAGCCTGAAACAGAAAAGAATCTCTCATCTTAACTTTCAAATGTGGTGAGACACATTGGACAGCAACATCACGTCCACAAGTCAAGGTTAAATCCTTCTGAAGGCTTCTGGAAATAAGAACAATCGGGACTGATCTAGAGCTTCCTTTGTGTTTGCAACCATGTGATTTGTTAACTTCTATGACGACCTTAGGTTGTCTATGACACATTAGGGTAGGATCAGTTATTATCCCACTGACAGAGGAGGAACTGCGCCTTGCCTCCAAAGGTATGTGGCTGAGTGGCCAAACCAGAGTTTGACAAGAAATCAACTGCAGAGCCCATGCTTCTAACCACTACACCATATGCTTCATAAACATGGGGATGCCACAGGAAATGTCTCTTTTTTTTCAAAGCACCAATTCTTTTTTTTTTTATTTGCTGCAATATAGTATTAGCAAGACCAAAAAAATCCAATGAATAGAGCATTATAGCAGTGGCACACTCATGGAAAACTGTCCATGAGAAAATTATTCAGCATAGGTACAGCATGTCATTTTTTTTTAAAGCAGTATTTTTCAATATGTGATACATGTGTTTGTCAGCTTTTTGTTGCTGTGACCAAAATACCCAACAAGAACAACTCAGAGGAGGAAAAGTTTACATGGGCTATGGTTCCAGAGGTCTTGTTCCGTGGTTAGCAGCCTTCATTGCTGTGGGCCAAAGGTGAGGCAGCACAACATGGCGGAAGGGCATAGAGGCGAATCAGTGTTCCTCTCATGGCAACTCAGAAGCAGGGAGAGAGTGAGGGGAAGGGCTGCAGGGAAGATGCACCCTTTCTGGCACACCCCAAATGAACACCTCTTCCAGCCATGCCTGACCTGCCTATAGTTACCACCCAGTCAGTCCATTCATAAAAGGATGGACTAGTTAGGTTTCAGGTCTCACAGTCCAATCATTTCAGCTCTGAACATTCCTCCATTAACCACAGGAGCTTTTATTTTTAATTTTTATTTCATTTCTGACATGCTGTAGATTGTCCAACACCTGGAGATAATAAAAACTCGCTTATTTCTGAACCAGCTTGAATTCAGCTTCTAACACACACACACACACACACACACACACATAAATGGTGTGCTTTCTCTCCCCAGCATGTGTGTGTGTGTGCATGCATACATAATCAGCCTCCTTCACAAACACATGCAAGGAAATGCCATTGCTAAAGCCTAAACTTCAGGCTCAAAATGGTATCCACATTGCCTTGGTGGGATCCTTTAGGCCTTGCTAAATAAATTCCTCCTCATACCACAGCTAACCATCCATGGGTGTCCTGTCTCCAACATTCCATCAAATTTAGGCTGACTTTGTGGGATGTCAGAAATTTTCTAATAATGTAGTTCTACTTTAGACTTGGATTCATGATCCCTGCTCAGGTGGGATGCATTTCCAATTCAGAAGAGCGATGAGAAACCTAAATCAGAACAAATCAGTATGCATACATGACTGCTTCAGTGAGTCATGGTGATGAAGCTTAGTGAGCAGGACTTTCTTTATTAAGACTGAAATCAAAATGCACATCCAGAAGTAGGTGGGTGGAGACACCAGGACCGACCTGCTTGTATTTCTAGCATAGCAAAGCAGTTGAACTTTGGTTAAATGGAGGTCAAAAGGGATGCTGAATTTGTTGAGTATCTGAGGCCTGGACAAAATCTCTTACTTGTTTTAATCATGTCAGTCTGTTTCTAGTTCAGGGAAATACAAAAGTCCTATACTGTAACCATTGTTCATGATCTGCATAGCCCTCAAGCATGCTCATTTTAACACCTGTACAATAGTATAAATATGGAGGGGAAGCAGATTCAATTCAAAGGAATTTAATCTGTTTCCAAGGATCTATTATGATTAGGCTATATATGTTGATGTGATCCGCCTTAGGACAGATTTGGATTATTGCTTATCTATTGGTTTTTGTTCAATTAAAAATAATCTCAGGGCTAGGGTTGTGGCTCAGTGGTAGAGTGCTCGCCTCACACGGGTGAGACCCTGGGTTTGGTCCTCAGCACCACATAACAATAAATAAGTGAAATAAAGGTATTGTGTCCAACTACAACTAAAAAATAAATATTTTTAAATAATAATCTCATCACTTCCCTGGTTACCATTTATGTTTCTATCTTTCTTCTGTAACTGAGAAATGTATAACCATCCAGATAACTAAATGCACAAGTAAGTTTTGTTCCATTTAATTGAACTTGATAATGGAAGCAATTGCAGTCACCTTATATGTCTTTTGCATCTAAAGAAACCAATTGAAACGTGCAGGTACAAATTCTGTTGATCATCCCCACTCTGTACAAATGAATCTCCATGAGATTCTCATACCCTCTTTCTGTTAGGGATAATGTTGAGGATTCCAACCTCTTAATGTCCCCAGAGGGATATTTGAAATTGGACTATAATAAACATCTTTTGTTAGCGTTAAGAGTCCCCTCATCCTGACCCCACAATCCGTTCCCCCTCTGATCTCTCTCCTTGGGCAGATAACAAGATGTGGCATGTGTAATATGGGCTTCCTCTCCTCTTGGCAGATCCTGAATGAAGCAAAGGGGAGCAGTAACCAAACAGAAAATTGACTGTGATGGAACACTCTTTTGGTGCTACATCTGATATGATTAACAATTTATTTTGGCAACCCCTAAGATGGATTTCATATGGTTTTCCTGAATTAAACAGGATTCCTGCCAGCAGAATCAGGAACACTAAGAAATAATCTAGGCTGAGGGAGAGAAAGGAACATACATGCCATCTTGCAAAGTGTTTCGCAGTGTTGACTCCGATCTGGAAACCCGCCATCACTCAATCCCTCCCTTTCCAACTGCTCTTCAACTATTGTCTTCCTGGGCTTGGGTTGATGGATGGGTTTATAATGAGCAGGGTAGATAGCCTGGAGGAGAAAGCATTGTAAGAAGAGAGAGGAAACATGTGGCAGCCAAATATTTTGCAATATATAAGCATTCTTCAAATATGGATGTTCTATATCAGTTGTCAGTCTGGAGAAGCACGATTGCTACCTCTTGTGGACTTTCAGAGTTAACTGCTCTTACAGAAGCTGACTTTCAAGATGAAAGAAAAGTTTCCATCTATGCAGAGGGACTTCCGCTAGCAAAATGTCCTTGGCTTTTCTCAGCTTTCTACCCCTGGTTCTTCCTCAGGATGAACTGGGAAAGAGGACGTGGGCATGCTCTGTGGAATGCCTTTTTCTGCTTTTTCTCTTTGGAGTGAGTCCACCTGCAGAGAACATAGGTCATCCTTGCTCTCATATGTGGGAGAAACCTGCAGGGGAGGCCCAGTCGTGACTGGATATGTCCCTAATAGGAGGCCTGCTTGTCGGTTCATGTAAGGCTTGTTCTTAAATCTTAGAAAGTCTTAGGAAGGCACTTGGTGTTCTGTTTGTGTTTGTTTGGTTTGAAATGAGGTCTTGCTGTGTTGCCCAAGCTGATCTCTATCTTTTGAGCTCAAGCAATTCTTCTGCTTTAGTGTCATGAGTGACTGGGACCATGTGTTTGTGACCATGCCTGGCAGTCATGTCAGCATTATCAATAATAAAAGTGCTGTTTTGATTCTCTACCTGCCCTAACCTATTATTTTATTTCTCAATTCATTCAAAACATGGACAAGAAAAAGTGGTATCAACTATTGGTCCCCCACCACCCTCAAGAGACACTTTTCAGTTGATAGAAAATATGTTTGCACATTACTGTTTAACATTTTCTTCACCTTGAACTGGATGAAAGGAAATACCCTGACTTCAGCTTTGGATTTCCGCAGGCAGATGGCCCTGAGAGTCGGCAGGACTGTGATGTGGAAAATCACTTGGCCTTTATGTTTTGCTGTAGTGCTTGGGTGCTCTCTCACAAGGAGGTAAAAGACTATTCCAGATTTTCTTTGCTCTTCCTCTGGTGCAGATTCTCAGGATCATATTGGGGTATATGAAAGCTTGCATATCCAAACAGCTGTTAGATGGACGTGAAATTGGCAGTAAGACTCTGTGTCTTGATCTTTAATTGCAAGCTCAGTCACGAAGGGCATGGCCACCATTAAATTAAATATTCAAACTAGAGAGGATGGAAGGGAAGCCAAGAAGGAAAGAATGGCTGCCAACCTCCTCGCTATGCAGCTAAGAAGTCTGTTAAGTCAGTGTTTGAGGTAATAATATATTTGAGATTTTTTAATGTCAATGAGATACCAATAAATAAAGATATTTCTCCATGACCACACCACCTAATAAAGAAACATTGGCCTGCTGAAGTCCAGAGCTAAAACCAAAGATTTCCTTTCATTCAGTGCAAGGTGAAGGAAATGTTAAGCAATAAAAGTGAAAACATATTTTCTATCAGCTGAAACCAGCCACTGGCTGAGTGCCTGCTGGTGCTGGAGGGGGACCAACAGTTAACATTAATAAAGTAACATTAATTTTGCAAAGCTCCTTCATCTGTATTATCACGTTTGCTCCTTGCCTTATGAGGTAGATGCTACCATACCCATTTTAAGAGCCTGGAAAACTGAGGCCCAGTGCATAGAGTAACTTATTCAAACTTTCCAACCTAAGGTTACAGTAGGATTCACACCTATATATTCTGACTCTGAGTATGATAATGTTTTTTTAACTCTACTACTGCCTTTAAGCCTATATTCTTTAGAATACACTGAAATTTTGATATACTTAAAAGAAGTAGGTAAAATACTGGCTTGACATACTTGATTTTTTTTTAATTGAATATATCATGGACAGCACAATAGATTTCCCTCCATTATTTTAAAGGTGATGAATATTCCTTTGGCCCTATGATGTATAAAGAAGAATGAGGACATAACTAACTGCATTGTGCACGGATAACTGAAACCAGGTCTCATTCAAGTTCTATTTCATCTATGTTTACAAGGAGATTAGGACATTGGATCCCAATAAATGGAACACTAGTACTCTAGGTTACAGAGGACACTCCAGAGTATTCATTTGCTGAAGTCTTGGGCAAGGCTGAATGGGCAGCGGCTGGGACAAGAAGTTGGTATCATGAAGAGGAGGCACAGATTGAGGTAATCAGAATGTCAGCAGGTGCCTGCAGCTCACACCCTGATTAATCCACATCCGGTCCTCTGTTGTTCCTGGTTTTCTTCCTCCATCTCCAAGATGCCTGGGACTCTTATCTTCCCTTATGCGCATTATCTTTTCTAAATCCCCAGTTTCTCTCTGTTCTCCATCATCTATGCATCCCGAAAGGCTAAGTCTATCCCATTGCCTCTGACACACTCCATCGACATTTCTGGCTTGAGGACAGGAGCTTCCACATGGAGAACAACAACTCTGGAAATGCACAGAACTCTTGGAACTTTATAAAGCCCTTTCATGGATCATTATTTTTTATCTAATGTTCGAAATTGCTCCATGAAGTAGGCAAGAAAGATAATGATCTCACTTTACAGATAAGGAAATCGAGGCTCTCAGAAGTTAAGCCAATGAATGGCGGAACCACCACCACCTACCACATCTTTAGGATTTTTCCTTTTCGACAGCATTTCATAAGGCTCTGCATCAATGGCTCTTAAATGTCCATGGGAATAACTCCATACCAATCATAAAATAAAATCCCTTCATTGTAAAACAATTTTTTAAAAACCCATAAAATTATATTAAGTCTATTGAAGCTAACACTGTATTCAAATGCAATAAAGTAACTACATAAATGCTTTGCTTAAAAGGACAGCACCCTAATTAAGAAGATTGTTAAAAGGATGGAGCATATGAATACATCTATTACACAGGATTTACTAGAACTCATTGTACCCATAGCAATAAAGTGGGACCAGCTGTTGCCTGGAACATGGAAACAGACTCATGAAATAGAAATTGGATATTACAGTGATTCTTGTTAAAAATGGAGGTGCCTGCCCATTACTCCAATCCCTTCTTACGTTGTATGTGGTTCAACTAAATAGCTTTATAACATCTTCTGAGTCCCCATTTCTGCATTTGTGGGCTGAATGGTCCTTGAATATTTATTTCATGCTTGAATGCACAGAGTAAAATACTTTTCTTAAGTATTATTGTCTATAAATGACATCTCTGTTTAAAGAGTCCTATAGTTTTTTATGGCTATAAATCTAAGTGGCTCGATTTCCACAAGTTCACTGCCTTTTTTTTTTCTTCAACATTCCCTGAGGATGGGATTCATGGCACCAATAAATTGTTCTTTTGGTTACTGTTTTTGGTGTCTCCAACTTTGGCTAACACTTGGTCAATTGTCAGTGGTCACAGGCTTCTGCTCATCTTCTTTATTTTAGAAGCTTCTTGTTGACCCAGCAATCCTGATGGGATTTCATACCTTGTCTCTCTATGACATTAGGATGTTGAATCAAAAAGGCATAGGATGTATCTATGCTGGGACCAAGTACCATGGTCACAAAGGTTGAAAATTACAATCCATCAAGACAAGAAGCAATCAGAAGGGGAACTACCAGAGAAGGGGAAGGGGATAGGTGGGGGAGGGAAACAGGGGCAGAAGGGAAAGCAGACATGATCAAGACACAAGACAGTGTGTCATGTGTGGGTGTGTGGGTGTGGAAAGTGGAGACACTGGCTGGCTGGCTTCACGCTTGGGTTGCTATATCGGGTTCAGCAAGGGCAAAATAAAACCATTACAAATATTTCAATCAAAAAAGAGAATGGCTTAATCCAGGAAATTAAGTGCTTACAAAATTTTTGGAAGGGCTAGAGGAGTAGAAATCAGGGGATAGCAGCTGCCCAAGGAGGATCAGCAAACCTGCTGCTACTGCCACCTCTGTTCCAGACCTTGGTGACAGGGAGTGGATGTGGATGCCATTCCTTGCTTTCATTGGACTAACTTGCCCATAACTACCTATAAGAAAGGTCTTTCTTCTGCCTTCCCAATATCACGGAAGTGCATTTCACTGGTGGAACTCAAGTCTCACCCAGAACCCCAGTTGGCTTCCAGACCCGGTGGGGGAACATCAATGAGGGCAGGAATAGATGCTTAGGGTCAGCAGATAATGTCTGGCAGGGGCTTAGATTATTGTTGGCTTCCTCCCCGGTCCCCAAAGAATAGGGTAAGATTCCTCCACAAATGGAATCCATTGCCCAAAAATCTCAGCTAAATCTGAGATCTCTTGAGGAAAAATCTAAAAGGGATATGCCTCAAAATTTTAAAACCACTCAGACCCTATTCAAGAGCTTGGACAGCTTGCCTGTCCATAAATTGGTTTGTTCTCTGCAACTTTCAATATGGTTGCAGGCAAAGACATGGGATTTGGAGACTAAGGTTTGAGTTTTATCTTTTTAGCAGTTTACTTAATATTTATGAGCCTCAGTTTCTTATTCAAATATGAAGAACATGATCTGTTAGACTGAGCCTCAGTTTCTTATTCAAACTATGAAGAACATGATCTGTTGAATCTGTTAGACTGTTAGACTCCAGAGGAGTCATGGGCTTGTCAACTGTGAAGTTTGTCTTGGTGGCTTTCTGGTCTCAGCTGCATCTCTGATCAGGGATGGCTCTCAGGCTAAGAGAATCACCTCCTCCAAGGACATGCCTCTTCTTTGTGACAACCTGTATTCAAAGACCAGGAGTGAGGTCAGGGTAAAAAAGAATCCTCATCCCTCTTACTCACCCAGGGAAACTCTGAAGGACCTCTCGGCTCTAGGGTCCCCATCAGATCAAATGAAGATTCTGCTGGAACTTGATCTAGTTCAAGTTCTCCCTCTGCCCTCTGCTGCATTCTTCACCTTTCACAGATGTTGGTTCCGAGGACACTCCCCTCAAACCTCTTACAAACAAATCTTTGTCTGGGGCTCTGTTTCCTGGGAGACTCAAACATCAACACTGGTTTCACACACACAAAAATAATAATTTATTAAAGGATAATAAATAGCTCATAGAATCTCCCAGGAAGGCCAGCAAGCCAGGCGGGAGAATGTGTTGAAAGAAAGAAAGTCCTAGATCACTCCATGAGAAGGCTCCCTGGGAAATCTATAGAGGAAGGTGGGACTCACAAAATGGGGACTTCTTCAAATATGAGGAGTCTCCAAACATATCCAAAGATACTTGAGTATCCACAGAGACTGGACCTACCAAAAAAGGATGGGAAATGCCCCAGAGAAATATCATTGTGATGTTAAGTATGGAAAATAGGGTAATGAGTCCTTACAAATAGAGTAGTTGCATTTATCAGAGGGCTCTGTGGGTCCTCATCTTAATCCGCAGTCCATTTCCCAGGTCAGTAGAGGAGCTGTTTTGGGTTGAAGGGCTCTCTACTGCGATTGGAAACACACACCAACTTGAACATCCAGACCAAGAATAAATAATCAACAAACTAGTCCTAAACACTCAGCTTTCCTAGGGTGCAAATCTGGCGTTTTCTTTTCTTTGAAAACACTGTTCTTCGTTGATCTCCTTCTATCACATTATCTAAATACCATTTCTGTGACGGTGAACCCAATTTGTGACCCTGGTCTTAACCTCTCTGCTGAGTTTTAGATTTCTGCATTCAAACATACCCACTCTGATACCTAAGAAGCATTAATAAAACCAAAATAGAAGCTTTAATTTTACCCCCAAATCGACTTTCCCCACCACGATTTCATCTCAGTAACCACACTGCCCTGAGGCATTCTGGGACTCCCTAGCCTCTACCTGTGGTTTATCAGTTATACCCCAAAAGATGTCCTGACTTCACTCACTTTCTCTCTGTACATTACCACCTTCTGACTCACCAGCCACCATTACCACCAGTACCTGCCTGAACTCCCCCCTCCACTTCCACAGCTAATCTGTTCTTTATTGAGGGAATCATGCCATCCATCTTTAGAATGGATAGAAATCCTGCCATTCTACAATGGCGGCTCACAAACTCAGTGCTCCAGCTCCGACCTGGGCACCCCCCCCCCACTACTTCCCTGACCTGGATTTTCAGTGTTCTCCCTGTGGATTTTGCTGCTCCAACCACACCCACCCTTTCAGCTATGGGGCTTTTACCTCCTATAAGGCCACCCTTACACTCAGAAGATCCTGCCTCCAGATTTGGTGTGTCCCCTTCTTCCAACCACATCTCAAGTCAAATGGCACTTCCCAGAGAGAGCATGCTGATAGCCCAGTCTAAGATAGCATTTTCCCTCTCAGTCACTTTCTGTAAGATCATTCTATTTTATGGTCTTCATAGCATTTACTGCCGCCTGACATTATCTAGTCGTTCATACATTTCCCTTCTCCACCACTAAAATATGTTCACTGAAAACTCCAACCTTGTCGGTGTCTATCACAACTGCAACCCAAGTTTCCAGAGCAGGACCTGGCATGTAGCAGGCACCCATCAGCTGACTTTTTACATAAATTAGAATGGGGACTTTTAGCCTGGGTCCATATAGCCCTGACAGGTCTGTGATGAGAGTCTAGGGGGCTTGTGAACTTAGATGGGAAAATAATTGCACATCTATTTTCACTAACTCCTAACTGAACCCCCAACCAGAGTAACATTAGCAATATATATGAATTTATCTTCAATAGAAATCATAGATATGTCACCTTATTTGTCAGATATATGAAAACATTGTTTTTGTTCATTGATACTTCAAAATCACAATAGTTATCAAGCTCACTGCAGGACTGATATTTAATGCATTAAAAAGAAAGTACATAGAATATTATACCATGAAAAAATTTAAAGAATCTTTAAAATGTAATAAAATATTAACAGTGTAAATATTAAATTAATTGGTTTCCATTGTAACACTATATTTTATTTTATGTTTTAAAAAACATCAGGTCTGAGAACTCCATGGACTGTAGAGCTGCACCATCAAATATGATAGCCACTACCCCCATAGGCATTTAAAGATTAAAATTAAATTAAATTAAATTTTCAGATCCTTAGAAGCGGGCTAGTCACATTTCAACTGCTCAGGAAGCCACATGTGGCTAATGGCTACCATGGTGGACAGTGCAGGTGCAGAATATCTATATCACTGTAGGAAGTTTTATGGGATCGAGAGCTTAATGTTTCATATCTGATTTGTCTTTTTTCTGCCACACTTTGTCCCCCACGCCACGCCCAATATTGTGGACCACGTGTTCAAATAGTAGTATTAGGGTTGAGATGGGGGCAAAGTCATTTTCTCAAGATTTTTGCTGTTTTCCTTTCCATGCTTATTAAACCTCTGCTGCATCTCTAGCCTCTGACCGCCCCAACGATTCAGAGTGTAGCCAGGTCAGTGCAGCCAAGACAATACACATGGCCCTGAACCAGTGGGGTTATGTCCCAATGAACCCATCATAAGTTGAAAATGTCATAAGCTGAACATATTAATGAAAAGAATGCATTTAATGCATCTAACCAAACACCAGGGCTTAGCAACACAGTCCACCGTGGAGCACTGGGAGTGGCCACACCCAGCACCACCAGCTAGTGTCATACAGCATATTGCTAGCCTGAGACGAGAAGAAAAGTATGGTTTCTACTGAATGTGTATCACTTTCGTAACATCCTAAAGTAAAAAAAAAAAAAAAAATTGTTAGGAAAGCATGATGAGTTGGGGACCATCTGTCCACCTTGGCATCATTCCCAGGTTCCTGTCCTGGCCCAGAATGGACAATGTAGTGAGAATAAGCTCAGAGTGGGATGACCAAAGCCCTGGGCTCTGTCTTCTTGAGAGCCCTGCCAGGACCTGTGCTCTGGCCCTGGAAGAAAGAATGGCCAAGTTGTGACAAGATAAGCCAGTAGTCCCTGGTCTTGCAGATTGCCCAGTGCTTCTGGCCAATCCTAACAAATGCATTTCAGAGACCCTACATATTTGGGTCTGCTTCTCCTAAACAGGAAAAGCAAAGTGCTTCATCTGCTGATGCAGGAGGTACAGGTGTAGATAGCCATGGGTCCCTTGTTCTTGACAGAAATTGTGTGTGTGTGTGTGTGTGTGTGTGTGTTTGTACTCCACAGATGTGCATATACATGTAGGACATGTAGAAATGGAGTTGTTTGGAGAATAGGATCAGCAAAAAAGTAGAGAACACTGTTTAAAGTGAGGTTTGCTGGCTTGGAACAGACTAGAGAAGTTGAACATTTCACATGAGCTCCTTTCCCCAGCAGAGCACCACTGACTTTGTTCCCAAGTCTAATTCGGTGGAGCATAAAATCTGCATTTGATTGGCTAGAAGTTTTAATCATGTGTGTGTGTGTGTGTGTGTGTGTGTGTGTGTGTGTGTGTATTTCTCTGTTTTTTTTTTTTTTTGTAAAAGTTGAATAGTGTCTCCTCCACATGCATTCACCAGGAATCTCAGAATATGACCTTACTTGGAAACAGCATTGCTGTACTTTGAATACTTTGATTTGTCCCCTCTGAAATTTGATTGCCACTGAGGTGGTGTTGGGAGGTGGGGCCTTTCAAGGGTGATTAGATCCCTAAGAGGGATTAATGCTTTTCCCTAGGGAGTGAATGCTGAATCTCATGAGACTGAATTAGTTACCAGGAGAGCAGATTGTTCAAAGGTGAAGCTGCTCCTTGAGCTTTGTCCCTTCTTCATGTTCTCATTTGCCCTTTCACCTTCTATCAGGTTATGACAACTTTAGCAGAAGCTATCATCATGCCCTTGGACTTTGCAGCCTTCAGAACTGTAAGCCAAATAACTATATTACCAATGACCTAGCCTCAGGTATTTGGCTATAATAACAGGAAAAAAAAAAAACAGTCTAAGACAAGGGTCTTTACAGATACATTTAGTTAAGAGGAGGTCATATGAGTTAAAACTTCCTAAATACAATTAGTGTCCTTATTATAAGTGATCAGAAAACATACACACACACACACACACACACACACACACACACACACACACACTTTACATGTGACAAGAGAGGCAGAGCCTAGAATGATGCACCTACGAAGCTAGGAATGCCAGCAACCATTAGATGCCTAGGAAGAGGCAAAGAAGGAATCCTCTCATTTCAGAAAGAGCCTAATTTCAGACTTCCAGCTTTCAGAAATGTGAGACAATATATTTCCGTTGTTTTCAGGCACTCTTGTGGAACTTGGCTACAGTAGTCCTAAGGATCTTGATGTATGCTTCAGAGAGGGTGGAATGACCTAACATTTAAAGAAGCCTTGGTTGAACAGGAACATCAATACTTCACTGATAACACCTCAAACCTTCAGAGGGTCAAGTAGGAAACCTGGAGTAACTGTTACTAAAAACCCCGGGGCAGCCGCTGCCCTGTTCCCTAGCTCCCCCACCCAACTTCTAGCCCAAAGAACCCTTTCACCCAAGCACATTATTTCCCCTCGCTGGTAGCTCTTGCAGCTTTCCTGTCAAAGAAGGGCACAGCAGCCCAAGCACAGTCCCTGCGGGTCCCCTCCCATCCCACTGGGCCCCTGCCCTCCTGGGGAAAGTAACTCTCCTACTGTCAGCTCTCCAACTAATCTGATAGCCTCCTGGCTGTTCTTAGAGAATGTTCTTCCTCTCCTTACAGAATGGAGGCGGGGCCTGAGGCTCAGCAGGGAAGGGGAGGAGGGTGTCTCAGAACACTCTGGAAACATTTTGATCTGACCCTCACTATCTTTACCATATGCACCAAGAACTTACCGTTTTTTTTTTTTTTTCTTTGTAAGAAAATAAGTTGATTACTGAAGCAGCTACACACAGCTCATCCAGAGAGAAATCTCTGCACATTCGTTGACTGACTGTAGCTCACACTTCTTAGGGGTCATTTGCCCCTGACCCCTGGTCCATTACAGTTGGCTTGGCTCTAATTGTAGGTCTAGAAAGGGAACCACATGGAGAAAGAGACTCAGGATGAAGGACTTCTAGAGGATTCTTCTCTTCCTTCCTTCCCTCCAAGGTTTTGATACTATCTGAAATAATGGCAGTTATGAGCAGTGATAAGCAAATGCATCAAATACACAGTGTTTTCCTAAGAAAATGTTGTGTTACAACCGCTTTCCAATTGGGACATTAGTTAATTGGACTAAAAAGAGGCAAGTTTGAAATATAGAACATAAACTCTCCTTGGAGGTTTAACAAGAGAGATAAAAAAAAATGTGGATACGAGGAGGGAATACCTTTTCCTAACATGATTCATATTATGTTTTTTAAAGAAAATTTTAAACTGCCTGACTCCCTTTGTATTTTGTAAGTTTTTATAAAAGGCTGTGGGGACTCAGGACTGGTCTTGGGGAGACAGAGCAATTAGAGACATAAGAATAGCTAGCACAACTTCACATGGAAAATGTCTCAACTGTGGTCGTCACAACATGGTTTGGGAGTATGCCACCTCATTCCACAAGACAAAGGGGGAGAAAATAAGAGTCCTAGGGATACAGAGTTGAATTCCCAAGAAAACATGAAACACATGTGCCGGTGTACACCTTATGCCACACTGATCTCAGGCCAAATATTGTTTAGAGAAAGCTGAACTAGCCACCTCCTCTTGAAATGAGAGACATGGCATGAATATTTTTCAGTCAATGAGTTTCAGATTTTACATTTTCCCAAGTTTTCCCGGCTTCCTTGATTACTCATGCGGAAAGTACTTGAAGGACATTTCAGAGTTGTTTACTATGATGAACAGACTTTGACATGCCCCTGTGGTCCTTGCTTCCTGGAATTCACATCCTTGGATAATTCCTTCTCCTTGAGTGTAGCTGGGACCTGTGACTGACTTGCTTCAACCAACAGGGTGTGGCACAACTGCTAGGATGGCCTTCCCTGATGCCTTCCTTTTAAGTAGGACTCCATGTAGTCAGCTGACCTACTTTAGAGTCTTGCTCTTCTTGGTGACATGGAGGAATCAAACTTCCATGGGAAGCCGCAAGAAATGAATAATGCCAAGAGAGCTTGGAAGTATGTCACCAACTGAGCCTCCAGATGAGAACTCAGCCCACGGTGACAACTTCATCACAGATTCACAGGACCCAGATAAGCAATGGCTACCAAGTTCCTCCTGACCCATAGGAACAGTTCCTGAGATAGTAAATATGTGTTGCTTTAAATCATTAAGTATTTAAATAACTTATTATACATCAATAATAATAAATTGAACACACTCACCTTAGCTAACGTATTCTTCTGACCCAGGATTCTTGCACTAGGTTTATCTCTCCAACAATTTTAAAACTGGGGATCTTTGATGGCTTCCACGATCAATGTAGACTATGACCATGTACCCAAGGACACTCTTTTCTTTGTAGTAGAGCTGACAGAGGCCACAGCATCAAAGAGCCATGTGTGAGCAACAGAATTTTCCTGTTCTGCCTGTTTATCAAGCTGACTTGTGATTTCTAGTAGCAAGTGATTCTCGAACTCCTCCTTAGAATGGAGAGTTGCATGAAAACTTTCTCAAAAATCCAATCTGATTGCTGATGAGACTATAAATTGGTGTAAACTTTCTGGAAGGCATGGCTGCAATATGTACCTAAGCTGTAAATAAGTGCTTGCTCTTTGACCTAGAAATTCCCTTTCTAGAAATTTTTTTCTCAAGGACACAGTCAGACAAGTATTCCAAGAAGTATGGCAAGGATGTACTCTACCGTATTTTTCATAATAGTGAAACATTGAAAATTGAAAATGAAGTGAGTGGACCAAATAGGTAGTAGGTTAAATAGCTTAGAGATAAAATGGGAAGCCATGTAGCCATTTAAAATTATGCTGTGAGAGCACTCATCTGCAGGATATATAAAGAACTAACAAAACTTAACACCAAAAACCCAAATAACGCAATCAATAAATGGGCTAAGGAACTGAACAGACACTTCATAGAAGAAATACGATTGTTCAACAAATATATGAAAGAGTGTTCAACATCTCTAGCAATTAGAGAAATACAAATCAAAACTACTCTAAGATTTCATCTCACTCCAGTCAGAGGGTCAATTATCAAGAATACAAGCAATAATAAGTGTTGGTGAGGATGTTGGGGAAAAGGCACACTAATACATTGTTGGTGGGAATGCAAATTGGTGCAACCACTATGGAAAGCAGTATGGAGATTACTCAGAAAACTTGGAATGGAACTACCATTTGACCCAGCTATCCCACTGCTCAGTTTGTACCCAAAGGACTTAAAAATCAGCATACTGCAATGTTTATATAGTAGCTCAATTCATAATAACTAAACTATGAAACCAACCTAGGTGTCCTTCAACAGATGAATGGATTAAGAAAAGTTGTACATATACACAATGGAATATTACTCAGCCTTAAATAAGAATGAAATGATGGCATTTGCAGATAAATGGATGGAACTAGAGAATATCATGCTAAGTGAAATAAGCCAATCCCCCCAAAATAAAACTGAATGTTTTCTCTGTTAAGCAGATGCTGATCCATAGTGGGGAGGGAGATAGGGATTATTGAAGGAACTTTGATTTTTGTAGAGGGAAGTGAGAGGAGGGGTGGGGTTGTAGGGATGTGAAGGACCATAGAAAAAGACAGACATTATTACCTATATACATGGATGATCACACTACTGGTGTGACTCTGAACTATGTACAGACAGAGGAATGAGAAGTCGTGCTTCAGTTGTATACTAAATGTCAAAATGCATTCTACTGTAAAAATAAATAAATAAATAAGATTATGTTGAGAATGTATAATTCTGGGTCACAGCAGCATGTAAGCAAAAAAAAAAAAAGAATATGCAAGAGAACATGATATGTCTCAATTTATGGATGTGTATATAAAATATAAATACATATTGAAAATAAAATGATGCATATTCAAATGTTAATAATATAGGAGCATCAAAATTATGGATTTTTTTTGTTTATTTCCTGGTTATAATTTACAATATTTCTACAATGAGCACGCACAATTTGTTCAATTTCAAAAATTCACAATGTTGTGGATGTGTGTTTGTTTTATTAATTTATTACTTATTCATTTTTTTCCAGCTGCCTATTTCTGATTACTGATCTCTAGGTGGGCTGGGTCTTACTATTGGTCTAGAGACCTTATAGACGTTGCTGCCTGACCTTGAGAACACCATCTTGGCAAATCCTAGGTCTGCATCCTCCCACTTCCATCCCCCTGAGAGTTTGCCACATGTATGGATATCCAGCTGTCAACCCCTCTCTGCCCAAGCTCACTCAACTGACTCATACTTCAACCACCACACTAGCTTAGAAAGATGTATTTTTACCACAGCAATGTGTTCATATCAGCCCCAAATGCTATGCAACCTTAGTCACCCAACCCTAGCCTTGTGCTGAATGTTGGTGTCAGAGATAGCTTTATAAAAAGTTTAAAATGCTCAAGGAGCAGAAGGCTATGAAAAAACAATTGTTTGTTCTATAAACACATACCACTGTTCTCTGTGAAAACAAGTTCTAAAAAAGCACATGTTGTGCCTTTTTACTGTTCATTTAGAAAATGAAATTATACTGAAATTATACTATTTAATGCACTTTTGGTTTTGTTCTTATTTTTTTTTTCTCCTGGATTCTTCCTTGAGGTACTTTAAGAGTGAGAGACGCAGACAGCGTGGGAGAGATGGGTTAGGATGATCCAGGAAAAGAGTTGTGGAGTAAAGGAGCTGGGAATGTGCAGTGCTCAGGTGACTACCAGAAGCCGGTTGCTTGGTCTGGTGCCCCAATGTGCTCCCCATTAGTAAAAAAGGAATGAAGAAGGGTTTGAGAAGACTAGAGACACCACAGAGAGGGATCAGGGTGAAGAATAAAGAAAAAGACAGCAAATGGAGACATTATAAATCTGGAGTCATTGGAGAGTCACTAACTAGGAATGCTTTTAAGGGCAGAAAAGGAGCAGGAAGCCCTAGAGCAGGGATTTCCTTTCTCCCCGCCTTTGTTCACAAATGGGCGCCTTTGGCAGGAGGTCAAAAGCACCACCGATAGTTCTTGTTGAAATGGCATATAGGTCTGAAATTACAGAGACACTGGTTTGAAGAGAGAGTGAGGAGGAGAGTCAGAAGAGAGAAAACAAAGGGTCCATTTCCAGGTGGTAGCTTGGTCTGGAGAAGGAAGAAAAGGTCAGGAGAAGGCAGGAATGATTCCATGACACGATAGTGAGACCTTCTCCCCTTCTTGATTACATGGAAAGAAGAACATAAGGGAAGTTGTAAGGGTCTGGCGAAAAGGAAGAGACCACCAAGAGACTGACTCATGCTGCCGCAGTCTTGGCTGGGCACAGAATCACGAGCCACCACACAGCTTTGTAGATTCAAACAGCAATTCTTTATTCCCGAACTCACACCGGCCTCCACACACGTTCTGGGGCAATCCCAGTTCTGCTGCCACCCAATTCACCTACTACACGAGGCTTTTTTCCCAAAATGCTCTCTGAATCTCACGAGAGCTCAACGGGAGCTCAGGTAGCAGGAACGCCCTATTTCCAGCAGCAATAATCCTCAACATCGAACTTCCCTAAAACCCAAGGTCTTAAACTGGGAACGCCCTAAACCCAAGGACAGGGATACTATACTTCCTCAAACTGCAGGATACACCCTAATCCTGGATCCACCCTCGTCCTTGAGTAGGGTCATCTTTCTCAAACACACATGCAGGGTCACAGCAAATTTAACATGGGGTACGCTGGCAAGGAAATCAATGTGTCATTCCTACTTGGTAATGGCCCTCAGCACATGCAATTGCAGAAGGGGATTTATTGAGGATCCAATTCAGCGCACTGAGGCTCCAGGCTCACTCAAGAAGCGAGAGCAGCCCAGAGCCCAGAGCAGAGGTTAAGCAGTGCTTAAGTACACTTTTTGGGGAGGGCGGGGGGGGGGGGTTTGTATACATCAGAACAAATCAGCATGAGGCACGGGAAAATTGAACAACAACTCTCATACATGATTAGCACATTCATTGGCAGGAACAGGTCGGGCGGGGGTGATTGGTCACTCCTAAGGGGGGGGGGGTACACATTCAAACTGATTGGTTCGGGCCCTGTATGCCTACGTTTCAAGCTGCACAGGGCCCTAGGCTAAATGGCCAGTAGGGCGTTGTCTTATCTGCCTCAGGAATTTCAGGTTCTGGGTGTGGCAGAGGAACTTAACAATACCTGGTCCTTCACTTTTTAACTCAGGCCTTGCAGCTTAGAAACTTTACAATGCCCGGTCTTTTACATTTTAACTCAGGCTTTGCAGCTTAGAAACTTTACCCTTTCAAAGTGAACACCTCACTCAGCCACTTTTGCCACCCCTTCCCAAACATGGAAATTGTTGAATAATCAATCTTTACCAAAGATGGCAGACAGCAGGACAAGCTTGACGTCAAGGCTCATGGGGACTGTACCAAACTCTGAACATTAGAGGAAACCTTAGGAATGGTTTGTCCCCATCTCCTGTTGACAGCACCTCCTTGCTCTTCCAGTGTTCAGCTCTGCTTGTCTCAGCTATTCCTACTACCATGACGGACATGCTCTCTGGATCCTGAGTTCAAATTCAATTCCCAAGACAGAATTTGAGTGGTTCCATAAGTTACCCTTGCCACCAATGGGCAGCACCTATGTGTTAGACAACCACATGGCCACCAGTTATAGATTGCCTTTGGTTCACATGCTTTCCCCTGTCCAATCAGTAGGATCATGTGGCACAGAACATTGCCAATCATTCTCAAAGAACAACATGGAGCTGCTTGCTCCAGCAAAGGACCGTGAGCATAGGAGGATCCTAGACTGTAACAGTTGTGAAGAACCGTGAAGGAGCTGAGATTTTACCCTACTTGCAAGCAGATGAGTTAGCCTCTCACAGTTTCATGGATAAGATAGAAGACACGAAACTCCTGGGTCAGAGAGGAAGGGCAGCTTATTACTTCCAGTGGTAGCAGCAGCTAGAGTATTAGCATTTGTCAGCTCCCTGACTCCCCAATTCTTGTCGAGTGATGAGAAGGACAAAATGACTCCTTTATTCAGGAAGTTTTTTGTTTTTTTAATAATGGCACTAAACATTCTGTCCTTTGCTCTGGAGGGAGAGACTATCTCTATTTCTCCAGGATGTTCACTACACAAACATCCATGAAAAAGATACTCAGGAACAAAGATGGTCAATGTCCCTTCTCACAAGAAGTACAGAAACTAAAGACCCATGGAGAACTGTCCCCCATCACATTTCTTAGCCAGTTCGCATCAAATAATTGTGTGTTCGTTCTGGAATTGGTCGCTTAGAGCCCAGCATTTAAAATAAAGGAAGAAGATGAGGCCAACTTTTTTTTGGTTTGTTTTAAATTATAAAGTATTCAAAGTTAATTTTTTACTTTCCCTTTTTCCTCTCCACAATTTCCTCAAATGATTCCTGCCTCATTTGCTCCCCGAGTCAGGCCTTGTACTTTCACCTTTCTTTTCTAACCCCCCTCAAAGCTCACCAGCTCTGAGTCTTATTCTCTGTTGACTCCATCAGAGTCTCTCAACAGCCTTATTTTTATCTGGTTATCAAACACTTACATCCATGCTGCATTTTAAGCATACTGTTTCTTTTAAGATTTGTAGCAAACCTCTAAGGTGAGTACTATTATTATCTCCATTCTTCAGATGACGAAATTATGCCAGGTGATATGGTCTGATAAAATTTAGGTACTTTTATGGAAATAGAGTAGTCACAGATGGTTAAAGCTTAAAATGATTCTAGGACTGTTTCAAGGCCTGATAGGGAAACAGAAAATGGTACTAGCCACTTTAGAGGGCCTCTTATGGTAGGAATTTCAAGACAATGTAAAATTTGTTTTGGGGGAAAAGGACCTCTTAACATCCCCTTCAACCACTCTCCTGGAATTCTCTAAGTGCTCAGGGTCAGGGAGTTTCTAGAACTACACGGGTTCCTAATTGCAGTGCAGATTCACTTTGAGTAATGGGCTAGGTACTTTTCCACAGGCAGGACTATGTCTAGCTCACTGTTGCATCTCAAGGCTAAACCAGTGCCCAGTCCCTCATGGAAGCTCCAAAAGAGTTGATGACTGGCTGAGCGAATGGCTGGTAACCAAGAAGCTTCCAGGGTCACTTCAGCAGAAAATTGTTCCTAGACTAGAAAAAACAGATTTAACTGGATCTTAAATCCAAGGATGATTATATGCCTCAGTGCAAAGAGGGAGGAAGCTAAACCAGACATAAAGCACCAGAAAACAGAATCAAATGAATAATTTTGTAAGAATTTGATTGGACAATAACAATGGGGATTTGAGAGAGAGAGAGAGAGAGAGAGAGAGAGAGAGAGAGAGAGAGAGAGAGAGAGAGAAAGGAAAGAGAATGAGATTGATGGCAAACTAGAAGTTTCCCAAGCCAACCAGAATAAATGAAACATCATGTCAAAGGCAATGGGCAAAACTGTCAGGCAGCCAGAAATGTTAGATGCTCCAGGAAGTGAGTAGAGAAGGAAGCCGGTAGAATGTGAAAGGAGAATACTGCTAATGATAATGGCTGCCGCATGTAGATTCTACTCTGGTCCTTGGCAGGATTCTTACTGCCTTGTGTTTATTAATTCATTTCAGCACAACTCTGCGAATTAGATTCTGTCATGCTTGCAACACCATTTTATAAATCATAAAATTGAGTAACAGAAAGATTAAGTAATCTCTCCAAGGTCACACAAACTAAGGTTCAAACCCAGGCAGTTTGTCTAGAATCTTTACCATCCTGTGTTACCACTATCCTACATTTCAGCCAGCCCCAGCCTCAGGACAGCAGCCGTGACAAATAAATCACCAGTATCAATTTGTTCTTTAAGTGTTGTTATCATGCAAAAGACTTCCCAATCGCCCACCTTATCACCAGATTGCACTCTCTCTCAGGATCCTCCCTGTAGAAATTCTGGAGTTTCCATCTCAATAAGGGCTGATTGAGAGTTGAAGATAGGGACCAGAGAAGACCCTTAGGAATAGAAAACAATTCAACCATCCCAAACCTGGATTCTTTGAAAACTAAATGGGGCAGGGAAAAAAAATAAATATGGGGGAAGGTATTTTAGTTTAAAAAGATTTAAAGAGACATTATTACCAGCACATTGCCTAAAACTGTTTTTTTTTTTTGAAAAAAAAATTATAAAAGAGAGGTGGAGAACAGTTAAGATACAGCTATGATTAAGGAATGGATAGGAGATGATACTAAGGAATTCTTGTTAATTTTCTCCAGTCTGACACTGTATTTGTAATGCCCTTCCTGTAGGAAATGTTTCATGTTCTTAGGAGATGCACACCAAAGCATTCAGGCTTGAAGTGTCATGTTTTCTGAAATAAACTTCCAAATGTTTCAGAAATAAGAACAGAAATTGATTGATTTTTGTATATCAATTATGGCAAAATTTTAACAATAATTGAATTTGGTGGAAGCCAAACAGATGTGCTCTGAAATAGTCTTTTTCTGTGTGTAAGGTCCTTGAGTAGCATCTGGATGACCATCTTAAATGATGGCTGCCATTTTTAAGAAAAAGTTTGCTTTCCTGCTCCAGGCTGTTTCTGAGAAAGACTCACCACTCCCTCACACCCACCCAACCCTTAACCGCAGTATTTGGACCCACTCCTGTCTAATCCCGGAGCCTGCCCCATCAAAGTCCCAAACCCCAAGCCTGTTTTGCCCCTCTCCATCTATGAAGAGATGTGCCTTTATTTGTCAGCTCTGAAAAATAAACTCTTGTGTGTATCTCTGCCTGGTCTCCGTCTTTCATTTCTCCTTGCTTTCCTTTCACTGTGTGTAATTTTTATGATAATAAGTTTGGGGAGAAGGAGCCTAGAGGAGACTGATTGCTTACAGATTGGCCAAAGAAGGCAGGGAACGTGTCCAATGCAAAGCCTGTGGGGGTGAGTTTTAAAAGCTTGGTCTTGACCACTTGGGGTTGAATGCAAATACTTTCTCAAAAAACAAACAAACAAACAAAAAACCCAGATACACAGAACTGGACCAAGGACCGGATGGGAGATTTGGCAGCCACTCTAATAAAGATAGCAGAAGCAGCTGCAGAGGTAATAAAATTGTCTGGTCTCATCTGTAGAGTCTAGAAGACCAGCCATGAGGGGCTGGAACGTGCAGGGGCCCAGGATTTTCTGGAAACAGCCGGGGCTGATGTGCAAGGGCTGAAATCCTCCCTCCATGGCTCAGGAGTCTGGTGACCTTGGACAAATTACTTCACCTCTCTGACACACAGTTTCCCCCACTAGTACTTACTCCAAAGTCACGGAATTGTCGTGTGTGGAGATTAAACAGGACAAAGTACATGAAAAGCTCAAGTGGAGACACATCCATTTTTCATCACACAGGGCAGAGGTACGGATGGGGCAAAGGGAACACTTGTTTGCCACTGACTATAGCAGCCAAAACATCCCAACCCACATCCCCGGCAACCTTGTTTGCAATCACATGTTGGTTCAGGTTATTTAATTTCTTTCTTTTAAGTGAAACTGGGTGGCCTGGGGTTAGCAGGGATGCTAATGAAGTTAAACAGTGGAGGAGATGACGCTGCAACCCGGAAAATAAACAGTGAGGTCCCTGCTCCTGTGTTTATCTTCCATGATACCTCATCTTTGCCTGGGTAATTATCTCTACAGCAGACACTTATCCGGCAGCAGGGATAATTCCATTAACATTGCCCCTTCAACACAGCCTCCCCAGGCTGCTCAGTGGCCCTGGGCTGCTTGCTACATCATAGGGGCTTCATAGCATTTTGAAATTAAAACAAGAAAGTCTATTATTTGAGCCCCCTACCTTTTTTTGTTTTTCCCCAAACTTCTGCACAACACGGACTCATAGTTCCTAAAAAAAAAAAAAGTATTGCTGCCAAGATAATTATTTGTAGCCATTCAACGTGAGCTTCATTATGGAAGCCAGGGTTGGTGATGGCTGAACACTGATAGTCAACTGGTAGGATGATCTCAAACTGTCTGATGAGGATAGGCTGGTGGAATATGGTGTGGCCTCAGCTCAGAGGAGGAAGTAAATTAGTGCCTCATTTTCTGGAAACTGAAATGCCACAAAAGCATTCTGGCAATAAAATCTAGATCACATGTGTGCTCAGCCGAAATGGAGGTGATCCAGAGACTTACCAAGCAAACTAAAGGAAGAGAGTTCATGAGACATTCCACCCAAACATCCATTCTTTGAAAGCAGAGTGAGTGTTGTCTGCTAGGTCTTTGTTCCTAGCCTTTCTCAGGTCTAACTGCTCCTTGGAGTTTTCACAAGGAGACTTTGTGGCAATCATTAGCAGGAATCTCCCACTGCAAAGAGACTTACAGTTTACTAGGAGCTCCCCGGATGCATTATCTCAACCCCCAGGTTATCCTAAGAATCTTGCTGGGTTAGTTACCACCTTTCCTCTCTCCCCCCACCAAGTGCACACTCTGTTCTCTATCACAAATAAGAACCCGGGGCCCACAAAGGTGAAATAACATAACCTGACATCCCACATCAACTACGGCAGAAGGAGAACTTGGAACCCCAAGGTTCTGCCCAGCTTCTCCTCGAGAGTAGGGAAAACACGTATCATCCATATCCGTGTGCAGAAAGGGCTGCAGGCTTCCTGTCAATGCTAAAGATCTATCTCCCCGTGCTGATGGGAAGTCAGAGTGTCTGGAGAACACACGGTTCCCCACTGGACTGACCCCAAGATGACCTTTTTTAGTCTCCTCTCCTCTATCTCTTAATTCACTGTGTCTGGGCTCCGCTGGAAGTGTGGACAGAATGAATGAATGAATGAAGCGAGGTAATGGATACATCCCTCACAAAGCTAACACGTAGTAGGCACTCAAAAACAGGTTTCTTGAAATTTAAAAACAATATTTATTGACTAGCTCTGGCAGCAGATTTGGTCAAAGAAAAGGTCAAAGGGTTGACTTGAATTAGGTCTGAAGGTTGGCTGGAATTCAATTACCCATGACCCCTAGTCTCTCCTGTCAGCCATGATTAATAGAGGCAGCTAACAAAGGCTGGGATCAGCAACACTGCAATCAGCCTATTTTTATTTTATTTATTTATTTATTTATTTATTTATTTTGAGAATAAAGATGCAAGAATTATCCAAGGAACACTCTCAGGACAGAAAAGATTACTTAGGTAGAAAATATCCTTGTGGTTTAGTCCTGCTTAGCAGCAGGGCTCAGACTTGGAGACAAAGGACATACACAATAAGGCTAGGGGTGCCTTGCTCCTATTTTCTTTCACAATCAACTGACCTAGTGGCCCGTATGACGTGGATAAATTATTATCGAGGGCTGTGGGTGGTTTGCATCCAGATCTTTAAATGCCTTGCTCATGGATATTTGGAAATATCAGAAAACTGCACCAAATAAAATGAGAATCCACCTCATCATTACCAGTTTCCTTTCTCCAACACAGATTTTCCTTCTCAGTCTCACCTTGAGGTTTATCTAATCTTACTGCAGCATGCAGGAAGGCCTTGAGAACCCAGGACCCAGCTACAAGTATCTTTTCATATAATAAAAACATTCTTTTGAAGTTGATTTCCTAGAAGGTATTTTGAAAATACAATGATAATAATCATTGCTTGTTCATTTGGGTTTGTTGTTATTATTTACTAACCTGTTTTGAATTGTTTTTCATGTTTTCCAAAGCTTTTACCTTTATCTAACAATAGTACATCTTCTGTTAGGTGAGAGAAGCCCAAGGAGATATAACATGTGTTTTCTCTTTTTGTTACGATGTTAACTGTGCACATCAATTTCACAGGGCCTTGTTTTAGGAGCTTGGAGCTTTTAGCCTATCCTAATTTGTAAGGCTGGATTATGGAGACAATTTAAGGAATGATTACAGCACCTATCCTTTGCCCCCTTTTTGGCCAAACTGCTTAATTAACTTAGTTAAAATACAGTCTGGTGTTTCAATCTAATGTATGAAATATGATATGTCAAGAGCTTTGTAATGTTGTGAACAACCAATAAAAAAAAATAAAAAATAAAATAGAAACAGAAAAAAAAATACAGTCTGGTGTTCTGAGGGTCATTGCATTTATGTGTCTTAATAACTTACCTGTCCCTGTGCAATAGTCCTTTTATAAAAATATAATATGCATACAATGTGATGTATGGATCTTCAAGCTCACAAAATGAGCTCAAACTTGAAAGAGATCCAGACTGTAACAACATTTATTATTTTGAGAGCGTTACCTAGTAGTTTTGATGAATTCGCTTGGAGTACTTTTCCCTGTAGCTCCCCAGGGAGAGGCGGAGAACTGGGGGGAGATGGCAAAAACACAAATTTCCTTTGGTGAAGGAGTTCACATGTTTAAAACTGTAACATGGCAAAATCATTGTGAAATCTTCTAATGGGCGCCTGTCCCAGGCCAAATAAACCCAGCACCCAAGGCACATAAAGAAATCATTGAAAGATACTGGAGTGAGTCCAAAAGGCCCTGGCTAATGTTTCACCTAATCTCTCTCCAGGTCTGTCCTGCCTGCAGCCGGCCCCACCCACGAGATACCTACTTCAGAGCTTCCTTGCAGCTGCTCCTCGGCTGTCTGCATCCTTTAACCCCCTGGCAGAAGAATAGAATTTATTATGTAGCCAAGAATATAAGCACTGCTGCAGGACGGGTAGATACTGTTGGAAGCTAGCATGCATCTCCTGGAAGGGTTAATACCCCTAGGATGCAGTTGGGGAGTGACACAGGACAGGCCCAGAGCCAAGGAAAAGGCCCCAGTGGGGCTTGAGATGACACTGGGTCAGATCCCAGGGCTCTGCAACCAGGGGTGGGAGTGTTTATAAGCTGGGAACAAACGTTTCAGGGGAAAAAAAAAAAGCTCGCTTTCTTTTCAATTCTTTTTATCTTGGCTCTATCTCAGGCACTAGAGACTCAAGAACTTAGAGGGTAAGGGTGGGGTAGGGTGTGGTTTAATGATTTCTCTTTTTTTTTCTTAAAGGGAAAGAACAGGGAACTCTCCTTGAACACGTGTCATTTGCTTGAGCATTGAGTGCAGTTGTTAAATAAAAACGTTGGGCAACAGTCGGTTCTGTCTTTGGAACTGGGACTGTGCAAAGGTGGCAATGACAGATCAGAGAGCAGAAAGGAATTCTGCTGCTGATCAGGGAGGAATTTGGACCTGCGAGACATCTATGATGTTAATTATTGATGATTTCAGCTGGCCCAAGCCAGGCTTCTGCTTCAAGGCAATATGCCCAGGACTGTGACAAAAACCCTCATCTATTGCTAGTAAGGACTACTTGAGCTTCAGAGAAAGGTTTCCAAATCCCATAAGAGAGAAAATACCACAAACCCCCAGAATTTTAGCTAAGTGCCTGACCTGGAACTTATTTTTTTGAACAATAGAGATGCACCGTATTGTTAGAAAACACCATATGTGAAAATTGGAACGTGCCAAACTAAATATAGAGAAATACAGCATTCTATAGAATGATTTGTTACTAGTGCCTTTTAAGTAAAAGCCCCTTAAGCATCTTTAAGGATTGATATATATGTTAACCTTTCAGGATCAAGTAGAGGAAAGTCTCCCTGGCAAAGATCACTCTTAATATGGAGTATGCGGGCTTCGGAGCCATGCAGACCAGGGTTGAATCTCAGCTTCACCACCTGCAGCCATGTGATTGTAGTCAAATTACTCCACCCCTCTGATCTGTGGTTTTGCCATCTTTGCCATTTATAAAATGAGGGTGGGGATAGCATCTGCCTCCTAAGCCTTAGGTGATCTGCTACATATGCGGAGATTGGGGAATCACTAACACCCAGGGCCTTATAGCTCTTACTTTACAGTCTTAGCTTCCTATGTACTCTCTTTCCTGGCACCGGGACTGAAGGAAAAGCGAGGAACAAGAGACTGCTAAGCGAGAAAGACAGAGACCAGGCAGAGATACACATGAGAGTTTATTTGTCAGGGCTGACAAATAAAGGCCATTTCTCTGTAGATGGATAGAGACAAAACAGGCTTGGGTTACACGACTTTTATGGGGCAGGCTTAGGAATCATAACTAGGCAGATCTTAATGGGGGGGGGTGGTTAGGGGTTGGGTTGGTATGAGGGAGTGGTAAGCCTTTCTCAGAAAGGCCCTTGGGTGAGAAAGCAAAACTTTTTCCTTAAAATAGAGGCTATCACTTAAGATGGCCATCCAGATGCTAAGAAAGGACCTTATAGGGACCGTGTAGCAGAGCAAGCAGGGAACAAAAGAAAATTCAGCTTTTTTTTTTTTAAGTTTTATGTCAAGTAAGATGAAATCTCGAACAAATGAGGCTGTTTCTGCCTTTCTCATAATTATTTATTTTTTAAAACAAATACTTACATCACATTTACTATGTGATAGGAACCTTCTAAGCACTTGACAAACACTGACTCATCTAATCTTTCCTAACAACCCTGTGAAATGTGGACTCTTATCATTCCCATTTTGCAGTGGAGGAAACAGAAATTCAGAGCTTAAGTAGCAGGTGCAGGGACACATCAAGGAAGTGGCCAGCCTGGATTTGAACCTGGGCAATCTAGTGCGTTCCCACAGGGGGTCTCCAGGACATGCAGTTTATTTGTGAGGGGTTACTGAGACCAAAGCAAGCCAGATGAAATTCCAGGGCCAGTTCCCCACAGTCTAGAAAACAAGAGCAGGGCCCGAATAATTGACATTACAAAACTCTCCATTGATAAGTTTTCAGAGCCTGAACCTCAGACCAAAGAGACCCAGTGAGGTCCACTGAACAAGTGAGTGGACTTCCTTGTCCTTTGGCACGTTGCCCATCAATGTGCTCCACCAGCAGGAGGGTGCAGCTCCTCGCCTCCTTGGGGTTCTTGACTCTTCCTGGCCCCATTGGCTCAGTGACTGTGAACTTGTTGGCTGTTGCAGCTTGAGGGGGTGGAAGGGTGACTGTAGGGAGCGAAGTGTTAAAGGAATAAAGAACAGAAGAAACTATTTGTTTTAAATTTTCAGTAACTAATTTTGTTTTGATTATTATTATAAAAGCAATACCCATTTTGGCAGAGATTGCAAAGTGGCTCCTCAACCCCATTTCCCAGGCCCCTTCTCCCTTCTGTCTTCCAGATAGAGTGATCATGGAACACAGATCTCCCCCATCAGGCTTTCTTCTGCCCTGGAGCTCCTGCCTTTGCTTGAGGTAGTCCTTTCTGTCCCCATTCTTCTCTCTTTGAATGCATATGTGATAACTGGGACACAGGGGCCACCTCAAGTCCATGAAGGAAAAGTCAAGAAAATTTCAGACTTGGGTCCTGGCATTGTGGGGCTGCTGAATCACTAGGGTTTGGTTTTTTTGTTGTTTGCAGCCAATAAAATGTTCATTGTAGAAAACTAGAAAATACGAAGTGTGTGAGTGGAGGACATTAACTGTGATCCTATCTTCCAGAAATAACCAAAATGGCTATATCAACATATATTCCCTCAATTTTTCTTCTTTGTTGTCTTTAAAAAATATGGAGTAGAAATGCTGTTTTGTAACTGTTTATTTTACTTCCCAATGTGTTATGGAAATTTTTTTTTTAAAAAATCACCTGTATTCATCTACTTGTTATTGTATGGATTTTCCAAGGTTTTCTTGATTCTATATTGTCAAATATTTGTTATTTCCAATTTTAAATACTCTAAACAATGATAGTATGAACGGGTTTGAAGGTGCATCTTTGTCTGATTATTTCCTTAAGATGAATTCCTAAAATTGCTGTGAACTGATGAGCCAAAGAGAATGCAGATCTATACATAAAAGGCCCTTTAGAAAGGTTTTATAGTTCACTTGTAGTGTGTGCCTTTGCTTCACATCATCATTGTCCAACTGGGACTTATCACCTTTTAAAAAATATCAGCCTCAAAACGGTTGTGGCTCAGTGGTAGAGCACTTGCCTCACACGTGTGAGGCACTGGCTTTGATCCTCAAACCACATAAAAATAAATAAACAAAATAAAGGTATTGTGTCCATCTACAACAAAAAAATTTTTTAAAGAAGGCAATGTATAGATTAAATCAATTTAATAATTTCATTATTGAATTTGACATCTTCCCATTTGCCATTTCCAATTCTATTAATTACTAATATGTACCCCAACGCTGGGCTAGGTAGCTTATCTATGCTATTTATTTATTTATTTATTTATTTATTTATTGGATCAGCAACACTTTATTAAACAGCAGAGGGGAAAATCCTATTTCTTTTAATCCTAACAGCCATTGTCTTTCATTTAATGAGTGAAGAAAGTATAGCTCAGAGGCTAAGTAATTTGCTTAAGAGCACACAACTTGAAAGGGATCGAACTAGACTTCATGACTAGGTCTGCCTAACTCCAAAGCAGATACGATAATAAAGAAATACTTTCCTTTTGGGGTGTTGTATAGGTTCTCCAAGTCCTAACTGAATCAGTCAGGAACCAGGAGCTAAGAGATAGCGCTCTAGAGGGGTTATTTAAGGGAGTTCATGGAAGGCACTATTTACAGAGGTATGGGCAGGGTGAAGGGGCAGTCAGAGGTGGTGAAGCACCAAGGGATTATCATTGGCGGGAAGCCATTGTCTTCTTATCACTTCTTGGTCAGCTCAATGTCTAGGAATTCAAATCTTCGAAAACCCTTTTTTAAGGACAGAGCCCCTGCATCTCTGTTTAAGCAGAGCCCCCATCCCCTCCCATCACTCCTAGAATTGCCTCTTCTGTTTATGGAGATATGAATTGAAAGTTGATGGTTTTAAACTGTCCATATATTACAGCTTTGAAATAGTAGCTAGTGGTACCCTCCTTAGCAAGAAGGAAAAAGATACGAGGGCAACATTCAGACAAGGATTCCGACCAAGACAGATGGAAACAAATGAATCCTAAAGAGGTTTCTAGTTCTAATGTTGTGGACTATGGCGCCAGTCTCTCTGATTTGTCCCCATTCAGTTCCACCGTTTCAGGCCATGGATCTTGGACAAGGGATTGAACTTCTCTGAGTTAGTATGTGGGAAGAACTGAAAACCATGCTGGACACACAGCCAGCTGCCGGGCTGATGAATGGAGGAATGAAGGGGGAAGAGATAGATGTTTAGTTCCTCTCCTTCCCTCAGACACTACTGTCTCTGTCCTCTTGTGGTGCCCTCCATCTCAGAGGATTTGGAGGGAAACTGTGATGTGGAGGAATAAGGGAGAAAGGAAGGGCACAGAGAGGCCCAGCCATATATGTCTCAGTCCTTCCTTTTTCTGAGGTTGACAAAGACCCTTTAATTTCTCAGTGGCAATCCCCCAGCCCACTGGAGGGATTGTCCAAAGTACATTTGTCCCTTAGTGTCATCGGAAGCTTAGTTTCAAGACCCAATGGATTCCAAAATCCAAGGATGCTCAAGCCCTTTATATAAAATGGTTCAGTATTTGCATATAACCTGCACATATCATATACTTCAAATCATCTCTAAATTACTTATGATATCTAATGCTATGTAAATAGTTGTTCTACTATGTTGTTTAGGGAATAACAACAAGGAAAAAAGTCTGTATGTGTTCAGTACAGAAAAATATATATTTTTGATCTTTGGTTGTTTTTATCTACAGATGTGGAGACAGCAGATTTTGAGAGCTGATGGGATGGTTCTGAGCATCGAGACCAGACTCTGAATCCAAAGAGCCCTGCATGAAACAGCCCATCTTGCTCTCTGTGGAACATCTAGGATGATATTGGCTCAGAAGGCTGCTATGGATGTTGGCTGTCATTACTTCCGTGCCTGTCGGCCCAGAGAGCCACTCTGGACAAAGCCATCATCCCCCATCTTTGGCAGATGCCAAAATCAGTCCCACTCTGAGGAAGAAGTTTGTCTACTCCCCTGTTCTATCCACGCCAGTTGGACGGATGCCACTAATTCAGAAAAAACAAAACAAAACAAAACAGAAAACATGATTTGTGACCCTCACAAATAGACTGGAAGAGGGAGTAAATCTCAGAACTGCTAGGCACAGCTTCCTGCTGTAGTCCTGCGAAGACAGTGGGTGGATGGATGGGCTGCTTACGTAGCTGACAACTTTCCCCTCAGTTTAAGTGGGGAACCTCTATTCATCCCATAATGACAAGAGGGAAAATTAATAGCCATAGGAAATTAAAATATATTGAGCTAAAAGCTTCAATAAAATGCAGATAATAGGCAGGTCACATTTTCAGTTATATAGTTCATTAATATATATTCCCTAAAACTGAACATCCCCATATAATGAAATTCTGATACAACATGGTTAGTATATACAAAAGGTGCTATAAACTGCAGAGCAGCTGGGATTAATTCAAAGTTCTCTGATCTTAAAGTCTTGTGTGTCATGTCATTGCATGGGCCAGGAGGAACATTCTAGAAAAGTGGATGGGTTGAAAGATGGAGACAGAGATTTTTCAGGCCCACCTACTACGTACCAGGTGTTTAACAGGTGGTGCCATATTCAATGTTCACTAAATTCATGTTATACAGACAGTTTTCAGTAAACCATCTGTTCCTGTGATAAAAGCATGCCTCAGGAATTATAATGACTGGGATTTCGAACTGGACTTTGCCACTTTCCAGCTGTGAGATTTTAGAGGAGTTAAATAGCCTATCTGAGTCAGTGAGAAATAAATAAGCTAACGCATGTAAAACACCTGGTACATAATAAGTGCCTAAGAAATTTGAATTTTTTTTTTCTCATTTCTGTCAGTGGTTCTCAGTTTGGACTGCACACTGGAATCACTTGAAGAGGTTTAAAAACTGGCTCTCGACTGAGACCTTCCTCCAGAGATTTGGATTTAATTGGTTCAGGGTGTGGCCTGGCCACGGGGAGGGGCTTTTTAAAAGCTCCCTTGGTGAATCTAAAGTGCAGCCAAGGTTGAAAACCACTTGTCTTAATCAAATCATCCAGTGTCACAGAGGGAGTTAGTGAGTGATGCAGTAATAATATTGCTAACCGTATTGGGCAGAGTTATCAGAACTGGGAATGCTGGGAACACTGCTAGGAAGGGAAAGGACAGCAAGGAGTGTGACCTCCATTGTGAGTCGAATGTCCTCCAGCCTCCAGAGTGCCATTGTATCAGACAAGGGAAAAGCCAGACTGGTAGTTTTATTTTGATCAAAGATACCATTTTTGGGAAACCAATTCCTTAGGATGAAGTCAATGAGTTAAGGAGCCCGGGGATGTCATTTTTCCAATGCTTGTTCCAGGAACAAAGACGATTGTCAAAGTCCTGCTATTGTAAGGGAGAGCTGGGATTCTGCTGTGTGACATATGAGGAAGCTCCTTAAGTTCACTGAGCTTCAATTTCCCAATTCACCTCTCACTTCTAAGGAGAACTGCCTGCAATCTTGATCCTCTCAGGAGAAGAAAATGCCATGTGTATCTGCACCCACTGTTTGTAGAGCAGTCCCCTTTATCTGGAATTTAGTTTCCTTTGTTTTCCATTACCCCTGCCTAAATGTGGTTCAAAACATTAAATGAAAAATTCCAGAAATAAACCCTTTGTCAACTTTAAATTCTGTGTGGTTCTGAGTAGTGTGAAGACGTGTGATAAAATCTGGTGTAGTTATGCTCCACATGGTCTGAGACCTGGATCTTCCCTTTATTCATTCCATGCTCTAAATGCTTCCCACCCGATAGTCACTGAGTAGCCATTTCAGTTTTCCAATGCACTATTGTGGTGTCACAGTGCTTGTGTTCAAGTAACCTTTTTAAAGAGCAAGAGACCACATTCACATAAGTTTTATTATAGTGAATTGTTATAATTGTTCTATTTTATTATAAATCTTTATCATTAATCTCTTACTTTGCTTCATTTATTAACTAAACGTTATCAAAGGTATTTATGTACAGAAAAAAACATAGTATATATAGGATTTGGTACTATTTGTGGTTTCAAGCATCCTCTGGGGATCTTGGAACATAACTCCCACAGATAACGGGAGACTACTGTGCATTCAATTTTAGGAAGTTCTTGGACCATGTTAAAATTTTCATAATTAGATATGTTCTAAATACTTTCTTATTTCATAAAATGTATTTACTCTAATTCAAATATTGCTTAAGGGTTATGCTACATGGTTGGGCTCTACGGGGAGGCTGCTGCAAGGAGAGAGACTTCTGGGAGGCCCAGTGTCTGGTCAGGAAATAATGGGGATGAATCTCTGGAGAAAACGTCTCCCTTCAAGGATCTTGGGTCTAGGCAGCCCAATCAAGTACCTACTAAAACAACAACAACAACAACAAACTATCTGCTCACAAGAAAATAATCCAGCCAAAGAAATGCAATCCTAACTCAATTCTTTCATATGGAATTAATGCAATTAAAATGACTTTCAAAGTCTATTGCAGAAAAGCCACAGTTCTTTATTGTGTTCCCAGCCACAGAGTTTTATGGACTAGCCTTGCTGGCTGGGAGGCGGGTCCTGTGCACCAAAATCCACTGCTTCCAGGGGCTCATTGTACCATCTGATCCCAGGCAAGTTGCTTCACCTCTCAGTGCCCTCGCCTGTAAAATGCAGATAACAGCGCTAACCTCACAGGACTGGTATGAGGAATAGCTAATAAAACGTGACAGTGACACACCCAATTTAAATGCAAATGGCTATAAAACAACAAAAAGCATATTTAAACATTTCTACTGCTTGGAGGTAAGGTGGGGGCCAGACAATAGGGCTTTGAGAGCACCGCATTTATTTTTCTCTCTAGTGTACACTTCAGTTAATCAATGAATGTTTATTGTGGCATTATTGACACTTTGCTAGGCTCTTGTGAAACTTGCAATCAGCTATCCCAGAAAAAATGTAGAAAGCCCACTGGAAAGTATTCTAAATCACAGCTCTCTTAATTTCTCTTTCTCTAATATTTACCAAATCAAGTCTGCATAAAATAGTGCTGGAAGGTTTGGGAAATGCAGACTTCTAAGACACTTCACCATCCTTGCAGAGAAATCTCATTTGAAGGAGAAGACATATGGAAAAGGACAGCATGTCCAAAAGAATGTAAAGATCCAATAAAGCTGGGCAGAGTGGCTCAAGCCTTAATCCCAGTGGCACAGGAGGCTGAGACAGGAGGATCACAAGTTCAAAGCCAGGCTCAGACTTGGCAAGGCACTAAGCAACTCAGTGAGATCCTATCTCTAAATAAAATATGAAATATAGCTGGGAATGTGGATCAGTAGTTGAGTGCCCCTGGGTTCAATCCCCAGTCCCCCCCACACCCCGCAAAAAAAAAAAAAATTCCCCCTGCCCGCGCCTGCACGGGAGACTTTGCAACTATACAAGAGTAATACAAATATATAGGGGGAAAATTCAATAACACAACAGTCTCAGTAAGCAGAAAGAAACACGAACAGTATGAAGAGACAAGGAAAGAAAGGACCACAAGCAATGCAGGTCAACTCAACGTTAGAAGAGGTAATATCTGCAGCAGATGGAATGTCAGATAAAGAATTCAGGAGATACATGCTTCAGATGATCTGGAGTCTCAAGGAAGACATTAGACAGCAAAATCAGACAATGAAAGATCTCTTCAACAATGAAATACATAAACAAATCCAGGAAGCAAAAGATCAACTATACAGGGAGATAGAGGTTATAAAAAACAAACAAACAGAAATTCTAGAAAGGCAGGAAACAATAAACCAACTTAAAAACTCAATTGAGAATACTACCAGCAGAGTAGAACACTTAGAAGATAGAACATCAGACAATGAAGACAAAGTATTTCAACTTGAAAAGAACATAGACAGCTCAGCAAGACTGTTAAGAAACCATGAGCAGAACATCCAAGAAATATGGGATAACATTAAAAGACCAAACTTAAGAGTCATTGGGATACAGGAAGGCACAGAGCTCCAAACCAAAGGAATGAGCAATCTATTCAATGAAATAATTCGAGAAAACTTCCCAGACTTGAAGAACGAGATAGAATCCCAAATCCTAGAAGCCTACAGGACGCCGAATGTGCATAATCATAAGAGATCCACACCTAGACACATTATAATGAAGATGCCCAACATACAGAATAAGGAGAGAATTTTAAAAGCTACAAGAGAAAGGAAGCAGATTACATTTAGGGGTAAACCAATTAGGATAACAGCTGATCTCTCAACACAGACTCTGAAAGCTAGAAGATCCTGGAATAACATATTTCAAACACTGAAAGAAAATGGGTTCCAACCAAGAATTGTGTATCCAGCAAAATTAAGCTTCAAGATGGAAGATGAAATTAAAACCATCCACGATAAACAAAAGTTAAAAGAATTCGCAGCTAGAAAACCATCTCTCCAAAAAATCCTCAGCAAAACATTACAGGAAGAGTAAATGGAAAATAACAATGAAAACCAACAGTGGGAGGTAGGACAGTAAAGGGGGGAAATAATCAAAGAGGAAAACAAACCATATTCAGTAACATAAATAAACAAATATGGCTGGAAGGATAACCCATATCTCAATAATAACCCTAAATGTTAATGGCTTAAACTCACCAATTAAGAGACACAGGCTAGTAGAATGGATCACAAAACATGACCCAACAATATGCTGCCTACAGGAGACACATTTGATAGGAAAAGACATACACAGACTGAAGGTGAAAGGTTGGGAAAAATCATATCACTCATATGGACTTCGGAAACAAGCAGGAGTGTCCATACTCATATCTAATAAAATAGATTTCAAGCCAAAGTTAATCAAAAGGGATAAAGAGGGATACTACATACTGCTCAAGGAAACCATACACCAACAAGACATAACAATCATAAATATATATGCCCCAAACAATGGTGCAGCTATGTTCATCAAACAAACTCTTCTTAAGTTCAAGAGTCTAATAGACCACCATACAATAATCATGGGAGACTTCAACACACCTCTCTCACCACTGAACAGATCTTCCAAACAAAAGTTGAATAAGGAAACTATAGAACTCAATAACACAATTAACAACCTAGACTTAATTGACATATATAGAATATACCACCCAACATCAAGCAGTTACACTTTTTTCTCAGCAGCACATGGATCCTTCTCAAAAATAGATCATATATTATGTCACAGGGCAACTCTTAGACAATATAAAGGAGTAGAGATAATACCATGCATCTTATCTGATCATAATGGAATGAAACTGAAAATCAACGATAAAAGAAGGAAGGAAAAATCATGCATCACTTGGAGAATGAACAATAGGTTACTGAATGATCAATGGGTTATAGAAGACATTAAGGAGGAAATTAAAAAATTCTTAGAGATAAATGAAAACACAGACACAACACATCGGAATCTATGGGACACACTGAAAGCAGTTCTAAGAGGAAAATTCATTGCATGGAGTTCATTCCTTAAAAAAAAGAAAAAACCAACAAATAAATGATCTCATACTTCATCTCAAAATCCTAGAAAAAGAAGAGCAAAATAACAGCAAAAGAAGTAGAAGGCAAGAAATAATTAAAATCAGAGCTGAAATTAATGAAATTGAAACAAAAGAAACAATTGAAAAAATTGATAAAACTAAAAGTTGGTTCTTTGAAAAAATAAATAAGATCGACAGACCCTTAGCCATGCTAACGAAGAGAAGAAGAGAGAGAACTCAAATTACTAGCATACAGGATGAAAAAGGCAATATCACAACAGACACTTCAGAAATACAGAAGATAATCAGAAATTATTTTGAATCCTTATACTCCAATAAAATAGAAGATAGTGAAGGCATCGATAAATTTCTTAAGTCATATGATCTGCCCAGATTGAGACAGGAGGATATAGACAACCTAAACAGGCCAATATCAATTGAGGAAATAGAAGAAACCATCAAAAGATTACCAACTAAGAAAAGCCCAGGACCGGATGGGTATACAGCAGAGTTTTACAAAACCTTTAAAGAGGAACTAATACCAATACTTTTCAAGCTATTTCAGGAAATAGAAAAAGAGGGAGAACTTCCAAATTCATTCTACGAGGCCAACATCACCCTGATTCCTAAACCAGACAAAGACACTTCAAAGAAAGAAAACTACAGACCTATATCTCTAATGAACCTAGACGCAAAAATCCTCAATAAAATTCTGGCGAATTGGATACAAAATCATATCAAAAAAATTGTACACCATGATCAAGTAGGATTCATCCCTGGGATGCAAGGCTGGTTCAATATACGGAAATCAATAAATGTTATTCACCACATCAATAGACTTAAAAATAAGAACCATATGATCATCTCGATAGATGCGGAAAAAGCATTCGACAAAGTACAGCATCCCTTTTTGTTCAAAACTCTAGAAAAATTAGGGATAACAGGATCATACCTCAACATTGTAAAAGCAATCTACGCCAAGCCCCAGGCTAGCATCATTCTGAATGGAGAAAAATTGAAGGCATTCCCTCTAAAATCTGGAACAAGACAGAGATACCCTCTCTCACCATTTCTGTTCAACATAGTTCTCGAAACACTGGCCAGAGCAATTAGACAGACGAAAGAAATTAAAGGCATAAAAATAGAAAAAGAAGAACTTAAATTATCACTATTTGCAGATGACATGATTCTATACCTAGCAGACCCAAAAGGGTCTACAAAGAAACTATTAGAGCTAATAAATGAATTCAGCAAAGTGGCAGGATATAAAATCAACACGCATAAATCAAAGGCATTCCTGTATATCAGTGACAAACCCTCTGAAATGGAAATGAGGACAACCACTCCATTCACAATATCCTAAAAAATAATAAAATACTTGGGAATCAACCTAACAAAAGAGGTAAAAGACTTATACAATGAAAACTACAGAACCCTAAAGAGAGAAATTGAAGAAGATCTTAGAAGATGGAAAAATATACCCTGTTCATGGATAGGCAGAACTAACATCATCAAAATGGCGATATTACCAAAAGTTCTCTATAGGTTTAATGCAATGCCAATCAAAATCCCAATGGCATTTCTTGTAGAAATAGAGAAAGCAATCATGAAATTCATGTGGAAAAATAAAAGACCCAGAATAGCAAAAACAATGCTAAGCAGGAAGTGTGAATCAGGTGGTATAGCGATACCAGACTTCAAACTATACTACAGAGCAATAGTAACAAAAACAGCATGGTATTGGTACCAAAACAGGCGGGTGGACCAATGGTACAGAATAGAGGACACAGAAACCAACCCACAAAACTACAACTTTCTTATATTTGATAAAGGGGCTAAAAGCATGCAATGGAGGAAGGATAGCATCTTCAACAAATGGTGCTGGGAAAACTGGAAATCCATATGCAACAAAATGAAACTGAATCCCTTTCTCTTGCCATGCACAAAAGTTAACTCAAAATGGATCAAGGAGCTTGATATCAAACCAGAGACAAGGCATCTGATAGAAGAAAAAGTTGGCTACGACCTACATACTGTGGGGTCGGGCTCCAAATTCCTCAATAGGACACCCATAGCACAAGAATTAATATCTAGAATCAACAAATGGGACTTGCTCAAACTAAAAAGTTTTTTCTCAGCAAAAGAAACAATAAGAGAGGTAAATAGGGAGCCTACATCATGGGAACAAATCTTTACTCCTCACACTTCAGATAGAGCCCTAATATCCAGAGTATATAAAGAACTCAAAAAATTAGACAATAAGATAACAAATAACCCAATCAACAAATGGGCCAAGGACCTAAACAGACACTTCTCAGAGGAGGACATACAATCAATCAACAAGTACATGAAAAAATGCTCACCATCGCTAGCAGTCAGAGAAATGCAAATCAAAACCACCCTAAGATATCATCTCACTCCAGTAAGATTGGCAGCCATTATGAAGTCAAACAACAACAAGTGCTGGTGAGGATGTGGGGAAAAGGGTACACTTGTACATTGTTGGTGGGACTGCAAATTGGTGCAGCCAATTTGGAAAGCAGTATGGAGATTTCTTGGAAAGCTGGGAATGGAACCACCATTTGATCCAGCTATTCCCCTTCTGGGTCTATTCCCTAAAGACCTAAAAACAGCATGCTACAGGGACACTGCTACATCGATGTTCATAGCAGTACAATTCACAATAGCTAGACTGTGGAAGCAACCTAGATGCCCTTCAATAGACAAATGGATAAAAAAAATGTGGCATTTATACACAATGGAGTATTACTCTGCATTAAAAAATGACAAAATTATAGAATTTGGAGGGAAATGGATGGCATTAGAGCAGATTATGCTAAGTGAAGCTAGCCAATCCCTAAAAAACAAATGCTAAATGTCTTCTTTGATATAAGGAGAGTAACTAAGAACAGAGTAGGGAAGAAGAGCATGAGAAGATGACTAACATTAAACAGGGATGAGAAGTGGGAGGGACAGGGAGAGAGAAGGGAAATTGCTTGGAAATGGAAGGAGACCCTTAGCGTTATACAAAATTACATACAAGAGGAAGTGAGGGGAAAGGGGAAAATAATACAAGGGGGAGAAATGAATTACAGTAGAGGGGGTAGAGAGAGAAGAGGGGAGGGGAGGGGAGGGGAGTGGAGATAGTAGAGGATAAGAAAGGCAGCAGAATACAACAGACATGAGTATGTCAATATGTAAATCAGTGGAAGTGTAACTGATGTGACTCTGCAATCTGTATACGGGGTAAAAATGGGAGTTCATAACCCACTTGAATCAAAGTGTGAAATATGATATATCAAGAACTATGTAATGTTTTGAACAACCAATAAAAAAAGAACTATGTAATGTTTTGAACAACCAATAAAAAAATAAATGAAAAAAAATTCAATAGAAAGTGAATATTTATCCTTCCCTTTCATTTCTGTTTCCTTTCCATTTGAATGGCTCTCTTTTCTATTCTCTCTTTGCCCTCTAACAACCTTTTCCAGGTTTATCCAAGTTGTCCCAAATGGCAGGCTTTTATTTTTCACCCCCCTGACTCTTTCTAAGGTTTAATAGTATTCCATCTCTCTCTCTTTCATCCCTTCCCCTACACACACACACACACACACACACACACACACACACACACACAATCATAAACCATATAATGACAATGGTGCATATACACAGGGGTCTCATAAAATTATATCACCTAGTGACATCATAGCCATCTTAGTGTGTATATGTATACTTTATGATTTACACAACAATGAAATCAAGTAACAACACATCTCTGAGCACATATTCCATTGTTAAATCTCACACACACACAAACACACACACACACACACACACACACACACACACACACATTTTCTTTAACCATTTATCCTTAGGTAGATGTTTAGGTTGCTTGCATATCTAGGTGATTGTGAATAAAGTTTCAATGAACATTGTATGTAGACACTGATTTAATTTCTTTTGGATATACACCCAGAAATGGGATTGCTATCTTGTGCATTTAGTTCTATTTCTAATTTTTTAAGGAACCTCCATAGTGTTTTCCATGATGGCTTACCAATTTACAATCCCATCAGCATCGTGCATGAGTTCCCTTCGCTCCACATCCTTGCCCACATTTGCTCCCATTTGTCTTTCGATAATAGCCACTCTAACAGGTAACATCTCATACTAGTATGAGGCACCCTTTCTGGCTTCTTTGGTGCAACATTCTTTTCATCTATTTTGTTGGATATATCAGCAGTGCATTTCTTTTTATTGCTGAGTAGTATTCCCACACATGAATATACTGCAATTTGCTTGTCCATTCAATTATTAAATGAGCATTTGGCTTGAATCCAGCTTCTGGCTATTATGACAAAATTGTTAGAAACATTCTTGTGCAAGTCTTTTTGTAAACATATGTCTTCTAACTCTCTTGGGTAAATACCTAGGTAAACTGATGGATCATCATGAGGTATATGTTGAGTTTTATAAGGAACCACCAGAACTTTTGCCCAAGAGGTTGTTACATGATCCCAGCAATAATGTATGAAGATTCCAATTGTTCCACAGCCTTTCCAAGGCTTGGCTCTATTTTTTTATACTTTTACCCATTTTAAGCAGTGTGAAATGATTTCTGATTGTGGCTCTAATTTGTATATGCATGAGGAGTAATTACACTGAGCATTATTTCATATTGCTTCTGACACCTTATATATCTTCTTAGGAAATGTCTGCTTAATCTTTTACCTAATTTTTAATAATTGCTTTTTCTTTTTTCACTAAGGTGTTAAAATTTGGTGGTGTATATTTTAGTTACAAATCCCTTGTTAAGTAAACATACTGAGACTTATTTCTCACTGTCTTAATGATATTTTTGATGAATAGAAGTTTTTAATTTTGATAAGATCCAGTATGGCAGTTTTATTTTCTTTTATAATTAGTGCCCGTATTACTCAGGATTCTCAAGAAAAACAAAACCAATAGAAAATATATCAAATATATGTACCCCATAGTCAAGTCAAGTTAACACAAAATTAACTACAGTGCCTTTAGTGTTGGTCTAAGAAATCTTTACCTGTTGCAGTGTTGCAAGAAATTCTCAATGTTTTATCTTCAATTGCTTCTGGTGCATAGTATGATAAGGGGTCTTCTATAACCTCTAATTTTTTTCTTGAAAAGACTATCCTTTCCTCATTGAATTATTTTTCTGCTTTAGTCAAACTCAAATAAGCATATATGTGGGGTCTATTTCAGGATTTCATTGTGTTTCACTGATCTGCCTGTCAATTCTTACATCAATACCACACTGTCATAAGAAATGGAGGTTAAAATCTAAGTCTTTATATTTATTATCTATTGCTGCATAGCAAATTACCCAAGATTGAGCAGTGCAGCACAACCAACACGTATCCACAGCAGACCATCCATATCTATTTCTGAGGGTCAGGGATCCGAGAGCTGCTAAGCTGGGAGGTTATGTCTCAGAGTCCATCAGGAGGTTGCAGCCATGCCATTGGCCAGGTTAAAGTCACCTAAAGGCTGGATTGGCATGGGAGAGTCTTCCAAGCTCACTTGTGTAGCTGTTGGGAGAGGCCTCTGTTCCCTGCTGGCTGTCGGTCAAGGGCTTTTGCTGCTTACCATGTGCCCTTTTTCATAGGATTGTTCATGACAGAGAATCTGGCCTTCCTCTGAACAGGAACTCAGAGAAAGAGCAAGAGAGACAAACAGAGGGCTCAAGATGAGGGCAGTAATGTCTTCTGTAACTTAATCTGGAAATTACACACCTCCCCTCTGCCACAATCCGTTGGTCACACAGACAAACCCTGATGCAGCGTGGGAGGGGGACTGCATAAGAACATGAACATCAGGAAGTGGGGGCCTTCGGGAGGCTGGTTTCCAAGGACTGCCTAAAATCATGTGGTGTAAATCATCGTTTTTCATTTTCATTTTCAGTATGGTTTTGGCTAACCTAGGTCCTTGGCATTTTCATACAAATTTTAGAATCAGCCTGACAATTTAAAAAATAAATATTTCCTGTTGAGATTTTCACTAGGATGGTATTGAATCTATAATCAATTTGAGAGAATTTGACATTTTATCAATTTTGATCAATAGGTAAACGTGGTAAATCTTTCTACTTATATCTTAAAAAATTTTTTTTAGGAACATTCTTTCATTTTCACCGTAGCAGTACTGCACATCTTTTATTCATTTATTTCTAACTAAGTTTTGTTTTTGATGCCATTTTAATGGTTTTTTTAAAAAAATGTTTTCCAAAGTTTATTGCTGATATATGAAAATAAAATAGATTTTTAAATACTGACTTGATATCCTGCAACTTGGCAGAATTCTCTTACTAGTTCTAGAAGTTATTTTATAGATTCCTTAGGACTTTGGATGTAAGCAATAAAATAAATTAAAACCAGTCTTCTTCCTCTCCAATATGTAAACTTTGCATTTCTCTTCCTTGGATCCTTCAGTAAAGGTCTCAACATTAAACATTTTAGGTTTTTCAGGCCATCCAGTGTCACCACTACTCAATGGCTGCCGTAGCACAAAGGTAGTCACAGACAATATGTAAATGAATAGACAGGGTTGGGCTCTGGTAAAATTTTATTCCAAAGATAGGTGAGAAGGCTGAATTTGGCCCATTTAGAAATTTAAATGTATTAAGGTCATGAAAGTTAAATAAAGGAATTGTTCCAAATTGAAGCAAACTAAAGAGACATGACAACTGAATGTAACGTGTGATCCTGGATTGGATTGCTTTGCTATGAAGGATAATATTGAGAAAATTGGTGAAACTTGAGTGGGTCTGAGGATTAAATGGTAGTGAGGTGTCAATGCTTACTTTCTGATTTCTCCAGCTATGCCATGGTTTTCTAGGAACATTTCCCATGTACAGAGGGAAAAAAATCACCCTCGATTATTGAAGGTGATGGAGCATTATACAGGCAGCTCATTCTCCAATCATTGAGGAATAAAGTTGTTAATGTTATTCCTGTAAAACAAAAACATTATTGAGCCATTTAGTATAAAAAGCCATTGCAGATCCATGGCATATAACAAGTGCAAAGTCAGAAACCTGTGAGGTTAACTAATCTTGTGAGTTTGGGGTTCTGGGTGGAGAGTGAGCCTTAGTCTATTCACTTCCACTCAGTTAAGTAAAATTAGTGTCCTTGCTGCATATTTCTGATATCCTGAAACTTTGAGGTGAATTATTCAAGTACTAAATATAATGTAACAAATAGCTCCCTGATGTAGTAAAAATTGCTTTAGTATCTGTCATTACATCCCCAACAATCACTGAGAAGTTACAAATTATTAGCCCACTTTCACAGATGAAAAACCCAAGATTATAAAAAGAATCAGAAAGGACCTTAAAAAGCATAGTACAACTTCCAGTCAGAGAGTTTAGGGCCAGGTTCATATATCTATAACCTAGTATGAAATGTACACTTTACAAAACTATTTTCTCAACTGACAATAATAATATGCTATGGAAATGTGAAGTATGGATATGGGGGAGAGACCTCTGAAATTTTTAGGTTCTAAGGTAACTTGTTCTCCCATGTAAATACATATTCTTTATATTTTAAGCACACTTTCGTGGGTTCCTTCTAATCACTATTCACATGTGAGAATGTTCTTTTTTAAGGCTGAATAAAATAGTATGAATGTGTCACATTTTGCGTCTCCCTTCATGCATCGTTAAATGTTTGGGTTGTCCCACCTTTGCATTATTTGGAATAATGCTACTATGAACACAGGTGTGCAAATAGGTGCTAGAGTCCTTGCTTTCACTGCTTTGGATACCTATCCCCCAAAGTGGAATTAGTGAATCTGAGGGTAAATTCTACATTGAATGTTTTAAGACATTGCCATCCTGTTTTCCAGAGGTGCCACTGGTTTACATGCCCATCTACGATGTACAAAGATTCCAATTTCTTCACATCCTCGCCATCACTTTCTGCCTTTTGTTTTATAAACAATAGCCATCCTAACGGGTGTCTCATATTGATTTTTAAATGCCCACAGTTGTGAATTTAATTGTGTTGCCCCAAAAGAGATATGTTAAAGTTGTAACCCCTGGTAACTTAGAATGTGATCTTAGGGAAATTCGGTTGTTGTAGGTGTAATTAGTTAAGATCAGGTCATACTGGAGTAGAAGTCACACTGGAACAGTCATCCAATAGGACTAGTGTGCTTACAAGAAGGTGCCAACTGAAAACAGAGGTGCACGGGGAGAATGGCACAGGAGGATAAATAAAGAGCTGGGAGTCACATAGCTGTAGCCAGCCAATGTCAAATGTGACCGCAAACCACCGGAAGCAACAAAAAAGCAAGAAAGGATTCTCCTATAGGTTTCAGAGGGAGCATGGCCCTCCCAGTACCATTATTTTTGACTTATAGCCTCTAGAAAAGGAAGAACATTTCTGTTATTTTGAGCCACCTAGTTTATAGTACTTTGTTGCAGAAGCTCTGAGAAACTGATTCATCTGCCTTCCCTTCAAAGTCTATCATGCCCTCTTCAGCTCCTCAAATGGCCAGTCTTCTGGCTTCTCAGGAAGTCTGGTTCTTAGACCACTTTCCTCTTCCCCTCCTGTCTTCTCCCCCAGCTTGTGCTCAGCAAATTCATCCAATAATTACATACTGAGGTCCTATTGTGCACCAGGCACTGTCCTAGGAGCTGTCAAAAGGAAACATCTTCAAAGACATTTTCCTCTCAGTTATCATGCAGAGTTTTAGCTTCTTTTCTTATTATATCGCCTAAATTGTTAATAAATTTCAAGAGAGTGTTTTATATTTCTGTCATATTTCTACCCTCGTTTCAAAACTCTAAAAGATATCTTTCTCCGGTTTTAGCCTAGGTTTAGAACTTTCTCACATCAAATGACACTTTTAATTTCACAGCCACATTTCATCAGATGGAAATTGTAGCATGTTAGAATTATGGAAATGGGATCTATTATAACTCCCATCCTCAGACATGATGTGCTGTAATTTTGTGCATGCTTTGATTAGTGCTTATGTGGTCTAGGAGGTGAATGTTTTTGAAAAATAGACATTGTTAATTTTTATTTCCCCCTCTTAGCTTCCTTGCTAGCTGCTGACACAGGGTCAGGTGGCCCCTTGCTTCTCGATGAAACTTATATTATGAAGACGTACCAGCTGGTTATCTGTCCCTAGGATAAGTAGCAGTGAGGACTGAGCCTGGGGATAGGGAGTTGAGGACCAGCTGTGCAGAGAGAGCTAAGGGTGTAGACAAGTCTCAGATTTCCTAAAATATCAAGGATGTAGACAAGTCTCAGATTTCTTAAAATATTCCCTCTAGACCCTGAATCATGTGGTATGGTAGCTAATGTTAATTCCCTGCACCACCCAAACCTGCTAGAGAAACTCTTGAGGAGAATCCTGGGAATCTGCAATTTAAATGAGCCCCCCAAGTTTTTTGCTGGCTACAATTTGAATGGCCCCTGGTGTAGGGCTCTTTGGTAATTAATTCTTACAGCATGTGCAAATGGTAAGGCTTTCTGTCTTATTCATCAGAGCATAACCTTGTTATGTTACTGATGTTTTGAGATAAAGATTGATTTTATAGTTACAATGATGGTAATCCAGTAAGAAAGACATAAGACCAAAATGAGGACTGAATCAGTTGAAACCCTCCATACACCTGAATAAACAGAAACTCATAGATGCTGGAAAGATTTGCCTAGGGTCACACATCCGGGGCAAGAAAGCAGGACTCTGGCCCTAGTCCTGGGCCCTTTTACCCAAAGACTTTCTCTGGTGGAACATACTGAGCCATAGACGACTTGGTCTTGACTGCAGGAAAAACTGTTGGAGTCGTCCATGGGGACTTCGGTTCTCTATTTGTGAGCCTATTCCTACCTCTGAAGGACAGACACTTTTACTTCCCCAGTCAGATGGGACACAGCCCTTATTTCCAGGACTCAGACACAAGTCCCAAGAGGTAACCAGGCAGGAAAGTACAGATTACTCCCAGGCCAGGGCTCCTGCCCAGCTGTCTTCTGGTCTAGTCTGACCCTATTAAGGGTGCTGGATCCTTTGAAGCCAAACTGACTTTTTAAAAACTGACTTCCTGAATGGAAGAATAATTATTTTCATATGTGAACATGGAAAAAATGTAGGTAGTGACGACAATGAACAAATGCAGGTTGAAAAACAAAATTTTCTCAGTGCCAAAAGAATTCTTTCAGGATCCTCTCATATTTTCCATGCATTTCCACAGCAAAAGAGCTTAAGGCAAGTTACCCAAGACAGAAGAAATAACACTTAAAATCTGCTAAAATCCAACTTGGATCCCAAATTTGTCCATACACAGTAACTCTCAGAGTACTAAAGTTTCCTTTTAGGTCTTCTGCACTCTGCTTTATGTTTTTACAAACTAAAGTGTGTGTGTGTGTGTGTGTGTGTGTGTGTATGTGTATGAGAGAGAAGGGGGGGGATTTTACTGGGCTCAAAGATGACTTGTTGAATGATCATGATGACACAAATGATATTTGAATTTATGTTTATCTGATTTAGAACTGTTAGGTAATAAAAGGCAAATGATTCTCTCCAATATGATTTGCTTTAACTGACTCCTTACAGATAAACTCCCTTGCTGTTTGTTCTGCCTTGTATGCACACTGTGTGGGCAGAGCTAGAAGTGATAGCTTCGTATGTTCTAATAGCATATTGATCTATTAATTTTATCTGGGAAGCTACTTGTTGCTCTACTGTAAGTTGCCCTAGTTGAATTTGGTCCTCTTGGTTCTTTTCCACCTGTCATGTTGGGTACTTGTAGTTTACAGGTAAGGTCTATTTTTTAAAAAATTTTCTCTGTAGTGAACATTAACCAAGACCCACTCTTCTTCCATTCTAATAACTTTGTGTGGTATCCTTTACAGTTTCTGCAATTCTCATGTCCCTTCTTACTTCACAAAGAAAACACACTCTCTTTCACACATGTGTGTGAGTGTGCAAGCTCACACACACACACACACACACACACACACACACACTCAATTCAAGATACTTCAATTGAGATAGGTTTCAGTCCTCAAGATTAAGTCACTGAGATTTTCAGCCAAACTAGGCACAGTATGTGCAGGAGTTGCAGAGTATAACCTACTAGTATGACAGGTGACTAAAAGGCGGGGGACTGGCCAGGGCAAGAAAGTATTATATAGTGACAACCATGGGGTCTAAAAACATTGTTGTCCTCTAGAACTTTTTGTGGTGATAGAAATGGTCTACATCTGTGCTGCCCTATGCAGTAGACACTAGCCACATGAAGTTTTTTAAATGCTTGAAATGTGAATACTATAACTGGAGAACTGAATTTTTAACTTAATTTGAATTCAAAGAGCTGAATGTGCTAGTGGCTATGCATGGGACACAGCTCCAGGAGATTTTCTTTCTACACTAGTCTCAGAGTTCACCGATGGGCCCCAGTCCATAGTTTAAAACTTTGCTGTAGAGAGTCCTGCCCACATTTGATAGCCAAGAAATATTCACTGACTAACTTGAATATTCTTGGTCATTCCCTCTTTATCCTCAACCTCCTCCTGCCTCCCCAATCCACAGTCTCCATTAGGAGGAATAAATCAGATACCCGCACAAGTCTTCTCTAATATTCTGGGGGTCTTTGTAGTCTCCACTTAAAGAACTTCATTAGACTTAGATTGTTCTTCATGGGAAGTGATTTACATTAAGGGGAAAAAAAAAGATCAAAGGCTGTTTTCCTTGCACAGTGTATTACTTCCTGCAATTCATCAAAATTCTTTTCATGGGCAAAGGTCACTTTTTATTTATGTATGGCATCTGTGTGTGTTTGGTTGAACAGGGTGTGGCTCTCAAAACATAGAGGGGCCTTGCATGTTGATGAAAAAGTTCACAAAAAGCTGCAGGAAGGAGGTGATGGAAATAACAAGGCGAAAAGAGATGCAAATGCCATCAGACTCTCCAGAATGATGAGCCCAGTCCATTGGCTGGCTTAAGAAAGGGAAAGGGTGCAAATAGAACACCTGAGCAGGTTTGTCATTGCTCTGAGTTGTAACACTTCTTATACAATACTTTGAAAAAAAAGCACTTGAATGTGATGTGAAGAGATACAAAATTAGTCCTGGGAACACTGGACTCACCATTAGAGAAATTGTAAAGTAAGAGATCTGTGCCCCATCCCCCTACCCCACCCCACCTTAGTGGTTAACAGCTTAGAGGCAGGATCTGACTGTATGCATTTGAACACACAGCCCTGCCCTTACTGCCATCAGAACTGTGACTTTGGACAAGATCTGATTCACTTACCTGTCTGTACCACCATTTCCCCCTCAATAAATGATGGAGCATCGTAGTACTCTGATCATCAGCTGGCGGTTGAATTAGGTCATACATGGAAAGCACTGAGCACTCCTACCTTGAATATGGTAAGCACAATGTAAATACTTGGTAAATAAATTGTCTAAGTAAAGATTAAGATATATTTACTCTTCTGTCCTCCAGCTTCAGGGCAAACAGGAAAATATTTTTGAAATAAGATTGAAGAAAGTTACCTACCTTCCTGTCCTGTTTGCTCATCTGTGTACAGATTTGATACCCAGGGAGGCAAGGTGTCCGTCAATGCCATCCCCTGTGTAAATTAAACAGCCACTTCAAGGAAAGAGCAAGGAAAAATATCTCAGCCCCTAAACTGAGACAGAAAAATGAACTGTGTGAAAAACCTGAAACAGAGCTGTTGGCGATACCTCCTGACCAGACGTGGCTGGGAGACCACCCAGTGTTGACCCAGGAAGAAAGAGCCCTGTGAGCCAAAACCCCAACCCCCAGGGAGTGTCAATGTACCAAATGCAGTTTGGAGAAGAACAATTAAAAGTTGCATGGGCAAAAAACTGTTTTTAAAAAGTTCTCTGGATAAAGCCTACACAAATGAATGATTATCCATACAAAAGTCAATTGAAAAGGGTGAAATTAAAAACAAGGAGAGGAGTCCTTGTAAGTGAGGTCCCAGTTAATCATCTAGAGAGCTAAGAAATAATCTCAATGTGAGATGTGCACTTTAAAAAAAATGCAAATAGAATCTAGAGAGGGAATCTGGACTTATTAAAATACTCTGCAATGCTTTGTTTCGTTTCTTAAAAATCTGATTATGGAGGCATTATATGGATATGTATGTATACAGAGGGGCATATAATAGCCACATAGTATCACATACTCAATATATTCATATCCAACACACATATGTCTATATATATGTTATGTTTATATATATTTAATGAATTTTCTCCTTTTTAAGTTTTTAATTTGTGGTGCTAGGGATCCAAGTTGGGACCCTTGCATATGCTAGGCAATCAGTCTACCTCTGAGCTACATTCCAAGTCTTTGAATCCTTTAGTAAGCAAAAGCAGTGTAGCAAAACAAAACAAAAACAAAAACAAAAGTCAACTGATATTGACTATAAGCGTTCCACTGGATAATAAGCCACACTCCTGAAAAATAGAAATTATATATAAAATTGAGAATGGGGTCGATTTCCTAGAGATAACTGTTTTGAAAAATTGCAAAAAAGGCCTAAGACTGAAACAGGGGCCTCCGAGTTTGATCTGTGAACATCCTAGATCACGGGGAGCCACTTGGATATCAACAAGAGCTTTGTGTCAAGACAGCAGAGAAAACGCAGCCCCTGAGCAGGCGGGAGCCCCTGGTTTCCCAGGCTCTGTTCTGCCATTGTCCCACATGTGTGACTCCCACGGGCTGTGATAGCAGTGTGGGGCCTGGATTGATGGCTCAGGTGGCCTCTGGCCTGTAAAGGTCAGCTCTGTGCCCAGCAGCGGTTCTGGAGAGGAAGGAGATTTACTTTTAGGCCTTGACTTGCTGGGATTTTTGTCTCTGTGCTTCTCCTACTTTTCCTCCTGCATCTCTTCAAATCTCAGATTGCTCGCTTCCCTCCAGCCTCTTTTCCGAATGCCTGGTTTCATTTCTGCAGTCTCCCTCTCTCCTGCCCTTCTCAGCAACTTCAGAGCCATTTTTTACACTCGCCCCCTGTGCATTTCTGTGCCCTCTCTGTCCCTATTTTGCTTCTTATTCTGGCACCCTCCCCAGACACTGCTCCGTCTCTTCCAAATGCACCTTCTGAAGAGCTTCAGAATCACCAGGTCTAGGGAAGGCAAATGGTAACAAGCCAAAAGCTTCTTGGGTGCTAGAGGGAAATGAGCTTCTAGACATAGGGTGGGTGACTATTTAGAGGGGTGTTAATTTAGCCCATTGTTTATGTTGCTGTGATGACAGACTAGATAACTTTGAAGGAGTGAAGCTTAATCCAGCTTGTGGTTCTGGAGATCAGGAGGACCCAGGGGAGGGATCTTGCTGGTGGGGATTCTAGAGTCCCAAAGTGGTTCAGGGCATCACGTAGTTTGACAAAGTGGTTTTGATAACAGATCCACCAATGAGATAACCCATTAACCATGAAGGCATGAGAGGATTCATCTACTGATTGGGGAAGAGTCTTCATGATATAATCACTTCTTAAGGGTCCCACTTGGTCTTACCTTTTAACACCTGACATAGAGGATTAGATTTCAACATGAGTTTGGGAAATGTTTTAGTCAATTTTTGTATCACTGGGACAAAAATGTGACATCCTGTGACCAAAAAAAAAAAAAAAAAAAAAAAAAAATCTCAACAGGAACAACTTAGAGAAGGAAAAGTTTATTTGGGGCTCAGTTTCTAAGGTCTCAGTCCATAGATGGCTGACTCCATTGCTCTGGGCCCAAGATCGTGGCAGAGGGCATGGTAGAGAAGAACTGCTCCAGCAGAGAGAGGTAGGAAGGGGCCGCAGGGAAGATGAACCTTTCCAGGGCACACTTCCAGTAAGCCACTTCCTCCAGTCATGTCCCACCTGCCAATAGATACCACCCAGCCCATTCAAACTAGGATGGACTGATTAGGTCACAGCTCTCACAATCTATTCATTTTACTTCCAAACATCCCTACATTAACACAGGAGCTTTGGGGGGACACCTCATATCCAAACCATAACAGGTAGGGACACTGGAAACATGAAAGAATTCTCTTTGATTCTTGTCTTTCCTTTATTATACACCCATAATACCAGGACTAAGCTGCCCTCGTTCCTTGGCTTGTGACCCTTTCCATTGAGTCTTTCCTAGACAATGTCACTCTGACACTTGCTTTTGCCATATTTTCTTCTCTGACTCTCCTCTGAGGACTCCTATGACTCTGATTGATAATCTAAGAAAATCTTTCCTTATCCAGATTCTTAATCACCTCTGTCTGGAAATTAAGGCACAGGCATCTTTTGCGGGGAGGGACAGGGGTCAGGATTCTGCCTACTATAGGGCCATGAAAACAGTTCGATTTCTTTTAAAACTGAAAGAAAAGAGAAAAACTTTTAGGTAAAAGAACATGGTTTAATATAGAATACCAGTATATTTGTCTTTATAACAACAAAGGAAGATAAAAGTTTTGATATCATGGAGGAAAGTGTTTCTAAAGCAAAAATGCATAGTTCCCAATGAGGCCTCCAGGCATGTTCCCACAATGTGGCCAAAATGGCATTTGAGATAGGGTGTAGCAGTGGATAGAGCATGAGTCAGAACCATAGGACCCAGACTCGAGGCCTCACGTGGTCATTGATAATTCATTTTGGACAAGGTGTCAGCAATAGACTGATAGAAAAACCCATTGATTTGCATTTTCTAGGATACCAAAGTGGCTACTTAATGGCTGGGTTTGCACCAGACAAAACTGGATTCACATTCTGGCTTATTCACTCACCACCAGAGTGACCTTGTAAATGACTGAAATTTATAAGCACCAGTTTCTTCATATAGAATATCTTCTATCTAATAGGATCATTGTGAAGAATAACTGGTGTAAACTCCACAAAGTGTTTATCACAGTGCCAAGAACAGTAAGCACTTTGTAGCTGCTCTCTACTTGTTACTATTTTTAATGCTTTTATTAAAAGGTATTGTAATACTTTGTTATCTTTTAATAATTTACTATAGTCACTATTATGATTATTAAATAATCACCATCTTAAATTCACATAGTCAAAATACATAATCTGTCCTGAACATAATACATCATCTGCCTGAAATTTTTAATTTCAAAAACCAGAGTCAATAGGGATAAGAACTAGAACTTAGAAGTTAGGTCATTTGTTCCTCACAAGAATCTGGAACAAAAACCCAAACCAAAAATGTGTCTAGTAGATCAAATGTTAGTGCCCCTCACTCTTTGGTGAGCAGTGGCTAAATATAACAATTCTATCAAATCAATTGACAATCTAGTGTCCATCTAGAATTAGAACATCTAATTGAAATGAGAGAAAAAGCTTTTTGATGTCTCTCAACCTATCATAAACCAAATTGCCTAGTTGTATAGATGCCTTGTGGCAAATTAGGTTATATTAAAAAACAATTGTTTACATAGGTTATGTAGGGCTAATACTCTAGATCAGCACTGTCAACTAGAACTTTCTGTGATAATGGAAACATTCCATATATCTACACATTCAATATGGTAGCCACTAGTGCAGTATACCTAACATAAACTAGTGTGACAGAGGACTTGGATTTAAGTTTTTAATTTAAATTTAAATTTTAGTTACTATACCTGGGTAGTGTCTACCATATTAAACAATATAACTCTAGAACTTGTATCTTGAAAAAAAAAAAAGATTGCTCTCTACTTCTTGTCTAGAGTTAGACAAGAAAATATGCCAACAATAGACCTGAAACCTGGCTGTTTTTCCTGCAAATGAGCATCCAGATCCCACAACCCGTCCCCACAACTTGATATATAGCCCAATCCCTCTGTCCTCTCATGACCCAATTGAGGGTGGGGTGGGGGAAGAAGGCTCCTTAGTAGAAGGAAGGACTTGAACATGAACGTTTCTCCTGGAACTGGGCTGTGTTGGGTGTCCACTGTCTGCCAAGAGGAAGTTACTCATCTCCACAGCATAGAAATTGGATCTTTGCTAGTCAGAGAAGGGGAGGAGTTCCATTAGCAGGTATGGGCTCAAGCTTGTCCCTCAACTGATTCCTTTCTCGGAAGATTCTCAGGCTTACCTGAACTGGCTGAATGTCCAGGAGCTGGGTTGCCAAAGTACAAAAGTCTATCACTAAAACACCTTTAAATTTCAATCATATATTCTACTTCTATAAAATTAAAAAGATTGGATTAGCAGGCTTTATATCCAAAGCCCTTGGTTTTTTATCTAAACCATGTAAAATTGCAGCACACCAACTGGAGGACTTAGACAACAGACATTTATTTTCTCTCACTTCTGGAGTCTAGAAGTCCGAGGTCAAGGTGTCAGCAGGGCTGGTATCTTCTGAGGCCTCTGTCCTTGGCTTATAGATGTCCCTTTCTCCCTATGTCCTCACATGGTCTTTCTTCCATGCATGCCTGTGTTCTAATCTCCTTTTCTTGTAGGAACAGCAGTCAGGCTGTGCTAGCCTACCCTAAAGAACTCATTTTAACTTAGTGACCTCTTTAAGACCTTGACTTCAAAGATAATCATATTCCCAGGTTAGGGATTCGACATATGATTTGGGGGAAACAGAATTCAGCCATGACAATGTTGGACATATCTAAAGTTCGGGGGTAAAAACAAGAAGGAGAAGGAAGGAAGGAAGGAAGGAAGGAAGGAAGGAAGGAAGGAAGGAAGGAAGGAAGGAAGGAAGGAGAAAGGGAAGGGAAAGGAAGGGGAGATCAGAAGAACTTGGCTGGCGGCTAGAGATTTCACTTAGGATACCTGAGGACTGGGGTTCAACCCCCAGTACAGTTTTAAAAAAAATAAGAAGAAGAAGAAGAAAAGAAAAGCCTCCTGAATCCAAATATCATTCATCCCCAAGGACCCAGCGTGTTCTGTTCCACGGCTGCTTTGGCCCCACCCTACATGGCTGGACCTATCTAGGCACAGATGCTGGGCGTTGTCCTATAGTGCTGCCTCATTCTATGAAAACACAATCCTTTCAACCGGACTATATCTCTAAAACCCCATCTGCCAGCCGAAGTTACTTTTACATATATTTCTTTGAGTGACTAAAACAAAACCAAAAAGAAATTCTGTCCAGCAATTTATGAAGCAAGAGTGCAGGCATTGGTGGCCATGTTGCTGTGAGGGTCATCAGAAAGCGTGGAAAGCCCTTTTATCAGTAAAATTCTGTGCTTCTAAGAACATGGGTGGGTCCAACTACACTTTTCTAACGTGTGTGTGTGTGTGTGTGTGTGTGTGCGCGCACATACACACTCCTGCACACACCAAGAGTGTTCTAATTTTTTTCAAGCTTATCTACAAGGCTGCGATCTTTGTTTGGAGACTTTCAAGAGTGAAAACAATCAGCGTGCAGAAGTTGCCTGACAGGCAAGGGAATGAAAGAAAAATTAAATAACGAACGGGCCAAGGGCACCAGGGGCAGGAATCTGAAGTGTAAGCCTTCAGAGCAAGCACTTTGATAAAGAAAACAAAGGCTGCAGAGAAAAGCAATTAATGGGGAAGAGGCCAGGACAAAAAAAAAAAAAAAAAAAAAAAAAATGGGCCCAGGGAAAGCTGCTGGGGGACAGGAGGAAAGGGGACCTGACCCAAGTGGGGGGAGCAGGGCTGTGGCCCATGCGCTGGCCAGGCTGTCATCAGTCCAGAGTTATCAGGCACCTGAAACAACAAGGTCAAGAATGTGACCTGAACGACAGATGAAATATTTGTTTAGGAAACCGCATGCCGAGAGAAAGACCCAAAGAGTTAAACCGGGGTGCCAACCTTTTCTGAGCACAGAATTAAACAAGAATTTAAGCAAAGTCTACAGAGCTGGAAATTATTTTTAAAAATGTACCAAAGAAAGCTGATAGGAGCCTAAGGTTGCGAAGAAGGCAGGCTCTGTGGTGTGAGGAGCAGCAGAGGGCAGGGGAGGCCGGCAGGGGACAAGCTGGGCCTCAACCCCTCCCAGCAGGGCCAGCGGCCCCGCCCGCCAAGGCATCCGGATTCCAGGCCTCCAGCACAAAGGGCCCTTCCCCCCTTGTCAGCCTTCCTGTTCCCTGGGATTGTGTGGCCCTACCCTTTGATCAAACTAGGGCATTATGTCTACAGACAACCACTTTAAATATCAAGGTTTCAGGGCCGGCTCTTGGTCCTCTTGGCATATCCATCAAAGGGATTATGCCTGACCCTCTTAGGATCCCTGCTCTCCCTCTCAAAGTGACCAGATCTCTAGCAGCACTTTCTGACCTGGTCCTAACTTTAGAAAGTATTGTCAGGAGATGGACCTGGTAGATGCACCCTGAACATAAATCTTCAGCACAGAGTTTCTGGTGGTTGTGACTTAAATGTTTTTTTTTTTGTTTTGTTTTGTTTTTTTTTTTTTTTTGCAAATTCCCACAATAGAAGGAGAATCCACTCACAGCCCACATGGGCCTCTGAAAAAGATGTACTTGAAGGATGAGCTGGGAGCCAGGACTCTTGGGCCCAGGCCTGCTTCTGCAGCTTACTGGCTGAGTTGTTCAATCCTTTAGCCTCTCTGGGTCTTAGTTTGCTGTTGCTGCTCCTCTTCTTCTTCTTCTTCTTCTTCTTCTTCTTCTTCTTCTTCTTCTTCTTCTTCTTCTTCTTCTTCTTCTTCTTTTCTTTCTTTTTTTTTTTTTTTTTTGAAAATCAGAAGTTTAAACTTGGCAAGCTCCGATGCCAGATTTTAAAATCCTATTATTCCCTCACTGTCATGTATTCCCTAGAAAGAATATTCTGCTTCACCCTGCAATGACATAAACACTATGTATTTCATCAGCTTCAGGAAATAGTTAAATGGAAGGAGGAAAATGAAGAACCCCTACAAAAATTCTTTCAGGTCATAGCACTATCCTTATAGCTCACCAGTGTAACAAAGGTTTGGGGTCTAACAAGGCCCGATTGCAATGTTTCTCTTAGACAAAATGTAATGGCACCTCTATTCCAGAGATTTCTCTTGCTGTTTGCCCCATAGACCACTTTCACTCCTAAACAGAGAAAATACCCTTCCTCCACGGCTTTAGCAATTGTGAAGCAGGTGCAAGACAAAAGAGATCATTGCTCTGAGATCTATTGAGAATTGAATAAGATTTACATAAAATCATACTTCACAGAGCAACACATTTGAATCTAAACTTGAAAGCAGCTTTGCTAAGTAATGATTGAATTAGCCACATTTGGGAAAGTTCTGAGAGTGTCTTAGAGTTGCTTTAGTCATTATTATTGGTGACACATTTCTACGTCTTCTATTAATTGAACTCAGTGGGATGGCTCTGTTCTAGACCTACGTATCAGAACTCAAATATTGTAGGAATTCATACTCAGTGTCTTCTTGATTATATGGGAGAAGTTTCTGGACATCAGAATTAAAAGGTTTATTTAATTTTTTCCTGATTTTTGTTTTTAGTTAAAAAAACAATTATTGTGAGACATTGCCAAGTGTGTTAGCTTTCTGTTATAATAACACACACCTGAGATAATCAACTTATAAAGAGAAAAGATTTATTTCAACCCATAGTTTTGGAGACTCCAGTCCATGACTGGTCTCTGTGGCTTTGACACCATGTGAGGTAGCACCTCATAGTAGGAGTGCATGGTAGATAGAGCAAAGTTGCTCACCCCATGGCCAGGAAGTAAGAAAAGATAAAGGGAGGAAAAGACTGGAGTCCCAAAATCCCTTTAGAGGGCAAGCCCCAAATGACCTAAAAACCTCCCACTGGGTCCCACCTTTTAAAATTTCTACCACCTCCCAATAGCACCAAATTCAGAGACCAAGGCTCTAACACATGGATCTTTGGAGGACACTCAAGATAACACAACAAGATAGCACAAATTGCTCAGCATTTCCATTGCTATAATACTTTAAATGAACTAAAGAGATGCTTTGTGGTTTCTAGGGAGACCCCCAGTCTCTGACTATCCAAGTCTTACTTTGGTTTCCTGATCTCATCCAGAATCAAGACCCTGTCCCTCTCATGATCCATCATTTATGAGAATAACGTCTAAATCTCTGTTCACTCTCGGGTTTCATCTTCTTGAAGCACATATTATTCTACTAAACTTTTTCTTTTGGTGTTTTCCAGGGACGCTAAATCCAAATGCTTAAGACATAATACGTATTTTCCCCTTTATTCTATCACTGCTATGGTTTGAGTGTATGTGTCCCTACATAATTCACCTTGGAACCTAAGACCCAATGCAATGGTTGTTCAGAGTTTAGACCTTGAGAAGGTGAGGCTATCAGGGCTCTGCTCTTGCAGATAGGAGAATGCATTACAAAAGGGCTGTTGGGAACTAGCCACACCCTTTTGCCTTTCTGATCCTTCTGCAACATGCAGACACAGTGTTCACCTCCAGTAGAGCCGCATTCAAAGCACCATCTTGGAAGCAGAGACCTGGCGCTCGCCAGATTCCAAACCTGCCAGTGCTTTGATCTTGAACTTCCCAGCCCCCAAAACTGTGAGAGATGAATTTCTATTGTTCATTAACAAGAAGTCTAAGGCCCTTTGTTATTGCACCAGTTTTTCCTTCCCATGCTCTTTCAATCTATCCTTTCTGGCTAATCCTAACTGCCTGGTCAACACCCTTATCCCCTGATCTTCTGGCAGCCCATTTTTGCCCACCCAGCCTACAAACCACTTCCCAATGACTTCATGCATTAAACAAATACTTGTTGAGTGCCCTCTTTGTTCTCTGTACTGGCTTAAGTAGTGCATCAAGCAGCATCTACAGAATAAGATGTAAGCTCCAGAACCCAGCATTCATCCCTACAGCAACCCACCTAGCTAGACTGCCACTTACTCTTCCAGACAAGTTGTTCCACTCAGGTTTCTCTAAAATACCTAGAGCTTTCTGCCTCCCTTGGATTCCCTACCTGGAAGTCCTTTCATCTTTCTTCACTTAACATTAGCCATTTCTCCTATTGTAGCTGTTCCTTCATTCAGTTTCTATAATTGTATGTCTTATTCTGTTTCCTTCACAATTGGTGCTTGTAAAATTGTATTGCTCTCTTTATTTTCTATGGCATGTCACCCCAACAGGATGGTAAACACCGCAACAGAGAGGAACGGTGTTTGCGTGCATCTTTGTGACTCATCAGCCTAATAGAATAAATTGCAAGAAGGAAAGAAAGCAAACAATTGTTGAGTGCTACAGTACACCAGAGACCCTTATATGAGTTTTTTGGGTTCTTTTCGTTTGACTTCTTTTTGATATCTCATCTAAGTCTCTAAACCACAGTGGCAAACTGTAGCTTTATAGGCAAAATCTGGCCTATCTGTCTTTGTAAATGAAATTTATTGAAACATTGCCACACCTGTCGATCTACTTATTGCCTGTGGGTGCTTTCGTGCTACAATGGCAGAGTAGAGTCATCATGTCAGGCTGTATGATCAGCAAAAATGAACATATTTACTTTCTGTTCCTTTAAGAAAAAGTTTGCCAATCTCTTGTCTAAACCACCAGAAGAGGTGCCATCTTTCATAGTCTGCTTTTCTAGGTGAAGTTCAGAGAGTTTGAGAAGACTGCTCAAAGTGTCACAGCTAATAAAGAACCAAACAAAAACTTGAGACCAAGTCTGGGGGGTTCCAGAATCCATAAACTTCTCACTGGACTACAGGTTACTCTCAGTGATTGCTAATTTTTGATGATAGTGAGGGTATCATCTATGTCCTGTCCCTTGGCTTTTCTTCCTGTTTTTTCAGAATCCAGTGGCTGGAGTTCACTGAGATTTTTTTTTTTTTAGTCAAATTCCTCTGAGTGACCACATTACCATTATTTTTAGAAGACATTTTCTATAATTTTCCATCATAACATCATCACATGCTGCTCTAATTTTCTCCAGAAAGCCATGACCACTTTGAGGGCCAGGCTGTATCTAGTTTTCTCCTGTGCCCTGAGCCTCTAGGATGGCCTTAACATATAATAAAATAATAAAGTCTCTATATGTTGCAGGATATGAATTGCAGGAATGACTGTCATTTTTGAGAGAGAAGTTATCCTTAGCACTACAGTCTTTCAGTAGAAATTAGTGTGGAAGAGCTCTTCCTATGAAGTCACAGACCACCTGGACTTAAATGTCTGTGCTATGGCTTCCTAGGTATGCTATTTCAGGCAAGTTGCCTAATCCGTACAATTTTTTGCAGTTATTTTGATGAACTGAAATAAGAAAAGTCAGGTGCTTACAGCCATTCCACAGTAAACAACAAACACTGGCTGTTATCATTCTTGGATAGCATCATGGCATAGATGCCCATTGATTCATCGGTGATTTCACTCCAGAGAGCCACACAAACCACAAGCAAGCAAGGAAAGAAGGAGTCAAGACAAAGGGGAATAAGAAAGTGGAAAAGTCCCTCTTCTGCTTCATCTGTGCAAAAAGATTCCAGAAAAACATTCTTTATGCATAAATAAGGTCCTTGTGTTCTCAGGTGTATATATCCTGCCCTATGTATAAAAATGAAGGGAAGGAAATTTTGAGCAAACAATACTTTCAGAAGACAGGCCCCCAATATTAGTACGGAGAGGAGAATAAAAGAGATTGTGAGGCAGGATGCTTGATCATATTAATTATTGCGAATAATAGACAGCAATGCCAAAATCGGCCCCTCGCTGGGATTCGCATCATTACCCTAAAGTAATTAAACTGCTGCCAACATCCCACATCACGCGAGTCAGTTCTACCTGCAAGAGCCATTAAAGTTATAATCATGCCCCATTTGAAGTCCTGACTTCATGAATATGATTGAGAGCTTGTGAAATGAGGTAAAATTTGTTTAAGCTTCAAGGGAGGAAAGGGATAGATGTGCCGCTGATGGCAGGCATCCATCACTGGGTTACTAGCCCCGTTTCTTTCTGCTGACTTTCAGAAATCCAATACAGAATGAGTCCCTTATGGATTCCTGGGCTCTTTTAGAAAAGCTTGCATTAAGTTGTGATTCCCATTGATTTCCTGTTCCTTTTACTCTTTGTTTATGTTCAACTTATAGAAGTTCATGCTCTATTTAAGGCATTGTTTAAAAGATAAAAAGGAAAAAAAAAGACGGTAGAGACAACTTCTCTGGATTTCTTTTCCATGTGTTTTCCTCTCAGAATATTAAATTATCCTCTGTGCACACACCTCATTTTTCAGTAATTTGGTTTCTGTGTCTTATAAATAATTTTGAGTGGCATAAAAACAGAGGTCCGTGACTTACCCAGTTTTATAAAATTTAATTCTTGGAGTTAGAAAGTCCGTTTGTTGTCTAAAGTGGATAAGGACTATTTTGGAGCAGGCTGCCAGCAAAAGAAAGAGATTTGCCAACATGGCGGTTACTCTGCTGACATGATGTGACTCTACACAGTGGGCCTCTGAGAGTATCTGAGAAGTCCATGGAGTATGGTGCCCACCTGCATACACATGCTTTTCCTGGGAAATTACTCACATGGGTTCTTTCTAAGTCACTTTGTTTGTACCTTTAGGCCCTTCTTCCCCAAACATCCCAGATTGGACCCAATGTGAAAAACAACCAGAAGGAGGTGAGACATAAGGAAGATTAGTGGCCTGTGAGGTCTTCTGACCTGACAACCTTTATTAGTAGAGATGATCCATATTGCATACTGATCAAATCAACCAGAACTGCTCTCTTGGGGTCACATATTAGAAAAAACAAAAATATAGAGATGGAATTGTTGGGGCCCTTGACATGAGCAGGAGTAACTCCTTCAGGGACAAATAAAAGCAGATTTAAAGCACATAGGATCCACTGGAGTAGACAGCAATGCTGTTATGATATCATGTTCCTTCTATAATGGTTGTGTGAAGTCTACTTCAAAATGCTTCCCTACTCCCCAGAGTATTTTTCTTAGTAGGTTATGTGGGTGTTTGATGATGGTGGTGAAAGGGTGTGCAGCTTGTAGACTAAGAACATGAAGCAACTTCTATGAAAGTGGCCTAACACTTCTGGTAAACTTTCATAACCATGGACAAATTCATAGAATTTGAATGAACCACTTGCCTTAAGTACTGATCTGTTTAGCTGGTCTCTAAGCGCAATCCTGAAGAAATAATGCCAAACTGGCAGAAAGTTTGAAGGATAAGACAGAAAAAAAATTGTGCATAAATCTCAATGGTAACTGATATAAAATGTAGAAACAGTAGGTTTCCTAAGCAGCAGATCCTCAGCACTTGGGGGATTAGATGGTGTGATAGGCTGAATTGTAGGTTTATAGGTTGAATTCCCAATCCCAGCTCCTTACAATTTGACCATATTTGAAGATAGGGCCTTTAAAAAGGCAGTGAAGTTAAAATAAGGCCATTAGAGTGGGACCCAATCCAATATGACTTGTGTCCTTGTAAGAAAAAGGAATTTGGACACACAGGGACATCAGAGATACATGTGGACAGATAAAAGACTATGAGACAGAGACAGGATCATACAGCAAAAAAGACCACTACCTGCAAGCCAAAGAGAAAGGCCTGAGAAGAAACCAAACCCACTTATACCTTGCTCTTGGACTTTTAGTCTATAGAACTATAGTCTATGGTATTTGTCATGGCATCTCTAGCAAACCAATACAGGTGACATAGAGACGGGCTCACTGTATAGGGAGTTGAGAGTGTCCAAGATCCAACTGTAATGTACTGATGTCTTTTTTATGCATATTTGAGAACGGTGGGAAGGGGAGAACACTTCTGAGTGTACACTGTGCACAGACAATAACATAGACACTATCTAATCCACACAACAAATTAGTGAAGTAGTTTACCCTCCTTTTTGCCAATGAAGAAACTGAGGCTCAGCAAGAGAAGAATCACGCCTGAGTTTGCCCGGGAGTGGTTGGGTGTTTCTGGCAGACATCAAGCAGTCTTCCAGGAGCCCCCGGCAGAAGGAAAAAAGAACCCATCAGAGACAGACTGCAGGGAGCAGTGCTGGTCAGTATTACTGAGGCCCATACATGTCAAAGGCAACTAGAGTGGTTAAGAAAAGTAGATCAGTTCCTGAATGGTGGGTTGCAATCATGGCTCCGCCACCCACTAGCTGGAGCATCTTGGGCAAATCACCCTTTGTCACTAAACCTTTGTTCCTTTACCCATGACACAGTAATACCTCTAAAGGCTTAATTGGATTTTTGAGAAAATTAGATGAACTAAAGTATTAAGAGACCTATTGCAAGCTGTATTGGTCAGGGGTCTCTAAAGAAACAGTTCATATAGATTGTATAGATATATATAGAGAGGAAAAACTTAAATAATTTGCTTATATAATTGTGGGAAGTTCAGTAAATCCAAAATCTGATAGAGGAAGCCAAAGGCTGGAGACGCAAGAAAGAGTTGCCAGTAGAGTCCCAAAGCTATCTACAAAAGGATGAAGACTAAAGGCCGTATCCAGGGGAAATCCTCTATTTAGGGGCATTCAGAATTTTGTTTTATGTAGGTCTTCAACTGACGATTGAGTGAAGCTTACCCACATTGTAGAGAGAAACCCTACTCAAAGTCCACCAATTTAAATGGAAATCCCAAGCAAAATCATTCTCATAGAAGTTTGCAAAATAATGTTCGACTATGTACGTGAGCACTGTGGACCAGCCAAGTTAACATAAAATTTACCATCACCTAGTACTTGGCACTTGGTAAGTGCTCAGTAAAGGCTCACAATGGTGACTTTTTATTATTCTTATAAATTAAAGAAGAGCATCCCTTTTCTCTTGTGGTCTTCTGTGTGGTCGGACACAGTTGGTACACTCAGGGTTAAAGGGAGAAAAACACCCATGGTCTGAAGGGAAAGAGACAGAACTGACCACACTGTTATTAAACCCCACCATTATTGAAATCCTTTCTTTCTCAGAAAGTGAAAAGGCGCAAGGGCTGGATAAATAGTAGCTGTATTATACTCTGTCTGGGAAAGAGATTATCAATGTCATAATTACAAGATTTATTTGAAAAAGAATGTAATGGGCCGTTTTCTATTGCAATGGGTCCATTTTTCTCAGATGACTAAGATGTGGTCAAACCTTCACTTCAACCCCATGCTCTAATGGGATGGTTTGGGCAAAAACTTCTCATCCATGGCCCTCAATTACTCCCACTGTAAGTCAAAGTTTTGATAATTTCAGAGGTGGAGCAAACAAGAGTCATCTACCCAAGGAGATGCTAACAGGGCCACCTCAGAGCAGGCCAAGTGGGCAGGACTGTGAGCCCTTAACTTCTCTAAGTATTTGCTTCCATCTAAGGCTTCTTTCATTTGTAGAAAGAGTTTTATGAGTTTAAAAAAAAGTTTGAATTTTTAAAAAATTTTTAAATCAACACGATATTTGTACCTATTTATGGGGAACAATATTATAACGTGATACATGTATACAATGTGTAAAGATCAAATCAGGGTAGTTTTCATTACCTATCTCCTCAAATATTATCATTCCTATAAGTTGGGAACCTTCAAACTCTTCTGGTTACGTTGAAAGGTTGTAATTAGTTGTTGTAGACTCTAGTTACCCTACTGTGTTCTGGAACACTCTCCCATCTAACTGCATTTGGATATCCAGCTTCTCCTTATTCTGTCTCCCTCCTACCCTTTATATACCAGTACTTTGATTCTACTTCTATAAGGGCAACTGTTTTGTTTGCACAAATGATTCACAATGTGTGTTTTTTGTTTTTTCCTGTGCCTGGCTTACTACACTTAATGAAAATAAGCTTGACTGATTTGACTTAACATCTCATCTGATGCTACTTATCGCTGTAAAGGGTTTGTGCTGGAGTCTGTGATGGAGTATTCCCAAGACAGAGGCCTCCTTATTATTATTTTTTAAATATTTTTCTTTAGTTGTAGATGAACACAATGACTTCATTTTATTTGTTTATTTTTATGTGATACTGAGGACTGAACTCAGTGCCTCACACATGCTAGGTGAGCACTCTACCACTGAGTCACCACCCCAGCCCCAGAGGCCTCCTTATTTTATGAAACAAAATATTATAGAGAGCAGACGTGGTCAAAAGTCTTTTTCTTATATTGAAGTTGGGGCATCCTTGGTAGCCCCAAATTGTTATTACCTATTCTTACCTGAAGAGAAGAAAAAGAAACAGACGAAAGAAAAATATGTAACAAGGAAGAAAGAAAAGAAAAGGAACAAATAGTATAATTCTGAGCTGTGCTTCTAAAACTTATTCAGCCTTCATAATTCTTACCATATTCTGCTATATTTGTGTTTTCTTAATAGCTGCATGGAGTTATAATTGACATACAATAAACTGCACATGCTTGAAGTACGTAATTTGATGAGCTTTGATGTACATATACATCCATGAAACCATCACCTACCCCAATTAAGATACTGAACAAAATCACTCCCAGAAGTTTCTTTTTACTAACCTACAATCTCTATTACCCTTCTCTCACATCCATTCTTGCATGTAATGGATTGGATGTGACCTGTTCCCTCAAAAGTTCCTGTGTCAATGCAAAAATGTTCAGAAGTGCAATGGTTAGATTATGAGAACTGTAACCTGATCAGTCCACCCTAGTTTGAATGGACTGACTGGGTGGTAACTGTAGGCGCATGGCTGGAGGAGGAGGGTTGCTGGGTGAGTGTCTTAGAAGGGTTCATATTCCCTTCAGCCTCTTTCTCTCCCACTCTCTCTCTCTCTGCTTCCTCGCAGCCATGAGCAAAGCAACTTCCCTCCACCATAGCCTTCCACCATGATGCTCTACCTCACTTTGGGATGGAAGAATGGAGTCAGCATACCATATATTTAACCTCTGAAACTGTGAGACAAAGTCAACTTTCCCTTTTCTAAGTTGTTCTTGTCAGGTGTTTTGGTCACAGCAATGTAAAGCTAACATATAATAGCAACCATTGATCTGCTTTCTATCTACATATTAGTTTGCATTTTTAAAAAGCTGCATGAATGCAATCTTTCCGTAGATACCCAGTTTTTTGTCTTCTTTGTACTCTGGCTTTATTAACTCAGTATAATTATTTTAAAATCCACCCATGCTGCTGTGGCTTGGTAACACATTTTTATAGTGGAGAAGTTAGCCATGATATGTACGCACCACAATTTGTTTATTCTTACTCCTTCAGGATTTTTTTTTAAAGAGAGTGAGAGAGGAGAGAGAGAGAGAGAGAGAGAGAGAGAGAGAGAGAGAGAGAGAGAGAGAGAGGGAATTTTTAATATTTATTTATTTTTTTTTAGTTCTCGGCGGACACAACATCTTTGTTAGTATGTGGTGCTGAGGATTGAACCTGGGCCGCACGCATGCCAGGCGAGCGCGCTACCGCTTGAGCTACATCCCCAGCCCTCCTTCAGGATGTTTGATACGTTTTCTTTATCTGACTATTTCACATATAGCTGCTATTTATGCTTATACCAGTCCTTGTATGGAAGTATTCTTTTATGGAATACTTTTTTATGAAATAAAATATCCTTTATGGAAATATTCTTTCTTGCCTAACTAGTAATAAAATGGGAAAATCATAGGGTAGGTGCATATTTAACTTTTAAAGAAATTTCCAAACTGTTTTTAATTGACTTACCATAGTTCATTCCCGCAGTGTGTAATAGTTCTGTTCAATCCAATATACTTGCCAACACTTGATATGGTTGAACTTTTTAACTTTACCCATTGTAATAGATGTTTAGTAATACCTAATTATGAGTTCCCTAATGACTACTGATGTTGAGCATATTTTCATGAATTGACTTCCAATGCACCATCTTTTTTTTATTTTTTATTTTGGTGAACTGTTTAAATATTTTGTCCAATTTTAATTGAGTTGATTTTCTCATTATTGAATTTTTTGAGAGTTCTTTATTTAGTCTAGACTCAAGTTACTTGTCAAATATGAGAATTTTAACAATTTTCTCCCAGTTTGTGAGTCATATTTTCATGTCTTTAATAGTGTCTTTCTAAAAGCAAAAGTTCTTAATTTTGATAAAGCCGAAGTCATCATTTTTTTTTTTTTATTTACACATTGAGCATTTTGTGTTGTTATCCCTAAGGAATCTTTATCGGACTTGGGCCACAAAGATTTCCTTATATTTTATTCTGAAAGTTTCATAGTTAGTGTTTTACCTTCAGGTGTATGGTCCATTCGGAGTTAATTTTTGTGTCTAGGATGAGCTCTAGATCAAAGGTTTTTGTTGTGGTCATTTGTCTCCTTTTGCTTGTTGAAAACACTATAATTTCCAGTCATTGTTCCCTCTAATCTTTTCAGTCCCTTACCCCCAGCCTCTGGTGACTTCCTTCCATGGTTGCACTCCTCAGGAGCCTCTGGACAGAGCTAGAGTTCTCTGGAATGATTTCTCCTCTGTGCCCCATAAATTAACATCTTCACTTCCGTGGACTCCCAAGATCTGTCCCTGTGACTATCACTAAGCTCTGCCTTGGTTCCCCACCCCTGCACCATGACCTGGAAATTCCCTTCAGGCAATAGTAGGACCTCATCTGTCCTCCTTCAAGGAGCCTTAGGGGCCAGGTATACTTTGGTGGTAGTAGAGCACCTGCTTGGTGTGTGTGAGGCCCTGGGTTTGATCTCCTGTATGGCTTAGGCAGAGCAGGGATCCCTATCCTTCATTGCTTGAGTCCAATATCCTGAGTACTTCTGCTGTGTGTGTGTGTCTGTGTGTGTGTTTTCAGCTGCTCAGGTAGGAGGGTAAACTTGTCCTTGTTTTTCCATCTTGATTAGAAGTAGAAGTCTTCTTGATTCTTATTTATCCTAAAGTTCCCTTTCTAAAATTTAACCTTTCCTTTATTCCTTCTAAGCACTTGTAATAATGAGATGATAGACCTGAGACATTATTGTTATTGTCCTTATTCTAATGTCACAAAGTGTCACATTTTTAAATGTACAACTGTATACCATCCCAAATTATCATATACTCCTATGGTGTACAGAATACAGATGGGGTAAAACCAGTGAAGTATTCCCACCCACTCATTACCCCATTTGTACCATGAGTATAGAAAATTCTCTGGGAAATCTGTGATCCACTTTGTACTACTCCTTCCTCTTAAGCTTTAAGAAAAAGGAAACTATTTTGCATGAAAATCATGTGCACATCTGTAGAAAACCTAATCTTGCACATTCCAGAGCTTTAAAACCAAGTAGCACACCTGCTAACCCATCCTTACTAAGTCAGAGCCAGGAACCCTGCACAGGTGTCCAACCCTGGCATGGGGTGCTCTGTACCTGCTTTCCCCTCTGCTCCCAGCTCCTCTGTTCTGCTGCTGACCCACTGATGGGTGTGTTACCTGGACCCGTGCCATGTTCAAGGGGCTGATGGTGACAACGGAGCTCAGTGTAGGTAGGAACATGGCAGTAAGGAAGGAAAAGGGTTAACTCTCTGGTAAGGTCAATTGATGTCACTGTCTGGGCTTCAATTCAAAACAGAATCACAAATTCTCTCCTTCTGTCTTACAGACTTGATTTTATGGCTTATATTCATGTTATGGAGGAAGTTAGGGGCCAAAGAGAATAATTTTCTTTTTATATAGACGGGATAAGCTCCCACAAAAAGGATTAGTACCTCATAATAACGGGGAGACTTTCTGGTTGGTCTTGTCAGCCCCTGGGAAGGGTTTTTTGCCTTCCAAAGGAACTCTCACCCCTTCAGAACCAGCTCTCAGGAAAGGGCCAGAGAGCAGTTCTTTGTTAATCATTGATTTAGTACAGCAATATCAGGGGGCATAAGTCCAAATGGCCTGTACGGTGTGGGATAAAAATAGCTGCATCACAAAGATATGTGGCCACTGTCATGTGTACCACTGTTAGGGACAAAAAGGGAGCCTTGGGTCCGCAAGGAACCAGAGAGGGTATGACCTGCCTCAAGGGACCCTCCTGGTGCCATTTGGTTTTGATACAAGTGTACAAAATCTTCTAATTTACAAAATAATCTTTAAGCCTGACTTTTTCTCAGGAGAAACTTCCTGATGTTTAAAATAATTGAAAAAAAAAGAAAAATATTAGATTTTAAACAGCACAAATTGGTTGGCTAAACCATGGGTTACCATTGGACAAACTTGTGACATTACCTTTAACCCAAGGAGTCTGTGTTGTAAAACTTCTCTGATGTTATATAAAGAAATTGTTATCACTTTGTCAACTTGGAAGAACTGGGAAGGGTCAAAAGAGTGAGAGTTGGAAGAAATCAAATCAGCATTATCCAAAAAGAAAGAAAGAAACGCGTTTCAAGAGGTTCTTCAAAAAAAAAATTTAAAACAGAATCATATATAATCCAGTAATTTCACACTTCTGAGTATTTATCTAAGAGAATCAAAAAGAAGGCCTTGAAGATATTGGTAGATCCATATTTAGAGCAGCATGCTCACACTAGCTAGACCTGGAAGCAACACAAACATACATTGACAGATGAATGGATGAATTAAAAGTAGTCTATACACACAACAGAATATTATTTAGCCTTAAAAATGCAATTCTGTCATATACTAGAATCTGAATGAACCTCAAGGACATCATGCCAAGCGAAATAAACCAGTCACAAAAAGACAAATGTGTATGGTTCCACTTATATGAGGACCTAAAATGGTCAGAATCACAGAGACAAAGTAAATTGGTGATTTCCAGGGGTTGGGGGAGAGGGGAACAGAGGGGGTTTCACTGTCACACATTCCAACAAGTTGGCAGGAGGCGAACGAGGGTTGTGCCATCTTCAACACAGTTGGTCACTCAGTGGGAGTCAGGGTCACTCCATGTGTCAGGATTTAGCAGCAGTGGAAGAAAGAACAAGGTAGATTTCTATGGGCCACATCTGGAAGTACCTCACATCATTTTGCTCCAAGGGAAGCTGGAAAATGTATTATCTGTGTGTACCAAGTCAGAAAACAGATTGCTGACCTGCTGACCCCCTCCAACACATAAAGGAAGGCCTAAAGTCAGCTGGCTATCAGGTTGAAATTCTGGAGATGAGGGGCACCAACCTTCAGGCAAGATTTCTTGCCAAGATGGAAAAGATGGTTTTCCATAGGGATTTGAAGGATTCAAATTTGGAGGAATTTTTCAGCCATTTTGTAAATTAATTTTAATGGTAGTCAGGAGAAAGAACAGGAACTCTGCCCCTAACTTGGACAAGTTTTAATTTCTTTCAAAATTTAAATTCCCTTTCTACCAAACAGATACAATTATGTAATTTTTAATATTGTCCTAAGAATTAGAGACAGTTTCATGTAATGCGCACACATGGCACACAGTCATCATGAAATCCAAATGGCTACCCAGGTTCTGTAGAGGCCTCTCCATGGCCAGGACCTCAAGGCTTCCAGATATCCTTTCAATGTTCATGCAGACCTCAGGGTCAGGAATGTTCCTTGGCTTAAGCAACATTTGTTTTCCCATCGAATCCTACTTCTATCCACTGAAACCACTCCAAACAAGGCACGTCACTCTTCCATGTGCCAATTCTGCAGACATTTTAAAATCGCCCACCTACTCAAATCTGCTCTTCTAGTATCTTCAACTTCAAATTTCTCACCATGCCTATTGTTCTCCTCTGAAAACCCCTGCTTTCTTTTTATGCCTCCTAAAATGTGATTTACAGATAGTAAGACACATTCCAAGTAAGATCTGACCAGTGTAGAGCAGTAGCAGTATCTTCTCTCTCTCTCTCTCTCTCTCTTTTTTTTTTTTTTTTTTTTGAGAAATGTATTTGTCAGAGTACGGTGTCAGTTTTGCTGCTGTAACAAAAAGACTTAAAAATACAATTTTTCAAATAAGAGAGAAGTGTATTTCTTTTCTCGGGTAACAGTCCAGAGATAAGTAGGTGGTCCAGGAAATTTATTTGGATTATTCAGACTCCAAAGTTTATTTTACTTTGAAGCTTTTCTGTCCCCTTAGAGTGTATGGTTACAGCTGTCTCACCAATGCCACAAACAGGTTCTGGCCAGCCCATAAGAGGAAGAAGGAAAAGAATGGAGGTGAATGATGCTCTTCCATGGAAGTGAACACTGGCTGTGCTCATCAGTCCTCACTTCTGTCCACAGTCTGTCATTAAGGGCTTCATCACATGGTCACAACCAGCTGCAAGGAGACTGCAGAATGTAAATTCTATTTGGGGGCAAGGCAATAGAGTAAAACAAAATACTTCACTAAAACCAGAGGTGGGTGGGACGTGGTAGCGGCACACTTATAATCCCAGTGGCTCTGGAGGCTGAGGCAGGAGGACTGTGAGTTCAAAGCCAGCCTCTGCAATAGTGAGGCACTAAGCAACTCAGTGAGACCCTGTCTCTTAATAAAATACAAAATAGGGCTGGGGATGTGGTTCAGTGGTTGAGTGCCCCTGAGTTCAACCCCCAGTACCCTCACCAAAGGAAAAAAAACCAGAAGTGGATTTAGTTAGTAGAAGCAAGGGAAAAAGGGACACAGGATGACTAAGAGTCTGTGCCAAGAGAAATTCTGAAAAACTAAGGAAAGTCCCCCAGATTGAAAGAAATAAGAACCAGTAGCAAGAATGAATAAGAACTGCTAAGATGAAATGGGGAAATAATAAATAGGGCACAAGAAGCTCAGTTACATGGTGAGCTGGGAGGTAACAGGACAAATGTAAACAAATTGAAGTGCTGTCATCATTGCCTAGAAAATAAGTGATGACACTAGATAGATGTTTTAACCAGAGAGCCGAGGTAGAAGTTTTAACTTTTTAAGTACTATGTATTACAGTTCTGAATCAATCTAGTGGAAATAGCCTATCCTAAGAGGTGAAAAAACTCTATGAGAAAAATTATTTTCCTGTTTTCTGAGGAAGAGAGAAATTGGCTGAATCAGACAGGACTTCCCATACTCAATTTCAGTTATCCTACCCTCGGAAGAACAGGGAATTTAATCTGGAAGTTCCCAAAATGTCAATAAATGAAAAAGGCAAACAAATTGGGGAAAATAAATATTTTAGAGTTGGAGTGGGGTGGGAATAATTACTGTGAAATATGCTAAGTGCCTTGCCTGGTTTCTGGTGGTTTCTTGGGGTTTTAAGGTTTCTTTCTTATGATTCATTGGCCACAAATCATTGAAAATACCAAGAAGGAAAAGATGCCGTAAGTAAATGCATAAATCACCCTCAGCTTTTAATAAAACTCAAATATTGACACTTGGAAAGATTTTTTTTTTCCTTTTGGTAACAACAATCAACCCCAATAACATTGTTAAAAAATACAACTCCATGTGTAGACCCTGCTGAACATAGTAAATTAGGCAACATCATAATTTCATAAAAAAGGGGCACCATACTCACTTATTCAATTACTTTTACAGAAGAGAAGCAAATGTATTGTGACCACATTCCCCACCATGAGACTGGAGCTCAAGATTAGTACATTAGAAGAATCTCTGCGTGGGAGTATCTGTCGTCGTGGGTTGGAAGACAGAGCCATGATGGGTTCTACTCAATAGGCTAATATCCTGCTAAATTTTTCTGGGTAAACACTCTACTAGAATTGCTTTCAGGAAAGAATAGAGGTTTTCAAATCTGAAGTCATACTATGGAATGGGATAGACCCCATTCCTGAGCAAAAAGACAGCTCAAGTGAAAGATGATAGAATTCTAAATTACTGTAAAGGCAACGTTTGAGAAGATCTCTCTCTCTCCACATCTGTTCTGTGGGATTTCTTTTCTTTTCCCCCACCAGAGGTAATTCTCAGCAACCTCCTTCTAGAACTAGCTTTGAAGTCCTCTGCACACCTGTGTAGATTATAAAGCAGGCAGCAGCTCTTCCACACCCAAAGTAAGTTCACAACGTGTCAGTTAAGACATGCCCTCTAGCAACCTGTGTAAAAGTTAAATCCAAGCTTGATATAATCTCCTGAAGTGGTTCACCTTTGCCTGGATTTAGCACATATTCCCTGTGCTTGAGAAAAGGAGAGCCTTCTTTTTTAGGTAGAACTCTATTTTCAGAAACACACCCCATGGGTAACGGGGCTTTGGCGATAGGTGCTCTCAGAATATTATGGAACTGCTCTGTCCAACTCACCTGACCGTCCCTCATTCTTTCTTTGCTCAGGGGCTAGGTGTGATTAAAACAAAACAAAACAATAAAAACCACACTGCTGATAAGCTCCCCACCTCTTTGGTTTCTGGCTTTTGAATTAACAGATCATTGATAAATACTGGGGAATAAAGGAAGGGTCAGTTTCTCTTTCTAGCGTTGCTTGAGAAGTAGCTCTTCCCCAATTCTCTTTCTCTCCAGAACTCCCCAGCCTTTGTCCTGTGCAAGGCATTTTGGGGCTGACCATGTTTCTTGATATTGGTGCTAGGCTGGGAAAGGCCAGGACACATCACTGGGGTCAGGAGACCAAGCAGCTTGGGGTCAAAGTGGTGGCCATGCTGGCGGGGCACAGACAAAGGAAGCATAGCAAGAACTTGACTCTGAGCCAAATGCTTGCCCTAGGCCCAAGCACCTTGCTTGTTTCCAGCTGCAGAGGCGGGGGACCCTGGGCTCCGCCAGCCTGGCCTTGCAGGTGTGGCAGGGAAGTGGTTGCACCTGGCTCAAGAGGGCCTGCCAGAGCAAATCACAGGCATGTGGTTCTGATTCAGGGCCACTCCCTGACCCCGTGAAGGCGGAACTCCCTGGCTCCTTTCTTGGAATCCAAGGGTCCCTCTCCCCAGCCCACCTTTCAGTCTGGCCTTGATCTTGTGATTCCCCGTGGTTCCTGGAGTGCTCCTAACGTCACCCTCTGTCTAAGATCAGTTCAGCTCCTGTTTCCCAAGAGCACTGATAAGGAACCTCACCCCTCCGGGCTTCTGAAGAGCAGAGTTCTTTCCTCCTCAGGCTCCAGATGTACTATATTCAACCCAAAGTTAAAATGAATCTCTAGGCAGTAGGCACTTTCTTGTTGCCACCAATGCTATTTTCTTTTAAAAGACAGTTTCCTGCTCCTCTAGACTCTCAGTCTCTGGTTCTGGTCTTTATGTGCAGAAAAAAGTGATGGTATGCAGGAGATCCTCAATGACCTCATACCCCAATGAAAGACTCACTTTCTCTCTGTCCTTCCACCGTTCTCTGGTAAGCTGACTTGGGCCATAGGTGAGCCTGTAGACCCTCCATTGGAGGGAGTCTAACATACTGCTTTAAGATTCCTTTCTCCTGATCCCCAGGTTGGTCCCATACCACCATCCTTATCAAGCCTGTCCTTCTGTGCCTGCCTGGTGACAGGCTCAAACCAGAAGACACTGAAGGGAGATCCAAGATGATGCCATATAATTTTGGCTTATAAATTACACTTTCTCCTACTGTTACATATTCTACTCCTAGAATAGTATAATCGTAGACAATCCATTCTCTATCATGCCTATGTCAGAGTTTCCCAATTTTGTGAGTAGAGTTTCTCTTTGGGGGCTGGGAGCTGCATATATGCAGACAATTTACTTGCGGTTTGAGAATAACTTGAGATCTCCCAAAACCTGGGAGCAGGGATGAGCAGAAACCCTGCCCCTGGGGTTGGTATGTGTTCTGTATTCTGTATCCTATCCTTATCAGGTCTTTTATGTTCATTTGATCCCAATTTTCCAGAAAGTTCTCTTGACTGTGTGCACCTCTTATATCCAATCCCAGTCTTTCCTGTTACACCAACGTTATCATTATTGACATCATCTTCATTACTAATGTCACTATCCCTGGGCTCCACCCCAGATCTTTCCTAGGAGACATGTTAGCAGGGGGAATTCAAGCTTTGTTGGCTTGAAGCTTAAAGTAAACTTTGAAAGGAAGAGAGTACAAAATTATCTTACCATTACAACTTTATATATCTATATACATGGTATACATGGTTAAATTATCTTACATATTAAATATGTCATAGATGCAAACATTAACTTTAAGTCCCTTACCGTGGCTTTGGAAGGGCCTATATACAGCCAGGGGACCAAAGCTTAAGCCTCATTAGCTCCATGTTAAGTCCATCTCTCTGTAAGAACCTAAGAGAAATCCCACACCAGCTAGCCAGGAAGATTTCTACTCAAAGCTTCACCATCTACTTGAAAGATTCAGAAAAATTTTTATATGCAACTAAGAGTTCCTATGGTTTATGTTCTCAGAACCCCTGTATCTACTGGTGAAGTACAACAGCAATAGCTTATTTTAATTAATTAGATTTTTAATTAATGCCTCACCACTTAATTAAGAAGGATTCCTTGGAGTAAAACTTTTCTTAATCTTTTCTGCCTGCTATCAGAGGCAACGATGAGACAAAGAATGTGATGTGTATTGGTTTTTATTCACTCAAGAGGTTTTATCATCTTTATAAATAATATCAGAATAAATTCTAACATCTTCCAATAAAACGTTTTCTTTCTCTGAGATGTTTTGTGCCCTTTCTCTGAGACTCTGTTTCATTTCCATTATTCAACTTATCTTAATCTAGTAACATTTATTGAACAGCTACTATGTGCTAGGCACCATTGCAGGCCCCCTGGAGATTCAAAGAGAGTTACTACTTATCCTTGCCTTCCCTGGAATCCTAGGTAAAGCAAAATGAATCTGGGTAAAAGTTAATTAGTACAAGCAGAGGCAGTGTAAGAGATAAAAGAGGGGGCCATTGATGCGGCTTGAATTGACTTTGATGGCGGTTTCCTGAGGACCATGCCAAAGCTGGTTTGAGTAGTCACAGTGTCAAGATGGACCAAGCATGGTGCTAGACACTTTATACACAGAATCATGTTCTCACAGTTGGGAGTAGAGGACAATGAAATCATGAGAACCTGGGCTGAGTCCTCATTCTGGTTGAAGCCCTTGCTACATTTTCCCATGGCATCTGTTGGTTTCCTGTCATTATGCACATCCCCTTGGAATAGCTGTTCAATGCCTTCCCTGCTGCAGGCACCATCAAACAAGGACTGTGGGTCTATCTTCTTAGCCACTGTTTCCCCAGGACCTAGCTCAGACTAGTGGGATGCAGGAACACAATAAATACTCGAATGGACTGACCCAATGAGAGAAGAAGGGGAGAGGGAGAAAGAGAGGGGACCTGTTAGTCAACTTTTTGTGGCTGGGATCAGAATACCCCACAAGAACAACTTGGAGAGTGGTTGAAGTTTGATCCCAATTTTCCAGAAAGTTCTCTTGACTGTGTGCACCTCTTATATCCAATCCCAGTATGTCCTGTCTCACCAACATTATCATCATGGACATCATCCTCATCACTAAGATTTGATCAAAAACCATGAGGTTTCAGAGATTTAGTCTGTGGTCAGCCAACTCCATGGTTGTGGACACAGAGGGAGGCAGAACATTATGGTGGAAGGGCATGGAGTGGGGGGAAGCTGCTCAGGTCGTGGCTGCCAGGAAGCAAGGGAGCAAGGGGAAGATGAATACTTTCAGGGCCCCAGTGACCTCCCTGCTCCAGCCAGGCCCCACCTGCCTACAGTCACCACCCAGTTAATCCATTCAGACTAGGTGGGCTGATGAGGTTGCGGCTTTCACCACCCAATTGGTTCACACCTAATATTCCTGTATCAACACAGCTGCTTTTGGGGGACACCTCAGATCTGAACCATACCAAGGAGCAAAGGAGAGACAGGAAGTGAGAAAGGGAGGGGTTATAAAGGCAGCAAAACCACAATTCTATCCCAGATCTGACCTTGAGAAGCCCACATGCTTCTTCTCTACCACACGGTCCTTCGGGGTCATCAGAATTTATATGCAGCCCTAAAAGTGACTTCTGAGAAGGAAAGTGCTTGCCCATGTGTAACCTGTGTGGGAATGTTGGAAATCATTCTTATTTTGTGATGGTTGCCCCTCGTAGATATTATATGCCAGTAGGAGCAAGTGGCCAAGGCCTGAGGAAGTCACACACAGCCTCTGATTTCCACACTGTCCTAGCAGCCACCCTGATCTCCCCTGTGCTAGGAATGATCCAGTCCCAGCCCTCCTCTGCATGTGGCCTCCAGGGAGACACTGAAGCCACATCTGTCCAAGTAAGCGTGGAAGACTTTCGTGTCCTCCTTGTTCAGTCCAATCAAGACTGGTGGTCCTCTGAAGAAACATTTACTCATGAAGCTAAGAAAGGAAACGCAAGAATAGGTCCCCAGAAAACTGAAAGTGGATTAGCTTTCTGAGTATTCTGCTAAGGCACACTTACCTGAACTGAGATTGATTCACAGCTTATGAGGTAAACTGCTAAATTCTGTGCCTTTACCCTGCCTATCTGGGACGTATGCTGAAATAAAATATTCAGGTTTTTTTCTCCAAAGTAGATTTGGGTTAACAAGTTTTCTCAGCCTGGTGAAAACCTAGTCCCTGGTCCTCCTCTTGACCCCTGTCCTCTTTGGTGCTGAGTTATGACAGGTTTTCTCATTGATAGCCAGAGCCAGTTCCACGGTATCTGGCCAGTGTGGTTGCACAGGGCACTGTCCCCAGAAAGTCTTGAACTTGGGAGTCAGTGCTCTGTAGTTGATGTGTTGAAATTCTTAATAATTTTATCTTTGAATTTATATTTGGGGCATGAAGTCTGATGGGACAATGAAGAAGGCACAGGAAGCGGGCCTCAGAGCCTCTGCTTGGATGCTGTCCTGCCCCCTGATGCTGGGTTACCTCCCAAGGGTAGGTTTCCAGCCAACTGTTTTCCTTCCTGGACACCCTGAGCCCATCTGGGTGTCATCACACTCAGAGACCACTGTTGTCCTCTCCCCAGAGGGTCTTGGTGTAGATACAGAAAGGATTGGAGGTCAGGTATGTACACCCTCCCAGGTCTTGAGGCTGAGCATCACCCCAGACTGACAGCAGCACAGTAGCTATACTGGGCAGGTGACACGGCAGGACAAGCCTCTCACCCAGCCCTGCTCCATGCACCTGTCTGCCGCAGTCTTGGCTGGGCACAGAATCACGAGCCAATCAAGCAGGAACAAAACTTTATTTTGAAAAAGCCGCTAACACTCTCAGCGCCAGCAAGTCAAAAACCGGTCCTCCCACGAGGGTGTCCGACCGGAACCGCGCGCCGACCGGAACCCCCCGTCTCCTCCCACCTCCTCCGGAATTCCCTCCTACTATCCTTCCCCAACCAATGGGAACTCTCCAGCAGTCCCGTAAAGTCCCGTAACTTGAGTCCGGTAGCAGGCCAAGGTGAACAGCGGGAGTCCAGTTTGCATATGAATGTAAATTTTAACATAATCATCTCAGTGGCTAGCTGGCGTCACTTTACAACCAAAGGTGCCATACATCGTATATATGCTTGTGGCTCCTAGCATCTGCCCCCTTCTGTTTAATTAAGCAACAAGCAATGTGGCTAGGGACCGTGCCTGGTAGGTTGTCCAATTTAACATATGGTTCTTACCCGTCATGGGAGAACTGACCTTTAGGCGTCAGCTTCCTGTCTTAGGTTGAATCCACTGTAATCAGAGCAACCCGTCGCTGACTACCGGTCCAGCATTCAGCCATGCTTGTGGATAGGCCTATGCACCAGTGGGGGGGTGAGGTTCTTGCCTCACCTCTGTTGGCCCCCAAATTTAGCCTTGGTGCCAGTGGGGGGGTGAGGTTCTTTGCCTCACCTCTGTTGGCCCCCAAATTTAGACCATCACTAGTAGAAGGGAGGAGGATACAGAAATGCCACGACACCAAGCCAATTGACGGCTCCTTTGGAAAAATTGCGTCACTGGTGACACCATCAGCAAAGATATGCCAGTATTACCACAATAAACATGGGGTGAGCTGGCAAGGAAATTGCATCACTGGTGACACCATCAGCAAAAATATGCCAGCAGTACCACAATTCGGTGCACCAGATGATATTTCACAATGTATGCAACTGATATATAGTCCAGGCAAGTTCTGCAAGCAGTTCAAATTGGAGGAGTCTATCAATATGTCCATATCCTCCCAAAGTAAATCAAGTCCTTGATAGCATTACTTGTTGAGTTATATTCATTGATGCATCAGTTTATACAGTTTACTGTGATAGCTATCATAGAAGCTGTAGTTTGGTTTTATCTCAGTCTTCACTGGAATTGGGATGGAGATGGAAATTCTGGCAATGATGGTAAAGAGACATTATCCTGAACAGAATTATTAAATATAATAAAAAGAAAAGGTGAAAGTAAACAAACAGATCTGTTAAACTCCTTTAAAAACAATCCTTAACAGCCGTTTACCAAATTTAAATTAGTAAACAAACAGATCTGTTAACCATCTTTAACAACAATCATAAACAGCTGTTCACCTAATTTAAATTAAACCATATAAATCACGTGAATAAAGAAAAAATTCGGATCCATTTTTTCATGAGCGCTCCTCATATAAGAAATATGGACATACACACATACAGACATACAACACAAAACAGAAGTGTGCACACAACATACAACACATAAGACAATAGTAAATAAAGGCCTTGTAACTATACTTAGGTGAAATCTCCATTGCAATGTTTAAAAACTCCACAGTCAAAAAAAAAAAAAAAAATAAATAAATAAATAAATAAATAAATAAAAAATAAAACACAGTCAAAAAATAAAACTGATCAGAAAAACATTAACCTAGGTTTGTATGAGCTCAAAAATAAAATAGAACTTTATGATGTGGAAAAATGCAATAATAAAATAGATACTGAAAAAAAAAACCTTGGTTAATCACTGTCGCAGATGTAAGAATAGCCAAGCTGGAGCTCTGGATGTCAGCTGTTATGGATTTGAGTCAAATCATCTTCTTTTTCTGTAGAAATTGTTTTAGTTAATCTCTCTGGAATCCAAATCGGTTGCTGTTCATCCTGTGGGAAAACACAGACAGCGCCCCGATTCCAGACTATCACTGGATCCGGGCCTTTCCATTGTCCTGTTAGAATATCTTTCCAAAGTACCTTAGGCTTATGTACATTTTTGGGGTACAAATGTCTTTCCGCAGCACTAAGTCCCGATGAATCTAAATTTAAAAAGTTTAGAGTAAAAAGGGTTATTTTAAGTTTATCTTTGGGGGATATATACCCCTTTCCAATTCCCTCCTTTTGTTTTAATAAGTACATTTTAATAGTTTGATGAGCTCTTTCAACTATGCCTTGTCCTTGTGGATTGTATGGAATTCCTGTTATGTGAGTAATACCAAATGATGAGCAAAATTGTTTAAAAGAGGAGGAAGTATAACCAGGACCGTTGTCCGTTTTTAACTGTTTTGGAACGCCCACAGTGGCAAAATTTTGTAAGCAATGAGCTATAACATCTTTAGTTTTTTCTCCGGCATGAAGGGAGCCCATCAAAAATCCGGAAGAGGTATCAACTGTAACATGTAAATATTTTAATTTTCCAAATTCTGGCAAGTGTGTGACGTCCATCTGCCAAATATGGTTAGGTATTAGTCCTCTAGGATTGACTCCAAGATTAACTTGTGGTAAAAATGTCACACAATTTTGACATTGTTTTATTATATGTCTGGCCTGTTCTTTAGTTATTTTAAAACGCTTTTGTAAAGTATTAGCATTGACATGGAACCTTTTATGAAAATTTATAGCTTCTTCTATTGTGGAGAAAATATGTATGTCATGTGTAGATTTATCTGCTAGTTCATTGCCCATACTAAGGGCTCCAGGCAATCCTGTATGTGCCCTGATATGACCTATGAAGAATGGATCTTTTCGGTCCCAGATTAGACTTTGTATAGCGGAAAACAAAGAGAAAACAGTAGAGGAAGGGGAAATCCTACCAGCATCTTCAAGGGAATTAATAGCATTAACTACATACTGACTATCAGAAAATAAATTAAATACAGAATCTTTAAACATCATAAAAGCTTGTAATACTGCATTAAGCTCTACCTTTTGAGCTGATTGTTTGGGTACTAAAAATGTAAAAGTTTGATCAGGAGTAACTACTGCTGCTGTACCATTGTTTGACCCATCAGTGAATATATTTGGAGCATTTATGATAGGGGTTTTTCTTGTCATTTTTGGAAAAACTACAGGATGCTTAGACCAAAAAGACAACAAAGGATTAGATGGTAAGTGATTATCAAATGAAACACTAGTTTTACACAGGATTATTGCCCAAGTATTTAACTCATTAGCTAACTCATCAATTTGATCCATAGTATATGGAGTAATAATTTTATTGGGAGAAATCCCAAACACTCCCTTAGCTGCTTTTATTCCTTTGAGTATTAATTGTCCTACAGCCTCAGGATATCTAGTAAGAATAGTGTTAGGGGAATAAGATAAATGTATCCACAATAATGGACCTTCTTGCCAAAATACTCCTGTAGGAATATTTTTTGTTGGTAGTACAATAAATAATAAAGGCAAACTTATATCAATTCTATCCAAATGCATATTTTCCATATATGTTTCAATGATTTTTAATACTTTTCTTGCTTCAGGCGTTAACATGCGGGGTGAATTTGGATCTGATGGACCTTTTAGAATATCAAATAAAGGTCCTAACTCTCCTGTTGGTATGCCTAGATAAGGCCTTATCCAATTTATGTCTCCCAATAACTTTTGAAAGTCATTAAGTGATTTGAGTTGATCTACTCGTATTTGAATTTTTGGTGGACGGACCATGGTTGAGGATAATAGAACTCCTAAATAATTAATTGGAAGATTTAATTGTACTTTATCTATTGCTATCTCTAGATTATAATTTTTCAATAAATTTGTAAGTGTGGCATAACATTCTAGTAATGTGTTTTTATCTTTATGTGCCAGTAACACATCATCCATATAGTGAAATATTTGTAGTTCAGGATTTTGGTTTCTAAGTGGCTGGATTGCTTTATTAACATAAATTTGACACATAGTTGGGCTGTTAGCCATCCCTTGAGGGAGTACTTTCCATTCATATCTCTGATCAGGACCTTCATGATTCAGTGCAGGGATAGTAAATGCAAAATGTGGACTATCCTCGGGATGAATTGGAATTGAAAAGAAACAATCTTTAATATCTATAACTAAAACATGCCAGGTTTTTGGTAAAGCAGACAATTGAGGAATCCCTGATTGAGCAGGTCCCATAATAACCATCTCATTATTAATGGCTCTTAAATCTTGTAATAATCTCCATTTACCAGATTTCTTTTTAATGACAAAAATGGGAGTATTATAGGGGGATACGGAAGGTTGTATATGTCCTTCCGCTAACTGTTGTCTGACCAAGTCATGGGCTACTTGTATCTTTTCTTTAGTCAAGGGCCACTGAGGAACCCACACTGGTCTTTCTGATTTCCAAGTAATTTTGATTGTCTCAGTGGCCCTTTCTGAAAACCCAATTCATGTCTATTTATTTCTTGATCTATTTGAATAGGTGCTGTCATACCTTGTTCTTGTTCTCTTAATCTTTTTTCTTTCCTAAAGCCTTGTTTAGCCCTAGTAGTGGGCGCGTTAGGATTGATGTTATTTGTTAATGTCAATCCTAATTGATCTAGGACATCTCGTCCCCATAAATTTACAGGAAGATGATCCAATACATAGGGCTGTATAGTTCCTTCACATCCTTCAGGATCCCTCCAATCTAATACCATAGCACTTCTATGGGGATTTGTTGCCACTCCTAGGCCTCGAAGCGTTTGAGTGGCTTGTTGTAATGGCCAATGTTTTGGCCATTCTTGACGAGATATGATGCTGAGGTCAGCTCCTGTGTCCAGCAGCCCATTAAAGTCATGTCCTTGAATTTTTAATTTTAGCATTGGGCGAGAATCTAAATTTAAAGACAGCATAGCCCAATCTACACCTGTGGAGCCTAATCCCTTGGAACCTCTTTCTACATTACAACTGGAAAATTTATCATGCAGGCTGGGTATTATTAATAACTGTGCTATTCTATCTCCTGGTGAAATTACTGATATACCTCTTGGAGAACTAGCTATAATTTTTATTTCACCTTCATAATCGGGATCAATTACCCCAGGACTTATCATAAGTCCTTTTAGTGTAGAAGAACTGCGTCCCAATAATAAGCCTACTGTTCCCTGGGGAAGAGGTCCTTTTACTCCTGTGGGAATGATTTGAATTCCCATCTCTGGGGTTAGTACTGCTCTGGCAGAGGCGCAGATGTCCAGCCCTGCGCTCCCTCTAGTTTGTCTGATGAGGGATTTAATGGATAATGCGTCCTGGGCACTACCTTGATGGGGCTGTTGGGTTCCTCCATTGCCCCATATATTTGTGGTTTGGGGCCCCGGGGCATTGGGCCCTCTAGTCCGTTTTTTGGCAATGGAGCTTGATACCTTTCTCCACGATATCGTGGGTAAACACTTGGTCCTTGTCCGTTTTTTGATAACGGAATACCCTCTATGGTGGTTTGAGAACGGCATTCATTAGCCCAATGTCTCCCTCTACGGCATCGTGGGCAAATACCTGGTATTCTATTCCTTTGATATCCAGCTTTGTTAAACCCTCCTCTTATGGGGCAACTCCTTTTAAAATGTCCTGTTTGATTACAATTATAGCATGTTCTTGGCCTGGCATCTAAAGCCTGTTGTACTGCTGCTAAGACTTGCCCCTGTTCATTAATGTCTCTACATAATTTAATATATGTGTTTAAATCCTCATGTCTCCATGGTCTAATGACCTCTCTGCAGCAACGATTTGCTTGGTCATAAGCCAGTTGTTTTATAAATGGCATTACCTGTTCTGTATTTCCAAATATCCTAGAGGCTGACTGAATAAGTCTATCTACAAATTCAGCATAAGGTTCATTAGTTCCTTGTATTACCTTAGATAATTGACCTTGTAAGTCTCCATGCCCCTGTAAAGTTTTCCATGCCCTAACTGCATCTACAGCAATTTGTGCGTACACACCAGGGTCATATTCAATTTGTTGTCTTTGACCCTCATAAGGTCCCTTCCCCAAAAGCATGTCCATATTTCTTTGAGGGTACCCAGCTTCTGCATTTCGCCTAGCTGTCTCCATGCAAAATTCCTCATTGGCAACCTTCCATAACAAATATTGTCCTCCGTTTAGCACAGATCGACACATGTTAGCCCAATCTGCTGGTGTCATGTCCAAGTTGGTAACAGATTCAACCATGCTTATTGTGAAGGGAGCTTGCGGCCCATAGGTCGTTACAGCCTCCTTTAATTGCTTTATTGTTTTGAAATCTAAAGCACGGTGAATTCGTTGCCCTCCTGCCTGCTCAAGTACAGGGCATGCTAATCTTTGGGGTCCTGCCTCAGAATTCCGTCCATCAACTACGGTAGTTGAGGGCCGCTCAGCGGTAGATGGAGCTGTTGGCTGAGTTACGCCCTCTGGTGATAGAACGGAGTTGGTAGCAACCTCCTGTTGTAATTCTCCACCTGATGGCTGCTTGTCCTCTAAGCTTACTTTCTTTAAATTCTCCTCTGTCTGACTAGCTTGAGAGACCTTCTCTTTTGCTTGACCTAGCGTTTTTTCTACCATAGTCTGGACCTCTAACAATTTACTTAACAGTTTTTCGGTTTGTTTTTTATTGGATTCTAATCTACTATAACCTAACCCAATAAGGTAGGATAAAACAAAGCCGAAGCAGAATGAAACAAAGACGGAGCAGACAATGGTTGTATCAATTTTCTCTTTCTCAGGGCTGAATAACTTCAAACCTTGAGCCAACCATTTTTTCCAGTTCGCCTGAGAAAATTCTAGGGCTAGGGAGCTCGAAATGAAAACAAAATAAATCAAAACAAGAACACATTGTTTTCTGAGAAGGTCATCCATCCTGTCGCCTTCCCTCAGGGGCGAGCAATTTACTCACCTCTAAGCTTCAGGCGTTCCCCGTACGGGCCACCAAATGCCGCAGTCTTGGCTGGGCACAGAATCACGAGCCAATCAAGCAGGAACAAAACTTTATTTTGAAAAAGCCGCTAACACTCTCAGCGCCAGCAAGTCAAAAACCGGTCCTCCCACGAGGGTGTCCGACCGGAACCGCGCGCCGACCGGAACCCCCCCGTCTCCTCCCACCTCCTCCGGAATTCCCTCCTACTATCCTTCCCCAACCAATGGGAACTCTCCAGCAGTCCCGTAAAGTCCCGTAACTTGAGTCCGGTAGCAGGCCAAGGTGAACAGCGGGAGTCCAGTTTGCATATGAATGTAAATTTTAACATAATCATCTCAGTGGCTAGCTGGCGTCACTTTACAACCAAAGGTGCCATACATCGTATATATGCTTGTGGCTCCTAGCACCTGTCTATCCGCTGTGGAGGTTATAATATCCCTTAGGGTTGTCTGTGCACTCTGGGTGGGGGTGGGAGGCAGTGGGAAGAGGAGATGCCTGCCTCAACCTGCCCAGCCTTGGTGGGGGATAGTGTGTTGTGGGGGGGCACTGAGGTGGAGGAACTGCAGTCAAAGGGCAAGTGAATGTGAGAGTCAGTACCTGCCCCATTAAAAGTGTTTGAGCTCCAGCATGATATTAAATAGCAAATCAAAACCAAACATGACAACCTGGATACAAGACACCCAGAAGGAAAACATTTTGCATTTTGATACCTTTAATATTTAATACCTGCTCTTTGAACAGGGAGCTTTGTATTTTCATTCTACCCCATTCCTGAAAATTATGCAGCTGGTCCTGCTTGCAGTCTCTCTTCCTGCCATGCTCCTTGATCCTTGGGTTAAGAAACCTACCCTATTTTGTCCACAAGAAGTCTTTTCTGTTGGACTTTATGCCAGTCTTCAGTGATCATGCAGTAACACTCTATGACAGGATTGACCTGGGGTCCAGACTTGTTTTCCTCTGAAGTATTAGATTGTCCAGAGCAAATGTCCGGGTCAGCAATGATGATTTATCCAGTTTCTGTTCTTCAGAGGGAGGCACCTTCTTCCTGTACTATTCTTTTGTTTCATTTTGGAGTCTTGCTATGTTGCTCACAGTGGCCTTGAACCCTTGGGCTCCTGCAAGCTGGGATCTTGGTTTGGTCATCCGTGTGGCTGCAGAGGCTTGTATGGGCTGCCATCTAAGTGGCAGAACCTAATTGCAATACGCCTTCCTCTCTGCCTACCGGAGAACTTGCTATCCTTTCATCTTCAAGGTCTCCTCCCCTTCACTTCCTCTGTCTTTTCTGGGGGGAAACTTCTAACGAACAGCCCGTTTGCAAAGCAGATGTGATTGACATCCCTTCAACCAACTAAAAGGCCAAGAACGTCTTGCCTGGGGTTAGCAACCCCACCCAATTCTCTAGCATTCTTTTTGAACATCTGTTGTCATGAATTCCCAATGGGTGTCCTTCTCAGATCCTGTCACCACAGGATTTAACAATGGAGACACTTCAGTATGCATTAAGAATTATAGTAATAATTTTCATGAACAAAAAAGGAAGGGTTTATCACAACTGAAAAATAAAATATAATTTCTTATACTGGTTTAAAAATGATGAGCTCATATATTATACATATATTGATGTCAAATATATGTACCTATATCCATATAGGTAACATTCCTTACATTGTTCTGGAAATATGTGTGTGTGTGTGTGTGTGTGTGTGTGTGTGTGTGTGTGTGTATGTGTGTGATCACAATTCTATGAAGTAGGTACTATGTTATAATTCCCATTTTTCATGTGAGAAAATTGGAGGCACAGAGCAACAAAAGAACTTATTCAAAGTCACAGATCTGGCAAGTAGCAGAACAAGCATTCAAGTCCCTGCCCTGAACTCAGTTTGAGCTGGAAAAGTTCAGAGGAGAAACAACTGAGGCAGGGAAGATGTCCTGGAGAGGGAAGGACCCAAACAGACATGAGATGATGGCTGAGCTCTAGAAAACAGAGAGAGAGAGAGAGAGAGAGAGAGAGAGAGAGAGAGTGCGAGCGAGCACACTACTGACGCACAAACTCCAGGGGTGGGGCCCGCCACCTGTATTTTAACAAGCCATGATTGTGCTGCATGCTCGAGTTTGAGAATCAGGTAGTGCCAAGGGTCACGTGCTCAGAGAACTGTGCCCGGCACACACGGACTGCCTCATGGATGCTAAAAGATTAGCTGCAGGCTCTATATATCTTCCTTTGGGGTTTGACCCCACCCAGGTCCTGCTCTGTTTCCTGAGACCCTTACGGGTCTCCACCCTGACAGTGTGAGATGCCTGCTTTCCAGCACGTCTCTGCAGGACTTCTGCAACCTTCCCTGACCAGTTCTCCCTCACAGGGAGGTTCTGGCCCAGTTGCCTGTTGGGCCTGCAGTCTGTCCTAGCATGGCCCATATGATGGGGCCACACCCTTCCCAGGTCCTGAGTTGGCAGAGGAGGACCTACCTCGGGGCAAACCTGGTGCTTTCCTCAGGCTTTGATGTAAAAATATCTCTTTGCCATTAACCATACTCCAGACTATACAGAAGAACTCAGAGCCATGGTGCCCTCCAAAGTGTCCCTTCTTTTTGCATAAATAAGACAAATGGATTTTATTTTTATTTATTTTATTTTATTTTCTAATTGTCTGGAGAGATGATCAGTTGGCCATTTTATCCACTTAATCTATTAAACTAGACATTGTCAACTATTTACTTGGAACAATTAAGATTTATATTAACTGTGTAAAATGTGCACAGTATTACTCTGCCACCAGTATTGATTAAGGCAACACGAATATCCCACATTGACCCAGGCCACAAGCAAATACAACTAATGGGAACTCAGCATTATCTATAACTAGAAAAGCCTCTTTTACCTTCTCTGGGTCAAAAAGACTGGGACATCAGAGGGAGACCAGCCATGGTGGTACATGCCTATAATCCCTGTGACTCTGGTGGCTGAGGCAAGAGGATCACAAGTTTGAGGCTATCCTCAGCAACTTAGTAAGGTCCTATCTCAAAATAAAAAATAATGGGCTGGGGATGTGGCTCAGTGGTTAAGTTCCCCTGGGTTCAATCTCTGGTACCAAATAATAATAATAATAAAAATGAAAATAAAAAATAAAAACAGGGGGAGACCAGGAAATAGAGAAAGAGGCAATGGTAGGTATTTTTCCTTCCTCTCATACCACCTCCACCAGCCTCGCTGTGGCTGGAGGGAGACGGATAGAACAGCTGGAAGGACACTGGAATTCTTTTCCCCAGGGAGCAACTGATTATTACAAAATGAAAATCTTTGTATTAGAAGATTTTAAAATCCTTCAACTTCAGGTGGTAGGAAGGGAAAGGAGGGGACAGAGGACATCCATGGATGTACGATTCATTGAAATGCATTCTACTGTCAGGTATATCTTAAAAGAACAAATAAAAGCATTTTAAAAATAAAGCTTATTAAACTACAGTCACCCTACAATGCTACAGAACATTAGAATGTCGCCCCATCTAGCTGCATTGTGGAACCTGTTATCCAACCCCCTCTATATATTTTATAAAGAGTTAGAAAACTATACCAGGGTTCTTATTAGTCTCCAAACACAAAGAAATAATGACTATTGAAGGAGATGGAAATGCCAATCACCCTGCTGTGATCATTACACTTTGGACACATGTACTGTACCTTCAAATATGTAAATTATTATGTGTCAATTAAAAAAAACTTTTAAGCCGGGTGCAGTGGTGCACACCTAAAATCCCAGAGGCTCGGGAGGGAGGCTGAGGCAGAAAGATCTTGAGTTCAAAGCCAGCTTCAGCAATGGTGAGGCACTAAGCTACTCAGTGAGACCCTGTAAAGGGCTGGGATGTGGTTCATTGGTTAAGAGCCCCTGGGTTTAATCTCCAGTACCAAAATAATAACGATAATAATGATAACTTTTTAAAAATAAGTAAAGTCTATTAATTTAAAAATTAATCATCTTTGCACACTGGCCCACAGTAGGGCTGCAGATCTTAGATGTTCTCAGGCTCAACCCTGTTGGCAGGAAAAATTGTCCAGCAAGACAGAAGCCTCTGTGAAGGGTGTTTACTGGGCTCCATTCCAGGAAGTTACCTGAAGAGTCAGGCTGATGTGGCTCCAGATGTGCTGGGCGGCCTCACATTATGCTTGTTAGTCACATTATTCATGGTGAGACTCCAAGGACACTCATGTGGATGACATACTGGGTGCTGATACAATCTCCAGTGATTTTGGTGAGAACGCTTTCAAAGGCCCTGTAAAGTTTTTAAGACATAAATAGAGCCAACGTCTTATAGCACCTAAATGCTAAGTAGTACCTTGACAAAGCTAAGACAGTCCAGGTTTCAAAGATACCCAAATTAAAACATCCAGGTGAACATTAATGGGTGTTAAAGGAAAAACAGCCAGTTAACACCCTGATGCTGACAGCTGGAAATCTTGGTGATGTAGCCCGGGCACCCTGGGCACTATCTTCAGAAGATAAGTGACTCAGAGCCTGCCAAGCCAAATTCTGATTCATGAGGCCCCCCACTCCAACTCCACCCCACTACCCCAAAAAGAAAACAGGATTTCCCTGAGCAGCCCAACCAGAGTCCAACCCTGGGGATGGGGGGGATGTCAGCCCTGTTGCTAGTTGTCCTAGCTACACTCCCACTTTATGGGGGCAGCTGGCCCCATGGGAACTAATGGGTCTTCCAGATGAGACCAGACAGTTCTCTGAGACAGAGTGGAAGTTAGGACCCAGTGAATGTGAAAGCAATAGAGGCCATCTGCGCCAGAGGGGAGAAAATAATACACACGGAGAGACACCCGGGCTCGTCCCACATTAGGAGTCACGTCTTCATTGGCTTCTGTCATCTGCAGCCCAACCCAGAGGAGTCCCACTGGTTGGCTGTTGTTTTCTTAACCCATATTTTTGATAACATTTATTGCACAAATATGGCACATACTTTTTACACATTTGTTAAAACCTCATTTTCTGTTGTTCTAAGCTCACCTGGAACATGCACTAAGAGAGATCACACAGGGCCACAAAGAGATGAACACAGTACCCATCACAGGAAGTGCTCAAAAAATGTTGGCCCAAAGTACATTCTTTAAAACTAGAAATAATACTAACATTTCTCAAGAAACATGGAGAACGTTCTTGGCGTTTGGCACACATTAGCTCTAATCCCGTAAACAACCCTTGCGAGGTAAATATTGCTATGCCTATTTCCTCAAATTCAATATTAAAGAGTCAGCAACGTCCATAAGCAACGTCCATAACAGATTATGGCTATTCTGGTGATAATGATGATGGCAATAATAATAGCATTATTATTGCAATAAGTAAGATTTATTTACCACTTACCATGTGTCAGACTACTATGAGGATTTGCAAAAATCACTCATTTAATCCTCATGATGACTTTATGAACTAGGTTCTATTACTATCCCCCATTTTACCAATGAGGAAACCGAGGCCCAGAGATTCATGAGCTCCTGAGTGTTAGTCTGGCTCCCAAGCCTGTGTATTTAATCTGACCAGAGCTAAACCAGAACGTTATTTTTGTTCCTCTTACTACAGCACTTCTCTGCTGGATGAAAATTCTGTTCCTATGTTGGGAAGAACCCATCTTTCATTGGCCTCTTGGCTTCGGAAAGTCAAGGTTTCTCGAGGATGATTTCCCCCTGTTGATCTCAGATTGTTTTCTAAAGTTTTCATTGTTGTTTTTGAGCATGTGTGTGTGTGTGTGTGTGTGTGTGTGTGTGTGTGTGTATTCCTATTAAAAAAAAAAAAAAGGACACTCCAGGTAACCATAACTTAACCCACTACTCAACATCCCGCCATCTCTTAACCTTTTGCTCATCTCCTTCTCTGCATGCTGTTATGCCAAGTGGAGTCCTGTGTAGTATTATGTAGCTCCAGAAACAGACATGTGACCCCTGGCTGTTCCTGCCTGACGTCCAGCGTCTTGCTCACAGATCCTTCTTGGCATGCAGAACCTTAGGAGTGGCTGACGTTCCATGAGACCAACCAAAATTTTCCGGGCTGGGGATGTGGCTCAAGCGGTAGCACGCTCGCCTGGCATGCGTGCGGCCCGGGTTCGATCCTCAGCACCATATACCAACAAAGATGTTGTGTCCGCCGAGAACTAAAAAATAAATATTAAAAAAAAAAAAAAATTTTCCTACTCCTCTCTCTCCTTTTTCCACTCAGAGGGATTTCTACTTTTGCTCATTTTTTAACAGTGACATGTTTAATGCGAGCTGAAGGACTATTTTCTACAATGAAGAGTCGGAGCCCACAGATTTCATCCAGAAAGAAACAGTACAGAGGAATCCTGCTGAAGACCAACCTCCCAGCTCAGGCAGGTGCCCACCTGGCCCTCCCCTGCTTCCCCACAGCTTGGCACACGTTGCTAAACTGTTCGTTAAAATCTCTCTCTCTTTCCCCTGATTTTCTACTTTGCCCCAGGTCCTTGGCTACATTAGAACAAGCTTTACATTTACCAGGAGGCAGGTTATAAAGAAATGAACTTTTATTTTTATTTTGGGAATTTGTTTGGCATGGGACCACCCCAAACCTTGTTTTTCCACAAACAAGTAGTGGAATCACCAATTAATTATCCCACTGAGGCAAGAACAATGTGAGGAACATGTGCTTAGATTCAGCAGATAGTCAAGGTCAGATGAGATTTAATTCTGCCTAGACTTCTTTTCATACAACCTTCAAGAGTTTAATTCTGGTTTCCAATCAAGCTGTAAAACAGGTCACTTATACAAATTAAAAAAAAAAAACACTGATATTATGCACCATTTGTGTGACATGATGAGTACGTCATATTGATCAAGTTTCAGGCAGGCAAGGTTCATGAATTTCAGCAAAGACAAATATCACAGTCTTGGGTCTACTGCAGAAGGGCTGTGGCCACCACTCCATGCTGGCTGTGATGGTGAGTACATAGACCTCTTCCTACAAAAGGCCAACTGATGGCCCCAAGAGCCACTCTTATAAAATGGCAGCAAATTGTCAGGTATTCTGTTTGTGGTTTCTAGGCTGCTTCACTTTGCATAAAGTGGAGTCACCCAGCGAGAGAGTAATCAAGTGGGGTGCAGTTCAGCCAATGAAAAGTCATGCATTGAAGAGATTGCCACCAGCCTCAGCCCAGCCCCAACCCAGCCCAGCCCAGCCCAGCCCAGCCCAGCCCAGCCCAGCCTCAGGCCAGGCTTGGCCCCAGCCCAACCTAGTCAAGCTACTGATTGTCTTCGGGGAGGGACCCAAAGAATACTGTGCCAAGGCCTCCTGTTAGGACTTGTCACTCCCTGGGACTAAGCTGGCCACTGCAGGGGCTTGTCTCTTGAGGTTATAAGGGTACAATTAATTGCAACAGCTGTGGCTTAATGTGTCCCTAAGCACCTTGTTGATCTTAATGGTAATGATAACAATGGAAAAAATAATATCAATGTATCTGAAATGCCCGAGCTTGCTTCCCCCAGGCTCAGCCGGGTGTGGTTTTTACCTCATCATGCTGGGATCACATGAAAACCATAGTGGTTAATTTTTAAACGTTAACAATGACAGTTGACAGGTACCTAATAACTGTTTATCAAGAATTCTATGAGTTTCTGGTCATTTCTTTACTTCATATTTTTAAATTAAGCTTATCATTTCTGTCATCCATAATGTTAAACACAAATGGGCTGCGTTGAACTTAATATAACACAGAGCACATTTCTGAGGTTTTATTTAACGAATCAAATAATGGTATGTATCTTTGAATGTTTGACCACTTATTGAAAAGTTTAAAAGTTTTGAGATGCGTAAAAATAGCTAACCCACATGTAAGAACCCAGAAAAAAAAAATTTCGCTGAAGCATTGGAGAAGAGATCAAATGAATTCTGACTGAAGTAGAACAAGTTTGAAAAATGGAAAGCAGAGAACTTGGAAGAATCACCAAAAACAAAAGCGCAAATGAAGGGATTTTGAATAAGTAGAAATATAAAATAAGAATAATTCCCAAGCTGTAATGAGTAAGGAAGAACATAGCTTAAGCAAACTTTCCTATAAATAGGAACAAGTTATGGGATCGATACCATATAGAAACATTAAACTTCACATGATGTAAATGTTTCACTTGTACCATGGTGCCCCAGACACTAGCTAGGTGCCACCAACCCATCTTCTTCCTCCTCCAGCACACACAGCTAGGTATTTTCAGACTTCCTTACAATTAGCTGTGACCCTGTGGCATGAGCTTGTAATAGCATGTGGGTCAGAAGCAATGTTCACCGACTCCAGACCTGGCCAGAGACCTCCCATGCAATTCTCTATGTTCTTTCTTTTTTCCTTTACCTGTTACCCAAAGGCTGAGGACCAGGGAGAGGACTTCTGGGCTCAAGGGTGTGATGAAGCTGCTAAGTGAAAGGAGCAGCCCCCTGCCAAGTTGGGCTGCAGTGTGAACAAGAGAGAAATCTCTACTGGAGTAAGCCTCTGAGACATGGGGCCTGTTGATCAGCCCTCTGACACACAGTCATCTCCTGGCTTGCTGAAAATGAGACACATACAAAGCAAATGGATAGGCCATGCATAACAGGACACAACTCTGTGACCATCCACAAGATGACTTAATTGAGTCAGGGACACTTTTACATTATTCTTTCAAAGGTTTGATTATTAGACCTTTTAACATCTTGGACTAGCAAAGAACAAGTGCCTTCGCGATATTTAGGATAAACTATAAAAACATACACATGCCTATTTATTAATAACATCTATGTATATTAAATGTAGTTATAGGTTTTTTTGATCATAGGAAAATGTTTTACTTAATGTACTTCAAAAGTGAAAGACAGAATCTTCTTGTAGATCATCCTCCCTCAAGTCTCTAGACTCTTTCCTATGGGAATTTTCTGCAGTCTGTGACTTCAATCACTATCTATGTGTTGGTGATACTCAGATCTCTAGTTCCAGCCCAGACTTTTCTAAAGATTTGAATCATAGGGCTGGGGATGTGGCTCAAGCGGTAGCGCGCTCACCTGGCATGCGTGCGGCCCGGGTTCAATCCTCAGCACCACATACAAACAAAGATGTTGTGTCCACCGAAAACTAAAAAATAAATATTAAAATTCTTTCTCTCCTCTCTCTCTTTCTCTCTCTCTCTCTCTCTCTCTCTCTCTTTAAAAAAAAAGGATTTTCTTAAAAAAAAAAAGATTTGAATCATATATCTGACTGCTTTTGGGGTGCCTGACATAACAAGCAGTCAAGTGAAAGAGTCACTGAGCCACGAGGAACCAATTGTCATCACCTTTACTGGATACAGTAGGTTCTCTCCTTGGAATTAACACCCTCCCCCCACCCCTTTTTCCTTCCAAAGAGAACCTGGTTAGTTCCACATGTCTGTGGTTCTCTACCTGATGTCCCTTGGGGAAGCTGACCCCATGTCAACTCTGGGGATGGTCTGTTTTGGCCAACAGTAATCTGGTTCAGAAGGAAGCATGAGCCAATGCAAAGAGATGCAAAGAATGTTAGGATGTTAGGAATGTTCTGGAAATTCTTCTTTACTCTTTTGAGAGAGTCATGGGAAAAGACAGGAAACGGGGGTGGGGGGGGAGGAGAAGAAACAAGTAAAGCAGAGATCAAGGGCACATATTGCCATGCCATAGAAGGCCTGGGTTTGAATCTACCACTTACTAATTATGTAAGCTTTGGCAAGTTACTTAGTCTTTCAACGCCTCAGTTTTTCCATCTGTAAAATGAGTTCTGAGGTGGAAATGAGTTAAGGCATGTAAACTGCAGGTGCACAATAGCAAGTACTAGAGACATTTGCTAACTATTATGTTCCTCTCCATGTTCGCTTGCAACTGCTGACTCTATCTTGCTCTCAGCCTGAGGATTAAATGAACTTCGAGGATTCCTCAAGCAAAGAAATAGATGAGTCTCCGTTGGTACAGGTTTGAACTTTGCACTTAGTGAGCCCTCAACCCCGCTCAACACCTTGTTATGTAGGGTGATATAGCTCCTTTGCTGGTCCAGTCTTAGCATTCAGATTCACTCCTTACAGCTAAGTACATCAACTCGACACATTGACTAGTATAGCGCTTCCTGAAATCATGGTGTTTAAAAAAAATAACATGGGGGGGTCGGGAAGATGGCGGCGAAGGGAGTGCATCACCCCCGTGTGCCGCATCACTGTGCGGGAGAATGACGAGTTAAAACAGCTGAAGGCTGTCTTGTTGGGAATTTCCAGCGAAATTGAGGTGCTCCAGAATTTGGTGGAGGGATTTTCATCGCGGGAGGATTGGCTGCGGGGGCTCGGTCGTGGGCGATTTCTCCGCACGGAGGGTCACACTGCTTGTTCGGCTGATCGCCCCGAGGCTGGAGTTTGCGGTGCGCGCTGGGAAGCGGCGAGGTGGCTGCAAGGAGGTGCAGCGCTGCAGATTCTGTGGGCTCCTGCCAGCGGTGCAATGGCTGTGCTCAGTGCTGAGTTCTGGGTTTGAGATGGAGGAGAGAAGCGGTCCAGTTCGGTTCTCCACACCGGTCGGACCACGGAGGAGGCCAGCGGCCGCCATCTTGGAGAGCTGACATAATCATCCCTGTTTTCTACTGATCTCAGCTCATTCAGCTACGGAACATGTGATTTCAGGCTGTTATTTGCCTGCGTCTCGCAGACAGATTGCTCAGGTTCAGGGCTAGAGAACCCGCGGAGACTGCTTCTTGGAGCCTGCTCCTAGTGGACCGTGCACCGAGCTCTGAGCGGCCGGGTTCTGGCTCCCGGAGCTGCTTTGGCCCAGGGCTGGGGAACCTGCGGAGACTGCTTCTTGGAGCCTGCTCCTAGCAGAGCATGCACCGAGCTCGGAGTGGCCGGGTTCAGGCTCCCGGAGCTGCTTTGGCCCAGGGCTGGGGAACCCGCGGAAACTGCTTCTTGGTCCGGGTCCCGCTGGGTGCTGTGGGGGCCAGAGGGGCAGAGTGGAGCTGCCGCCTGTGCCTGGAACAGGCCAAGCGACCCGCCGGCGAGGTATCACGTCACCCCAACTGCAGCTGGGGCCGAAGAGAGCAGCCGCCCACGCCTGGAACAGGACCAGCGACCCAATGGCATGGTAGTCAAGTCACCCCATTTGGAGTAGGGCCCGAGCAGAGCCGCCGCCCGAGCCTGAAAGGTAGGCAGACCTGCGACCCACCGGCCCAGTGGCCTGCCAGCGTGGTGGACACGTCACGCCGATTGGAGTGGGGGCTGAGCGGGGCCGCTGCCTGTGCCCGGAAAAGGCCCAGCGACCCACCGGCGTGGCAGTCAAGTCACCTCATTTGGAGTGGGGGCCGAGCAGAGCCACCGCCCGAGCTCGCAAGGTAGGCAGACCCGTGGCCCACCGGTGGAACAGGCCCAGCGGCCGGCCAGCGAGGCAGACACGTCACACTGGTTGGGGTGGGGGTGGAGCAGAGCCGCCGCCCGTGTCCAGAAAAGGCCCAGAGACCCACTGGGGTGGCAGTCAGGTAGCCCCATTTGGAGTGGGGGCCGAGCAGAGCTGCTGCCTGAGCCCGCAAGGTAGGCAGACCTGTGACCCACTGGCGGAACAGGCCCAGAGGCCTGCCAGCGTGGTAGACACGTCACACCAATTGGAGTAGGGGCCGAGCAGAGCCGCCACCCACATCCGGATCAGGCCCAACGACCCGAGGGCGTGGTAGTCACATCACCACAATTAATTCATGTGGGTTATGAACTCCCATTTTTACCCCGTATACAGATTGCTGAATCACATCAGTTACACTTCCATTGATTTACATATTGCCATACTAGTGTCTGTTGCATTCTGCTGCCTTTCCTATCCTCTACTATCCCCCCTCCCCTCCCCTCCCCTCTCCTCTCCTCTCTCTACCCCCTCTACTGTAAATAATTTCTTCCACTTGTATTATTCTTCTCTTACCCCTCATTTCCTCTTATATGTAATTTTGTATAACCCTGAGGATCACCTTCCATTTCCATGCAATTTCCTTTCTCTCTCCCTGTCCCTCCCACCTCTCATCCCTGTTTAATGTTAATCTTCTTCTCAAGCTCTTCGTCCCTACTCTGTCCTTAGTTACTCCCGTTATATCAAAGTAGTCATTTGGCATTTGTTTTTTAAGGATTGGCTAACTTCACTTAGCATAATCTGCTCTAATGCCATCCATTTCCCTCCAAATTCTATGATTTTGTCATTTTTTAATGCAGAGTAATACTCCATTGTGTATAAATGCCACATTTTTTTATCCATTCATCTATTGAAGGGCATCTAGGTTGGTTCCACAATCTTGCTATCATGAATTGTGCTGCTATGAACATCGATGTAGCAGTGTCCCTGTAGCATGCTCTTATTAGGTCTTTAGGGAATAGACCGAGAAGGGGAATAGCTGGGTCAAATGGTGGTTCCATTCTCAGCTTTCCAAGAAATCTCCATACTGCTTTCCAAATTGGCTGCACCAATTTGCAGTCCCACCAACAATGAACAAGTGTACCCTTTTCCCCACATCCTCTCCAGCACTTGTTGTTGTTGGACTTCATAATGGCTGCCAATCTTACTGGAGTGAGATGATATCTTAGGGTGGTTTTGATTTGCATTTCTCTGACTGCTAGAGATGGTGAGCATTTTTTCATGTACTTATTGATTGATTGTATGTCCTCCTCTGAGAAGTGTCTGTTCAGGTCCTTGGCCCATTTGTTGATTGGGTTACTTGTTATCTTATTGTCTAATTTTTTGAGTTCTTTGTATACTCTGGGTATTAGGGCTCTATCTGAAGTGTGAGGAGTAAAGATTTGTTCCCAGGATGTAGGCTCCCTGTTTACCTCTCTTATTGTTTCTTTTGCTGAGAAAAAACTTTTTACCAACTATCAGGTATTTAAAAGTGAATGATCCAACCATCCCTCAATCTTCCCCACTTCAGGCCAAATCAATTCCACTTCTCAGAATCCCTCTATACGGATCCTACTCCCCAACATTTAAATCATCTCTGTGGGATCCTCTTCTCTCTGAAACATCTCCAAATTTCTCACATCACTCTCCAATCATTGAGGCCAAAATGATAAGTCACAGAGCTAAGCACAGTGGAAAGGGAAGTCATCCTTCCACACAGCTCCTTGGGCTAACCTTTGATCCTTCCTCCCCCTGCAAGATCACCTTCATGGTGGCAGTGGATTAAAGATGGCAACACTCACTGACATTCTCCTTATCAATGAGAGGGTAATTTCCTCTCCTTTGGAATCTGAAGTAGCCTATGACTGGACTGCTACCAACACAGAATGGCAGAAGCGGTACTACACCAGGATTGGGCTTCACCTTCAACAAGACAGGCAATTTCCACTTTGGCTTCTTAGAATACTACATCTGGAAGAAATCATCCCCTATGCAAAACAAAACAAAAAAAACTCCATGCTGTAAGGAAGACAAAGCTAACCAGGTAAGAGGGCAGCATGAGAATGATGCTGGCTCTCCCAGTCACATCAGTCTACAAAATCATGATAGAGTGATTTGGTAGCATGTCATTAAGTTTACAGGTGGTTTATTACACAAAATATCAAGAATGATGGCTGTGTTCACCTTTGTGATTTACTCTCCTTTCTCCCTTTAGAGATCTTCCTGGACATTGACACTAAGGGTCCAACAATAAAAAAAGTTCAAAACAAAATATTTAATTCTCACAGCAGTCTTAGATTAATCTGGAGCTTGGTTACTCAGATGGAGTGAGGAACAGAAGTTTAAGTGATATCCTGCCATTTTGTGGACAAGGTATGCTGGGAATGCCTAACTGAATAAAGTAACTACCTTAATGAAGTCACATAGTCTTAATGATCATTATAGCTGGCAGCATCAAAAATATCTATCACAAGTACTTTTTAGTTTATCATTTTCTTTATTATTTATATACAATTATACTTATTTGTTGTATTACTTACAAACATTATATTAATATGCTACGTTTATATTTTACAATTATTTTTTAATTTGCAGAAGTTTTATTTATTCAGTCAAATATATCTATCTTTTCCTTTAAGGTTTCCATCGTTGATATCATTTAATCAGCCACCAAATGCAGAGTAACTCATCCATAAAGTGCCTATAGCCACAGTCTTTGAAGAAAGTTCATTTATAGGGTGAGAGAAGGAGGCCCAGACTTCTCAGCTGATATTAAATGGGGCAGGCAATCCCTAGTGGGAGACATATTAAGACCTCATTTATTTTATTAGCCAAGTATTAGAGACAGGTATAAATTCTCTTTCATTGGATTGCCTTTGGCAAAAGTGCCTTCTCTTTGGTCACAGGTCCTCTCCAGCCCCTCTGTATCCACACCTAGCTACGTCTCGCTTGTGTGCCTGCCTGGCCCTGCAGGCATGTGCAGTGAAGCCCAGTTCCACAGAGCCTTCTACCCAACTCTAAAAATATAAGGGAAAGGGCTTAGGGGACTCTGGCTAGCAGAATCTATTTCTAGGGGAGAGAGGCAGAGAGGAAATGGAGCTATTCTTGCTAATAGAATTTCTAAGCATGTCATGAGTTCCAGTGCACAGTGAGAGGACCTGACTAAGAAAACTGGATACTATTATTTCATTGGGCAGAGGTAGGTATGATATCATAAGCTGTTAACCAGCCTATAGGACGACTATTCTCAGGCCCAATGCCTTCTCCAACTCAATCATTTGTCAAAGGGGCAAGGCATTGGAGTATAAACATGGCTGCCTATACCTAGAGCAGTGTTCAGAAGGGGCATAAGTAGGGAAAGTATCTTTTGGCTCTTCCAAGTGAGCTTTGTAACTGGCATACACCTGCCTGACAGATCTAAGTCAGAACTTAACCACCTGCCAAACACGATACTCATCACTTCACAGTCTCATCCAATTTTCTTAAGATGAGTATCCTTGCCCTCATCCTTTTGGTTATGGTATATAGGACCATGATATGATTATACATAAGAGCAAATATATTCGAAGCCAGGCTCAGCAACTGTGAGGCCCTAAGGAACTCAGTGAGATTCCATCTCCGAATAAAATACCAAAAAATAAGTGCTGAGGATATGGCTGAGTTCAATTCTCAGTATCCTTCCCACCAAAAGACAAAAAAGAGTTCCTTAGAACTCAGGCTGCTACACAAAATACCAACAACTGGGTGATTTATAAACAACAGAAATTTATTTTCACAATCTAGAGTCTGGGAAGTCCCAGATCCAGGTGCCAGCAGATTCAACATGTGGTGAGGGCCCATTTGGCACCTTGTCAATGTGTCCTTATAGTGAAAGGGAAGAACTCTGGTCTCTTCAGGCTCCAGTGAAGTCCAATCTCATGACCTAAAATCTCCTTCCCAAAGCCCCACATCCTAATACCATCACCTTGAGGTTTATCATTTCAGCATGTGAATTTCGGGAGGTACCAATCTTCAGATCATAGCAGATTCTGTTTAGAAATTCCAAAAATTGTAAAAGAAATATGGATTTTATTTTATTTTTTTATAGACCTTTATTTTATTTATTTATATGCGGGACTGAGAATCGAACCCAGTGCCTCACACATGCCAGGCAAGTGCGCTACGGCTGAGCCCCAGCCCAGCCCCAAATATGGATTTTATTATGGAGTAGCAGATTAACTTCATTAAATTAAAAGTCTTCCCAAAATAATTACCAAGTCTCCTACATTTGTCTCATAAGAAAGAGGGAGAAATAACCAATCTCTTCTCTCAGCTAGTTACCATAAAACCCAAAGCTTGACTAGTCCCAAGATTTAGTGAAATAAGGAGCTCATTTAATTTTAATAGGTCATGTTAATAATTAGTTCTAAAACTGGAAGACTAGGGACACAAGATTAAGGAGAGGTTCCAAGAAACTACGAAATATGGCAGTACTATGGCTCAGATGGAGGGTTGCCTCCCAAGGCTCACGTGTTGGAGGCTTGGTCCTCAATGTGGTAGTTGAGGTAGTGGGACATTAAAAAGAGGAAGTTCCTAGCAGGAAGGCCTGGGGTCACTGGGAGCATTAGCCTCAGAAGGGATTAACATGGTTCTCCTGCAACCCCTGGCTCGTCTCCGGTCACTCTTTGGTTTCCTCTGGGGCACTGTGGTCTCTCCATCTCTCTTGCCATTGTGATGCCATCCCCCATCACGTCCTTACCAGAGCTGAGCTGACAGCAGACCCTTGGATCTCTATAACCACCTCTAACTAACCCTCTTTTCTGTAGAAAGTCACTCAGCTTTATTTATTTATTCATTTTTTGTTTTGTTTTGTTACGGTATTTTGTGACCAGTAATGGAAAAGAGACTGATACAGGTGGAAATTGATTATACCCTCAGAAGAACATAGTAGCCTCAAACCTGCTTTCAGAAAAGCACAGACAGGGAGATTCACCTTCAGTATGAACTTCATGGAGGAAACATTTCTATCCAGAAGAGGGCTGTGGGGCTTTGAGCAGATTATGCAGTAAAATGTAGCCTAGCTGGACTCCGTGTCCATCCACATGAGTTAGCTTTATGTCCATGCTGGGGAGGAATTTTGCCACACCAAATTATTTTCCATGTGTTCACCTTTTCCATTATGAAAGCAATCCAAGTTATTATAAGAGAATTTGGAAAATTATGGTAGAGGAAAAAATAAATCCTCTACAGTCCCACTACCCAAATAGCTACTGCTAACCTTCTTGGTAGTAGATTTTCTTCTAGTCTTTCTTCCCCATGTATACAATCTTGGCATGTTATTGGTTTTGTTTTCAAAATTGCTGTAGTAAGCCACGATATCACTTTGCAGGCTTCTTCATTTTTTTTTTTCCCTTAAGATCATATCACGAGTGTCTCCCTGTGTGGTTACACAAGCTTCCTAAACACTGTTTTTCATGGCTGCATGAAGTCGTAATCCCAGGTCAGCTCCTCCCTTCAACCTCTGCCTTCCCAGGCCGGCTCCTCCCAGACTCTGTGCTTGGAAAAGACCAGCTCATTTTATCAGAAAACAGCCATGTCTGGTAAGGGAAGTCTGCTGCCCCCAAAACTCCTAGTGCATTTCATTACCTCCGAATGATCAGTTTGGAATTATTCACATCGCTGCCCTTAATTATCCACCTCACTGCCTTCTTCATTAGCATGGAGGGTGGAACCAGGGCTGGACTGTGTTCTCTCCAGAGCCCCAGTCACTTCTGATTAGTGAGCTGCTTAGAAAATGGCCTCAGCTCCAGCAGGCCACTGCCAGTTAGTGTCCTGTACAGCAAAGCATTTCATTTATATTCCATCTCTGGGTCAGGGAGAACGCATGGGTTAGTGGCCTGGGGGATGGGGTTAGTGAGGGACAGCCAGGCCTAAATGTCTGCACCGCCCCTTCTGGGGAGCATATTCTCTCTCTCTCTCTCTCCCTCTCCCTCTCCCTCTCCCTCTCCCTCTCCCTCTCCCTCTCCCTCTCCTGAAGTTTCCCTTTTTAAAAAAAGTACCCTGACTACTGTAATTGTGGATGTGTAACTGACGTGATTCTGCAATCTGCATCTGGGGTAAAATTGGGAGTTCATAACCCATGTCAATCTAATGTATGAAATATAATATGTCAAGAGCTTTGTAATGTTGTGAACAACCAATAAAAAAATGTAAAAAAAAAAAAAAAAAAAAAAGTACCCTGAAAACTCAGATGTGAGACAATAGCAACCTACAATCCTATAATACTAGTTGCCCCTCCCACCACTCAAGATGGTTCCTAATAAAAGGCCCCACTTTGACCCCCAAGGCAGGCCAAAGCTGATTCAAAGCAGGGAATTGGAATACATTTGAGCACACCAGTGACCACCAGCCAGCCACACTCCATTATTAACATTGAAGTCTAGCGGCAACACTCATTTTCCTCTTCTTGTTTTTTTTTTTTTTTTTCTAATAGGAGTCAAGTAAAATGTCTCAAATGTATATACGTTTTTTTAAAGGCTTGAAGCTGGATATAAACACAACCTCCAAGTAAGACACAGTCATAACAATACTCCACCACTATTGGGTATGAGCTACCAGTAAGAGCACTATATTTAGAAAGGACACACCTTTGCAAACTTTGCCACTTAAGAGGAACTCCAGATAGACGAGCTTTGTTTTCTTAAACATTAACTTGTAAACTCTATTGCTGGGTGTTGCTTTTTTCAATGGCTGGCAATATCATAACTGATGGGTTTGCTAACTATCCATTGCTCAAAAATATGTACGCAAAGCGTAACCGTCTCTGGGCGCTGGGGCTTTTCACTCACCAGCTGGGACTGTCAGCGGCTGTTTGCTCCCTAGTCCCAAGGCGAACAGAGGCTCCTTGTCTGAAGGGAGCCAGCCAGGAAGTGCCTGCTGCTCTTGTGTAAACGTGGACATTCACTTGCTGTCTAGAGGATGAACACTGGTCACCCAGGAGGGAGCCAGGAGGGCAGGGAGGGGCCACGGGGACAGATAGGAAACTGTAGATAATATCTGGACTGTAGGTTGCTTCTGTTTTTTTTTTTTTTCTTATTTTACTTTTTTTTTTTTTTTTTGCCTAAAACTTCAGCAAGATTGTTCTAGAAGATTGGAAGAAGTGACTGGTTGGATTGACAGAATATTTGGTCTTCAGGAAATTTTCTTCTCAACTTTTCTGAGTCACTCTCTACTAAAAGGAACCACTGAGAAACTTCTCTGTGGTCATTTCATAGACCAGCTTCCCCTGATTCCACTGGAAAATACAGTTTTCCAATAATCTCAGTTATAGACGCGCTTATTCAGTTTTTTCCCCCTTTTAGCAAATGTTTATTAAGTGCCAGGCATTGTGTGATGCTAAAGTAAACAATAAATATACTGCTTATGGCAGAATTCCGGTCCTCTCCCTCGCCCTATCGTGTGTACACACATGTGCACATATACACACTATTTGTTCAATCACTTTATCAAGCACTTACATTCTGCTAAGCGGGTTTTTTTGTTTTTTGGGTTCTTTTTTTTTTTTTTTTTTTTTTTTTTTTTTTTTGGTACTGGTGATTGAACCCAGGGGTACTTAACCACTGAGCTACATCCCCAGTGGTTTTTATTTTTTATTTTGAGACAGGGTCTCACTAAATTGCTTAGGGCCTCACTAAGTTGCTGAGGCTGGCCTCAAACTTGCGATCTTCCTGCCTCAGCCTCCAGAGTCACTGAGAATACAGGCACCCAGCTGCTAAGCACCATGTGCCTTATCTTTAATAATCCTCATGGCAAACAGATGAAGTAAAATTGACTTCCCACTTTCTAGATGAAAGGACACACACTTTGCTCAAGATCACAGGACATACAGGTGGCAACGTTACAATGTCTGATTCCAGAGTCTGTGCTTGCAGCCACTGCATGACCCAGCCTGCTGTGTTCCTTCCAAAACGCCAGTTGAAATTTAATGGCCATTGTAACAATATTGAGAGACGGAACCTTGAAAAAGTGATTAGCTCATGAGGGCTCCACCCTCAGGCATGGATTAATGCTGTTAGTGTGGCATTGGGTTAGTTATTGAAGGAGTGGCTTTGTTATAAAGCAGAGCTCTCTCCCCAAGTGATGTCCTCTGCCATAATATAATGCAGCGAGAAGACCCTCACCCAATGCCAGAACCTTGACACTGAACTTCCCAACCTCCAGAATTGTGAGAAATAAATTCCTTGGATGTATTAGTTAACCAATCCATGGTATTCTTTTATAGCAATAGAAAATGGACTAAGACAGTCTGTCTTGTGCTCACTAGACACAGTGATGACCCCCAATCATTCAAAGATCAGACTTCTGCTGATTTCCCATCTGGCTCTCAAGTTAAAATTCAAAAAAGTGGACCATGGAAGATACTGGGGAAAAGCCGAAAGTGTCCCAACACTTCTTCAGAAAAAAATCACATTTTTATGCCAGATTCAAAAAGGTTCACACTCAAAGAAACCTTGACATTTCTCTGTCCTGAGAAACATCAACAAAGAATGGTTGAATCAAATGGTGCATTCATTGAATGGGACATTATGCAGACAGACCAGAGCCAAATGCATCAACACGGAGTAACATCAAAAGCATAATATCAAATTTTTTAAAAGTAAGTTGAAGAAGGACAAGTACAGTCAGACCATTCATTTGAAGTGCAAAAACCAGCAAAACGGAGCTATGTGTGTTGTGTGTGGACAGGTTGGTTACAGTATAAATACACAGGGGAATGATCAACTTCCACAGTGGGAGAAAGATTATTTCTAGGGAAAAAGAGAGGAAGATGGGATTATGCAGGGAGTTCAAGAAAAGGGTTTGATAGTATCTTCAAAACAGAAAGGAGCAGCTGGGCACGGTGGCAAATGCTTGTAATCCCAGCGGCTTGGGAAGCTGAGGCAGGAGGATCCCAAGTTCAAAGCCAGCCTCAGCAATGATGAGGCACTGATGAACTCAGTGAGAACCTGCCTCTAAATAAAATACAAAATAGGGCTGGGGATGTGGCTCAGTTGTAGAGTGGCCCTGAGTTCAATCCCTGGTACCCCCACCCCAGCAAAAAAATAAATAAAGAAAGAAGCATATGTGAAAAAATAATAGGACTTATTAGATTGGGTGGTAAATGCATATGTAATTATTACATTTTTTGATATGATTTTCTGTTTGAATATTTCCAAAAATTGTCCCAATTTTTTAAACTGATTCATCTGAATTTTACAGTTGGTCCAGGGAAGCAGAATGGCCAGCCCTAGTCACATGGCTAATGAGGGAGATGGAACCATAATGTGGGTCTCCAGTGCTCTTTGTCACCTCTGCTCTGCTTTTTTGACACTTAGCTCCCTAGGGAACTCTCATTCAAATTCTACACTTTGAGAAAGGGGGAGCTGCCGTGTGTACAAGTGGACTGGCCGACCTGCCCTCTTCTCCATAATTCAGATTTCTGGGCTCTGGGTTCTCACCATAACTAAGTCCCCATAACTAAGAACTAAAGACACTTTAATACTTGGAGATCTCAAAACTAGAAGTTTAGAAGACCAAAAAGCCACTAGCCAAATGGATGGGATGATTGTGAACCACAATTCTAATAATTTTGGTTAGCAACTTCCCCTGATATTATAAACATCCTTAGAAATTCCAGATGACACTAAAGGAGACCAAGCAGGAAGACAGATAGCTCCCAGAGATGAATGGCCGACTCCAACAGCAGAGAGAGAAGAACATTTAATAGCAATAAAAGTGTTGTAGTCTTAGCTGCTCAGTGTAAATAGCAATCTGTTCAATAAAAATAAATTTAAAATGTATTGAGGCAGCAGTTATCAAACCTGGTTGTGGAAAATTGCCAAGAAGAATGTTTTCAAAAATATCCCTATCTGGGACCCATCTCAACAAATTCTGTTCAGTTGTTGTGGGTTTGTGCCCAAGTTTTGGTGTTTCTCTAAAGCTACTGAAATGGTTCTCATGCACTGTCAGAGTTGAGAACCATTTTAGGGGATTAACTAGCAAACTTCAGCTATCAGATAATATTTTTTTGAGGAGTTCCCTATTCTCCAATTGTATGACAGGTAAAGATTGTGCATTTGGAGGTGTGTGTGTGTGTGTGTGTGTGTGTGTGTGTATAGGTCTAACTCGGTATGACACTCCCAACACCTCCCACACCCCAACTCTCCAAGCCCAACCTCCTAGAGAGAAGTGCCTTACAGCGACTCTAACATCTCAGTGAGCTTAGCTTTGTCCTAGTGATTCCCATTGATCCTATGCTCATGCTCCTGTTCCCGCTGTCCAGCTCAGCTTTCTTGGAGCAAGACTTTAGGTGGACTGTCCCCTGGTGAATTATGAGTTCTGACTTCACCTCCTATATTGCCTTCCAGACCTCCACCACCCTCTCTGATCTGCTGCCTTCCCTTCAGCTCAGACACCACAATTCTCCAGAAGGCATTCCCTGGGTCTCTCTTGCCTGGAAGTGAGGTCCCTAGGTGAATAAACTTTCTTACTCATTCAATTTGGCAAATAACTCCAGTATCTTGAGCACCAGCATTATTAGGCATTAAACATGATCCATTTAAGACCTAAGAATGATGGGCACAGTGTATTAGCCAACCTCATGTGCAGGACCCATGGGTCCTGGCTCCTGGTTCTCAATCTCTGTTACGTAAGGTCTATATACATTTCAAAATCTGGAGTCCTAAAACTAAAGTTAACAGGTATAAAAATTCCCAAACCCAGCAGAAGACTAGTAAAGTAATCAAAAGCTACAGAATTTCTAAAACTATAGGAGGGGGCTGTGGGTTCTCTAAATTTTTTTGAGGTTATTAAAAAGCATAATTGATTATTATTATGAAAGTTTCTGTTTACTGAATACCTCCTCTGTTAAATAAGAAAAATGCTTACACTCCCCTCTTCGTGCTAAGTAGTTAAGAATATACCCATTTCACAGGTGAGAAAACTGAGGTCAAGCCCAACCTGGATATACAATACCCAAACAACTTAGTTCATAAACTCTGGAGTTAGTTAGGATTTTAATCTGTGCTTTATCTGACTCTCAAATCCTATATGTAGCGGCCACTTTCATTCATCTATAGCTATACACACACTCATACACATATTTCTCTCTCTCTCTTTTTTTTTTTTTTTTTTTGATTACCTCTTTCAGGTCAATGTCACTGCATTTCAAAAATCCCAGAAAACAGCAGGTTTTCTGGCACCTGAACACATTCTTCCAACTAAATTGGAAGGATAAAAAAATTTTTAAAAGAAAGTTCTTGAAAATCAGTTTCTGCAAAACAAGTAAAATTTTCCTATTTGTGATTCTAGAGATAAATATGACAAAATGTTTTGACTTCAAAAAAGAAAAAGTATATAGTTTAAAATTGAAATGTCCTTTATTGATGATTGAGAGTGAGAAGTGCTACTCTGTCAGCCAACAAGAGAGTAGGCTCAGCCTGCAGGAGGATAAAATTTGAAGTGTCCTCAACCTCACATGTGTGCACCTCCAGATCCTGGAAGACTTAGGCACCTGAACACATTCTTCCAACTAAAATAATCACTTGTGGATCTTATTGGGTTAATAAAGAATAATACAGAGATCTGTCAAATAGGAGGGTGTTCATGATGATTCCATATTTCCAAGGCACTGGCTGACCCTCCAGCCCAGGTCTCCTGCCAGGTTGGTATCTTGATGCCCTCGTAGGACATGCGAATCAGTCCAGTGCCCACCGAAGTCAGGAGCTCATGCATAGATTACTATAACACAGATCCCTTCCAGACCTATAGGGTTCCAAAGCCGGGGACGCCACCCACAGCAAATGAATCATGTTCTTCTCTTTGTCATGTACAAATCTTTTCAAAGTGTACCTTTGTGCAGTGAGACCCTGGTCTACAAAAAAAAAAAAAAATGAAATCTATAGACATGTTTATGTTTTATTTTGTTTTCTAACATGGACTATTAAGAAACATTTTATAACACACAAAAAAGGATCTTAATCAGTCCTGTAATGTGACCTGAATGAAGCCCCCTCTGATAAGCAGAGGTTTGAGTTTTCATTAAGTTGTGAGCATAATAGAAGAAGATATTCCCTGTACTTCTCCCCTGACCTCCCATCAGCCCCAGAATCATATTGTGTCTATCTGATCGTGAGCATAGAGAGCAGATAGAAGGTACGGGGGCTGTAGAGATCTAGAACACCATAGGTATTGAATAAACACATTCTGCCCTCTTTGATCCATTCTCTAGGGGTGCCATTTAACCTCATGCTGTGCTCTCCCCAGACACCACTGGCCCGTCTCCTCAATGACCGTGATCTTGTCAAGATCAGGTTTTGAAGAGCTGTCCATTACTAAGCTAGGTAATAAACAGTTAACGAAAAAAAATATATTTTTTAATTTTTTTTAAACAACAAAAGCAACAATATCAAAGGACTCTGGGAATGAGCAACCCTTCCACCAAACAGTCTGTTAATACTTGAAAAAAAAAAAAAAACAAGTAGAGTTTAAATCTATTCCCTCCCACCCCAAAGTCACCACAGCTTACAACAGCAGCTACTCAGAAGGACCACAAAATTACTAGCATTGAACTGCCATGGCCTCTGGCTCCGGATACCCCTTCTCCTAGAAACAACATCCTCCTTGAACCAGCGAGGTTCCCGTGTGGGCTATTTCTGAGTCATCCCAGTGGGGAAAGAGGCTCCAGCTCAGCCCTTGTGATAGCCTGGGGGAGAATGACTGCTCCCTTCCCACAGGGGTCCTGAGGAAGCCGCAGAAAAAGTTGCAACTGTTGCAGGCTGTCTCAAGCGCAGGGGCTACCAATGGCTTTGACATTGCCAGGTTTGCTAGGAAAGACCCCTCTCCTTTCCTCAGCATCACTTGAATTCTAACCTAGTGTAGGACTTGGCCCCGAAGATCTAGGATTTCAGTCAGAGGAGCCAATTTGGCTCTGACCCATAGGAATGCATTTTTACCATAGAAAGATCCAAGTACATGCACTCATTAAAAATACTTGACACTATTAAAACCTACAAAGTAAGAAAGGTGAAAAGTCATGAATGCATCTTTATTTTAAGGTCTTCTAGAAAAATATGGAATAATAGAATAGAGCAGGGGTTGGCCAGTTATGACCTGAGGGATAAATCTGATCTGTCAACTGCTTATATATGATTCATAAGTTATGAATGATTTTTGTGTTTTTTAAATAGTGGGGAGAAAAAGAATAAATAATACATGAAATTCAAATTTCAGTGTCCAACATAAAGGTTTTTTTGAACGTAGCTATGTTCGCTCTTTTTTTTGCGGGGGGCCAGGTACCAGGGATTTAACTCAGGGGCACTCTACCACTGAACCACACCCCCAGCCTTATTTTGTATTTTATTAGAGACAGGGTCTTTCTGAGTTGATTCAGACCTCACTAAGTTGCTGAGGCTGAGTTTGAACTTGTGATCCTCCTGCCTCAGCCTCCCAAGTTGCTGGGATTACAGGCATGCGCCACCACGTCCAGCCTAATACATGTGAGTTTTCTTAAAGCTTTCTTTCTTAAAGTTTTCTTTCTCTTAAAAGAATATAACCTAACCACTGTAAAAATGGAAAGTGGCACCAAAGCATAGAGAAGGTAAATATTCCCAGCAAATAAGCTCAAAATCCAGAGAAAACAATGCTAACATTTCAATGTGCATCTTTTCAATCTTTTTAATATGTATTTTTCCACTTTTTACAGAATCAGACTTTGCATTTTTCTTGCTTTTACTTCCATTGAAATTATGAATGCATTCCCTGCAAACTTTTCAATATTCAAATCAACAAAAGTACAATGCTTCTCCCTAGTTGTTGAATAATGCTTGTGGGCTATTTTACCATGTTATGGAAAATGATCTCCTTCCCCCCACACCAGAGTAAAAAAGAAAACAGTCAATGCCAGTTTCTGTGAATTTAGAGGAGAAGCTTATGGTTCTTTCAAGTTATTAGAGCCATCATGTTCCATTTTATAGTTTTTTGAAGAAATAAGACATTTATCTTCAATAAACAAATCATTAAACATGCATAATTGTGTGGACTCTTGTTTTTTAACCTAACAGGAGAAAGAGACACAATTCATGTTTTAAAGTTTTCAGCGTTGTTAAGTATAATATTTCTGCCTATCTATAGTCTCTTCCCTGTATCTATGTACAAATACTAATATGAAACAGAACCACACTTGGAGAATTAGGCCAATTCACAGCAATCCTCTATGAGAGCAATTGTTGAAAAGCATTACTAATTACTAAAAGAGTCATGGTTTTTATTTTTATTTTTTTACTATCAAAGGGCATTATGTGGAAATAAAAGCTGTTTGAGACCACACCTAGTAACAGGTAATGCAAACTATTATATTTAACCCAAGATATTTCCTTAGATTTAAGTGGCAAGGATTCAACAAAAAAAGATTAAAGGAGTTGGGGGGTGGGGGGGCGGTCCTGTGCTCCCTGGCCCTAGCTTTTCTTGCTGTCACTAAAGGAGATTCCAGAGCTGTTTTTTGGGACCTACAGTAAAAAGGAATGCTTTCAATTCCTCACGTGGCCCTAATTTTGTGAAGAACCTTTTGTTTTCCATTATCGCTTCTACTCGCCAGATAGAATTGAGGAACACGGGATCAGTTTGAAAAACCAGAGTTCTTACTGTAAGTGATGCATGTCAAGTGACAGCACCTCATTGTGGAGAACCAGAATGTGCACCCAATTCATTTTGGTTCTCTTAACTGTGTGTGTAAAGGGCAACAAGTGAGTTCACTGTAGTGAGGACAAACTAGTGATTATCGGTGATCTGTTAAATGTTAGTTCACCAAAACCTCAAAACCTTTAGGCGGCTTATTGCAGTCACAGCAATTTACAAAGCAAAAAGGAAAACAGAGGAAAAGGGAGAGATGGAACCGAAAGAAATGGAAGGGAGGGATGGAAAGGGAAAGAAGGAGGGAGGTGGAAAGGGGAAAGGAAGGAAAGAGAAGGAAATGAAGAAAAGCTATTGGCTTTTAATAGCTTCTATTAGCATCTCCTTTTGTTAATAATGCAACCCTTGCAGCTGAGAAATTCTTGGATGATTTATAGCCAAAAAAGAAGAGCCTCAAACTCCTGCCAGTTTAAAAATCTATGCATGTTTCAACTACCATGGACATTCAGTATTTTGCTTCCAGAGGCAGTGATGAAGTTAAGGAGATAATTTTTTTCCATGAGGAGGAATTGGAGCAAGGAAAAGAGGTCTTGAAATGCATTAAGAATGGCCACAAAGGCTGGGGCTGGGGCTCAGTGGTAGAGTGGCCTGGTAGGTACAAGGCCCTGGGTCAATCCCCAGCACCACCAAGAAAAAAGAATCACCACAGAACTCGGAGATTCAATTGTGCCAAGTGGTCCAATTGGTCTTCCACAAACCAGAGTGGCAATGTCATTCTGCGAAGGTGGAATAGCTGGCAACTATAAAAGTGTTTGGCACACAGAAGTCCCTCAACCAATGCTCGCTGACTTTGAATGGAGGGTGTTCAGCAAATCTGTGGCTACCTGAAAACAAAGGAATGCCTTTCGGGCCACCCATATGGAAGAACTGGTGTTTCATAAGTCACAGGACAAATGAATTACCCTCCAGAGAGGCTCAGGTAACTTAACTGCAGATACTTTACAGGGTCTTTTAAAATGGATTAGCCACATCAGAGTGCAAACGCATTCCCTAATGAGGTTCCGAGCCATACTCTGGAAGGAAGATGCTTCTCCTTCCATCAGATTTAGGACCTGCTTTATTACCAGCCTCATAAAACAAAGCCAGCAAATTGGGTGATTATAAAAATTATTTTCTAATAATAATTCATTGCTAACTTCAGTGTAAATATGAATGGCTTCTGCAGTGGGCTGGACAGGGGCCAAGGTGTGGGGATCTAAAGCAAAAAAAACACTAAGTAAGGAGTAGGCAGACTTCAGCTTGAAATTGGAGGACCAGGACCGGGAATAAAAAGTGAGCTATAGACATGATAAGTAGCAGAAGATGAAGCCAAACTCTGCTTCCCACCTTAACCCATGGTCCTCTATGAGTCAGTGACTGGAGAAAGAAATTGTAGCCACCACTATTGCTTTTCTCCTAGGAATAATGTGAAATGTACCTTTTTGCTTTTAATTGGAAGTTTTTGATCACTAAGCCCTAATCAGAAAGACCTTTACAGGATTCAAACATGAGCTTTCTTTGAAAAAGAATGGCAAACTCGGGGTCCTGTGGGCTGGGTCCATGGTTCCATAACTTCTCCCAGCCTCAATGAACCAACAATAATCACAGCTTCTCTATCAAATGCTCACTAAGTGCATCAACTATATTTCTTTTTAATTATCATGTCAACTCTATGAAGTAGTCTTATTATTCCCCTTTTAGAGATGCAGAAAAGGAGACATAAAAGTTAGTTCATTAGCCTAAAGCCATATAGTTGCTCCCAAAGTGATAGATTTTTGGACTTGGCACATGCCTCTTAGGAAAAGGACTACAATTCCCAACCTTTCCCTGCAGCCACCTACAGACATGAGAATAAGATCTGGCCAATAGGCTTTGAAGAAAAATAGTATGCTTTTGGGTAACATCATAGGTTTTCTTTTAAAGGGAAAGAGATCTTCCCGCCAACGCTAGCGCTTTCTCCTCTGCCACCATGCTGCTGCTTGGAATACCAATGAAGTAAGAACCACTTTGGACTTTATATTTGAAAGCATCATTTTATGGGTTGTGCAAAAACAAAACTGAAAGATCTTGGTCTCTGAACAGCTGCATAGTGAAGAACAGTTATTCCAGTCTCAGGCCACCTCAGACTGAGAAATTTTTTTAAAAAGCTATTTTGTTGATCTCTCTATTATTTCAAATTTCTTTTATACAGCCAAGCTACACTCTAACTTACTTCACAGCTAAGCCAAAATTTGATGCCAGTTCCGTCTGATTCCAAAGCCCTGACCCGGCTTTGGAAGCTACAAGTGTATGTGTTATCAATCAGAACAGTAGGAATTCACAATGGAAATGAAAGTGTAATTCCTTCCTCAAAACATAAAACCAAGCCAGCTGCAATGGCACACGCCTATAATCCCAGAGGTTTGGGAGGCTAGGGCAGGAGGATGGTGAGTTCAAAGCCAGCCTCAGCAGCAGCGAGGCACTAAGCAACTCAGTGAGACCCTGTCTCTAAATAAAATTCGAAATAGGTCTGGGGAGGTGGCTCAGTGGTTGAGTGCCCCTGAGTTCAATTTCCGATACAAAACAAAACCTAAAACATAAGACCACTCTTTGATATCTGATTCAAAAGGGTAATCCAAAGGACCCTCTCAGTAGAAGGCTCCTATAAAATAAAGTGTGTGAGGTAGTCACAGCTACGGATATGACTAATGATCTCTCTGAACCATTCACATTCATGGTTTCCACTCAGCCAAAGGATTTGAAGACCTTGGCTCTTATTTATCCATACAGTTGAAAGTAAGCAGGGTGAGCCTAGAGAAAGCTTCACAGGGAGTATGCACTTAAGGCTACCATTCAAACCTTGCTCGCTGCTATGGCTTGAATGTATTCCCCTCAAAGTTCATGTATTGGAAACTTAATTCCCCAAATCACATGCTAATGGTATCTGGGGGTGGCACCTTTGAGATTTAATCAGGGTGAAATTATATCATGAAGGTGGGGTGTCACGATGGCATTAGTGCCTTTGTGAGATGAGGAGGAAAGATCCGACCTAGAACATTTGTTCTGTCTCACTCTGAGATGCCCCAGGCCATGTTATGGTGCAGCAAAGAAGCCCTCACCAGGCATCAGCACCATGTTCTTGGACTTCCCAGCCTCCAGAACCGTAAGCTATATAAACCTCTATTCATGAATAACCCAATCTGTGGTATTCAGTCACAGGAACAGAGAACAGATTAAGACACCATCATGTGCATCCTTTCCTCCCCTCATCCTTCAGCAAGGTTCTTTCTTCATTCTGGTACCCTGGCTCCTTCCTGCTATCTTACCAGCTGCCAAAATAAGAAACGACCTGACATCTGGAATCCATCACCATCTGTGAAATCCTGGCCTCCCTTTTCTTGTACCCTTGTCTTCTAGCCCCAGAGTGCCAAGGAAGAATGGCCTATTCCTAGGAGGTGCCTGGGGTAGAAGCAGAAATTTCATCCGCTCTTGAGGTCTGCAGTAAAATCTGGGCCCTGCCACTTAACTAGCAGTGGTTACTAACTGTATAACCACAGCCAAGTCCATAATCTCTAAAATAAGAGTATTAGCAGTTCCCACAAGACTACCGGTGGAGTGAAGCAAGCTGAGACATGCACATTGACCTGGCTCAGAGATGATCAATAGATAATTCTCTGCACTTAATCGGCTCTCCCATTCCCTTCTCTTTCTTCTGAGAACAATAAAGCACCATCTCCACATTACAAGCCATAATTCCTCTTATTCCATCATTCTCAACCACATAATTTTTAGACCATACCTTGTACTCTACTATTATATCTTATATTTTATTTTTATTTTTTTATATCTTATATTTTAAATGTCACTGCACATTAGGAATTCATAGACCTGGAGGGATGGGGGAGGCAATGGTCACAGGAACCCAGACAGGACTGCAACTATAGTTCTACTAGAGGCTGTCTGACAAGAGCTGTGGCTTTTCACAGAGGAACTAAACCACTGCCACCTCGTGACTCAGCAGTAGGCCTGTCAAGGAGATAGATACTCCTGTCACTCTCCTCCCATCCTCTGGTCTCAGCCAGCGCTTTCCATTAACTGATTCCCAAGCAGAAGCTGGAGGGCCAGAGGAGCCCAATGAAGGAAGCTCACAGCTCACTTCCCAGGGCACAGAGGTAGATGAAGGATGGTGAGTGGATTTAGGCAGGCAAAGGAAGGTAGCCGGCATAGCAACACAGCATACAAGGCTGATGGAGTTGGGTAGAATTCACATAATCAAATTAATACTTCTGTGGTCAAACATGAAGATTTACAGTATGCAGGTTAAATAAATATTGAACAGTTCCTCACCAAGTCAAGCACTGGGCAAATAAAGAAGAGCCAAAACAACGTTACAGATAATATAAGATCCTCAGACCTGTGTTGGAGACGGGAGGTTTTATCTGAAGTTCTTCCATGGGCAGGGGCACCTTGGCTTTGTGCATTCCCTCTGCCTCTGCCAGTTCTTCCAAGGCCACCACTCACTTACTATGTTGGTTGACACACCTGAAACTCTTGAGAAGGTTTCAACAGAAAGTTGAGAAAAGTACAAGGTGCACTTGAGTTACTGGAACTTTCTAAGAGCAATATGCAGCCAGAGTCTCCAAATTGAAAGTCAGGGATGCCTGTTCCTCCCCGGGGAATGCTGTAGGGTCCTCTGCTTTGCACAGCTGCCTGGTGCAGACAGGACAGTAGACACTCCATAAATATTTGCTGTAAATAATAAGTAGTATCCTTTTCCTACATTGATCACTATCACCCTGGGATCAGAGCATGCAAATAAGTAGCTTCATTCAGATTATCTTCCCCACATCTCATCCTATTCCATTTTTTTTTTTGTTCCCAAGATTTCATATTCCACAGGCCTGTTCAGGTTAATAAATGTCCCCCCTTTTTTGGCCACATCTCTATCTGTTTACCCCAGAACAAATTATTTCAAGAGGAATCATGGGTGCTAGGAGTGTGGACTTCAACCTCAGATCACCTGGCTTCAAATTCTGGCTGTACCATGTACTAGCAGCCAATGTATTTAATATGCCCGGGCCTCTTCTTCTCATCACTAAGATGGAGACATGCCCTGGGGCCATTTAAGGAGTTTATGGATGAATCTATGTGAGACACTTAGGAAGGAAACACTCCACAAATGTTAGCCATCATTATTATTGGTATCTGAGCCTGTTGAACAATCCCCAAAAGTGGCTCCCCAATCGGGCCCCCACAAATAGGCTCAAATCAGATCCAGACTCCACCAAATAGGCACAAAGTACTTTGAATCCTCCTCATGGCAGTCAATCTTCTGAGTTTCAAAAATGAAAACACAGTCCTCACCAGCACCCCACTATATCAGAACAAGAAAATGGTTCAAGAGGCTTACTGATTTTAGTGAATGGTTAACACTTACAGAATTTTAAAAGAACAAAAGAAAAAACTGACTATCTAGTAACACCACTTTCCTCTGGGTGTCTACCTTTACCTACCATCCTCAATCCAGCTAAAGTCTAGCAATGGTTAACAAGTTATAGACTGAGGGCATGTAGATATTTGAGGTTTCATCATAAAATTTATTTAACCAATGACGGCGCTGCTTCTGACCAACTGAGTGAACATTAGCAGTAGTCAGGAGCTAAGGATATATAGTTCAGTTGGTAGAGTGCTTACCTAGCATGCACAAGACCCTAGGTTCAATCCTCAGCACCACCCAAAGCAAACAAACAAAAAATAGCAATTGTCAATTGTGACAAAGTTTCCCAACATTTGTTCTATTCTTCCCAAGTCTAGATTTGTACAAGGTTTACTGTTTCATTAATAGTTTTCAGAAAACAGCATCCTACTTGAGAGACAAGCTATAATTGCAAACAAACACATCAATGGGCATGATCTCTTATTATGCCAAAATCCATTCACATTGGGCAATGTACAGATGTACTATTATACCTCCACCCAGCTGCAATTAGACAGAGAGCTGTCCCCTCAATACGGCATTGCACACAAAAATAAAACCTTTTTCTGAGTCGAAAACAAGGATGAATCTTGCAGATGAGTACTAAAATCTAGTCAAAACTTATCAATTTTATTGTAGTTTCATTGGACATTTTGAATGGAAGAGAGCAGGCTTGGACTGAGAGTCATTTGTTAAAATGCATCTGGTCTCATCCCCAAAATTCAGAGGAAATAATATAAAATTAAATCACACACATCCCCACCATCTAATGAAGTTTGATCCCTTCAAGCAGCAACTCACTGCTCATGTTATCTATACCTCCAGAATCTTCCAACTTCCTTGTCACTGTTTTTTCTATAGTTAGCAAAACTTTCTGAGCCTGCAGCATGCTTTCCAGTGGGAAGCCAGTGAAATACAATCAAAGACGATGGGGTCACATGGGAACACATAGCCATGCCTGATTCACTCCATGGCTAGCTGTCAGGCTCTGCTGTCCTGTGTCTCCAAGAACCTTCAACGAAACGCAAAATGGACACTCTGAAGTTTCTATGGTGACTGAAGATTTCACATTTAGTCAATTTCCCTTTGCTCTCAAAACCATATCTCTTTTCTGTACTTTTTTTTCTGATTTGACTCAAGTCAGGAAATATTCAGGTTCCACCAAAACTTCCCCCATCGATTCACTAATAAGCAGGATGGAGTAGTGAGGAGAAATTGAAAGCAGAGAGGGGGAAAGTTGGAGCAGAGTGGTAGGGCCACCTCACCTGTCCCTTGGGGGTGACAACCACAGTTTCAGTTGTTCATTTCTAATTTTACTTCTAGGAAGCCTCCATTTATAAATATGTCCTGTTTAATCCCCAAATTCCAAGATCTCTGAGCAAATTCTACCCCCCCACACCCCACCCCGCCCCTCCCCACCCCATCTTTCCTTTGCTTTTATTGAATTTGTAAAGATACCATGATTCAAAGACAGTATCTATAATTACCTTTTTTTTTTTTCTTTAAGAGACAGCAGTAGTTGGCAGAAAGTCAAACTGGCTTCATCTTCCAACCTGAGAGAAAAGGGTAGTTCCGTTTCTCTTACTAAGATTAGGAACCGAGGTGTCAAGGGCAAAAGCACTGAGTTCCTTCTCAAAGAACTTCAGTTCTTCCGTAGGCTGCTTTGCCTTCGGATGCAAATTTAAAGAGGCTTCATTAGGAAGTATTAGTTCCCTTTTTAACCTCAAGCACCAATACCATTTGTGATAGGCAATTGCTATAATTAGACCCTGAGCTGACAACACACCAATTAAATAAGGTGCTGCTTCCTAGGTGTGGTTGTAAGGGCATGCACCCCCTGAAATTCCCACTGGTGAGGTACTTTCCTTGAATTAAGAGAGTATTTCTTTGAATATACAAATATGTCTGTGAAAGCTTCATTAACCACTGTTTATCTCCAACGTCCTCTTCGGTTCCTTTAATATTGAGGAAATAAGGACACTTGAAGCTTCCAATTCCGGTTCCCATTGCCCAAGTCAGGCCTACTTATTCACAACTATGACAGTAGACAACTAACTGGTTTCCCAGCACCCAGTTCCACTTTTTCAAGTCAGACTTATTGCTCAAAATGAAAGATGTGATCACTTCTCTGCAGGCTCATGTCCAAGTTCCATATCTGAGCATTCAGGCCTTTGTGATCTGTCACTTACCTTTCCAAAATTTTCCCCATCACGGATATCTTACGCTGAGATTATACTAAACCATTTGACCTAAATCTCTGTTCTCATTTTATCTTGGGTTTCCTTGACCTAGAATTTCTCTCCCTACTCTCTATTGCAGCAGCCAATCTTCTACCAGACAAAATCCAACTGACTGTTCCAGACCCGGTCAAAATGCCAATTCCTTTATAAGCCTACTAAATAAAGCTCCTTTTTCTCCTCTCTCCCCATCATTCACTGTTGAATCTATTTTTCTAGACATCTAATAAAAGAGAGGAATTAAACCAGTGGTTCTCAACTGGTTGATTTGCCCCTCTGAGAAGCGTTTGGCAATGTCTAAAGACAAATACCTAAGACGGGATAATTTATGAACAACAGAAGGTTATTGTTCACAGTGTAGAGGCTATGAAGTCACAACTAGGGATAGGAGCTACTGGCATCTAGAGGCCCAGATGCTGCTTATTCTACAATGTGCAGAGCATGGGCTTCCCTCTAACAAGAAAATCATCAGGCTCCAAGTGCTGACCATGTCAAGTTGGAAAACCCTGAATTAAACAAATGCACTTAGTACTGCTGCACCCCCAAGCCCCACTAATTGACCATTTTTGAACATCAAAAATGGAAAAAGACCAAAGTACAGGAGAAGAGACTACACTGGGTCAGAAATGTCCAACATTTTGCATATGGAAAGCAGATGGTGAAATAGGTGACTGACTAAGGGTAAAGAAAGCATTTAACCTAAATCACATGTCTCCCCCTTTGCTCATGTGACTTCTTGGGCCCAGAATTCTCTTCCCTGCATTCTAACTCTCCAGACACCTTTCCAAGAGTAAAAAGTCAACTGACTGACTATTCAAGACCCAGTCAAATGCTAATTCTTTTGTGAGCCTTCCAACCCCTACTTTTCCTCCTTTCCCTTTATCATGTGCTGATTTTTTCTAGACACCCATTTAAAATGGGTGAGAGTAAAAATAAAAGAAACTGAAAAAGTAAAGAAAAATGGAAATCTAACTTCTTTTCGGGGCAGGGGAAGGTGCCCCCAAAAGCAATCCAATTCAGATCACAGCACCCTGGAAAGGTTTGAGAACTGGGAACTTCAGATGGCAATTGTACAGCGAGAGATACGACTAGAAATAGCAGGATCAGCTCCAGACTTACTGAGAGGGGTCAGATGCTAAGATTCCTGAAGAGTGGGGCATTCTCCCCACAGGGCTTGTTCTCCAGAGAAATCAAACCAGAAGTTTCTGTGGAGGACTGAGGAAGGCCAGCAGGAGCCTCCCATTGACTGACTGAGGGGTTAAGTGAATGTTGAACAGTAGACCCATAACGGCCTTCCCCACTGGACCCCAGAGTACACCTCTCCAGGGAATTCAAATCTCAAATTTATAAAAAAGACATAGAAATACTGGTACCTAGGTCCCATTTGGTGAAGCCCACAAATCAATAGACCCTGTGCAGACACACAGAGATCTCATCTTGTGGGCTTCTTATTATTCTTCACTATAAAGGGACAACCAAAGATCATTAGGCTTTTGAGAAACTAACATGAAGGACAGAGACCAAAACCAACCAATCGACCAAGAAAATGAATGGGAGAGGAACTTAGAAGAAGCAGAGACAGTGTGGACAGAAGGAGCCAAGGAAAACTAAAAAATGATATGATTCATACTGTCACAGAATTTGTGTCTGAGAAACAAGAAGATTCATATTTTTAAAGGAAGAACAAAGACCAGCCTATATATCTATATATCTATGTCTATCTATTCATCTATCTATACATAATGTAAGTATACATATATACATGTATGTATGTGTGCATGTATACAAAATTATTTTAATTCAAAGGACTGGAAGATAAAATTGAAAAGAAAAATCTTGAGAAAATGGAATAAAAAGAGAAAAACATAAACATTTGGAAGAAAAGCTAAGAGCTCCAGAGGATCAAGAGAGGAATTCCAGCATACAAGTAGTATGAATTCTAGGGAAAAATAGCAAAGGAAAGGAATACAATTATTAAGGCAATAATATAAGAATATTTCACACCACTGAGGCACTGAAAGGGACTGCTTAGCACCCCACACAGTAGGCCCTTACCAAGGTGTCTATATCATTGTGAAGTTTCAGAGTGGGGGTAAAGATAGATATTAGAAATTATCAGAAAGGTAAACCTGGTCATATATAAAATATAAAAATTTACTTTGGGAGTTTCATTTCTAGTCCAGATGTATTAAGAAGCACAATAATACACTTGCTCCTCGAGTAACAATGAAAAAAGATGGGGAAAGCTACAAAGTTTATTAAACACATTCTAGGGCTGAGAACACAAAGATATCTCAATGAACTAAATTTCTAAACCTTTCCTAGTTTGCTTTCATCTCAAGTGACAATCTTAATTCATTAAAGCTACTACAACAAAATTCCTTAGACAGGGAAATTTATGAACAAGAGAAGGTTATTACTCACAATTCTGGATATTGGGAAGTCTAAGATCAAAGTGCTAATCAATTCATTCTGTCTGGTTAGGGCCTGTTCCTCATAGATGATCCTTCTGCAGCCTCGTATGGCAGAAGGGGAAAAAGGGGCAAACAGGCTTGCTTAGGTTTCTTTTATAAGGGAACTAATCCCAGGCATAAGGGTTCCACCCTCATAACCTAATCTGCTCCAGAAGACCCCACCTCTTAATATTATCACATTGGGGCTTCAGTTTCAACATACAAATTTTGGAGGGACATGTACACTCAGAATATAGCAGGATCAGTGGGAGAAGGAAGAATGTTCCGTAAATGAGAGTTAAAAGGAAATCAGCTGAGTTGTTAACAAACTTTGAACAGCTGCTTGTGGACTGATAAGAGAAATACTTCCAGGATCCCAAGAGCATAAGATAGACATAAGAGTCTGGGGACGAAATGCAAGAGCTGAGAAGCAGTGCAGGAAACCTGAGCCAAACCTCCCCAAGGCTGCCTCTGCAGAAGGCTGAGGGGGGCGGGAGGGCTAACGAAATTCCTTCCATGCTGAGGGCCATTGCCAAGTAGGAATGACGCATCGAAATTTCCTTGCCAGCGTACCCCATGTTAAATGGACTTGCCTTGGAAATTCGCTGTGACATTGCATGTGTGTTTGAGAAAGGTGACCCTGCTCAAGGACGAGGGAGGATCCGGGTTTAGAGCTGATCAGGTTTTAGGGAGTATCCCGTCCTTGGGTTTAGGGCAGTTCCAGGTTTAAGGTGTACCCTGCAGGGGGGGGGGGGGGGATAGGGCGTATCCTGCTGCGCCCGATCCTTGAGTTCCCGTTGAGTTCTCGTGAGATTCAGAAAGTATTGGAAAAGAAAGCCTCGTGGAGTAGGTGAATTGGGCGGCGGCAGAACTTGGATTTCCCCAGAATGTGTGTGTAGAGGCCGGTGTGAGTTCGGGAATAAAGAATTGCTGTTTTGGGCTGGGGATGTGGCTCAAGTGGTAGTGCGCTCGCCTGGCATGCGTGCGGCCCGGGTTCGATCCTCAGCACCACATACCAACAATGATGTTGTGTCCGCCGAGAACTAAAAAATAAAAAAATTCTAAAAAAAAAAAAAAAAAAAAAAAAAAGAATTGCTGTTTGAATCAAAAGCTGTGAGTGGCTCGTGATCTTGTGCCCAGCCAAGACTGCGGCAATCAGGGATTCCAGAGAACCCTTGATGAGATCTTCTCATCTGCTTAACTGTGGAGATGTTCATTCTGGTGTCCGCTGGACACAGAATGGCTGTCTTGTTCACCTTCACCAGCTTCATTCCAGTTTACTAAAACCTGGGTCAGGAAATGACAGATGGGTGGGGAACATGCCATCCCCACTCCATGAGGGAAGGAGTCCACCAGTATACCAACTCACATATCTTCTGGGGACAAGACCTGAGGGGAGGAGCTGAGGCCAAGGGGCACCGCTGATTGTGATGGGGTCAGACACCTGTTCTGAGGGTGGAGAGTGGAGTGGAGCCAAGTCAGGCTGGGTCCCACCTGCATACCCGCAAGGCAAATGGTGTCAGGGCGTGTAGGGGGGTGTCCTTGGGTTGCTGGAGGAAAGGGTCCTCATGTTGCACTTGTGTCTAGTTTTAATCAGCTTCGTCATTGCTGTGACCAAAAGACCTGACAAGAACAACATAGAGAAAGAAAGTTTTATTTTGGTTAGTGGTTTCAGAGGTCTTCATCCACAGAAAACCAACCCCACAGCTCTGGGCCTAAAGTGACGCAGAGCATCATGGCAGAAAGTCATGGCAGAGGAAAATAGTTCAGGACTTGGCACCAGGAAGCAGAGAGAGCTCTGCTCCCCAGGGACAAAATATATACATCAAAGGTGGGACCCCCAGTGACCTACCTCCTCCAGCCATCCCTACCTGCCTACAGTTATCGCTGGTTTAATCTAAATCAGTGGATTCATCCACCAGTTAAATTATACCTCTCATAATCTGATCATTTTACCTCTGGAAATTTTTGCATTGTCTCACACATGAGCTTTTGGGGGACACCTGCCCAGATGACCTCATCTTAACTTAGTTACCTCTGTAAAGAGCCTGTCTCCAAATGCAGCCACATTCTGAGGTGCTGGGGCTTAGTACTCCAATGCATGAATTTTGGAAGACAAAATCCAGTTCATAATACCCTCCATGCCAAACAACTTCTCTCTGCTGAAGTTCCTAGGAAAAGGTTATTATTCCCTAGGTCATGATGCATGATGCTGTCTGTTTCCTTCCCTGCCTTCTTCCCAGAAATTTCCCCACATATAATGTCTTCTCTCTGGAAATAATAAAAATTCATCCTTCTGTTTTCTGTAACCTCTCAGGACCATACTTTTCCAACAGTCCTTCTGGGAAATGCATGCCTCCCTTACCTGTCCCAGGCTGTTTTGTTTTGGTTTCATTTAATCCTCTGAAGTCAAGAAACTTGAGCCCTGTGCATCTTGGAGGAGCGGTGCTTGTGTGTTCTAGTCGGTTGTGATCCGGTTCCAGCCTCTGCCCCACCCCCATCCAACCCACTCAGCAAACTTTGGTAGCTTACCTGAGAACACCCCAGAAGTGTTAACAAGCACAGCTGTGCACCCCAGTTCCAGCGCACCACATAGGAGGGATGAAGACGAGAGAGAGACTCCCAAGGCCAAGAAGGGCAGTGTCAGGAGGGAGCAAGCCCTAGGGAAGCAACTCTTGATGGAAGCCCGGTTGGGAGACCTGAACAGAAAGACAGCCAGAACAGCATCTATGAAGCAAAGGTTTGCATAGACCTTCTCAGAAATATTTCCACAGTTACAAAGTTTGCCATCTTGCCAGCACCATCTCCATCATTCATCTTATAAGAAACCTACATGATACCCAACAGTAGTTATCATTCCCCCAAATTCATCATGCTTCCCTGATTCTTTGCCTCAGCTGAAATCCCACCCTCTACATTCTGCCTGGAATATTCTTCCTGCCCCAAGTTCAACCTATTGAAACTATATCCATTCCAGTGTTGCACCAAGCCTTTTCTGATGACCACAGCCTGAAGCACTCTCTCCCACCTCTGAACCCTTGGTGTATTACGTTGACTCCTCTTTCCCCTAAGGATTTGCAGAGAGGTGAGAAAGACCACCTGCTACACAGGAACCACATAGGACTTAGAGTGAAGATGAGATGATATATACTTGCTAAGCATTTGCCATATATGAAGCCCTTGCTAAGTGCATTTCTCACTTAATCTTTGCAACTCTTGAAAGTGGATATTATTAATTCCATTTTATAGAGAAGGAAACAATAGCTCACAGACATTTGTCACAGCAAGATAGTGAGACAGTTAAGATTCAAACACAGATTTGCCTGACCTCAGAGCCCATGCTCCTGGTCACTACAGATCTAGGTCCTAAGATCAGTTATAACACCTACAGGCTTGGTGACTTTACTTAACTCAGTAGCTCTGAATCTCAGTTTCTTTATCTGTAAGAAGTGGGTAACAATATATTGTTAGGATTGTCATGGGGAGGAGATAAGATCACTATTTTTTTTTCTTTTTTTAGGTGCTGAGGATCAAACTTGGGACCTTAGCATGCTTGGCAAGCACTCGACCACTGAACTACATCCTCAGCCCCAAGATTACCTGTCTAAAACATCTTGCTCAGAGTGAGTTCTCTATAAATGGTGGTAATTCAGAGTGCAAATAGCTGATGTTCTTCCTTTAGAAGGTAAGCTGTTGCTATGGGGCAGGAAACGAGTCTTGTTCATCCTATTTTCCTCAGCTCCTAGGAAAGTAGTTTGTGCATGATACTTGTCAACTTAACAGAGTCTACCTGGATTGGACTGCAGGTCACCCTGTGCTTTGTTGAAGCATGGACCACAAAATCTTCAATCCCTAAAATTCTATTCTGGAAACTATGCATAAAGAATTTTCTCTCTTCCAATGGCTTCCTAAATACCAAGGGAATTTATTGCACTAATTCCAATATTTTGTTTGATTGGGGACTAGAGAGTCAAATGGGGTAACTAACCATCTTGGTTTGCCTGGATCTGTTCCAGTTTTAGCTCTGAAAATCCTGTATCCCAAGGATACCTAAGTCCTAGGAAAACTGGGACAGTTTGTGAAACTATAGTCAAACAAAAAGATTTATGATAATAATAATGATGTTTCATTGACTGTTAAATATAAATCAGGTAGAGTGTAAATGCTTTGTAGCTATGCTTTCTTCCTGCAACTTTAGAAGCTAAGGCTTCTGGTGGCAGCAGATAAAACTGTTTACAGCACAGAAAGATTTTGAATAAATTCTTAAGAAAGGATTAAACTTCCAGGAAGAATCTAAATGGTTTCTCCTGGGCTCCTCACACATGGCTTTGGAGGGGCCTGGGTATTTGTTCTTGGTTTCTCCAGAAGTAGCAGAGGAAGGACCCAAGCTCCCTGTGGATTGCCCTTAATCTTAGTCAACTACCAGCTCAGCCTCAAATGTCTTAGAAGTCAGACCATTTGGCACAGGCTCTATTTGCACCATAGCAAAGGCTATAAAAATGACCATGCAGGCTGAAACCACACTAAACAATCTTAATAATCAACAGGAAAAGTTATGTTTGTCTTAGGATATTTAATTTTTTTCAAAATACTATAAATTATTTCCTTCAATTATAAATGTACTGAAAAATAAAAATAGTAAAACTGATATTTCTTTAGTAGATGCCAACTAAAGCATGAGAAATACGGAGAACTAAAGTGTTTTATTTTTGTGTAAAAACAACTTATCAAGAGGAGTACGAACCTGGGCTGGGACTGTGGCTCAGTGGTAGAGCACTCGTCTAGCACGTGTAAGGCCCTGGGTTCGATCCTCAGCACCACATAAAAATCAATAAAATAAAGATATTGTGTCCAACTATTTCTAAAAAATAAATGTTTAAAAAAAAAGAGTAGTGTGAACATGCTTGTCTTCTCATCATACAACTCATGACACTGAGGAAGCATTTTTTGAGCAAGCATTTTATCTATAGCTTGGTAAATCTTCATGCGCCTTTTGAAGTTTGGATCAGCTTCCAAAATTTATTCCTTCGCACTCTCATGGTTGCAAAATCTATCCAGGAATTTCTTTAATGTGAAGTTTTTCATCCATCTTCATTCTTTGCTTTCATCAGAACCATTTTTCTCATCTGTGTCACTACATTCATCTCCACTGAGTTTCTCTGGTTGTACATGCAGAGCTCCCCGCATGCGGAGGCCTCTTTCCTTTACATTCAACCACAAATCGTTTCCAGCATTGTCCTTTTTTGTTTTCTTCCTTCGCTTTCATCATCATGGCCAGTTCCTTCATTTGATTCTCCAGTTTTGTAAAATATCACATGGATTTATCACGGAGTGACAAGGAAGCAACACAACTACAAGTTTTGCTGTCTCTACAGGACCCAGTGATGGATGCACAGTACAGAAGCCATGTGATAAGTTGCTGTCCTATTGAACATCTGTTATTTATGTAGGAATCCAGGAACTGAAGAGGGAGTGACAACATTTGTAATGTAGTCTCTTTATCGGATTGATCACAATTAATATATCATGGAAACTGGAAGTGCCTGATGTTATTGAAGTCTGGGACCATTTAACTAAATTATGCTAAACTGAAATTGCTTCATATCAGAACCAGACAGAGCAAGGCCTCTTGGTACTATAAATGTTCCACCTTTGACTTGTCCCCACTGCTGTTAAGTTTCCCTTTGAAAATACTCTATTTCCTCTCCTTGAGGATCACTCCACTGTCTTCAAGTTGTGGAACAACAACAACAAAACAAACAAACAAACAAAAAAAGACAGGGAGTCATGCTGTGGTTTGAATACTGTTTGTCTCACCAAATTTCATGTGTGGGGAGCTAGGTGTGGTGATGTGAGGGGTGGTGATGTGAGGGGTGGTCTTTAGGCCACTGAGGAAGGAAATACTGGTTTTCTTGAGTAACTTTTCATGAGAGCGAGTATTTACAAGAGTCTGAACCTGACCCCTGAGTCACCCCCCAACCCCTGTGTGTTTGTCTGTCTCTCTCTTTCTCTTTCTCTGGCTTTCTGTAGCAAGATGTGATCTCTTGCTCCCACAAGTCCATGTGCCGTTGCAATTCACCAAGAGGTAATACTGCCCAAAGGGAACCCTCACCAGAGCCTACACCATGGTGCTTGGACTTTCAGGCTCCATACCTAGGAGCCAAATAAACTTCTTTCCTTTACAAAGCTCATCTGTCTCAGTTATTTCATTACAATGACAAAAAGCTGTCTAATACAGGAGAAATCAATATTCAAATTCTGTTTTTACCACCCAGCAACTGAATAATGAACTATTTTCAATCATTGATGTGGAAATACCACATAACACTTGCTGAATGCCTATGTTGTGCCAATGACTGTTAGGTACTTCATATCAAAATTCAGTCATCATCAGAACTCATATATGGGACAGGAAATATTGTATTCATTTTACAGGTGAAGAAATAGGCTCCAAAAGATGAAGTGACTTGACCAAAGTATAGATAAAGTGATGTAGTCAAAATTTGAACATAAATTTTTCTAAAGGCGAGCCCTTGCTTTTCCTCTTCATTATTTGGCCTCCCATCATGTTATAAATCATTGCCTTTTAATTTTCTGTATGCATGGAACATCTGTAATTCCATAATTTAGTACTTTTTTTTTTAAATTTCAAATGTTATCACCAATGCAACATCTAAATGATAGACCTTTAGACCAACTTCTATAGAATTCTGGAAAATAAATTTTTTTTTAATAAGTAGATTTTAAAGTACATTTATAAATTGAAAAAATAAAACCCTCCCTAGATCCCAGTTGTGCCTCAAGTTTTATTGACAGTTCAGAAGATAGTATATTTCCAAAATATCAGAAAAGAAATTACAATAAAAAGCTAATTCTCAACTGTTGTTGGTGCTGACCATAGTGCAGAAAAGATTCCCCTGATCTGCCTTTGCAAACCGAGTTTCATCTTGGCAGAGCCTGCATGAGTAATGAATTCAAAACCTTTCTACTGTGGAGTAGAACAAGAAGTCCTCAGGAGTTGGGCTTAAGGAGACAGGTTCTCAAACTCATCTGCTGTTGGACTCACCTAGCCATTTTTCAAAACTCCTGATGCCTGGGTGCACAAGATTCTCCCTCAAGATTCTGATTTTGTTATTGTAGATGTATATGAAGCCTCAAGTATTTTAAAGGCTTCCCAGGTGAGTCTCATGTGTAGCAAAGTCCAAGAACAATAGACTTAGGTAATCTAATCAGAAAATAGTGCAACAGATACTAATAGTATTAATTGTTAGTAGTTGAAGTATATCTTAACTGGATGAAGTCAGTTGTGAGTGATAATGACTAACATGTCTCAAATAAATATAAAAGTTGACTGAAAATAAAATATTATGCAATTTTTCTGAAAGCAAACACAAGACAATAGTGTGTGTGTGTGTGTGTGTGTGTGTGCGCGCGCGCACGCGCAAGTGTATGTTTAAATGCAAACTGATAAGCATCATGAGGTTGGATTGATGGTCTTCAGTTTTATCTGTAAGAGAATATATTGGTATGTTATTTATAATTAAGAAACAAAGTAAGTTTCTTCATTTATGGTTTGGGGTTTGTTTGTTTCTAGAAGAAATTATTCCTTTGGGCCCATGAGCTCCAGTAGAGAAAGGAGGCTGAGGTCAGAAATGACAGAGTTATGAGACAGTTGAAGATAAAATAGAAAAATGGAAATAAATGAGGAGTAACTTAAATTTTGTTCCAGACTTTGGCATGGGCACAAAACAAGTCATTCTCTCTTCTAAAAGAAAGGGCACTATTTGTACCACTAGATACTGTCTTGTGCTGAATCGGTGCCCATCTGTTTTGTGGGAGAGATGCAGTCTGATTTTTTTTCTTTTATCTAAATCATTTTATTCTAAATGAGAAAGTCAAATACAACATTTTACGTGCAAAAAATCTGATTTTTGCCCCTGAAGATCATGCAGATTTTTTTTTTAATTGAAGCACTCTTTAGGTAACTAAATAAAGTGCAGGAAAACCTCCTGAGGTTACAGGAGTAAGCAAAAATTTGGCAAAGCGCCTTTAATATACACACAAGTCAGGTCACAAATTATAGGGAAGTTATCTAAAATGTCTGCATCGGATCACAGACCCTGGGGCAGTTAGTTATTGCCAAGAAAAAGTACCTTAAAGTCAGAGTACACTTATAGAAATGGAAGTAACCTAAAATGGCATAAGAGAAAAATATAATAAATGCCACCTATGAAGTGATGATAACATCCTGTTGCCATTTTAAACACTTTGCCTTAATTATCTCATTGTATCCCTTATAAAACAATATACTATGATCCGTTTGATGTGTAGATGAGGATGAGAATGAGGTCACTTGTGGAGGCAGAGGCACTTAACCATTGTACTACACTGCCTTTCAGCATTCAGGGCAATGTTTCCCAAAGTAGGTACTGTGGAACACCAGGTGCAAAGCCAGCAACAATAGCAAAAAATGATTTCATGATCATCTTTACAGAGCAAAACTTTTCTTTACTGAGGACATGGTTGTAAGATGTTAATATGGAATGAGACTCTAAAAAATGGGGATCACCTGATTTGAGGGCTCTATTTTCACATATTCTATGGAATATGCTATGGAAAATGATATTTAAGGAGGCTGAAGAGTTTGTATGGGGATAATAAAATGAATCATCTTGAGGAAGGATAGTGACTAGGGATCTGGGGATCTGGTAAGGATGGACCTGTCTGCCCTAGAAAGACTTGGCTGCAAAGAGGTCCCAGGCTGGGTTTGGGGAAGGTGAAGGGCTGGGAAAGGGAGGCAGCATGGAAATGGGGAATAGGGAAGATGTGACACTGGAAGCCCCAAAGCAGAACTGTGGTCAACATCAGGGAAGCACATAAGCAGTCAGCAAATGGGATGTCACTAGACACAGGGATCAAGTGAGGACTGGGTTAATCATTTTTTTATCACTACAACCAAATGCCTGAGAAAAACAACTTGGAGGTGAAAAATTTATTTTAGTTAATATGGAATGAGACTCTAAAAAATGGGGATCACCTGATTTTAGGGCTCTATTTTCACATATACTATGGAATATGCTATGGAAAAATGATGTTTAAATTTATCTGGATCATGGTTTCAGAGGTTTCTGTTCACAATCAGTCCAGTGTAGAAACATCATGGCAGAAGGGTGTGGCAGAGGAAATCCTGTCAGCTCATGGTAGCTGGGGAGCACGGAAGGAGAGCCTGGAAGGGGCCAAGGACAAGATATAGTCCCATGGTGCCCCCCCACACACACACACACCAATGCCCCACCTGCCTACAGTTTCCACTTCCTCTAAGTATTTCATTCTAATTATAATTAGAATCCATTAAATGAATTGATCTACTAATGAGATTAGAGCCCTCATGGTTCAATCCTGTCCCAAAAGTCCCATCTCTGAACCTTGCTGTATTGGGAGCCAAGCTTCAACACATAAAGTTTTGGGGGACATTCTAGATCCAAACCATAATAAGGACAAAGACAAAATTGAGTTTATCGAATAAAGACCAAAAGTGGGAATGTGGATATCAGGAACAAGTTAGAGACTCAAAAAAAAAAAAAAAAAAAAAAAAAAACTGGTCCTGAGTCAGTACCAATAAGTGGAAACATGGCATGTCATAGAGCCAGAAAGTAAGGAAGTACTCAAAAAACAGAAACCAAAAACCTCCACACTGATAGTGAGTGACATGTCAAAATGTCACCAGTGTCAAAGAGCTCCCAATGGCCAAAGACGGAACCATTTGAGCAATAAAATAAAGTAATATTGAATTAGTAAGCAAAGCATAGGGCTGGCGTTGTGGCACAGTGATGGAGTGCTTGCCTAATGTGTGAGGCACTGGGTTCTATTCTCAGTACCACATAAAAATAAATAAAATAAAGGTCCATCAACAACCAAAAAAAGATTTAAAAAGAAGGTAAAGCATAAAATAAATATCCATGAGTCTACACTGATATTAATAAATGATTGAAAAAAATAATAAATGGTGAAAAGAGACAAATTTCCATGCAGAAGAGTTCTAGATAATTATGGAGACCCTCCTTGAGGAAGGAGAACACAGATCCCCACTCCTGTAGTGTATGTTGTATAAAGTGACTTCCTTCAGAGAGTACAGTAGAGAAAACAGAGGGAAAGAGTAACTTTACAGTCAAGAAATCTGATAAACACTACTTCATCCAGGTGGTCAAAATCAATAACAACAGTAATAAATCATATTATTCTGCATAGCTGCCAGCAGATGTGCTTTCCCAAAACCCATAACTGCAGCCTAATCATGAGAAAAACACCAAACTCCAACCAAGGGGGTATTGTGATGGTTTAGATACCAGGTATCCCCCCCAAAAGCTCAATGCAGGAATTCAGAGATGAAATTATTAGAGTAGGAGTGTCATAATCTAATCAGTGGATTAATCCATTTACTGGATTAATAATTTGATTGGATTACTGGGTGGTGACTGCAGGTAGATGGGGCATGACTGGAGGAAGTAGGTCACTGGGGGTGTGCCTTTGGGGATTATACTTTGTTCCCAGCTGTCATGAATTGAGCAGCTTTCCTACACATGTCCTTCTGCCGGGCTCTGCCTACAGAACAATGGAGTTGGCTGACCATGTACTAAGGCCTCTAAAACTATGAGCCTAAAATAAGCTTTTCCTCCTCTGAGATGTTCTTGATAAGTTTTTGATTACAGCAACACAAAGCTAACACAGGCCTCCTACAAAGTACTTCATTAAACTCTTTAAAAACTGTCAAAGTCACCCAAACAAGGAGTTGGAGACAGGCATCGCCAAGAGAAACTCAAGAGACACATAAATAAATGCAGCACGGTACCCTGGGTGGCCTGCTGGAGCAGAAAAAGAACACTGAGAAGAAACTAAGGAAATCTGAACAAGCCATGGACTCTGGTCTCCCATGGTGCAAACGTATATGGGAACTCTGTACTATCTTCTCCATTTTTCTGTGAATCTAATACTATTTGGCAAAGTCAAGTTTATGGCCTTTATTGTTCAGTGGTAGAGCACATATTAGCATGTGCAGGGCCCTAAGTTCAAGCTCCCTACCAAACAACAACAAAATTCAGTTTATTTATTTATTTATTTATTTATTTATTTATTTATTTATTTATTTATTTTTAGCCTGAGCTCTTGGTTGTTTCCCCCATCCTTATATTTAGGCCCTATTATGGGTTGGTTTGTTTACCCCGCCTCCCCAAAAAATGCATAAGTTGAAGTCCTATCCCCTGGTATCTCAGAATTGACCTTAATTGGAGATCAGGTCTTCAGAGAGGTAAACATGCTAAAGTGAGGTCATTAGGGTAGGCTCCCATCCAATAAGACTGGTGTCCTTATAAAAAGGGGAAATTTGAGCACAGAGATATGCATAGGGAGAAGACAACCATCTATAAGCCAAGGAGTAAGGCCTAGAACTGATCCTCCCCTTACAGTTTCAAAAGGAATCCATTCTGACACACTTTGATTGCAGACTTCTAGAGCAGGAATACGAATAATCACTTACTGTTGTTTAAGCCTTTTTTTTTCCCCCTGGTATGGGGGATTGAACTCAGAGGCACTCGACCACTGAGCCATATCCCCAGCCCTATTTTGTCTTTTATTTAGAGACAGGGTCTCACTGAGTTGCTTAGCACTTGCTTTTGCTAAGGCTGGCTTCGAATTTGTGATCCTCCTGTCTCAGCCTCCTGAGCCACTGGGATTAGAGGTGTGCTCACTGTGCCTGGCCTTTTGTTTAAGCTTTCTGATTTGTAGTATTTTGTTGAGGCAGTTAATCTGGATTGAACAGAGTGGAAGGAGATAGGAATGGTGTCGTGAGTAGATCTAAACCATGATCTAAACCATGGAGGCTATTTTCCAGTATTATAAAGGGGAGTGGAAGGTTGGAGTTTCCTTAAAGTCCTTGTCCCCCTTATACATGGCATCTGAGATCATGGCATGCTGTAATGGCTAGGTCTCCCAAGCCACAGCCTCAAACTCCAAAATAATCTCTACTACAAAGCTTTCAGATGAGATGATAAAGAAGGCCACAATGAAGGGACACCCCCTGCTATTCAGTGTCCCAAAGAAGGGAAAAGATTAGCAGCAATAAAGATGGTGACTACCAGTGATGGTCCCCTCTTTCATCTTTGAAGTACCACATAAGCCCCTGGGATCGTTTTGTAATCTTACAGAAGAGGATAGTCTCTGCAAAATAAAATTTTGATGGCATTTTTTAATCTTTAAAAGCAGAGGCTCAAAGGGTTGTGGCTCAGCGGTCGAGTGCTTATCTAGCATGTGTGAGGCCCTGGGATCGATTCTCAGCATCACATAAAAATAAATAAAACAAAGGTATTGTGTCCATCTACAACTAAAATAAAAATTTTTAAAAAGAGGCTCAAATTGAAAATTAATTCAATTTAGAAAGGTGACATGTTTGATGCAATGGTTGGGGGGGAATTCAAACCTATTTTTAAAAATTGTTAAGAAAATCAAAATCACCTATAAACCCACCATTCCATATCCTTCCAGTTACTCTGAATCTCTCCAGAACACAGCGTGGTTCTTGCTGGTCATTTTACACTGGTCAGAGTACTGGCACCATTTCATGGCATCCTTTCTCTGGGTTCTTTGTGCCAGATACCTTTATGGAGAATCCTTCCAGGACCAGGGACTGTCGCTTAAGGCTTGAGCCAGGGCTTGGATCCTATCATCCGGAATGTAGGTCATTTCTGAGACCTTCCCTTTAGTCCACAGCAAAGTTGAGCATCTGTTCTTACAAGGAAAGTGTAGAAAACCCATGAGAAGCAAACAGAGGCCACATGAAATTCTAAAGTGTGACTCCATCTGACTTTTCTTGAGCCTGTTGCTCATGACCACTGGGTCATCATTGATTCCAGATTCTCCTTATCCCAGACTCTGACCCCTGCAACCATCTCCATTTTCTGCAAGGGCAGGTGCGGGGCACCCATGGCTTATCATTTTCCTAGGTCAGCACATCCTTGTTATCTCCACTGGAAGTCAAGGCTGAAGTCCGATTTGGTTACACCTGGCTTACTGGCACCATTTACTGGTGTACACAGCAGATTTGATTTATGATAAGTACATCAAAAATGTCACTCTGTGGCTCACAGGTGGGGTGAGGGCTGCCTTTGTTTTGGAGACGGTAGAACTTTCGTCTGTGTTTCTCACATGGGGAGTAAACAAGTTCACAGTCAGACTCCAAAGGAACTGCTAACAGAGCCAGTTGAAAATCCTTGCGCATAGGCATTTGGAGGAAACTAGGTTTTTTTTCCTTTTCCGAGAGAACCTCAAATTTGAGCTTTAGAAAGAAGCAAAATATTTCCAAGGAAATAAAAGCAATCCTTCCTTGCTGGCCACCCCAATGTCCCCATCCTCTCTTCCCCTTTTCTCCCCTCTTCCTTCCTCTTTTCATCTTCAGTCGCCATCTGGGCTACCAAAGGGAAGGAGGGAAGACCCAGGCTAAATCAGAGCTCTGTCCTCCCCAGTGAACTTGGGAAAATTCCCTCTTCAAAAGCTCTTGAAATCATGACCGCCCATCCAGACCCCTATTGTCACCGGGGCTCCCAGGGCTGATAAAGGCCCTGTTTCCAGAGGTGGCGAGAGCCCCAGGGAGGAGATTGAAAACCCTGACAACCGCCAGGCTTGTTTCGGGTCATGAGTGCACCACTGGTTACCCCAATTGTTGAGTCAGCAGTCCCCAGACCACAGAAAGGTCAGGCTTATCTTCGCAAAGTGAAAGTGCTGAATTATACTGAAACTGTAGAGAAAAAAATAAACCAACCCTGCCTCAAGTCTCTGAGTATCCGCTTCGAAAGCCTTGTTTTTATCTGGAATTACAGTAAACTCAGAATGGTTGAGGCCTGCGGTGTTCTGAGTAATTGGCTCTTCCACTTAATTGCAAGTTACCACACTTCCTAGGGTGTCCTTCCTGGATTCCCTGGCCTTGACCACCCTGGGGGGTCTCCTATGGGCTCCACCCACCTACAGGCCCCGACTTTCTTTGTTTCTGGGTAGGACCAGAGGTCCCTGGTCAGGGGTATGCCAAAGTGGGCAGGACTTCATTACCAGGATCAAAACATCCCCCAGTGCTGGGCAGGGGTGCACCCTGGTGTCCCCAGCCCCAGGAAGAGCTTTGCCTTGTTTGGGGGGAGGGGTAGTCAGGCCTGTCTGTGTTCAGATTCAAACTTGGCCTTGGCCTCTGATTAACTCCAGGACCTCTGGCAAAATGTGAGCTTGCCCGTGTAGTATGGATGCTAATTCCCCCTCAGAAGACTGTTGGGAAGACTGGAGCTCCCATATGGAAGAGCGCGTGGCACACAGTAGGTACTCAATGAGTGCTGGCACCTTTCTTATGCCTTTATCCCTTACATCAAAACCTGATCAATAATCTGACCCAAGTCCCTACCTCCTGGCTCCCTCTAGGATAGTCTTTCCCTGCCCTGTGCCTGTCTCCTCCCTGGAGGGGGAGAATCTGCATTGCTCACCAGCTGCCCCTGCCTGCCCTGCTCTGGGCCACCGGGTAGCAATCAGGCCAACTCCCAATTGCTGGATTATGCTCACTAGTGCCAATCAGTGCCAGTGCTGGTGTCTGCTTGGCCTGAGTATGCATTGTCCTTTGACCATTATGTCTGGGGCCACCAGCCTCCTTCCCCAGCCTGGCCTCTGCAACCAGAGCAGCCCTGAGTCACTCCCCAGGCCAGATGAGCCCAGCATGTCACCTTCCTCCCACCAACTCCCTGCCCTGGGCTGTAGTTTCCTTCCCTTATGCTCAGACCTGCTCCCATCTCATCATAGGCCTGCTGTGGATATCTAATTTTCTCAAAACTAAAAAAAGACACTTCTGACTTAAGTATATAGAGCCAAACTCTGCAGTCATTTTAAAGGCACCTCAAGACCTCAGAGAGACTTAGATCTGGCTTCCTAAGTAGCAAGCCTTCTGGAAAATGGAGTATACACAACAGTTAGAATGGTACCGGTCCTAGGACACACTAGGACACTGGGTGACTTTAAGCAAATCATTTAATTTCTCCTAGCCTCTCCTAGCCTTATCTGAGAAGAGGACAATTCTACATAACTCATGAGATTTCTATGAGGTCTAAAGGTTGTATTCGTAAAAGGACTTGGTTAATTTTAAAATTTCCTACTATTAGCTTGACATTTCCATTTCCATAAAATCAGGGATGTGGGCTTATTAACTGTTTAGATCCTGAGTGGAGTAAAAAAGAGTAGCTAAAGTCATTCCACTCTAATGCTCTGTCTGTGATCTAGCTCCCTCAGAGAGGAGTAGCTTCTTGAGCCAGGTACTGCACCTGGTTCATCTGTAGATCTTAGCCAGCACCAGTCTCTTGCCTGGTACTAGTACAGACCCTCCACGAATGTTTGCTGAACACATGATTTCCACTGTGCCCACTGCTGGCCACGCCTGATGATCACATCTCTATTTAGGTGCTTCTGGGCATCTCTGAGGGAGAAATCATGGCAGCCTACAGGAGCTACCCAGAGTGTTCCCCTCCCCACCTTCTTACTGTCAACCCCATTGAAATGGGTTGAGGACTGTCCGGCTAAGGCAGAGGAGATCAATAAAACCCTGAAGCTCCCTGGTACCTCCGTGGCTACTCCTTACAATGACACTGTGGTCCAGGCTGACGGGGGCTGAGGCCAAGCAGGAGGGCCAGCAGAGCAGTGGAGAGACCCTTTCTCTCACCAGCCTGAACCTCTGCACCTTGATTCTTCCTCATTACTCACTGCGTTCCAGGAGGCCCAATTAAGCACAGTACGTCTTTCCAAAAGACTGCTTGGTGAAAAGGAGGCCTTCACGCGTTCATTTGTTCGATCACTCATTCTGTAGATTGGATACCTGCTGTGTCCCTGTGACTGGGCTAGATGTTGAAGAGGAAGAGTCTAGGTCTTCAAGGAACTTTGAAACTCCAGAGCAACAAACAAGGAAATGGACAATGATAAAACAGTGTGATGAGACCGAGGACAGAAGAAATCACAGACTGTAAGAACGCATGGGAAGCTATAGAAGAATGGCAGAATGTGACACACAGCTGGAGAGAGTTTGGGAGGGTGGAATTTAACTTGTTGAAGGTTGAGCAGACATGAGGCAGGGAACTCAAGAAAGGGTAGAGGGTAAAAGTTCAGGGGTGCTCTCATGAAAATAAAGGAAAACTCTAGAGGAAAAGAACCGGGGGAAAGGGAGGGAGGGAGGGAAATGGGGAACAAAACTGACTGAATTCTGTTGATATGCATGTGTGACTATGTATCCCTCTAATATCTGTAATTATAATGTGCCAACAAGAAAGGGTTTTGTTTGTTTTACAAAAAAAGAAATGACAGAGAGTGAGAGAGAATATACAGAAGGACAAAGGGAAAAACACAATAGCATTTTCAAGAAAGAGGGGAGGGTTGAGGAAATGCCAATGGAGATCTGGATGTGAGTTTCTCATTCCTAGGATCAGGGGAAGGGATGCTCTTTGGCGGAGATTTGGGGTACCGGAAAGACAAGCAGGAGAGGATGAGAAAACTTTCTATTCTTCACTTTACAGATGGGGAAGCTGAGGTCTGAAGAGAGGAAGTCACACAACAAGTTATTGGTGAGGACACACCTGGATCGGGTCCCTCTTGACCCACAGGAGTTAGAAAAAGTCCGATTCTCACATGGCAGAGAGAGTTCAGGCCTGGTGAGCAGAATCCACCTTCCCACCAGACTCCCCGTCATGAGCTGCCTTCTCCAGAGTGCCAAAGATGGTGAAGACAGTTATTGTCCCTGCTGGAGATAGTGGGGTGACTCGGAGAGACCCTTATAAAAACAAAGGACTCCCTTCTATAGGCTGAATGTTTGTGTTCCCCAAATTCACATGTCAAATTCCTAAACCCCAAGGGGACAATATTAGGAGGTGAGGTCTCTGGGAGGTGAAGTCCTCAGGAACGGCATCGATGTCCTTGTAAAAGGCCCAAGGGCAGTCCATCATCCCTTCCACCATGTGCAGACATAGAGAGAAGGCACAGGCTTTGAGGAAGGGGCCTGGACATCGAACTGTTAGTGCCTTGATCTTGAACTTCTCAGCGTCCATAACTGAGAAAGTATGCCACCTGTAAGACCAAGAGACTTCCTGAATGCTTTCACAAAGCCTACCTCGTGGCCTTTTTCAGGCCTTACAAGTTCAAAGCCCAGGGACGTTCTCTCTTAAATATTACCCTCGAGCTGATTCATGGAATAGCCACGTCCGGTACATTTTAACTTTTCTAATATGGCTTTTACTATTCAAACAGATACACTTTCTTCCTTCCCCTCATAGAGGTAGAAATCAAGATATCACTTACTATTTGCAGAATTGTTCCTGCTTCCTTTCCTTTCTAAGTTGTACCTGTCTTTTTAATTTAGATGAATCAAACACAAGACTAAATCATCCTGGACTCAGTTTTCTTTTTTTAATTTATAATGATTGTGGTTGAATCAAATATAATTTTTTAATAAAGATTCATCTTGCAGGACAGACAGCACCGATCTTTCAGGGATTGTTTCTTTTTTCTCATATGAACAAACAATATCTGAAAAATAGCAAAACAGATCATAAAGTTTTCTACATAAAACAGTGCACTTTTTCCCCCCAGATTATTTTATTGTGTTCGAAATCAGGAGTTCAGAGGCCTTAATTTACTTGGCTCAACATTTTGTAAGGGGTAATATATGCATTAATTTTGTTCACTCACCATGTAGCGTCAGTTATATAACATGTGAGGCCCAGAAAAAAAAAAATGAAAGCATGGGGTCCCCTGTGCAGAATGACATATTTTCTAGATAATGAGAACATTAATCCACCTTCCTAAGCATGAGTCCCTGTGTGACAGCACAGGTCACCTGGCTCTGCATCCACCAAATTATGGGGCAGGCCCTGGGAATGCAAGGTGAGCCAGACAGATGTGATCTGTGCTTAGAAGAAAGGTGTGAAGGGAACAATCACCGCAGACCTAAGATAAGTCCTAGGTTATCTAGGAGCTCCCTTATCTCAGAGGTCAGCACACACCTCCCTAAGGAAATGGTGTGGACACTGAGGACCAAAGAATAACCCGGCTTCAGCCAGCCAAGAGTAGGAGGAAAGGTGCTCTAGACCAGAGAGGCAGTATGTAGAAAAGACTGGAGAAGATTGGAGTGTGGTGGGTCAGAGGAACCACAGAGAGTGCAGTGTGGACATGTTGGGGAAGATGGAGAGGGAGATGAGGACCCACCTGGAAGGGAGGTTGGATTGAATCGGAAAGACAGTGAGAAGCTCTTAATAGGCTTTCTGGCCCACTCCCAGCTGCACGATGAGCCAGGAAAGAAATCAACAGAGCTGTCAGTGGAAGAAGATCAAGTTACCCTTTCTGTGTTTCCTGGTGAAAAATACGGAAAAAACAGGAAGTTAGCCTGCAGAGTGGCATTGGCACCAAGTCCTGGTTTGACAAGTTCTTCAGCCTTCGTTCTGGGCATGGACCTGACCACTTTGGAGCTGGTGGTTGGGAGAGTCGGGGAGGGAGATCCTTGCTCTTCTTCTGCCAGAAATTGTCAGTGGGAAATGAGCTCCAGCCCCCTTGGTTTGTCCCTCAACCACACACACATGTACTCAATCCACAAGTGATCTGTGCGCCCTGTGAAAGCACCCAGGGCTACTCTGCACCCATTGTGCCACTTCGCAATCATGCATTTATGGGTGGCTCTCCCTATCCCACTATGAGCTACTTGAAAATCAGAAGTAGGTCTTACTCATTGCTGAATTCTCGTTCCTCCCAAGGTAAAGAATAGGCTGTGGTTTGACTGTGTCCCCCTACCCCCAAGTTCATGCATTGTGTATGTTGATGGTATTTGGAGATGGAGCTTTTGGACAGTAATAGGGTTAGATGAGGTCATGAGGGTGGGGCCTCCATGATGGGACTAGTAGCTTCCTAAGGAGAGGAGACTTGAGCTTTCGTGCTCCTTTGATCTTGTCACGTGATGCCCTCTGCCATGTTTTGATGCTGAAAGAAGGCCCTCACCATATGTGGCCTTGGACTCCCAGCCTTCAGAACTGTGAGAAATAAATTTCAGTTCTTTTAAAATTTCTCAGTCCATGGGTATTCTATTGTAGCAGCAGAAAACTAAGATACTACAAATGTATTGCTAAATGTAATTAAATTATGTTAAATAAGGCTGTACCCATCTTATACATTCAGTCATTTAGGGAGCGTTTGATTTATATTAAATATATATAATTTCTGTAAGAAAAAAAAAAGTCTCAGTTCTATGCCATTGGCTTTGAAATATGCCTTTGAATTCCCAATCTTTTCTAATTTGGAAGCTACACAGAAATGATCAAGGCATATGTCCTTTTGATTGTAATGTCCTTTGCATGCAGGACAAGCTGTTTCCAACTTCCATCTCTCATGGGGCATGATATTTAGTAAGTGGTTTGTTATGCAATGAATGTGTAGATCACACCCATACATACACACCAACTCCTGAGTATTTTTGATACTATTAAAGGACTTTCCAATTAGAAATTTAAGTAGTTTGTTGACATGTACAATAGAAGTATAGAGATATGCATACCACAGTACATATACTATATATCAAAGGTATGTCAATGTGTAATTATGCATTAAAAATCATAAAGGTGGATGATGATGATGATGATATTGACTATTTATTGAGAGCATTTGTCCTTGCAATGTTTAATAGAACACTCTATGAAGGAGGAAATGTCATGAAATGCTACCTATCTTTCAACTTTAAAAAGAAATGTGAAATGATTTAGATAAAATACTGTAACTGTATAATCAATTCAGAGAGGAAATGTTCCAGAATAAGTGATTTTCCAGAAGTATGATTTTATGATCTGACATCTGAAAAATAATTGAACCAATGGAAGAATCGCCCTCCTCCAGAGTATTATTAACCAGCCAATGGGAGGTGTCCAGTGAACCACTGGTAACTGGAGAGGAAACCAGCGAAAGAGGGGGTGGAGCTTCTGAGGAACTGACGGAGCTGGGATTTTCTCAGCTGTGTTGCAGTTTCACTTAGGTATGTTCAAAGGCATCTCTAGCAGTTAATAAAACGATGCAATTTTCCTTCTAGCCCTTGAGTGTCTAGAACACAAATCCTCCTCTTGTCACTGACCAGCTTCTCCATCCCCTGGAATCCCTTCTGCCTCTCCTCCTTCATCCCTGAGATCCACCAGAGGACCCCAGACTCTGCTGACCACCTGACAATTTGCCTCTGTCCCCACAATCACTTAAATCAAACGCAATAATTTCTTTAAAGTGGAAGGGACCTTGGAGCTTATCCAACAAAACAGACCAAGCGACTCAGTGGGATGTCCCAGAGATCATAGAGCTATTTTAGTCACACAAGCAGAGCTAGTACCTTGCTCTCCAGGCTGACACCTCCTCCACCGCTTCCCTGTTCTAGCCCAGGAGCAGCAAGGCCAATCGGCCTCCTAAAGAGTTTTCCAAATCTTTATGTATTGGTATTGGACTCTAGACTGCTCTGAAAAATAACTTGAAAATCCACCCAGTGTCTCAATTTTCATTCTGGAAGTTAATTTTAATGCTTCCTGGTCTTGACTAATCCTTATCCACGAGTGTACATAACCTCCGTGTGGGTAGAATCTACATGCATGCTGCTTCTTGGGCTATTTTCTGTTTTAATTGAAGAGTCACCCGTTTTCCCAGCTTTCCAGAGCAGTGCTGCCCAGTAGAATTTTCTGTGCTAATAAAAATGCTCATTACCTGCACTGTGACAAGAGCCACCAGCCACATGTGCCTCTGGAGCACTAGAAGTGAGGCTGGTTTAATGTGCAGAAAGGAACTTTTTATCTTATTTTAATTCATTAAAAACAAATTTAAATAGCCACTTGCAGCTAGCGACTACTGTGTTCGGCCAACACATTTATGGAGTCTTCGTTGCCTTCCTGCCCGTGGATGGATAAGATGACACTGACATCTCCATTTGTTTTATTGTTTTTCTGTCTTTGGACATTCAACTTGCTCTTAGACTTTGCTATTATAGCAAATACTGTATTATGTAAAGACATATTCACTGTCATAAAAATTGTTGCTTGTGTGGTGGTTTTTTTTCTTTTGATCTATTTACTTCTTGCAAATGAAATTACTACTTGGTAGAGTTGTGAGATATTCCTCAAAATCTCCAAGGAGATCCCTACCCATTATCCTCCCAAGACAAACCCTTGGGAGCAAGAATTCTAGAAACTTCCACCACTAAGTCCTCTGCTGGGCCACTCTACCCTTTTCCTCTTTCTCTGCTCTCTCACCCTCCCCAACTCATGCCTTAGGGCTCCTTACCCCAGTCCAGCCTTTATCATTTTATTGTACTAAGAAACAAAGATGGAAGTCATTTTGGTTTAAAGGATTTCCTACTAATCCAGACAAAGTAAAAAGTTCAGGAAGGTTTTAAAAGTTAAGGATCTGGGCACGTTGCACAGCTCTGGTCCTAATTCCCCACTCCTGGTTGGGGCATCCGAGGGGCTGCCTGTGCTGTGCTTGGAGCAGGGGGTGCTGGTGGCCTTTGATCCCCTGAGCAAACTTGGCTCACTATGGAGCTTGGTTTTCCAACCTCCCAGCCTCATGTATCACAGTCATCTCCACAGAGGACTCTCAAAAGATGTTGCAGAAGGAACATAAACCCCACCCTACCAATTAGAAAAGACAAACAAATCACTCCCCAGTCCTCTGTGACAGGGAATGCTGCAGGAGCTGAGCAATCCCACCCAGATACTCAGATAGGACAATGTCAAAAATGGAGACAGTTCTAGGGGCTGGGGTTGTGGCTCTGTGGTAGAGCGCTTGCCTAGCATGTGTGAGGCATTGGGTTCGATTCTCAGCACCACAAAATAGAGTTATTGTGTCCAGCTACAACTAAAAAAAAATTTTTTAATGGAGATAGCTCTAAAGGGAAGAATGTGGAAGTCTAAAATCAAGAAGCAATGCTTTACCAGAAAAGGAAGAATGGGGACAATAAGGAAATTAATTGATCACTAGATCATAGGAGGTCATTAAGCTATAAAGATTTTTTAAAACTGGAGTAAGCACAGTTATGATTAAAGAGTACATTCTTGCAGAAGCAAGAAACAAATAGCTTGCTACAGCTATTGGTTCATGGATGCAATAATTAGAGCTAAGCAAAGGTCAGGACTATTTCAGGATTATTGTCCCCATAGGGAACAATCATGTGGGCAATCAGACTGAGTTAGCCCATGGAAGAGAGCAGAGCTTATAGAATGAGAACCCTGATCAAGCCAAACCTGAAATCTGTATATATCTGGAATTTTAATGTATTATGAACTTTTGCTCTGTGGCTGAGGTTCAGGGTCCTATGGCATTCCCACTGTGAGACTCCTGGATGGTGAGCTATTCCTGAGACATCTAATCTTGCAGAGATGAATGTCTGGCAGAAATTTCCTCTTTCAGAACCTGTGGAAATTAAGCATTAATTGTTATGTATAATAACAATATAGCGGGAACAGGAAGGGAGGGTCCTGGAAAACTCAGTTGTCATCTACCCCTCGATCAAGTCATTTGAACTTTGTTGGCCGTCAGCTTCCTTATTTATGAAATGAGGATGTTAGCAAAGATAAGTGGTTTTTAAACTTCATTTTCCACCAAATAAGTATTTCCAAACTTAGTTCACCAACATGAAACATCCCCATCTTTTTCTCCTGGATTAATTTGTTGTGAGAGTAACAGGCTCAGGAGAGGACTAGTAAAAGTGGAGATGTCCTGGTTGAATGGGGTGTGCGTGTGTGGCTAGAGCCCTTCACACACAGCCTCCCTACATCTTCCCAAGGTAGCCCTAGAAGCAACTCCAAAGAAGTCTGAGGCATCTGAAAACAGGCTGAGATTCTGGGCTAGAAGTTCCCTTCGAGCAGGGTGGTAGGAAGAGTTCAAACTGGGTGTAAGATCCTTTTTTCAAATTTTTCTCAGTCATCCAGGGTGAGGGAGTGGGCATCTCCCTTTCCCCTGGAACTTTTAAGCTATATTATTCAATACATGTCTAAAAAAATAGTTAAAGCATATTTAACTGCAAAAGCACTAATCTGCCTTAGACATCAGAAAATGTAGAATCAAACACCTCTCTCAAAAAGAACATTTTAAAAATTAAGTACAGCTCCAGATCAAACCCCAATCCAATATTCCTGTGTTCTGATAAATAGCAAGAGTCACACCATTTGGGAACCTCAGATGCCGACCACCCCCCCATGTCATCGGGAGCCCAGCACTGTCCAGATGCTTCACTCCTCAGCAGGAGGCCCGAGTCATCCCCCATCATTGTCTTCCTGCAAGGCGGCTATGTTCCTCCAAGTCCCCTCTTCGCACATTTCAGGCATGAAGGTGAAAGAAGAGTGAAGAGCCCCCCTCAGTGCTCTCCTCTAGAAGGGAGCCACCTTCCAGATTGAGAACAGCACCCTCCCCAGAACTTCCGGCTGCATTCCAGTCTCCCAAGCCAAAAATGGCATATGGCCACCTCTCAGTGAAAGGCAGCCAGGGAGAAGGGTGGACCCAGGGTATTCAGCCATAGAAATGGCCCCAGAGTGGATAAAATGAAGGCCAAGGAGAGCAATTTTACCCTAGGGGAGTCTTTGCCTCCATCAAAGGAGCCAGAGGCTAGTGAAGGAAAGAAGCAGAGGGACGGGAAACCCAGTCTCTCTGCAGATCATGGGGAGTTCACACCTCTGTTCTTGAGCCAGTCTTTGTTGGTGGCAGGTGACTGATGAGTGAGGAATGGGCTGGTCCCACGGAGAGCATGCCTCCCCAGTATAACCTCAGACTCCCCCTAGGAAGGTCAGGCAAATCTCTCACCCCCTTCTTCCCCCCTTCTCTCTGCTCCACCCATAGGTTTTAGCATGTAGCGCCATACTGACCCGCTGCTATGCCCCAATTCATATTCTGAACTTCAGTGTGAAGGTGTTAAGAGGCTTTGTGAGGTGATTTGGTCATGAGGGTGCAGCCCCCATAATGGGATTTGTGCCCTTATAAGAGTCCCCAAAGACCTCTCTCACCCTCTTTCTACTTTGTGGGGACACATTAAGAACTCTGCTGTCTGCAACTCAGAAGAACCCGCACTGGAACCTCACCCTGCTGTCCCCCTGATCTTGAACTTCTAACTTCCCTGGGAGAAATAATTTTGTTGTTGTTGTTGTTTCTAAGCCACTTCGTCTGTGGGACTTTGTGATAGCAGACTGGACTAAGACACCAGCCTATGGTCATCAGTGTTGCCTGAGACTAGGAAGACGAGCTCAGGAGTCCAGTATCAGGAAGCCCACACAGGCCCACACCCATGCCACACCCTTACCCAGCAATAAGGAGGAGCTCTTCCTCATCTGCCTGCTCTTTTATCTTACACATGAACTGGTTCTGGACTCAGGCAGTGAACAGAGGTGTTATTTGCTGGATCTCTCCTCTGCACAGCCATCCAGTGCCCAGACTACGGTAGAGCTTAATAAATACTTTGTCAAATTTGAAAATGCCTAACCATTCTTCCAGGACTTCTGTGATCATGTAAATTTATATTCCCAAGAGGTGAGAAGCAAAGCAGATGGCAGGCATGTACAACCTTTAACAAGCAAACAAGAATACAGAATTATACGAGTATCAGTTCCTAATGAGATGACCAGTACCTGGAGGTTTTTTTTGTTTTTGTTTTTTTTATTGAGTGAATAGCGGTCCACAATTATACACTCCAATTAAACATTTGGCCCAGCATAAAGAAGAGAAGTCAGCAGCTTTCCTCTGGTAGCTACTAGTCAAAACGGTTAAGCAGGCAAAAATAATTACCAAGAGATCATAAAAGTAGGTCTGTTAGAATATTCCTCAATAGCAGAACCCCCTTCTCATGTTAGTATTAAAAGGCAGGACTGACTCATGCGTAGCAGACAGTGATAATGTCAAGCTTTTGTTTTATGTTATGTCAGATCTAGGGCACCAACTCAGCTCATGAAAATGACTAAGTGTACACTAATGAGCACCCCCCCCTCATATTTATTTTCTACTCTTCCTGAAGTTTTAGCTGAGCACACAGCTGCCCAGAATCAAGACTACATTCTGCCTTGAAGCTAGATGTGACCTGTGACTAAACCAAAGGCATGAAGTAGAACTGATGTGTGGAATTGTTTTGTAGAATGCAGGTGTGATGACTGGTGCTCCAACAGCTAGGTTGAGCCACAAGGTGGCTTTAGGATAGAAGGCACAGATTGACAGAGCAACAGGATGCCAGCACCCTGAGTCCCTAACATCATCAAATGCTATACCAGCTGCAGGCTGGTTCTCTACAGACACTTCAAACACAAGGGAAATAGATGAACGAATCCAACATCAGATTGAGTGTTTCTGTTATATATGTAACAGGATCCGATACAAGTTACAGAATTTCAGAGATCAGCCCAGAAACATAAGGGTAAGCTTCCCAAGAACTGAGTGTCCTGATTCTCCAGCTCTTTCCTCACCAACTTCCTTCTCCCAAGTTAATCTCTCCACATCTTAGGTACTTTATTTAAAAAAATACAGAAAATAAAAGCACATACTCTTATGCTGGAATTAAACATAATAATGCAACTGAAGCACTCAATACGAGGTCTGTCCAGGTAAAGGTTATGTTAGACTCTTAGAGTTGATACCAGTGGCGATGTGTACCTGTGACTACCGTCATTGGCCAAAGGGAGTGCACTTTCATCCCTATCAGGCACATTTCATGAAAACTTCTCTGTTAGATCATCATTTTTTAAAGCATTGGTGACTTCTGCATTTGTCCTAAGGCATCTTAAATGGAATCTATGGGTCAGTTAAAATATTAACGAAACAACTACTATGTCCACAACAATAACAGCATCAACATTCTTTTTCTAATATTTAATGGATTTTAAGGAGCTTTGGACACCGCTAGAGGTTTAAGTATTTGTCTATCCTGACTGGTTGCTAATACCCATGCCCTTTTTGCTATAAATTCTCTGAGCAATTCCACCCGAATCACCTGGGTAGGGCCTCTGCTGGCCAGGTTATGGGGAAATGATGGAACTTAAAAAACATAAAAGGTTAAATGAAAGCCTATGTAGACTATTACCATAGGTTTTCAGATTGATAAGGGCAGAAAATTAAGGTGGTAGATGAAAGGAAGAATTACTCCAGGGAGGAGAAGACCTGTCACTGCCAAGCTAAATGCCACAGTGTGGGTTTTGCAATCTCCTGGGCATTCTCTGCACATGACAGAGGGACAACCCCAGATTAGGAGCATTGGTGAGGCTCAGAACCAACTGTAAATATTAGTTGGACCAAGCAAGAGAAACAAAGACACCAGTTCAGGAGCCAAATTTGCAAGTACAGGTAGAAACAATTTAAAATATATGAAAAAGAAAGCTCAGTAACGTACCACTATTCCTATTTATAGTCTACTTCAATAATAATAAACAGCAATGCTCTAAAGGTATCCACAATGAAGAAATTCCAAGTAAAATTGGGTCAATCACCAAGTTCAGTTCCAGTTCTTGGACAAATATTCCTCACTTTTCAGGCATGAAGTCCAAGGCGGGAAATATACAATCACATCAAGGATAGCAGTTGTCCGGCGAGAATAGATGAATTTTAAGGCAGTTGTAGTGGCTTGTCCTGACTCCGTGGGGGAGAATGCTGTAATCAACTAGTGATGTCTTCTACCCAGCAGAAGGATGATGGCTTTATGTGCTGACTGTACTTTGTTGTCACAGCCCTACACTATGCAGAAGGTCGTACTGGCTCACATGCCCCAGATATCACAGCTGAGCATCTGCCTTCCTCTCCTCGGCTTCGTCACTCCTATCTCTCTAGAATGGAGAGAATATTCATCATTTGCAGGTGATACAAACCCAAGTCACACTAGTTGAAGCAGAAAAAGTAGAGACTATTGGCTCCCTTGAGTGTGAGGTCCAGGGGTGGTATGGTGTCCAGCACAGTAAGATTCGGAAGTTCATCATGCTTTCAGGAATCTGTCCTTCTCTCTTCCTTTCTTCACCTCTTAGACACACTTGGTATAAAGAAGGCAAGATGACCACCAGCAACACTAGCCTCATGTACTCCCACCTCAGCAATCAGAATAGAAGTTACAGATCTTTTTCTGATAGCCCCGGTGGGAACCAGGGGAGAAGCCCAGGCAGAATTTTCAATGCCCCTGATTCAGTTACCTGGATGTACTAAAACTCATCTGGTTGCCTACTTTTGGCTACAGTGTCCACCCAGGTGATGGGAAGGGGAAGCCAGAATCAGCCTCATCTAGTTGCACATGGAATGCATTCTCCACAGGACAGAGGGTTCTGGTTCCAGAAGGGACTGGGAACCAGTCTACCCACATCCCAATCAGCTCTACTGAATGTTCTCATTAGCATCCAACATGGTGTCCCAACTCCCTAAGCAAAAGTCTCAGACTCTCTGCACCCTTAACTCTCCCTGTTTCTCCCTGCTTGCCCTGGCTGCTCATCTCCAAGAGAACACACACGCTCTCGGCAGGCCATCTTTGTACCACCTCCCAAGCCGCAGGTAAGTCCCACCTGCTGTCCTGCCTTCCTCCCAGGGACCTCATTTGAATTTTAAGGTAGAGGAAGACCCACCCTCCATGCCAGAGGAAGGGAGAAAACATCAAGGAGCCGCAAAAACTTGGACTTGGCAGCCAGATGCCCTTGGGTTCAAATCCTAGTCCTTCCGCGTTGTACTTCTATGACCTGGACAAGTTATTTAACATCTGTGATCATGAATTTCCTCATCCATAAAGTAGGCTAAACTAGCATACCAGTCAGGCATGGTAGCTGGGCACAGTGGCTCACACCTGTAATCCCAGCAACTTGGGAGGCTGAGGCAGGAGGATCACCTGTTCAAGGCCATCCTGGGCAATATAGAGAGACCTGTTTCAAAATATAATAAAAAGGGCTTAAAGATCTAACTCAGTGGTTGAGAGTCCCTGGATCTGGTCCCCAATACCAAAAAAGGAAAAAAAAATAACTAACTAATGTAGGGATACAGTACTCCAAGTGTCAGCTCAGCCTTCTGGTTTTATCTCTCCTTTTAATATTAAAAGAAAAAAAAATATACAAGGTTCTCATTTGTTTAAAAAAGGTCATTTATACATGATTTTTTCCCTCTTTCTCTAGATTCTTTATGCTGTTTGAACTACTTTTTTTTTTTTATCTTTTTTAGTACTGGGGATTGAACCCAGGGGTGCTCTACCACTGAGCTCTTTTATTCTTTATTTTGAGACAGTACTTCACCAACCTGCCCAGGCTGGCCTTGAGCTTGCAATCCTCCTGCCTCAGCCTCCCAAGTTGCTGGGATTACAGTTGAGCACCACCACACCCAGCTCTGTTTGAACTCTTTACTGTATGTGTTACCTTTAAAAGAAAAAGAAAAAAAGGTCAATGTTATTCTCTAGCTGGTGCCCGCCCTTCATCCCGTGCACTGCAGCTTAAGGTACAACAGAAGTCCTTATCTTCACGCACCTTCAAGAGTGTGTTCTGGTCAACTCCTGTGCAGATTTCCCACTTCTGCGGAGTCCTCAGGCACTTCCTGCACCTCTCTTGACCCTGGTCATCTGAAACATGTCCTGCCACCTCGTTCTTCTTTAATTCTCCTTCCTTGTGCTTCCTCTGAGTTGCACGTTGCAGAATCCACAGAGGATTAGAGGTAATACCTGGGGTATCTTCATCTACTTTCTGCTGCTATAACAAAATACCATAGACTGGGTGGTTTATAAAGCACAGAAGTTTATTTGGCCCATGGTTTTGGAGACTGGAAGGTACAAGAGCAAAGCACTGGCACTGGGGAAGGGCCTTAGTGCCGTGGTGGAAAGTGTCACATGGTGAGAGACCAAGAGCAAGAGAGCAAGGTGTGGGAGAGGAGAGAGCACTGGGGGCTAGAGTAAGCAGGAGGGAGGGGAAGGAGGCTGGACCTTGCCCACTGCCTCGGCACCTAACTCACTCCCGTGATACTGGCATTCATGTGCACATGAGCGGGGTGACCTGCCACAGTCACCTTAAAGGCCCTGCCTCTCAATTCTGTTGCACAGGGCATTGTTTTCAGTCGTGAACCTGGAGGAGGGGCCCATTCAAGTCACAGCATGGTTATGGGCACATCACAATGTAGCAAAGTGTTTGAAATTACTGTGAGACGCACTTGATCCCAAGAATCCCAAGAACCCGCCAGTGGCTCCCACCTCACTGACCATCCCACTGCCCCTCTGCAGACCCGGCTCTGAGCTCCCTCTGGGTTCTCAGGATTCCCAATCCCACCTCAGACTCCCACGTGGCCACCTTTGATCTCTCTGAACCTTCTTCTCACCCACTTCTCGGGGAGAACGGGGAAGAGCTGGCCCCCAGGTGTGGTTGGTTCATTCCTGTCCCTCTGCCTGGGAATAACTGAGCCAGAGCCTGGGAAAAAAGGGCCGAGGAGTAATTATAAGACAAGGCACCCACACCCAGAAGAAGGGGACAAGCCCAATTTCTCACACCCCTGTAAGGGCTTTGCACATTTTTTTTTTTTTTTTTTGCATTCATAGAATATGAGGAAACTTCTTATTTAAAACCCTCAAAATTGCCGTTGAAGAACATCTTCAAAGACAACCCAAGAAGTTTCCTGGAATCAGATCCCTCGGGGAGAAAGTCCAGTGAATTTTATGGTGGCCATTGTGTGAAAAGGTTGAATTATGAGCAGCCTATAATAGAGCAGAGTTTTATTTATTCATTTTTTTAGACAAAACTAAGCTTCAAGTTACTAAAAAAAAAAATAAAATAAAATATGACCAAATGGTAAGGAGGCTAACTAAAAGCAGTGGAGAAGCAGAGGTACCACGTGCCACCCACATCAAATGGGCCACATCAGGCCCCCAGCCAGCTGGTCACTAGGATCCTCAGTGAAGGGTTTAAAGGAGCAGATCAGGTACAGGTCCCTGTACCTGACTGCTGGTCTTCAACTTTTCAGCTTGTGCATTCCCTAAACAGGTGGGTACATTAGACTAAGTAACCCCTCACACGTGTTTAATTTGGCTTCTAAATTTAGTCATCATTAGTTAAATTGTTGCAAACAATTTCTGGCAAATTATAATATTGGGCCCTTTAAAGTGAAATGATTTCAGACATTCCATTAAATGTTGCTAGTGGTTTACAAATGCCATATCAAGCTGTTACACACCACCCTTCATTGGCAAAAACACAAAAGGTCTCTCCTTTAAACATGACAAATTTCACACTGGTCTTGTTTCTCCTTGGACTTGTACATCCGTTCCATCTCCCTGAAGAAATTTTATCTAAATATAATATGTATATTTGTGCTCATAAGCCTTTAATTGATTATCCTACAGTCTGACTTTGTCTCAAAAAAAGTATATTTGAATTTTTAAACTTTCCTATAAATAAAAATCTGTATAAAATAAATTCTTCTAGATTAAAATATTATTATGAGTGCAAAATTTATCTAAAGTACAGTACAAAATTGAAAAGGCAAACATAAAAATTCTACTAGAAATCACTAAAGGAAAATGATAGAGCACTTTAAAAAATTTCATGTTATGGCTGGGGTTGTGGCTCAGTGGCAGAGCACCTGCCTCACATGTGTGAGACACTGGGTTTGATCCTCAGCACTACATTTAAAAAAAAAAAAAAAGTATTGTGTCCATCTAAAACTAAAAAAAAAAAAAAAAATTATGTAAGTATTTATGGACATTAGTGACTGCATAGTTGATTTGATTGAAATAGTGATCTATTTAAATAAATATTAAAATATACACTTTTTTAAAACAAATAATTGTGTACATTAAAATAAAACTGGCAATGGGTTTCTTGATAATAGAAGTTAATAGAGCAAATCTTTTAATTCAGAGAAAAAAGAATTTCTCATCCAAAATCAGCACCCAGGGGCTCTGATGTGGATACCGTTTCTCCCACAAAGGTTCCTGTGCTAGAAGCTTGGTTGGGGTGGTGGAACCTTCTGGGGGTGGAGCCTCGTGGAAGGTGATTAGGTCATGGGGGCCCTGCCTCCATGCATGGTTGAATGCTGCCTTACTGGAGTGGGTCAGGTCTGGCAGGGGAGGATTAGTTTCAGTGAGAGAGTTGTTGTAAAAAGAGTGAGTCTGACACCTCCCTGGTCTCTTGCTTCCTTGCTCGCACATGTGCATGTACCTTGTACATGTGGCTGATTGCTTTTCCACGTCTCTGCCAGGGGCCCTCAACAGGACAAAGGTGCCATGCTGTTTGGATCCTCCAGACACCAGAATCATAAGCCAAATAAACCTCCTTTCTTTAAAAATTACCCAGTCTTGGGACTGGGGATGTAGCTCAGTTAGTAGAGTGCTTGCCTTGCATGCACAAAGCCCTGGGTTCAATCCCTAGCACCACAGGGGGAAAAAAAATTACCCAGTCTCGGGTATTTTGTTACAACAACACAAAACAGACACATCCAGCATTCAAGAGGAAAGAAAATACTTTCTTGAGCATGAAAGAATTTGAAAAGTTTATCATCCTCAGCTCCTTTCGAAAAAAAATTACTTGAAAACACATTTCAGCAACATGAAAAGAAAAGGAAGGTGAGAAAAAGAAAACTCTTGAGTAGAAAGATGAGTAATAATTTAAAGTTGAGTAATTATTTAATTTAAATAATTATGATACACTGTGTGTAGACTAATAAGCCGATCTAAATCCAATGATTTCCATGTGGCAGGAGAGGGAAGCAGTGGGAAGTGAAAACTTTCTAAGTCTTTTGTCTTCTTATTGGGGAAGATTCAGCTATGCTTTAATTCTAGACATTGAGAGAATTCTGTCTTAAAAAAAAAAACCTACAGTTTCTAACAGTTGAGATTAGAGGAATAGAAATATCCTATATCATTTCTAAAGCATGAATAGAAGAAACAGAAAAATCAGCCCAACAGTAATTACATGTCTGCTTACGTAAATGCAAATTCATAAGGATTTTTTTTTGAAAGCTGATATGATATGTACTCAGTATTTTGCCTTTGAAAGGAACAGGGCACTGTGTGGATAAAAGGAGTTTAATTTTTTACCCTTTTATGTATTCCTGATTTGTTTGATTTATTAAATAACTGTGTATTCACTTATTACATATGTACTTTTTTAGCACTATAGGATTTTTTATAATTCAATAAAAATTCTTTTTTTAAGAGAGAGAGAGAGAGAGAGAGAGAGAGAGAGAGAGAGAGAGAGAATTTTTTAATATGTATTTTTTAGTTTTTTCGGCGGACACAACATCTCTGTTTGTATGTGGTGCTGGGGATCGAACCCGGGCCGCACGCATGCCAGGAGAGCGCGCTACCGCTTGAGCCACATCCCCAGCCCCCCAATAAAATTCTAATTGAAATTCTTTAGTTTTCTTTTTCTCCTCTCCCTGCCCCTTGTTATTTAGTAAAAGTAATTTGAAGTTCATTTGGAAAAATAAAAGAATGTGAGAGAATGAGATCATCTTTTTCAAATGTATAAAGGTGAATACAATTCTAATAATGTCACAGAGGTGAGATGAAGGGGATACTTTCACGTTACTGGGGGTAGAGAAGAAAACTATAAATGAGAGGGAAATTCTTTGCAAATAAATTTGGCAGTATATACCAATAGTCATTTTACAGATCATGTTCTTTCACTATAATTTCCCACACCAGAACTCATCCTAGGGAAATAAAATTAAATTGTCACAAAATATTGAAACAAAGATATTTATCCTAGTAAATATGGTCAAGATCAAAAGATTGGAAATCCACTGCAGGTTTAACTCAGTAATAGAGCACTTACCTAGCTAGCATAAGTGAAGACCTGGATTTGATCTCCAACCCTGCAAGTGAATAAAGAAGAGTGAGTCAATAGGTTAGAAATGCTCTAAGTATAAATGTTCGGAAATTATCAATTACAGTGTATATATAAGATATGCTATGCAATCATGGGCCATTATTATTGCAAGTACTTTTAATTTTTTAAAAATATTTTATTTAGTTTTTAGTTTTCGGCGGACACAACATCTTTGTTTGTATGTGGTGCTGAGGATTGAATCCGGGCCGCACGCATGCCAGGCAAGCCGGCTACCGCTTGAGCCACATCCCCAGCCCTGCAAGTACTTTTAATAAATGGAAAACATGTATGTTCTGCTATAGATTTTTAAAAACCCACAAGATGCAAAGTTGAATATATATTTTTGGATCATATGACCTTGAAAAAGTTTGGGGATATAGAATCAAAATAACTGATTGAGCACAACCAAGATCTCTAACAACAAAAGAAAAAAAAAGTATTCTTTCAATAAGCCTGAATCCATATATACTATATGGCACATGCTATCATCAGATCAGAAAATTTCAGTGACACTTGCAACAGAGAAAGCAGAGAGGGCCATGTTGACAAAGGAAATTGCATCCTAAAACAGGGTCAGGAGAGACAGTGTACAAAGGCAGAAGCCACTCCGGCCTGCAGGAAGGAGCAGGGGGGGACAGCCACAAGGAGATTACAATCAATCACCCAATCCTGGTGGCCAAACTGGTAGATTCCTCCCTTTGCTTATCTGTGCCAAGAAGAAGGCCTACAGGGTTGCTGCCTCAGGCCAGAACAGGGAGCTTGGGGGGGGGGGGGGGGAGGTGTAAGAGGCAGTATGGCCCCTCAGGCAGACAGCAACCCCAGAGGGAAACCAGAGCCCCTGAGCTTCTAAGTACATCCACTAGTATTTGCTCCTTAGCAGCAGGACCCTCCCTCACCCACAACTGCTGGTGGTAAAAAGAAACAACGTCCACAAACAGGCCCAACCAGCCTCCCTGCCCACCTGCCCTCCCTCCCTCCCTTCTTCCCTCCCTCTCTCCCTCCCCTTCTCTCTCTCTCTCTCTCTCTCTCTCTCTCTCTCTCTCTCTCTCTCTTTCTATAGAGATAGATAAAAATTTCAAACACATACAAATTCAAAAGACTATTAGAAAACAACCCATATTCCTTAAACTTGTTTCTACAGCTATTGGTGTTTTGCTAGTCCTTTTTTTTATATAAGCTGCCACCACCCATCTTTCATTTTCTTCTGTAATATTATATTTATTTTTTTGATGTTTTCAGGCTCAGTCTGGCTCCCTAACACTTAGAGCATTTTTTAAAAACATGACCACACACATATCCCCGAATATTAACAACTTATTACTGTCTTCTAGGCCCGCTGAGGCAGCTTGCTTTTCCTAAAGATGGTAGATGTAGCATCTATCTCCCAGGTCCTGCTCGGTTGAGCTTGCCACTCCCCCATCAAGAGTAAAGTCCAATTTCTCTCCTTTTGACCCTCCGTGGGGCTTAGTCACTCACTGGAACAATGGAATGTGAGAAGGAGGCGCTCTCTGAATTCCTAAGCAAGGTGAGGAACAAGTACCTTCTAACTTCCATCAGACTCCAACTGCCATGGGAAACCCCACTTCACGGAGAGGCCACGTGTGGAGTCCAGTCGATGCTGGCACTGGAGCCCAGCCCACCACGTCTTCCCACCTGAGGCTCCAGATGATGTGGGGCAGAGAAGACACCCCCGCCTACCATCTCCAAATTTCCGACCCACAGAACAAGTGCACATAGAGAATGGTTGTTGTTTTACTCCACCAAATTGTAAGGTGGTGTGTTTCACATCAGTAAAAATTAGAAAGACTGCTTTGTGTTCAATTTTCTCTCATTGTTTTCAAAATTTGTCTTTATGACTGACCTGTTTAAATTAAAATCCAAGAAAGGGTCACACACTGCTTTTGACTGCTTTTCTTTTTCTCTATTAAATCATTTAACCCATGTATATTTATCCTTTCTTTTCATTTTTATTCCTATTTGTGAAGAAACTGGGTCTTTGGTCTTATAGACTATCTTCTATTCTTCTTTGGATGGTGTATCAACTGGCCAAGCATTGCTTACCGTGTTCTTCTAAGAGTCATATTCCCTGTAGAGTGATGGTTAGACCTATAGAATTTTCTGGAAACGTTTTCTTTAAGGGTCCAGAGAGTCAGTATTTTAGAGTTCATTGGCTATTTCCTTCTGCCAATGTAGCACAAAAGCTACCGTAGGTGATATATAAATGAATGAGTGTGCTATGTTCCAATTAAACCTTGTTTTCCAAACAGACAGCAGCTAATTTTGGCCCATGAGCTATAGTTTGCTGGCCTTGATCAAAGATGATTGAATACAGAGACATTCAAATAAAAAGATGAGTGCACAACCCAGAATCACCAAATGCTTAAGGGAAGCCAACATCATGAAGTAAAACCAAGCCCAACATCTGTAGAAATGGAGTAAATAAAACGAACAGAAGAAGACTTTAAGGAGGTCCTGTAGATTAAATATTCTAGAGAATAAGTAGATAGCCCTTTCTTGAAACAAGAAAAGGCTACATGATGACAAGCATGTAGATATTTTAGAAATGAAAAGTATAATCATCAAAATAAAAAGATATATCGTATAACAGAATGGTCGAAACCAGGGAATAGGTCTATAACTACCAGAGTATGCCAATAAATAGTTCCAGAACACTAAACCAAGAAGAAACAAAGGAAATATTAAAATAAAAAATTAAAGTACATAGAAGTTAGGACCAGAAATTCCATTATCCATCCTATGGAGCTTATAAATAAATAGACCAGAGAGATGAAACAGAGAGAGATAAGCAAAGAAATAATCATTAAAAATGTTTTTCCTGGGCAAATAAACAAACTTGACTCTTTAAATAGAAATGGCCCACTGGATAACAACCAGGATGACTAGGGTGGGGTGACTCCTGCAGGGACATATAATGACAAAGTCTCAAGGCTCCTCATCTAGAGTTCTGAAATCCCCTCCACCCACATCCAGAGACTCATGTAGTAACTCTGGGATGGGATTTGAAAATCTGAATTTTGTCAGCTCATTGGTTTCAGAAATGCTGCTCCAAGTGAATCCAATTTACAGACAAAATTGGCAACTGCTATTCTCTAGAGCAATAACCTGGGACTCCAGACCAAGTCACCCTTTCCTCTAGTAGAGGGCTGATTATATATCCCAGTACTCCTAGCTGCCCCTCCCTCAACTTCCTGGTGCAGGAGCCACTCCCTTGAGGGCTCACTGAGAGCCTCCCTCCCCTCTGCCATCACTCAACAGGATCCACTCAACATTGTGCAGCAACCAGGGTTCTGCTGACAACTCCCCAAAGCACACTGGCATCCCTAATGTGTCCTGTGCTTGATGCCTGACCCCCGACTGCTGGGTGCCTGGCCCCTGTCACAGCCTCAGGACGCTAGCTCTGCTGTGATTCTCTGGTTCACTTACTAGACCCAGATGGAGCATTCAGTGTGTGGAGAGCTCAGTGTGTGCCCAGCTGGGCAAGGTCCTGGGTAAACAGACTGACCAAGCCTGAGCTGCCTACAGGAGCTCTAGTAAGAGAGGCGAAAGGAAAAGTAGCCCACTACGTGACAAGGGCAATTTTTTTGTCCAAAGACAGACTAAGGACCACTGCAGTCACTTTGCCAAAGTTCTTAAGAAACTTCAGATTCCCAGCCCTGGCCTCCTGAGTCATAATTATGTGAAGATGGGCCTCAGGAATCTGCATTGTCGATAAACTCAAGTAATTTTTATGATTGCAAAAATTTAGTAAGCATTGGCTTAAGAGTTGTGTCCCAGGTCTCTGATTTGGTTTGGAGGGGACAGGAGGAGTGTGGGAAAGGGTGCAGAGGAGCGATGGCCAATCGAGGTCTGGGCTCTGTGGGATGATTTGCAGGGAGCCAATGGGAAGTTTTAGGATTGGGGAGGGCACAGGGGCAGCATGGTATAGTTGTCAAAGTTGACTCCTATGGCAGGGTAGAGAATAAATAGAGGTGAGTTGGGGACAAAGTGAAGGACCTGAGGTTGCAAACAGAGAGGCAAGCCCAGATCCTTCATGATGGGACCCAACCGTTCTCAGTGGCAAGACAGACAGAGAAGGGGAGATGAGAACTCAACAAGACTGGGTGGGAAGGATGGGGTAGGATCTGCAGTGTCCCCTGAGCTTGCCCCAACCTCCCAAGGTTCAAGTTCTCAGGCCTATCATCCTTTCTCGGTCTACCCTCATCCGACAGAGTTAGCAAAGCTGGACCAGCCCTGTCCTAAGATATGCCAGTTACTGAAAGAAAGATATACATACAGTACACTTCTATGGTACTTTTAGAACTTATCTAATCTGGCTGGATAAATGAATAACCCTTAATATTTTGTGTTTACAGTGAAATATCTAAGCATTATATGCTACTTCCCCAGAGGTTCTTAGTTGTGTAGCCCTTTGAAAGATTCATGCCTAAGCCACTCTCTCAGGTTCCCAAACCACCTCTAGGCAGCAATTACAAGAAGACAAAAGAGCCAGGCACAATGGTGCATGCTTGTAGTCCCAGTGCTCAGGAGGCTGAGGCAACAGGATCATGTCAAGACCAGTCTCAGCAATTTAGTGAGACCTTAAGCAAATTAGCAGGACCCTGTCTCAAGATAAAAAAGGCTATGGATGTAGCTCAGTGGCAAAGGGTCCCCAGATCAATCCCTAGTACCCAAAGCAAACAACAACTACTAAAAAGCCAGGCATGGTGGTGCATGCCTGTAACTCCAGCTTAGAAGGCTGAAGCCAGATGATGGCAAATTTGAGGCCAGCCTCAACGATTTAATTGGACCCTGTCTCAAAATTTAAAAAAAAATAAAAAGACCGGAGATGGAGCTCAGTGGTAGAATGCCCCAGTACCACCAAAAATAATAAAGTGGGGGAAGAAAAGAAGATTCAAGGGCAGCACTGACCACTAGGTCTTTTTTGACCTCACCTGAACTCTCAAGGGATGAGAGGATCATCACACACCCGCCCTCACAGGCAGCTCTAGGTGGCATGGAAAACCACACACTTCACAAGTGAGTTATGAGTGATCACATAAAGGGTTGCTCAATCTTCTCACCGGGGGTTTTGAGGTGAACCTTGTCAAGCTTATGTAGCCACCTGGGACTTCAAAGTCAATTATTTAGAGCTGTGCAGAGTGAAATAATGGTCATTGCTGATTCATTTAGATGAATGCTAACAGTGAAGTAGGTATGACAGAATAGCATGCTCGATAATCAGGCTTTGTATGTAGGAGAGATATAAAACTACATTCATAATTTAAATAAATTATATCTGTGATAATAGGAAGATTCCAATAACAACTTACAATTTACTAAGTTCTTCCTGATGCATTATCTCACTTAATCCTCAAAAAAATTCTAAGATTCATTGTCTTACTAAATTAAGGATCAGAAAGATTAAATGACGGATCCCAGGACACACAACTGATACACTAACACTGCTTTGATACACTAACACTCCTATTTGTTGCAAATAACAGAAAACTCAAATAAACCATACTTAACAGTACAGGAAATGTATAAACTTTTGTAACAGAAAAAGTCCAGTGGAAGGGTGGGATTCCCGCACAGTTTGATCAGAGATCCATCTCTGTTTTATTCTGGTTGTCTTGGAGTTACCCTTCTTTTGGTGCTGGCTTTATTCTCAGGCTCTTTTTCTATTAGTTGCAAAATGTTGAAAACACCTTCAGAACCCAGCACACTACCCGGGAGAAAGGATTTTTCTTTCCACAACCAGCAAACAAGGGTCATAGGCTTCACTTTTATTGCATCTGTGGCCAGGGGAAATTCACACAGTGATTGATTTGGGGCCTGGGGTATAAACACGAGCAAGAGCCAATGACCATGCCAATCAAGGCCACAACCCAGAGCCGATGGTTGGCCCAGTCCTGTGAGAATCCCATGGCCACTCTGCCATGCAGAGGGGAGGAATAGAAGCTGCAGAGGTGACCACAATATCCACTGCAAGCCAGGATTTGAATTTATGTCTATGACTCTAAATCACGTTGCTTTTCTTTCTGGGTTTTCCATTTGTTTTGTTTTTCTCTATACCTTAGATGTTGTTACCCTCGCTTCTGGAGCTAATGACGCCCCCCAAATGTTTTATTTGTTTCTGAATGCATCTAATAAGCTGTAGGTGACAGAAGCCTTTCTCCACGGCTGTGCACAAAGACTGGACATTGCTGTGGGTGCTGCCAGGACCTGCGGGGTCTTTTGCCCCTTTGCTCCCCTCTCCAACACAGCTCCCTCGGAATGCTTTTGCCCCCTTCATCTTTGTTTTGAATACATTTTTGTCTCTTTGTGTTAGAGCCCAACCAGGAAGACAGAAACCCACTCTGAATATGAAAATCAGAGGAAACTTAATGCAATGAGATGAAAGAAACTCAGAAGCCACCCAAGGGCCGATGAGGCAATCCTGACAGTCCCAGCAGGAAGTTGCTGCCACACCTAGGCTGGAGGACAAAGAGGGGAGGTGATGCTTCCAGAGCCCAGGGACCCCGATTGCCCAGAGGAAGCTGGAAATACAGCAGGCTTCCTGTGAGAACCGGGTCACAGAAGAGAAGTGACAGCTGCCAGGGAAACCCCCCAGGACAGAGGAGGGGCAAAATGCCCTGACCTCTCCCTTCTGCCTGCCTGCCAAAATCCCACCTGAGCCTCCCCAGGACAAACCAGCTGGAAGGCGGCTGCCACGGGGGCCTGAGGGCTACAGCCTGGAGGAGGGGGTAGACCCTCCCCAACCCAGACCATGGAAAGTCCCAGAACCAGAACAAATTTCACACATGTTCTCCTAGAAATTCCAGGAAATGCAGATAGATATCCAAAGCAGAAAGGGTAAAAATCATGTCCTGTTAGTTCTTGAGACTTCTCACTAGGTATTGAGCAAAACACCTTCTGGTCCTTTCCTTAGCAGTAGGCCAATCACTCTAGCAGTTTGACAAGTTTTTTTGTGTGTTTTTTTTTTTTTATATGCACCCTGAGAAATTAAATATCTTGTATTAAGTCAAAGGTAAAAAGAAAAAATAAAAAAGATTTTAGGAAGATTAAGAAACATTGATTTCTTCCAGGGAACTGGTTTGCTTCTTTTCCCAGTTAACACGAGCCACATGACTTAGATTTCTTCTTTTCACCTAGTCTACTAGGAAACTCAAAGGTACATTTCAAACACAAGACCAGCCACTTTCAATCCTTAGAGTGGGCCTATGTTTCTTCCCTCTTCTTCATGTTCCAAAGTGTATTTTATCTTATCAGCTCTGTGACATGTGTGTCCAAGAGAGACAAGAAGAAACACAGGCACATAAGGGATAGACCCACAGTCAGTACCCCATAGTGTTTCTGGGCATCACTTGCCCTGTCCAACTTGGTCCACTCTAAGCCAGCTGGCCAGCACTGGGCGAGTCATCTGCCACAATGGAACAGACTCTGTCTGTCACCCTCCTCCACAGCAGATGGCCACCCTGCACTCATCTATGTCATACACCATTGTTGAGGGAGACACCACCATCCACCATGCAAATCACTAGCATCTGCCTCCACCTGGGCAGGCTGGGAATGAGGCCTGTGCTCTCCAATAGACTCTGGTCCAGTCATTTTTCAGCTAAGGGGACCCACTTGAGGACCTCAACAATGGAAAGAGGTGGAGTAAGGGCCCTCCAGGGGAAGACAGGTTTTTAATTAAGTCAGGCTGGGCCAAGCTTCTTCAAGCAGGTGGAAGCATTATCTCCTGGAGTGAGCACCTCGCTGGCTTGCCTGGCTTTCTAGATTCATTAGCTCCTCTTGAAATGTTTTTCTTGTACTTTGTTTATTTGAGGCGGGTAGTCTGGGCATCAGGCCCAGTTTAATATAATTTTTACTGTAGCTACTGCATCTCCATTTCCACAGAGCCAGTTATTATCATTGTTGTCTAAGACACCTTAGCATGACAATTACCAAGGCCAGGTGCCTCCCATCCTCTCCCTACCCATTCACCTGCCCCACCCCTTTCCACTTCCAACTTCAGAAATGAAGCCAAAGCCACCAAGACCACATGAGCTTGGGAGTCTAGCTCAGCAAAGTAGGCATTCAGAAATTACCTGATTTGACGGGGATAGGCAAACAGGTCCTATTGATTAAGTCCTGGGGTTTTTCTGTCAGTTGGAAGAACATGGAAAATTCTCCCACTGCTTCGATAATCACACAGGCTGCTTTTACAGCAAATTTTCCTCCCTTATTATGTTCTACATAATCTAATATATTCATATTAGTTTGTATCGTCCTCACATATACCTGCCTAAAGCTATGTCCCCCGTTGGTAGAGAGTAAAAGTGAAGGCACTGAGTAAAACTCAGGGTTGAGAGTTGGTGACATAGTATAGACTCAGTGTTGACAAGAGGAGGCAAATGTGGCAGCATTTGGATTTAAAAAAAAAAGTGTGTACGTGTGTGTGTGTGTGTGTGTGTGTGTGAGTGTGTGTGTGGTCCATTCGTGATTTTAATGCACAGTTGGGTCAGACCCTTAGCATGACTTTCAAATGCAGGTGTTGAAGGTGAGGGATTACTACAGTAATCACCCACTTCAGGGTGTGGACATTAGCCAACAGACATGCCCCTCTGGCTTTGCACCAAGACCTGGGGAGGAGCCCTGGCCTGGACTTGTCTACAACTTCATGTCTTCAGTAGATAGAGTCTTGCTGCAGAATCATATCACACTAACAATGAGACTTACTGGAAAAACAAATAAAATGCTTTAAATGTTTAAGTGCATTTCCAAGTATTCATCTTCCAAATATTTAGACTCTGAGCTGATTGGGCCAAGAGCCCAAGCTTCCTGTGCATGCTGGATGGTTCCAGCAATCTCCCCCAAGATCTGCAAATATATAACAACTTAGAAATATCATCCTCTTAGAGCCAAAAACAAATTCCCAAGGTATTGCTCCAGGAAATCAACTAGGTGTCTCTGTCCAAAGTTCTACTTCATCATGTCTATTGGGGTAGATTAATTTTAAGAAGTTTAATATATTCTTACAAAGCCCTCCGTGAGGCCACACTCTGTGTCCACCATGGGTGTCATCATAAACAAGAATGGGAATGGCCATTTGGGAGTAGAGATGGGTAGAGAGAAAGAAAGGAAGAGGGACAGATGCAGAAAGAGAGAGAAAGAAACAGCCTATTGAGGATGTTGATAAGCTCTAGATGGCCTTCGTGCCTAAACCATATTTTATTTTACTTTTTAAAATATTTTTTTTGTTGTAGATGGACACAATACCTTTATTTTATTTATTTATTTTTATGTGGTGCTGAAGATCGAACCCAGAGCCTCACACTTGCTAGGCAAGTGCTCTACCACTGAGCCACAACCCCAGCCCCCCCCCAAAAAAACCAAATTTTAAAGGCTAAGTTTGAGCAAACCAGGGTGTTTTTGTTTGTTTGTTTGTTTGTTTGCCTTTTTTAAGAGATGGGGGAGCAAGTGGAAGCTGATTTCCTTTTGTATTTAAACTTCTCTAAATTTAGTAATCATTTCATTCATTTCCCTTTTCCAGGTATATCTAGACCCAAACTTCCTTTTGCCCTTTTTCTTTTCTAAGTCTCCAAAGGAAAATAACCAAAAAACCACACACTGCCAGGGAATTTATTTACTTCTATTAGAATTTAGCATCTCAACTTTATCTGAGTAAATACCTTTAAAATAAATTTTGATTCTAGAATATCCTTGCTTGTACTCTGCTCACTTTTCCCCGTGGACTAGGTAGAACAGTGGAGTTGAATTTTACATGCATTTAACTTTTGCAGGCTCCATTTTAAGAGAGAGAAAGAATAAGAATGAGTGAATATTGGTCTTCAAAAAAGCACATGCCCCAGAATGAACATAAGAGATGAATATGACTTTTTCCACATACATGACTGCAAACAAAATTCAAGCTGCACTGTGTCACTGGTACACAAATAAGAAAACATCTGTGTTCTAGTGAGGGACCCAAGCTGAGAGGCATTAGAACAGGCTCTCTAGAAGAGTCTGCAGGGCAGTTTGATTATCTGTGATTTCCATTTGGGAGATGAATTTAGAATCTGGCTTTCCCAGAACACACATCTCTGCTGAATTATTCCCCCTCTTGGCAAACAGAAAAATGTAAAAGAAGCAGGGTCATTGTTCTGGTATCTCTGAATTCGTGCCAGAGTTAGAAACTTACGGCCTCAAGTCCCATGCCCAACTAAAAAGCACGTGGCAATCTCATCTTTTTCTCAATTGTGGGTACAAAAATGATACACAAAGAAAAGCTATCAGAAGCGAAGAGCCATTCATACACAAATATTTGCAGAGTGCCGATGATGTATTAAGCACAGAATCCAGTCATAAGTTATTGCTGAATGAAGAAGGAAGTCAAAAGACCTTGCCTGTATTTGGTTGTGTTTAGCTTGCTGTGTGATGTTGAAAGAACTGTTGATCTGTCTGGGTTTCAATCGCCTCCTGATCCCCCCACCCCAAAATAAGTAAAAAGGATATAGCACAGAAATTTTTTTTCTTTTTTTCTTTCTTTCTTTCTTTTTTTTTTTTGGTACCAGGGATTGAGCTCCGGGACACTTCACCACTGAGCCACATATGTCCCCAGGCCATTTTTTATGTTTTATTTTGAGATAGGTCTTGCTAAGTTGCTGAGGGCCTTGCTAATTTGCTCAGGCTGGCCTTGAACTAGAGATCCTCCTGCCTCAGCTTCCCAAGCTGCTGGGATTACAAGCGTGTACCATCAGACCTAGCTTAGCACAGAAAGTCTAAAGTTCCTTTCAATTTTAAAATTCTGTGAAATTTCTCAGTTAACTGAGAACTATCTGCTAAAAGCTTTAAAGAAATACAACTAATTTTCCTGTAGTAACTCTATTCCTAACAAACACTTTGCCTTAAACAGTTTCTGGCCTCCAGCCTAGCCCTCCCATGTTATGGTCAATACCCCTCCCTCTCTCCCCCCCCCCAGTTCACACTGCTACCAGCTCCTCCTCCTCTCCCACTCCTGGAGCTTTGGGTAGACACAAACAAATAAAGGTGTTACCGCTGTTGACTGGTGACCAGTTCTTGCTTCCCCAATGTTGAAGAATAACACCAGAAAAGCACGCCGAGGCAAGGTCAGAGTAGAAATTAGAAGTTTATTAAAGGACAGCAGAAAAGACTTCTCCCGGAGGAAGAAGGGGACCCAAGAGGTGGAATCTGTGGAAGTGCAGTTGTTTCCCCTTTTTATAGTTCTTTCAGTGATGGAATGTAGGTGGGAAGGCCCGAGGGGTAGGACGCAGGTGGGCCAAAGAAGTAATCTGGTCAGGAAGGACTTCTGAGTCAGCACCTTCAAGTTTGCTGGGGGCTGTTCATTAACACTTCTTTGGGATGGGCTCTGGACTTGGGCTTTTTCCTGGACTTCATTAATATTCCATGAGTTGTCCTGCGTTTCCTGGAATCATTCTCAGCATGGCCTCCATTTTAGATTTCACTTGGTATTAGACCCGATTTATCTAACTACACTGACTACCTAACTTTAAATCTGGCTTCAAAGGGACTGCTCCCTAATTTCTGTTCTCTGTCTCAGTTGCTGTTGCTCAGGTCCTGAGAGAGTGATTCAGCCTTTGGTGTTTTGATTAAAAGTAATGATAGCCATGTCGTGGACAAAAGATATGGAAACAGATCTCTTATGATTAATCACACTTTCGGATTGTGCAAATGCTTTATTTTCAATGACAGCATCGTTTGTAATTTGGCCTTCGTGTTATATCATCAGGCATGTGGGCCTGTTTATACTTAGTGATTGAATTTGGCATGATGATGGTTCAAGCACCAGTTATCTTAATTCAATCTAACCTAAAAAGTACGAATAGGGGTTGGGGTTGTGGCTCAGAGTAGAGCGCTCGCCTGGTGCATGCAAGACCCTGGGTTCGATTCTCAGCACCACATAAAAATAAATAAATAAAAATAAAGGCATTGTGTACAACTAAAAGAAATAAATATTTTTTTTTTAAAAAAAAAGTAAGAATAAAGTACTTGATTACTCTGACGGGGGTGAACTCTTCTATAAAATACTAGAACGTTTCTGATATTATATCAGGCACAGCTAACCAAATTTTTCATTGTGTAATATGTGCTTTTTAGTGTGTGTGTGTGTGTGTGTGTGTGTGTGTGTGTGTGTGTTTAAACACACATACATACACTAAATAGATAACTTTTTATATTGGCAGAATATAAATATGTATACATGAAGAAGGCCTATTCCATCAAAAGCTGTGCTCAATTCACTCACTCACCTGGAACATTCCTGAGAAGATTGTGTAGAAGTGTTCAATTTCCCAAAATAAAGGGAGAGATGGTAGAAAACCAGAATGTCTGCCTTTGAATCTCACTTTTGGAAGTTACTATTTGGTCCCAGAAAAGGTGCTTCGTCACTTTGAACTCTTATTTGCAATAAGAACATTAAAACCATCTTAAAATCTTTATGATTATAAACAATGGAGTTTGAGAAGAGGGGAAATGCCTAAACTTTGGTAAGCTAACATCCAAGCGTGTCACATGTATTTGCTCATTTAATACTCACAATAACCCTGGGTTACAAGAAACCAGTCACTCTGAGGTTAAAGAACCTGTTAATAAAAGGCAGAGCTTGGGTAGGGAGCAGGGCAGATTCCAAATACTTCCCCCAAAGGATAATGAGTTATACAAAGGTAGTTCTGAATTTTTTAATACATGGGGGGGGGGATCTTTCTCTCCTTCCCCCACTTTTAATGGAAATGTGGAGGTGGGAGAAGATAAATATCTGGAATATTTTTAGTGTATATAGCATGATTCAAATGACTCTGTTAGGTGAATAACATCAAACCATTTCACATTCTGTTTCTCTTACAACGTTACATTGCTTTTACCCACGAGGCTTGAAATTCTTATGCATTTATGCAACAATTCCACATTTTCCTCCCAAATTAGAGTGCCAATGATTTAAAATATTTTTTTTTAATATAATGGTACTACCAAGTGCTGGACTCCAAGGAATCTACTGTCTCTTACTTTCTTCGCAGGAGCAGGCAGAAACTTGAAAACCAAAGACACTAGCAACCTTCAGCAAACAAAAGCAGTCATTGTGTTTTCTGTACTTAGGAGCTTTTAGTCTGCCAGGCAGATACAGAGAGCACTCATCTCCTTCCAACTCCCAAATCTCTTGACTTCCTCTTTCTCCTCTCTGTCCAGGCCCTTTTGAGAAAGATGGCCAATAAGCCCCTTGTTTCAAATTTCTGCAGGAACAAGTGGATGCTACTCTCAGTGTCCACTAAACCATAAGTCCTTTGAGGATACAGGAAGACATCCACCAATCTCAAGATCAAAATGCAAGAAGAGGAAGTCAGCACAGTAGGTGCTACCCACTGCCACCTTCTTTATAAAAATGACAGACTCTCTGGGGATAGTGAATAGCTCTGCTTGCATGGTGTGTATGTATACTGAGGGCTCAAGAAACACACTCTGCACTTCATTTTTCCTTTAAAAATGTTCATATTGCACAATAAACCACACTGTTGGGAATACGGTATCTGGATACATATTCTCTCTCTGAACCTCATAATAATCCTACTATGCACTTTAGAAGGAGTCGGTGATAAGGTCTGAACCCAGGTTCAACAGATTTCAAAGCTCTTGGCCCTTCCTTAGCAACAGACTCTCCCTGCATAGATTCCAGAGTTCAGAGGAGATCACACATGATCTTTTATTCTTAATCATTTTATTCTTCATCTTAAAACATATGTGTCATTCTACTTCATCAGGAAAACAATACAAAAAGATAGGAAGAGAACGGTGAGGTTATTTGTGGAATCTTTCAGGTTTTAATAACCAAAAGCAGCACATCCATGCCAAGTACCAAAACAAAGCACTTTCCTATTTGGTTGTATGATTCTTGCAATGTTTCCCTAGTCCCAGTTGCTAGGAAGGAGCAAATGGATAAACCAAGAGAAGGCTCTCAACAGATGACCAGATCAACATGGAAGATAAAGTTGAAACTAAAATGAAGATTGGAAGACCCAAGTCACCTCTCTTTTTAACATGTCAGCACATGTCCCAGAAAATGAGTTCCAACCTATAATTTGCCTGTGTAGTCCAACAAAGAAGGACTGCCCAAGGGCGTAGGACCTTGTCACCTCTCATGCCAGCCCCATTTCCTCCTCCCACTCCCAGCCCATTGGAATTCAGTCCCAAAGAGAGGAGCTTACACTTGATATGTCTGGACTGGCCCTAGGCCATGGCAACACCCCTTGCACAGTAACCTCACTGCTTCCCTGCATGGTCATTTTCCATTCCCCTGGGGACTAAGTAGGAGCTCTGTTAGACAAGCATTCCGTTCCCAGGATAAGGAGGCTTCCCTGTGATGCAGGGTGGAGGCTCTCCATCTTCTTCAACAGGCGGGAGTGAGGAGGAGGGCTTGATCCCCCAGAAAGTCCATCTGGAAAAGGGGAAGGCCAGTTCCAGAGCATTTCAGGTTGTCTGACAAGTCCAGCTGAGATTGGGAGTGGCTGATCCTGCCAGGCAGAATATCTATCATTAGTTATTCAGGAGAGCAACCTGGGGTGTCGGTATCAGGTCAGTGACCCAAAGCACGTGAGCTTCATCCAATTAAACATCAGATGAAGGTGACACAAGGCATGAGTGATGCCCCAAGAAGGTGACACACCCAGTGTGGCTGGATGCGAAGCAAGTCTCCAGGATGGCTGAAGGTGTGGTGAAATTCTTATAAACTCCTTGGGTAAGCATCTCCCATTCCTGTGATAAATGGAAGCTGCCATGGACAAGAGCACGAAACCAGGAAACCGAAATTTGAATGGATGAAGAATGGAAAGGTCCACAAAGAGAATGACCTTGGCTCGAGCCTCTTTGATCTGGACTTTTCTATAATTGGCTCAAGGCCCCATGAAAACAAAGGAGTTTACGTTTGGGCCAATAACTGGAGCTCATAAAAGTTCACCCTTGGACTAGGACTCTTTGAATGAGCAGAACACAGGTCATTTATGGTGTCTGATGACTGTGAATGCCAACGAAACTACTCTTCTGCATACGCAGCCTCCTCTTCACCCTCCAAGGAGAAGGTCCTGGAGCACCTAGGACAGTAAACAAGAGAAGCAGCACCAACTCCAGCCCTGAAATTTCCCTGGACAAAGCTGCACTGAGCATCTACTGTGTACGCAGAGGGCATGCAAGCTAGAGGCAGATGCAGAAGAATAAGATGCAGGCCTTGCCTATGAGGCTCCAGGCCCAGTGAGGCCGAGGAGAAGATGAGGTACCTCTAGGTGGGGAGTCTCAGGAAAGCTTTAACGAGGAGGTGTGATTCAGCCCAACTTTCTTGAGTGAGTGGAAAACCCAACAACTAGAAAGAGCTGCATTGTGAGCAGAGGATAAGACACTCTGAGTGTCAGGGTGGAGGCAGGTGGAGAGAGCCCTGGAATTCTGGCCTGGAGGAAGTGTGAGATCTGAGGCTGCCAAGGTGGGTCAGGACTGACCCTCAAGGGTCTGAAATGACTTGCTACATGTGGACTTGACCTTATTTTGTAGGTCAGTGGGGGTGGGGGGATTGTAAAACTTTGTTTTTATATATTTCATATTTATTTTTAAATTTTTATATTTCAAGAGAATTTTCAAGTAATTCTTATGTGGAACTGACCGGGTATAATAAAAAGAAGCAGTGTTTTATTAATACAAATTACTGTTATAATCTCAGCTTTTTTACACTCTTATTAAATTGACCAAGAAGAAAAATTTCTAATTGCACATTTGTCGGGTTTTTTGGGGGGATCACTTACATGGTACAAAAATAAAATTTGATCCAAACTGACTCAAAAAAATAAAAAAGGCAAGGAGGATTTATTACTCATGTAAATCCAGAAGGGGCTCTGGGACTCAGAAACCAGTTTATTGAGGGACTGAAAAAATATTGCCAAAGCTTTCTGTTCATTGCTTAGGTAAGGGTCCCTCTAGCTTCGTTCTCAAGAAAGGCTTCCCCCCTTGGTGGTCCTCAGCAGCTCTGGGCTTATCACGTACTTACAAGCTGCAACCCTCTCCTTCCTTGCGGAACCCACCACAGTGCCAGAGCCAAGTCTCCAGGCCCAGCCCAGCTCACATGCCTATCCCTGACACTGTCACTGCAACAGGTGACAATGATGTGTGGTCATGGTGTATCCTGTGACATCCAGAATCTCTGTAGACTGCAAATGAAGACCAGATGATGTTCCAGAGGAAAACGGAAGTCCTGTTACCAGAAGGTTGTACCATAAAGATAACATGGTCTACTCTATTTTGAGTAATACAGATTTTTTAATTTGGGGATAAGGAAGGACAATTACAGGATTTTATTAGTTTGAAGATTTGGTTTGCTATTGCATTTTATTTGCACACTATTGAGAAAATTCCCATTCATGTAAATAAGCAGTTACAAATAGTACCCATTTTTTGTAACAGCACACCTATTTAAAATACACCTGAAAATGCCGGTTCCTCTTCAATTAAACTCATATTGACATTAGAAGACTGCAAGTTTGAGTAATAAAAAATTTTATTTCAAAGTTTACCATGAACAGGTTCTTCTGTTAATGCAGGTGTTTACTGTATTTTACTTGAAATACATCTGCAACATATGAAATTCAACGATGTAACTTTTTGTAAAACTCAGACATTTCAGTAATCATCATTCAAAGCTCAAAAATGGTAAAATAAACATTTCGGTCTTTGAGTCACAAAGTTAAGTTTCAACTTAAATTCTAATATGTTATCAGCAACTGTAATCATAGTAAGACTACAACTGCTCATTGCCAAATTGAATTCATTGAGTTTATTAAAAAGAACATCAGCAAGCTGACACGACACTGTTATATCAGAGTACTATCACTAAGCCTTATTTCAGAAAAAATAATTAGTGATTTCTTGTGTTCTTTGAAATACCAATAACAACGCCCTACCTTAAGACTAATGATAAGTGTTATGAAGAAAAGGTAAATTCTGGAACTTACCACCCACAATATTCCAGAAAACTGGGAAGAGTCTGGAATCATGCCATATTAAATTGACGGTGTATAAGGTGTCATTAACCACTGTTTAAAAGATGCTCATATCTCTTCAATAGCCAGTGCTATTCCATGGAACTCTCAAGTGTCTTATTTAAAATCACATTTCATCAACAAGCACCTGGTACCACCATAGCTATTCTTCATGGCCTTATTCTTTTTGGTGTGAATAAAAAAGACTGTAAGTCCCCCAAGAGCTGGAATTCTCTTATTAAGTATTTTCTTCCCATAGAGCTTAGTAATATATACCAAGAGCTTAGTGAGAATGGTATTTCAGAGCTCATGTTGACATGAGGCAGGTCTCTAAATGTTTGGTGAATAAATATGTTTTCTAAAAAGGATGTATATTTTACTAACAACAAAATTAAAGGGGAATTTTAAAGCATTGTTTCAATTAAAATCTTGAGATTAATTTTTATACACCTCAATAATAGCAAATAAAACAAGAAACCTCAAACGCATCTCCTTTAGAGAAATATTTTCCAATTGCTACTTTGGCCGCAGGAACATTAATGCCCTATATTCATTCATTGAAGTAAGCACCTACTGTGTATCATTGCACTGTCCCAGTTGCTCAGGATATTTTTTTAAAAGACATTAAACAGAGTCCTTGACTTCAAGGAGTCTAGACCAGGAGAATCATTAAAAAAAAAAAAGTGCATGTCCCTACTGCCACCCGAGACAGGCGGTGATAGAGAAATGAATATTCCATGCCGTTCATTCAGCTCTTTCAGGTTGCCATGAAAAGAAATGTGCTCTGGTGACTTGGGTCAATGTGGTTCATTGTGAGCAAAGCTTCGCCGGGAAGTGGAAAGGCAGGAAGCAGTCTTAGCAGCTGCCTGGCGGGGCCGGCAGAGCGGGAATGTCATTCAGGACATTGCATACCTCCCGCCACCTGTTCTTCCTGACATGGCTTAGCAGCAGGCACCTGCTGCTCCCTCTCCAGTGCTCGGCCAGTGTGGTGACAGCCACACTCTGCCCTGCTCTCTCCGCTTGTGCTGCTAAACCCTCTCTGCATTTGTTTCCTCTACTCTGAATCCTGCTTTATGTGGCCCCCATGACCATGTGGATGTGGCTGTGGGACACCCTCCAGGTGTCTGCCCACTTCTGGCCAACCTTTCAGTTCAGTTCTCCCATGAGTCTCAAGTTCAAATTGTGGGAAAGAGGCTCTGTTTAATTGGCTGCCACCTTCCGGGATGCAGTGACCATGTTGGGTGGGGCCCTTGCTTCAGCTTCCTCCGTGGCCACTGGATACCCCATGCATGGGCGGCAGCCTCAATTCTCAGCTCAGTCCACTGTAGCCAGGGAGGCAGGGCCCTGCTGTGAATCATGTCAGCCATGGCCAGAGCTCTGCCTGCAGCAGCTTTTATCACAGGAGGGGTGTGGCTGAGGCTGGCATCCACCCCAGAGCTGCCTTTGCTCCAGCACAATGACCCACTGTATTGTTTGCCCTGACTGTGTCAACCTTTCAGTTCTGCCACAAATAATGTCAGAGTTATGACAGATTTTTAAAAATACATTTTAAAGTTATTTAAAATCACCAAAAATTAAAAACAACTTGAAGCCCACATCTGTAATTCCAGCAACTCAGGAGGCTGAGGCAGGAACATAGCAAGTTTGAGGCCAGCCTGGGCAACTTAGCAAGACCCTGTCTCAAATTTAAAAAAAATTAAAAAGGACTGGGGAGATGGCTCAATGTATATCACCCCTGGGTTCAATCTTCAGTGCCGCACACACACACACACAAACTTGAATATCTGATGAGAGAAAACTATTTGAATAAATTATATTTATAACAAAAGAATCATGATTTGAAGAATAATGTGACAAAGGAAAATGCTCACTAATACAATGTTAAATAAAAATCAGTACCTACAAGTTATGTAGTATTATTCTTAAATGAATTATACACGCTTACATATGGAATTGAAAGAGCGGAAACCGGAAAGTGACTCTGGATAATGGGATTATATTTGAGTCTTATATTCATTCTTATAAATTCCTTTTATGTCTCTCTCTTCTCTCTTCCTTCACCTTTCAAAAGAAGAAAATATCCTCAAGGATAAGCTATATAAATCAGTATACACGACCACCCTTTATTAGTAGTAAAAGCTACTATTTTTTTTTCTACAAAAAAATACAGGATACTTGGGTCCGATTTTCAGTAAAGAAGATTTCCTCTTATTCATGACCCATTATATCAGAGAAAACCATGAAGACCACAAAGTCAAAGCATGATAGAGGAATGGGTGCATGGTACCCAACTGTCCTGCACTGTGGTTCTTAGGAGCATTTCTGCATTGCCAAAATACCACTTCATTCAGTGGATGAAGAATAGAGATGGCCTTTGAACAACTGTAATCCAGTGGGAAAAAGTAACAGCGGAAGACACCATGAAGAAGCATGGAAACCCAGAAGATGTATTCCTACAAGAGTAGAGGGGAGAATTTAATAGGTTAGTGACATGAGCTAAGGCTTAAGTAATGTTTACTGAATGTTCAAGGAAGAAAGAGAAAAAGAATAGAAAAAAAAAGGGGCAGATTCAAACTATCCCCTTTCCTTGATAAAGTTAATATTCAAGAATAAAGCTTTACAGCTGCAAGTAAGAAGTTTTCTCATTTTGAATCCAGAATTAGACAGATTTCTCCATCCCATCATGGAGATTCCCAGGGATCTGCGAGTTTCCTCATAGAGGGCAAAGCCCCTGTAACCTACATCAGGAATCAGAACAGATCACATCCTCAGCAGGCTGGCTCATCCCAAAAGGAAAGGGGAGGAGGCCAGATGCACACGGTCAGTGCAGTGGGTCAAATGTGGCCCCCAAAACACATCCACCCAGAATCTGTGAATGTGACCTTGTCTGGAAATTGATGTAATTAGGTTTAGGACCTTGAGGTGAGATCATCCTGCATTAGAGTAGGTCATAAATCAAATGACCAATGTTCTTAGAAGGTAAGGACAGATAGGAGATAAGAAGACAGGGGAATCCATGAGAAGATGGGGGCACAGATTGAGGGTGCATCTGCAAGGCAAGGAGCACTGAGGATTTGAGGCAGCCCCCCAGGACTAGGAGAGAGGCATGGGATGGTTCTTCCTCAGATCCTCCAGAAAGAATCACCCTGGACACACCTTGCTTTGAGACTTCTGGCTTCCAGAACTACAAGAGAATCACCTTCTGTTGTTTTAAGCCTCCTGATGTGTGGGAATTTGTTACAGCAATTCCAAAAAACCAACATATACTCAGTTTCTTATAAACTCAGCAGCTCGGCAGCAGTCTATGAACGGAGGGGGAGGGAGAGGCCAGATTATCCCCCACTGGTCTTCCTCCACATGGAAGGAAATACTATGGGTGAGGAAAACACATCTCACCCTAAAAGAACATGAAAAGTTGGTTACTTTTTTGAGTGCTGGCTGTACCAGCCATTGTTTTAAGTGGTTTCATAAAGAATACACCAGGGACTATGTAGGGGAAGGGAATTCTAGATCAAGGGGAAAGTTCTCTGGGGTTTTCCCAGCCCACACACTTCCTCATCTATTCCTATACAACTTCCACCCATTCCACTGGCATTTATGTGGTACAGGGCTGCTGTGATTTGTAACTGTGAGTTGTCGGGTTTCCAACATCCTCTGGTAAAAAAAAAAAAATAAGGGTGTATTTTCTCAATCATAAATTTTTTTAAATTTTCATATAATGTTTATGAAAAACATGGGTGCATTAGGGTCCTCCAGAGAAACGGGACCAAGAGGATGTACATAAACCTAAGGTCGGACAGCTCTAAGGACTTCATATACATGGGATCACAGTGTTTTGTCATTTTTGTGACTGGCTTATTTCACTTACCGTAATATCTTCAAGTACATCCATGATGTGGTGTATGGCAGGATTTCTTTGTTTTTTAAGGCTGGATAATATGTCAGTATAGATCATATTTTGTTTCTCCATTCTCCATCAATGGATACTTAGGTTTCTTCTGCTTTTCGGCTCTTGTGAATAAAAATGCTATGAATGTTGGTGTACAAATGTCTGTTCAAATCCCTGCTTTGAATTCTTTTAAGTAAATCCAGAGTGGAATTGCCAGCTCCCATGGTAATTTTTTTTTTTTTTTGTACCAGGGATTGAACCCAGGGGCACTTAACCACTGAGCCACATGAGCCACATCCTCAGCCCTCTTTTTAACATATATATATTTTTTATTTAGAGACAAGGCCTCACTAAGTTGCTGAGGCTGGCTTGGAACTTGCAATCCTCTTGCCTCAGCCTCCCAAATTGCTGGGATTACAGGCATGCACTACCATGCTCAGCCTCCCCTGGTAATTCTATGTGTATTGTGGGGGAATGTCCTACTGTTTTTCACAGTGGGTAGACTATTTTACTATATTATCATCAGCATTTTAAAACTTGTTATCAAAAGTGGAGATCATCAGGGTATGGGGGTGCATGCCTGTAATATCAGCTACTCAGGAAACTGAGGCAGAAGGTTCTCTTAAGCCCATGACTTTGAGACCAGCCTGGCAGCATAGCAGACCCCATCTCAAACAACAACAGAAGCTGGGATTAACATTCACCTAAAAGAGCCAACCATATACACTAATACCTGTCTATAGCTACATACCCCAAAGTAAGCAAGTACACTCAAGAAAAAAATAATAATAATAATTGATGGATACTGCAAATCCACTATCATATCTCCATTCTGTTGTTTTCTTTTTGTGGTGCTGGGGATCAAACCCAGAGCCTCACACCTTCTAGGCAAGTGCTCTACCTCTGAGCTGCATCCCAACTCATTCCACTCTTTTTGTTTCCTTAGAGAACCTCGATTTTATTCAGATGTCCTTTTCTCCCTACAGAGTAGTGTTCTTTGGAGAAACCTTACCCCAGCTCTAGGAAGGATCTGACTGGTCTCAGGAAAGTTCCACTGCCCTTCCCGAGGCCATGCTTAGACAAGTGATCTGATTTTGCCCAGTAAAATGAGAGGGGAATGTGCAGTGGAACTCCCAGAAAATTATTCTTTGTTTCTAAGAAAGCACCATAGGAAGAGACCCTTTCTCCTCCTGTCAAGACATTGTCACTTCTGCATGGAACTCCTAGAATTGTCATAATCAAGCTGCCACCAACGTAAGAATAGTCAACATCCATGCTGAACAGTAGAGAGAGAGAAAAAAAAATCCATGTGCTTGATGTTCACTTCCTTGAAACGGTTGGGGTGACTCAGTCTGGAGCCCACCCTGCACACTTTGACCTACCTGATGACAGAACAAGCTGGCAAACATATTTGCCAAAAATACTGTTAAAAAGAAGTCTGCTTATAAATATGTGAAAACACAGAAAAGGGTAAAGGAGAACAAAACACAGATGGCTCACAATCCCACTGTTTTAGGGTTCTTGGTTACAAGCAACAGAAGCCAACTTGGATTTACTTAAACAGAAAAAGGAATGTCCTGGAAAGATCATCAAGGAGCTGATAAAACCAAAGGCAGGAGAACCAGGATTCTTTCCCAGAGGAACCAAAGCCAAGAACCTCGTAATGTTCCAGGTGCTGCCTTTGAAATCAGTAGCCCCACAACTGCCACCACAGTTGTTTCTACTGCACTAGCACCACCTCCACTGGCTGGCTTTGCAAGTGTCACACCACAGCTAGGTCAAGGGGAGACAAGCCCGCAGCCTAGGACAGGATTCTTAAAGAGCACCGCTCTCAGGGTTGTGCAAATGCAGCACTTGAATGCCTCTGAGAATGAGTGCCTCCTTAAATTGTATACCCTTCAACACCGGATGCTTCATTGGTCTCACTGAGTACAGGCCCTGTGCCACTACCCAAGTTTTGAAGTTCCAGGTGGCAGCAGCAGGTCCAAGCCTAGTTCATATGACCACACCCAAGTTGTTATGCAGCGAGCACTGAAGGGTCTTCCCCTTCTGCTTCCACAGACGCTGAGGGCAAGGCACTGCAGTGACACATATGGGAAACTACTCCCAAATAGCAGCACCTCTGTGATCTCAGCAGTTTGTGGGCAGCTGTTCCAGGCTTTACTCCTGCCCAAGACTGGAGGTGAGGTGCAGAAACTTTATGTTTCTTAGCATTGCTTTTTGATTCTTAGAAAGCATCCAAAATTCTAAGGATTAAGCGCATCCCAGATTTCCTCCTAACCGCATCATGCCCTGATGACTGACCTATCTCACCCCCGTAATAAATGACTCCAGGAAATGGGATATATTCAGTCAACCACATGTTCAGTTTATGTTTTTATTACCAGCATTTGAACAGTGGCCAATTAACCATTCTGTTAATTCTTTTCTAAAAGCATTGTGGTTTATTTTTGGAAAGTCCTATTGTAGATATTTAAGTTATTGTAGGCAAAGACTTGACAACCCAACCCTGCCCTGCCAGATCCTAAGCCCCATGAGAGGACCAACAACAATACTATGAAAAAAAGCCAGAGCGTGGGGTTCACTCAACACATCGGCTGACTTTACTGTAACAGCAATACTTGTAGAAAGAGGAAAAGCTTTTGAAGTGTAAGCATTTAACAAGGAGAGAAAATAGATATTCAAACCAATCGTAAATGGAAGGAAATGTACAACAATGTGATTCTCAAACTCTCCTTCCTTCAAAGTCACTTCTTCTTCTTTTTAAAATTTCAACTGTGTATCCTTTAAGCTTGCCTACTTTGGTCTTTCTCAAAGGATCCACTTTTGAAATTTTTTGCCCTCTTTATGGGCAAAGTAACTCATTGCTCAGGCCCTGCCTGCACATTTTCTTGCCATTTCACTCTGTCCTCAGGCTGCTGACTCAGTTTACAGTTGCTAAGGTGATGGCCTTTTTACAAGATGCTTTGTTTATAAAGAAGGATTAAAGGACAGGCATTTTCTACTTGGAACTTTCTAGAAAAATGATCCTTGCATTTGCAATATATGTCAATCCAGGTCAAATTTTAAAGACAAGAGAACTAATAGATGTGGTGAGGCTTAATTAAATTAAGGACAAATGTACTCCATAAACAAAAGCTTTAAAACTTCCCGGCTAAGACTGCTTTCCCCCCTCCCCCTTTCTTCTTTAACTGTTTAAGCTGCAAAACTCAGACCTCACAGTGATTTAAAGGCATACTACTTTGTATTACATAGCTCAAGTAGCAGATTCAATAGTCAAAATTAAGATCACATAATGGGAATTTTTACAAAATATTTGTTTGAATTTAAAGTTCTTAAAATTCTTGATTCACATCACCTGTAGTGATGTCTTTAATATTAATAATAATGATACTATCTCTGCAAACAACACTAATTCACAGATGCTTACCATCTATTATTATAGTTCTTGATGTTATCATTATTATTGATATTAAAGAAATCACTGCAAATTGTAGAGTTATATGGAAAAATAAAAGCAAAGCTACTCTACTGAGTAAAGCTACTTGCCGCAAACTCAATATTCCTAACCTGCTATGTTTTTTTCAGAGAAGTGCATGCATAGTTTGCCGCTCTCATTGCCGACTTCCAACCTCAGAAGCTAGTTAGATGAAGTCCATGGTCAGAAACTTTGATCCATTTATGATTAGGCACAGGCACATGAATGATGTAATGAGATAGAACGAGAATATTGCAAGGGCTTCTGGGTAGAGTTTCCTCATTTCCAAAAGGAGACAAAACACAGAGACATTCCACTCTTCTCCTCTGGACTCTGTCATCTGTGAGTAAAGCCGAAACTTTCATGGACGTCTTGTTAAGATGTGGACAAAAACCAATGTGTTGGGAATGACAGAGTGGAAAGTTGAATAAAAGCAAACCCAGGACCACCATGGCATTACCAAGCAGCTGGAATAACCTTGGAATAATTTTTCCTCCAAAGTTCTTACTTTGTGAGATAATGCGTCTTTATTGCTTTAACAACTTAGAGTTATTCTGTTACTTAAAGCAAAGGCACCCTAATTGATTGTGACATATTGCAAAAGTGGCCACAATTCCTCACCCCTCCCTGTGTCCATGGCCCACACAATGCAATTTTGCCTCTTTTCATCTCTTTAATAAGAAGCAATGTATCCATGCCTTGAATTTGGGCTGTGTTTATGACTTGCATTGTGCAATGGAATGTGGCATAAGCAATGTTGAAAAGTTCAAAACAAAGGCCTCAAGAGGCTTGTCATGATTCCTTTCTCACTGTCAGAATTCTGATACCACCATATAAAGAAGACTGTACTAGACAGTGGAGAAGAAGAGACCCTGTGGAAGGTGACCCAGTTTTCCTATCCACCTCTACTGAGTTGTCAAATCACCCAATCTCTATCAACCCACCAGCTGATCATAGATACCCAGGAAACTCACCTGAGATCAGCCAGGCCAACCCAGACAAGACCCGCCCAGGGATCTTGCCCAAATTCCACTCTCAGAATTGAGAGTTAAATAAGTGGTTACTATTTTAAGCCACTACATTGTGGTATTATTTGTTTTATGGCAAAAGTAAAAATACAGGTTATTGCTAAGAGCAACCTCCCTTGGTTGCATGTATCATAGTGCAACCTTTGAATATATATCTGTCTTGGCATTGGAAAAAGATATACATGCGTAGTGCCCAAATTAAGTTATTAATGTATAATAGATGTGAGAATCTTGCACCATTGTAGAAATGGAATACTTTAAGGTTATATTGGCATCCTACAATCATTTCTTACTTTTGTTCTATTGTAAAGTTGTCACTATTAATTGGACAGAGGAAGGAATAGAAAGAAATAATTGGTAATTTATTTTTTTTTCAAAGAGAGAGTGAGAGAGGAGAGAGAGAGAAAGAGAGGGAGAGAGAGAGAGAATTTTTAATATTTATTTTTTAGTTCTCGGCGGACACAACATCTTTGTTGGTATGTGGTGCTGAGGATCGAACCCGGGCCGCACGCATGCCAGGCGAGCGCGCTACCGCTTGAGCCACATCCCCAGCCCAATAATTGGTAATTTAAAGCTGTGCGTAATCTATGACCATTTATATTTGGTATCAGAAACAATCATGGAATGCTCTTATAAACCTAATATTTCCTCTTTCCTTTGGCTGGCAGTAAAGGTAGAAGGCATCCTACCTGTTCTCTGTAATCAAGTGCAGAACTAGGCAACTTAGAAACCTTCTGAGCAGTGGGAACAATCAAGCTGAAATTAAATAAATCATACAATTTTAGAGGAAACTAGCCTTGGAGAACACCTGGTTCAACTCCCCTATTCAGTGCACTCGTTTTCTCTGTAACATTCAATTCCACTCTACAGTCGTTTAAAGGATGCCTCCTGCCAGAGACGCTACAGGGAATTCAAGAGTAATAATGTCCCTGCCTTCACAGTCACCACCACCTGGTAGGCAAGATAAGGCACTTGCTTAAAGAAAGACTTCAATACTAGACTCTCAGGAGTCAAAAGGAAGACAGATCTCTTCAAAAGTGGAAATAGGCATAGGAAATAGGGGCCTTGAAAGATGGATATGAATTTAACTCTTGACAATAGAGAGTGAGGAGGAAGTCCCAGATGGAGGAAATGTCATAAGCAAAGATACAGAGATGAGAAACAGTGGACCAGCAGGTCAAGAGCATCACACACCAATAAAAGTCTTTAAGCATTAGGTGAACATTCTGGATTTCTTTGTTCCCAACTTGTCCATCTCCTGCCTTCTTCATGTAAGTAAATGGCACATCCATTCACCCAGCTTCTCCACCCAAATTTAGGAGGCACCTTTGATTTCCTGCTTTCCCTCAAACCCATATTGAAACCATCACAGAAACAGGTCAGCTCTACCACCAAGCCATGTCTAGAATCCACCTCCTCCTCACCACCCGTTACTGCCAGCCGAGCATGGTCCATCTCTTGCCATGGTGGCCTCCTACATTGGCTTTCCTCCTCCCCTTTTAATGTCTCTCAGTCTGCTCCCCTCCCAGAGCCCAACTGAGCGTGGTAAAATGTCATTCAGTTGCCATTACCCACTCCACGTGAGGGAGCCTCCAGTGGTTTCCTGTCAGACTGGGAATAGATTCAAAGCTCGGGGGGCTCGCAGGGTCTGACTCCTGCGTTCTCCCACCTCATCTCTTCCTACTTCCTCACTTGTCCACTGTGCTTTAGCCACACTGGCTTTTTACTCTTCCTCAACTCTCCAGGTTCTTTCCCTCTTTACAGCTTTACTGGGCTCCATTCTTCTTGGCTGGAATGCAGACCCAGAGTTTGTTCTCGCATGTCATTCAAATGATTTCTCCAGGGCCAGCTCCCCGGGATGCCTTCCCTGACCTCATCTCCAAAAGCCCCCAGCTCCACCATTCTTGATTCTCTTAGCATGCTTCATTTTCTTCTTAGTACCTATCATTACCCGAAATTATATTGTACACTCACGCATTCACTTATTTCTAATCTGCACTAGTATTCATTTCCTAATGCTGTTATAACAAATGACCACAAGGGCTGTGGCTTAAACAACATGAATGTATTATCTTACAGTTCTGGAGGTCAGAAGTCTGAAATGGTTCTCAGGGAGCTGAAGTCCAGATTTCAGTAGGACTGTGATCCCTTTGAGGCTCCAGGGGATGATTCACTTCCTTGCTTTTCCCACCTTATAGAAAAGGATTCTTCACGCCTTGGTTCTCAGCCCCCTTCCATCTTCAAAGTCAGCAGGAGAAGGTCAAGTTCTCATCACTGACGCTTTTCTGCCTCCTTTTCCATCTTTTAAGAGCCCACCTGGGTGACCCAGGCAAATATCCCTCTTTTCAAGTCAGCTGATTTGCCACCTTAATGCCATCAGCCAACTTAATTCTCCCTCATCATGTAAACGAACATTCACAAGGTTTCAGGGATTAGAATGTGAATATCTTTGGGGAGAGGTCATTACTTTGCCTACCACCACCCACACATTAGAATGTATTTTATGAGGTGCAGAACTGGGGGTCCTTCACCATTTCCCTACACCCTGCATATGGAAATATATATTGCTTCATATATGTAAAATGAATTGTTTTGTTTAGCTTTTTGGGGTACAAGGGATCGAACCCAGGGGCACTTTACCACTGAGCCACATGCCCAGCTCTTTTAATTTTTTTTTTTTTCTTTTGAGACAGGGTCTCGCTAAGTTGCTGAGGCTGGCTTTGCACTTGAAATCCTCCTATCTCAACCTCCTGAGTTGCTGGGATTACAGTTGCATGCCACCAGCCCAGTTGTAAAGTGAATTCTTAGTAAAACATAGTGATCTAAGAGTTTTATTATCCTAGTTTCATGGTTATAACTACCCTGAGTTAAGAACAATGATTATCCCCCCTTTTACATTTGAGGAAATGGAGACACAGAGAATTTAAGTAATTTGCAAAGTTCACATTATCAGAGAGGGCTGGAGCGAAGGCACAAACCCTAAGGAGACAAGCTCTGAGGACTGTTCTCACCACTGGGCTACAGTGAAGTCACAGAAAAGAAAAGGTGAGGTCCTCGGAGAGTCTTCCTGGAACAAACTTTGGCTCCATGTGGCAAGCACAAGGTAAATGCCTCCTGGACACATGGCCGTCTGTTCTCTGTCTACAGACTGCTGCTGAAGACAAACTCATTATTTGAGGGGAAAGCTTATTTCCATCTGTCAGCCAGATCTGGTCTTCGTCCAGCTAACCACAGCCACCCACAGGTTCCTGAAGACACTTTCAACTAAATGCTAACTCTTTTGTTCTTCCTGAGCAGAACTTCTGCAAAAAAAAAAAAAAAAAAAAAAAAAAAAAAAAAAAAAACAACCTCTTTGCTTTCCTGTTTGGGTGAACCAGGATGCGCCTTGAAGACACTCAGGGCCACCGGCACCTTCCCTTCAAGGCTCCACCAGAGCCAGCCTCAGCAGGCAACTTTGGTGGCCCTCCTCCTGCATCTCAATTACTCCGGTCTCAATCAGAGACCAAAAATCCCTCCCACACAGACAACACCCCCTCATTCCAAAACTCAGCACCCAGAATGCCCCAGAGGAGGGAGAGTGAGACACTTTCATAACCATTTCCCTCCATGCCTCCCCCAAATTTCCAGCTCCTAGGCCAGAGAGTGGGTGGGTGAGGCATTGTTCTAAGGGGACCCCATTGTGTTTGATGAATACCAGGGCCCCTCCATCAGGAGACCAGGAAGGAGAATGGAGGGTGGGTGGCCAAAACACAGTGCTTTTGTTTTTCTGGCAAATAATCCAGAAAATGGATGATTCCCACAAACATAATCAAGTTATCCGTGTGTAATTCAGCAATATGTTTGCTAGTCAAATAACAACTTAAACTGCTTGTGGGAATTTTAAAGGGAAATTTACTTAGTCATTTTAATTAGGTTATTTCTCGGAGACAAATTTTTCAAAGAACGGAAAGGCCAATAAAACTAGGGTCAAAGTATGATCCCCAGGTCTGTGTCAAAACAGCTGTCTAGAATGTACTATCTTCCCTTTAGTGATCCAGCTGTCATACCCGCATACACATATCTGCCCCCACACACACTCAACCATATCAGACACACACACACACACACACATTCATTCATAAGGACACTCACTCATACACTTCCTCCTAGTGTTTCCCAATTGCCCAGGAATACTCCCAACCCTTCGCTGCCCGCTGTCCTGCTCTCTGTGTTCAAACATCACTCTACCTCTATAATGGCAGCACTGGAGTCCCTGACTGCCATCCGAGTAAGCTGTTGGTATCAGTCCCTATGCATAAATTATATCCCAACTCCACCACCATTTACTATCCGTGACTTCAGGCAAATTAACATCTTTAGCCTCTGCTCCCATGTCTAAAACTGGCATAAGAATAGCATCTATCTCATCTCCATACTAAGCACCAATAAGATAATTTTAGATAAGTTATATTAAAAGTCTTACATAATAATGTAATAGAAATAAAGGAGAAAAATGTGGATAGCAGCATCAAAGATAGTCACCTAAGATACACATGATATTCATAGTTTTGTTTGGTTCTCTCCACACTGAATAGGCTGACCAAGGAAACCTAGGATATTGTGGAAATTGTGGGGTATGACTTCTAAGGATAGGTCATAAAAGATACTGCAGCTTTGACTGGGTACCATGGTGCATGCCTGTAATCCCAGTGATTCAGGAGGCTGAGGCAGGAAGACAGCAAATTTGAGGCCACCCTGGGCAACTAAGTGAGACCTTGTCCCAAGACACAAAATTTAAAAATTTTTTAAAGGGCTGGGGATGTAACTCAGTGCTAGAATGACCCTGGGTTCAATCCCCAGTAGTGCAAAAACAAACAAAAAAATAAACACTGCGTCCGCCATGTTACTCTCCCTCAGATCATTCACTGTGTAGGGCAGCTGCTATATTGTGGGTCATTCAAGCAATCTCCTGGACATTTCTGTGGTGAGGCTGTGATGAATGAGGCCTCTGGCCAAGAGCCAATCCTGGCCTGCCATGTTGAAAGTGGTTCTGGAAGCCCAGACAAGGCTTGGGATGACTGTAGCCCCAACAAACCTATAAAAGAACCACCCAGCCAAGCTGCTCCAGAATTTCTGATTCACAGAAACTGTAAGACTATAATTTTTGTTGTTGTTGTTTTAATATATGGAAATTTGAGGTAATCTGTTACACGACAACATATAGCTAACACAGGGAGCTCTGGAATAAGCTTTGGAATAATTAAGAAAAGACTTTACTGAGTTTCATCAAGCTTGGGTTTTTGAGAGGATTAAATAAATAAGGTGAACAAAGTGCTTGGACCCACTCAGTAAACCTTAGTTACAGGTATTTTTATTATTTGTGATGACTAATCTCTATCCAACAGCCTCATAGTACAGATGAGGACTTTATGCTCTAGAAAATTTCAGACATTTGCCTATATCATACAAAACAACTGTCAGTTAGGCTAAGTCTGAGGTCAGATCTCCTAGCTCCCAACCCTAAACTAGACCTCTTTCCTCGCTCCTTGCACAAAAAGCTGGTGAAATGTGGGTGTGACAAGTCTGCACTCAGATTCAGACTCTGCTGGGTCTGCTCAGGTTCCCCGGAACTTTCAGTCAGGGCAGGCAACAGAGAACAAGAATGTACATGTGCAGAATAGCTATTTCATGGCTTGCCTATGAAGACCCCATCAGAGAGTAATGGCCATGGCCAGTTGGTAGTTTTTATTTTTTTATTTTATTTATTTTTGTGTGTGTGTGGAATGCTCTCTTCTTTAAGAATTACTATTAGGAACCCAGAAGCTGTTTTAATATTTTGATGCTAATCACCTTTAAGGATATGGGGAGAAAGAAAGAGAGAAAGGCAGTGTGTAAAGCCCAGGAGCCTATCTGTGCCTCAGCTCAAAAGATCTTAGAACACGTGGGTTCCCATTGGCTGCAGTTCTCATTTCTCTGTGGGTCAAGGATGTGGCCCACTTTCCTTTCTTGGTGGTCACTAATCCATTCTCTCCATGGGTATTTTGTCCTCCCCTCTCCCCCATGACCAGCTATGGAGTGGCCCATGTCCCCTGTGCCGCAGTCTGGCTGGGCACAATTCAGGAGCCACTTGTCAAAAGAAACTAACTTTATTTTTAGAACTACAAACACCAAACAAAACAGCTCCTCAGGAAAAAATCCTCAGAGCCCAACTGCCACCACCGGCTTCCCCAAGCCTCTCACCCCCACACAAACCTCCCACAATCCTCCTGCTCTTGAGGCTGATTGGCTGGGTTGTGTGGGCGGAGCCAAAGAAGTCCCCTAATAAGCAGCTTAGTGGCAGAGCCAATCAGCTAGATGTTGCTGGGGCCGCTGTGAGCCAATCATCAGCTGGCAGTCTGAAGGGCAGGGAAACAGCCCAATGAACATCACCGCAGAGGAGCCAATCAGCTAGATGTTGCTGGGGCCGCTGTGAGCCAATCATCAGCCAGCAGCTGGAAGTTTGCTGGCAGCTGGAAGTTTGCTGGGGCCCATTTGGCTGTGGCTCTCAACACCCCTGTACCTCCTTCTTTCCTTGTATCCCTCAAAGATGAACTCATGGGCTAGTTCACTGCTGGTCACTATAGAGAGACAAGAGGCAAAGAAACAACTAAAATGGGGGGAATTAGAAACTACACAATCTTTTGATGTGATTATGCCATCTCTTATCTAAAACCTATGGGTCACTCCTCACTACCTACTGAACAAATCCCAAGTTTTTAAAGAAGGCATCCAAAGTTGTAGATTTTGGCCTGAGCAGGCAGAGGCAGTGTGCCTTTGAGCAGGTTACTGAATCTCTTTGTGCCTCATTTTCTTCACTGTGAAAAGATAAAAAGGGAACTAAATGTGTTAATACATATAAGACCTTAGGTCTGGACCTGTCACATAGTAACTATTCAGTAAATGTTATTGATTCCTGCTATTACTGTTATTATGACCACCTATGCAAACTCATTCCTGTCTTACACCTGCTTGAGGATCCTTGGCATAATCATCTCCACGTTTTCTTTCTTTATTCCCTGTACCTAGATGACTTTCAGCCTTCCCCAAGTCTGAATCCCATCTAGGTATTTAGAGGGGCTATTTCACTCAAGCAAACCTTCTTTGGAAGCATTTTATGATCATGCTGTCATTTCCATAGGCTGCTCAGGTACCCGCTATCCATGCTCTTATAGCATTGGCTGTATGACTCTGTCATCATCTAAGAATATATGTGTGTGTTTCACTATATACATCAGTGTAATACCTACCCCAGAACATAGTGTGTTAAAACAACAGTTATTTGATTAGTTCACAATACAATGGGTCAAAAATGCAGGCATAAAAAAAAATGTAGGTATAGCCTAGCATGTCAGTTCTTACCACATAGCATCAGGGGGGGTCACTAAGCCACACTCAACTAGCAGTTGCGCTAAATACAAGGCCTGTGAAGGACCTTGCATGTGTAGGACCTTGGTGTTCCTTCTCACTCCATGTGGCTCTTTGGGCTTCCTCACAGCATGGTGGTCTCCTTATAAGGCTGGTTCCTTACAAGGTGACCAACACTCCTACAAAAAGCCTTTAAGAATGACAAAAGCAAAAGCTGAAGATCTCTTGGAAGTTGTACAACATTGCTTCCACCAGATTTTATTAGTCAAAGATAGTGATAGGACCAGTCCAGACTCAAGAAAATGAGTAGGGAGCATCGGTGGGCATCTTGAGGACACGACCTCATGTCCCTATCCCAATAAGGTTCTGAGCTTTTTGGTTTATCCAGCACCTCACTGGGAAGAGTGCCTGGCATGGAAGAAGTGCATAACAAGTTATTTAACTGAACTCCCACACAAACACAGGAACGTTCTAGAGGAAGATGAGCTGTCCTAACAAAACCCCCAAGGCAGCTCGTCTGGGAGCTGTCAAAGCCTCCCACCCACAACCTCTGTTTCTTGTCAAGTCCATCTCCAGTTCATTCCTGGCACAGCAAGGTGTGTAAGCAATGCCAGAGTCACTTGTATCACCAGTATCTCTGACTGGCTGTAACACGGATAAAGGGCAAAAGTGAAGGAAGTTAGTAGAGTTGGAATGTTCTGCATGTCTATCTAAAGGACAGATAAAATATGAAATGTATGTGTGGAAACATTCCCAACTCCAGTGTGATGGAGGTTGGAGCATCCCCAACTAAGAGGACTCTTAAGTTTCCTTTTTTGGGAGAAACCCTTCCCCAAACCTCATGCAAACAGCAATCAAAGCCAATAGCTAGACCATGAGGCTTTCTCCTGAATTCCCTGGAGAAAGTCCTGTTGTTTTTGCCCATGGCTCATGGCAGTAGCTCGAGATTACTGCAAGAATGCCAACTTCCCAAAACCAGGTGCCAAGGCAGAGCCATGGGCGGCGAGGGTGTGAGGGTGAGTCAGCCCAGACCACCAGCGACTGTGTGTGCAGAGAATGTCCACACCTCCTCTGCAGCCTGCATTGGCAAAGTGCTTGACTTTTAATGAGCAAACCGTCCAGAGGAAAACAAACACAATTTTAAGTATCTGAGTACACAGCTTTGCCTCTTTGTTCATTTTAGCATCCACATGGTCTCACTGATGGGATGGATCAGGTCCATTTTTAATCTGGGATCTCAAACAGCTGGAGGTCCCTATGGGAAATGATCACAGAGTTCATCTGACACCCTGCAGAAATAGGGAAGGGGGTCAGTTAGGTCACTGGGGTACCCCCTTGAGGGAGATATGGAGGTCCCAGCCCTTTTATCTCTTTTCTGCCTAACTGCCATGAGGTAGAAATATTGCTCCACCACATACTCCCCACCATGATGACTGCCTTGCTACAAGTCCAACGTGATGGGGCCAAACTCCTAAGTTCCACCATCTCCCATTAGTGCCACACGCTTGTGGCTAAGCCTTTAGCATATGGGCTTTGGGAGACATTTAAGATCCATATACCACATATTGATGGCGATAGTTTGGATCTTGATTGTTCCTCAAAAGCCCATGTGTTAAAGCCTTGGTCCCCAGTTTGGTGGTGTTGAGAGGCAGTGGAAACCTTTAAGAAGTGGAGCTGAGTGGGAGGTCATCAGTCACCAAGGGCATGCCTGGGGTGGTGCGATGCCAGTATCTTGCTCTCTCTCTCTCTCTCTGTTTCCCAGCAACCATGGGGTGAGCAGCTTCCTCTCCCACCATGATGAGTTGGCTCTCCATAGGCCAAAAATCAATAGGACAATCAACCAGTACTGGAACTTCTGAAATAATGAGCCCAAACAAGCCTCTCTTCCTTTCAAGTTGATTTATCTCAGATATTTGTCACAATGACAGAAAACTGACTCACACACTGCTAACCTGGGAAAAGATCAAAATTCAAAATCTGAAGAATAGTTTCTACTTTTCTACTATTGTATAGTTGAGAAATCATAAGTGAACCATTGTATGTTAGGGATCCTCTGAATAAGGAGCACAGCGTAAAATAGTGGGGCTATATCACACAGGGTCTTTTATATCACAAAAAACCTAAGATTTGGTGGTTCTGCATATTTTGCTTAAACATTACCACTAATAGTTCTATAGCACTACCGTTTTCATTTATCAGAGACTATTATGTCCCAAAGCAGTGGTCCTGAAAACATGGTCCCAAGACCAGTAATTTCAGCATCACTCTGGAAATTTGTTAAAAATGCAAAGGCTCAGGACCCACCAGGGACCTGCTAAATCAACAAGCCTATGCTTGCTGGCCCAATGTGGCTGTTCTTTTTGAGTATTTTGTGCTTGCTTTTTATAGCTGCCTTATAACTCCCTTTGTTCTTCAGTGTTCAATTTAGTTAATTATAGATACTGTGAAAATTAAAATAGCTGTTTATTAAATTACTATATATCAGGGACTATATTTCAAGATCCCTGTTAATAGATACTAATACCATTTTGCAAAAAAGAAAACAGTTTCCTAGAAATGAAATTGTATATATAGTAACACGACCAGTAGAAGGCAATGTGGGTATTCAAACCCAAGTGTATTAGTTATCTAATGCTGAGTAACAAATGACACTAAAATAAGCAGTCTAAAATGGCAGAGATACATGTGTTGATGTAGTTGCTGAGAATCATGGACCCAGGGGTAGCTTAACTTTGTGGTTATGTCCAGAGCTTCTCATGAGGTTGCTGCTAAACTGCAGTCCCCTGAAGGACTAGAGGGTCTACTTCCAAGATCATTCATGTGGCTGCTGTTAGGAGGCTTCTTATCCTTACCAAGTAGTCTTCTTCAGAGAGCAGTTCTTGATGCGGAAACTGGCCTCCTCCAGTGCACATGATGGATGAAAGAGAGAACAACCAAATCAGAAGCAATAAGGTCTTTTATACCCTAATTGAGAAGTAACATAGCATCTCTTAAATTGTATTCTTTGGGTCACATAAACTGATATTGGTACAAGGTGGGAGAGAACTGCACAGAGGAATGATTATCAGGAGGCAGGATCATCGGGGGCCATCTGGAGGATGACTTCCATACCAGCTTTACTTTGATATGCATAACCTCTTTATTCCTTCAATAAATATTAAATGAATAATAATTTTTCTATGTTGTCTTGGACTCTGTGTCTTGTTGGTAAGTAAAGCAAACAGCCCTTGTCCTCCTGGAGCATATGATTGAGTAGGTAATCAAGTGAATATGTAATATAATTTGTGATGAATATTATGAACTCTATTTAAACAGGGGGCATAGAAAAGAATGGAATTGGGGTGGTGGGAAGAGACCTCCTCATCCAATCTGGTAAAACCTGGAAAGCAACTTTCAAGAGCTAGTTTTAAATAATTGACACCAAGCTTTGGGAATTAGCTAATTAAAAGTTTTTGAGTAGACATTCCTAAACATATGTTTTATTAATTTTTAACTTTATTTATGTGTCTATATACACATGTAAATATAATCACAGACATAATATACTTCATAATATATAATATAAAAATAAAAATATAATATAAAAATACTATATATAAAAAATAAAAAGATAAAGTTAAAATATAAAATATTTATGTATTTATAAATAATCATACAAAAGTCACTTTGCTCGCCTTTTGAATTTGGGTGTGGGGTACTAGAGATTGAACCCACAGGCACTTTGCCACTGAACCATATCCCTGGTCCTTTTTATTTTCTATTTTGAGACAGAGTCTCATTAAGTTGCTTAAGGCCTTGCTAAGTTGCTGAAACTGGCCTCAAACTTGTGATCCTCCCTCCACTTCCTCCCAAGTCACTGGGATTACAGGCACACATCACCACATCTGACTTATTAATAATATTTTGATTAAAGTTTTGTAACTGAATATGTTTCACTATTTTTTAAATTCTTTGTGAATAAATGGTTTCATTCTGAATTCAGTTTTTTTCATTTTTGGTTCTAAGAGCTATCTAACATGAAAAAAAATACCTCTCAAAAGTACATTGATTAAAACAAACCTGGTCTTACTAAAGTATGATATTTGTTTTTCAACCCTGACCCTCAGTTTAAGTTTCCAGTAAGAATTGTCTACTACATTTCTGTCTTCCCTAATGCCAATCAATGGTTCATACAAGCTAATAAGAAATTGATTCAAAATCTCCTAGAACTACTTATCATTTTTAAAAGACTACAAATTCAGTTTTCAAGTAAAATAGATAGGAGAGTTTTTAAAGGGACATACTTACTAAATTTTTGGCAATAAAACTGCATAGAGAGTAGATTTCCCAAATATCCATTTTCAAAACACCCTACATTTAGCATCTGTCTTGGTGCATTTTGTGCTGTAACAGAATACTTGAGATTGAGTAATTTGTAAAGAAGAGAGATTTGTTTCTTACAGTACTGTAGGCTGGGAAGTCCCCAGTCAAAGGACCAGCCTCTGAAAAGGTTTTGTTACACTGTAACATGATGGAAAACATTACATGGGCAAAAGAGAGCAAAATGTTGAACTCACAACCCCAAGGCTTTTTATTTATTTGTTTGTTTGTTTGTTTATTGATACCAGGGATTGAACTCAGGTGCACGTACTACTGAGCCACATCCCCAGCCCTATTTTGTATTTTAAAGACAGGGTATCACTTAGTTGCTAAGCACTTCACCATTGCTGAGGCTGGCTTTGAACTTGCAATCCTCCTGTCTCAGCATCCTGAGCCGCTGGGATTACAGGCATGTGACACCGAGCCCAGCCCCCTAGCCTTTTTATAGTTGACATTCATCCATTCATGAGGGTAGAGCCCTTGTGACATAAATGCCTCCTATTAGGCTCCACCCCTCAGCATTGCTACACTAAGTTTCGAACACACTCAAGTCATAATGACATAAGATGTGGATACTACCTCACTAATATTAAAAGGTTACATTTACCTGGATAATTTCACATTTTTTTTTAACCAAGTTATTTTGTTCCTGGCTTTTCTCCAGTACTGTGTGGCTGAAGAAGTACTTGCATGAGGAGCTAAGAAAATACCACCTTTGCCCTTTCTGATCACTCCACTAAATTGGTATCACTAGGGAAATCTTCAGACTTAGTCTCTTTGTAAGAAATCTTTTTGAATTACTTATCCATTTAGGGAGATGTTTGGTTAAACCTAGATTATATAGGACTTTTTGTTCTGGTCATGGGAATCTATGTCGTTCAGAACAACTCTCCCACTGAGGATAATTAGCAAAACAAGATATTTTTTTAAAACTGGCTTGAAAGCACTATAGAGCTAACAAGAGAATAAAAAATTACTGGGTTGGGATCTGGGGGTGGGGTAGGAATCAAGGGAGCTGAGGGGGCAGCTTTTTCTCTTATGGCTTATGTCAGTTTCTAAAACAGGGATTGAGAGGCCAAAAGGCTGACCCAAAAGGCTGTTCAAAGGGTCTTTCATAAAGTGAAGGCCAAATTCAGGGTCCAGCACCACCATGGCACATAGCATCGGTGAACCTCTTGATTCTGGATGTGCAATGGGAGGAAAGTACCCTAGAGACAATGATAACCCAAGAAAAGGTCATAGAAACAGCTGCATAGTACCCAAAGTTGGATTAAAAGTGAGTCCATAATGCTAGTGCCCTAGTTCCTAATAGAACCAAATATGAATTTACTCTAGAGAAGGATAACATCATTCTAGAATCCTAATTATTTCTATAATTTCTATTTTATGTATTTATTTATTTGCTGTGCTAGAGATCAAACACAGGATCTTGTACCTGCTAGGCAAGTACTCTGCCACTTAACTACATCACCAACCTCTCTGATTTTTTTAAAATACTACATACATGAATACAATTAATGAAAAAAAAAATCAGAAAAGCAAAGAGACAAGACCAGATGAACGAAAACTAAGAAAACACAGCCACAGATTCCAGAAGCTCAGGTATGAGTTTTTAGGTTAAAAATAAAAAACTATAGCTGAGCACAGTGGCATATATCTATAATTCCAGCAATTTGGGAGGTGGAGGCAGGAGGATCATGGAGTTCAAGATCAGCCTCAACAACTTTGCATGATCCTCAGCAACTTAGTGAGACCCTGTTTCAAAAAAAAAAAAAAAAAAATTTAAAGCACCTGGAATGTAGATCAGTGGTAAAGTACCCCCGTTGAATCCCCAGTACCACAAAACAAAAAATGAAAAACTATCGACTTTAAAAAACCTTCTACCACATGGAGGCAAAGATATAAATGCCTTATGGCCCTGAATATGAATAGGGAAGACAGAAACTTTGTCAGAAAAAGAAATAAAAGGATTATAAAATCCCAAGGCGATCATGCTTTCTCTTTTCTCCTGTTAAACTTTAAACAACAACAACAAAAAAGTGACTGTTTCAGAGAGGGTCATCTGGGAGCCTTTAAGGTATGTGTTAGTGTCTTAGTCCATTCAGGCAGCTATAATAAAATCTTTTTGGCTGGGTAACTTATAAACAACAGAAATTCACTTCACACAGTCCTGATGGCTGGGAAGGCCAAGACCAAGGCCTTGGCAGAGCCTGGTAAGGGCTGGCTTCCTCACAGATGGTGTCAATCTCATAGTGTCCTCACCCTGTAGAGAGGGACTCACTGGCTCCTTCTGGTCTCTTTTATTGAAAAGGGCAGCAGTTCCCATCACGAGGGCGCTACCCTCCTGACCTAATCACCTCTGGAAGCTTCCACACTCTAATACTGTCATCTTTGGGGTTAGGATTTCAACATAAGAGTTTTTTTTTTTTTAAAGAGAGAGAGAGAGAGAGAGAGAGAGAGAGAGAGAGAGGGAGAGAGAGAGGGAGAGAGAGAGAGAGAACTTTAATATTTATTTTTTAGTTTTCGGCGGACACAACATCTTTGTTTTGTATGTGGTGCTGAGGATCGAACCCGGGCCGCACGCACGCCAGGCGAGTGCGCTACCGCTTGAGCCACATCCCCAGCCCCAACATAAGAGTTTTGAAGAGACATTCAGACCACAGAAGTGGGGATTCTGGATTTCAGATATAAATTCCACATCCTACTTTTATTTTTTCCAGTTGTGTAAATTTGGGCCGATTACTTAACTTCCCTGGGCTTCATTTATATAATGGAAACAGTGTAAAACTTTAAATTAGGTCTTCAAGGAGCCTAACTCGTGCATTATGACATGTTCCCCCTCTCCCAAAACAGGTACAGAGGAAAGAAAATAGGATTTGCCCCAAATAGAAAATCAAGGGAGCTTTGCATCCACAACAGGTATAAAAGTAGAAAAGACAGTGGACCGAGGGGGACCAGAGAAACTAGGTATAGATGCTGAGTCTAAACATGAAAGTTGCTTGGCAGTTCTCTGAGTTGCCGAATTAGGGTTCTACCAGAGATTACAGTGAAGTGGCTCTTGAAATAAGAATGGAAGTGAGCCACACAAGGTATTGAGTAACTCCTTTCTGCGCACGCTCCAGAAGGAGTGTTTCTGCATTTAATCTGGCCTCCCATGGCACCGTGCCTGCACCTATTCTAACCCCTGTAAGGTGACAGACAGTGAATGGCATCTCCACCCACTTTCCACTACACGAGGAATTTCTGAAAAATGAAAAGACAGCACTCTGTTCATCTTTGAGCCTTAGGAGAGTAACAAGCACAATGGATCTCAATAAATGTTGAATGAATGAATTGACAAATGAAAGGATAAATGATGTAGTCCTGCTTGCAGAAGCAAGCCACCAAGTGAATACTGAACCTCCTTCCCACAGTTCCTCTCCTGCCTGACCTATAATTTTTCACCTCCAAATTTCTTCCCCACCCTGCTGGAAGAAGCACCGAACGTGAGGGTACATTCTTTGGTTTCTCTTACATCGCTCAGAATATTCCAGTCAGTTGACTGATGTTAACCTGAATATTGCTTCCATTTTCTCCCCCAGATCTGGGTGAAACTAGGTCCTTCTTCCCCAGCACCCAAGACAGGCTCTTGCTAAGGTGCCTCAGACTCATGATCCTCCTGATTGGCTGGGATTGAAGCATGCCTGGCTTGAAACTAGATTCTTGACAGTGACTGGGATGAAATGCAGTTGTCCTCCTCAAGATCTGCCCCTGCTTCCAGACTGACAACAGGGGGTGGGTCCCCAATCTTCTAGTTGCTCAGAGAGGAAATGCTGACTCATCTTTTCTTCTCTCCAACATCATGTTCCATCCTTCAGAAAATCTTATTGACTATTCCTTCCAAATATTGAGATCTGGTGAATCCTCAGTCCAAACCATCATCATTTCTTGCGTAGATTATTGTGTTCTGTTTCCATCTGTGCCGTCTTGGATTTCTTTGGAAACAAAAGCCACAGTAGATTCTTTCTCACTTCTGAAAACCCTCCACAAGACACCCAGAGTAAAAGTCAAAGTCCTTGTAGTGACCCCACCAGACCCTCAGGTCCTCGGGTCTTCCTCTGACCATACCTCCCACCACTGTCACTCACCCTCCCTGGACACCCCTGTGCCTGGGGCAGCTTCCTTCAGTGGGCAGCAGTGCTCACACCCTCACTAGGCTGTACCCCCACTCCCCAGATGCCAACCACTCTGTCTCCTGTACTCCTCTTTATTTTTCTTTGCAGCAAGCCTTACACCCTGACAGTCTATATAATCTGTTAATCTGATTGTCTGCCTTCCTCCCATCTGGATGATAAACTCTGAGACAGCAAGAACTTGCTTGTTCGTACATTTCTGTGTCTCCAGCACTTAGTACAGTGCTTAGAAAAAGATAAATGCCCAAAGATTTTTGTTGAGTGCAAAAAGAAATATTATATCCTTTGCTAAGCTTGTGATGAGGGAGGGGAAATATGGGTCCAAAATAATTAAGAATGCCCCCATCTTTACAAACTCCCAGCCTGGTCCCCTTCCCTGTGGCACAGAGCTGCTACCTAGGCCACAACAACTACTTGCAACCAAAAGAGCATACCAATACCTGATGTCATTGCTTTTTCTCACTCTGAACTTGGACTTTTATCCCATGTCAGAAGTTTGACATAGATCCATTTGCTATTGCAAAAAGTCAGACCTGAAAATCTAAACCCATACGCATTCCCTGCTCTCCTGTGAATGGGAGGATATGATGTGGCCAGGTCTGGTCTCAACAAAGAGACAAGAGCTTCCTAGATGTCTGAGTGACACCACCCACCCCTCTTCCACCCACCCACCCTCTCAACAGTCCCCCCTATTCTGCTTCAGGTCAATTCATTGACCTCTGAAAAAGCAAGTCACGCCCCAAGGAGAGCTGTAGACAAAAGCGTTCCCAAGCGGATTCCTTGTTGACACTGGTCTCTGGTTACACCCAGGCATTAAAAAGGGTGGAAATTCTTCAAAGCCAGTGCTTCCCCCACTTCTGTGCAACCCCAGCAGAACCTCTTCCTCCACACCATCGCCCCACAGAAAGACACACTGTAAGTTCAAAACACAAAGTGCTGCCGGGGGGAGACATTTTCAGGTTACACACTATATATAGCTAAAGTAACTTATAGGTCCTGTCTCATGTTACTAGCCTTGGCAAGGGTTTAAAGCCTTCAGTAATTCCTCTCAAGCATGCCCTGTTGTGAATCCCTTTTCCTGTCCAAAAGCCCTTTGTTGGCTCAGACCCTGGGAGTCACCTTTCTTCTTCCGGCCACTCCCGCCTCACTCACCCTCTTTCAGTCTCCTCACAAAGCAGGGCCTTTTCTCCAGGGTCCCCCCACCTGCCCCAGAGTTTCAGAGCCGCTGACATTTCACTAGTCAGGCCTTTCCTCTGACCCTTCACATTTCTGGATTGTGAGTCTCCTGTTTTTTCTGGTTCCAGACCAGAGTCAGAGGGGACAGACGGAAGGCCCTGATGAAGCGCCTTCTCCACCCCACAAGCACAGCCCGTTCCACTCACCCACCTGCCACCTGCCCTCTAGGCCTCACACCCTTCTCACATAGCCCGGGGCAGGGGTATTTGTCACTCCCAGTCTGGAGCTAGGCCAGTTTTATCTTTGAGGCCCTGAAAATGGAAATCGTGTACTAACACTCCAGGAACCTGTCAAGGCCAGAGCTGAGACAAGAAACTCTGACACACTGACCCCGAGCAGGCTCCGAGCAGGCTCCACCAGCCCTGGCCTCCTCGATTCTGTTCTTTGCAGCTTTGTTCTTCCTGTTTCCGTCTCTTCTTGCTCTACAGTTTGAATTTTTCTTAGGGAGTGATTCCTTCGGGGTGTTTCCATCCGGGTCCAACCACAGGAGCATCTCAGTAACTTGCCCCATTAGTCTTGAGCTCACAGCCTACATCCCCTGGCTGGGCACCCTCAGCCCACTTGTGATTCTGACCCCTCCACTGCCCCCTTCTTGCCTCTGTTCACACTGACTTGTAATGGAATTTGCAGTTCTTGAAACATATGTATGTACAGTGCCCCAAAGATGATGACCAAAAAATCTTGTGATGTCATCTGGAAAGGTGGGTGATCCTCTTTGTGTTTGCAAATGCAGAGATTGAGATCCAGGACTGGGTTCTTCATTCATTTCTCCACTTCCAGAGGTCTGTTATTATCAGTGTCCACTAGCTCCATGGTCTGGTCCCCAAGACACCATCCTCACCCAACTTTTTCCTCTGTGCATGAATTTTCAACTTGGTCATGCATCAATTTCCAAGTTTATATATAGAAATTATTATATATTATATATGTATATATTATATTATTATATGTATATATGTAAATATATACGTGTGTGTGTATATATATATATATATATATTTTTTTTTTTTTTTTTTTTTTGGTGTCAGGGATTGAACCCAGAAGTGCTTAACCACTAAACCACATCCCCAGCCCTTTTTTTTTTTTTAATTTTGTATTTTATTTAGAGACAGAATCTCAATCAATTGCTTAGCTAATTGCTAAGTTGCTGAGGCTTAAACTCACAATCTTTCTGTCTCAGCCTCTTGAGCCACTGGGATTACAGGAGTGCACCACTGCATCCAGCCAAATGTATATATTTGTAATATGTTTTTTCCTAAACATCTCTGTGCCCGCATGGTACCGCAGAACCTTAGCACCTCCCTCGGTATTTCTGCCTCACTCACTCTAGCATGCCGTCAGAGTTCAAGAGTTAAGATTCTGAAATCAGACTTGTATCTAGGTCCTCTTAACCTGAACTTGGACAAGATATTTCACCTCCAAGAATTCAGTCTCCCCATTTTTAAATTGAGAATATGACTACCTACCTCAGGGGGCATTGTGAGGATCAGATAATATTGTGTCCTATGAGGTACACGATGCTCAGTTAAATGTCACCTATCACCAGTGCTATTGGACCTGGAGCATCCCCTGAAAGCCCATGTATTAAAGGTTTAGTCCCCATCTTGGTGCTATTGGGAGGCAGTGGGGCCTAGTGGGAGGTCTTCTGGACACTGGCCTTGAGGGGGATACTGGGATCCCAGTCTCTTCCCCATTTTCTCTTTGTCTGCTTCCTGTCTATGAATGAGCGACTTTGCTTTCCCACATAATCCCCACCATGATGTACTACCTCACCACAGGTCAAAAATCAATGGGGCCCATGAACCGTGGGTGGAAATCTCTAGAACCATGAATCCAAAAAAGTTTTTTTTTTTTTGTCATAAGTTGATTATCTCAAGTATTTGTAAAAGTAATGGAGATCCGATAAACATGATCATTATCAACACATCAATGTCTCTTGTCTCCTAACTGTTCCCTTTCCACTCTCTGCTCCCCGCCCCCATACGACTACCCAGGCCATTACGCTTTATCTTCCACAATCATGGGACTACAAAAAAAAATTTAGGAACCATTTTGTTTCCATACGTGTATAAGTGGAAGAATGTTTTTAAATTATGCCGCAGTCTGGCTGGGCACAAATCACGAGCCACTGAAGCAGGAACAAACTTTATTTCTTAACTCTACCAGCACACTCCACACACACGCTCCCGGGAAATCTGCCAACCACCACCCGGCTCCTCTAGAACCCAGCCACCGGAAATATTCCTCCGGAAATCTCTCCTCCTGCACTTCCCCAACCAATGGGAACTTTCCTGGAATCCCCACAAGAACTCCAAAGTAGCGGCTGAGGCGGATAGTAATGCCTCACCTGTCAACCAATACTATTGGCAAAATACCAGGGGCCATTCCGACTCAGCTGTGGCTCTCAGCAAAATTACTAAAAATTCTACCTATACACTACCATTCCTTTCCTCCTTACCTCCAACAACAACAAAAAGTTGGCAAATTTTGATCAGATTTGTGATCAAAACCCACCTTATGCTCCATGTAAAAATCCAACAATCTCCCACCACATCTGCAGGAAGCAGCCTACATTCTAAGTTTATCAAGCCACTTAATGTTGACTAAACAGACCAGATCCCTTCTGCCAACAGATGAAGAATTAGATTCTGATGTTCAAATTCTGGCTCTACTGCTGTGTGGCTTTACACCATAGTAGTCTGGCTGTGCCTCCATTTTCTCTTGATTATAATGGGAATAAAACATGGCCCAAAGATTTTTTTTTTTTGTGAGAATTAAATGAGATAATCCATGTACAATAGTTGGCACATAATAAACTCTCAACAAGTACTAGGTACTCATTAATCAGTAGTTTTCTCTTCAGTAGCCTGAACTAGCTCCATGGAGTCTCCTCTCCGGCTTCCTGTCTCACTTCCTGTTTATCTTAGTGACCTTCAACACATCTCCTCCTGAAGTCTTTTCTGGACTGACTGTTGTGAATTCCCTTTGTGTCAAGTATATTCCCTTTCCTACCACTGTCGATTCTGGGTGATCTGCATTTGTTTTTCTGAGGTCCCCTTCACTATCCTACAACCATCTTGAAGAAACCAGATCTCATGCCCACTGGGAAAAAAAGAGGGAAGAGAGAGGAGAGGGAAGAAACACGGACTCAACCTCACAGTGATCCACTCTCAGTACGGTCTTCCCAAGAAACCATTTAAGATATTTAAGAACTTCCACTTACACCATGCCCCACCTGCCCCCAGCTTCACCCCTCAATCCAGAATCTTTTTAAGGGAGGGTGCTGTTTTGACCACACCTTTTTCCAACATTCTCTTTTAGCCTGCTTTCTTTAAAGAAATTAAATCATTAACCCCTACGAAATTATTTATCAGATCTATTCCAGGTCACTCTGTGAGCCAGAGTTGGCCCCGGAAGATTATATTGTACCAGTTCTTTCCAGGAACTAAATACGTCATGGCACAGGAGAAAAAAAAAATTGTTTTCCTGTACCACCTTCCTCCCACCCCACCCCCCATCACGCCCTCCAAATTCAAACTGTCTTCATATTTGTTACCAATGAGGCCACAGTTCACATAAATGACTCCAAATCAACATGAGGGAAACTCAGCAGCTCCTGGCACTGATACTCGTGCATTTGACCAAGGAATAAATGCATCTCATATCCTCTTTTGTTTATTGATGGCACACACAAAAAAGGGGGGGGGATCTAAATTCTGTTAGCTTCAATCTGGAATGCAAATGACAGGCACCAGCCTTCCGTCTCACAATGAGTGCCTTGGAGAAATGGTGATGTGCCAGGGGTAGGGGAAGAGTTAGAGTTGTTGTTGTGTTGGTTTTTTTGTTGTTGTTGTTTTGTTTTGTTTTGTTTTAACCGAAAACTGCAGAAATGGCAGCACCCAAATGTTTGCAGCGTCTCAGCTGGCCAAGAGGCAGAGAGGTGAAAATGTGGAGCCCGCACTGACAGGTACCTGAGTGGCCCGGAAGTAGAGAGCTCCCTGGATAGAATACTGTGAATTGCAGGTGCAGGTTACAAGGGGAGGTTGGGGTGTGGGAACATGCCAAGGACTCAACAAACATCTATTGAAGGGAGCCAAGCTGGAGAGGGCCGCCCCAACACAACACAGGAGGCAGCAAATTCCATAGGATTTAGGCAGAAAAGCAGAATTGCCATGTTTTCCCTTATGAGTTAATTTAAATACTGAGTAGGAAAAAGTAGCATCCTATTTCCTTTTCGCTGAGAACATATTCATGTTAGAGTCAGCTCTTTGGAAACAAAATTCTTCTGCATTTGATTTAGTTCTCCAGACATTATATCAGAATCAGTCATATCTTCAGCAAAATAAAAACAGATTTATTTTGCTTAAAGAATGTTTACAGAAACTTGTATATTGAAAGTACAAGTACAAAATGAAGCAGTCAGAAATAGCCTACCACTAAAACAAAACCCATCCTAACTTACACCAAGTTTTGCCTATTTTAATCTCCAGATTGACTTGTACTGATGGAATAAATTAAGAAAGAGGGGAAAGGATCTAATACATTTTTAAGCTTTTACAATATTCAAATCACTGCTAAGATATTTTACAGATAGGTCTAATTTTTACAGAACCCCATGAACTAGGTATTATTATTCCTATTTTATAGATGAGGACACTGAATCTCAAAGAAGCTACCTAACTTTTCTAAGATCACACAGCTAGTGAATGGCAGAGATGAGATTCAAGATTTTATATTTAGGATTTTTCCCTGCCACAATTACAAAGCACCTTTGTACATTACTAGGTATCACAAAGACTGTGACATGAATCTTGTCACTAATTGAACCCTTAAAAAAAAAAAGGTCAAGTGAACTGTAGTCAGACTTTTCTATAGAGAATAATTTCTGGGGAAATATTTATGTATTGTATTTTTTACATGTCAAAATTTATAATTGAATCCGCAACCCTTTTAAAAGGCACATAGTTCTCTTTTTATTTTGTATGATAGTTTTATTTTAACGGAAGTTAAGAAGGAGTTTTATTTCAGCATGTCCTCTGAACCTCAACATTTTCTTAACTATTACTAGTGGGTCCTATAGGGTTGGCACCAATGTGAGAAATTTCTAAAGTGAAAATTCAGTTTTGAAAAATACATCTAATGACATCGAAAAACAGGAGGCACTGGGTGGGGGTGCTTTCTAGAAGACAATATCAGTGTATCCATACTTTAGGGAAAACGATAAATCTATTTAAAGGGGAAGAGAAATAGAAATGACCTGATCAGATCACTTGGAGAAAAATAAATGCTTTTCTCTGCCCTATCCTGAGATCACATTGCGATTTAACCTGTTTTTAAACAAATAAGGACTTTTTAAACATTTTCTATCCTTTGAGCAAATGTTCTCTGCTTGGCTAAATGACAATGTTCAAGAAATGCCTACCACAGAAGCATAAAAAACCCTTGGCAACTTTCCAGAAGAAATCCACCCTGCACAATGGTTTCCAGCCAATGCTCAATAGCTTTCTGCTGAACCTGCTGGCTCAGTGTGCACTCGAACAGGATCTGGAAAGAACAAAAGAAAAACTGAGAGACATTTTCCTTTTTGTGAGTCTGGGGAAGTAGCCCTCTGCTCATTTTAGCCAACTTTCCAAGCTTGGAAACCTGGATGTGGGGATGGTTCACTTACAAACCCTGACCTGGGTTCTGGTATAAACTTTGTTTTACTACCTTTGATTTCCCTGAAATTCAAGTATAATTATCGTGTTTGTCTTTTCATCTTATAAAATGTGCATGACCATGGGGTGCACTTCGCCAGACCTTTTGCTTAAATGAATGTTATTTTTTTTTTTTCAAATGACACGTTAGGGCTGTCACCAGGAGAATACTTTAGATGATTCCAAACCTCATATTAAAAAGAGGGACAAGACCTCTTCAAAAGGTTTCCAGAGTGTGTTCGTGATTGGTGAACGCCACTCAGTTCTCCAGATATTTATGCAAGAATTTCACCAAGCGCCAAAGTCACCGGTAACTTTAAAATGACATCCATTTCCCTGTACCAAGTGAAATGGGTGTGCCTTCTGGATATTTTTTGCCACTTTGCAATTTTTTTTCCCTCAGGATAAACATTTTCTACTTGAAAAATAAAATGGTTGAGCATTTTACAGGGCCATTAAACTGAGTCCATACACGTGGCCCAGTTCTCTCCTAGGGCCTGGGGGAGGTAGGGTTGGGCTGGCTGGCACAGGGCGTGTTCTGAAAGCCTCTTTGACCTTAAATGCCCTGAATGGAGGAGCAGAGGATAGCTGGGAAGGGGAGAATTTCTCGGTTCAGTGTTGTGGGATGACTGCACAGTTCTGCAGTGGAACCCACGCTGCAGAGAGAAGCTAAGACCCAGCTGCCAGGCCCCGCCAGAAGGCCACCCTGGGGAGAGGGCTGGAGGCACTAGAACTCGCCCTCTCTGGCCCTCCCATCACCCATCTCTAGCTGTTCTGAACAAGGCCATTTTCTGACTCCAGGGGATCAGCAGCAAGGCCACTTGGAGGAGTGCAGCAGGCAGGAGACTGGTTTGGGGTTTGAAATGCAGACTTTGGACGGGTCTCAGGGACCCACCAACAGGAGTGAAGAGGAAAGACTCTGGCACAGTTTTTCATGGATGGATATAAACTTTGAGAATACACCGTGCTGGCTGGGGCACTCTTGGGGCATTTCTTCATTTTTAACTATGCCAAAAGCCTCAAAAGATGGAAGAGACCCAGCTCTCTGGACTCCGGTGAGGCCCAGGCTACCAGGAAGTCACGTGGTCTATTAGAAGAAGGCAGGATATTTACAAAACCTCAACTGCTTTCTGCAAAAAAAGGTTGGGCCTCACACTCCCATCAACAGATTAAATTGCCAGCACCAAACACACAAAACTAAAACTCTCTCTGGCCCTGTTATCCTGGCCTCCACTCTCTCCACTAGGGTAGCCATGACCATTATTAGTTCAATGAGTTTTCTACAGACCTTTGAAAAGACACACACACACACACACACACATATACTGCAAATGAATGCTATGTTCACATTGGGTAATACTCTGCGTACCCTAAAGTTTGCTTTAATCAACAATAATTTTGAGAGCCATCCATGTGGCTATACCTAGATGCATTTCATTACTTTTGACTGCTGAGTAGTATTCCACCATTGGAAACCACCACCCTTACTCATCCATCCCCCTTCTGATCCACATTAAATCTTTGTCTGTGGATGAACTGGTACATTCTTCCAGACCATTTAATCTTTCTTTTTTAGAAGTCTGAATGCACATTATTGCTCCTTAGTTGCTTCATGTGTGTAGAAAACCCAAAATTCAACTTACAGAACTCCATATCCAGCATCTAGCATACATTATATAATAACTTCTTGAATGAATGGACTTTGGGAATCTGACTCCCTCAGCTTTGGGCTCAATAGAGGTTCAGAGAATTCTATGTATTTATTTCCTTCTCTTCCTTAAAAGAGAACTTTTGTATGTTCAAATCAGGTTCAACTAAAATCTACTTCCTTTCCCAGTCTAGACTTATGGTGGTTGATGTCTCCTAAAAATCTCCCAAATCCTGACACTAGTGATATAATGAAGATTGTACCTTTTAAAGATTGGAGGGTGGTCAGGGGGAGGAGGAAGAGTAGGAAGAGAAAAGGGAAGGGGTGGAGTGGGAGGAGGAAGAGACTGAAGCCAAAACTTGCCCTAGGGTGTGGCCCTGTGGCCCCTGCTGGCCTGGAGGCAAAGCCAGGCACAAAGGATCCATTCTCTTTGCAAATGAAAACTGGAAAAGAAGCACTTTCCCTTCTTTTAAAACTCTCATCCTATAAATTTTACTTTATACTTTTTATTTTTGTACCCAGGATTGAACTCAGGGGCACTTGGTCACTGAGCCACCTCCCCAGCCCTATTTTGTATTTTATTTAGAGACAGGGTCTCACTGAGTTGCTTAGTTTGCTGGGGCTGGCTTTGAACTCCTGATTCTCCTGCCTCCGCCTCCCAAGCTGCTGGGATTACAGTTGTGTGCCACCACGTCAGTCCGGCCTTTACTTTATACTCTTAAATTGCTGTGGTCAAAGTCACCCTTTCACCCTTTTCTTTCTTTCCCTGGAAAATTTATTCTGATACTTTAGGTTTCCCGCGGGGAGGTGGGGAGCTTTCTAAGGACAAAGAAGAAAAGTGCACAGTCTGCCCACTCACCAGAGATCCTGAAAACCACTCAACCAGACCCTGGATGATGTCATCAAGAGCCAGTCTGAAACAGTGAAAACCTTGCCAAAGAGTCTAGACCTGTAAGTTTGTCAGAGGAAAGGGGAATACGTGATAGGACCAAAGTTGCAGAAGCACTTGGGGCATCTTTGTGTCTGTGCTAAGCCATTTTTCCTTTTTTATCTTTTATTATTTATCGATTTATTTACTTATTGTCTTATGAAGTCATTTTCTTTCCTAGTCTGAGACACCTTAGCAGCAGTTCTTTGGGATTTATTTATTAATTTATTTTTGAGTCTGTTTCCTTTGCTCTGACCAGCAACTCCCCAAATGCAAATACCATCACATATGCAAGTCTACAGAGTACTTCAAGGACTTCAAGAATCCCCTGAGACCTAGAGAGCCCAGATTAAGAAGATCTAAATTAAGGTGGGAGCACCAAGAATCCAGACGTCGGGAGACAGCAGAAGAGACAGATGCTATAAACATTGCTGGTAGCTTCAAAATAAAACCCATCTTCATTATGGGGGTACTGGAGAAAGAAGGGCTGGTCCTGGGTTTGGTCTTTGGAGACACACTGCTATCTGTTATGGATAACAAAAGTAACAATATGTCATCAATATTCCACTGCCTTGGAATACAAAGAAGGACTGCTTCCAGAAGATAAATACAGGCCATAACCGCAGGACTATTACTGATGAGAATGAGATTTTTTTTCTCATCAAAAATAGCAACACCAGCGACGAGTACTGGAAATAAGTGAATAAATACGTTGCGAATCGTTGCCTTTCATCTCAGTTTTTAATCACACCTTCTGCATCTTTTCTTTCAGTAACTATCCTATCCTCCAAGTCCTTCTTAGCCCTGCTTCAAGGTCAGAGATGGCTACATATGTCATCTTCCTTGGATCTAATCTATTCAAACACAAAGCCATATATAGTCATGAGGTCAATGCCATCATAGTAACTGGTATCACTCACAGAGTGGCTGCCCTGTGCCAGCTGGGCGTAGAGTACTTTTAGTGTATTAGGTACATGTATAAATCTTTACAATAACCCTGCCAAGAAGATTGGAGCATTTTCTTTTTAAAGATGAGGAAACTGCAGTTCAGGAAGAAGCCCTTTGCTGGTTACAGAGCAAGGTACCAGCAGAACTGGGCTCAACCTTCATTGCTCTTGACGGCAGCTTCTTCATCTCATTTCTGATGGCTGGTGCCAAAGTCCCAGTTTTCCAGGGGATTCTTAAAATGATACAATTCTAAGTTTCTACACATGCTTAACCTTCTTTGGCACATAGACTATTTGAGCAGAAAAGGATCTTTGAGGCAATCTTGTTTGATTCTCACACTTTACAAATAAGGAAGTAAGACTTGGCTAGAGTCGGGTACTGGCCAGCCGCAGCCTTCCTGGTGCTGAGTGGGAGGAAACACATCCTTCAGGAAGTCAGTTTGTGCTCCCCCCAGCACAGCTCTCAGTGCAGACATTCGATGATGATTCCACACAGAGAGTTAAGTCTGGAACGCCTGAAGGAGCAGAGCAAGGAGCACCCAACTCTGAAGGCATCTACAATCTGGAATGGCCCCTCTGCACTCCCCCAGGGAAGCCAAAGATGTGGCCTGATCCACGAAGCTGGGATAGCAATAGCACAGCCACAGAGGTCCAAGAGACTAACACCTGCAACCTGAGGCACTTTTAAGGAGATGATTTCAAAACCCACCTCTGTAAGTCCATAGTAGCTAGAAAGAGTAGGAAAAGGACAAATCATTGCACTTTAGCTTACCTTTAGGTTTATGATCAAGCTCCAAAATCAAGATTATTGCCATGTTTCAAATATGCTTAAAAAGTCTTGAATCAGATAACTACCATGGCTTCCATTGTCCTTGAAAAGGAAAAATTGATGTCTTAGTCAGCTTTTTCACTGCTGTGACCAAAAGAGCCAACCAGAACCATTTTAGGAAAGGAACAGTTTTATTTGTGGGCTCATGGTTTCAGAGTTCTCAATCCGTAGACAGCAGGCTCCATTCCTTGGGGCTCAAGGTGAGGCTGAACATCATGGCAGAAGAGTGTGGCAGAGGGAAGCAGCTCACATGATGACCAGGAAGCAGAGAAAGAAATTCTAATCTCCAGATACAAAATATATACCCCATAGCCATGCCCCCCAAAGAAAACTTCCACTAGCCACACCCCACCTGCCTCCAATTACCACCCAGTTAATCCTGTCAGAGATTAAATCATTGATTAAATTAAGGCTACAAATCTCCAAACTTTTTTGCATTGTCTCACACGTGAGCTTTTGGGGGACACAACATCTAAACCATAACAATAAATAGGAAAGTAAGAAATTATTTAAGAGCAGTAAAACAAGGAAACAGAGAGGGGATCCAGGGTGTGGGCAGCAGATCTTTATTGTTGATGCCATTGTCTTTCACTGTGTGACAATAGTTGACAAGCACTGTTAAAAATAGAGTCAGCGTGCACCAGAATGACAAAGTTACCTCGGGTGGTGGGCCTGTAGTCCCAGCTCCTGGGAGGCTGAGGCAGGAAGATCACTTGAGCCCAGGTGTTTGAGGCCAGCCTGGGCAACACAGCAAGACCCATCTTTTCAAAAAAACAAAACAAAAAAAACAACAGTCAAGCACAGTTTCGATCTGTCTCCCAGGAGAGAGAAATAACAATAGAATAAGAGAATAAAACACAGACTAGTTGATTGGCATTTTTATTTTCTAAAGAAGGAAATTCAGGGTGGCCCTAGTAATGTAACATTAATTTTTCCCACTTCATTATACCATTGGAGAATACCAAAAACATAAAGTACTATATACCTCAAGTATTACATGTAACACAGACAGGCAACACTGGGTGGATCAATGATCTGAGCTTGCCCAAATTAGCTTTAATTGATTGTTTAACTTCCATAAGTTCTCTTGGGTATTTTGTCAATACTTATTTTGTAAATAAGTCTGACTAAATATAAGGTGATACGTAAATATCCAAAATAAGCATGCATACACATTATATACAAATACAGATATGTATATGTATATAAGTATATATGTAAATGTCTTTGTATGTAATATATTGAAACCATTTAATATGTCCAGGTATTGAGCCTACCTTCCAGCTGAATAATTAAGTTCACTGGGCATTCAAGTATAGATCCTCAGCCTTCTCAGGGCACATGCACTGTTTGCTCAATATGTAAACACGTAATTATTTAACTTGCCTTCTAAAGCGATACCACACCCTGGATATGATGCAAAACCCAGCATTACAAGATAAGCTCTGTCTCAAGTTTCTGCTCGTTAATAGTGCCTGAAGTATTTGCTCATATACTCAGGGACAGAAGCAGAAGTAAACAGGCCAATATTATAAGGGACACCTATGTTACAAAACTGACTTTCGCACATTGTGAAAGCAATGAATGAAGCTCAGCAGAACTCCTGTAAGAGCCTATCAAGTTGGTCAAAGGGACTTTAACCTCACCACCTCCTCCCAACCCACCCAGGTGGGTCTCCTTTCCTCGGGTATCAGATGCGGCTCCTAGGTGTGGCCCTGGGCGACAGCACCACACCTACTTGTGTTCTTTCTGCCTGCGCCTCCATTCACCCGGCTTCCTCTCCATCTGCACTGCGTCAGACCTCAATGAGGCCTTTGCACAGGGCAGTTAACATGCCTGGACTTTTTTTTTTCTTTAAAACTACAAAATCATTCCTTTATGATTCCCTCTCTAATTAAAGAGAACACAGTGTCCTGAACAAGGACTCTTGTCAAAGTTGGGCTCTGGCACAACTTTGCACTTTGGTGAAGTTTGCTTTTTTATACCTGCCACCATCCCCAGATACACACTGCAGTGAGATCCAGCTAAGCAATTAGAGCAAAAACTTGGAAAACCTGATGACCAGTGTTTGAATCTTGATCCATACGCTTTCCATGGCCCCGCTTTCCATACCCATAATGGGGATAATGGATGGACAGATGGACAGATGGATAACCAAAGTGCTTAGACTAGTGCCTACTATGCCATAAGTTCTACATAAGTACAAGCACAATAACTGTGATAATAAATAGCAGCTCCTATCTACTTCTGAGTTTGGGAAGCCACAAGGATTGTTGGGGGCTGCCCTTGCAATAAAGTAGGGAGGACATGCCTGAATGGCTGCAGCTGGACTGCCTCAGCCAGCTGTCCCCATGGAGGGGCCCAGCCCAGTGTGACTAGCTCTTCATATTTTCAATAGAAGACAAACATCAGCCTCTAGATTTTAAATTGTTTACATTTAACAAATATTAGTGTTTAAGTTGAAGAAAGCATGTCTAGAGGCAAGGATAGCCCTTTAGTCACCATTGTGTGACCTCTGACATGTCTGAATCTACCATATGTGTGTGTGTGTTTCTGTTTTTCTGTGTTCTCCTCTACCTGTTCCTCAGTTGACTACCCTAGGGCAGTAGAAAGCGCCCAGAAGGTACTCAATTAAGGCCGGCTGACCAGGCTTGTTAATGAACAAACACCTGTGAAACTTTTCTGAAAGAAAGCAATAAGTACCTTAGTGCTCAGCACCTCTAGTGCCTTTTCTTAAAGTGTGTTTTCACATCAACAGACCAGATCCTAGGGAAAGGAATCTGAACAAGACTTACAATGCTGTCCCTGCTTTTTTAAGAACTTTCAGACTTGCCGGGGACACAAAAAAGCAGATGATGTTTACAAGACAAGATGGCATGCATCCTCTTACATCCTGAGAACCCTCTGCAGTAGATAGGGTGCATGGTTTCAGACCCATCAGAAGGGAATCAGAGGTTAAGGGACTCGTCCATGATCGCTCCACTAGTAATTGAAGGTGTAACAAGAACCAGATCTGCAGACTCTGAACCCAGAGCCCTCCCTGCTGCACTCAAACGCTCCATACACTATGCCCATTTCCCAGAACCTCTGCCACTAGAGAGGCCAGTGTCGAAAAGAGGGCTGCTGCTGTCCAGTGAGTTAGGAGGCATCGGTGGTACCATGGAATGCAGGCTTTAAAAAGGCCCCTGAGAAGGGTTAGGGGATGTTTTTTGTTTTGTTTTGTTTTCATTAATTTTTTAAATATATTTTTTAGTTGTAGTTGGACACAATATCTTTATTTTATTGATTTATTTTCATGTGATGCAGAAAATCGAACCCAGAGCCTTGCACATGCCAGGCAAGCGCTCTACCGCTGAGCCACAACCCCAGCCCCTGTTTTCATTATTTATAATTTCCCTTTTGCCAAAAAGAATCTGAGGCCACTTTCAACAAAATATAATGCCATTGTTAAAAGATTAAAAAGTAACAGATAAAATTGATCTTCAGAAAATGAAAGTTAAGAATAGGGGCAAACTGGGAGGTGACCAAGTTCTTGTTGTCTGCAAAATAAATTTAGCAAATATTATCACCATTTGTTCTCTAATTTCTGGATCGCATAGCAAAAATTGGTGTTCTTATGAAAAACATTGATTAAAGAGTATGGCATTTTACAAAAATAAAAATAGCTGATTTTGTTATACTTGTAAAGTTTTGTTGATCAGAAGATTTGGAAATTTGTAACAACATACTGACTAGTCCGTGGTTAACAATATTAATGACGTGGTGTGTTTGGTGAAGGAAAAATGGGAACATTGATGTCCAGTTTGGAACACTTGTGTGGCTGAGTATTGGAACTATAATTTTGAAGAGAGAAAGAGCAATGTCACCCTTTTCACACACAGTAGGCAACTCATCTCAAGTTCTTAACTGTGTAAACAATAGCCACAGGGCATAAGGAACACAAGATGATAGTCAACAGTGACAGGGACATATCGTCATTCACTCAACTGTTCCTGAGGGGCCACAGAAAGGGTATTTGTGTACTGTTCCTAGGGAAGGAGATAGAGCCGTGAACAAAGATCTCAGACCTCCAATATGAATTTGCAAGAAGGCACAGTGCTCAGAATGAAGAGGATGGCCTTCCATGGCGTTGTGTGCTGACTTCTAGCAGCCAGACTCAGGTACAGAAGTTACATAAAAGCAAAAGATGGAGCCAGAGGTGGTGGTGCATGCCTGTAATCCTAGCTAAGTTGGATAGCATTCATATGTTTGAAATCAGAATTAAAGAGCAAGCCAAATTCAAAGTGACTTTAAATTCTATTTTAAGGTTCTCACAACACCTTCAAACTTAGTAAGCAATCAAAAGTTGATAGAGAACAGTCTTTATTTCCACATCAGAGTCAATAATAACATTGCATATATATATATAATTTTGGTACTTTGACATTTCTTAAAACCTCCCCAAATACTGACAAACAGTAATACCATATGGTTGTTGACACTTTGCAGAGAGCAAACCTGTTTCCAAATGCAATACAACAAATATGTTAATGGATTGTTTCATTTCTGAATTTTAAATGTTCAACAGAAAACCAATTGCACCAAATGTACATGACATTTCTTAATGTACACCAATTGCATTACAGAAAGACATAGAACTGAAACATTCATTTATTTGATTATGAACCAAGCCATCATCTCTCTGGATCTCAGTTGAGGGGAAAGACATAAAAGCTAGGATTTCCAGACTTTTTGGATTTAGTAAGCCAATTAAACTAAACGAATCAAGAAGGAACCAACAACTAACATAGGGGTGCCAAGGAAATAAAACACAAACACACACACACACACACACACACACACACACACAAAACCCCATTATCTATCAGGAAATCATTCATAAATAACCTCAAAATATGAGGAGGGAGACATAGTCTTTGAATTAGAAACATCCTTTAAGTTGAGTGCATTTAACCTGATATTTTTAAATAATCTGCTCCAATGTTCATATTCTTCGGATGCGGCCCTGGAGGGTAAAAGCTGTGTCACTGACTTGTTTTTAGACCATTGATTCTTGACCAAAAGCAACTCCTCCATGTAACTCCTAAATTCTTCCTAGTTCTAAAATGTTTTGATTTTATGGTCCTAAATTTTATTCTAGACTTTTTGTAACAAAGTAGCTTGCAAACACGTTTCAAATCCAGTCTCTCGCACCTCATTGACACCACCAATGAGTGGATTCCATAAATGGGGTCTGGGCACTTTACCATCTAACAGACAGCAAGGGAGGGCCTCCCGAGATCAGGCACTGGGCCATGCAGTTGGGGACACAGAGACACAAAGCACAACTCATGCCACCTAAAATAAAGTTGCTGTAGGGCACATCCAGTGATACACTACAGGAGGTGTGCCTGGGGTGCTTGGAGGTGTTTAGGAGCAGCCTGTATCCTGAGTGGGGTAGAGGAGGCTAAAGAGCCAGATGTTCTGGAAAGGGGATGCTCACTGTGTCTTGGCATCCGAGGATTCCCACCACAGCAATGAGCAACTCACGTGAAACTGACCTGCCTCAGAAATCACGGAGAATCCCAGGAGCTCCATACCCTGGTGAGTTCCAGAGAGGACAGGTCTACGTGGTGGAGAATCACTGAAGATGCTGGAGAGTCAGGCAAACTCCAGTTCCAGGAGACCTGCAACACCTCTTTAAGGAGTATGGGCTTCACCCCCAACATATTGGGTCTCACTGAAATGTTTTCATCAAGAGGATGAGACTGAGGCCCCAACTCAAATTTTCAAAGAACCTCCAGGTCAGGAATTCCTTTGTTATTTTTTTGTTTTTTAAGGCTACTTCAGGCCTTCCCCAAAGTACCTCCTCTCTCCTTCCCTAGAGCTCACCAGCCACAGGCGCTGCTAGATCTACTGTAGAACAGGTTCACGACTTCATTTAGATTTTCCTAAATATCACAGAGAACAGTGACAAACCACTCAAGGTGCTTCTTTATGTTCAGTTTGCAGAAATATTTGAAAATTATATATATGTCATACCTATTTATTGGAAATTGGGACAGACATTAATTTCGACTGTGTGTCCTCACTATTTCTCGACTCCACCCACCTCTCTGTCTGCGCTCCAGTCCTCCTGTTGTGCCCTCCTTGGCCTCTGCGCCTCCTTGCTTGCCTCCCTCTCATCTCTCTGCCACGCTCTCCAGCCACGGCCCACACTGGCACCAGAGTTTTCTCTTCACACCAGCCTCCCCCAACTCTTAACCCTCTTTGCTCTTGGGCTGAACAGTGTCCCTCTTCCCAGCCTGGTCTTCTCTCGTGCCACTTCCTCCTCCCTTCTTCTGGCTCCCACCACACGGGGAACATTGAGGCATTCTCCCGCCTACCCCCTGACCTTTGTAATTCTGTTTCTTCTGCCTGAGTGCTCTCTCCCCCACTCCTCTCTCATTGATGTAACTTCTACCCAGCTGAAAGAAAACTTCCCTTGACCTCCCAGGCCAAATCCTGGGCTGCTCTTACACATTTTCGTGGGACTCTGCTTTTTTCCCTTAGTCGTTATCCCAAATTTGCAATGCTACGGTTCACTGACATCTGCTTCCAGTGCGGCAGGAGAGCTTCCTGAAGATGGGGCTGGGATCTGTTTTGTTCTTTTCTAACAATAAGAAGCGAGCAGGGCTGACCCAGAACCAGTGATCAATAAATACTATTGAAGGGAGGGAGAAAAATGAGGCTATTCTGAATGATTCCTTACAGGTCTTTCTCTTCCCCTACGCTTGCATTCAAATACAAGAGGGTATGTCCTGGTCACAGAAGTGTGCTAACCCTGTCAGGTCATTACCAGTATTTATCAGGAACCTACCATGTATGTATTGAGCACTTTTTCAGGAACTGGGAGATGCCACAGGGAGCAAAACACACCAATCTTCTCCTTGAGCTTGTACTCTGGGAGGAAGAAACAGTAAACATCATAGATAAGTAAACTATGCAGAGTGTGGAGAAGGTAAAACGCACTGCAAAGGAAAAGAGAGTAAGTTGATGAAAGAGGAAGAGAGAAGAGGGAACCAGCATCCATTCATTTTATGTTAAAAAAAAATTGATCGGTGAGACTGAAATAGAGGGGACACCAGGAGGCTCATGAAGTCTAAAACAAGTTTGAAAAAAGCTACAGAAACAGACACAGGAACTTATTAACCTCAGGAGGAAAATTTCACACACACCTGAAAAGAACTGTGTCTAGGCACATGGTGGCTGGCCTGTGGTGGCCCCGCTCACTCCACAGGGCTTCAGCACCTTTCTCCAGAACAATATAAGTTTAACCACTACCTTCTCCCTCTGAGTCCTCTCCCTCTCCTTGGTGCTGTTGGTGGATCTTTCTTCCATGTTCCTACGGCCTTTGGATGGTCTCCCTGCATCTCCCTGTTCTGTGATGATTTATTTTCATAAATATCAGCTCCATCAAAACACAGGAACCATGTCCCAGTGGCCAGTGTCTGGTCATTTTTAGCACTTGATAAATGAGTAAATTGTGGGTAATGACTGAATGAACACACACAGGGCTGTGTAGCTATGGCAACTAAGAGGCGTCCTATCCCGACCGCCGAAGTCCTCCATGAGTTTTCCATATTTTTGTATGCTAATAATTATGTTAATAATCTTTAGCCTCTGGACCCCAGGAATATTGGAATAGTCAGACAAATTATTCTCTAGAAGGACTAAAAAATGCTTGGGTAAGGGCATATTAGCCAGCTACAAAATCAACTTAATAAGTCCCAAAAAGCATATTTTAGTTAATTAGAATCCGTGATAAAGTAACAGAATGCATAAAATAAATAAGGTTAAGTGGTTTGGAGACATGTGGCCCACTTTGCTCAGAATAGCCCGTTTCTTCCTGTTGCCCCCCTCCCTCCGTCATTACTTTCCAAATAATAACTTCCCCAGTTTGCACAATGAATTAGGTAATCAACTTCATTATACACACATTTGTAGATAATTTATATACTGGTTTGTGAAGTCAAGTGTATTTCTAGCAATGGACATTGTTCAAAAAAAGTGTGAGAAACACTTTTATTCAGAGATTCAAACTTCTAAAGCTCTGGGCGAGTGGAAGGAGGAAAAGCAAGGGAAAATTAGAGGGAAGAAAAGAATATTGTGGATTGCCTGAATAGCCATTCCTTTGTTTTGTTTTGTACCATGGATTGAACCCAGCAACTCAGTGTACTACTGAGCTACACTCTCACTCCTTTTCTTTTCTTTAGTCTGAGAAAAGGTCTTGCCTAGTTTCTGAGGGTCCCACTAAATTGCTGAGGTTGGCCTTGAACTTGCAATCCTCCTGCTCCAAAGCTCCTGAGTCGATGGAATTACAAACTTACATTACTGCACCCAACCCCAAATAGCTTTCTAATGCTTATGCTATCCTGTGTGGAAAGCAGAACCTTCCATCTTACAAATGAGGGAACTGAAGTTCTCAGCTCTTAAAGGTTGCCTGGGTCCCTATGCCATCAGATCATAGTGCAGTATTGAAATCTAGAGCTACACATGGAGAAATCAGAGCACTAATCTCTAGGATATAAAAGCACTCAAAAATCTTAATACCAAAAAACAAATAACCCAGTCAATAAATGGGTCAACAAATTGAACAGATATTTCTCAGAAGAAATTGATCAACAAATATATGAAATAATGTTCAACATCTCTAGCAATTAGAGAAATACAAATCAAAACTACTCTAAAATTTCATCTCACTCCAATCAGAATGGCAGCTATTAAGAATACAAACAACAATAAGTGTTGGTGAGGATGCAGGGAAAAGGCACACTCATACATTGCTGGTGGGACTGCAAATTGGTGCAACCAACATGGAAAGCAATATGGAGAATCCTTGGAAAACTTGGAATGGAACCACCATTTGACCCAGCTGTCCCACTCCTCGGTTTATACCCAAAGGACTTAAAAACAGCATACTACAGGGACACAGCCACATCAATGTTTATAGCAGCACAATTCACAATGGCTAAATTGTGGAACCAACCCAGATGCCCTTCAGTAAATAAATGGATAGGGAAAATTGGTATATATACACAATAGAATATTACTCAGCTTTAAAAGAGAACAAAATTATGACATTTGCAGGTAAATGGATGGAGCTGGAGAATATTATGCTAAGTGAAGTTAGCCAATCCCCCCAAAAAACCAAATGCCGAATGTTTTCTCTGGTATGAGGATGCTGACTCATATTGGGGAGGGTGGGGGTGGAGCATGGAAGAACTTTAGATAGGGCAAAGGGGAGGGAGGGGAGAGAGGGGGCATAAGGGTAGGAAAGATGGTGGAATGAGTTGGACATCATTACCCTAAGTACATGTATGAAGACACAAATGGTGTGACTCTACTTATTGTACAACCAGAGACTTGAAAAATTGTGCTCTACATATGTACTGAATTGAATTGCATTCTGTCATTGTATATACCAAATTAGAATAAATAGATTTTTTTAAAAAAAGAAAAGGCATTTCTTTCTGCACACAAACCACAACATTTGTAGCTTTTAAGAGGGGATAATGGAACACACCTCCCACTCTGACCTAATGAATTTTATGATTCAATAAACATAACTTTCCTTTGGAAATATTTTGTATTTGAAACTACTTAATATTTTGACTCAAATGGCAGTTTTTAATATGAACTGAAGAAGGGACTGAATATTTGGGATTAATGAAATAAGCCCTATGTTTCAGTCAGCTTTTCATCACAGTAACCAAAAGACCTGACAAGAACAACTCTGAAGAGGAAAAGTTTGACTCATGGTTTCAGAGGTTCAGTCCATGGCCAGCTGACTCCACAGCTCTGAGACTGAAGGGAGGCAGAACATCATGGTGGAAGGGCGTGGCAGAGGAAAGCAGCTCAAGTCAGGGCAGCCAGGAAGCAGAGAGAGCTCCGCCCACCAGAGGCCAAATACAAACCCCAAAGACACACCCACAGTGACCTACTACCTCCAACCACACCCTACCTGCCTGGAGTTACCACCCAGTTAATCCATATTAGTGGATTAATTCACTAATTAGGTTACAGTTCTCATAATTCAACCATTTCACCTTTGAACATTCTTGCATTGTCTCACGCAGAAGATTCTGGGGACATTTCCTATTGGAACCCTAACACCATGCTAGGCAAAGTTATAAAACATGGGCAGTTCTGTGCAGAGTAGTACATAAGTAAAGAATCCGAAGTCAGACAAATATTCAGTCCAGAGCCACGGGTAGAGCTCACTGGTAGCATGCACTGGAAAGAAACATAAACAACAAAAGTCTAATTTTTAATTGCTATAGACTGAGAAGAGGTTCTTAAGTTTTTCTGTGCTTCATTTCACTCATCTACTAATACCCCCAAGATAGACCTACCACACAATATTGTTATAAAGACTAAATGGAAGCATTGACCTCAGTAGTGAGTGAGCTGCAATAATAATAGAAATTCGGACGACTGGAGCCAAAGCCACTCTCTTTTTACTTTTATTTTCACTTCCCTTTGACACACACCTCCGCCTTTAATGGTCTTTGCTTTGTAGTTTGGATCTGAAATGTTCCCAAAGGCCTATGTGTTAGAGGCTATTGGAGGTGGTGGAAGCGTTAAAAGGTGCGGCCTAGAGAGAGGTCTCAAGTTATTGGGGACAAGTCTTTAAGGGGAGAGTGGGACCTTCTTTTTCCTCTCTCTGGCTCACGTCCTGTACTTCACCATGGACACACTGCCATGATATGTTGCCAATGGGCTCCAAAACTGGGAACCAAAATAAACTTTTTCTCTTTATATCTCAGATATTTGGTATAGTAGCCAAAAAAAAAAAAAAAAAAAACTGGTTATTATAGAGTTCCTCTAACCAGAGCATGGTGGCATATTCCTGTAAGCTTGGGAGGCTGAGGCAGGAGGATCGTGAGTTCAAAGACAGCCTCAACAATTTAGTGAGATCCTGTCTCTAAATAAAATACAAAAAAGGGCTGAGAATGTGCCTCAGTGATTAAGCGCCCCTGGATTTACTCCCCAGTACCAAAATCAAACAAAAACAGAAAAAACTCATTCTGCGTCTAGTTTCTCTTATTTTCCTATAATAACCTCCATTCGATCTTTATACATTATTTCTTTAAGATATTACTGAATTACTCAATTTGTTAGCAGTTTCCTAATGTTTTTTGTGTCTATCTTTATGAAGAATATTGCTTTCTCATTGTTGTTTTTCTTTTTTTTTTTTCTTCCCCTGTGTAATTTGTGTCAGAGTTTCATAGCAAGGGGATGCTGGCCTCATAAGATGAATTGGACAGTATTCCTTTCATCCTCTTTTTCTATAAGAGTTTATGAAGCATTATTGTATTTCTTAAATATTTGATAGAAGTCACAGGTGAAGCCATTGGGTCTAAATTTTTCCTGGTTGGAAATTTTTAAATTACACATTAAATTTCTTTACCAAATATAGGGCTATTCATGTTTTCTACTTCTTCAGTCAAGTGGCAAGATGTATTTTCTAAAGAATTTGCTCATTTTAAGTTGCTGAGTTTATTGACATAAAATGATTCATAATATTAATTTATTATCCTCTTGATGTTTGTTGTCAGCGATGTAATGTGTCCCATTTTTTTCCTTGATTTTGATAAATTGTGTTTTCTCCCCGTTTTTCTTAATAAGTCTAGCTAGAGGTTTATAAATTCTGTTGAAATTTTCCAAAAATCAACATGAGATTTATTGACTATCTCTTATTTTTGCTTTGTGTTATGTTGATTTCTGCTTTTATCCTTGTTATTATCTCACTTTTTCTTTGAATTCAATTTGTACTATTCTTACTTTTTAAGGTAGAATCTCAGATTACTGATTTTAGACCTTTTCTAATATAAACATCTTTTTCTAATATAAACATTTACTATTATATAGTTCCTTTGAGACAGTGCTTTAGCTCCCTCTCATAAATTTTTATATGTGTGTTTTCATTGTCATTCAAACATTCTCCACATTCCTTGTGATTTCTTCTTTGACCAATGGGTTGTTGGAAGTGTGTTGTTTAATTCTCAAATATTCAGAGATCTCCCAAATGCCGTTATTGACTTCTAATTTAATTTCATTATGGTCAGAGGACATACTTTACGAATTCAACACTTTTAAACTTGTTGGGGCTTGTTTTATGATTAACATATGGTCTCCATTGGTTAATGTACGACGTGAACTTGAAAAGAATGTGTGTTCTGGTGTCATTAGGGAGAGTCAGTTAGGTCCAGTTGGTTGATGGGGTTGTTCCAGTCTTTTATATCCTTGAGGATTTTTCTGTCTTCTTTCTTTATTGATTATTAAGTGGAAGTGTTGAAATCTTCATCTGTAATTGTGGATTTTTAACTTTCCTTTCAGTTCTGTCAGCTTTTGCTATGTGCATTAAGAATTGTCCTATTTTCCCCATGAATTTATAGCTTTATCATTATGAAGGTCCCTTCTTAGTCTTAGTAATATTCCTTTTTACATTGTCTGCTCCATCTGATATTAATATAGCCAGTCAGGCTTTCTTGTAATTAGTGTTTGCATAGTATATCTTCTTCATCCTTTCAGTTCTAACATTATGGTGATATATATTTTTTAATTGATTTTTTTCATAGCATCTAATAAGATATTACTTGTTCTCCAGTCTGACAATCTCTGACTTTTAATTACAATGTTTATGCCATTTATATTTAACGTAATGTTGTTAAGTTTAAATCTACCATTTGCTATGGTTTTTCAAATGTCCCATTTGTCTTCATTAATTTTTCCTCTTTTCCTGCTTCTTTTGAATTAGCACTTTTTAGTATTCCATTTTATCTCCATGGAATCTATATGTACATATACACACAAGTACAGAGAGTCCCTGAATTATGATGTTTCACTTAGGATATTTTTTGTGACGGTGATAAAGAAATATGCATTCAGTAGAAATTTGGAATCTTGAATTTTACTATTTTTCCTGGGTGAACACTATGTGGTTTATTACTCTCTCCTGATACTGAGCAGAAGCTATAAGACACAGCTTCAGACAGCTAGGCAATCATGAGGGGAAAGAGCCCATATTCTGTGGTATACTGTGTTGCTAAGGTATAACAGTAGGTAGAGAAAGTATATTAAAAGCATTTTAAACTTAATGATATTTGGGGATATAAGCCCACCATAAGTCAAAAAGCATCTCTCTATATAAAAACTCTGTATTTTATTTTTTTATGACTGGATTATTTATAACGTGCACTTTAACCCATATGTACAAATAATATTATCCCATTTCATGCATAATGTAAAAACCTTACAGCCATAGACTTCCTTTTCTCCCCATCTGGACCTTCAACCTATTATCAAACATTTCACCTCTGATACTTTTATTAAATCTCAAAAATACACTATTATTAATTAATCTTTCTTTATATAGTCAATTAACTTTGCAAGAAATTTAAAAATGAGAAAACAAAATCTTTTCTATTTTCCCATATATTTTCCTTTTCTGTTATTCATATTCTGGCTAGGCAGACCATAAACTGCCTACTCCATGTGTGCTCTGAGATTTACTCAGCTTACCTCTCACCAGTCTTTTTGCCCAACCTTGTGGAGTATCGTTCTGGGTTTCTAACTGGTATCATTTTGCTTTTGCCAGAAATTTTTCCTTTAACATTTTTTGTTGTATATATCTGCCAGCAACCAGTTCCCTCAATGTTTGCCTATCTGATAAAGTTTTCATATTACCTTTGTTTTTGAAGAAGAGAATGTTTTCACAGGATGTGGAATTCTAAGTTTGACTTCTTTCTTTCAGCATTCTAAAGATATTATTTCATTGTGTTCTACCTTGCAAAGTGTCTGTGTCAAAGTCTGATCATTCCTTTGTGTGTTTCTCCGTAAATAATGCATTCTTCTTTAACTGCCTTTAAGATTTGTTTCTGCAACACTGATATTCAGCAATTTTATTATGTGCCTGCCTGCCTGCCTTTCTTTCTTTCTTTCTTTCTTTCTTTCTTTCTTTCTTTCTTTCTTTCCAAGATTTTCCAGCCTCTGATTCATTAATGTTCTTGGATTTATAAAATATAGGTTTTGTCAAATTTTGAAATGTTTTACACATTAGTTCTTCAAATTTTTGTCCCTTTGCTCTTCCCACGTGTACCATAGATCATTCGATATTGTCCCACAGATCACTGGACCTCTGATTGGTTGATTGATTGATTGATTGATTGACTGGGCCCAGCCAAGACATTGATTGAGTTTGCTTTATTTGTTCAGGATCACAGTTCTACGTAGACTGTTGTCCAATGTCCCAATGCAGTTGTTTCACTCTTTCTCCATTTTCCTAGTGATTTATAAAGGACAGTTATGATCTGTTCCTTGTTACTCCATCGTGACTATCAGAGGATATCCTCTCCACTTATCTTTTGACAGGTAGAATTCTCTCTCTAGTGCACTCTGGGGCTCCAGACTTTCCAAAGGAGATTGGGTGGGTTAGACTGGCTTATGTGGAGCTAGAGAAGTAAGCACAGAATCTCCCTCAGTGACTTTACCTAAATATTTGATGATATAATACATTTTTTCTTGACAGTTGTCCAAGTTATAACAGAAACAACAGAGAGGACTTTATAGGAGAAGGTGAAAGCAGGTTAATCTTGCTAGGTTTTTCTGAATTCATTTGTTCCATCTATACCAGAGATGTGATGATAATATTGGCAGTCCCATGAAAGGATGTGAAAAGGTTAGGAAGTGATTATCATTAGCTCTAGATGCTAAATTAAGTTAAGCAAAAGGAATTGTCTACCTCGAGGAATTTATAGTTAAAAGAACACATCCAAAGTACAGAAGAGAGAGAGAGAAAAAAATAAATAAAAACAGAGAAAGAAATCTTCCAAAAATTTTTGTTTTAGTGGTATTTCTTTATTAAGGAATAGGAACTCCAGTCAACTAACAACAGCAACAAAAAGTTCATGTCTATTTTTTTGGTACCTGGTTAGAAAAATATTTCATAAAAAATGTAATGAATCCATTTGCTGAATGAGAATGAGTAATGATAGTTAAGTCAAAGGGAAAGAGAAGGGGAAGAGAACTGGGAAGAAAATAACATCAAAGCTGTGTCAAAACCAGGAGATTTAAGAATCATAAAGAGAGGTAGACAGTTAAAGTAGTCAAGGAGAGGGGCGATGGGAAAGTAAAGGATTTGGAGCACAATAGTACAGGCTCATAGTAGGTGCTCAGTGAAGGTTTATTAGATGGATGATGGATAGATTGGTAGATGGGTGGATGATAGGAAAAATATAATAGAAAATGGTAAATGTGATGCTGAGGGTGAGCATTTGATCTTGTTTGTACACAGAGGAATCTAATGGAGACACATGGAATTGTAGCAATGGGTTTTGGACAGTGGTAATCTGTAACTGTTTTAGGTGCAAATAGCACCTCCACACACAGTTAACTCATGCTCGAAACCTCAGGTCACTTCCTTGAAGATCACTTCCTGAAAGAGTGACATGCCCTGGCCATCAATCCAAATTAATTAACCAGTTTTTTTTCCCTCTGTGGCACCCTATATTTTTCCTTTATTACACTTATCATGGTTTTTAAAAGTATTTGTGGGTAACTGTTTAATATCTGTTCTCTCACTAGACTGTAAGCTCTGTGTGGGAAAGAACTAGAGGCTTTTTATTTGTTTGTTTTCTTTTTCTGTTAATCCTGTGTTCTCAGGGTCTGGCATAAATCCTGGCTTATATTAAGCTCTCCATAAATACCTGTTGAACGTATGCATAAGTAAATGCACGCATTCACCAATGAATGAGATTGGGACATTTAGATGTGCAGAGCTCTGGGACCTACCAGTCTCCTGAGACAGAAAGCCTGTTTCCCCAAGGAGTGAGAAAATTTACCCCCAGTCTTTGCTGTTCACTTATTTCCTTAACTAGGACAAGATCATTTATGAGACCGTCTGTCTTCTGAGCCCTTTAATGAGGATCGTGGTTATTATGAAGCTTGGTTGAAGTGTGCTCAGAAGGGCTCAGGTATTTTCTCCCAAACATCCCCTGGAAGGAAGCGGGATTCACACCTCTGTTGAACCAAAGGCACACTCAAAACAAAAGCAACTTCTTTGAAATAGGCTTCATCGCAAAAGTTCATGAAATTTTACATTTTAGAAAATGATATGTCTGTATGGTTATTTAGTTTTTATGTTTTGAGTTATTCACTGGCTAATTAATATAACTGTTTTGCCCATTAAATAATTAAATCAAATTGACCCTCCACAGAATTCGAATTATAATCCTTTGGTTTTCCATATTTTTGAGAAGTGTGGGTTTATGTGAAAAGATGGGTAGATCCTCCATAATTGTTTGCTGAATCTGAATCTGCCCACAGCAGAAAATCATGGCAGAGCTACCGGGCAAAGCAGAAAATGTAAGCAAGATTCCTTCCCATGGAGGAGAGCCCAGCAGGTTGCTATGAGAGGATAGCTCAAAAGTCAGAAGTGAGAAATCATCTATAACTTCATCTGAATCCAGATAATCAAAAGGAAATAATTATTACTACATTAAATGTAGGAGTTATATAATAAATTATATTAATTACAAATCTCATTGTTTTAACAATTTATTACAACATTTAAGATGTTATTACTCTGTAGCATATTAGATTATATAAAGGGGGGGGAAGATTTTTCATTATCAAAGACATTACTTCTATCTTGGTCATATTCTAAGAACCTAATGTAAAACACACACACATACACACACACACAGAGCACATCCTTGACTGCTCCCCCAACAATGTGTTAACATCCCAAACTGGTCAATTCTGCTTCTGAATTAGCCAAGGTGGCATGCCCTACACATTCAGCTGTGGCTCAACTCAGTGAAAACTAAACACCCTATCACTGGAGCAAACTCTCCTACAAACGAATGTGGTGTGCCCTCAGTGTCCTTATTTCAAAGGGATGTTACAGTCAGCTTTTCACTGCAGTGACTAAAGACCTCACAAGAACAATTGTAGAGGAGGAAAAGTTTTTCTGGGGGCTCATGATTTCAGAGGTCTCAGTCCATAGAAGGCTGGCTCCCATTCCTCCAGGCTCAAGGTGAGGTTGAACGTCATGGTGGAAGAGTGTGGTGTAGAGAAGCAGCTCACATGATGATCAGAAAGCAGAGAGACTTCATTCCCCAATACAAAATATATACCCCAACGGCACACCCCCAATGACCCACCTCCTCCAGCCACACCCTACCCACCTTCAGTTACCATTCAGTTAATCCCAGGGGATTAATTCACTGATTGGGTTAAGGCTCTCATAACCCAATCATTTCTCCTCCAAACCTTCCTGCATTGTCTCACCCATGAGCTTTTGGAGGACACCACTTATCTAAACCGTAACAGTGGGATAGCCATACTTGCCTCCCAGGTGGGCTTTGAGCATTCAATGTAGCAGTGCACAGGAGCAGGCCAGGGAAGGGCCTGGCACCTTGCAACCCAGCGACCAAGTTCTAGGGCTCATTCACTGCTCTGTCATCAAAGCCCACTGGTTAAAGGTTAAACTGTCCCTGCCCCAAATCCATACATTGGTGTCTGTTTTAATCCCTAGTGCCTCAGAATGTGGCTATATTTGGAGATAGGGTCTTCACAAAGGAAATTAATTTAAAATTAGGTCATCAGAACAGGTCCTAATGCAGTGTGACTGCTGTCCTTGTTCGAAGAGGAAATTTGGACATAGATAAGTACAGAAGGAAGACAGCATGATGACACAGGGAGAAGATGGTCACTTACAAGCCAAGAGGCATGGAATAGCTCCTACCCTCAGGGCCATCACAAGGAACCAACCCTGCCAACACCACCTTGATCTCGGACTTCAGCCTCCAGAACTGGGAATAAATATGTTTCCATTGTTTAAGCCTCACATCCATGGCAGCCCTAGCAAACTAACAGACCACTATAATAAAAGCTCTGTGAGGGCAGGGGTTTTATTTTTCTTCTACAATGTGCCCTAAGGGCCTAGAATAGAGTCTGACAGTCAGTGTCAGACTCTAATCCATAATTGTTGAAATATGGCATAAATTCCAGTCCTGAGCTTAGCACAGATATTTAGCAAATATTTGAAGACCAAAGAAAGGATTCTATTTCCCAAATTCCAGATGAGGACATAGTCTGAAGAAAATGTTACCTGATTTGTAAATGAATTTATATAAGCTTTATAAAACTTTAGCTAGCAAGTCACATTAAAATTGCCTTAATTGAAAAGGGGCAAACTGTTGTGAAATCCAAGCTGGTCTTGGAAAAGCCACATTTGGTAGAATAGATGGTGAACTGTTTAACGTCCAAACTCCCTGGCCAGAATTTAAGCTCAGTGCTGTAGAGTGCTCTCTTGCCAGTCCAACCTGAGTTCCCCAAGACTGCTACAGAGTCACCTGTCTCCGCCTCACTTCCAGATGCACCACCTTGCTAGGTTCTGCTCAGTTCCCCCCTCATATCCCACCTTCCTCACCCTCTAAAGCCAAAGTAATATAGTTTTTTCCAACAATTTTCTGAAAACACATCACTTAGTAATCTTTGTGTGGCTCTGATTTCCATTCTAGAGTGAAAGTTCTTTGAGTCAGGGACTTTTAAAAATATTCAATTCTATTGCTAAGTAGGAGTCCAGTAAATGTTATAAATAGAGTTTTAATGAAGTCATTGAGAAACAGCATAGTCGGCATTTACACCCAATCCCAGAACTGACAGCAGTAAGAGCCAGAGAAGGCACCTGCAACTCCAAGTCTCTTTAACAACTTGGGCAAGAGGCCCGCCCCTTAAAAGTAGGAAGTAATAGAGTCAGCGGAATGCCGCAGCCTCTGAAAGACAGAGTGGCCTTCCTGTTAACATCAGTACGATAAAAATACACCATGCTTAGTTTTTGAGTAACACCTATCTGATCAATGCTGGGAGCACCCTTTCCAAAGGATCATATTACTCTTTTCTTTCCCATTGAGCAGGCACTTACCTCAGATATTGAAATCAGCAACAGGATGCAGAAAAGCATTCCACTTATGCTTTCGTGGGTCTTGGCAAACAGCGGAGTGGGTTTATGCCATCACAGGTAGAAGAAACACCGTACAGAATTAATTAATGTGGACTCGTTTTTTGTACTGTAGATGATTTCTGATTCACTTGGTATGAAAGGAAAATTCTTTCCTCCTGATTTGCTGCAAAGTCTTTAGGAAAACTTAGTGTGATGTTCCTCAAATTTCTTCCTGACCACTTGATCTCATCTTCATACGACCTTGAAAAGTCACACATCTAAGCAATAATGGTAAAAATCACTAAAGACAGGGAAAGGATTCCCAATGTCACACTTAAATGTGAATGATATTAGAGTCCAGCTATTTTAGTAAGCATTCCTCATTTAATCCCCAATCTAACTTTCTCCTCTTCTTTTTCCTCCTCCTCCTCCTCCTCCTCCTCCTCTTCTTCTTCTTCTTCTTTTTTTCTTTTTTTGACACTGGGGATTGAATCCAGGGCACTCAACCACTGAGCCATATCCCAGCCCTTTTTTGCATCTTAATTTAGAGACAGGGTCTCACTAAATTGCTAAGGCTGTCTTTGAACCCACAGTCCACCTGCCTCAGCCTCCAGTCACTGGGATTACAGGCTTGCCCCATTGAGCCTGACTCTCTTCATTTTTATGTGATATAATAGGGCATTTTACATGAAACTTTATTTGTATTTTGAATACAATATTCAATTGTAGTATTTCCCTAGGGAAATAAGGCTCTAAATTATACTATTTTGAGTAAAGTTTATATTTATCAAGCATACTTCAAAGAGCTAGGATATAAGTCAATGATAAAGTGTTTGTATATCATGTGTGAGGCCCTGAATTCAATCCCTAGCACCACAAAAAAGGAAAAGAAAAAAAAAAAGTAAAAGGTGTTTTTAAAAGAATATACTTCAAAGATAAAAAAGAAAGTGATATATAATAATAGTGCATAAAATATAAAAATAAAAATCAGTACTTATTAGTCATAACAGACATCCTGTTTATGGACAAATACATTTAAATTTTAAAAGTCACTTATATTGTCAAGGAAGTTAGTTGTTAAAATAATATAGAGTTGTCTTTTAAGTACAAAGAGTTGTAATAAAAATAAAAAAAAAATAAAGCCCTTCCTCTAATTAGCTTATAAATAACTTCTAGAGTTTTAGCTCACTAAAAATATTAACCTCAAAGGAGGTGGTAGTAACAACTTAAAGCATAAAAACAATTTAAAATTTTTTTGAAAAGAATTTTCTTTAGATTTGAAAAGAAAAATTGAATTACATACATTTTTTTTATACAGGAAAGATTTTCTTAAAAATAAGCTTTTCTTTTCTTTCCTAGTTTCTAAAGGCTGTGGAATAGGAAGATTGTTATCTGGAATTGAAATAACGTAATCAAGTGTCATTGGGAAGGCATCAGACACCGTGGTCACTGTTTCTGAATTATACAATGCATCTTTATTACATCATCTGTACCAAATGGTCTAGATTAAATTAACTAGGTGTTTGGTTCCCCCCCACACACCAAAGATCTAAGCATACTTTTCTCCATGTACAGAAGAGAAGAAATCATCAAGAAATTTGAGTAATTTTGTTGTTACCCACATGACACTACTCAGGAGAGCTTTCTCACCTAATAAAAACCAAAGGGTCCTGAGCTCTGGACGTTGGAAAGATACTTTCAAATGCTGGACAACAGGGAGAATCTTGGATATCTGATGATGGAAAGAGCTTCTCCCCAGGACACGGTGACAAACTTGTCCTGTGAGACTTGTCCTGTGTCCTATTACCCGCATCCTCTCAGCACCAAGTGAAAGCAATCTGAAAGTCTGCTCCATATGGAAATAAAGAAACAGGGAAATGGAGAAAAACTTGTGTGAATCTGGGGGAAAGCTTCATTTTTTCAGATATCCACCAAAGAATCAGAGAAACCTGAGGTATTGATGTGGATTGGGGACCCCACCATCATCAGTTTCTGCTTCTTTTGAATTTTCATTTCTCTCGTGTTCAGAACAGAAAAGGGAACTGACCAGATAAATTACTGTGCAATTCTACTAGCGTTTGAATGTATTTCCCTCCTTTTTTAAAAAGTGAATTTTTCTTTTTAAAAATGTTACGTTATTCTGGTGTAACAGACACTATGACTCCTGGGTGGAATTGCGTATTCCGTTGGGCTAGAGCACTCATTACTTCTTTTAAAATGTGTGCTAGTTTTTTTGATGTTGTGACAAAACACCTGAGAAAAACAACTTAAAGGAGGAAAGACTGGTTTGGGCTCAGTTTCAGAGGCTTTAGCCCATGGTCGGCTGACTCCACTGCTCTGGGCCCGAGTGAGGCAGGACATCACGGTGGGAGGGTGTGGTAGAGAAGATCTGCCTCCATATGGCATCTGGGAAGCTGAGAAAGAGCAAAAAGGGGGCCTGGGGCAAGATATATCCTTCCAGAACACACCCCCAGTGACCTGCTTCCTGCAGCTAGGCCCTGCCTTCTACAGTTTCTACCACCTCCTTAGACTCCACCAAATTATAATCCCATCAATGGATGGATCCAGGGATGAGATCCCTCATGATCCCGTCACTTCCCCCAAAGTTCCACCTCTGAACATTGCTGCATTTGGGGAACCAAGCTCTCAATAAATGAGTCTTTGGGGGACATTTCAGATCCAAACATGACAGTATTCTTAAACAAAAAAAAAAATAGTATTTTTTATAAACCTGTGAATTTTAAGTGCTAGATTTCATGTTTCACAGCTAATAGATCCATTTGCAACAATAACGAGAAAAATCAAAGTGCAAGTCTAGATAGATAATTTGGATCTTGAATGTCCTCCAAAGGTTCCAGTGCTGAGGAGTTGGTTCCCCAGTGACCTTTCTGGGAGGTAGTGGAACCTTTGAAGAGCGGGGTTCAGCTGGAGGCTGTTAGGTTACAGGGGATATTATGAAATGCCCCATTACTCTCTTTTGCTCCCTAGCCACAAGGCAAGCAATTGTGCTCCACCATGTTCTCCCGCCATGATGTGCTGCCCTGCCACAGACCCAATGCAAGGGGGCCGACCCATCATGCACTGCAACTTCCAAAACTATAACCCAAGTAGATAATTTCAGGTATTTCATTGCAGTGCTAACACGGTTCATGTAAAATTGAGTAGCTAAAATATTCTTTATAATCTAATAAACTGAATATCATTGTAGGCTTTTTTTTTGTTCCTGTCACAATCAGGTCACTTTAAATGTTCAAAGACCAAAAAAGTGCTATACCTAGTTTGAAGTTCCACGTTTGTTTGTATTCCCCTTCCTTCTTTTTGAATGTTCTGGAAATACAGTATACGGGAGACGGACACTGGAACTTCTACCTAGACATATTTTAGTGTATTCATGATAAAAGAAAGTATAACACAATGAATTAAAAACTGAATAGATGCCTGCCTTCTTTTGGTCTGAGAACACATAATAAAAATAAAAGTTAAAATTAATTCAGTGAGCATGGCTCAAAGGATGGTAGCTGGGAGGGGGTGGGGGTGGGGCGGGGGAACAGAGTCTGGGAGACAAACAGGATGCTGGGAGGTGAGAAATAAGGGTGGGGAGTAGTGGGCAATCTCAAGAGGAACTAACAAGATCTGTTGCTTATAGTTACCCAGAAAACTTTAAGAACAATAACAGACAAACAAAAGTAACTTAGTCAAGAACAAGAGGGAAGCTAGAGCCCTCCAGCTGAGACCATGCACCAGAGTCTTCTTGGCATTCAGGGCTGGAGGTCAGCTCCCTCACACTCATGTCCCTGAGTGCTGACTCTTCTGTTGGCCTAGGACACAGCACATCTGGCAAAGGGCCACAGGACAGGAGGTGGACCCTGTGCCCTAGGAAGTACACGTCTGCTTTGAGGAATAGGAACTTGGGCTCTATTCTACTTAGTTTGCTGGCTGTGCTGGCTTTTAGCTTTCTCTCTTTGGAGAGGTTTTCAAGTAAAAACATTCTTTTCAGGAAGAATTCTATTTCCAAGAAGTTGCACAGGTCCAAATATTCAAGTGGCCATTAAAAAGCCAAAGAGTCAATGAAAGATGTTCACCTCCTCCAGTGCCCTCACCTCCACAGCCCCTCCCCTCAGCCCCCTTTCAAACTCCCAAGAAAAGAGCCTCAGTACCTCTGAGTTGCAGATGCTTTCGGGAGACCACCTTACCAATTGTGCTTGGTCCTGAATTTAGTTATACATAGCTTGCCATTTCTTTCTAGCTCCTTTTAATTTCTTTTTTTTTTCTCTTGTTTCCAAACTATACATGCTCATTAAGAGAGAGAGAGAGAGAGAAAGAGAGAGAGAGAGAGAGAGAGAGCGCACATTATTATTTAAGGGCAAGTAAAAATATATCACTGCTTTGATACAACCATCATAATAATTTTCATATTTTCTATTTAGTAAATCTCTTTTTTTTCTTCTTTTTTGGTACCAAGGATTGAACCCAGGAGCACTTAACCACCAAGCCACATCCCCAGCCCTTTTTTATATTTTATTAGAGACAGGGTCTCACTGAATTGCTTAGGGCCTCACTAAGTTGCTGAGGCTGGGTTTGAACTTAGGATCCTCCCTCCTTAGCCTCCCTAGTCATGGGATTACAGGTGAGCACCACCACACCCATCTAGTAAATCTCTTAATTTCAAGGCTGATGAAGACTTCCTGGCTGTTCATTAAATACAGCTATGTGCTGATTTTCATGGACCAATCAGCAAAATTTCCAAAGCATTTGTGAGTATAGATTGGAAATCCAGGATGGAGACCTAGGAATAGGTTTTAGTCCTCTTCACAGCCAAGCACCTGAAGGCCTGTGCAGCTATGCTTGTGCATGGAGACAGATGTTTCAACCTTGAGACTTGGGAGGTATAGGTACACAGCCCACGGGAGTAACCAAAGGACAATGCCAAGTCCGCATTCCCTGAGCACATTTTACCCACTTGTCTCTTTGCAGGCATAGTCACTGAGGGAGAAAATCCCTCCCCCCCCCCCCGTGTGTGTGTGTGTGTGTGTGTGTGTGTGTGTATGTGTAGAATTAGCAACAAAGTAAAAGGTGGTATATGCATGTATACATATGTACATAAGCAGATGGTTCCTAATTTACAGTAAGTGGTTTGGATTAATGATTTCTCAACTTCACAATGGTGCAAAAGTGATATATGTTGAGTAGAAACCATACTTTGAATTTTGATCTTGTCCAGGGGTAGGGACATATGGTCAGATACTCTGGTGATGGATGCTGGGCTGGGTGGTGAGTGGCAACTCCCAGTCAGTCATGATCATAGAGTAAACCACAGGCACTCCACAGTGGACTGCGTTGCTAAGCTAGGATGTTTGGTGGGTGCATTGATAGTGATATTTTCAGTGTACAGAAGGTTTATTGGGATGTAATCCCATCAGAGGTCAACGTCTGTATGTATTTCACCCACTGGTGCATGTATCACAATTGCTACTACCTTCTGCACTGTTGGGACTTTATGTTAAAGTTACATTCAATGTCATTTTTTGTTGTTGTTGTTGTTGTTGTTTTTAGTTATAGTTAGACACAATACTTTTATTTTATTTATTTATTTTTATGTGGTACTGAGGATCAAACCCAGCACCATGCACATGCTAGGTGAGTGCTCTACCGCTGAGCCACAACCCCAGCCCCCCCCCACATTCAATGTCATTTTTATGTGTTATCATGCAACTCACATGTTTGAGAACCTTCCTAGGTTCCCAACATTAATTTCCAACATTCTTTATGATACAGCTTCAGCTGACCAGTCCTATCTTGTCCCACAGCAGCCAGAGTGATCCATGGAAGAGACCACCTCCTCCGTGAAGATTTTTGGTGTGATTTCATCGGCAAGACTGTAAGCCCTTGGAAGTCGTGCTATGCCGTGCTATGCTGTGCATGCTATGGTCTGGTTATGCTTTGAATGTGTCCGTTCAAGGGCTCACGTATAGAAATTGAGTCCCCACTGTGAGTCATTAAGAGGGTGGAGACTTCATCCCAATATAGCATTTAGAGGTGGGGCCCTTGGGAGGTGGTGTTTGATGAGGTCACCAGGGTGGAGCCCTGTTGATTGACTGGTAGTAGCTTCATAGAAGAGGAAGAGAGAGCAGAAATGATACCCACACGTGCTCCCTGTCTCTTGCGGTGTGATGCCCTGCATCTTCCCGGGATTCTGCCAATAACAAGGCTATCGCCAGACACACCCTCTGCCTGGGACGAGACCAAGTCAAGTTAACCACTTTTCTGGATGTTTCCTCATTTGTGCTATAGTGACATTGTCAACAGAAAACAGCCTAAGACACCATATATGAATACTCAAATTTTTTAAAAAGGGAGTAAAATTTACCTTGTTATCTGTTTTAACATCCCTATCATTTTCCTTTTGAAATATTACTCATTACATTCTACATTATATAATGGTCAGAATAAAATATCACTCCAAATTCCTCGAGTGCGGAGATCATATTCTACGTTTTTCTTACACATCGACTCCCCCAACCCCAGACCTATGGTAAATGTCCAAGCAATACTTTAAATTTAAATGCAACACATTTAAATTGAAATGGACTTTTTCCTTAACACAGAGAAGGGCTGGAAACAAAGAGTCTGTCTCGCTTCAAAACAAGCTGAAAAACAGTCTCATTTTTACATGAGGAAAAAGTTTTTCTTATTTGTAGGTCTCCTGTGGTTTTTTTTGTTAGTTTGTTTGTTTTGTTTCTCAGTCTGCCTAGCAGCACAGAAATCTAGGTGGCCATGCTATGATTTGACTGCCCACTTCAAAACTCACTGAAATTTAATTGTCAATGTAAGTAGCATTGAGAGGTGAAGACGTTAGGAGAGGATTAGATCCTGGAGGTCTGTCCTCCTGAATGGATTCATATAGGGGGTTCCCGATAAGAGGAAAAAATTCAGCTCCTGTCCTTCCTCTGTTGGGCACATGATTGCTTCCCTTCCTTGGTGTACTGATGCAGCAAGAAGGCCCTTGTCAGATGCCAGCACCTGGATATTGGACTTCCCAGCCTCCAGAACTGTGAGGAATGAATTTCTTTCCTTTAAAAATTATCCATTGTGTACGTTTTCTGTTACTATGACAAAATACTTGAGGATGCGTAATTTATAAAGAAAGAATTTATTTAGCTCACAATTTTAGAGACTGAAAAATCGAAACAGCATGGCACTGGCTCTTTTAAGGACCCCATTGTCTGTATCATGACATGGCAGATGGTGGCACAATGGCAAGAGTGTGTGGGGAGACTAAGAGATGTGGTGAGATAGAAAGTCAGAAAGACACTTGGTCTGTGAGAACTAATTCAGGGTCCCAAGAAAACTACATCAACTCCTTCTATGGGCAAGCCCTCAATAACCTAAGACCACTAGACCCCACTTTTTAAAGGTTCTACAATCTATTAATATTCTCATATCTGGGACCAAGCTTCCAACACACAAACTTCTGAGGAACAAACTACATATAAATCATATGACCCAGTGTGTGGTTAGAAACCAAATTCAGACCATTCCCAACTCACCAATAAGTTACATTCTAAATCTTTATATGTGTGGGTCATTGATTTGGAAATTATAAATTATTTCCCTTTGAAATAATATTTTTAAATGGAGTTAGCTGTCAATAGACTTTTATTTTATTTATTTTTATATGTGGTGCTGAGAATCGAACCAAATGCCTCACACATGCTAGGCAAGTGCTCTACCACTGAGCTACAACCCCAGCCCTGAAATAATATTTATACACAATGCTTTATGATCTCTGACAAGTCCCCAAATGCTGATTTATACTCTCAATGATGCAGACATAGCATATTTGCAAGAAAATGTTGAAAGTGAAGCTACTGACATACTTTACAAAAGAAACAACCAAATGTGAGTAATTTTTTTTTTTGTACCAGGGATTGAACCCAGGGGTGCTTAACCATTGAGCCATGTCCCCGGCCCTTGTTATCTTTTGAGACAGGGTCCCATTAAGTTGCTTAGGCCCTGACTAAATTGCTAAGGTTGGCCTCGAACTTTTGATCCTCCTGCCTCAGCCTCCTGAGCCTCTGGGATTACAAGCATGCACCACCACACCCTACCAAGTGATTGTTTTTAATTTTAATGATCATGATTCAGGAAAATAGGTTTAACTACAGAAAAATAAGTGTATTTCCCAGCTATTCTCTCCTAATTGCCATCATCCACCCTTTTCTTGGTGCCTGTCTTTCTCTTATGGAATGAAGATGTAGCCTGAGGGCCCAAATCTTACTCTGGGTCCCTCTGGCTAGTTACTGACCCTAACACCTGTCACTCTGCTCCTGGTCTTCTCATCTTCAGGGATCTTCTCCACGGCCCTCTGTCCCGGCTCCCACAGGCACACCCTGAACCCTGCCAAGCCCCAGGACTGCTTTTATAGGTGGTGCTAGGTACTAATCTCACAGGTCTCCATGCTCTGATAACTCACCTCCAAACCCTCCAGGTCACTCCTTATTCCCAACACATGTGCTCTTCAACTATTTGGAACGTCCAGATTGTCCCTAGGTTATCTCTCTGGACCCTTCCTGTTTTACCTCTCCAGCTGAGACTGCAAGATCCAATCTTTTGTGCCACTGTCCTTGGATCGCATGGTCCTGCCAAACACAACCCTGGACAATTGTCCACATGCACTAGAAATGCTGGAAGCTCCGGGGTGGGTTGCAGCACGGTGAGGAATGCATGCCCCCAGTTTGATCTTTTTCAGAACTCTTGGTCATTCTAATTCAATCTTGGTGTCGTGGAAATTCTAAACCGGATGGACGGATGGATAAAACAAGTGGGAACTTGTAAAGATGCTGGAATCTCTAGACCTTTTGTCATGTTTAAGAGATGGATGGCCCTTAGACTAGTATGTCCAATTTTACTTCAAAATGTGGTCCTGTTCTCCTCTAACACAGGAACCTATCTGTACTGTCCATCATTTCACAAGCACATGACATTTTTCTGCCTTTGTCATTTCGCCACCATCCAACGAAAAGGAGAAAAATTCCTGGAGAAGCAATAGAGAAGCTCTAAAAATATAACATTAGAGAAGTAAGAAGAAATCTTAAGAATACCGATCTCTGCCTCAGAATGGTTACCTGCAATGGAACTAACTGTGTGACACAGCCACAGGGGGAAAGTGGGAACTGGTAGTGGCTTGTGTCCGCCAGGCCCCGAGTCAGTTCCAACAGGGTGTTGCTGTCTCTACAGTTTAGCTGTTATTCGGGAACCAACAAATGCTTATGGAACACCTTCCCTGGCTAGAGGTTGTTCTAGGAGCTTAGAAAAAAGGAGAGAATGATAGTATCTCACACACAGAGCTCACACTCAGAAAAAGGGGGTAATAAGTACATAAGAAAATGGGCAAAGTCACTTTAGTTACAGAGACTTAAAAAGAAAAAAAGTAACCCAGATACTAGGGAGGCAGAGTCAAGAGAATTGTAAGTTCAAGGCCAACCTGAGCAAGACTCTGTCTCAAAATGGAAAAACAAAATAAAACAAAACCATAAAAAGGGCTGGTGATGTAGCTCAGTGGTAGAGTACCCCTGGATTCAACCCCCAGTACTACAAAATAAACAAATAAATAAATAAAATAGGACAAGAACTAGATAATGAATGGAGAGGGTGGGACATTTCATATTGTGTGGTTGAGGAAATCCTCCCTGGAGAGGTCATATTTGAGCTGAAAACTAAATGGCGAGAAAAGAACCATCCAAATGGAATTCTGAAGCATGGGTTTTCACCTTGTGATTACAAAATGGCTGCAGCTTCAAGCATCACACCCTCACTTCACAACTTCCCAAGTAGGTGTGGGAGTGTCCTGTTAGGAGAAAGAGGACTATTTCCCATAAGCCTCTAGTACACGTCCCTTCAGGCTCCAAAGGACAGGGTTAGGTCATATACCTACTCTCCAACCAATCACCAGCCAGAGACTGAGATTGCCATGGCGGGATGGAAACAAAGATGGCTCCACTGAAACCAGGGAGGCGGAGCCTTCCCTGAGCACATGCCACCCCTAACCTAGCCCAGACCACCAGTTGTCAGCAAGAACAAGGATAAAGCGGCCACTCCAAAGGCTAAGCTTCGATTTGATATTTGATTTACCCAGGATTTCTTGAACACCTGAGGAAGGTGCTAGACACTGTGCTAATGTTAGCGATAAAAAGAAAACCTAGGCACCACTTTTACCATCTCTGCTGCTTGAGAACATTCAGTGAGGAGAGCGCCCTCTTTGCTCCTCCTGGGTATTTCAAAGCCCTTGGATTGACCAAGGCACAGTCCATAGCCACATGTGTTCCTGGACCTTCCTCTCATCCCTTCATCTGGGGATGACTTTTCCTGCCTCTCAATTCATAAGCAGTCAGATAAATAAATGTTAAAAACAGTTCCTGTCCTCACAGAGTTTCCATTCTAGTGCCTGAAAGAGAGAACGGACAGTATTACAAGAGGTAAAATGCAGGTGCTCCAGAGCAAAGGAGCAACTCAACTCGCCCAAAGGGTAGGTAGGTACAGGAAGGTGCCACAAGGAGATAAATTTTGGAGAAAATGTCATATAAGTCAAGACTTAAGGAATGAATAGAATTAAGGGAAATAAGAGTGGAAATCAGGAGTTGGGAGAGAAGGCAAGGAGACTGTTCCATCCAGAAATTGTGAGCAAATGCCCAGGGGTGGGGAGAGTGAGGAAAGGAATAGGAACCAAGCTCAGCATTACTGAAGGAGAGAGTGGAAGGGGAGAATAGGTACAAATGGGGTCTTGAATGACAGGTAGAGGCCAGGGCAGCAGGAGTGGGAAGACTGGACTTTATTCCAAAGGAAGTAAGCCATGGAACGGACTGATATGTTTAGGTTTGCATTTTAGAAAAGTCCCCTTACTCTAATCTCCTTGCCACACTTCAGCCCATGCTACAAATAGGATGTCCAACAAGGCACTGTGGCAACAGGGTAGACCAGGATTGTGGTCAAGGAGGATTCAGTGAATGATAGGCTAGGACCTGTTAGGGAGCAGGGAGCCATGGGTAACTTCAGGCACTTCTGGTTTGGGCATCTGGAAGGATGGTGGTGTCCTTTGCTGAGCTACCCAGCACTGGATGGATGCAGTTTTTATACATGTCTCATTTGAGCTGACTCCCACAGGGTGCTGAACGCAGTGTGCTCATTAATTAAACTTTTTTATGGCTTTTTTTTTTTTTCTCCTTCACCACCTTCCATATCAAAGTAACTCCCTTCTTACTTTGGATCACATTTTCCTCCAACAGACCTATTTTACTCTTTCCCTTTGGGCCTCTATCCACATGATCAGTGTACAAAACCCATGGTTTATGGGCTTCAACTTATCATCACTCTATGCCCTTTGAGTGAAACGGTATGTTTTGAGCACCTAGTAAGAGCCAGGCACTCAATGCAAACACTTCCAGCATTCTCACTAGAATGGCTTTTCAGCTACTATAAATCTAAGGCATCCAAGAAGACACTTAATGGTCAGTGATCATTGAATTGCAATTAGTAATTGATACACATTCAACTTTTTGTGTTTTATTCATTAAAAAATAAAACCCTCACCGCTTTACATTTTAAAGATTAAACATATGGGACTGCAGGATGGCACATGAACTGGTGTCAGTTTTGGTTGTCCTCCACGTGGTCGATTGAGGTTACTGAGTACTATTATAACGCCGTGCAGCTACATAAAGAGGCTGACAATCTATGTATCCATTGCATTTTAAGTAGGACCATGCCAGGATGAAGCATCAAAGTGAGAATGGTGAACTTAAAGGGCTTTTAAAACATCTTGAAGCAATAACAAGCTATAGACTGAAGCAGGGGTTTTTAAACATTACACGGGACTAAAACAATTGAACCAATTTGTCCTTTGTTCTTTTTATTGCATTCCTTATTATATTAATGCTGTTTAAAGAGAAATTCAAAAGGCATTAAACTCTAGCACCGAGCTAAGGGCCTGGCTTGGACAGAAAGTGCGTTTCCGTCGTCCCGCTCACATGCAGCGCGTGAAGGCCACTGAGCTCGCTCGCGCTGGCTCCCAGAGAAGCGACATAAATGAAAGGTCGCCAGGCCGAGCCCTCAGCCAGCCAGAGCTCTCGCTCTGGGAAGGAGAATCTCACCGAAGTTTGCCAAGTTTTCTGGCAGGCCGGTCTGAGCAACGGCCGCCTTTTCGCTCCAGTGGCAGGCCTGTGGGAGGTGCATGCCCCCAGGGGTCTCCCAGCTTCCAAAGAAAAGTCCCGCGAGCCTGGGGGGTGCCGCCCAGGCCACCCCAACGCTGGGCAGACGAAGAGGGGGCTCCGAAGCCCCAGGGCAAAAAGAAAGAGCGCGCCTACAGGGTGTCCGGTTGATCCTGGAAACTCGGGACCCTTTTAGGCTCGAAGCCCCTCCAACTGACCCCCCGCCCCAGCTGCCGCTCGTTCTCTCCCGAATCCGTCCAGGTCCACCCACTTCTGCACCACTGCTGCCTTCGCTGTTTTTTCTTTCAGAGTTGTGTGTGTGCCTGGCCCAGGAGGGGCCGCGCTGGCCGCGGGGCCCAGCCCTTCCCGCCGCGCCCGGGGCCGCCCTTCCCGCCGGAGCCGGTGATTGATGGCCCCGGCCGCCCGGGTCCCCCGCCTCGGCTCGCCCGCGAGCCCGGCTGTGTGTTTTGGAAGCGGCGCAGCGGGCTGCAGCCGTGTGACGCCCGGAGCGGGCAGCGCCGCCCTTCCTTCCCCCCGGGCTCGGGCGGCGGCGCGGCGCGGCGCGGCGGCCCGGCCAGGCGGGCGGGGCGCGGGCTCCGGGGCGGGGGGCGCGGGCGGGGACTCGGCTGGGGCGCGGGGCTGGGCGCGCCAGGCCGGGCGGGGGCCGAGGGCGGAGGGCCGGGGCGGGGGCCGCGCCGCGCACGCCCAGCCCCACGGCCGCGCAGCGCCTCGCGGGACAGGTTCGGCCGGCGGGGCGGCGCCCGCTCCGGGGAATAATGAGTGTCTGTCAGGCTGTCCCCGGGTGACTGGGCGGGGCGGGGCGGAGGCGGCGCGGGAGGCGGGGGTGGCGGGGGAAGGGCGCAGGGCGGGGTGCGTGTTTGCGCGAGTGACTCGGCCGACCCCTCTGGCGGCTGCCTCCACCCAAGTGGGTGGGGACCCGCCCAGCCCGGGCGGCCGCGGCGGCTCCCTCTCCCCTCCCTGACCCTCCCACCCCGGGTCCCAGCCTCTACTTACCCCGCCAGCCCCGGGAGGCTCGCAGAGCGAGCGGCGCCGGCGTCATGTGACTGCCCAGAGTTGGTGCCAGGAGCCAGAGGGGAGCCAGGAGCGGAGCCGCGCGGAGCCGGGGCCCGAGCCGGAGCGCAACGCGAGCGCCCGCCTAGCCGAGCCGAACCGCGCCGCACGCGCGCCCGTCCCGGTCCCTGTCCCCTGCGGCCGCAGCCGCCAACGCCGCCCGGACTGGACCGCTGACATTACTACACTCGCGGGGCTCACGGCAGCCGGGATCTGGGCCTTTATTTCTCACCGGCAGCGTTCAGCACCGCGCCTCGCAAAGTAAGTCTCCTCTTCCTCACCTTTGCTCCTTGCCCCGACTCCTGCCACCCCCTTTTTGCCTTGTCTGGTTTTGTTTTATTTTCTCATGGAGGGGGGCGCAGGGAATAGATTGGGGTGCAGCGGGGGCTGCCTGTGGGCTTGGGAAAGTGCTGCTGCTCCGAGCAGCCAGGAGTGGGGGCGGAGGGAAGCGAGGGGGAGGGGGTCCCCTGGTTCTCGGCCAAAAGTGTGGGATTGGGGAGACACCGTGCAGATCTTGGGTGCAGGGAGCGAGTCCCGCAGCACCCGCGGCGGCCACGGGGAGGGCGAGGACCGGGGCTCACCTGTGTGGTCCCCCGGCCTCCGCCCGCCCGTTCGCGGTTCGCTCCAAAGCCCCAGAAACCCCAGTGCTCTCCGCGTGTGGCTGCGTTGTATGGAGAAAGGTAGCTCCGGGGCCGCGCGTTCCTGCTCCTCCCCCTCTTGTCCCCCCACCCCCAGCACACACCCGGGCTCCAGCGTCCTTCCCCTCCCCGCCCTCCGTCCGCGCCCCCCGCCCCCCTCCCCTGGACCCGGCGCGCAACCGCTCGCCCTGCAGAGCAAACTTGGAGCAGCCTCTGGCCCCTCAGGGAAGAAACTTGGGGCAGTTGGGTCTGGAGGAGCATCCCATTCTCGGTCCTGGAACCCGGGAACTGCCGGAGCGTCTGGCTCCTCCGGGCGGGGGAAAAGAGCCAACCGGGTTTGGAGTCCTCCTGGGGGCACGAAGAGAACCTGCCGCAGTGCCTGGAGCAAGGATTGCAGCGTGGCTGGAGGCGGAGAGCGCCCTAGGCGACCGCCTGCAGCGTTAGGGACTCGAGCCGAGAGGGGACCGGGGACTGATCCCTGCACTCGGATCCTTGGGACCTACCTAACATTTCAGAGGGCTGTCTTGGAGAAAGCAGATAAGACCTGGAATTGTCATATCCATTTCTTTGGCAGATAACAGAAACACTTTACTGCTTTAAGATTTACAGCAATATACGGTGATACTACATGAAGAATCTACTAAGACATTTTTTAAAATAACTGAGTTAAATGTAAAATGGGATTTACCCACATTCTTGTATTTTACAAAAATAAACATTTTGCACTGAATTTTTGTTAACTCAAAATTTATTTTCCCATTAATATCACCCAAGACACCTTAAATACATGGATTATATTTTCACAGGAGTCTGGTGTATGGGGAAAAGTATGAAGTGGTATTCTGATTTCATTTACCTTTAGTATCGAATTATTAAGCAAAATCAAGTGGGGCATAGGCAGTTGTTCATTATAGGTTTTTCATAGCAGTTTTGTGCTGCCCTTTTCTGAGTGTTTTAAGTATGAATTTGAGGAACATGTTTATAAGAGAATTCCATCTGGTTGCTGATCTGCCTCACCCTAGGGAAGTCTTGTTTTTAGAAGAAAAAAAAAATCTAGTAGCATTAACAATTCCAGAATTTTGCAAGTTAGTGGTATTGTTTAAAGAAAGAGTCCTCAAGTGATTTCCTTGGCTTGAAACATGAAGTATGCATGGTAGTTAACCTTGGGCTGTTAATAGAAACCGGGAATAAGATGTTTGATTGATTTAAACTCCCTAGAGAAACTGATTTCTCAATTTCTACAGTCAGTGAGGTTTGCTGTAGAACTATTAGGAGAAAAAAGCCTAAGGTACTATTGGTTAAGTTCAGTGAAGATATTCTATAAACAACATTTGGCCTTGCATGAGGGAGAATGCAAGTTATAAGACTTGCATTGTGAGAATAACAAAGAAAAGTAGCTGCTTAGACCACAAAACCTTGTCAGATATAAAACAGCAGCATAGCTTTGGAGAAAGCTATTGTTTTCTTCACTGCAAAGTTTCTAAATTAAAACCCAATCTTGTTGCTATGGGTACAGTGATCCCCCACCCCCCTTTTAACCTGTGGTTATGTCTGTACACCAGTCCTCAAATCGTTAACGGTGGAAACCTGAGTTAATCCATCCTGGCTAACAACAGGAAGATAAATAATGAGAATGGGACTATAAATGCACTTTGTTACCTTAAAAACCCTTAAAGGAAAACAGGTATTTTAGGGTATCTAGTAAAAATTGATACTCTAGTCTGCAGACTGCATTACAATTTTGGATTAATGGAAATGTCAGGGACAGAATCACATCTCAAAACATGAATTTCCGGAGATGTTTGAACATGTAGAACAGATGAGCATCTCTGTGCAACTATGTCTGTTAACTGCATTTGAAAAAGACAGTGAAGATTTGGGTGACTCTCAGTGGCCCACAGTCTCTGTCTTGGAATTTAGTTCTGTGACTAAAGGAGGCTTAAAACTGGCCCAATTTCAGTTATGTGGGGTAACCCAATTGTAATCTGAATTCTTAACAGCAGGGCTGTATCTTAATTTTCTTCTTGATGACATGAAACTGTAAGGTCATCATTACCCCGACGACCCCCCAAATTTGGTTAGGGCCAGGGATTAGCTATTGGGATAGAGCAGAAAGAGACAAAAGAAATCAGGAGGGAGGCTGGTGTTAATTTGGAAGGTCTCTGCAGCTTGACTATGATAAAATCACATGTGCACTTAGGATGTTTACTATATGTGGCAGCTCCTATTTGTAAATAGGGCAGGTCCTCAGTATAAAGCTGGTGTTATTATTCACACCCATAGAACAAACACCTCCACCCCCCTGTTGTTGTCTTAAAAAACTCCAGCTGCTCATGAATATAGGGTCAGGGAGGGCCGGCTAAATGTTTCTCTGTGCTTTCTCTCCAGCACAGCCAGCAGAGCTGTTTCCTGTTCTTTGTTTCAAGGCTGGGGTTTGCGTCATACATTCCAAGTGGCATATGTGTGCTCTTTCCTGTTTCAGGCTGTTTTCTGGTAGATCAGTAGCCTAGACCAGGCCGTGGTCCCTGCCCCTAAACTCAGCATCCCCTCCCAGGGAGTTATCATGTCTCTACACACTTGCGATTGCTCAAGATGCCTGTGTTATGTCATAATGAGAAGTCAGTTAACCTTTTTTACATACACCCTTCGCTCCACTGTGTTTATATGGGTGAATCAATACTTTTACCTTTTTTAATTTTTCATTGCCACACTGTGATTTGAAGAAATTTGTGTGCATATTGGCAAAGAAATCTAAAGGAGGTTGTCCTGATTTGTGTTTATAATTCTGTGAAGGTGGGCCAGGTGTTTGTTTTAAGATAGGCATTTTGCCCTGAAGCTGTCAATTTTGGATCAGGATTAACACCTTACAGTAGAGAAGACCTTGTGTTATCTGGAAGATGTGACCCACCTTTGTTAACATGAACAGTAGCCCAAGGTAGGCTTTCATGAGTGAGTGGAGAATTGAAGCAGTCCTAGCAACCTTGGCTAAGTTAAGTCATGCTTATGTTTTGAAGGAGAATATTTGGGGGGAAAAATTCAAGCAAAGCATATATTGAAAAAATTCCAGGATTATTGCTTTTTAAGGAAAGAGATTAAAATACCAGGACAATTTTTGAAGGACAAAGATTTTACTGTATTCTGGATCTGACTTCCAAGCCATTTTAAGAATAAAAGCTCAAGGGAAAGGGAAACTAGCAATAAGAAATTCATTTAATGATAGTTTGGAAATTTTTAATCTTATATTTTTGAAAACAGAAGAAGAATGCCTCTTGTTCGTTTTTCAGCGACAAATTTTTTATAATTCCAATTTTTAAAAATATTCTGTCCGTTGTAAGTCATGAATTTCTGTGTTAACTGTTTAAAACCTACCCTAACAAATTATTTTTCTCTTGGATCTTCAAAAACTTAATTTTGAAGAAATGGTTGGGAAGGAAAAAGCATATTTTTAAAACTCACTTTGGGATTTTCTTTAAAATCTAAAGGACAGATCTATAGTGTCCTCTAATGGAATCAATTCAAAGAGTTGCAAAAGCAGCAGATCAGGCCTGGTACTCTCAGATGTTGTTGATAATAGAACTTTGGCTTTAAATATCACATCCCATCATACTCTTTCATATAGAAAAGGAAAGTATAAAATATTTTGATGTTTAAGTTACTGGTATCAAGTAGTTGGCTACTGTTTACCTTCCTTGAGAAATGATGGGAGATTTAGAGTGTCCCAGTAAGATTTTTTTTTTCCCCCTTTCTCCTTTGGGAAAAACTACTTGAAATATTAGGCTGACTTGCAGAACAAGAGGCCTTTAAACCGAAATTCGGAAATATCCCAAACTGAAGCAAGGTTTTTGGTTTTGGGTTCTAAAGTTGTTAACCATCCAAGTAGACTTGGTAGGCAGAATGTTGATGTGGCTTTAGCCAGGTCATTCCTTCCTCTTTGGTATGGAGAGGGGGATAATTAATAGGAATGATTAGGGAAAATGGACTCTATCAGGAAAATCTCTGCCAGCTTTTAAAGGCTGTACGAAATAGTAGACGGAAATTATTCTAATAGCTACTATTTTAAACAAAAACTGAATACTAATTTTATCTCAGTAGTGTAAATCATCATTCCTAATTTAATTCCATTCCGTTTCTTTATCCTGCTTTTCAGTACTTGCCTTTCTTAATTTTTCCAAATCCACATTTTTGCTGTACAGTGGCAGCTTTCACAGACAGTGTTTCTTGCTCTATTTTCACACCCAGTTGTATTTAAGAAAAATAAATAAATACAAGCAACCTCATCCTTTAAGTACTAGGAATGACATTCTTCTGGAAATGGAGCTTCTTTCTGAACTGCTTCATTTGTCCTTGGTTTAGCTTTATTTTAAAAATAATAGTAATAGTAATCTTTAGAGTCTTAGAACAGTTGATACCTGGTTTGCTAATAGGTGCTATTCTAGTGGAGGTGCCTCTTATAGTGACTTGGGAAAGGATTATGATGGTCTTTAGAATTCTCATTTTCAAGCCTGGCCTGCCCCTTTCTTAGACCCAGGCCCTGCTTCTCATCTTAAGCAGTCACACTGGAGCTTGAGACAGGAAACCAGACAGCAGTCTGCCCTGATAAGGGAGGGCATTGTCTAAAGGAGGTAGCCCTGCTCCCCCAACCCCAAACTCTCCTTCCTTGAACTTTAGTAGTAATAAAAGACACAATGCTGTAGACAGTTTCTGAACCAGAACTAGAGGTGTTTTCTCCCAAGACCCCCCCACACACACACACACACACAAATGTCTGTCTACCCTTCAGTTGGCCTGTGCTGATTGTGAAATATAACAATCTTTCATGGGACATTGAAGAAATTATCTGTTTTGTGTCCCTTGACCAGAGTGTTTACAGTGAAGTTCTTTCTTTAAGCATAATAGGTTTCTGGAGATTTTTGAAACTCATTCCATTCTGTTGGTAGGCTGAATACATTATCATTTCCCCAGCTAATTAAGGAGGGCTAGAGACAGAGAACACCAAGCTGTGTGGCCCTTCAGCCAGTTCATTTGGCGGAACTTCTGGGTCTAGTTCTTCTCCTGATTTCCAGGAAAGGGGTGCCCCTTCTCCAGGAGACCTTTTATAAAGAGCTTCACGTAGTCTGGGACATACTAGTGGTGGTTGCCAGTCTCCAGAAGGTTTGAGAATCCCGCCAGGGGTGGTTGAGCTGTCTTCAGCCCCAATCCGTGGAGTTTGGCCAAATCTAAAGAGGAGCCATGGATTGGGTATTGAGGTTAGTTCATTCTACCCTGGAGAGCGACCTGTGAATCCAGTGAAGGTTTGTTCTCAGTTGGTCTACGTGTCATTCTTTTTTGCTTCTACCGTTCTTTGAGTCTAATCACTGAAATCCATTCCTTTATCTGTTCTTGCATTTTGTACACTGGTACCTTCCAAAACTTTGCACCCCAAAGTATTTTCCTTAGTAAGATCAAGTTCCTGTTCTGCTTAGTTCTCCAAACAAGGGAGTTTTTCTCTGTTTCCCAAGCGTCCAAAGTTTTCACATCTTCGAATTTTAGAAGGTGGTATTTCCCGCTGACTTTGGCCCCCCTAACCGGTTTTCCATGTGAAACACCTGCTGTGCAATCATTCCAGGGCCCTTGCCCTTCACTTCATCCTAGCATGTGAGAAGTGTAGTTTGACATCCATTCATTTATTCATCTCCCAAGTATTTATTGAGCACCTACTCATTAGTGCTAATCTCAAATTACGTGCAATCATTATTCTGAGTTATGCCACAGGATGGAGTAGGTCTGCCGTGATCTAACCTGAAAAGGCATTTTGAAATCTTAATTGCCAGTAGGAACCTCCCATGGCACTGCTCAACACAGACCAGTGTGCACACCCACATCCTCCTTGCTGTGGAGTGACCTCAGGATGAGGCGATTTCACCTAAAACTGGGTTCCACCACGCAGACTGTGAAGCAGAACAGAAAGAGCCTCAGTCTGCAGGCAGGCACACTTCTCTACTTGGCTGCAACTCCAACCAGCTCCGCAAATTTGGGCGAGTCATTTCACCTCTGTTCCTCCATTTCCTCATTTCTAAAATGGGGATGAGGACCTGACCCTTCCACCTTTGTACAGTTATTATGAGGATTTCCGTATTTACTTGGGTAAAGCTGCCAATTTTTCTCAGCAGTTTTATGGACCAATTGCAGGTGCATTGGCTAAGGAAGAATAATAGCCTAATTTGGGGCCTTCGAAATGTGTCTTTGATCTTGTGTCCAAGCATCTGAGCATGCTGTCTCAAGGAGAGAGGTGGCAGCTGGGGCCACTTGGTAGTGGCTGAAATCATGTCTATTGGCTACTGTAAGACTGTCCCCCTGCTCCCTAAGGAGCAGTCTGTTCGCAGAAATCACTGTCCCACTCTTACTGTTCATAGTCTAGTTGCCCTCTGCTTGGAGAGGTGATAGAGTGGAGTGCCACCAGTCTCAAAGTCAGATGATGACCTTGGGTTCAAATCCTGTTTCTCCAGCTTGGCAGCTGTGTGGTCTTGGGAGGTTAACTGACTTCTGTTTCGGTGTTCTTATCCAATGAGAAGGCAGTAGTACACCTCTCCTGGGCATTAAGTGACACAGTCAGTGTGAAAAAGAACAATACCTGCGATTACCTGTCTCAAAGGTGGTGCTGACCAGCAGAAGGTGGGGGGGGGGGTGTCACTTAGCTCTGTGTTTCTTGGTTAATAGAAGTGTCCTTTTTAAAAAGCCCAGTGTTTGTCCCCCGTGCACACCTTTCCCCTGGCATTGCTGCCTCCTACTTTCCATTGTCTTCTATTTTGGATTTTAAAACAGAATAGAGACCTTGACACTGACTTGTTTGGAAGACCTCACAGGGTGGGTTATAAAAGGTTCTTTGAGAATGATACCAGTAAGGACTCTGGAGGACCCTGAGAGGTGAGGTTAAGGTTAGGGACAGTGACTTTCTTAAAGGAAGTCTGGTTCACTAGGTTTCCTGTGGGGCCAGGCCCTCCCTCACCCCCATTCTTTCCTAAGGAGACTTCAAGTGCATCCAAAGGGAGGTGGTGCAGGACCCCTCCCTGCTCAGGCTGCTTCTCCTGTTAGCTCCCTGGGCCTGACCCATGAACCAACGCGGCATTCCTAAACAGATCCTGAAGGGACCAGGTCTCCTGGAGAGTGGAGAGGCAGTCTCTGAGGCAGGGCGAGGCACCTGTCTGGCCATCAGGTGTTCTCAGTCCTGCTGGTGGTACTGTACATGCCTTTGAGGAAATAAAGCAAATCTAGGTAAGAAGAGGTGGCCTGGCATCTACCGGGGAGCCCTCAGCTGGCTGCCCGGGGTGGGGAGGGCCTTGAGCTGGTCTTTGAAGAATTAGGAGGATTTAGATAAGCCGGAAGGGGAGGGGGGCATTCCTCGCCGGTTGCCCAGCATCGGGGCCAAAAATGAACAAAGACCTGGGGCAGGGAGGGGGAGGCAGGGGGGCCAGCATGAGGGGCACTTTTTGGAGCAGGGGGTGACCAGTTAGAATGGGGGTGTCAAGCACCTGTACCCACCCTGTAAGCCCTGGGGTCCCCTTGGAGGAGGGTGTGGTAAGCTTGGGAAGGATGAGATTTTAAAAAGAACTGGAAACCGGAGGTGACTAGGGGGTGGGCTGCATGGCTGGGGTAAAAAATTCTCAAGGACAGGGGTGTGAGGCCCTAGGGCCTGGCCTTGAGGGCTGGACTGGAGAGGGAAAGAAAGGGGGTGAGGGAGGCTTCACAGATGACCTGAGGTTTCCATGGTGAATGACAAAATCAGGCAAATGGAAGGGTCAGGGGCAGCCTCTTGGAGGCAGGAGCCAGGAGGAGGAAGATTTGGGTTTGGGCCCTGTTGAATAGCAGTGGTTCCAAATGCCTTTCTGTTTCTTTTTTGTTTACTTCTGGAGGGACAGGGCAGTGTTAGCTAGAGGTTTTGTATCCAAAGGTCCTGTGGTTGTCTGAGATAAACTGTAGTGGAGGATTCTCAGGGGCAGTGGGAACTGCCACCTCCCTGACGGTCTTTCTGGTTCTGTGGAAGGCTCCAGCCATCCTTGTTCAGGCCGGAATTTCCAGGAACTTGCTGCTGCCTGGAGCCAGTCGGTCCCTCCCAGCCTCCCACTCCCTCAGGGTGGGGCTGCATGGGTGGAGGCCCTGCCGGGTGGAGTGGGGTGGGTCTCCAGTGATAGGGAGGGCACCGAGCAGAGGCAGAAGAGAGGCCATGTGGCCTCACACAGCCCTTCTGGATTTGATTATATAACGCTGCACAGAGGAGGACTGTGAGGGCTTAGGCGAGGCTTGGGAGCTATGTGCACAGCAGGATTAGACATTGTGGGTATTTTTCAGTTTATCTTGGGTTGCCTGCCCTTAAAACTGAAGCACAAAATCTGCAGAGAGCATAAAGAAGGAAAACAAGTGTGTAACCCTAGTAGGGAAAATGATTCGTGTTTGCTAAAATTTCTTTGAAGAAGGGTGTGGCCTTCTAACCAGGTGCCCTTGAACTTAGGAGTGGCTCTAAAGGGGAGTATGGGTTTGGGTTTCCCCGCACTCATCCCTGCTCTGCTGAGCCCCAGCCTGGAAATGTGTAGGGATTTTGCTTGCTTGTTACCTTTGCACCTGTCCTTATTTACATGCAAAATCAATTGCTTCACTTGGTCTTTCCGAAGTACAGGGTGTGGGCAGAATCTTATCTGAAGCCATGTCCTGTTTGGACAAGTTGGACTCCCTTGGCAATTCTCCATGGGGTGGAGCAGATGGGTGGAGGCAGGAAAGTAAAATTGGGTGGCTTGTTCGCTGAGAGAGGAGAGAGGGTGGATTGTTTGCTCACTGGATCATTCTATTTCATCTGAAACAAAATAATTAACTTCTCTCCCATTTATAAAACACATTAATGCAAAATAACTAATTTATGAGGGGCAGAGATTGGGACATATTTCGTGGAATTTTTTTCCTTTCAAACCAACAATAGAAGACTGAGGTAGGTGGAAATCCTTGGGTGGTATGAAAACGGGACGCCTTTCCAGGTAGGTGCCAGCATTTCGCTGTTCTTGATGAACTTTCCAATTTATGCCTGCCCCCATGTGTCATCGGTACCCTTGTATTTTTGGCCAGCACAACTGCCATTAAATATGATTAAACCCATCAGCAGCTTCAAAGAGTTGGGTTAAAAGAGTGAAAAGAGAAAAGTTACCTGGGTAAGGAAGTTTTACCTGCAAGGACTTCACTTGCCTGCCTGGCAGTCCTTCTGGCTGAGAGAGGGAGAAAGAGGGACACACACACACACACATACACACCACACACACCCCCACCCCCCCACCCCCCGGGGTGCGCCTGCCCACAAACTCACCCACACCTATTATTTTAACCCCCTCTGGGGAGTGAAGGGTAGGAGATGGTCACAGTCTTCCTCCTGTAAATTCCAAACACTGAGGAGCGTGGAGAGGATACTTAGAGATGGTTTAATGGTTGCTTTAATGGTACTGATCTCTACACCTGGGGGAGTCAGCTAGGAAGGTTTGCTTTGAGGGAAGCAGGTTAGTGGGGAACCTTAGGTCAGACTGGATGGGGAGAAGGTAAAGCTGGAACCCTTTGAGGATCTGAGGAAAGAAATAGGACATAGTACAAGGGAATAAGGAAGGAGAATGTCAGGCAGGTCTTGCTCCGTCCCCTGAAAGGGGGGGGGGCAGCACCCCTCATACTCTGCCTTCTCCCACCCTCGTCCATCCCCAGCTTCTGAGCAGGGGGCTGTCGTTGATAAGGCTGTTTCTATAATAAAACGCTCTAGACCAGTTAGCTCCCTGCAGAGGAGCTTGTAACCACAGAACCAGCCTTCCATTAAGGACCCTGTGTTTCTGAGCCCAGAGCTCATGCCTCCTCCCTCTGGAAGCGATGTCCAGGGGGCCTTCTAGGGCTCCCTCAGCTCTGAAGCAGAGCAGTATTGCTTGTTCCATAGTCTGGAATCCACATCAGGGATTTGCCAGGTTTTTAATATATAACCACAGTTTTGCATTTTGACAGAAATCTGACCCTTTTTGACATCTGAAAAGTCAGAAGTGGAGAGAGAGTCTGAAGGGGAAATGCTTTTTCTTTGTTTGTTTGTTTCTTTCTTTCTTTTTCTTTCTTTTTTTTTTTTTTTTTTTTTAGGAAAAATTCAGTTTTATGGGCCCTTCCCAGTAAAATAACATAATTGCTCCAGTTGTAGGAAATTATTTTGGCAGTGGTGATATCCTGTATTTTTACTTGTAGGCACCTCAGTAACATAAAGGTTTTCTGTTGTTTTTTTGTTTTGGTTTGGTTTTGGCTTTTATTGCAGTTTTGTTGTTCTGGGGTTACTTGGTTTAGAATGTATTTCTGCTAAGCAAGTTGAATGTAACTGAGATGCAAATGCGTGTGATTGGAAAATAGGAAAAACAGAGCCATATTTGAGGCCTCCTCATCTGTGATACCCACAGGTTCACAGAGTTCACAGCCTGGTTCAAACCCACTGGATTTAAAGACCCTGGGGTTGGCCTGCTCAGTTGGCTGCGGCGCACTAGCCTCTAATACCTGTTTTAGTGCGCCACCTACTGTTCTACTTAAGATTGCTGCTGGTGTTGTGTGGTAGATTTTCTGTAGCATTTTTGGTTTATTCAGCATTCTTTTAAAGCATTCTGATCATATCCCCCAGAGCACTGAGCTGCCCATGGGTAACAAGGGACACCAAATAAGGGATCCTAATTCTTGCAGTAGTGAAGTTACTTCTTAGTTCTGTGGAAGGCACCTTGAAGACACTGCAGTCACTCTTCTAATTCTAGACCAGAATCCAAAAAGTCCAGACCAGTGACAAAGTGGTTAGTTCAAAATGTAGAATTTTTTTTGCAAATAAATAAGCAAATCCTGATTATGTAAATGTATTTGATTATCTTCCTAAACTTGGTTCCTTTCTATCTTAGCTTCCCATGTTTTCTTGCTCCATAGACTGTGATTATCACTGTAATATCATTTAAGTCATTTTCACAGCTACCAAACTGAGACCAAAGTGCTGTTAGCTGTATGGACAGACATTGAACTTGGTGCTGTTCATTGCAATATTTGAATTTTGCAGATTTTTTTTTATTGTCCAGTGATGCATTATTTAGCTAGGCATTTCAAAATTTCTAATTCTGTTATTCCTCCTGAGTTTATTAGATGAAATAGTTCTGTAATTAGAAATATCTCTTCATCACATTTGAATTACTTTGAGGTAGAGTTCTGGACAAATAAACATACTCTGTGGTTTTCCAATAAAAATAAACTTAGTTTTGTTAGGTCCAGTGTTTTATAGTTGACTTTTTTTTCCTCTTACAAGTCTTACGAATTTAGATAAAATATCAAAATTAAAGGACAATACTGATTTAAATATTGTCTTAAAATGATAAGATACAGCAATATTATTTCTAAAAGGATTTAGTAGTCAATGCCTTAGGCTTTAGACAAAGTCCTTGCAAGTTGAGGTATAAGGGGTAGAGTTAAAATTTTAACCCAAAGGAACTTCACAGCCCATCATCTGGATGAATTCGATGCTGCAGTTACTGGTAGACAGAGTACAAGGTAAGCTAGTATGGAGATGCCCGCCCAGTTGGGAAGCTCTTTGCTTTAGTCCAGATGTGAAATGACAAGCCCCTGTGTGAGGCCCAGTATAGGGCGGAGGCTGCTGTTAACTTTTGTACTGAACTTAATCTCAGTTTTACTGAAGGGTGGGGGGATTGACTTAAGGCTACGTATGTTATTAGAAAATATCAAATATGGCTCCAGAATTTGAAACCAACCAATCTAGTTTTGTGTGTATAGCATGTACCTGTATTTCCAAAAATTGTGCATATACTTGTGTGCATACTTGTTGGCAGAAACAATTTAGAAGGCAAAACCTTTGTTTTTTGTTTTTGTTTTGCTATGCTGGGATTTCTAAGGCACTTTATCACTGAGCTACACCCCCTACCCCAATTATTTATTTAGACAGGGTCTTGCTAATGTGCTGAGGTGGGCCTCTAACTCAGAATCCTGCCTCAGCCTCCAGAGTAGCTGGATTAATGTGTGTACCACCACACCTGACTTCTGTTTTTTGTCTTTTTGTGGATTTTTGTTTATTTGTTGGTTTGGGTTCTGGGCTTTTTTGTTGTTCGTTTTGTTTTTGTTTTGTTTTGATACTAGGGATTGAACCCAGGGTTGCTTTGCCACTGAGCTCCATCCCCAGCCCTATTTATTTATTTAGACACAGGGTGTCACTAAGTTGCTTAGGGCCTCATTAAATTGCTAAGGCTGGCCTCTAGCTTGCAACTCTCCTGCCTTACTTAACCTCCCCACTCACTGGGCCATTGTGCCCCCCTTGTGGTTTTTGTTTTATTTTTTATCTCATTTGATCATCCTAAAAGTTTGAGAAGTAGATACAGGGTGTGGTCTGTATCGTACCTGCGAAGAGTTGTCCCATGGCAGGTTGCAATCTGCTTGGATCAGGGCTCTTTTCCCTCATTCACACCTGAGGGTGTGAATGCTTTTATTTAAAAGGGTTTGCCTGGAGATCCCATCTTGATGGGCTAGATGAATCTGTAAGTGCATTCATTTTAAAAGCTGGGGTGTAGGGGGTGTTGGTGGGAGCCTGCGGCAGGGCAGCAGGTCATCTGACTTGATCCATCCATCTAAGCAAGGGATCTCACCTTGTGTTTACAATCTGATGAGGGGCATGGATAACAGTTCTTGGTACCATGACCATTCGAACATGCTATGCTGGGACTGGTTAATAATAGATCTCAAGGCACAAAAGGATTTTCATCCTTCATTATGAAGTCGTCCATTTTTCACTGGCTGTTGGTTTGTTCCTGCTGGGTTTACTCATAAGAGGGCAGTGGTACCGTGGATTTGAGCGGCCTGGTATTCAGATTCTGTGATATAGGAAAATGTCCTTTGGAAGTGAAAGTCATATGTTGTGTTATGGATGAAGTTCACATGCTGTCATGAGACTCAGAACAGGCTTCCTTCAAATAATTCAATTATACTTCCATAATTGTAGGTGAAGGTGAACTAGCATGACCCATAGATAACAAACTACAGAATTGCTGTCAAGAAGATGTGGGGTGAAGGGTTGTGATACTGAAACATAGGAAGTAACCCAGAATATGGGACTTCTGCAGCTTTTTCAGGTAGAACTCAAATCTAGAGCTTGTTCACTTTGCCCCTTAAGCCAGGGTGAGGCATGAAGATCTTGCCTCTAATCAAAGCACTGAGCAAATTTGCATAGTAAGTACCTGAAGCAGGTTTCTGAGGATCTGAGTGGTAGCTGGGCAGTGATTCTGTGGGCTGTGAAAGGCAGTTGAACGTTGTGCAGATTAGATATTTTGTCCTGTGAAGAGCAGTTGACCTGATGTAGATTAGTATTAAAAGTGGACCAGTATAGAACAAAAAAGAAAGCAGTGTGATTAAAAAGTTGAACAACCGGAGAGAAGCACAGCAGAGGATAAGGGTAGATGTTTCCTTTACATTAGGGTAATTTCCTAAGAAGTGATAAGATTATGTTTTTCATATGTAAAATGTGCTTCGAAAACAATAAGAGAGAGTAGGGCTCAAGCTGAAGGGGCATTTCTCAAAGAAATGTAAATGGTAAAGATGAATTCTACTTTAGTAATTAAATCAATGTGATTAAAAAATAATTTGTCATTTGAGCCATGTGCAATGGTGCAGGCCTTATTCCTAGCAGCTAGGGAAGCTGAAGCAGGAGGATTGCAAAGCCAGCCTCCACAACTTAGATCCTAAGCAACTTAGTGAGACCCTGTCCCAAAACAAAAAGGACTGGGGATGTGGCTCAGTGGTTAAGCACTCCTGGGTTCAATCCCTGGTACCAATAATAATAATAATACATTTGAGACCAACAGAATGTTTTGTAAAATATACATGCTTCTAACCCAACAATTCTTCTACAGAAAAAATTATCTTAAAAGCTAATAAAGAAAAAACAACTAATGAACATACAGGAAGATACAAGTATAAATAATGGTAGTGCCAGGTAAAAGGGGATGTTAAATTGATTTGTTTGTACAGTGGCATGCTGCTGAATTTGTTGTAGAATAATGCTTACTGAAAAAAAAAGCGTTTTTCACAATAAAGTTTTAACTGAAATTATAAGCACTAAATAGTATGTATTCTTTGCTCCCACTTAAAATGAAGGTTTGATAGGATAAACAAGGATGGTTGGTTTTAGGTTTTCTTTTGGCTCATCTCCCCTCTCCCATGTTTCTGTGATGAACATACAGAAGAAAAGATGTTTAACAGTCCTATGTAATGTGAACTTCTGTTGAGTCACCCAGAGAGATCTTATGCAAGTTTTGCTACTCAAAAGAGGTTGTACATATTGTTCCAGAAATATCAGGGCCTGTGTATTTGAGTTAGCGATTCTGGTCAACCCTCATCTGGTTATGACCATGGAGTATGGTTTTAATTACATAAAAGGGCATTTTTCGTAGGTAAAGGAAACAAATTTCAGTCTTTCTGAGCATAGAGAGAAAGGGGTAGACCAAGCCCGGTGGGTGGGGGGATGTATAGAGTATGAAATTTTATTTTTACTAGTTTATATCTGAAGTGACCTTGGAATTTAAATGGACATCTTGTTTTATTTTCCAGGCCAAACACCAGAGCACCCTAGAAGGTTTAACTAAAAGAATGCTCATGTTTGACCCAGTGCCTGTCAAGCAAGAGGCGATGGACCCTGTCTCGGTGGTAAGTTTTCCAGGGCTGAATACCTCTCCTTGTTTATTCCGAGTCATACCAACACGGGCGTGTCTTGTGTCAGCCCCTGAAGTTACTCACCACTTGCCAGTCATTTGGCAGGTAGAGCAGTAACAGATGAGGGGTGTGCCCCCCCCCCAGCAGCAGCTGCATCCCTTAATGAACGTGACCCCTGCTTCCTCGGTGTGTCCCCCACACCCTCCAAGACATGCTCAGCATAACTCTTAGGCCACAGGAGAATGTGGTTGTCACAGAAGTAGATTTACAAAACTCCCCAAACCTTTTCTATGTAAAACCATATCAAGAATAAAATGAGTCGCTTAAAAATCATCGACAACAGCCACAAGGGGCTGCGACCACATGAGAGATGACTGAGAAGCCAGAGAGAAGGAACTTGGCAGTGAGGACAGCATCTCATTTCATTGGGAAGAATCTGGCTGGGTGGGAATTATGTCCACTGTCATCTTCAACGTCCTCCTGCTAAGCTGGCCTCTCTCCCGAGCCAGGCCATCAGGTACTGTGAGACACCAGGGGACTAGTAACTAGTGCCCGTGTTTATGTAGGTGCGGTACTAGTGCCATGAAGAGGAGGCGTGGTGGGCAGAGGGGTGTCTGACTTCAGAGCAGGAGTGGCTTAGACTAGAGGGGATCTGTTTTAGTGAAAATTGAACAACAAGGCGATGCTCCCACTCTGTCTTGGTTTTTTTCTTCCTCGGGCTTGGAAAATATTCACAAGGGGAAAAACTTGGCCTGGGTTTGTGTATCCGAAGGTTGGTAATGACACGCTTGCAAAATTAGATCATCCTTATGCATTGGCTGAGGGAGGTTCCTGCCAAAACTGTTTATGCGCGGGGGGTCAGTTCGAGGCCCTCAGAACCCAGTTGCCATGGATATTACTAAGCCAGTGAAGTATTTACCAGTGTCTGTAATGAAAAGCTAAGTCAGAGTGTCTTGAAGGAAATGACATTTACATTCCAGCATGATAACTGGATAACCGAGTGTCTGAATGTGATAATAACCAAGCAATAATAATTTTATTAATTGAAAAAGTAAATTTACTTCTCATTTTAGTCCATGCTGCCATTTATCAACCCCTTTTCCCCCACCCGTGCAGGGTCCTCTTGGAGGAAAATTAAGGTGAAACAATTTCCCCATTAATTCTGTCTTTGAAATGTGAATAGGTTCTCAGTGCTGGAGAATATGACTAATTTGACAAATGATGCAGAACCATCACTGATGGGTTTCACTCTTGGGTGTACTTCCAGTGCTTTTAATCAAGCATGGAAATATGGCTCAAGAGCCTCATTTCAAGCTAAAATGAAGATCCACATTGCTAAATTGATATGAAATAATTAAGTGAAAGGAAATGCACTTAAGTGAAAAATGGGAAATAAAATAAATTGGAAGTAACTATTAACTTGTAATGCTATAACTTGTATTAATACATGAAGTTAAAATATATAGAAGTATATTTTTGCAGCTAATAATCTTTTTCTCCTTCATGTTCTGGATTTCAACTGATAACCTACAAAATTTAATTAGATATTTTCACCAAAAGTTAATGTCAGTCTTTACAATGAAGGTTTTTTTTCCCCTTAATTCAGAGAAGAAATTTTAGTTAACTGAAACATTAGAAGAATAAGGAGTTGTAATTATTTTTTGTTTTAAAAAGTTAAATAAAGAGCTTTGGTTTCCACTCTTAATTACATCTTCAGATTTCATCTTCTTTACCTTCATGGATGCACTGTATGAATCTAATTTATTATTCTTTTTTTTCTTTTTATTTCAGTCTTTGGCTTGAGGGTCAGAGTCTTTGACTACTCAAGTATATGTTATAAATGTTAAGGCAACATGGGACATTTATACAGTTTTTTTAAAGTCCCACTTATGAATAAAAATATTTTATGGTAACTTATTCCCCACCCCTTAAAAGAAGAGCCCAGCAGAAGCAATCTGCTGATTTGGTATTTTGCCATAGCTTAGAAAAAGTGAAAAATGTCATTTTTTCTCTTACTAAAATGTAAGTCCTCATACTATTTGCTGCTAAGCTTATGCTCTGAGGCTCTGGCTCACCCTGTTAGAATGTGTGAGAACAAGGAGTGGAGTATCCCTCCCTCCAGGTCTGCGCCAGGGATCGCTGCTGCTCACTGTCCCCAGGTTGGGAGACTCTCCAGCAGGTCCCTGAGCCTTGATTTTTTTTTTTTTTTTAATTTGTGAAATATGTACATGTAAAGAAATTGTTTGTTTGTTTTACCATTTCTAAAAAGCTTGAAAATTTAAAGGATTTGATTCAGGAAATCAGAAAGCAAATTGTTTTTTAAAAAGCCAATTTAAAAAAAAATATCCTTTAATAAATATCTTTTTATAAATATCTTGTGTTCCTATGGGAAGATTACTTTTGAAGAAGTGTGTTCCTCTTTTTTTCTTTTTGGTTTGTGAATATTGTCTTCTTTCAGACTCTTTAGAGATTGAGAGGTACTTAGAACCAGTAGTTTCCCTTGCTCCATCCTAACTAACTTTCCATGGTTTTTCTGGATTGGTAGAAAGAGAGCCTTCTGCTTTGGTTGCACAGAGGGGCAAGTCATTTCCAGATGTGTTCAGTCACCCTGCCCACTTAAACAGACTCCTTATGGAAAACTCACCAAAACCTTTCCTAATAAAATAAGAAGCTATGGAAATTCTCATTTTGGTATAAAGTGGTAGACCTTTGGGGAAATTATCCAAACCCTCTGCCTTTTTCCCCAACATATCTCTCCGCCCCTCACCCCCCCCCCCCCCCCCCCGCCAAGATTCAAAAGAATTGGTCCTCTGCTTAGCCTGGCATCGGTGAAGGCCTGCTGAGAGCGTGTTAATTTGCTCCAAGCAGTCGTCAAGTGTTTATTGAGCACCTATGCCAGGCCCTCGCTTCACATTCCAGTGAGAAGCAGCAGCCAGTGAATACATACACGCTGGAGGTGTGGATGTTTGAGTGCATGTTCCAACAGAAGGAAGGAACTTTCCTTCTTAACAGATGGTTACAACTAGACCCCTTTCCTCCCTTGATGAAGCTGGGGGTTGGGGTAGAACTTGCTTGTGTCTTGTCTTTGGGATGATCTGTTCCAGAACAGGGGGGTCGGCATTGAATGTCCGTCCATGGCCACAAACAACGAATTTTCTGCTTCATCCACCCTTGCCGCTGATTTGGATTTAGGACCAGTACAGCCACGCCTATTTGCATTGCTTTGTTAGAAGATAGGAATGGTCTGGAGCAGAAGGGAAGCAACTGTTACCAGAGTGGGCTCGCCCGGGGCACACCCAAGTGGAGCCCTGTATCAGTCCTTACTCTGTGGAGATCCAAATGGTTGCCAGCTGATTGCAGTAGCTGCGTGCTCCACCCAAATAATTAAAGTAAACATGGCTCAGAGAAGATTCTGGTAAACACTGCAGTGCAATTTGCCAGTGAACTGGTTTGGAGGACCACATTTCTTCACTCTTTTGTGAGGCAGTTGGACTGGAAATAGTTAATTAGTACTCAAGAGTTGGGTGACTGGCGACATATATATGTCTCCCTGGCACTTCGAAAGAAATACATGTCCAGTAGGGGAGGGGGCATGCATTTGAAAGCAAACTATTGGTAAAAAGTGCGTTTTTCTAAAACTGAGCTTCATGTGTGACTTCTTCTTTCTTGATGGCTTGAGAAACCTGAGAATATTAAATTTACAAATGCCCCAAGGTTCTAAATTCCTACTTGCCTTAAACCCATGCCATGGATAGAAAAATCCAGCAATGACAGCAATGAAAGTATGTCCTCATTTTGCTTCCTATTTAGCTGCCAATAAACTATTGGCCTTAAAATCTAGGTCAGAGGGAGGTCTTGAAAGAATAGGGCTGAAAGTAAGGGAGAAGCTACATTTTGGTAAATAGAATCGATGCTGCCTTCCATTTCCTGAACTTTTCTGCTAGCACCAGGACTTTTGCCCTCTGGAGAATTATAAAAAGCACGTTCAACTTTAGAACTAGGAGAAGTCTGTCTCTTCCCTGAATTTAATTAATTCCTGAACTCTTCATTATGTGTCATCTATAATAATTTCTAGTGAACCTTGTGATTCTTTTTCTTGTTGGTTAATATTTAAATTGAAACATATGTAATATTAATATTGCTGTGTATTTTGGACCTCTCACTTGCTGGTGTGCTTCTTTGTGATAGGTTCTAAAGAAATGTAGAAATCATCTTCATTCAATCCTTGACATATAACTCAAAGCTGGTGTTAAAATTTTGTGTATTTTGTATTTTCTGATTTTATATCCTTCCTGTCCTTGAGCAGTATTAGCAGTTACAATTCTTTTTGCCCCCACCCCCCCACACACACTTCAGTCAATCTTTATTCTGTCATTTAGAGCCTTGCTATTCAAAAAGTGGTCTCTGGCACTTTGGACTGCTCCCTAGTCATTCAAAATCCGCATTTTAACAAGATGCCCAAGTGAATTTGAGTGGACAGAGAAGTTTGAGAAGCCTTGTTTGGAATTTCACAGCCCATTACAGTGTACATCTCTTGTGTAAGGACAAGAAGGGACTCCTAAGACAACCTGGTGTGTCAAGTTTTATGTTAAGCTCATTACATGGTTTATCTCTTTGAATCCAATTTTAAATTTTGACCTCACAACCTCCAGGAAGTTGGATTTTTGGGTACCCACCTTCAGAGCACCTGCACTTCTGATATTTAGTCATTTTTCTTGCCTTCTTTTCTAGAATTGCTTTTCGGGTATGCAGGGTGTACCAGGGATTGGACTCGCCACTAAGCCACATCCCCAGCCCTTTTGTATTTTATTTGGAGACAAGGTCTCACTGAGTTGCTTAGCACCTCACTTTTGCTGTGGCTGGCTTTGAACTCTTTATATATCACTACTATAAGAAATAGAACCATTTTCTCTTACACATTTAAATAAACACATAACCATTTTAAAGCAATAAATGTCATTCTCCTTGAGTATCATAGGTTTCCCCAGTGGGCATGCACCCTACTGCTATTTTGGGAGATTATACAGATTATCATGATCCAGATACAGAAAGAGCAGAAGAAAACAAAACACAGAAGCATAAGGATAAAGAACTGACATCAAAACCAGATAAAGAGAAACAAAGTTAGATAATAAAGAGGTTTCACTGGCTAATCCCCTACTTCTGGGTACTCTGATGATGCTCAGTTGCTTGGAGTGGGAACCAGGCACCTGGAATTTCAGAAAGCGGAGGTGATTCTGATGTGTAGTCAGGTGGAGATGCACATAGTCTAAAGGTATGGTCCCAGTAGAGCTCTCAGTCAGTCAAAACCACTCCTGCTTCATTCCCCTGCCCAGCTCCTGGTACTGGGAGTTTAACAGGGGTGCTCTCTACCACTGAGCTACACCTCCCACCCTAAGTTGTCAAGGCTGGCCTTGAACTTGAAATCCTCCTGCCTCTGCCATTCTAGGAATGGGTTGTTCACAGCTGGAACCCATCAGAAGGTACTATTAGCATAAGGAATGTTTCATGTCCTGCTGAGTTTAAAGATACTAAAGCTAGAGAGTTTCTGCCAGTTGAAGAAGTCCCATCAGAAAAGCAGCAAGGTTAATGTGGCTTGGCTGGGTCTTGGTGTTTCCTAACACTGAGTCCTAATAATAAAGACCCACAAGCCCTGTGACACAACCTGCTTTAGAGCCTCACCTGGTATCAACCTTGACATTGGACTGGGCAATCTTAGAATAAAACTGCAGATTTCCCACATATCCCCAGGACCACACTGGTCTTATTGGTTCTGACATTTTTGCTAGAGCATCTCTCTCATGGTCTTGGGGGGGTGGGGGGAGGGCGGGCGGGGAATCAGTTATATATGTGAACTGTTAGACATGTGATTGTGCCCTGTTAGATATTGTTGTTTTACTTTGTCCTTCAAGCAAATAACATTTCTCATCTGACTGTGGTGACATGTGTTTCTTTTTTCTTCTTTCCAACAGTCCTACCCATCTAATTACATGGAGCCCATGAAGCCCAACAAGTATGGGGTCATTTACTCCACGCCGTTACCCGATAAGTTCTTTCAGACCCCAGAGGGCCTGTCACACGGAATACAGATGGAGCCAGTGGACCTCACGGTGAACAAGCGGGGTTCGCCACCCTCGGCTGGGAATTCTCCTTCTTCGCTCAAGTTCCCGTCCTCTCACAGGAGGGAGTCCCCTGGGCTGAGCATGCCTTCTTCTAGCCCCCCCATCAAAAAGTACTCACCCCCTTCCCCGGGCGTGCAGCCCTTCAGTGTGCCGCTGTCCATGCCGCCAGTGATGGCAGCTGCCCTCTCTCGGCACGGAATCCGGAGCCCGGGCATTCTGCCCGTCATCCAACCAGTCGTGGTGCAGCCCGTCCCCTTCATGTACACCAGCCACCTCCAGCAGCCGCTCATGGTCTCCTTGTCGGAAGAGATGGAAAATTCAAACAGTAGCATGCAAGGTGAGTTCTGCCGGCGCCAGAGCTGCTGACCCCTTCGTGTGCCAGGTCTTCCCTGGACAGTGGCGGTGGGGAGGGGGGTGGGGGCACAGGCAAAGCTGTTGAGTTCTGGGAAGGAAACATTCATCTGCCCGAGGCACTTCCTTGGTTTTGTTTTTTGTTTTGAAGAGTCCATATTGGAGAGTTAGGCTGTTTACTATCCTGAGATGATTGCTTTCATTATATAATTGTCAGCCTTGGGATAGAAAAAAAAACTTGATTTTGTACCTTCTTTTATTGAATACTAACATGGTTTGGGGTACAGAAGGCATTTAATAAATACTTTTTGGTCACAGTGATAAATAGTGGCTCTGAAAAGCCACCTTGTTTACCAGCTGGTCGGACACAAGACTACAGGTTGAAAGAGATGACCAGAATTTATAAGGAAGAATCTTTGCAAAGAAGTCCAGGTCCCTATGTTTGCTGCTTGCTGGCAAAACAATAGTCAGGAGAAACAATCTCTCACAAATTTATTCTTGCTCTAATCCTGCTAAAGGCAAATAAATATTCACACATTAATGCTATAGATAGGAGCTATGTAGTGAGCATTTAAAAGCTGAAATTGGCAAATTATATGTAGAGTGACTTTTCCTTTTTTATTTTTTAGTACCTGTAATTGAATCATATGAGAAGCCCATATTACAGAAAAAAATTAAAATTGAACCTGGGATTGAACCACAGAGAACAGATTATTATCCCGAAGAAATGTCACCACCCCCTTTAATGAACTCGGTGTCCCCCCCTCAAGCATTGTTGCAAGAGTAAGTATATTTAGGCTTACCTGGCTTTTTTGTGTCTTGGGACCTGGAGTGGAAAGACAGGTTGCAAACGTGACATGCTGTGAATGACCAGGAACTTCTTACATTGTGTTGCATCTAGTAGACGGTAACTCTGGTCAAAGACAGAGACTCTCTCCAAAAACAGTGCACTTTCTAGCATTGCGACAACAGTTACCTCAGCTTTTCAGTGAATTTGTCACCCATGATTTTTCACCTCACCACATAAATCTTTTTGTTTGTTTTTCCATCCTTCCTGGCTTGTGTGCATAGTTTTCCTGTGCAAAGGGCGAATCCTTGCATAGATTGGATCTGGTGTTCTAGAGAGTCCACGTAGCTGGGGTCATGAAATGGTTCACGTGGACACACAGATTCCTCTCTGGTGTTATTCCTGACATGTCTGTTATGGGAGATGTCTTTAATCAAAGTCTTCCAGCCAGCCTCAAGCCCCAAAGAGGAGTTCCAAAATGAGTCCTGTAAACAGCACTGGCAACAGAAGCTTGTTCTTGAGACCCAGAGAAGCTCAGTGCTGAAAGGACTCTATTCTCAGATCTTCATAGCTGCCTGCAGGGTGTTCTGTGTCCTGTAGAATTGCCATCCGCAGGAGGCCTGTGCTGTGTGCACGTGCTCTGACACAGGTCAAATAGTATCCCATGTGGGATCGGCCACTGTAGACATCCTTGCCTTGCCCAGGTGGTCACTCTACAGGCTATGTTTGCGGTTGCTGCAAAGATGGCCTTTGAATCCTGGCTGCTCACCACGTGTATGACCTTGGGCTAATCACTCCTCTTTACTTTCATTATTGATTCGAATCATTGCTGTTGTAATTATGTTGTGGTGCTTCAGTTCAATGGCCTAGTTCAAGGGCAATAGCCATTGTCTCTGCTGGGTCCCACCATCATCTTCTTCCCATATCACTTTTTTCTCCACCTTGAATAAATGCTCTATCCATCTTTTCACTTCTCTTCTCTACCTTCCTCTTACACACTTAACAGCCAAATCAAAGTCTCTGCTTTTAGAGGAGCTGTTTTCTAGTGACTTCAAATATAATCTAATGGTACCTACATTTAGCTTGGGGAGATGCCTTCGTGGTAGCCCACTTTTAATTCTCCCCTGCAGTGAGCTGTAGTCTTTTTTGTTTTTGTTATCATTTATTCCCTGATAGATGAAGTAAAGAATGCATCTTCTTACCCAGCTACAGCAGCCAGCAGGGAGACTGTCTGAGAGAGTTGTATACTGTTACTACTCACAATTACATAGTGCCCTCCCTAAAGAACTTTTCCAGGTATTTGCAAAGGAATTGTTTCCTTCAGGGTAAATAGAGAACTGATGAGCTAGACGTTCAGTCACTGGCCTTAGTCACAGTTTGCTGTGGGGACCTGCACTTGATCTGTTCCTGATGAGTGCTGTCTCTGCTGTCTTGTCCATAGCTAAGGAGCTGACTGCATCTATTTAAGCACTCAGGTAAAAGGAAGCACAGTGACTGAGTAAAATGGTCACATCTTGAAGGCTGAATCACCTCTTTCTGATGATGAGGGGTATCTCTGGCAAGGTAACATGTAATTGTTAACTTGTAATTGTTCCTGCCGCCCCCCCCCATAGAAAAGATACCATGTAACTAAATAAAGCCAAGAACCAACATAGGGAGAAATCCATTGACTGAAAAAGTATTGTCCAAAGTCTAGGCTATTCTGAATTATAATTCAAAACATTTTAGAAGAATATTTGAAAGCAGTCTCATTTTCTGGGTGATCTCAAACCCAATGGCTTTTAATGAGGAATGAGTAATGTGCTTATTTTAATGCTGACCTAAGAATGCATTTTGCTCCAAAAGGGGAGAAAAAAAAATTCAGATTAGCCACAACTGGGACATGGACTCTTTAAGTAATTCTCTTACAGATGTGATTAAGTAATGTCTTGGAGTGGGCCCAGTAGCAGCCCACATAGGAAACCAGCTAGCTAGGAACGGGTCACTTGAACCAAGAGCCCAGGACTATTGCAGTGAGGCAGACACAGGAATATTTGCCTTAGGAAGCACCTCTTCCCAAAGACTGAGGTTACGGCTTTAAAATTCATTTGTTTGATCCTAGAGTTAGAACTTTAGCCTTAACAGCACTCACAGGTATATCAGATGCCTCTTGTTATATATTTGCATATGTGAAGCTGTATGTAGAACAAAAAGCTTAAGGATTCAATTGCTCTGTCATCTGTATTGTAGCAAACTTAGGAGAGGTCAGCCTAACTCAAAACAAAGACCAGATAAACAGCGATCAGGTATCTGATACTTGATAGCTGTTCTCACTTCTTGGTTATGATCCTGAACCTCCTCTTAAGAATGAGGAGTTAGAAGACCAGAAAACTGTGAGGTCTCAAGACCCTATCAACAGCTATCATTTAGGAAGTTTACCTCTGGGGCAAATGTCATTCTTAGGTGCTTCGTGCACATTTCCCACAATAACCTTTGAAGAAAATACTGTGTCTCCCAAAAGTATCTGAGGTAGCATTGCAATCATCACGCCTGTTACAAAGAAATTAAGTACCTGGCCCAGCATCACAGATGCTATCAGTGACAGAACTGGAATTTAAAGTTGGAGTGTATCCAGATCCACAGCTAGGAAAAGCAATCATAATCACTGTGCTAAAACTATTAGATTCCTGTCCCATAAAGTCCAATAAAATTGCAAGAGATTTCTAAAGTTATCCTGGGATAGATATTTGCCCCGTATCCCAGAGACTTAGGAGATATAGTTAACCATTGAATTTCTTCCTCGGCATTTGGTTTCCTAGAGTTGAAAGTTAAAAATAAATTGATACATTTCTTTTTTATGAAGGATTGTGAACGAATAATTCCACATTTTAAAAAATTATGTCTGTAAACCTCTGGCTTCTCTGTTTTCCCCATTATTTGTAATTGTGCGCGCGCGTGTGTGTGTGTGTGTGTGTGTGTGTGTGTGTGTGTGTGTGTGAGAGAGAGAGAGAGAGAGAGAGAGAGAGAGAGAGAGATTAAAGACTTTCTCTCCATCCCGCCCCGAGTCTCTAAACACTCCTGGTTTGTCCATCTGTTCCCTCCTCCCTTCCAGGCATCAGGGTAGGAAGGCCAAGTGACACTCGCAGCTGACAGTTTTCTTTCCTAATAGGAGTGTCAGGAGTAAGTCAAGGTCGCTTAAAATAATCATATCTTTTGTTCTTTTTTCTTATCACTTAGCATGCCTGTCAACCTTACTGACAAGGGATGTGTATTCAGATTTTTAAAAGACAAAAAACAAATCTCATTTCAGGGACTCCCTTATTGACTGCATGATTTATTTGTTTGGGTCTCAACAACTTGAGTGTTCACCCTCATCAAATCCTTGTCTTTTCCCCTTTTCACCAGTCTTTTTTCTCCTCCTGCACACTCACACAAAACATTCCCATGTGATCCAGAACATCTTTAGGAGCGAAAGACATCTTTGGTCACAGCTGGAGGCCAGCACGTGCCCCTGTAATGTATAGAGTGCTCCATCATCAGGAGAGTGAGCTTCTTGGTGGCAGATGCTGTCAGAGGGAAGCCTGAGAACATGAGGCACCGCTTTTCTCAGCCTTTCCCCAGCTGCCTTTTCTCTCAACCAAATTTCCTTTCTGAGAAAGACACAGTTGATAGTAATGATGCTTAATGGGATTTGATTTCAGATCCACCTAGGAAAATTATGCAAATTCTGGAATGTGAGAGAAAGTAGGAAGGATGTCAGGCATCCCAGGGGGAGCTGGCAGGTTGATGCTGGGGAGCTGATGTCATGGGGAATGGCCTTCCTCTCTCCCCTCTAGGATTTTTTTTTTTTTTTTCTCTTTTGAAATAGGGTCTCACTCAGTTGTTGAGGCTGGCCTTGAACTTGCTGTTCTCCTGCCTCAGCCTCACATCACCGGCCTTACAGGTGTGTGCCACTGCACCTGGCCCTCACCCTCCCTCCTAACGCTGCAGTGGAACTCTTTCTAGTGCAGGAGTGGTAGTGCCAGCACAGGCTGCTGTCAGTCTTCTATCCCACATATGTGGAGCTCAGTGAGCAGCCAGAGGCTTGGTTACTATCTGTACTACACATTTATGTTTGTGAAGATGGCAATGCCAACATTTTTTTTTTTCCTCATAAGAGCCAGCATTTGAAATTTGAACGTGAATTGGCAGTCTTTAAAAGATGCTGCTAAATGTTAGTTATATAAAGGATGAAATGTAGAGACATCCTACAGTATTGTTGCTCGAGATATAAGAATTTGACTTTTTCTATTTTTCCCTAAAGAATAACAACAAAAATCAGTGCCACCAATGGAAAAATATAGTACCGTGTTCAGCATTGCCTAGTACCATGAAATCTTATCGATAGGCAGGTTTTTACTGCGGGAAAGATCCTCTCCCAGCGTGGCACCTCCCTCTAGCATAGCATCTAACCCTTCTTGCTGTCATTACTTATCTCCATGTCTGTCTCCCCCTAGAGTGTGAGCTCCTCGAGGGCAGGAACCCTGTTTTTATTCATCTTTGTGTCCTGGTGCCAAGCCCAGTGCCTGGCTCATGGTAGGTGCTCACTCAATGTTTGTTGAATGAATATAGCAGTGCTTCTTGGGTTGAACGGCTAAATTTTTTGTTGTTGTTTATTTTGTTGGGTTTTTTTTGTTTGTTTGTTTTTGCCCAATGTTGTTAATGCTTTTAGTCGACTGAAGAAAAGGCAGCAGCTTCACTCAACAGTTCTCACTTGACCTTGGCTTTCACAGGAATCACCCCTCAGTCATAGTACAGCCTGGGAAGAGACCTTTACCTGTGGAATCTCCAGATACCCAAAGGAAGCGGAGGATACACAGATGCGATTATGATGGATGCAACAAAGTGTACACTAAAAGCTCCCACTTGAAAGCACACAGACGAACACATACAGGTAGTAGAAACACCGGCCCCTCTTCTATCTTAAGAAGTAGGCAGGTGAAAGTCAACTTCTGGCTTCCACCATGTTTTGCAGGTTGAGCATCCCTAACCCAAAAATTAGAAATCTGAAATTTTGGGAGCACTTTGGATTTCTGGATTAGACCTGCTGAACTGATAAAGGTCTGTGCAAACTTTCCAAAATCTGAAAAACTCTGAAGTCTGAAACACTTCTAGTCTCCAGGGTTTTGCATTAGGAGCTCTCATCCTGCATGTTGAAAGTTTTCCAGGCCTCTGCAAAGTTACCACAGTCACCCACAGATGTCTCTGTCAGTCATAGAAGAGCAGTTTTTATAATGATTGCCTTTTGTAATGAATTTGAGTAGATTAGAATAATCCCTGCAACCAGGTCCCCACAATCTCTTGAAGTGCTGTCCTCTAGCCAGGAAAGGGATGGAGACTTTGTTGCTGGAACAGAAGGGGAAGCGCTCTCACCACCAAGGATGTGGCCTTCCTGTGAGCTCTTGTAGCATACATATATGATAAAATTTATCATAGCAAAGAACACTTCTTTACACAGAGCAATAAAATGCAACAGTGCCATAGAAATGGAATTCAAATAGAATGCTGTCCTCCATAGAAATAAAAATTTAATATATTCAGGTAGTGTCCATCTTTTAAAATTGAAGGAACTCCTATGCCATTGCCTACACTATTTGCCTACACCATTTTGGTCAATACTGAAAATAGATAGTGAGTAGCCAGATCATATAAACATTGTTACATAGATGGAGAAAATGTGCACTTGCTATCACTGCTTTCCTGACTTAAGAAAATCATACAGAAACGTTTTCAATAGCCTGATTGATTGCAGTCAGTATTGATGATTGATGTGTACAGTCAGCTCATGTCACCTCAGACTGTCCAATGTAAAATTTTGGTTTAGCAGCAGTTTGCCTCTGTGTACATTTTCCTGAACTCAGAATGCAGATTGCCCTACTGAATTTTGAGAATTGTTCTTATTAGGAACATTAACAAAGAGAGGAATTTGGGGTTTGGAAGCATCCTGAGTTGTCGGTGAGACTCAGGCATGGTTAACAACTTCCAGCCTAAAATGAGGAAGGCATTGAAATATTTAGATGACAATTCAGATGTACAAATATACCTCTTGTTATGTATATTCTGTGGGCACAGGAGATCCTATAAATCTAGCAAGGTTTCTAGAGAGCGGGCATGTTCATCTGATACCCAGTACCCACTACAGGCCAAGTATCCCTCATCTGCTATCTTGGAGCCAGATGTGATTCAGATTTCAGATTTGATTGGAATTTGAAATATTTGCAAATACATAATGAGATATCTTGGGGATAGGATCCAAGTCTAAACACAAGATTTGTTTCATATGTACCTTATTTATATACATGGCCTGAAGCTAATTTTGTACAATAGTTTAATTTTCTGCATGAGACGAAGTTTCATGGTGTAGAATTTTCTACCTACAGCAATGTGTCAGTGCTCATTTTGGATTTGGGATTGTTGGGTCAGGGATGCTTAACCTGAATTGGTCCTTTTAAATGTTAAGATTGCTATTAATAGCGCTTTTTATTAGTAAGAGCCTTCAGACTGGTTCTCCTCATCATTTTCCCATAAGGGTCTTCTAATCATCACCTGTAATTATCACTGTAATACAGGAGGGTGATGTAGAAACCTAGCTTCTGAGAGGTGGCATATTATTTGAAAACTTTTGAATAGTTATAGGAAAATGCCTCAAACTTTGAAATTTGACTTATTGAATCCGTAGTACTACATATAATTAAGCTCTCAAGTAGGTTGAAGACTTAGAAAAATACCAGTATAGATCACCATGTGCTTCAGATTGGTAGTCACTCAGAATGGATCTCATTTTCTTTATGCTTTAAGAACTCTTAAAATCCATCTCCATTTGGGGGTTTTGTTTTGTTTTGTTTTTGCTAGCAGTCATTTAAACATTAGAAGAATTGATTCATTTTTTTCTTATTTGTTCTGAAATGCTTTACAGACCAGTGTGTTATTGAAGGGACAAATATATGACCTTCTCTTGGGAATAATATTTTTCAATAGCATTAACTCAGCCTTTACCATCTTTTCAAAAAAAAATTAAGCTCTTTTCTCTTTCCTTTTGCAGGAGAAAAACCCTACAAATGTACATGGGAAGGATGCACATGGAAGTTTGCTCGGTCTGATGAACTAACAAGACATTTCCGGAAACATACTGGAATCAAACCTTTCCAGTGCCCAGACTGTGACCGCAGCTTCTCCCGTTCTGACCACCTTGCCCTACATAGGAAACGCCACATGTTAGTCTGAAAGCCTCCGTCTCCGCCTCATTGTGACTCCCCACTCTCCTGGCTCTCTCTCTGTCCTCCCTCCCATTATCTAACTCATTTTTTACATGTACATTTTAATTTTGATTCAGCTGGTCTGAATCTCTGAATTTATATCATTCAAAACTTCCATATGGTCAGTAGTCGATACTCTCTAATCCTCCCTCTCCTTACCACGGGTCAGACCTAAAGAATGTGAACACTTTTTTTTTTTTTTCCGGGGATGCTAAGCAAACCCTTCTTACGTTTAATGTAATGAGAATAAGGGAACATGTAAACTAACATACCAATTGTCGGTTTCTCCATGTATTCCTCAAAGAATGTCAAAAGTAAATGTGTTAGAAATACAGTATCAAGCCTGCTAGTCCTTGCCAGAGACATCCGTACCTCTCTGCCTGGTGATCCCATTTTATGCTTGACAGCAAAGAGAAGGGTGGCCCCAATCACCAGTTATAGGAGAACATGCAGCAAGATGTCACACGAGCCCAGTCAACTCTGCCATTGTCCTTCACACATCTTCCATGTGGACCTGGATTATTGTCACTTCTAAATCAATGCCCTCTTGTATGCCGGAAGCTACATGGAGGGCTGTGCCACCATTGGGTGATGAGCCAGGGCTGCCAAATTAGGTGGGTGATATGTGACAGCTCAAGACATGGGATACTGCTGTGCCTTGTAACAGCAAGCAGTAGAAGCAGAGGAGCATTGAGGGGAGATGCAGGGTGCAAAGCGGGAAGTTGGCAGTTCCTCCTGAGCTAGGGCCTGTCAGTGAGGTGTCCAGATTTGGTCAGCTGTGCCGTGCATCTGTAGAGCTTCAGTCTCTGTGCAGAGTGCAGAACCATGCTGCAAAACCAGGTGCCTGTGGGGTTATCCACACAACTGTCTCCATTCCTCTACAATATCCTTTGGATGGTCAAGTTTGAGAGTAAGGAATCCACAGAAATATTTGCCCAGTAATGATTTAAAAAAAAAAAAAATCTTTTGGGTAAGGGTATGAATGGTCTTTCTTTTATCTAACTTACTTATAGCTTTTTTGCATACAGGGAAACATTGAGTGGTACTTGTATTCCCCTGTCAAATCAGTCGCACAGCTTTCTGTGTGAGCTGGGAGGTGCCAGACTGGCTGTCCTTTGTGTTCATGGCACATATCATAAGTGAGCATCTGCTAAGGCTTTAGGAGATTGATTCAGTTAACACGTGAGTGACACTATTTGTAAGTATAACTAGTTGTGAAGCACACATACCTTCATTTTAGGAACAGACTTTTGAAAAATATAGAAAACCACAGTTCAGGGATTTATATATGTAGCTTGAAAATTCCCAAAAGTTTACTGTCAGAACTAGGAGTTTCCCATCACTATCCATTATCCTGTCAGAAGAAGAAACTGAAAATAATGACTTGTATTTAAGAGAAATAGCACCATTATCGGAAAGTTTTTCAAAAGCAGGCTTTTGAGTACCACAGTCCAGTAAAAATAAATGATAATGTAGAAATGTCATTAGTCTTCAATTTGAAGCAAATGAGCAAAGGTCGTCAATATGGTTGCATAACCAAATGCCCCTTCATCCCTCCATGAAGGATGGAGGAGGAGAAGAGAGAAGAATGGAATCCTGAAGATTCATCCCAGCCACAGCTCAGGATCCAACACAATCTAAACTGGGAGGAATACATAACTGTTTTAAAATATCATTGAATGAATGATTCTGGAGGCCTGCAAATCGCCCGGGGAGCTTACTTTGGTGGCGCTGTTTAAGTTACCTATAGGGCCGGCACCCCTGTCAGCCCTGTGAACCAGCTGGAAGGAAATGTAGATGAGAAACGCAAAGAAATTTGTTTATCTTGGCACTTGGATTTCTTTTCTTTCAGCACTGCAAAATGTTTAGAATATTACAACATGCTAATCGGGGATTTTGTTTGTTTGTTTTCCTTTTTTTTTTTTTTTTGCAATTATGAAATGAACTAAGGAACAGAAATGACTTCTTTTCTAGCAGGTATCATCTGTATTGTCAATGCTTAGTCACATTTATGCCAGAGTGTTCATGTCTTGAAGTGGTTTTTCAACAATACACTGAAGAATTGAGAGGGAGTGCAGGGGATTTTTTTGTTGTAGGGAAGATCACCAGCTTGTGTTCCAGCCCATATAAAGCGGGGAAAGGAGACAAGAAAGGGTAGAATTGATCTGTGAAACAGCTCAAAGTCTGAGTGCAGTTAATAGAAGGCTTCATGGGTTCTCATGAAATTTGATGTCTGCTACAGCATATTTAAGTTTTGTTCAGAAGACTGTATTATGTTACTATGCAGCTTGCTTCGATCTTTGTTAATAGTTCATTAACAAAGATCCATTTTCACTCTGAAAGAAAAGCAGCTCAGAGTGGCCATTCTCTGTTCCCATGCTGGTTTGATATTCTTTAGATGCCATTGGCCCTTACCAAATTTTCTTATATATATATATATTTGTATTTTACTATGATAGTTGAGAAATTTAGTCTCTTAGTCATTTAGCTATTATTGTGGAAGACCTCAGATATGAGATAAGATGCCCTTGAAACATGGTTTTTTTTTAATGATTCGCCATGTTATTCTCAATCATTATTTAATTGCAATATTTTAATTTGGTGAGAATGATTTGTAAACATGAAGTCGTTGTCATGTAAATTGTTAGTTTATTCAATTATTGCTCAAGTGTCATCTTGGAGAAGTCATAAAAATTAGAATCCATCATATTAGAGTTTCAAAATGTGAATTTACATCATAAATGGGCATTAACATTCTAATTTGCTTGGTTTGGAGAATGTCTGCAGCATAGCTATGTTCAACCAAGGAGATGCTAAATATGCAGAAGTTTCAAGAGCCTTGGAACAGAATTACAGGGGAACTATATGTGTATATGTATGTTTTATTTAACACCCATCTGCACTATCAGTATTGCACTAATGTGGGATTTGAAAGACTATATTGCTGAGACTGTATATCTGCACATCATTCCTGATTAGATTGGTTTAAAGACAATCTCAAAGATCTAAGGTTTAATACAATTTGGTTTGAAAATACACAGTTGTCTTGAAGGAATTGCTGTCACACATAAAGTCGCTCAGAGTTGTCTTTATTCTCTTCTTGGTCAAGGTTAACAATTTCTAAATGATTGCAAATTCACTTAATACATTTACAAAGCCATTTTACATGCATTAAACAGGGCTACAACATGTTTTACAAATACTAGCACTTTTTTTTTCTGTTATGTACTTAGTGTTAGAGGGTCAAAATAATCTTTCTGCTTAGCATCTCTTAAACCATACCTGCAAGTATAGCAGGATTATTACATTTACAGTACTTTAATACTTGTATAAACTATGCAGAAATTTTTAATAAAGTGTAATATATTTTATAAGCTAATAAGACTGAATGGGTAAAGGTTTTTAGCATGCATTAGTATACTTGCAAATACTGAAACATTTTGGTAATCTTTCTTACTAAAGATGTGAATGTTTGATGTACCTTCTCTGTTTCTACTCTGTAGTCCAATGGGAATTCAGTAATGACATTTTGTCATGTCAAACTGTGAACATAAATTTGTACTGTACAGTCCTCATATACTATATACAGTATGCAATATATGTATTATATACTTGTTAATAAAACCATCAGAATATTAAATGTGATCATGTGATTACTATGTAAGCAGTGATCACTAAGAGCAAAAAAGAACCATGTAAATACCCTGCTTAGAAATTTTGAAATAAGTCACTCTGAGCACTCATTGATGGAAGGAAAGAAAAACAGATCAACTTCATGTTGCACTCAAGGAGTTAACTCTTCCCGAAAACTATAACCCAACTAGCAGGAAGTCTAAGCTCAAACCTTAAAACAAACAACCCAGCATAAATCTATAAATTCACCTAGTGCATTCTTGAAATATTTATTTGTTGTAAGCCCTACCTATTTCCAAGATGAATTTGCAGAGCCTCCTGGGCTCGGTTTAAGTCTGTCCCTGAGAAGTGTTGGAAACTTAATTCCTCAGTACAGAGGCACTGAGGTGTTGGGCCTGGTGGGAGGTGCTTGTATCATAAGGGTTGAGCCCTCCTGAGTGGATTAATGCCTTCTCATATGACTGTTGATTCTCATGGGAATTAGTTACCTGGAGAGCGGATTGTTACAAAGGGAGACTGCCTCGGGTTTTGTCTTTTCCACACACAATCACTTTCCCTTCCTCTTTCAGCTTCCACTATGTGAAAGCATAAGGACCTCACAAGATGTGTGGCCACCCTCACCTCCCCATCTTGAACTTTGGACCTCCACAACCATGAGGCTAAACTTTTCTTTTATAAATTATCCAGTCTTGGGTATTCTGTTTATAGCAACAGAAAATAGACTTGAGACACAAACGTGCTCTAAATTTTTAAGTAGGATAAAACCTCACGACTCATCACTTGGGGTAGTCAGGAACAGGAGTGTAACCACATTAAAGAGTTAAATAATAAGTCAATGATTCTGGAGCAGTCTGATTACTGTCCATGCCTTTAGTGACCACATCCATGGACATAGTCTTTGCAGCCTCACAGCGACAATAGGAAGTTTCTGATAAGGATCTAGAGTTCTTTTGGGGGCAAAATGTAATAGCCTTCTCCTGCCCACATTCCACCCAGGCAGTGGGAATGGGGTTCCCCTCAGTGGAATGGGCTGGCTGAGAAATAAAAGCTAAGAGAAATGAGCGAAAAAACCACAGAACACAGAAAATTTCAAAGCAGAAGCAGGATGAGGCAAGCTGATCAGATGGATTAAAATGGCCCCTGCGTCTGCTTTTTTATATTGGGAGACATCAAAGAGATTGTATAGAATGTTCTTTTCCAAAAAAGGTTAAAGGTGGGCTGTTCAGTTCCTGAACAGTTACGCCCATCTCCAGAGCTACCGTGAGGAACCTTCCTAACAGAGCGGAGGGAAAGCTCATGTGCACTGGGCAATCTATTGCTATGGGAGAGCAAGGGAAAGTTCCCAGTGCCAGGCCTATCTCTCCTTGGCATCCATGCAGAGAGATCCTCATGTGTTTCACAGATGGCTTCCAGCAGCCTCCCCTCTTCTGCATCTCCAGCTCAGTGTAAGTGAAAAGATCTCAGCAGCTTCCTCCAGCCCGAACTTCACCTTAACATGAAATGACATCTGACCTGCACTTACCACATGACTCACCTTCAACAGTCACATACACCTACAGATCACCTACATCATAAAGCAGAGAAGTTCCCTGTTAAATCCTAGTGGAATCTTGGCTGGGACTTACCCAGAGGACTGACTGACATTATCCTACTGAATTTCTAATGTATTGATGACAGGACACTTGCCAAGTTCAATAAGACCTGTCCTCCTTCAAGGAATGGGTTCTGTCCAGGTGAATGATCAGGATGGTGACAAATACAAATCTACAAGAAAAGTATTTAAGGAATGCTTGAACAAAGTAAGGATGCTGGACACCAAGAGACAATACATAATCATTGCCCAATTGTTTAAATGCAATCTGGTTGAAGAAAGCGGGATTAGGGTGCTGAGAGCCACTCACAGCCTTGTAAATTCAAACAGCAATTCTTTATTCCCGAACTCACACCGGCACTCTACACACGTTCTGGGGAAATTCACATTCTGGGGAAATTCACGTTCTGGGCCAAATCCACGTACTCCACCAGGCTCTAATCAGCAGGATACGCCCTATTCCCGGCAGGGTACACCTTAAACCTGGAACCGCCCTAAACCCAAGGACCGGGATACTCCCTAAAACCTGATCTGCCCTAAACCCGGATCCACCCTGGTCCTTGAGCAAGGTCACCTTACTCAAGCATACATGCAATGTCACTGCAAATGACCTGAGTCTAAGACAAGCCCATTTCCACAATGGAGAGTCCTTCCTCTAAGCAACATGGGGTAGGCTGACAAGAAAATTTCGATGCGTCATTCCTACTTGACAATGGCTCTCAGCATTAGGGATCTTGCTGGGTCAGTGGGGGTGGGGGTGGAGGATATCTTTCTAGTGTGAATTAAAGGAGAGAAGGAACTGTTTAGGGAAGGATGATGTCATCCCAGTGACTCAGGAGTCTGAGGCAGGAGGATTCCAAGTTCAAGGCCAGCCTCTGCAACTTTGTGAGGTCCTGTCTCAAAAACAGAAAAGGGCTAAAGATGTAGCACAATGGGAAACTCCTGGGTTCAATCCCCAGTACTGCAAAAAATAAAAAAAAAAAAACAGATAAACTTGGGTAGGTTAAAATTTTAAACAGTTAAAAGCAGACAGCAACTAATGGGTCAGACATTGTGATCACCAGTAGTTGGGCTCCCATCAAGAGGGTATGAGAGAAAAACTGACCTGCTGAACTGGAAAGTCCATGATTTGACATTGGTGGCTTCTGATAGGTGTAATTTCTAGCTAGAATTCAATTGGCGGTTTCTCATTGGTTAAATTACTGCCAATCAATTGGTGGTTTCTGATTGGCGAAATCTCTAGCTAGCGATCAAGGCAACTTCTGATTGGTTAAACTTTCCCCAGGCTCTGACCATCCCCTGGGTTACCTTTCAGTTTGCTCATATGGGAACCCAAGGCTCTGGAGCTGTCTCAACCTAGTGGCCTCCTGGTTTAATCAGGTTTGCACTGTTGTGACTGAAAGGCCTAAAACCAACAGTTTTAGAGGAGGAAAAATTTATTTGGCTCACAGTTTCAGAGGTTTCAGTCCATCATCCACTGACTCTGTAGCTCTGGGCCCAAAGTGAGGCAGCGCATCCTGGCAGAAGGTCATAGGAGAGGAAAGCAGCACCAGATATGGCAAATAGGAAAGAGAGAGAGAGAGAGAGAGAGAGAGAGAGAGAGAGAGAGACCGAGCTCGAGCGCTCCCCTCACCAAGGACAAAATGGAAATCTCAAAGGCATGCACCCAGTGACTTACTTCCTGCAGCCACACCCCTTCTGCCTACAGTTACCACCCTGTTCAGTAGATCCATCCACTGTCAGGCTACACCTCTGATAATCTAATCATTTCACTTCTGAATGTTCCTGTATTGTCTCACACATGAACTTTTGGGGGACAGGGCGCCTCTAAACTATAGCATCTTCCAATTCCTTCTTCTTAGCAATGGGCTGAGTTGGTAGTCAACACGTATAAGCATGTAAGTTAAACTGCTAGGGACCAGAGTATGCACCAAACTCAACGGTGAATTGTCCCTCGCGGGCACATTCACTTTAAGATGTGTCAACCAAACCTGTTGTCTTCTATCAGAGCAGGTCATGGTCGCAGTTGATAATGTCTCTGTATGTACAGAGAGAGATTCCCAAACTGGGATGACGGGTGCTGTAAATGAGAACTATTTTTAAACTTATGACCTGGGGGTGGGAGAGCAGGGGCCAGTCCTCAAACGAGTGGAGACAAGTTGACTGCTGTGAATGCTTCTGCGTTTGACATCCTGGTTTTGCCTTCCCTCCAGCACGGGGTAGTCGTTAAAAATAGAAGGCAGAACAGGCTCTTCCTGCTCCTAGATCATGTCCTTTGCATGCACATATTAATGCATTCGATGCTTCCTCCTTCTCTCAAGATTCAGAAATTCCATCCACTCAGGGACTAGCATCTAAAGACGCCAAGCCTTGCTGCTCTTCTCCAGAAGAGACCTGACCTGCTGCTGCCAAGCCCAACAGCTCGCCTCAGTGACAGGCCGGCTGGGCTGTGCTCAGGCGATCTTTCACCCGAACTGCAGACCCCAGCACTTTCAAACCAGCTGCCACCGCATCACCGCCATTGCTCACCTCCCGCCCAAGGAGCAACCCTGCACACCCTGATCGCTGCCCAAGACCCTTCTCTGCCTGGATCTCAGTCCATGACCGCACTGGGAATCCTTCCACTTGTGTCCTGGGCACCACAACCAGAGAAGGCACTGTGAGATAGTTTTTGAAAGAATAGGAGGATCTGAGGTCTGCTCCCAGCTGTGGCCTTAGCCTTAGCCTCTCTCACCTTTCACATGCAACTGGCCACCGTGAAACCTTCTCCATCTGCCTGTCCTATCCTCTGCCACCATCCTGGCCCAGGGCAGGCCTCTTTATTTCTTGCTTGGGATGCACAAGGATCTGGTTTTACTTAATTCAGCCTTGCCTCTTGTAAAGCCTCACCTATTACCACTGAAGTGTGTGTGTGTGTGTGTGTGTGTGTGTGTGTGTGTGTTCCACTCTAACACTCTTCGAACACTTTCCAGATTCTGACTTTGATGGATTCACAAGGTATTCAGGGAAGTATTCACCAAACTCCAATTTACCCCTCAAAACCCCCCTCAAAAGTAAAGGCTTTGGGGGGTTTTCCTCAGGTTAACTCCACTGACTCTCTTCACAGAAACACTCTTAATTCCTTCCATGGCTCCATAGACCTTGTGTTTTCTCAGTTATTAGAACTTATCACCCTATATTGTCAGTTTGCCCCACATGTCTTCTTCACTAGATCTCAGATGTCCCAAACATATTGCTACTCCAGGTGCCCAGCCTCCAGTCCCCAGGGCCAGGCACAAAGTGTGCCTGGGTGTGCATTTGGAAGTATGTCAAAGAGGTGTTTGAAGGAGCCCATGAATAATAAGAACTAACACTAACTGAGCACTTACTATATCCCCAGCACTAGTCTATATACTTTACAAGTATTGATTGGTTGCTTCTCATCATCATAAGACATTTAACTATTAATCTCTTTTTACATATGGAAATTGAGACACTGACATAGTAATCTACCCAAGCTCACAAAGATAGGAAGCAGGAGAACTAATTTCAAATTCAGGCCATCTATCTCCAGAGCCTACTCTCTTGATTATCACATGCATCTCTGGATGGCCTCCAGAACATATTAGTGCTTCCTCTCAAAATTCGCCCCATATGTGCTTGCCCATATTCAGCCACCTCCTGGAATTCCCTCCCGCCATCCCAGGCCCCAGTCCCATCCTGGACTAGAAAAATACTAATTCTTCAATAACTACAAGATCAGAATTCCTCCAAGGGGTGAAAGTGAGGGGTGGGTAGGTTTGACGGATTCTGTAAACAAGCGGTTTGGTATTTTTTAAAAAATATCAAATAGAACTTACATAAAGTAAAACCACGCTTTTTAATGTACGTTCCAATGAGTTGGGCTTTGGTTTTGATGCTGGGGATTGAACCCTGCAGTGCTCTATCACTGAGCCACATCCCCAGCCCTTTTTATTTTTCAGTTTGAGGCAGGGCCTTGTTCAATTTTCAAGGTTGGCTTTGAATTTGCTATCCTCCTGCCTCAGCCTCCTGAGTCGCTGGGGTTGTAGCCATGTGCCACTGCATTTGGCTCCAAGGAGCTTTGACAAACACATACAGTAGAGTCACAATCAAGTCACAGCTCGATTATACCTTTCCCTAAAATCCTCTTGGGCTCCTTTGTAGTCAACCCCACCTCCGGTCTATTGATTCCCTGTTTTTTCGCCTTTTGTATATGTCTGCAGCTGTTTTGAGTCTGACATCTCTTGCTTAGCACTGTGGGTTTGAGATTCATCCATGTGCCTACATGTTTTTGTTCCTTTTAATATTGAATATGGATGTCCCATGATAGGCTTTATATATTCACCAGTTAAATGCTATTTGATTATTTTCAATTTGGGAGCAATTATGAATAAAGTCACTATAAATATTCATATACAGGCTGTGCATTAACCTTTTTGTTGTTCATTTTTAATTTATTTATGTTTTTGTTCATTGTTCATTTGCTGAAGAGTGGCATTGCTAGATCATGCAGTAGGTGAACACTTGGCTCTTTAATGGCTTCTGAACTCCAGAGCAGCTGTGCACTTGCACTAGCAATGGCTAAGGTCTCCACACCTCTCCAGCTTGCTATCACCAAGTGCTTCGTCTCAGTCCACCTACTAGGTGGAGTGAGATCTCACTGTGGTCTTAATTTGTACTTCTCCTGTGACTTACAATGAGCATTTTTCAATGTTTTTATTTGTTATTCATCTATCTTCTTCGGCAAAGGGTCTTTTCAAATATTTTGCCAATTTTGTATTAGGTTGTGCTAGGAGCCACAAGCAAATATACGATGTATGGCACCTTTGGTTGTAAAGTGACGCCAGCTAGCCACTGAGATGATTATGTTAAGATTTACATTCATATGGAAATTGGACTCCCGCTGTTCACCTTGGCCTGCTACCGGACTCATGTTACGGGACTCATGGAGAGTTCCCATTGGTTGGGGAAGGATAGTAGGAGGGAATTCCGGGGGAGGTCCGGGGGACCCCCGGTTCCGGGGAACGCGCGGTTCCGGTGGAGGCCCGCGTGGGAGGACCGGGTTTGGCTTGCCAGCGCCTACAGAGTATTGGCGGCTTTTTCAAAATAAAGTTTTGTTCCTGCTTGAGTGGCTCGTGATTCTGTGCCCAGCCAAGACTGCGGCAGGTTGTTTGTTATTGTTCAGTTTTGTTTATTTGCTTGTTTTGGTACCAGGGATTTATCCCAGGAGTGCTTAATGGCTGAGTCACATCCTCAGCCCTTTTATTTTATTTTATTTTTTAATTTTGAGTCAGGGTCTTGCTAAGTTGATTAGGGCCTCTCCAAGTTGCTGAGGCTGGCTTTGAACTTGGGATTCTCCTTCCTCAGCTTCCTGAGCTCCTGGGATGATAGGTGTAGACCACCATGCCTGGCTGTTAGTGTCAAGTTTTGAGAAGTCTCTATATTCTGGACATTAAGTCTTGTTTTGCTAATCTTTCCACCCAGTCTATAGTTTATATTTTGACCTGGGGAAGTTTTTAATTTTTATTAAGTTTATTAATTTTTAAAAATTTTTATGGAGCATACTTTTCCTGTTCTAAGAAATCTTTGCACAACCCAAAGTCATCAGGTTTTCTCTTATTTTGTCTTTCTCAAGATTTTTATAGTTCACTCTTCTTTCTCACTGCCAAGTGCAATGGCAGAGGCTGTGGACCAGGACCCTGTGGGCAATACCTGCCCAGCACAAGCCCCAAAGATGCATCCTATCCCCATTTTCAATCAGAGTTGGGAGAGGATTATGGGGAGAAGGGAACAGAAGAAAGCGGTATTTAAATCCAAGACTGAAGTCCTAGCCTCATCTCGAAGGCAACCACCTTTGAAAACACTCTGAGAATTGGACTGTGTAGAAAACCACCCAGGTCTCAGACTGGCCTCTGAGAAGCATGAGGTTCATCAGACCAGAATGTACTACACAGGTTCAAAAATGAAATTAATATTCCAATCACAGCCCACAAAAGTGGGCCAGGGTTCAGATGTGTTCTATACCTAAACAGATTGCTTGTCTGCTAAGATAGAAGGTTCAACTGGAGTCTCCTAATACACAGATTCGAAACTACAATCCAGAGTTACTCTAAATAGGAAGAACCAGGAAAATCTCACCCTGATCGAGAAAAAAAAAAAAAAAAACAAGCACTAAACTCCCAAATGACAGAAATGTTGAGATTATCTGATAAAGATTTTAAAATCACTATCATAAAAATTCTCCTTAAAGCAATTATAAATGCATTCTTGGAAGAAATGGAAAACTAGAAAATATTAGCAAAGAAATAAGAGTCAAAAGACAAATTCTAGAACTGAAAAGTACAATATCCAAGGTAACAAAAACCTACCAAATGGGCTCAACAAGCAAAATAAAGATTTGAGGAAGGGATCTGAAAACTCAAAGATAGATCAAAGCAAATTGTCTAATCTGAACATCAAGGAGGATATAAGTTGACAAAAATGAACATAGCCTCAGAGACACGTGGCAGAAGGACAGAAGGTGTCATGCCATGTCACTGAGGTCCCAGAAGGGGAGAAGGAAGTGCAGGGCTGAAAAATATTTGAAGAAATCACGTCTGAAAACTGTCCAAATTTGTTGAAGATAGAACCCAAGGATTTAAGAAACTTAACAAACTCCAAAAAGGATAAATCCAAAGACATTCTCACCAAGACACGTCATCATCACACTGCTGAAAAACAAAGACCAACCACAAACAACAAAATGTGGAGTCAGACACAACATGCATGGAGCTTGATATTGAATTTTTATACAGAAACTAGATTGATATTAGCTCCAGGAAGAGTAAGTGGTTTTATGAGAACTTTTTAAAGTATTTAATTGTAGGAAACAATTAAATAAAACTTCCCAGGTTCCCCTCTGTCCAGACCTGTCACCTTCAGTGTCAGGAGTCTCCTTTATCACAGGTGTTGTTCCCATTAAGCCACCTGCATGCAAATCTGTCTTTGTGTGCATCTCCAGGTGACCTGATACAGGTATGTGCCATTGGCATAGTGGCAGGGAAAGAGGACCCTGGTTTGCTCTTTCAGATGGTGGTGTGGTGAGACCAACAGTGGTGAGCTGGCTGGTGGATATTATTATTAAATGTACTCCCATTTTATACTTTATTTTAAATAGTTTGGTTTAGATTATGTGCATGAATATACATATTTTTCATTTTTCTTTATTTTTTTTTCTTTAGAACAGGGTCTCACTAAGTTGCTTGAGTCCTTGCTAAATTGCTGAGGCTGGCCTCAAACTGGGGAACCCCCTGCCTCAGCCTCCTGCATCGCTGGGATTATAGGCAAATGCCACTGCACTTGGCTACATTTTTTTTTTAAGAGATGGGGGAGTCTCACTATGTTGCACAAGCTGACCCAACTCCTGAGCTTGAGGGATCCTCCTGCCTCAACCTCCTGAGTAGCTAGGACCACATGCAAACTGTGACCAGCTTTGGTTTTAAATATTTAAACATACAATGGGTCTTCATTTGAATTCTTGTGCCAGATCCCACGAATGTTTGGAGTGGTCTTACTCTTCTCTCCTTGTTTCTATTACCATTTCTAGTTTCTGCTGTAGATGAACAATATTGGCTTTATTATATAATCTTGCATCTGGGAAACAGGCTATACCATCTAATTAGTTCTATTCCTTTGCCGGATGGTGCTATGGGTTTATTGCTGTTACTGTTCAATACTTGCAATAACTACAGTAATAACTATTTAATTTTTCCTCTCCATCCCCATATCTCGTATACTCTTCTCTCCTCTTATGATGTTGACCAAATTACACAGCTCCATGTTAAGAGTTAGTGGCAGCTAATGCTTCTTAACCCCATCATAAGCGGATCACCATCCTGACGATCTTTACGGAAAAGTGCCTAAACTTTCCAATACCATGATTCTGTTATGGGATTTGGGGTACACAATCTTTATCTGAAAAAGAAGTTTCTTCCTTGTTTTTTTTTAAGTAGTTATTCTTTTACTTGTTCTAGTTAATTATTACACATGACAGTAGAATACCTTTTGATATATTGTACACAAATGGAGCACAATTTCTCCTTCCTCTAGCTGTACAGGGTGCTGAGTCACACCAGTAGTGTAAATTGTCTGTTTGCTGGTTTTTTTTTTTTTAATTTCGTTTTCTGAGCATTTCTAAAGTAAATAGGTATTGAACAAATGTTCTTTCTTCATATTTTTAGATACTCCTAATTTTTCTTCCTTTGATCATTAATATGGTAAATGGCTGTGATAGATGTTTTTTAATTTGCAGTCATCTTTGTATTTCTTATGTAAAGCCTACTTGCGTACAAGATACACACAGTTTATGAATATATATGTGTGTGTGTGTGTGTGTGTGTGTGAATATAGACATATATGTGTGTGTGTGAATATAGACATGTGTGTGTGTATATATATACATACACACATATATATGACCAGTTTTATTTAGGATTTTGTATCTATGAAAATAAGTGAATGAGCTTACAGTTGCCTGATCAAGATTTCACTACCTTCCTAAACTATGTGGAATAAACAAAGACCGAACAGATGAGAACAGGCAACGGCTACTTGTTCAAAGCTGTGACAGCAAAGTCCACCACCACATGCAGTTTGGAAGAGACTCAAGGCAGGCATCATGGAACAGACGTATAGTGGAAAGAAGGTGTTATGGTTTGGATATGAGGTGTCCTGAAAAAGTTTCTGTTAGTGCAGGAACAGAGGTAAAATGGATTGTGAGAGCTGTAATCTAATCAGTTCATCCTTGCTTGAATGGACTGGATGGTAACTGTAGGTGGGTGAGGTGTGACTGGAGGAGGTGTGCCCTAAAAGGGTGCATTTTCCCTATGGCCCCTTCCCCATGCCCCTTTCTGCTTCTTGACCCCATCATGAGCTGAGCAGCTTTCCTCTGCTGGGTCCTTCCCCCATGATGTGCTGCATCATCTTGGACCCAACGCAATGGAGTTGGCTGTCTTTGGACTGAAGCCTCTGAAACTGTGAGCCCCAAATAAACTTTCCCTCCTCTAAGTTGCTCTTGTTAGGTAGTTTAGTCACAGCGATGAAAAGCTAACTAAAACAGAAGGCAAGGCTTTGGGTGGGCCCTGGCTGGAGGCTGTTGGCCCGGGGACACAGTGGTTGGTCTAGTAGACGGAGGCACCCCATGCAATGGCTAGGGTGCACATTTAGTTTTTCCTAGTTTGTCTGAAGTTGGAAGCAGGGTCAAAAATTAGGGAATCTGTCAATTATTAATCAAGTCCTAGTTACTGTTGGCTAGAGACAGTGGCTTGACTTCCTCAAATTCTGGTTTAGAGATGGCAGCCTTGTTTCCTAAGCTGGTTACTGTAGGTAATAGGTTAGCTTCCTGCCTAGTTGCTGAAATGGTGGATCAGAGTTTTATTTTTATATGCCGTCAGGCTGTCATCTGATTGTTTAGTGACTCTCAAATGAGTCGGTCAGTTTCGAGTCTTTTTCAGTTTTCTGGAATATCTTATAAAAGATAGAGTCCTCACTGAAAGTTTTGTAAAATTTCCCTTAAAAATTGCCTGAGCAAAATCCTGGGACGAGGGGATATTTTATTCCTTTTTGAGTTTTTAAATAGTCATTATTCTATTTTTTATTCCATCAATTGTTGTCTTTTATGTTTTTCCAGAAATACATCTGGTTCTTCTAAGTTGTCACATTTATCAAAGAACAGTCATTGCAGCATTTTATAGTGCTTTAAATCTCCAGGTCCATAGTTATTTTCCTTTTTATTATATTATGTATATTCATGTATTCTTTTTTTTAAAAAAATATATTTTAGTTGTAGTTTACACAATACTTTGTTATTTATTTTTTATGTGGTGCAGAGGATCAAACCCAGGGCCTTGCACACGCTAGGTGAGCACTCTGCCACTGAGCCATAACCCCAGCCCTCATGTATTCTTCTTTCTTTTCTTGATCAGTCTTGCCAGAACTCTTGCTTCTCAATGATTTCTCCAACAGTCAAGCAAGCTTTGTTTGTGCTTTGTGTTAGTTTATTAGCATCTAATTCCATTAATTTCTGTCTTTATTATTTCCTTCTTTCTTGTTTTAGTTTGCATTGTTGCTATATAGTTTTTAAATCTCTTGACATAGTTGCCTAACTCATTTGTTTCCAATTTCCTTTACTTTTTTTCTTTTTAAATATATGTTTAAAATTATGGATTTCTCTCTAAGTTCAGCTTTGATTTGGCTCCTTACGTTTTGGCACACAGGTCGGGTAGCCCTTGGAGTAGGGCATTCTGCCCATTCTACCAGGCCTGGATGAGGGGTAGTCAAAGGCTCTCTACAGAGGGGAAGAGAGGCTGTTTTTTGTACAAAGGGACCTTCCACTCACTCTTCACCAGCCCTCAGGGTGCTATTGCCCAGAGAGGTGTCTCTTTCTGATTCAGAGATACCTCATCGGGCAGTGAGAACCCAAGAGCAACTTAATAGCATTTTATTCAGTTTCCACATATCTGAAATTTGGATTCAGTAATATACTAGAGTAGGTGGGAGAAAATGGACTCATGAAAGTGAATAGACTCTGTGGGCTCTTTTTTTTAAATTTCTTTTTATTGGTTGTTCACAACATTACAAAGCTCTTGACATATCATATTTCATACATTAGATTGAAGTGGGTTATGAACCCCCAATTTTACCCCAAATGCAGATTGCAGAATCACGTTGGTTACACATCCACAATTTTACATAATGCCCTATTAGTAATTGTTGTATTCTGCTACCTTTCCTATCCCCTACTATCCCCCCTCCCCTCCCCTCCCATCTTCTCTCTCTACCCCATCTACTGTAATTCATTTCTCTCCTTGTTTATTTTCCCATTCCCCTCACAACCTCTTATATGTAATTTTGTATAGCAATGAGGGTCTCCCTTCATTTCCATGCAATTTCCCTTTTCTCTCCCTTTCCCTCCCATCTCATGTCTCTGTTTAATGTTAATCTTTTCTTCCTGCTCTTCCTCCCTGCTCTGTTCATAGTTGCTCTCATTATATCAAAGAAGACATTTGGTATTTGTTTTTTAGGGATTGGCTAGATTCACTAAGCATAATCTGCTCTAGTGCCATCCATTTCCCTGCAAATTCTATGATTTTGTCATTTTTTATTGCTGCATAGTACTCCATTGTGTATAGATGCCACATTTTTTTTATCCATTCATCTATTGAAGGGCATCTGGGTTGGTTCCACAGTCTAGCTATTGTGAATTGTGCTGCTATGAACATCGATGTGGCAGTCTCCCTGTAGCATGCTCTTTTAAGGTCTTCAGGGAATAGTCTGAGAAGGGCAATAGCAGGGTCAAAATGTGGTTCCATTCCCAGCTTTCCCAGGAATCTCCAAACTGCTTTCCAAATTGGCCGCACCAATTTGCAGTCCCACCAGCAATGTACAAGTGTACCCTTTTCTCCACATCCTCGCCAGCACTTGTTGTTGTTTGACTTCATAGTGGCTGCCAATCTTACTGGAGTGAGATGGTATCTTAGGGTGGTTTTGATTTGCATTTCTCTGACTGCTAGAGATGGTGAGCATTTTTTCATGTACTTGTTGATTGATTGTATATCCTCCTCTGAGAAGTGTCTGTTCAGGTCCTTGGCCCATTTGTTGATTGGGTTATTTGTTATCTTATTGTCTAATTTTTTGAGTTCTTTGTATACTCTGTATATTAGGGCTCTATCTGAAGTGTGAGGAGTAAAAATTTGTTCCCAGGATGTAGGCTCCCTATTTACCTCTCTTATTGTTTCTCTTGCTGAGAAAAAACTTTTTAGTTTAAGTAAGTCCCATTTGTTGATTCTTGTTATTAACTCTTGTGCTATGGGTGTCCTACTAAGGAATTTGGAGCCCGACCCCACAATATGTAGATCGGAGCCAACTTTTTCTTCTATCAGATGCAGAGTCTCTGATTTGATATCAAGCTCCTTGATCCATTTTGAGTTAACTTTTGTGCATGGCGAGAGAAAGGGATTCAGTTTCATTTTGTTGCATAAGGATTTCCAGTTTTCCCAACACCATTTGTTGAAGATGCTATCCTTCCAAAATTGCATGCTTTGGGCCCCTTTATCAAATATAAGATAGTTGTAACTTTGTGGATTAGTCTCTGTGTCCTCTATTCTATACCATTGGTCCACCCGCCTGTTTTGGTACCAGTACCATGCTGTTTTTGTCACTATTGCTCTGTAATATATCGCTATACCGCCTGATTTACACTTCCTGCTTAGAATTGCTTTTGCTATTCTGGGTCTTTTATTTTTCCATATGAATTTCATGATTGCTTTATCTATTTCTACAAGAAATGCCGTTGGGATTTTGATTGGCATTGCATTAAACCTATAGAGAACTTTTGGTAATATCGCCATTTTGATGATATTAGTTCTGCCTATCCATGAACAGGGTATATTTTTCCATCTTCTAAGATCTTCTTCTACTTCTCTCTTTAGGGTTCTGTAGTTTTCATTGTATAAATCTTTCACCTCTTTTGTTAGGTTGATTCCCAAGTATTTTATTTTTTTTGAGGATATTGTGAATGGAGTGTTTTTCCTCATTTCCGTTTCAGAAGTTTTGTCGCTGATATACAGAAATGCCTTTGATTTATGCGTGTTGATTTTATATCCTGCCACTTTGCTGAATTCATTTATTAGTTCTAGTAGTTTCTTTGTAGACCCTTTTGGGTCTTCTAGGTATAGAATCATGTCATCTGCAAATAGTGATAATTTAAGTTCTTCTTTTCCTATTTTTATGCCTTTAATTTCTTTCGTCTGTCTAATTGCTCTGGCCAGTGTTGCGAGAACTATATTGAATAGAAGTGGTGATAGGGGGCATCCCTGTCTTGTTCCAGATTTTAGAGGGAATGCCTTCAACTTTTGTCCATTCAGAATGATGCTAGCCTGAGGCTTAGCATAGATAGCTTTTACAATGTCAAGGTAAGTTCCTGTTATCCCTAGTTTTTCTAATGTTTTGAACATAAAGGGATGCTGTACTTTGTCGAATGCTTTCTCTGCGTCTATCGAGATGATCATATGGTTCTTATCTTTAAGTCTATTGATGTGGTGAATAACATTTATTGATTTCCGTATATTGAACCATCCTTGCATCCCAGGGATGAATCCTACTTGATCATGGTGCACAATTTTTTTGATGTGTTTTTGTATTCGATTTGCCAGAATTTTATTGAGGATTTTTGCATCTAGGTTCATTAGAGATATTGGTCTGTAGTTTTCTTTCTTTGAGGTGTCTTTGTCTGGTTTCGGAATCAGGGTGATGTTGGCTTCATAGAATGAATTTGGAAGAGCTCCCTCTTTTTCTATTTCCTGAAATAACTTGAAAAGTATTGGTATTAATTCTTCTTTAAAGGTTTTGTAAAACTCCGCTGTATACCCATCCGGTCCTGGGCTTTTCTTGGTTGGTAGTCTTTTGATTGCTTCTTCAATTTCATCCATTGATATTGGTCTGTTCAAATTGTGTATATCCTCCTGACTCAGTCTGGGCAAATCATATGACTTAAGAAATTTATCAATGCCTTCACTATCTTCTATTTTATTGGAATATAGGTTTTCAAAATAATTTCTAATTGTCTTCTGTATTTCTGTAGCATCTGTTGTGATATTGCCTTTTTCATCCCGTATGTTAGTAATTTGAGTTCTCTCTCTTCTTCTCTTCGTTAGCATGACTAAAGGTCTGTCGATCTTATTTATTTTTTCAAAGAACCAACTTTTAGTTTTGTTAATTTTTTCAATAGTTTCTTTTGTTTCAATTTCATTGATTTCCGCTCTGATTTTAATTATTTCTTGCCTTCTGCTACATTTGCTGTTGTTTTGCTCTTCCTTTTCTAGGGCTTTGAGATGAAGTGTGAGCTCATTTATTTGTTGTTTTTTTCTTTTTTTGAGGAATGACCACCAGGCGATGAATTTTCCTCTTAAAACCGCTTTCACTGTGTCCCATAGATTCCAATATGTTGTGTTTGTATTTTCATTTATCTCTAAGAATTTTTTGATTTCCTCCTTTATGTCTTCTGTAACCCATTGATCATTCAGTAACATATTGTTCATTTTCCATGTGATGTAGGATTTTTCTTTCCTTCTTTTATCATTGATTTCCAGTTTCATTCCATTATGATCAGATAAAATGCAAGGTATTATCTCCACCCCTTTATATTTACTGAGGGTTGCCCTATGGCATAATATATGGTCTATTTTTGAGAAGGATCCATGTGCTGCTGAGAAAAAAGTATATCCATTTGATGATGGTTGATATATTCTATATATGTCAGTTAAGTCTAGGTTATTGATTGTGATATTGAGTTCTATAGTTTCTTTATTCAACTTTTGTTTGGAGGATCTGTCCAATGGTGAGAGAGGTGTGTTGAAGTCACCCATAATTATTGTGTTGTGGTCTATTTGATTCTTGAACTTGAGGAGAATTTGTTTTATGAATGTCGCAGCACCATTATTTGGTGCATAAATATTGATAATTGTTATGTCTTGTTGGTGAATGGTTCCTTTTAACAGTATATAATGTCCTTCTTTATCCCTTTTGATTAACTTAGTCTTGAAGTCGATTTTATTCGATATGAGGATGGCCACCCCTGCTTGCTTACGAGGACCGTGTGCATGGTATATTTTTTCCCATCCTTTCACCTTCAGCCTGTGTATGTCTTTTCCAATCAGATGTGTCTCCTGGAGGCAGCATATTGTTGGATTTGTTTTTTTAATCCATGACACCAGCCTATGTCGCTTTATTGGAGAGTTTAAGCCATTAACATTCAGAGTTACTATTGATATATGGTTTGTACTTCCATCCATGTTTGATTATTTATCCTTTTTTAAAAAAATTTAGTTTGTTTCTCCATGATTATCTTTCCCCTCGCCCTCTGTCTTTACCGAGGCACTTCCTACTGATGGTTTTGGTTATTGTTTTTCATTTCTTCCTCGTGTAATGTTTTGCTCAAAATGCTTTGCAATGCTGGTTTTCTGGCTGCAAATTCTTTTAACTTTTGTTTATCATGAAAGATTTTTATTTCGTTGTCATACCTGAAGCTTAATTTTGCTGGATACAGAATTCTTGGTTGGCATCCATTGTCTTTCAGTGTTTGAAATACATTGTTCCATGACCTTCTTGCTTTCAGTGTCTGTGATGAAAAATCCGTTGTTAACCTTATTGGTTTACCCCTGAATGTAATCTGTCTCCTTTCTCTTGTAGCTTTTAATATTTTCTCTTTGTTCTGTATATTGGATATCTTCATAACAATGTGTCTTGGCGTTGCTCTACTGTGATTTTGTGTGCTCGGTGTCCTGTATGCATCTTCAATTTGTATATCTGTTTCCTTTTTTATTTCTGGAAAGTTTTCTGTGATTATTTCATTCAGCAGGTTACTCATTCCCTTGGTTTGAATCTCTGTACCTTCTTCTATCCCGATGACTCGTAAGTTTGGTTTTTTTATGTTATCCCATAACTCTTGGATGTTTTTCTCGTGATTTTTTACCAGCCTTTCTGAGTTGGCTAGACTCTTTTCAAGATGATATATTTTGTCTTCATTATCTGACGTTCTGGCTTCTACTTGCTCCACTCTGTTAGTGATACTCTCAATTGAGTTTTTAATTTGGTTTATCGTTTCCTTCATTTCTAGAATTATTGTTTGATTATTTTTTATAATCTCTATCTCCTGATAGAGATGCTTAACTTCTTCTTTTGTCTGTTTACGTAATTCATTCTCAATGTGTTCTTTCGCTGCTTGAATTTGCTGTCTTGTATCCTCTTTAAGGTTCCATTCCATCTGTCTAAGGTGTTCCTTGAGTTCTTTATATGACCATTTTTCTGATGACTCTAGGTCCTCCTGAATATTTAGGCTGTCCTGCATTGTTTGTACTCCTTTTCTTCCTTGCTTTTTGAAGCTGCTCATGTTACTTCTTGTTCTGTTTGACTGATGAGTTACTGTTTACTCCTATAAATTTATTAGATGCTTGGGAGGAAAGGTATTAGAAGGGAAGGGAAGAAGTCACTAAAGAGAATGAGAGTAAGCAGGTAGAATTCAAGGAAGGGGGGATAAGATAATTGAAAAGAAATGAAAAGACAAAAGAAGAAAAAAATAGGAAATAAAAAAAGAAAAAAAATTTTTAAAATAATAAAAAAAATTAAAATTAAAATTAGAAGAAAAAAATTTAAAAAAAAATTGTAAAAAAATTTTTAAAAAAACAACAAGAAAGAAAAATGAAAATGAAAGAAAAACCTAAATCAAAAAAAAAGGGAAAAGAAAAAAAAGAAAAAAAAAACTAATAAATGCAGTCTTAGAGTTTGATTAACTTCTCTTCCAGTAGGTGGCGCTGTGCCCACCAGGCCAAGTTTCTCCTGTCAATATGCGGGAACCAATCACTGTGCAGCAGCTCCTCCCAGACTGGGGGAGTCTCCAATCCTGAGTGCCTAGGGCCTCCTCTTGTGTCTAGTCACTTCCCACTTTTCCTCTAGCCAGGCCTCTCTCACCCGTGCCGCTCACCACAATACTGGCTACACGCCAGGTCTGCTGCTCCCAGGAGCCCTGTTTTCATGAACGACTGGGCACACTCTCCCAGTTTGCAATTCCCTCAGACCCTAAGTTTGTAGAGCTTGGGGCTGAGAATCCTCAGCGAATTTTACTTGCCCTCCGGTAGCCACGCCTCCGGTAGCTGGTGCAAGAGACCTCAGCTGTCAGCACTGGTGGGAGCGGTAGTTCCTAGCCGCAGGTCCCGCGCCACCTCTGATTCCCTCGGACTGGCTATCGTGCTCACGGGAGAGCTGGGAGGGGCCCTTACGGGAGAGTTGGGAGGGGCCCTTAAGGTTTCCCCGATGTGTGGAGAGGGAAGGCTAGGGTAAATTACACACCTGTAGCCGCAGGTTTCAATGAAGTTATCTCCTCCGCCGCAGTCTGGTGACGTCAGTTCTCTGCCATGGTGGTATCTCTTGCAAATGGCGACAGTTCGTTTCCCTTTGCCGGGCGACCAATGCAACGGGTGGGTCCTTACTGTCTCTCCCAAGCCCCGTTTCAAACCTGTGGCCACTACCTATGAAGGCTCGGTAGGCATTTACCTCCGTAGGATGAGAAGGGCTGACCAGTTGTTTCAGCAGGATGGATTAGTGCCCTCTGTGGGCTCTTGATAGGTAAAAAGTAGTGGCAGAAATTAATGCAGAAAAGACAAGCTACTTAGGAAATGATGTGTAGACAGGATCACTATTAGAGAAAACGCTGAATTTTCTATCCAAAGATGGATGTCTATAAAAGAAAGACACTGGAATCTAACCAAAGGCAACATAGGAGGCCATCATTGAGTGGTAGGTGGGGAGAGATTTCTTCCATGAGGCTGAAAACGTATAAACCATATGGCAAACTTTTGATGAATCTGACTGTATCAAAATTAATTTTTGTCAGCAAAGTTAGCCATAGTTAACAGAATGGGAGAAGATTTTGTCCACTGTTTTATAAGAACAGTACAAATATAAATATATAAATGTAAATATATTGGCCTCAAAAGAGTGTTAAGTGAGACAAGTAAGGAACAATACTAATATCACATACCATTACTAGAAATTAGATACACACAATCATACAGAACAAAACTATGTGTTGTATAAGAATACATGCTTGTAAGTCACAAAGTAGACACATTAAATAGATGTCAAGGGGAGTAGGAGACAGAGATAAGGGACTAATAAAGAGGGAGACATATGCCTCAGTTCAGGGTGGGTGGTGTAAAGCCATCTTTAGTCCATACCTGAGTAACTCAGTCTCCTATTCCTGTCTTTTATGGCTTAGATATGAGGTGTTTCCCAAACGCTCACATATGAGCTAATGCAAGAATGTTCAGAGGGGAGATGATTAGATTTTGAGAGGTGTGACCTAATTGGTGGATTAATCCACTGATATGGATTAACTGGGTGGTAATTATAGGCAGATAGGCTATGGCAGGAGGAGGTGGGTCATTGGGGACACACCTTTGGGGCTTGTATTTTGTCCCTGGTGAGCAGAAAGCTCTGTCTGCTTCCTGTTTGTCATGTCCTAAGCTGCTTTCCTCCTCCATGCTCTTCCACCATGATATTCTGCCTCACCTTGTTCCCGAACAATGGAATCAACCATCTATTGACTGATACCTCTGAAACCGAGGGCCCCAAATAAACTTTTTCTCCTCTACATTGTTCTTGTCAGGTCTTTTGGTGACAATGACCAGAAAGCTGACATGCTAGCTATTGAATTATGTTAGCTACTTTCTACCACAACTGCCTGGAAAATCCATGTAACGTTGTGCAACCCAGCCTAAGTTTGTTGTATTGCTTTTTCAATAAGAAAAAGCTTTCAACTCACCAGAACTTCCTTCTTACTAACAATAAAATGGTTGAGCAAAATGCCAAACTGAATATTCAAAATGAGAAAGGAGTCATCTGTCTAATTTTCTTTTACAGGCCATTCTACCCTAATAAAGAATGGAGTGAACAATTGGTTGTATCTGAGGTTTTAATTAGACCAAATTTAATATGCTTACTAGCCCTTTGCCTGCCAAGCACTGCAAAAATCACTGCTGCCGATTTTACAAGAATTTAATACATGGGAAGACAAGTTGGCTGGGATTAAATAGGAGATTATCTTGCTAAGTGAGAATGGAAAAAAAAATTCAGGAGAATTACAACCTTATTGGAAGGGGTGGAAGAAAGGAGGAATGGGTGGGCAAGGATAAGGATGGGCGAGCAGCCAACATTGGAAATGAGGCTCAGAAATGCAGTGTAATTTAGTCAGGGGCAGGTCCAGGTTTTGTGAGGCCTGATATTCACTCATTTGGTGGTAAAAGGGGGAAGGATTAGGAAAAGCCTATAAGAAATGAATACAAAGTCAGTTATGATTATGAATATTTATTGTGATGAAGAAGTCACAATAAATCACAAATTTTGAAAACTGATAGATAAGTTAAACATGACAAAATATAGAAAAATCTAGCATCTCTTGTTGACCTGCCTACCTATCTCTATAATGCATATTTTCTATGTTTTTTGGCTGCATAATATTATAGAATCTTTTCTAAGACAATCATTTTGGAATATTTTGTACATGAAAAGATAAAGATAAATCTATTTTTACCCTACTATGAATGATTAAAATTTCTTTTTTTATTATTAATCATTATATAATTAAACATGAGAGTTTACACACTGATATACTCACTGTTGTATGAGTGCCGCAGGGTCATGCCCTGTAACTATAATTTCTGACAAAATCTATTTCCCATTGTTATGGTTTAGATATGAAGGGTCTCCCAGAAGCTCATGTGAGACAATGCAAGAATGTTCAGAGGTAAAATGATACATTATCAGATATGTGACTTAATCAGTGGGGTAATCCACCCATATGGATTAACCTGGTGGTAGCTATAGGCAGGTGAGTGTGGCTGGAGGAAGTAGGTCACTGGGGGCATGCCTTTTGAGTTTGTATTCTGTCCCACATGAGCAAAGCTCTCTCTGCTTCCTGGTTACCACGTCCTGACCTGCTTTCTTCCGCCACACCCTTCCACCATGCTGTGCCGCCTCACCTTGGGCCCAGAGCTACAGAGTCAGCCAACCCTGAACAGATCCTCTGAAACTGTGAGCCAAAATAAACTTTTCCTCCGCTAAGTTGTTCTTGCCAGGTATATTGGTCACAGTGATTCAAAAGATGACTAAAACACTCATGATTCTGTCAAAAAGGAAAAAACATAAATGATTCATTTTTAATTTGTAGCATTATTAGGTCAATTCTTGATAGGAAAGAACTGTTTGGACCAGATGTTAACAATAATTACATCCCCTGCTTACAAGATGACACAACTGGTGACTGGAAGAATGTTCTATGGTCAACCTCTGTCTCTACACATTTCAAGCCTTGCCTCTCTTCTATTGGCACATCTAGGCTAGATGCCACAGGACATACCTTTTCTTTCTTTTTTCTTTTTCTTTCTTTTCTTTTTTTTTTTTTTTTTGAGTGAAAGGAGGAGGTAATTTGAGAGTTTACCTCAAGAAACACTGGTAAGAGAGTTGAAACATGAGAAAGGGAAGAAAAAGAAGTCAATAAAGGCCGCATTATTGATCAAGTTACCCCTGTGGGCAATCAGTTGGAAAAACTAAACAAACAGCACAAGGATTTTCAAAACCAATCAGATTCTCACAGTAGTAGCTCCTGGTATTTAGTTTCTGACTCTCTGAGCTAGTTGTTAGAACTTGCAATAAGCTTTTACCCTGAAATCGCATCCTCACAGGACATATTGGAATATAACCTCTGGCCTGCAGTCAGCACAGGATGCACTGGCAACAGCTTACATGGGTGTGACACAAGACATGACTAGAGCCCGATAAGCCCAAATGAAAGGACATTTCCTAGTTCATATTCCTTTAGGTGAACCCCAAAAGTGCAGACAGATGCTCCAGGCCAAGTACATGAAGGAAAGTCCAGGCAACCAATGTGCAGTGAAAATTTTGCATGTGTTTCTGCAAATGTCCAGGGAGCACAACACTGGGCTCCTGCCTGAGCAAGGAAGGTCCCTGAAGCTGCAGCTTTTCACCTACATAGGAAATCCACCTCTGACCTGGTGGGGCTGCACACCCGGCAGGTCGATAATGAAGCCCATCTGGGGCCCATAAGAGAAATCCAGACTCCAACGCCCTACCCTGAGGTTCTGCTTCCTCAGTGGAAAGGGAAGTGATGGGAAGCGGGTGGGGTAAGGTGAGCGGGGAGATGGCAGGGAGGAGAGGACAGAGGGATCTAACTGGGCCCTCTAACATCATTATCTTCAGGTTAGCTGGTCTGGGCAACCACCTTTTAAAGTCTCCTGTGGTTCTGAGAAATGACAGCCACGCTCACCTTTTTCAAGTTGCAATCATTCCCTTTAAGACCACCAACATACCCCACCTGCTTCTCCCTCTGGGTACCTGTTCTGACCACTTTGAAATAAGGAGCTCATGTGCACACAAAGCCTTGTTCTCCTGTGAATTACTACCCTGGGGGCAAACATGAACTCAAGGGCAGAACCTCGCCATTGGATCTGGGTTTGGTCACTGGGAAGTTGGAAATCTTTCATCTTCTCCCTGTATTCTAGAATGGAGGTGATTCTATTTCCACCCATCTCCCAGACGCACAGTTCAGGAGAATGATGAAATCCATGCAATGCACTTGGAGTTTGTGGGAAGCTCCTTAAATCTGAAAGATTTAAAAAACTAAAAAACAAGCCTTTATTCCTGCATTGCTGGAGACTTGATTTTCACAACTGCGACCCTAACATTTTAACTATCAAATACCGACTAAATAATATTCTTAAGACAATTGCAAGCCTTGTCATTAAATTTGTCTGTGTTTGACACCTCTGCTCCTAAGTGCCCAGGACTCCATGCGCATTCCTCTCCTGTACCTTGCTGTCGTGTACCATTCTGGCAAGTCATTCAACCCCTCAACCTCTCCGAGCTTCTGTTGCCTGGGCTGCCAAATGAGGAGGGATCATAATTAGCTGATAAAATGGTTAGGACCTTGACCTTGAGCATGCTGTAAGGGCTGTACCACTGAACTACATGAGCCACATCCTCAACCCCTAAAATGGTGTTTGTCAAGTGCTTAGAGCAACCTAGTCCTTTGCTTAATAAATCATAGCTATTTTCACTATATTATTATTAGTGATTTCAGAAAGAATGAAAACATGCCAATGAGAAGAGGAGACCCTAGAGATGTTGTGGCTGCAGAGGAAGGACCTTCTCAAACACTAGCCATAAACAGGAAGATTGGCAAAGATCTTTTAGAGAGTAATTTGATAGTGTTTATCAAAATTTAATTCGTACATATCAAATTTCTAGGGACTTGCGTACTAAGCTAAACTCATTTGACTAGGCAACAACTGCCAGGTTTTAATAAAATTCAGTTGACTCCAGTGAATAGAGGTAAAGGCTCCAAACTTCATGTTAAGAGCTGCACACCTCAACTGTAGGTTTCTGATTAGGATACTTCAAATGCTGACCCACTGTCCCTAGGGTGACAACAAGATAAGCTGTTTAGATTCTCTGCTAACACTCATGACAGATATGGCCAGTCCACCCTTTGTCTTTGTAGGGCAGGAAAAAAAATCCCTTTCTTTCTTTGTTTTTAGGTTTTTAGCTGGGACTCTGTGTAACAAAAGACAGGTTAACAAGACAAAAGAAGTTTATTGACATGTATCTCATATGCATGGGAGACACTCAAGGAGCTGTAACCCAGACAGCTGGAATTTGGGCTTCTGTCACATCCCTTAAAAACAGCATCAATACATTTCAGAGAAGTAACAAGACAAGGAAAAGGCCTTGGGTTTCTAGGGTGGGAAATTATAGGATGATAACTCTAAGGAGGACTAGGAAGATTGGAGCCGGTAGGGAAAGTTTGTGGTGCAGTTTGCCATCTCTGGACTGGTAAGGACAGACATTGGTGGTTAACTTCTGCAAAAGTTTATGTCTTGCTTTTAGGAAAACAGGGAGAGCAGAGAGCTTTCCTTGTATTTGCTTTTTCCAAATTGCCTTTGGCCTAAATAATCCTTACTCCACATTTTGGGTGGCAAATTCCTCTCCCCTTTACCTTTCTGAACTGCACATCCTGGAAAACTAAAACATTTCTTAGACTCTCTTACATGGCTAAGATTTGGGACAAGAATCAGGTTCCACCAAAGGCAAGTCAGATGAGTTGCAAAATACCACCCTTTCATTGATAAAGGATAAGCTGAAGAATATACTTAGCATGAGGTCCCGATGGCCTGCAACTGAAGCCCAGGTTACTGCCAGATCAGGGCAACACAGAACAGGTAGTGGCCTTGCCCTAGTGGGGGCAAGGGAGGGATGACCTGGTAACACTTAAGGGATATAGAAGCAGAGGAGATTTGTGTCTCTTGCAGATAGCTCACTTTCCTGAGCTGAACACACCCTTTATTGTTTCCAAATTCGCCAACCAGGTTAAGCCACCTCCTTTTGCTCCTAGCCACCACAGAAAGTGAGAGGGAGAGAGAGGTCACAGGTGCCACAACTTCACATGGAGAATCATCAAGAGGGCGAGAAGGGCAGGGAGTCCGGTGTCTAGGGGCAAAGAGAATTGTCATGGCTTCTTCCATAAACTCCTACTGTTTAAAATTAATTTTCTATAATGATACCATATTGGTGTGCGATTGGTACAGTTACAAAAGAAAGAAAGCAATGTGTGGAAGGAAAAGTCATATGAATTTTACTTCTGTGTAGAATGGAGTAACCTATAGCAGATCAAAGCTTCTGCCAAGAAAAACTGGAAAAACTAGGTACAATTTGGGGGGAAAAGAACTTTCAAAAACATCGTCAGACTGGATGAAGCAAGAGGACTGGGAGGGGTTGACTCTGGAGCAGTGAGAACTGCAGAGAAGTGAACTGCTAATAGGCAACCACGTTCCCAGGGGACTCCTCAGCTGCCAGTGCAGGGCCAAGTCACTTCCTGCCACCCTGTCTAAAGCAGCGCTCCTCCTTGATTCTCTGCCACGGCCATTTCATAGCATGCACTGAATTTGTAACTAAATACCAATTTAACCTGTCTCTCCATCTCGACTGTGAACCTCTGGTGGGCAGGGGCGACTGTCTTCCTTACATCTCTGCTGTATTCCAGCCCTGCCCTTGCTGGACAGGAGGGGCTTAGGCTTACTTGTCCCACTGAATTGAACTGAAACAGTGAGTGCTTGCTGGCGTTTTCAGATATCCTGGATTCCTGGAGGCCAAATTCCCCTGAGGGCTTTTTCAATAAGGTCAAACCCCAGCACTTTCCAATTAAAATTGCATCCGCTGGGTCTTGCTCTAACACCTCCAGGGCTGGAAGTGGGTGGGGTTGAGAGCCCTGTCACTCACACTCTGACTCCCAGGCCTCACCCAAGCCAACGCCCTGAGAGCCCTAGGCCCTTCTCTCCTTAATTGCAGGAGGTGCTGAGGCCCTAACAGAAAGAGTCTAAGAGCTGTTCTGAAGCCCTAGCAGGCATCCAGTTTTCTGTTTAACTCAACCATTGGGCAGTCTCTCCAAAGCCCTGGAGGCTCCTCAAATCCACCTGTTCTTCAACCCCTTCCTCAAGTTTGTAAAACCAGGCTCTTCACCTCCAGTCCCTTTGCCAGGCCTCTGGACACCTGCTCCTCCTAGTGAAGACTGTGTCTAGGGAAAAACCTACATGGTGCCACCTAAGCTTAGCTTCAGAATAAAGTTTGATGTTCTCAGAACATTATCTCTGTTTGAAGTCCTCTCCAGGAATAGAAAGTCCAAGAGTAAAGCCAGAAAAATCCAGCTATAGCCCTGGTTCTGCTGCTGTGTGACCTCAAACCATCTGTTTTCTGATGGGACTCTAACTTTTGTTTTGCTTATTGAGGTTTTATTATTTTTTTGTTTTGAGACAGGGTTCTGCTGTTGCCCAGGCTGGTCTCCAACACCAGGCTCCAAGATCCTCTTACCTCAGTCTCCTGTCATTCACCTTGGGTTTGGTCCTCTGATGGTATAAAGAAGAGTCTTAGATCTTTTTCTGAATACCCTGAGCTGTGAGGTTCAGGGAAACGGATGTACATGGTTCACATTTTCATGGGGGCCTAAAAACCTTGATGTGACCACAAAAATGTGTGGGCAACACGGAGACCCGGAAAATGGCAGGAGAGCCTCAAGCTCCCTCAAGTGTTTATGCAGCCCCAGGAGGGCCTGAATGAGTTCCAGTGGCAAAGATCTTGTCATTAGTGCTTTGGGTTGATTGGGTTACTTGATCCTGGACCCAGCCCAGTACCCAGTTGTAAGGAGCTTGCTAAGTGCCTACAATTGAGTTCAGTTGGAGCTTTCAACCAATGACGCAAGGTCTCAATAGCTTGACCCTTGAGTGCAGTGCTCAATAATGTCTCCTCAAGTGAAGTTAGTAAATAAAAGCTAGTAAGGCACAGTGACGTGGACTCAGAATTTGGGATTCAGGATCAGATGATCCTGGGATCAAATCCCAGCTTTGCTTGTTTTTCCCCCGTGCCCTGGGCCTCCAGGCTGTAGGGGACCTACTGCCCAGGGTTCTTATGGGACTGACACAGAATCACGCTGTGAAATCTGTTAGAAACTACCTTGGTCTGGAAAGTGTTCCAGGCCTTTCTCTCTCATACCAGCTGAAAAGGAAGGTGCTATTTTTATTTTTTTACTTATTTATTTATTTTTGGTGTAGGGGAAGGTGTTCTTAACTGCCCCACTTCTTACAGGTGAAGAACCAAGACAGGGAGTGACATCTCTGGCAGAGCTAGTGAGCTAGTGCCAGGATCCTGAGGGAGTAGTACTGTGGCCGGTGGGGAGCAGAGGCGAGCTCTCCCTGCTGCCCCTGTGGCACTGACAGCGGAGGAAAGGGAGGGCCAGAGCATTTGAGTCCCCATAGTTACCCCACAACAGTGCGGCCACCTCCTGGGGCCCCAGCAGTCAGAAGTGGGCGGCAGGCCCCATGGCCGGTTTCTCGCAACTTTCACAGAGGCCTGGCCTAGGCAGCCACACCCAGAATTCTCACCACACCCCGCAGTCCTGCCACCCAGAAGTTCTTGCCACACCCTGCCTTCTCCAGGAAGGTAAACAGGGCCCCAAGAAGGGCTGCATTGTGTGCCTGCCACCACGTCCTTGAGGGCCTTGAGGCTGCAGGAGGACCAGCACTGATAAATGCCAAACAGTAAATGCCAGAATGGAGGCCCTCTTGAACTTCAGCTGACCTCAGCTCCATGCCAGTTAGCACAGAGGACAAGTGCCTGGGAACCCGATTCCAGGAGAGTAAACGGCCTCCTGGCATCTGGTGGCTACCTCGAAGGAGGAAGTTCATGTGGGGAGGTGGCAGGAGGGGCACCCTGTTCTCTAGGGGAAGACAGGGATTTGCCAGTGTCACCAGAGCAAAAAAGAAACTTCCAGGCCACCAGTACAGATCCCAGTGGTGAGCGATGGCACGATTCCTTTCTGCAGGAAAGACTTCCTGTGGGCCGCACACTGGCCTCAGATTTTACACAGGTTCATTGGTGGGATGCCCTCAACCACCCTGTGAGGTAGATGCTATTATTTTCATTGTGTAGGTAAGGAAACCATGGTCCAGAGAGTAAGTAGCCTATTCAAGGGGCTGCTCAGCCCTCTGAGGTGGTGTCTTTGTTCCTTCCATCTGCTACAACAACTGGGCTGTCTTAAAAATAACTGAATAATAAAAATAAATACATTTATTCTCACAGTGACGGAGACTGGTAGTGCTAGATCAAGGCGCCGGTAGATCTGGTATCTGGTGAGGTTCCACTTTCTGATCCATAGACAGCACCTTTCAGCTGTGTCTTCCCCCAGAGCCTGAGGGCTCTGCCTAAAATCATCCCTCCCCCCAAAGGGCTACTTCTGTTTTACATTACCTTGGACTTTGGAGGTGAGGATTTCAGCATCTGGACTTCAATGAGTGGGACACAAGCATTCGATCCTAGTAGGTCTTCTGTAGCCTATTAGGGCACTTCAGAACACCTGGGGAATATAAGCTAGGAAGCTGGAGAGACTTGCATACACTGGCCAAGCAACTTTGTTCCTGTTCCCCATCTGAAAGGTCCCCAATAAAAATAGGCCTCTCACCTGGTGTTTACTGCAGAGTACAAAGGTTGGGTGAGGGCCAGAGCCAGTGGGGACTCCTGACAGAGCCACTCACCTCCCACCACTGTGAAAGGTACCAATCCTGCCCATTCTCAGCTCCCATTCTCTGCCTATGTAGGTTGGGGTTTGGCCTTCAAGGGCTTAACCTCTAAGCTAATTTCCTGCAAAGAAGTTTACCAAGGTCTCTAGAGAGAAAACACCCCAGCACGGGTGGCCGATGCAGTAAGTATAGATTGGCTCCTCCAAACTCACAGGCCCTGTGGGAAGATTGACACCATCAAGGCCAGTCCATTTTAAGAGCATGCTTTCTGAGTGCTCTCAGAAGAATGCCTGTCTCAGACGTGGCTGTGGTTCCCGGAGTTGGCAGTACTGCTGCAAGCTTGGGGCCTAGGTAGGGTTATTGGGCTCTTGGTTATCAGTGCCATTGCAGGCCCTCCAAGAAGTGTACTGGAACAGTTCCTGGATTATTTCCATGTGCTGGATAATTCTTTGACTAGTACACTATAAGTGCTTCAAGAGTTGATAGACAAAGTTTAAAGATCAGGGCTTTTTCCCACAAAGGGTCAGGTTCTCAAGGGGGAACCCAGGAAAGAAAAAAGTAAGGTTTGGGCGCCCCCTGCTGGAAAGGAAGAACCTGGAAGAAACCTGGGGTCTGGGGTCTGAAGGTTCTCAGCACACCTTCTCTTCTCCTTCCTGCCCTTCCTGGGCTGGATTGCATGAAAGTAGTGCTGGTAAAAGCAACAGTGACAAAGAGCCAGACTTCCTGGGTTCAAATCTTGGTCCTGCCACTGCTGTGTGACTTTGGGCAGGTCATCGAACCTCCCTGTGCCTCAGTTTCCTCATTCGTAAAATCAGGTTGATAATATTCGATAGAGCCTGCCTCACCTATGAAGTGTTCATGAAATAACATGTCAAATGCTGAGACATAAGGGAAGCAATAGTCCAGAACAGTTAGAACAGTGCCTGGTGCATAGTATGAAAAGTGCCCATTATTGCTATCATGAATGCCGTCATCACTGTTCTCACTACTATTAATAAAATCTAAGAGAAATCTTTTCCTCCTCTTTCTCAACCCTAAAGGTCACTCTTGTGACCGTCAGAAGTTCTAACACTTTGGGAATCATTACTGGACAGGGAGGGGGATGGCAGAGATAACAAGACACATAAATACATCCTCCACCTCGTCCCCTGAGTAAGCAGCTGATACTGTTAACTGTCAGCCAGTCACATCTTGGTGGGTGTCATGGACGACCACTGTAGACACAAAGGAAGGAAATAAGTCACTCACACTATGCGAATAAAACAAAAATCTTCCTCAAAAGAGAAACATAGCCTGACTTTCAAACCAGCCAGACACGTCCAAAGTTTGCCAAGTCTCTTGACTTTCTCTATGATGACAAAATAAGCTGCAATTTTTTATTTCTGCCATTGGGGAACATGGAATGCAGTTAGGTTTCTGAGGTAGGGACAGATAACCCTGAATGAACAATTCGTTTTTTGGGAACTTGGAGATTATATGTCTGTGCATTCACTTTATACATATAACACATATATGTGTATATGCAAACACGTATGTGTCTATATTCCCTTTCAGGGCTTTGGGCTTATATACACATACACTGTGAACATTTTTAAGACTCTACATACACACATCTGTTCAGAACGACTTCTAGGTGTTCGTGTCCCTTTGGGTGGAGTGTTGGTGGTTGTGGGGATGGAAGTAGCTTCAGCAGCTATGGTGCTGCTCAGAGGCCTGTATGCTTAAGAGGTCTGACAGCTGGGCAGATCAGGGCTTGGAAAGTGGGGTGATGGTGGGGTGCAGTGGGCACATAGGGGATCCCAAAAGGTTAATTTCAGGGGAGCTGGAGGTAGGAACGGCTTCACTGTCCTTTTGCCTGGAAAAACTTGTGCTTGGCATGACTCTCTGTGGAACACCTCTCCAGATCCAAGGACTAGTGTGCCCTCTGAGGCTCCACGGCACCCTGCACCACCCCTGCCAGAGCGCTCACCCCTCTCTCCCCTCCCCACTCTTGGGATGGAGTTTCATGAGAACCAGGAGAGACCTTTCTGTCCTCCCGCTCAGCACCTCTGCCTTTAGCACTACTCTGGGCACACTCAGCAAGCAGCAAGTGCTTGTGTGGAGGGTGACAGACAGCTGGACGCTGAATGAATGAAGGAAGGAAGGAACGAATAAATGAAGGAAGAGAAGGAAAGAGGCAGAGGGCTGGGAGCTTCTTCTACCTGAGGAGCTCTCTGCAGGGCCAGAGCCAAAGCCTGGGTTGTAATATCTGCTGGCATGGCCTCCTGACAGAAAGGACCTGGGCAGTGGCATGGTGCCACAATCCGAGGACACTGTCCCCAAATTAAAATAAAATTAAGAATCGCTCAGACAAGTGAATTGTCTGCTGGGCCCCTTCAGCTCTGAAACAGGAATCCTCTCTTTCTTTCTCCTTGTCTCCTGAACTGTGTTTCTATTCACGTGGCTCCGAACTTGAAGTGATGTTGGTGACAATTGAGCTGCTATTACAATTGAAAATACTTTTTTTTAATATCCTAAGACTCTGCCAATTAGCATTCATAATTGGTGGTGCAGAAAAGCACCAAAAGCAATACATTTACTCCAGACTGTAGATGTCATAAAAGGCTCTGAAGAAAATCTAATGGCCATTATGATGTGATATGCTTATAATTCAGCAGATTGATTTCTGCAAAATATCAGAGTTCATGCTGAAGAAATGAAAAGCACCATTAAAAGGCAGTTACACACCAATAAATGTAGATTTATGTGCTCTGAAAAGATATTCCTTTGTACTTTAAATTTATTAATGTGGGAAAATTGCTTTGAATTACATACGTTCTGAATAATGTGGTCTTTGGGAATGTATTCATTGCATAAAATGAACCCATCCTGAAGACATCATTTACTCCTAGGAACTCAAATATCCAGTGCACTCAGTAGCTGTAATTCTCATTACGATTTCATAAATTGAAAGTTTTATTTATACATCAGCCTCTAATAAGCTTGGTTACCATGAATTATCTCTGGCAATGATGAAGGAAGGAAATAATTTTCTCAAGTGCTTAAGCCCAGAACCTTTGTTTGTGCTATGTCTACCCAACCCCCTGTGTATAATAGCACACATCTGACCTGGGTAGACATTAGTAGACGCTCCATTTTTATCAAACTTTGTCAGGGCTTTCTGCGAAGTAAGTAGATGTATGCATTATACAGTTAATAATAGAAGTTACTGTTTATTGAGTGTTTTTTTTATGCCAGACACAACTCTTACGTGCTTTATGTTTATTATTTTATGTTATTGACCCAAAATTCATGGGTGTGGACAAATCAAGGCAAAGAAATGTTGAATAAATTGTCCATATTTTTATTTAGGATTTGGTAGAGATGGTTGTTTCAATGTCTCTGGTTTACTTTTAAATATGTCCATGTAGACAGTGTGATAGCATATGAATTACTGGAAGCCACAATGTAGGTGATAGATTCTAAGCAAGAATGTGCAGTCTGAGGGAGGTCAGCAGGCTCTCTGCTCAGGAAACAGGGGCTCTGCCAGCAGCTATATGCACACTTCAGTTATTTATAGCTCAATCAACAGTTAATAGGTTGCCAATCTGCATGGGGAATATAAAAAATGGGTTCTTATTTGCTAAATAGCATGACAGATTTTAGAAATGGGCTCCAATTAAAACAATTAAGGGCATTTTAAATACAAGGTGTAGCTAAAATATTTTAGAGGTATTCCCCACAATTACACAAATGAGATACAAGGACCCTGACACCTGTCACCTCCCCCCTTAAGGGTAAAGCTCCAGGCTAAATCCCTGGTGGGTTCCAGGCATGGCCATAATCCAGAGGATTCCAGCTCCCTCTCTATCCAGTGCCAGCTGTCAGGACAACAGAATCGTCTGGAGCTTTAGTGTTTCTGCTCCGAATGACCTTGTCATACAGGTAGTAGATGGAGCACCTGGAGGGACAGAGAGCTGGGACTTCCATCCGCCCTAAAGAACAGGTTTCAGAAATGTCTCTGGATTTGCTTACTAATAAATGTTTGCTTAACAGACATCTGCGTATGTCTCAGTAGACATGGATGAATTAGAACCTGTAACCTTAATTGCAAGGAATTCACTTAACCTTACTATGATGTCTAACTTTGGGTGTCAACTGGTCGGATTGAAAGACACCTAGAGAATAGGTAAAGCACACACCTGGAGGTGTTTGTGGGGGTGTTTCCAGAGAAGACTAGCATGTGGGTTGTAAAACTGAGCGGGGAAGACCTGTCTGGAATGTGAGTGGTTGGGGGACAGATGGGATGAAAAAGCAGCAGAAGAGGGAAGCAGGGTCCGCTTGTCCCTGCTTGGCAGGAATTTTTCTGCTGCTATCACCCATGGACATGGACTCCAGGTTCTTCAGCCTTCGAAAGCCGACTCACACCAGCAGCTCTCCATGGGGCTTTCTAGACTTCCCCCTCAGACCAGGGTGACATCATTAGTCCCCTTATTCTGAGGCTCCAGCTTCTTGGACTGAGCAGCTGCTGGTTCCCTGGCTGCCCAGCCTGCTCATGGCCACTGGGGATGACTCAGCCTCTGAAGCCAATAAATCCCCTCTTATAACTATGTATGTTCTATCTGTTCTGTTTCTCTGGAGAATCCTCATACACTCACTTCAAATCTCTTTGGTTTCAACCTTAAAGTGGATAACCCAAAATTCGGAAAAATAATATACAGTCAGACCCTCTGAGGCCAATCTCTTGGGAAAGACTGGCAAATTAAGGGGAGAAAATTGTCATTCTTTGGTGTACCCCTGTGAACCCCTACTACCTTCTTCTCTTTGGGTCAGAGCTGACCAAAGCCTTTAACCAGGGAACACATGGGACTAGACCAAACCTAGCTGAGATGTTATCAAAAGGAACTTGAACCAGTTGTTTATTAGGAAACATTGAGCAACTCTTAAGAAGTGCTAACATATTTTGGAAACCATCTCTCTCTTTAGGAACCTTCTGCATTTATTGGCAGAGAGGGGGATTTCTTTTTTACTGAGGGCCTTCCTCGCCAGGCTGTGTTCTGCATCCCTGACCTCTAGTTCTGGGTGTCTGGGGCTGGTCCACGTATGTCTTTCTCTGTCTCTGCATCCCCTGCAACCCCTTCCTTTTTGACTTGCCCAGTTCTCCATCCCCAGCCAATGAACTGGATTGGATAAAATGTCCTCGCTATTGGTTTGATTAGTGAATTATGGGTAAAACTCCTGAGTTGCCTCAAACTCCACCTGATAGTAAAGCATCTCAAATGGACACGTTGGTGTATATTGCCTTTCTTCTCCTTCATTGGTGAATTATACCATTTAAAAAAAAAAAAACTTGTATGCTTTTCTCTTTTTAAAAAATTTTAATTAATTAATTAATTAATTCTAATTAGGTATATATGACAGCAGAATGCATTTTGATTCATTGCACACAATTGGAGCTCAACTTTTCATTTCAATGGTTGTACATGGTGTAGCGTCGCACCGTATGTGCAGTCATACATGTATCTAGGGTAATGGTGTTCATCTCATTCCACCATCTTTCCTGTCCCCGTGCCCCCTCCCTCCCCTTGGCCCAGTCACAGTTCCTCCATTTTTTCCCATGCCCCCCTCCCATTATGGATCAACATCCACTTATCAGAACATTCAGCCTTTGGGTTTTTTAGGATTGGTTTATTTCACTTAGCATGATATTCTCCAACTCCATCCATTTACCTGCAAATGCCGTAATTTTATTCTCTTTTAGGCTGAGTAATATTCTGTTGTGTATATATACCACAGTTTCTTTATCTATTCGTCTATTGAAGGGCATCTAGGTTGCTTCTACAATTTAGCTATTGTGACTTGAGCTGCTATGAACATTGATGTGGCCATATTACTATAGTATGCTGATTTTTAAAAATATATTATGCTTATATCTTTTTAAGTACCTTTATTTTATTTATTTTTATGTGGTGCTGAGGATGGAACCCAGGGCCTCACACGTGCTAGGCAAGTGCTCTATGGCTGAGCCACAACCCCAACCCCCTATAGAATGCTGATTTTAAGTCCTTTGGGTATAGACCAAAGAGTGGGAGAGCTGAGTCAAATGGTGGTTCCATTCCAAGTTTTCTAAGGAATCTCCATACTGCTTTCCAGATTGGTTGTACCAATTTGTGGTCCCATCAGCAACGAATGAGTGTACCTTTCCCCCCACATCCTTGTCAACACTTATTGTTGTTTGTATTGTTGATTACTGCCATTCTGATTGGCATGAGATGAAATCTTAGTTTTGATTTGCATTTTTCTAATTGCTAGAGATGTTGAACATTTTTTCATATATTTGTTGATTGATTGTACATCTTCTTCTGAGAAGTGTCTGTTCAGCTCCTTTGCCTATTTGTTGATTGGGTTGTTTGTTTTTTGGTGTTAAGTTTTTTGAGTTCTTTATATATCCTGAAGATTAGGGCTCTATCTGATGTGCATGTGGCAAAAATTTGCTCCAAAACATAGGCTCTCTCTTCACGTCATTGATTGTTCCTTTTGTAGAGATGAAGCTTTTTAGTTTGAATCCATTCCACTTATTGATTCTTGATTTTATTTCTTGTGCTTTAGGAGTCTTGTTAAGGAAGTTGGAGCCTAATCTGACTCAATGAAGATTTGGGCCTACTTTTTCCTCTATTAGGCGCAGGGTCTCTGGACTAATTTCTAGGTCCTTGATCCACTTTGAATTTTGTGCATGGTGAGAGATAGGGGTTTAGTTTCATTTTGCTACATATGGATTTCTAGTTTTCTCAGCACCATTTGTTGAAGATGCTATCTTTTTACCAATGTATGTTTTTGGCTCCTTTGTCTAGTATGAGATAACTGTATTTATGTGGGTTTGTCTCTGTGTCTTCTATTCTGTACCATTGGTCTATATGTCTATTTTGGTGCTAATACCATGCCAATTTTGTTACTATAGCTTTATAGTATAATTTAAGGTCTGGTATAGTGATGCCACTTGCTTCATTCTTCTTGCTAAGGATTGCTTTAGCTATTCTGGGTCTCTTATTTTTCAAAATGAATTTCATGATTTCTTTTTCTATAAGGAATGACGTTGGGATTTTAATTGGAATCACATGGAATCTGTATAGTGCTTTGGGTAGTATGGCCATTTTGACAATATTAATTTTGCCTATCCAAAAGCATGGGAAATCTTTCCATCTTCTAAGATCTTCTTCAATTTCTTTCTTTAGTGTTCTTTAGTTTTCATTGTAGGGGTCTTTCACCTCTTTTGTTAAGTTGATTCCCAAGTTTTTGTTTGTTTGTTTGTGTGTGTGTGTGTGTTTGTGTGTGTGTGTGTGTTTTGAGGCTATTGTGAATGGGATAGTTTTCCTAATTTCTCTTTCAGAGGATTCATCACTGATGTATAGAAATGCATTTGATTTATGGGTATTGATTTTATATCCTGCTTCTTTGCTGAATTTATTTATTAGTTCTAGAAGTTTTCTGGTAGAATTTTTTGGATCCTATAAGTATGGAATCATGCCATCAGCAAACAAATATAGTTTGAGTTCTTCTTTTCCTATTCATATCCCTTTAATTTTTTTTTTTTTTTTTTTGTCTAATTGCTCTGGCTAGAGTTTCAAGGACTATGTTGAATAGAAGTGGTAAAAGAGGGCATCCCTATCTTCTTCCAGTTTTTGGAGGGAAAGCTTCCAATTTGTCTCCATTTAGAATGATGTTTAGCAGAGGGTGCTTCACAGGTGCTAGATGAGCACCCTACCATTGAGCAATAACCCCATTTTTGTTATACCATTTTTGAAAGGAAAATCAACTTTGAATATATATACATCTTCATAAGGACAAAGAGAAAAGAAAGAAAGTTAAAAAGAAAGCAAATGTTTGGAAAGCTGAAAAGTACATGGTCATGTATTCCTGGCTCAGCTGGCCAAAGGAAACTGAAGCCAAAGCTAATGTTGGGGGAGGCCTGGAGGCGGCCTGAGTCATAGAATCACTGAGCAACTCCGGAGTTGGTGGCTCTAGGGCACTAGTAAGGCTGAGAACAGAAGACTGGTGACAAGTCTGTACAAGCAACACACAGATCCTCCTAGGTTTGACAGTCCCACCCTACACATACACACACTCTGAAGTCCAGAGACCAGCTGTCCCAAGAGGGTGGGCCAGGGAGACTGTGGCTCAGGGACATCACTGTGGAGCACCACAGAGATCACAGGATCCACTGGAGTTCTATCTAGTGAACTGTGGGGCCTCAACCCCTTACCTTCACTGTGGTCTCAGAATACAGGCAGCCAGGTCCATGACTCTGAAATCAGAGAAAGAGAAAAGCAAAATCAGAGTTGAGAAAGAGAAGAGCAAAAATAGCCACCAAAATAGCTACACACGCACGCACTATGCAGCTTGCAATTATCTCTTTAGTGTTTCTCTCTTAAATATGAGATAGGAACCAAGGATGACCAAATATCTGAAAAAGAACTTTCAAATAAAAAAAAAACTGAGGTGAAAATAAATTTTTCCAAGAGCTCAGGAAAAACAGAAATAATGAAAAGAGCAGAAGAAAACTTCAATAAACTGTAATCAATATGTTCAAAGAAGAAAATTAGGAGTTTATATAAAAGCTCTTTGAAATAAAAACAAAAATCAAGCCCTTGGAAATTAAAACTATAACAGCAGAAATGCAAAATACAGTAATAGAAAAGTCTGAGAAATAACCCAGAAAACAGAAAAAAAATCAGAAATGTGAAATAGAAGAGAAAAAAAAATACTAAATTTGAAGAGTTACAGTGTTCGAAAAGAAAGGGTTGAAACTATTCAAAACACAATTTGAGAAAATCTTGAGAACTAAAGGACATGCATTTTCATGTCAAGAGACCCCACAGAGCTCTTTGCATAGTGGGCTGAAGAAGTCCCGTCCTAAGACACATCGTCATAAGATTTTGGAATTCCAAGAACAAAAGGAAGATTCTAAATGCATCCAGAGGGAATAACAAATCTCATTCCAAAGACAAAATCAGGCCTCTCACTTGGTGCACTGGAAGCTAAAATGGCAAGGCCTTCGCATTTCTAAGGGGAAAATATTTTCCATTTAGAATTCTACCCGCCACCCGACATGGATCATGAATGATTGATTTTCTACACATTCATGATCTGGAAGCCAGACATGGATGTGCTGTCCCCAAGATGAAAGTGTATAACAAGAAAGAGGGTTTCATGGCACCAAAAAACAATACAGAGGAGAACTGAAAGGAGTTTTGAGGTTGGCAATTAAAGGACATCCCAGCTGTGTGGACAGCAGCAGGGGGACAGAGCTCACTCCAGGAAGGAGGATGTCCCACCCCAGATGTTTACACCAGTAGAACTTATTGAGAGGAGACTGCCATTTCTGGTGAGGGGTTTGGGGTGATTTCAGTAGAGGTTCATAGAAAACTAAGCAAAAAACAAAAGAAATGTGAGATGAAAAAGTTGCAAAAGAAAAAATATAAATTCATAATATTCTATGTGATTCTGCTATAGGTATAGTCATAATGATATAAGTGAAAAATATGGTTCATATACTAGCAGATGGCAGGAACCCAGAGATCCTTTTACCACTGGAGTCACCACATCCCAGTCCTTTTAATTTTTTATTTTGAGACAGGGTCTCACTAAGTTGCCGAGGCTATCCTCCAACTTGCGGTCCTCCTGCCTCAGCCTCCTGAGTTGCTTAGAATTACAGGTGTGCATCACCATGCTCAACTCAATCATAATTCTTAGTAGCACAAAGACCATAAATAATAACTAAAGCTGAAAGATCAACATAACAACAACAGTGCCAGGTACTGTTTAAAGTGCTTTGTGAAAAGAAGGATTAATTCCTTCTAATGTTCATACCCACCTCATGCAGTTTACTTCCATTTTACAGAAAAGGATATGGAAAATAGCAGGATAGTATACATTAAGAAATATGGAGGACCAGGCACAGTGGCACACGCCTATACTCCTAGCTGCTTGGGAGGCAAGGCAGGCGCAAGTTCAAAGCCAACCTCAGCAACTTAGGCCCTTGGCAACTCAGCGAGACCCTGTGTCTAAATAAAATACAACAAGGGGCTGGGGATATGGCTCAGTTGTCAAGTGCCCCTGAGTTTGATCCCTGGTACCAAAAAATATAAAGAGAAAAGAAAAGAAAAAAGAAACATGGAGGCAAAATCCAGAAGCAGTAGGTTTTGGAAAGAGAAATAATTGCCTCCATGAAGAAAAATCAAGATGGAAAAGGATGGGCGAGTAGAGGTCTGCTGGCTCTCAATGGAAATCCTAAAAAAATTGACTCGCTAAACCTGCTACACGTAGGACTTTCAAAAACCAAAAACCTATTAATAAATACAGTGACTTATTAATCAATTAATAAATACGAGTAACAAAGTGTTTTTAATTCACAAGTCTGGCATATCTGTCAATCCTATGTGAAAACCACAGACAGCAGATCAGGGGCACCCCTCTGGGGGCTACACCTCTCCCTGTCTGTCCTGCAGAATCCCAGTCCAGAGGAACTGTTATCAATATTGCCCCTCCCAGAGGCTGGAGATGACAATCCCTGTCCTTCCCAAATGTGGAGTCTGTGTGCACACACGCACGTGACCACAAGTCAGGGTAAAGGCAACTCAAACCACGGTCATGGACAATCATCATTGCAAAGGTTCGAAACTAGGAAAGCCCCCATGCCCCCACCTTCCATTCAAACCACCTACGTGCCCGCCTGATGTACTTCCTGAGGTAAAATCTACTAAACCAATGGACTTACTTCATCACCAAACCCCATCAGAGCATCTACTTTTAACTAAGTCAATAAATAAAACTACATTTACTTTTTATGATGAGCCCCCTGACAGCTTTTGGAAAACAGTTGCTAATTAGTAAATGCTAGAGAGAAAGAAACTAAGACCCGTGAATGCTTAATACATTATTCAAACTGCCCGTGTCCCTGTTTCAATCTTTTCTAAGCCATTCGTTTAGAGGCTGAAGTTTTCTTCACTGTCCCTCAAAGCAAACACAGAAGTCTCCTTAAATTATGTTAGAAGAAATCAGTTCCCAGATAGCGTGTACTCTGCAAAAGGAAGGAAGGAGGGAGGGAGGGAGGGAGGGACGGAGGGAAGGAAGGAAGAAAAGGAGGAAGCCAATGAATAATTCCCCAAATATATGACGGTCTGATGTACAGGACCTAACTGTGCCCTCAAACTCCAATGCAGTGACACAAACACTAACATTTATGCCCGTGACAATACATTGGCTGGGGAGAGGGGAAGGGGAGTACCCAGGCATGTAGGCAGATATTACCATATTTAGATGATTTTTTAAAAATATACTTTATCTTTTGAGCAGTTTTAGGTTCACAAAATTGAGTGGAAGGGGGGAAATCAGAAAGCAGAGTTCCCATTTCTTACCCACACAAGCGCAGCCTCCCTGAGGTCGACCCTGCACCACAGTGGTCCATTTTGTGGCAATCAGTGAGGCTATGTTGACACACCATTGTCACCGACATAGGGTGACTAGGATCCCCTCTTGGTGTTCTAGTCTATGGGCTTTAACAAAAGCACGATGGTGTGTATGCGCCTTTAGAGTACCATAGAGAACACTGTCACCGCTTTCAAAATGCCCTCTGCTCTCCCTGTTCATCCCCTTCCCACCTCACCTCTGGCCCTAAAACTGAGGTTTTACTTCTAGCTTTGCCTTTCCTGGTGCGCTGTGTTGGAATCACCCAGTATGTAGCCTTTTTAGGTTGGCTTCTTTGACTTAGTAACATGCATTGAAGAATCTTCCATGACCTTTCATGGCTTAGTGGGACCTTGAGTTTTAAAAGAAGCTCTTCTATTTATAGTAGATGTTTACAGACATCTGTGCCTCGAACTTTAAAAGAAAAACCACAATAAATTTTCTCCCCTTTCCTAGAATAGCTCTTATTTTTTCCAGCTATGAGGTAGTTCAGGATCTGATAGAGCCCATGGCCAGCCATTCCTTTATGTGTTTAGTGTCTATCATTGACATTTTTGTAGTTACTATGGCTGAGAAACAAATAAGCCCAACACTTAGTAGTGCTCAAAGATATTTAATGTGCTAACAGATTCTGTGGGTCAAGAGTCAGACATGGCATGGCAGGGAGACTTGTCTCTGTACAGGGCTGAGGCCTCAGTGGAAGACTTGAAGGCGGGTGAGTAGAATCATCTGAAGGTTCATCCACTCATCTATCTGAATAGTGGATGGAGCCGACTATCATCGGGGCATCTCTTGCTCTCCTATGCATTGTCCTATTTTCCATTGCTGTGACCAAATACCCCAGGCTGGGTAATATATAAAGTAAAAAGGTTTCATTAAATCATAGTTTTGGAGACTGAAAATTCAAAATAGGATAGTCTCATTTGTTTGGTTTCTGCTGAGTGCCTCATGGCAGGTGGCATCATGTCAGTGGCTATGAGAGGGATCACACACTGAGACAGGAAGGCAGAGAGCAGGGAGAGTTCACGCTCACTCTTTTATAACAATTCACTCTCAAGGGAACTAACCATAGTCCCACGAAAAGTACCTGAATTTCCTCGCAGGGCAACACCACCAATGACCTAACTACCTCTCATTAGGCCCCACCTCTTAAAGGTTTTTGCCATCTCAACACCACCACCCTAACGGCCAACTCAACCACATAGAACCTGTGGGGGACAAACCACACCCAAAGCATAGGAAGCTGGTTTAAGCTTCCTCACCAGTGGAGACTGTCCCAAGGGAGAGCTGTGGGTGGGAACCTCATGTAAAACTGGAAGTACTTTCCATTTTTGAGAAATGCAATCACCTCTGTAGGGCAAGTGATTGACAGGTCCCAGGGATTCGTGGTGAAAAGCCAGAGCTTCTGATCTCAAGAGGAGAGAAAGGATAATGAAAGGTGAGGTAACAAGGACAACCAACCATGTTGCCTTCTAGAGCAGTGAAGAAACATGCAGCTTCAGGAAAAGCAGCATAATCCAACGTCTCCCAGCTCCAGGAAGATTTCAGGAGAAAACTGTTACACAGAATCATGGAAAAATCTCACCTGCATTTGGGACAAGATAGGTGCAGACCTGTGGGATCTCACTTCAACATGGGCCACGCAGCTACCCTCTGCAGCTGCTGCCAAGAACCTGTGTGTATTCACCACTGGGGGTGAGGGGGGGCCGTCACAGTCTTCTTCAGCTCTTTTCAAGAATGCCACGGTTTAGCCAGGAATCTTCCACAAGGTGGCCATCCAGGTGGGGCAAGTTCTCTTTCAAGAACTCCAGGTGACCCCCTACCTGCTCAACCAGGTTGTGTTGAATATGATCTGAGATCAAAGATGACAGAAGCAAACGTGGACTAAATTATCCAAGTAATGCATCCTCTTCCCTTCCTCCTGACTGTTCCAGCTTGAGAGGACTCTGGAGAGGGTTGTTTGGAAGTAACTGGTCTAGTTTACACCTTCGTTTCACAGACAGGAGGCTGAGCCAGAGAGATTCAAGTGACTCACCCACCCAAGGCGACCCAAGGTGACCCAAGGCGGGGGCTTGGTGTTGGTTTTTGTTTTTACACTGTACAGAGCATTAGTGTGACATTCCTTGGAAACACGAGAGCCATGCTTGTTCCATAGTGGGGCTGGGGAGGATCATCATCTAGTCAATTCCTCATTCATGAATTAGCATTTGAGATTTGCCCAGAGAAACATGCACAGGCCTCCCCACCCCTTCCTGCAGTGGCCACCCTGCACCGCTCCGCAGGAAACCTTCTCCCAGCTCCAATGCACTTAAATTGACTCATTTCCCTGGAGGCTGAGGAAGGCAACGGAGGCCGAATGAGTGATACGGCCTTCTAATTTGTTTTTAATTATCATGGCCCAGTAACCCTTCCAAAGACACTTCATGGAGAGTAGTTCTATTTTTCCACTTATTAACCTCATTCACTAGACTGGAAAAAGAATTCCCCATCTCTCAAAACCTCTCCCGTTCATTCTTCTAATTCTTTCTTTTTTCTTTCTTTTCTTTTCTTTATTTTATTATTTATTTATTTATTTTTTTTTTTTGCACAAAGTAATGTGTGTAAAACTAGAGCCAAGTATACTGTGGATTCAAACACAAGCCCGTTTGGAGCAGAAACCCATGGGATTCCTGAGTCTCAGCCTCAGGGGATTGCCCTAGTGGCCTGTGTCTATGAAAGCCGGGAGCTTGAATGGCCCTTTGATTCGGCCCAAATCTGGGGGTGGAGGGTGGGGAAGGGACAGGCCTGTTATCTGACACTCTTGTTGGGGTTGGCCCTGGGCCTTCCTCCTTATCTGGGCCTCCCTAGAGCCTGAGGACGTTCTGAGGATGCCCGACTTGGCAAGGGCTGGGATGCATGGAATTCCTTGCTCCTTGGGAAGTGTAGCAGCCATCCCAAGGGCTTGGTGCATTCCATGCCCTTGGAGAATGCTCCTCTCTCCACAGTGCTCCCCCTGCCCAACACTCACCCACCCACACATGCAGGCCCCTCCGGCTTTGTTAGGGCAATACCAGGTTTTACCCAGCTGATTTTTAAGGCCTTTATGGTTATTGTTTGCAAAAACCTAAGAATAGACAAACCAATTGTTAGAATTGATGAAAGAATTTGGCAAGAGTAAGAGGGAAAATGCAAGGTTATTGCCCTGGAGGTTGGGCACGTTCAAATCCTGGCTCTCCCACTTGTAACCTTGAGCGATTTACTTAACCTCTCTGTACTTCTCGGGGACCTCAGTTCTCTCATCTATAAATAGTTATAACATCTCTTCACGAAGTCCTCATGAGATTGAATGCATTCCATATATTTAAAATGCTTAGGAATTGCCTGGCACATGGGGGAGGTTGTATAGATATTAGCTATTGTGATATCTGATATGGCTTTGAGATCAATATGTGAAAATGGGTTATATTCTACACATTATAGCAAACACTTAAAAAGATGCAGTTTTGCAGGGCGTTGGTGGTGCACTCCTGTAATCCCAGCAGCTCGGGAGGCTGAGGCAGGAGGATTTCAAGTTCAAAGCCAGCCTCAACAATTTAGGAGGCTCTAAGCAACTTAGCAAGACCCTGTCTCTAAATAAAAAATAAAAAGGGCTGGGAATGTAAGTACCCCTGGGTTCAATCCCTGGTACCAAAAGAAAGAAAGAAAGAAAAAGATGTAGTTCTTAAAGCCCATGATTATATCTATTACATAGGATGTTTAGGAATAAATCTAATAAATGATGTATATGACCTTTAAGAAGCAAATTATAAAATTTTATTAATGTAATTAAAGATGACTCAAATCAATGGAGAGCTATTTCATGTTCAAGGACAGGAAGATTCATTATCTCAAACCTTTTCTTCTCTTCATATTAATTTATAATTTAAATTAATCCAAAATAAAGCACTGATTGGTGTTTGTAGTATATACGTGGAACTTGATATGCTGATTCAAAATGAAGGCTGAAGAGCAAATAATTTAGAAGTGCAGAGTCAACTCGGATGTTGAGAGAACAGTGACAGACACTTCTGCGCTTATAGAAACTTGAAGATGATGAAGGTGGTCAAAGGAAGTCACACAGTCAGACTCAGACTTGCTTGTGTGGAGATGAATATTCTGCTGCCTGCAGATAGGCACCGCCAAGCCATCATGTGAAAGGTACAGGCAGATGATTATCCTGTGAGGAGTCTGGGTAAAGTTGGAGCCATTGACCTACCTAGGTGAGCAGAAAACAATGATCACAAGTTCAAGACCAGCCTGAGCAACTTAGCAAGACCCTGTCTCAAAATAAAAAATGTGAAAAGGCTGAGGATGTAGCTCAGTGGTAAAGCTCTGGGTCCAATCCTCAGTACCACAGGGAAGGAAGGAAGGAAGGAAGGAAGGAAGGAAGGAAGGAAGGAAGGAAGGAAGGAAGGAAGGAGGGAGGGAGGGAGGGAGGGAGGGAGGGAGGGAGGAAGGAAGATACATGATGCCAAATCAGAGATTTTCATTGTCCGAGTGTGGTTTGCCTTGACTGCATCATTTATCATGACAAGAGCATGCCCGCAGTAGCTCTGTTTTCAAATCTGAGATACCTGGAACAGATCTGAACTAAAGTTTGAAGGAGAGCCACTCCAGCCAACCAATAGAACTATGAATTAGAAAATAAATTTTTGTTGCTCTAACTACTGAGATTGTGTATTTTTTTAAACACATTCTTATTCTAACAATAGCTGATTAACATTGGCTTATTAAAAAAAATTTTTAATGGGAAGGACATTAGGGGTTCACCTAATGAATCAATAGGAGGAGAGAAGGCAGGGGTGTAGCTCAGTGGTATAGCACTTGCCTACATGCACAGGCCCTAGGTTCCATCCCAGCACTGCAAAAATAAAATAAAAGATAAATAAGAAGGTAGAGGCTAAGATAGAGGCAGAAACTAGACCATTTCTAGGAGATTGGATTCAGGGACCATGAGCAAGTGTCAAAGCTGACATCCAGGCCAGGCACCACTGCTGGGACGGAACAGAATTATTTTCTACTTCCATGATCCTGTGGTCAAGATCCAAATAACAGGAGAAGAGAGCAGGTACTTGTTCTGGCCAGGACGGCCTCTACCCACTAACTAGACACTGCAGGATCGCGGTAGCTGTGTCCAGTTGGAAGAAAGAAGGCTTCAAAGGACACAAACATTTCTCTTTTGTGTGTGGTGGAGATTGAACCAGGGCCTCATGCACACTAAACATGCACTTTACCGCTGAGCTACAGCCCCAGCCCCTGTACTTTTTTAAAGAGGGGATTGATAGTGGGCTGCCAGGGACTTAATCCAGGCACCCCTTCCCTTTAGCCACCAGGTAGCCACCCTTCTCGCTGGGCAGCACAGAGGACAAGAGGAAGAGCCGAGTCAGAGCATAAGGAACATGAAGGGAGTAGTGACAGGCACATTGATTGGTGTCAGTTTTTACTTTGAAAGCCAAGATGGTTTTATCTCATGTCAGCAGCTGGGCATAGCTGGAGGTAATTTTGAGTTGGGGAATAACTCAAACAGATCTGTATTTTAGGAACATTGACCTTCCTGGAGTGTATAAATTGGAGAACAGGAGAGAGACTGGCCAGGGGCTCTGTCTCTTTGCCACAGCCTTTTCAAGGTAGAAGTGTGATCATGGAAAACTCTGAGGTCATTTCCTCATCTGCTACTCTTCATCAGTCTCCTGTCCAAGGCTAAGGGAAGCTGGACCCTGAATATCATCCGAGACAGTTGAAATCAGTGTCTTTGGAATTGAATGGTAAGCCATCATGAAGCATTTGGGGTGTGCTTCCATACTGAGGTTCCCTAGCCTGTGTGCTAAGAATGCTCTGTAGAGCTTTGGAGCTGTTGCAAGAGGCCCCCATCTATCTACACCCCAACCGTAACTGACCAGATGACAAATCTTACAAACCTGCACTACCCTTCCAGAAGTTTTGGGATTTAATTCAGTGAAAGTGAATAAAATTTATGAGTGAATAACCATTTTCAAGAGTTCATAGATTCATGATACAGGTTGGGCATACCTTATCCAAAATATTTGGGACTTGGAGAATTTTGGATTTCATAATTTTCCTAGTTCAGGATACTTGTGAACATATAAGATATCTTGGGAATGGGACTCAAGTCTAAGCAGGAAATTCATTTGTGTTTAATATATACCATTATCTACATAGACTGAAGGCGATTTTGTACAACACTTTAAATAACTTTTATGCCAGGTCAGGGATGGAATTTTCCACTTGTGGTATCACATTGATTCTCAAAACATTTCAGATTTTGGAGCATTTCAGATTTTTGGATAAGGGAAAAAAGCCTGCAATAATTTCTTGTTAGTATTGATTTTTCCAATCAACAAATACTACAAAAAAATTACTGTCAAATGGGCATCTACAAATAGAGATACTATTGCACCTGCCTCACTGATTCTTTATGATGTTTCAATGACTAAACACTTATGGGTGTTCAGAGCAGAGCTAGGAACAGACAGCACTCTTAAGGGTGGGGGTCACTCAATCTATATGATCTCTAAAAATCGTCCTTTGTGCATCTGAGTTGTAATGGTTTTATGAATTTTATGAAAAATCTTGTGAAGAGGGAAGATATTCTTTGATCTCTTGATGTGTTGTTGTCCCCAATGCAGAAACTGCACAAGCCTGTGAGCCACTCTTCTGAGCCTGGATAGAAGTCATCTTTGGAAGAAGGCCCTTATCGTTTCAGTTGACTGTGTTGGACAGAGGGCGCAGTTGGAGACTTCTGGGCAGCAGTAAAATGGCCATCTGTGCCCTCCAAGGATAAATCAACTGACTGCTGATGTGAAAGTTTATCCACGGCAAAGCTCAATCGCAACTACCAAACTAACCACAAGGTGGCGCTGTGACCCAAAAATTTCACACAAGGTTCCCAATTTACAAAACCCGAGTTCAGTGTATAAAGTTTGCTTTCTCTGTACTCCTCAAACTTGACTGTGCTTACAAACGTGTTAAAATGCACTTCCTTGTTGCATAGCTCTGGGATGGAGCCTGAAATTCTGCATTTCTAACATGCTCTCAGGTGATGCCAATCCTGGAGCATGGTTCTAGCCAGAGAATAGCTTCCAGAAATTCTCCATTGTTGTCTCTGATATGGGACAAGAGTGAAAACTAAGTAGACCCCTGAAGGGCTCCATTCTTTGCTTGCAAGAGGCAATGAAAAGGAAGAAGAAAGAAAATGAGAAACAACAAAAGGAAAATAAAGGCTGCTTTCTCTGAGCATCTCAGTCCCAGACTTCCGTTAGTGCTGCCCGCTGAGGACTGCCTGGTGGCAGCAGATGCCTTCCTAAGTTGTGGAGGTGGTCAGGGTGGATCTTTCTGGTACATTCTCTGACACAAGGGCTCATTTGGGAATTTGTGACAGAATTTCCAAACTTCCAAGTGGCCAGACGCATCAGCAAACGCCTTCCCGAAAAGCCAAGTTGAAGTTTCTAATAGAGTCTATAAAAACGGGTTGAGAAGAGCCAAGCTAAGAATTGAGAAGTGAAATAACAGGAAGAGCCGCTTTGCTGATGGTCTTACTCTTGCATACACAATGGATCTATTTTAACACCATGAACTTCTGCTTTCCGTAGTGAGAGGGGCTAACAACCCATGAAGTGAAACCACTTCTAACCCAGAACAAGCCCTTGGACTCAAATCAGACCCTTGCTTTAAGGTAGATGCATCCTACAAAATGAGAAGTAGCATTATAGATGTCTCCTTGCTTCATTTCTTTTTCTCTTGGTATTTTAAAAATTATTTATGTTAAGATTGGATTTGACTTTTCCTTTTTAATGACCTTCATATATCATGCTTGTCTTTTTTTTTTCCTTTATTTTGGATTTGAGGCTGAATGTTAAGATGGATAATTAAAATTAAAAAACAAAACTATGTCACTGCATTCAGTTTTATGTATTATATCCTTTCAGTTTAAAGTGTATCCAGTTTCCTACTTGTAAAGACTAAAGATGTGGGCTCAATGCTTTCTCCAAGGCTCTAACATGGAACTCCATGTTAATTTCTCCCCTCAAGTTAATTTCTCACTTGTGTCCTCTCCTGGGCGACTTTATGGGCCAAACCTCCCATCCAGTTTGCATAAAATACCTAGCAGGGTGACCTAGCTGCATCCAAATTGGAAATTAAAAATTGGCTTTTATTTGGGTGAGACTCACCTCTATCCACCTCTCTCCATGCATGAATTGGTATGCGTAGGGAGGAGGAGGGAAGAATGTTCTGGGGCTGGAAGGAGAGGAGGAAGAAATAAGGACCATGGAAGGGATGTGGTGCTGTGTCATATTCTTTGTCCCCTGGGGCTGGTCTGGAGCCCCCACAAAGGGTGGGAGCGAGTGCTGAACAAGGGGGTGTCATGGGAGACTCAGTGAGACTCTGCATTCTGGCAGAGCAGCATTGGGATGCTGAGAAACTACCACATGGTTTTGAGGAGAGAAGCGCTGAACCTACGGCTAAGTGGTTCCCCACCTTAAGGATAACTGGATTTGGGACTAGTGGGAGAAAGTACCCTTAGCATGGTCAGACACCAGCTCAAGGCACCGTCATTCAGCAATGTCAATAGGAAATGATTCTTTCAGGACCTTGAGAGGCCCCAGGTTCCAGCCACCTAAGTGTGATGAGCATGGAGCACACCATGGAAGACGAACCAGGGAGTGTGGCTGACAATGTGGTGGGGGAGCACATCCGAGGCTCTTTGGGATTAGGTGGCAATTCTCATGGGGGTCTTCGCAGGGGGATTGGAGGTCCCATATCAGCAGGTGCATCAGGAACAAGAATGGACATCACTGATGTCCATGAGCCCTCTGGGTGGTCCCAGGCGGGTGAGGATCGCTAGCATTGTGTTAAACATTGAATCATGAAAATCGCTTTTACACAGGATACCTTCCTTCAAGAGCAGGGGACAGCAAGAACAAGTGTTTCCAGGGTGTCTATAATATGGGAAACCAAGAGTTAAGTTATCACGTCCTTGAGAGTCAGGATGGCAAAGCAGCTATGAAAGCCAGCTCAACGAGAAAACTGCCCGGGATCTCCATCACTCTCTAGCCATGAAACCTTAGCTTTTTGGTTAGGTATTTTATCATGAAATGAGAAGAGAGATAACATTTAATTCAAGGACCCATGAGATTTAATAGGTATAACTTGTGATACCTATTAGAACGGTGGCTGGCACATATAAACACTCGAGAGGGCTTAGCGGTTGGTGTAGTTGAGCATAAGCTCAGGATACTAGAAACAGCATCATGAACAATGGGCCAACTCTCTCCCACAAATAAAAGACCCATGAGGAGGTTGAGGGCTGATGGCTCTCTAGATCTCCTCCGAGCTAATGAGCTGGGGAATCAAAAGAAGACATTAATCCCAGTGGAATAACAGAACTAATCTGGTAGCAGTTCTTGCAATATCTTTTTCTGGCTGATTATTTATTATGTATTTATTTATTTTACTGGAGATTGAACCCAGGGGCATTCTACCACTGATCTGCATCCCGAGCCTTTTTTATTTTATATATTGAGACAGGCTATCATTAAGTTGGCAGGGCTGGCTTTGAACTTGGGATCCAAGTTGCCTTAGCCTCCTGAGTCTCTGGGATTACAGGCTTTTGACACAGTATCTAGTTCTGGCTAATTTTTTTTTTTAAATCTCAGGACCAAAGGCGCTACTGCCAGAAGAGACATTTAGAAGTCCTCAGGTTTAGAAAGTCCCCCGGCATGGCCAAAGATCTAATTCCCTCTGAGGGGAGAGCACACATAAAAAAATGTGCTTTAACCTGTCATGATATAACATAAAAAACGCCTTCCCTCCTTTCAATTTTTAGTAAACACCACCAGGAACCTAATGTCACACTATTAAGTGTGACATTAGAATTTGCCTGTCCCAATCTGTCATAGTAATCCATTTAAAACCATCTTGCAGCCAGTGAGCTGCTCTGAAATGGAAACAAATCATTCTGCAACCAGAAGAAACGAACCAGCCCGGTCTGGCTGCAGAGGCCCCACAACTTCCTTCTCAGAGCTTCTCCAAGAGTGTGCAGGACCCCTGGGGAAAGTTTCCTGTTGTGGTGGTGGGTTTGTTGTTGTTTGTTGTTGTTGTTGTTTTGCAGTGCAGGGACCTTGTCTATATAAATAGTTCAATTTTAAAATACATCTTAAAACACAGACTCCTGTGAGGTCTAGTGGTGTATTAATGAAGACAGAGAAGAGTGGCTTTCCCAGTGTGCATCGTCCCATGAGTCCATGTGAGGATTCTTGGTGGGCCAAGCCCCCTCACGTCCTGTCTGAATCCAGAGCTGCCTCTGTGCGCTCGGTTGTTGGGGGGGGGGGGGGCACCACTCCTGGTTGTATTTCCCTTAGGAGAAAACAGTAGCCGGGCTGTAATTAATCACAGGGTCCTGGCTCTGCAGAACCTGCTCACGGTACAGATCTTCTTGCCTCTGCAGTTCCCTAACAGCGCCTCTGTGACGCTGGTTATATTGTTACTCATGTCACCACATCATCCATCCACACTGTCCCCAGTGACTCTCTCAGAGGTCACTATTGTGCTTCGTTGATGCAAGTCTTCCCAAGAGTGTGCAGGAACATGTGAGCCCATGTTTGCTTTCTGGTCCTGTTAAGCTCACCAGCCAAAATGCCACAGCGTGAACACAGAGCAACCCGTTTTCCAGCCACGTGTCCTCTTGGGCTCTTGAGGTGGTCGTCACTGCAGTCCTAGAATGGGAGTTCTTTCAGAGGTGACGAAACCCCTGACTTCCACATATCTCCAATAGCAAGGATGGAAGGCAAGGGGTCCACACGTGAAGGGAGAATGAGCAGTTCCCTCCCGTGGGAAGCAAGAGTCAGTGCTCAGTCTTGAAGCCGTCCTCCAGAGGACTGTCTGGCCTGGTTCAGAGCCTACAGTAGGGGTGGCTTGAGTGCCAGTGGCTGCAGGGCGTGATGGCACATACCCGCCACCATCAAGTGTTGAAGACAGGCAGTGATGCCACCCACAGTCGAGACAGATGGACACAAGCCCACACTGGTGACTTGAACCCAAGGCTTGGTGGTGAACTATTGGTAACTGAGTCCTGCAGCCATCTTGTGTTCAAGTTGAAGTTACCCCCAAATCAGTATGTCAGCGCCATCTGCTCAGTCTCAGGAGGTCCCACACTGCACTGCGGTGCCAGCAGGAATAACCTAGTTGCCCGACTGCTCACCTTAAATGAAGGCCCAACCACCAGCCTGTGAGGAGATTCCATGGTTGGAGTCCCAGAGCTGATTGGGATATCTGATTGACACAATGTTCAGGGTCAGAAGCATCTTGACAGAGGAAGACAGAGATCATTGTGGTCTGGGTCTGGTCTGAGCCAGGAGTCTCCTGTCTGGAGAACATGGCCAGTCCTGGCAAGTCCCAGGCTGTGAGAAGGGCTTAGAAAATTCAAGGAAGGCCTCCAAAGCACAGAGGTGCAGTCCTGTGGCAGAGGCTTTGCTGGCCCACTACTGCCCCTTCTCCTCTAGAAAGGCTGACACGAGAAGAAGAACATGGACAGTGGTTGGCAGGGGGCAGCCATACACCCCATTTGTGGTGATTTGTGTAATCTGCAGACTCTGAAATAGTTCAAGGGCAAGCCCCTGAGATCCACCAGCTTCAAGGAGGAAGTGAAGAGTCATGAGCATGTGTGGGGTGGAGGAGAGACAGAGGGCCAACGATGGCAGGTCCCAGAAAGAGCCAGCAAGAAGACACTTACTGAAAGGGAGGAGTGTCCTCCAGTCCAATCTGTACCCCTGGTTCACATCAGAGGCCGACACTGGAGTGGGTGGCTTTGGCAGCCGGAGCTCTGCTGGACTTCAGAAGAGCAGAGGGTCAGCAGAGGGTCCACGAACTCTGTTTCCTTCGGAGAATACTTGGGGGGTGGCGGTGTGCCAAGGACTATTCTAGGCAGAGATGCAGACAAAATTCCTGAGCAAAACAGACCAAAATTTCTGCTTTGAGTTTGCATTCTGGTGGGGGAAGTGGAGAAAATGCAGAATAAACAGAAAAATTACATAGTGATTCAGAAGGTGGGAAATGCTATGGAGAGAAAAAAAAGCAGGAAAATTGATTAAAAAAAATGGCAATTGATAATTACCATTTTCAATTATGTTGTCTAAGAAATCTTCACAGGGTATGTGCTTGGAGCAAAGATTTGGATAGCAGAGGGAATGCTGAAGTGTCCTAGGAAAATATGTGAGGATTCAAAATCACTTTCATTGGATTTTCATTTGAATATTTCACAATAATTATTAGAATATATGGGCATTGTTAGAATGGTTACTATTGAGACAACTTGGACACCAACATCAAAACATATTTTGAAGAAGAGTCATTTTCATTTTGAGAAGACAGACATAGAGTCTCTGTCTGAAGTTGTATTGACCAGAAGCTCCCAACCAACCTCCCTAACCCTGACCCTGAATGACCCTACCTTTGGCTAAAAAGGTAGCCACAGTTTGCTGTGGACTTTGGAAGCAAAAGCATTGGTCTAGGATTTAAAAGGCAAATGTTTGACCTTGGGCTTGGCAAATCATTTAAAATTTGAAAGTCTTAATTTCTTCATTTGAAATTGAGAGTTAGGCTTGATAATTTTTAAATTCCCACTCATTTCAAATTCCCCCAGGCTCTACTTCTCTTGAGTGATTCATTATGGTAGACAGAGGAATGAAACTTAGGGAACATTTGCCATGAGTCAGGTTTAAAACTGCTGTTCCCTGCCGATCTGCTTGGAATTTGAAGATGACAATTCCATTTCAGAACAGTCCCATCTTCCATATTTATTCAAAGAATGTAGACCATTCTCAGCTCAGATGTTGACATATAGGAAATGCTGCCATCCATCTGCAGAGATGCTCAGTGAGCGTGAAGGCCCCCGGGGAATCCACAGAACGACTTCTACCACACTGATACAGAGTTCAGGCTCCTTGAGGGGGGAAAAAAACGGAAGAAGCTCCAGATAGACACATGGCAAGAAATAACAAGAAAATTCCAAGTACATAAGATCTGAAGCCATTTTCCAGACCTAATCAGAGCATGAGTGAATGGATGCTCATCTCATGATTCAGCAGAATGGCTCATTACTGAAATCTGAAATTCCTTGGATGGAATTACATCATTAGGTTTGCATGAGGTAGGCATATACAATTATATATAGTATACATTATATGTATTTTAGTTGTAGAGGAACACAGTACCTTTATTTGATTTATTTATTTATTTGCATGTGGTGCTGAGGATCGAACCCAGTGCCTCACACATGCTAGGCAAACAATCTACTACTGAGCTACAGTGTCTCAAGCCCCAAAAGCAAATAACATTCAACTCATGCAGAATCTATTTTTTCTGAGTACCTAACAGTCAAAACCAAGAAGGAAGCTAGATAGTATCTGAGTTTCTGAGAAAGGAACATATAATGGGTAAGATTTAAGGAATCCCCACCCAACATCCTTTAAGCCAACTCTGAATGAAAGCTGCCTTTGTCCAGCTTCTGAAAACAGAAGTTCTGAAAGCTAAGTCTAATGTTTTTTAAATTGTAATAGAACACATCTGCTGTTAAAGCTGAATTACTAAACTGAGGATTCTATCATGAAATAACTGAATTCTGGTGAGTGTAGGGCTAATGTTACCTTCTTTGTATGATCCAAATCACTTCATCTCATGTTGAGTATTTTACTCAAGATTTACAAACCCTCATATGGACTCTGTCTCACTTCTTGAGAAGCCAGGAATCACACTCCTGTCAGGGCCCAGCCCAAGAAAGGCCTTGTCCCCAGGCTCTGCCTTCAGCCACTGCGATTTCCTTGTCTTTCCCTTTCTGCCAGACAGACCATGGGCTCATCAGGCAGGCGCAGGAGATGCTCAGCTTCAAGTCTGCTGACCTCTGGCTCCTCAACTCTGGCTTCTTGCCAGATGGTGACATAACCTGGCTTCTAGACTGACACTCAGCCCTTTCCCCATACTCTCAGGTTGACCATCTAGAATACAATTTAAAAAAAAAAAACTACTTAGCATGAGGAATTCATAAGAGTACAAACTGTAAGGAAATAAGTAGATGCAGAATTCAGTTTTAACCTGCTCAATAGATCAATTTTATTAGAGTAAATGAGATGTAGGTCAAGATCTTTGTAGGTCAAGAGCAACCCAATTTGGCAATTTCAAGGGATGCATTCTATACTCAGGAATCCTTCAATTCTTGATTCTCTTTCTTTTGCCTGAGTCTGACCTATTCCTTCTCTTCTTTCCCGGCTTCTCGGGATTCGACTTCAAAGCCCACCATCTCTCCTGAAGCCAGTTGTGTCCCACTAAGATCCTCAGCCAACCCAAACTCATTCCTTAAGCATTCAGCAGGCACCTTTTCTGAAAAAAGAACTGTGCAAACTGCTGCTGATACAGGGGCAGATGGCCTTTGGGAGTTCATAGTCTGGTGAGAAATGGAGACTTTAAAGAGGTCTATAATGAGTTGGCTGATAGAAATATGTCCAAAGTGTTAAAAAGAATGAAGGAGTATCATGCTTACTGGAAGGATTGAGGAAGTTTTCCAAGAAAGGTTGACTCTTGTATGGTGTCTTGAAGGAAATGTAAGATTTCCTGAACAAGCCATTCCAGGCAGGCATGATGCCAGATGCACTCTCTCGTCTGGGGCACAAAGAAGGCTGATTGTCCCAGAAAGGGCAAATGATTCAACAGAGCTCAATGACTGAGCCCTGGATGCAGGGAGATAAGAGGAGAATGGTTTCAATCTTAAAAGTACATACAACTTTTCCCCTGTTACATGTGGGTAAACAAACTACAAGAATTTTCAAACCAGAGAAGTAACATTGTTTCCGAAATACGATTTTGCAAAATTGAGAAGTGCTTGTTTCTTTCCTGTGAATTGTGAGACAAGAAGAGAAGAATCAAACAAAATGAGTAGGATGTGTAGGCTTTAAAAAAAAATTTTTTATTGATTATTTAAAACATTACATAGCTCATGATATATCATCTTTCATACATTTGACTCAAATTGGGTTTTGAACTCCCATTTTCACCCCAAATACAGATTGCAGAATCACATCTGTTACATATTCACATTTTTACATAATGCCATATTAGTGACTGTTGTATTCTGCTACCTTTCCTATCCCCTACTATCCCCCCTCCCCTCCCCTCCCCTCCCATCTTCCCTCTCTACCTCCTCTGCTGTTGTTCTGCAAAAGAAATACAGATTCATTCTAAGCAATTCAAACATTATAGATATACACAACATAGAAATTCCTGTAATCCAAACTTCTAGACCCAAACCATGACTACTATATCAGTATGCTGATACAGATTATTTTAAACCTTTATTTCAATGTATAAACTAACATATTAATACAATTTTCTCAATACAATAATGGCTATTTAATATCCTATTACATGGGTATACTAGAATTTATTGAATCAACCCTTATTTTGTGAATATTTGGGAAGCTTTTCAACTTTCCATGGTTATAAGAAATGCTGTGATAAACACCTTTTTACATAAAACATTACAAACTTGTACAGGCATTTTATAGAACATATTTTTAACTCTAATTAATTAATTAATTAATTTTTTAATGTATTCTGAGGATTGAACCCAGTGCCTCACACATGCTAGGGCAAGCACTCTACCACTGAGCCACAACTCCAACCCCCAGAGAATATGTTTTTAAAATTTTTTCTAGGAAATGACATGAAGGGAATAATGATTTTTCATTTTAGTAGGTATTGACAAATTACCATCATAAAGATTGTATCCATTTATATCCCAACAGCGTTTATGATCCCCAATTTCCCTACAGAGGTGGAGTTTCATAAGCAATCTGTTCTTATCAGAGATATTGTAGAACCTCGGGACTCTTCATTCAGCTCTGAGAATGTCTGTAGTTCACACCCTTCTCCAATGTCTGATAAATTGACATTAATAGCAGCTCGAAGATTTGCCCAAAAAAGCCCACATTTACATCTATCCTTGGGCCATTCCAAGTATGCCTTCTTTTCCATGAGAGCTTTCAGCTCGTGGAACCTGGTAGGAATGCAGTACAATGGAACAGGTTCCAGTGAGATAAAAAGGATGCGATCAGCCCTTTCATGGAAGAGAGTGTGTTGGGCAAAATAGAGTTCATAATGGCACCACTCACTCTGGACAAAATTAGGGGACAAAACAAAGATGGATTTATAGCTTCTCTCAATGCAGCTTATGATATTTTCAACAATGCTCTTGCCAGGGTCAAAGTTTCTCTCAGGAAGACAAATCAAAACAGAACCATCTTCTTTCTCTAGATTGGGGATCAATTCATTCTTCACCCAGAGAGAATCATGTTCACTGTAGGAAATAAATGCATGGAATTGGACATTGCTCTTAAGTTGTTCTTGTGCTGTCCTCCTAACCCTGTGCCAGGTTCGTGCCCATTGAACTAGCATCCTGAGGTACCAAAGCAGATCCAAGCGAAGGTAGCAGAAGGCCGTGGTCACCCCAAGAATGGTCATGATGGCCACAATGGTGACAACCAACAAAGCTGTGTTGCAAGACAATTCAGGAAGATCAACATCTTTTAACCGAGTCCCCTTTAGATTCAAAGGGTATTCACAGATGTATGAATCTGACCATCCAATCATCATGCCCTCTGAATATTTTTCAAGCTGAATGAAATCTCTTAATTCACAAGTACACCGAAATGGATTTCTTCCTGCATTTAGACTCTTAACTTCCTGGCAGCTCTGGAAAAAATCAAGGGATGGACTGAGGATGAAGTTCATTTCAATGTTCAGAACTGAGAGTCTGCTGAAATTACTACACCCGGGGAGATCAGTCAGAAAATTAAATGCAATATTTAGCTCTCGTAAAGACTTCAGGTGAATACTTTCTCTAGGGACAGTTTGAATTTGGTTATTATTCAGGTCAAGTATTTGAACACTTCTGGGCAAACACCTGAAAACAGAATCAGCAAATTTATTGGATGACAAGTTCATGGTGATCAACGTTTCTGGCCAAAAGCAATTTTCATCCTTGTTATGTTGTAATAGATTTTGGCTCAGGTCCAAGTGCATCAAGGGTGTACTGTTAGCAAAGCTACTCACTAAGGAAAGTGTCTCCAGTTTATTGCCCTTCAGAATGAGAGTTTTCAAATAAGGCAATTGGGTGGGTTTTTTAAACAGGTCATCTGTTAAGATATTATTGGCTAAATTTAAATATCGGAAACTAACAGGATAATTAGGAAAAAGCATGTGTGGCATTTGTGCATCTGATATTGTCAGGTTTTCTATATTCATGTTTGTAAAAAGCAAGTACATTCTATCCTGTGGAATATTAAAAATTCTGAAATGTACATGCTTTAATTTTATAGCTTTCATTACAGTATTTGAGTAGTCAAATGAATTGCGGTCAAGATAAACATTCCCTCCAAAAGTTATATTTTGGATTTGGAAGTATTCCACCGATGTATGCCAAACAAATTGGAAGATAAGGAGGAGGTCATCCCAGAGTAAATCAACTTTGTTAAATAACAGAATAGATGTCTTGGCATTCTTTAAAATAAGATTCTGTTGAGTTTCATAACTCACACATTGGCTTTTGCAGTCTATATTTGTCATTTCTAATATTTTTGAAGTCTTGAGTCCATCATGCAAAAGAACCCAAAAATTTGTGTTTCTTGGCAAAATGATGTGAAGTTCTGTTGTGTTTAAGATGGGCAGGCTACCTTCTTCATAATAAGAAAGAGTTCTCAATCCTAAGAGGACAGTAGTGAGATGCAAATGAGCAATTTTCTGGAAATCTGATTTTTGTATTTTTGCTCCACTCAAACCCAGGACTTCCAAGTGAGACATGTTGCCAATCTCTTCACAAATAGGCACGGTGTCAAAGTCATTAAAAGAAAGATCTAAATGTCTGAGACCTGCCAGCGAATACCAAGTCACAATCTTTAGTCTATTATAAGACAAATCTAAATATCTTAACTCCTGGTTCAGTTCAAAGATCTTGATATCTAGCTGTTGGATTCTGTTATGGCATAAAATCAAAGCTTTCAGTTTGAAGAGAGAATGAAAATCTGAATTCTGAACTTGAAAAAGGAGGTTATACGATAAATCCAGTGTGGTTGTGGTTGGGGTCAAGTCTGTGGGAACCTTTTTTAGAGACATATTGGAGTAGTTAGAAATGAATTCCTTTTCTTCTGGAAGCTTTGGGGCCAAGCCCTCTATTGACATAACAATATTACAAAATACATAAAAGTTTCTGATGAGTTTCATTGTGTTTCCAAGTATTTTGTCCCTAGTTTCCTCATATGAATGATGAAGATGAGTTCCAAACTGTGGAAAGATAGCACAGAACAATTGTTTAAAAAAAATTAATTTGTTAAGGGCTGAGGTTGTAGCTCAGTTGGTAGAACATTTGCCTTGCATGTGCGAGGCACTGGGTTCAATCCTCAGCACCACATAAAAACAAATAAATAAAATAAAGGTATTGTGTCTGTCTACAACTAAAAAAAAATAAAATAAAGTGGTTTGTTAATTCCCATAGGACTTTTTAAAAAATGTAATTATTTTTAGTTTTTATTGTTTTATTGTTGCATTAAAGTTGTACACAATTGTAGGATTCATTGTTATATATTCGTACATGCACACAATGTAATAGTATAATTTAGTCAGTGTCACTCTCCAGCTCTTCCTTGCCCCCTCCCCTCTTTCCAGCCCTGGTCCCTTTGCTCTATTCTACTGATTTTCCTTTGATTTTTATGAGATCCCTCCCCTCACCCAACTTTTATTTTCCTTTTTCTTCTCTAGCTTCCACACATGAAAGAAAACATACAATCCTGACCTTATAAGTTTGGCTTATTTCACTTAACTTAATGTTCCCAAATTCAGTCCATTTCCTACAAATGACATAATTTTATTTTTCTAGAACTTTTTTTTTAATGCCAGTATCTGACTATATTCACCAAGAGACTGGAGTAAAGTCCCAACCTATATTGGGGTTTTGACTTGAACTCAGAACCTTGGCTGATACATCTATAAGCCAGTCACTGCATGTGCCATGTCCCCCAAACTGAGGTCTGGTTCTCACAGAGATGCAGTAGGTGGGAGTATCAGGGGCTAGAAGGAAATTCTCCTTCAAAGAATAGCCTGACATTTACAAGAAACAGCCCCCTGGGAGACATCGTGCCTGGGAGACATCCTGCAGCTACCTATCTCCCTGGAACATCCTTCGGTTATCAGGATCATCAGACATCTTGCAGCTGGCAGTTTTATCACCCACATCCAGAAATTGCTGATTAGAGAGCTTCCCCATCCCCAGCATATAAATACCCCTGTGTGAACAATAAAAGTTTGCAGCTTGATCAGAACTCCTGTCTTGCTGTCATCCCTCTTGTCTCTTGTCCCTGTGTCTCTTGTCCCTTCATTCCTCCCCACCTAGGTTCACCACCCACGCCCAGTTGATGTGTCCTGCCAGGTCGGGACATGGGAGAAGCACCTCCCTCCCACTCTGCTGAGGAATGCCCTTGCCAGGTCACCCCCTCCCACATCCCCTTTCGATAGCTAGAAGGCTTTAAGAAGAGTGAAAGTAATTTGTTTTATTGTTAAATATTATGGGCCCTAGAATTAATATCTCGGTGTTGCTCCTCAACTTTTATATTTGTGGATATAGAGAGTCCCTGGAGATAATATCTGTCTTTAAAAATGTCTTACCCTCTAACTGGAAGGTCCAAACAGACACAATCGGGATTCCTGTCCTTTTGCCTGTTGAGATTGGAGGCAAAAGCAATCTGGATCACTGTTGAATAATAGCAATAATAATGGTTTTTAAAAAGAAAACAGTTTTTATTTTGGGGGGATTGTGATGTGTCAAGGTATATCCTAAATGCCTCACATACATCCTAAATGTATTATCTCATTCATTAGTCACAATACTCAGTGAGGGAAACACTGTTACCCCCACTTTACAGGTGAGAAAAGTCATGATGGAAGATTGAGAGGACTTTGAGAGGAGCTAGGCTTCAAGTTGTCTCTCTGACACGGAAGAGAGGTGGTGGGAGAACTAAGATTTCCATGAGGTTCATTATTCAAGATATTAATTAACTGCCTCTTCTGACAAAACTTTTCTAGACATTGGGGAATTGTCTAGCAACAGACAAAACAGATTTCTTTTCCTTCACAGCTTACCTTCCAGCGAGTAAGAAAAGAGTCTGAGAACAAAATAAGGCGTGTATATGTGGGGTAGTGATAAGGACTTGAAAGAAAAATAATTGAGACAAAGACAATAGAGAGAGACTGTGTGACATATGGGTACGGACATGGTGGGCGAGTTGACAGAATGAAAACATGAGGCTATCTAGAATACTACTGTTTTGGTAGCTATGAGGTGTCCCCCAGAGGGTCATGTGTGGGAAAATGAAAGACAGCGTAGAGGGGAGATGACTGGGTCACGAGAGCCTTAGTCTAATCAGTGCATTAATCCCCTGACAGAAATTAATTGGGTGGTCACCTAGGCAGGTAGGGTGTGGCTAGAGGAGGTGGGTCACTGGGGTGCACCTTTGGGGTGTATATTTTTTTCCTGGTCTACAGTGTCTCTCTCTGCTTCCTGTTGCTCCTCCACGATGTTCTGCCTCATCTTGGGCCCAGAGCGATGGAGTTGGCTGTTTATGGAATAAGGCCTCTGAAACCATGAGCACCAAATAAACTTTTTCTCCTCTAAAATTTTCTCATCAGGTCTTTTGGTCACAGTGGTAAAAAAGCTGACCTAACAACTACCCACTATCATCTGGATTTCTCTTTCTAGAACCGTCCCAAGTTTGTGTGTGCTTGTGTATGTGTGTGTGTGTGTGTGTTAAGAAATTCTAGAAAACATGGGGATATCTTCCAAAATAACTAAAAAAATAAAAATACTTTGTCTTTAAAGTTGCAGCAACAAATCACCATAGCCAGAGTGGCTTAGATAACAAACATTTATTTCTCATAGTTCTGAGGGCTACAAGCCCCAGATCAAGAAGTTGGAAGACAATTCCTGACAAGGAGCCTCTTCCCAGTGTGTAGGCGGCCACCTTCTCACTATATCCTCATGTGGAGGAGATAGACAGACAGACAGACAGACTGCTCCTGAGTCTTCCATATAACTGTTGGTACCACCGAAGTATACAGAGCATCTTATTCCCGATCTTGGTGACACACATCATCACCATGCCTTGTGTGAATTTCCTTACATCGTACACTTAGAGAATTCCTACATTTTACAAAAATATATTAATTATCCACTTTGATGATAAAATTCTTATATTTTATCAACTCTGATTCTGGCAAATTAGAGTTTACCAGATTAAAACTACTTTGGTCCTTTGTTTATTGACAGTCTCCTCCACACCCCATCCCCTTGACGGCTGTCTATCTTGTCTTCTTCTGTATTCACCGCGCAGGCTCAGCAAATATTTGTGGAATGTATGGATGAATGAATGACTTTAACATTTTATTCTCCTAGCACAAGATGGTACATAATGTGTTCTAAAAAGTAAGTGTCGAATGAATGAATGGATACTGTGAATTCCTCATGTGGTGCAGTGTGTGATGGCTAGAGAATGAGTCTGTGTTAGGGATGGACAGACCTGTGTTCAAGTCCAGTCTTAACCATTCACTGATTGTGTGACGTGCGATACTTGTTTAATCTCTGAAAGGCTAGGTTTTCTCATCTATAAAATGGGTTTATGCAGAAGCATAAAATAGATCATGCATCAAATCACTTAGGAATGACACATTTAATAAATGGTAGTAATTATCAAGGCCAAGACCAGAGTAAGGCAAGTAAGGCACAGATTTTAAGAGGTTAAAAAGGAACTCAGTCATCAAGATAAACAATGGTCTAATGAAATATTTTTAAAAAGAAATTAATGTGAAAATTCACATTGAACAAATATCAAAATTATAAAGAATACATCACAATACTGATTTCCCCCCTCAGTCTCCATTATGGCTAGGCAAGATCCCTGTAATTATAATCACCAAGTCACCAAACTGATAAAGGAGATTTTAATGTTATCATCTTACAGGGTACTTTATTTTGTAGCAACTTACTTTAGGCTTCCAGGTCTGGATGACCCTTGAAAAATGTGGCAGAATCTGGTCCATTGTTTATCTGGAATCCTCTGGGTTGAGATGTCAGAGTTTCCTTTTTCTACCCATTTCTTCCCCCTCCCCAATACCACAACTATATATGGAAATAAAATGAGAGCAGAACCTTTTTTGAACTTCTCTTAATATAAGGAAATAAAAAGGTCCAATTCCTCAGGCAATACATGTGCATTATGGCATTTCACTAAAACATTTTTAAAGCAGAACATAAACTTTGTGTTGTTGTTGTTCAAACCCAGGGCCTTACACATGCTAAGCACATACTCTACCACTGAGCTACACCCCTAGCCCCAACATAAACTTTTGATGCATTCAGTAAATATCATATTTCTACTATTACTACTATGCTGAAAGCAGGTGAAATCCAGTAACTTTCTTTTTTTTTCTTTTTTTTTATTGGTTGTTCACAACATTACAAAGCTCTTGACATATCATATTTCATACATTAGATTGAAGTGGGTTATGAACCCCCAATTTTACCCCAAAAGCAGATTGCAGAATCACGTCGGTTACACATCCACAATTTTACATAATGCCCTATTAGTAATTGTTGTATTCTGCTACCTTTCTTATCCCCTACTATCCCCCCTCCCCTCCCCTCCCATCTTCTCTCTCTACCCCATCTACTGTAATTCATTTCTCTCCTTGTTTATTTTCCCATTCCCCTCACAACCTCTTATATGTAATTTTGTATAGCAATGAGGGTCTCCCTTCATTTCCATGCAATTTCCCTTTTCTCTCCCTTTCCCTCCCATCTCACAGTAACTTTCTTTAATAACTAAAAGAAACTTGACTTATAAGTCCAAATCCAAGGGCACCAAGAAATGACAACTGGTGGTTTTCCAAAGGATATATACTTAGTCATCTAATTTCTCTTTTCCCAATGATTCAGCAAAAGAGACAAAGGCTTAAAAATCCCTTGAACATTGAATGACTTTTGAAACATAAGAGAATGATCTTTTTTGATGGTTTCCCATGTGTCCGATATGGAGTTATGTGTTTTCCCTACATTATCTTATTCAACCTACTCTGCATTCCAACAAAATAGTGGTTATTATTATTCTCATTTTACAGATAGAGGAGCTAAAACCCAGAGGTTAGGTAACGTGCCCAAGGTGACCCAGTGAATAAGCAGTAGAGAGGGGATTTGAACCTGCATCTGTCCGGCCCCTTCTGGATGGCAATTAAACCCAAGCTAAGGCATCTCAAACCCTGCAGTGGAGCAGCTTAGAATGTGATGACAGAGATGGTCTCCTTTGACCTGGCCCGTTACCATGGTGGCCTCCTCCCCTCTTCCAACCCTGGTGCTTTTCTCTGAAGTGGTATGAAGCTATGGGACATTCTTCTGGGTGCCACAAAGTTTGAGAGACTTTGCCTATGTGTAAATATATGTTTAAGATCATTATAATTTCATAAGAATTGAAAGAAATCTCAAAATGCTCACATCTCTAATTAACAGCTCAGCATAGGCCGTCCATGAGAAAGCTCTTCTAAGAATTGAAATACCTACATAATGTGAACCAAACCCTCCAGCAGCCAAACTGCCATCTTTAACCACTTGGTTTTCTAAGGGAAACTGAGCAAGAACAACATTGCACAAGATCCATCAGAGCTGTCCCTACTTTTTGGCAAGCAATGCAAATGCAAAACCTTTGAACTGGGTAAAGGAGCAACAAATATGATTAAGTAGCCAAAGATCTCACCCAGCAGATATTGTCAACATGTATTACAGGCAACTAAAATAGAAACTCATGACAATTCCTGAGGTCATCAACTCTGGATAGAAGAGCTGACCAGGTTTAATCAGCAGCGAAGAAAACCCAAGCCCCCAAGCATCTGCAAGATAATTCCTCAAAATAATATTCCTGGTCGCCAATCACAGATCTTTAGGCAAAGTAGTAAATACTGAAAAATCTCAATAAATCTACTTCCCTCCAACCTATATTAGCTTAAATGATCTTTTCAGAAAAGATCCATATGCCCCTTATTTTTTTTTTCATGAGTGTCATTAAAAAAGAAAACAGAGCTAACGGTCCTTACCCAGGGCTTTCACGTCTCCGTAGAGCTGCAGGTGTGTGGGTGGTTCACTGACAGGGGCAGAACTAGCTGCAGGAGCAGGTAGGAAAGTCAAGTTTAAATCCCTGTCCCCCTCTACTGCATGCTAGCGGCATTGCAATTTACATAAATTTATTAACATCTTAAAAGCACATTTTTTATTGTGGTAAACTACAACATAACATAAAACCATTTTACAGCCATTTTTAAGTGTGCAATCAAGTGGCATTAAGTTCATCCACAAGGCTGTACATCTATCACCACTCTCCATCTCCAGAACCTGTTCATCATCCCCAGCCGAAACGCCACGCCTCCAAGCAGCAGCTCACCAGGCCCCCCACCTTCCTTCAGCCCCTGGAACATCAATGATGAACCTTTCCAAGTGGATTTGTCCACAGGAGGAATGACCACTTTTTTAAATTGGGTTGTTTTGCTTTGTTTTGTTGGAACCAGGGATTGATCCCAGGGGCACTTAACCACTGAGCCACATCCAGCCCTTTTTTATATTTCATTAGAGACAGGTTTGCTGAGTTGCTTAGGGTCTGGCTAAGTTGCTGAGGCTGGTTTTGAACTCTAAATCTTCCTGCCTCAGCTTCCTGCGTGGTTTACAGGCGTGCACCACCACACCCAGATTTTAATTCGTTCTTTTGGTTATACATAACATTTGACATAATAAATATAAAAGCATGGAATATAATTTGTTCTGATTCAGTTTCCACTTTTTAAATTATTGTAATAGATTTATTATAATTTATTTAGTAAAAATGGGGAGGGGATAGGTTCTTAAAATAAGAGAATTTTTTCAATAGTATTATGATTTTTGAATTTAAAATGTAATTGTATGTATTTCTACATTATTGAGGGGAATATCACAATAAATAACCATACACAAAAGCAACAAAAATAAACCAACAAACCAGTCTGCTCTCTTGCCTACTGAAACATAAACATGTCTGTTACATGAACACATGGAGACAGGCCATAGATGCAAACCCATAGGGAATATTGCAGAGGGTCTTGTTTAAAGAACTGAGCTCCAAATTTTCCTTGATACAGAAATTCTTTACTATTAAGATCAGCACACTTGCACCGTACATTTTCCTCTCAAGAAAAAAAATAATCATTTAGGCTTTTGGTTATCTAAAGGCCTATTCTTTCTTTGCCCAGAGACCAACATATTTGAACACTTTACTCCATGAGCAAATAGAGAGGTTTTCTGTCCTTATTTTGTAACTTATTTACCAAAACCAGGTGAGCCAAGTAAGGGAGCAGTACTCTGTCACCTGCCCGGCATCACCCCAGCTTGCACTTACTTCTTAAGTGCAGGAAGCTCTGCATACAAGATGCTGGCCAAGCCTGGCACCAGCCACAGAGGAGACCTGCAGGAACCCCACCCGACAGACGGGGAGGTTAGTTGAGTGAGAACAAGAAATTTGCCCAAGATCATCATTCAGTAAAAGACACAAAGATTCAAAACTTGAATCTGTCTGGCTCCAAAGTCCACAGTTTTTTGTTGTTGTTGTTGTTTTTTAACAACTCCAGGATCCGAAGAGTGAATGCACTACTCCTCTGGCCTTCAGTTGGGATTTCTAACACTTTTAAATCCTTGGTCAGAGTTAGCAACCACGAACAGTATGCTTATATACATGTGCTGATAACTTTGAAATGTAATGTTTTTATTCCTTTAAAATGCTCCCCCACACACATATTCATGCTTACACAAACACACCCATGTACACAGTTCCCCTCTTATGACTTCCTCTGTTTCCAGCCTTCTGCCTGACAGATTTCTACTTCCTTAGGTAAGCTGCAGCGGATAGAGAGCCTCGGGTTAGCTAAAGGGGCTGGAGGTTTCTTTTGAAGATACTCTAGGAGATCCAGAAGCGCACAGTGGTACATCCAGGCCTTGTGGAGGCTGGAACAGTGGCTTCCTGGGCCTCACACAAGCACCCCTGGTGCTAAGGCCAGCTCTGCCCTCCCAAGTGGGCAAGGGCTGTTCTCTACTCTAGCTTTGACTTCACTTCTCTTCAGCACTTCCTCAATCTGTTTCTCTTTCGGTTCACAGCTTCTCTTTATCGCTATCTTTGCTTTTATTTCTTTCTAGAGCTGAGGCTCATCCTGAAGATTCTTCCCCCAAGATGAAAAATCTGATTAGATCTTTGTCCCAACATCCAAAACGAAGCATCTCTATTGGTCAGAGGACTCACAGGCCACCTGATAGTTTTGGGGTCCACTTTGTGGCTTGTCTTTGGCATGGCCAGTGGCCCTGATCCAGGCAGGGAGGAAAGTCACCCGACTCAGGACTGTTTTCTGGGTAGAAGGAAGGGCCAGGGGAGTTTTCTCCCTAAAGACACACTGGCTGACTTAAGGCCTAGTATGGTACATGTGTCGATTAAAGCCCCTCTACTAATTTTTTTTTAATTTAGGTATCAGTAAGTGAAAATAAGGGCACAAGTTACTTTTAAATCATATCTTTGAAAAATAAATAAAATGTAAAACATTTCTCACATGGTTTGGAAATTCAAATAGTTTATTATTTATTCATTTACCATAGCTTATAAGTATAAGGTGGGGAGAAAGTTTTGGTTCAAACAAATAAATTAAAATGGTCCTAGATATGGAGCAGGAAGCTGATTAAAAGCTTTGCAGAGATTGTTAAATGCTTTATTACCAACAACTAGAGCAGCACGCTTCACGAGAATACAAAAATAATGCAAGCCACATAGGTGACTTGGAATTTTCTAGTAACTACATTTAAAAAGACATTGATGAACCAGGCAAGGTGGCACACACCTGTAATTCCAGTGACTTGGGAGGTTGAAACAGGAGGATCACAAGTTATAGGTCAGCCTGGGCAACTTAGTAAGACTCTGTCTCAGAATAAAAACTAAAAATGACTGGGATTATAACTCAGTGGTAGAGTGCCTCTTCAATTTCTAGTACCACCAAATACTTTATTAATTGATTAATTAATTTTAATTAGGTCTATATGACAGCAGAATGCATTTTTAGTTTTTAATATAATCCATCATATGAAAATATGAGTTCACAAGTACTCAATATAAAAAAAAATTAACATGATATTTTTACCATGTCTTTGAATTGTGGTGTGTTTTACACTTACAGCCCATTTTCAATTCAGCCTTGCCACATTCCAAGCCTTCGTGGCCATATATGATCAGTGATCATCATATTGGACATGGAGCACTAGAACCTTAAGTTAATAAATGGCCATCCTACAATTAGCCCACAAAGTGGAAGTCCAACTCATCCATTTTCCCCAGTGATGTTGAACACACGTATTTCCCATTTTCCCTGCAAGCTACCCTCTGACTCCAGCCCCTGGGCTCTTTCTCAAACCAGCTCTGCTCATTCCATAAATGATCTCAGTGGAGAGGCAGCTGCCTCTGTAGAGTCAAGGGCACATTACTGCTCAGCTTCACCCCAACTTCACCCCTTCAGTGACCTCACACTGTTTCCTTGAAGCTGGCCAAGGTGGGCTTGTTTACACCACGAAACCAACAGTATGAATCAGCTATATGGTTGTATACTCCAAATTGGCTAGGACCTGTGTCCTCAGCAGTCAATTCCACGTGCTCTAAGGACAAGAAAGTAAACAATATGTACTGAAGTGGAATGGGGGACAAAAGAGGAAGGATACATAAATATTAAAGAAAAAATAATGGGAACGAGAAAGAAATGGAAGGGAAGAAGGACAGAGGCTCCAAAGAAGAAAACAAAAAAGAGAGGAGAAAGAATGGGGACAAGAGAAGTGGAGACAAGCAGGATGCAAGGCAAGAACAGGAAGGACGTGGAGACAGAAGAAGAGAGAAAATAAAGGCTCAGGCTGAACAGGGGAGCAGGGAGGGAAGAGTGGAGCAGAAGAGGGGGAGGCCTGGGCTTCTCACCCCCCAGGGGCAGTTATTCTTATAACCTTATTAATGAGCTTCTTAGCGTTAATCTTAGGGAGAGGTGGAGACCATGTCAGCATGAGGAATTCCCCTTGATTTCCTTGTTTGCCTCCCAACCTCATATCTTTATTTTGATTATAACTGAAAAAAATATATACTGAATCATGCCAAGATATTTTCCAGTATATCCAATGCTCTGCGAGAGCCAGCTTATTCCAGTTCATGAGAGTCCATTTTTAATTCTCAATGACTTTGTGAACCAGTTGTTTAGTAAAACCATTATTAAAAATTAAATCATGTTGACTTGCATTTAATAATCTATATCAAAAGCAAAGGAAGTAAGTACTCAGAACTCATCCTTTCCTGGTTATTTAACTATGTACTTGCTATTGTTACACTCTTGAGGTTACCGTCTCTTGGATCCGTCCTGTGGAAGCACTGTAACAGTATGTTCATGCGCATCTCTTTCCAACTCTGTCTTCAATGATGCCACAGTTGCACCTTGAAATTGGCTACAGTGGGAATATTTACATCAAAGATATTTTTTAAAAATAAATAATCTATTATTAGATATTTACCAGCACACCACTGCATCTGGTGTCGTTGATATCTGATTGTTTTTTAAAGCATAAAAAAGAAAATAAAGCATTTCTGTAACTTAATGACTCACTTTTTTAAGAGCAATATTTTGGCAGGGATTTATATTATCTCTTATTTTTTGTTAAATTGTTTTTCAGTGTTTACATTATCACGATGTGTGTGGACATTGAGGCATGGCTAAAAGCCTCATTACACACTAGGATGACAGTCTGTGATTAGACTTTTTGGTTTTCCTTTGTTAACAAGTGCCTCCTATTTCATTTTGCCCATTTGCCGCACATTCACAAATTGCTCTAAAGTCAAAGTTTTAATAAAACCAAATCTATTAAATGAATGACTACCTCCCTCAAATGACTTTTTGTCATCTCGCTCAAGTAGGTACGGGCTGTGTCTAGGACAGCTGCAGAGCAAATGTCATCGCCCCTCTCCTGGGTTACAGCTTCTGCTCTCTGGATGCATGGCACCTTCTTTCATGGCTTCTGTCTGTTACAGTGGGACAGAACCTCCAGTATTTCCCAGCAAAGAATGCACGGTGGTTAACTTGGAGGGAGAATCTGAATGTCAAGCCTCATTTTTGGTTAATTGGCTCCATATCAAGTTCTAAGCTGCAAATAATTTCCCCATACAGTTTGAAGACATATACATTTATATACATACAAACATATAGGATGTTTATATATATATAGAAAAAAATATATATATATATAATGTTTATATCTATATAAAAGATATAGATATATACATATAGAGAGACAAATTTAAAGAGATAAATATATATAAAGAGAAATTTATCTGATATTTGCAACCAGTTTACTTTCCAATTTCTTATTTCCCCATTTACGATGTATAATTTATCTATTTGTTCATTTCCTCGCTTGATTTAACATAGAGCTATTTCTGGTTTTTAAGCAGCTAAATTTTATTTCTTTTCTGATTTTATTTCATCTCAGAAACCCCAGGACAATCTAAATGGAACATGATGGACAGCTCAGCTCCAGTTCTATAATGAGTGGTTTAAGATAATGAGGATAAGAGTAATGATGATAACATCAATTAGTAATAAAAACCAGTATGGTTATGGTAACTATCATTTATTGAGCTTTTGCTTTGTGTCTGGTGCTCTTCTGTGGACTTTTAATGTCTCAACTTATTTAACCCTCTTAACAACAATATAAGACAGGTACAATTATTATTACTTTAATTTTATATGCAGGATAATAAAGCAGAGAGTTATTTCAGCACCCAAGGTTACTAGACGGAAGTGGAACAGCCAGGACTCAGGCCATGGGGGTCTGTCTCTGGGATGCATTTCCTACCCAGTGTGTCAGTTTAGAGTGAGGAGAAGAGTCTGCATAAGTCCTCTGGACACACTATGCCATGCAATGTCAGAAACCACTGGTTTCTTACAACCGCCATCTGAAAGAGATATGGTTATTACACCTATTTTTCAAATGAAGGAAAAGAAACTGAGAGGTTAGAGTCTTAATCCAAGGACACACTGCTACAGAGAAATGGAACCAAGATTTAATACCAGAATGCCTGTTTACAGCCCCCATTTATAACTTTATTCTCAGCACTCCCCCACCTCTGGTGGAGACTGAATTTTGACTTCGATTTGTTGATTATAGATTTTCCAAGTACAGAAATGTAAAAACAAAACAAACACCAACCAGGGCATGTCATGCTGATGTTTTTGTATATTTTATCTAGACCCTTTCTATGCATGTTTTAGCACAGCTGAAACCACAGCATACGTAAGGTTTCATAACCTGTGCTCTTCGTTCATATTACAAAATAAGCACTAATGTACATTAATAAAAGACTTCCTATACCTTTTAAAATTGTGATAAAATACCTAACATAAAATTTAACTCTGTACAATATTTTAGATGCTTATGAAATCATGTCCTCAAATGAGCACAACACATTCCTCCTTTGGTGGAAGTCTGAAGTTTTTCAAATTTCTCATTCATCAGTGAACCTGCAATTCACATACTCATGAATAATTTCTTTTCCACATTTCAATTTATTTCCTTAGGATAGATTCCTAAAAATGGAATTACCAGATCAAAGAGCATTAATATCTTTAAACTCTCCATATATATTGCCCAAGTACTTTGCTCTCCAGTTATGGCCATATAAAACACATATATAAAATACTTGACTTTCACTAGAATAGCAAGCTGATAAAATGGAAATATGTTATTCTCCAATTTTTGTGGAGGTCCTGTGAGTGAGGTGTGAGAGTAAATGGCTGGTTTGGGGCCTTTTACCGAGCACCTGCCTCTAGCCAATAAAAGAGGACAGAGAGGCTGAGATGAGTTAAAAACTAGTAGAGAATTTTGGAGCCAAGCTTTGTTGTTCATGAGTCCTTTAAGAAGGGCATGTGGACTGTGCTTCCTCTTAGCTGAATCCTAGGAAGAGGGGCTTCACCTGAACCATTTAGAAAGCTCATTGTGTGAATTCTGTAGTTTGGGGACATATTGGACCAATCTTTAATTCATACCTGAAAATCTAAAGGTCATGGCTAGCTACTCTGAGGGTACATTTTGCAAATAATGAAATCAAGGTTTAAGAAGTTTAAGTCTTTGGTTCAAGGTCATCCACATACATGTAATGAAGCCAGAATTAAAACCCAGATCTTCAAATTCAGAGCTTGCATATTTACCCATTCTGTGATACTTCTCATTATCTTTGGAATCTTTCTAATTTTCATTATTTTGTATTTATCCATATTTTGACTTGAATTATTTTGACTTGAATTCTTCATCTCCCAACTACTTGGAATTCTTTGGCAGGAGACCCCACCAACATAATTTCAACCTTGTAGAAACCACCCTATAGACCCTGAAGAGATCAGCTATTTACACGTAGGACTGATCTCAATCCTCAAAATCTTGAGTTTGCTAGATAAACTCAAGCAACTTTAGGCCTCCCTTCAGATATATATTTTAGTCTAACACAGGGGTACGGGTTGAAATGTGTATCCCCAAACCTCAGCATCTCAGAACGTGACCATTTTGGAAACAGGATTGTTGTAGATGCAATTAAGTAAGGTGAGGTTATGAGTCTGGGTCCTGATAGCATCGTTGGTGTCCTTATAAAATGAGGAAATTTGGACACACAGACAGGCATAGAGGGAGGATGGTGTGAAGGGACAGAGGAAGAAAACCTCCAGATACAAGTCAAGGAGAGGCTGGGAGCAGGTCTTTCCCTTCCCCTTCTCAAAAGGGGCCAGCCCCAGCCATTCCCTGATTTTGGATGCCCAGCCCCTAGAACAATGAATCAATAAATGTCTAAATGTTGCGTAGGTCACCCTTTGTGGTGTCTTGCTATAGCAGTCCCTGAAATCTAAGCATAACTGCTTGCTGAGCAGTTGAAACTTGATTGTGAAACCTTGAAGTTCAATACAGGAAGTGCGGTCACCCTAGAGAAAACAGGAAAATCCAGTTATAACAGCAGTTGCAACTCCGTTAGAGTTTTTGTATCTTTAGCATACATTTCATGGTTTGAATGTGCTCCTCACCGTTACGTTTCATAGAAATTTAGATGATGTTCCCTAAATCTCTAAGTTTTGACTCCACAGCTTGATTTAAGACAGTTTTGACAATATGATCTTTTTTTTATAAAAATTTATTTGGGATTATATGAAAACAGTTATCCAATGGATTTTTTTTAATTTGTTCTTTTTAGGTATACATGAGAGTAGAGTGTATTTTGGCAAATCATACATACGTGGAGTATAATTTATTTTAATTAGGATCTCATTTTGTGGTTATACACAATGTGGAGTTTCACTGGTCACGTATTCATATATGAACATGTAAAAGTGATGTCTGATTCATTCTACTGCCTTTCCTATTTCCATCCCCCCTCCCTTTCCTTCACTCCCCTTTGTCTAATCCAATGAACTTCTATTCTTCCCATCCCTGCCCCTTATTATATGTTAGCATCTACATAGGAGAGAGAACATCTGGCCTTTGTTTTTTGGGGGGGGGGACTGGCTTATATCACTTAGCATAATACTCTCAATGTAACTTTCCACATTTATATTCTACTGTCATTTTTCATGAATTTCATGACCCAATTAAACTGGGACACCAGTCCCTGCCTTTGCTCTCTGAACCTCTCTATGTAGAATGGCGTTTCCATCACACATCATCACACATTGAACATTCCAAAGTTAAATTCTTCCTCCAAGACCTGACAGAAAAACCACCATTTTTTAAGAAGACTCATTTCAGTTAAGCTAGAAGATTTCTAAACTTTCATTCTGTATTCTCATTATTTTTAGTTACTCAGATATATATAGGGTCCTCTGATTCACTGTAAGTTCCAATTATTTGGGTACCCCCCAATCTCCTCTCGTAAAAGGAGAAACTGAGACAAGAACTTTGTGTACAGGTTGTTTGGAGAAGTAATGTCAGAGCTCAAGAGCGAGAGGACTGGGAAGGGTAAAACAAAGGAAAGAAATTCAGCCCAGAGGGAATCACATACTGGTCTTCCCTATGGGTGAGTATGACTCAGTGCTATTAGAGACTGTTCAGGAAACACTATAGACTATGTCCCAGTTTTTAACCCAAGAATAGAGGAGTATTTTTCTAGTGGCTCCCACCCTGTGGTGTTCAAGGACTGCCTTCAAATGATGTCTTTCACTTACAGGTTTGGGGATGTGTTAGAATAGTTGAAAAGATTCCACAACCATCTCTCATGTAGCTGAATTAGTGAAGCCATGGGGCATGAGGTGAGAGATGTGGTGCAGTTATGACAAGATGCTGTCAGGTTACACTTGCCCCGAGCTGGCTGATGGATTGAAAAGGACATGTGATAAATATAAAAGGATATGTGATAAATATTTTAAAAAATACATGGTCTGGGGCCAGAGCTCAGTGGTAGAGCACTTGCCTCGCATGTGTGAGGCACCGGGTTCGATCCTCAGCACCACATAAAAATAAAGAAATGAATAAAGATATTGTATCCATCTACAACTAAAAAAATACATGGCATAGCCCATTCCATGCACTGCCCTATCTGCTTAATAGTTCTCCAAAGATAGGTGTGGAGAGTGGGGATTTGACTTGTGGTCTGACGGCCTCAGGGCTGTGGTTGTGCTGGGAACTTCCTGTGTGAAGGTGCAGGTCAAGTGGCCAGTTGCTATGGTGACGCCCGCCTGAGGAAACTGTGCAGAGGTGCAGAGTTATATCAGTTGGGACCTTGAGCTTAGGCACCAGGTCCTGGGGATAGAGAATTCTGAGCACCACAAGATAACCCTAATGTCTCACCAGTTCTGCATCCTTCAAATTGCCCACTTTGCTGAAACTTTCCCACAAATAACCTGTTGATAAAACCTATATAATCAATATGCTGAGCTAGCTCTGAGTCAGTCAAACTCCTTCACAGTTTGGCTACCCACCTGGCCCCAGCTTTTTCTTCCTCTATGTCTGTCTGCCTGTCTTTTTTTTGGGGGGGGCAGATATGGGAGTTATCGGGGATTGAACCCAGGAGCACTCAACCACTGAGCTACATCCTTAGCCCTATTTTGTATTTTATTTAGAGACAGGGTCTCACTGAGTTGCTTAGGGCTTCGCTAAGTTGCTGAGGCTGGCTTTGAACTCACCATCCTCCTGCCTAAGTCTCCCGAGCCACTGGGATTACAGGCATGTGCCACCCCGCCTGGCTCTGTCTTTTCTTTATCCCCTATCACCTCCACTGGTGTTTCCCAGAATTAAAGGGTGTAGCTGAGAGCTGGAGCCAGAGCATATAGGAGTGCTGTGTACACTACACCTCAACTACATTCTTCCCTCTGGTCAAAGGAGAAAGGTTTTTGTGCATATTAGTTTATGTAACTAGAATCTCAGCAAGAGCTCCAGACACAGGAAAACAGATTTGGAATTTCCATCTGAACCAAGGTGGAATACTATCTTGGTTTGCATTCCCACAGAAGCAGGCTCTTGCTAGGTGTGGTGGTGCACACCTGTAATCCCAGCAACTTGGAAGGCTGAGATGGGAGGATCACAAGATTGAGGCCAACCTTGGCAAATTAGTGAGGACTTAAGTAACCTGGCAAGATCTTGTCCCAAAATAAAAAATAAAATGGGCTGGGAATATTACTCAGTAGTAAAATGCCCCTGGTTTCAATCCCTGGTACCAAAAAGAAAGGAGAAGGAGAAGGAGAAGAAGAAGGAGGGGAGGGGAAGAAAGGGGAGGGGAGGGGGACATGGAGGAAGAGGGGGAAGGAGAGGGAGAAGGAGCAGGAGAGGAGAAGAAGAAGACCCTTAGTGAAGGATGCAGCAGCTCCCAAGAAACATCCATACAAGAATGAGAAAAATGAGAAAAAAAGTAAAAGAGCACACTATTAAACCGTTTCTACTGTGGACAATCAGAGATTATCTTATTCCACTTGGGAAAATCAGAAAGAGTATAAAGTACACCCCAGATTTATCTCCAAAAATGGAAGAGAAAATTTGGAGTATTTATCCATCAATTCTCTTTCTGACATTAGTTGAAGGCTGCTTCTAAGAACTCTACAGCTTTTCTGAATTGCCCTTTGTGTGAGCCTCTTGGTCTGGGGGGAAAAAAAAAAGCCAAAAAACCTCCGGCATAGAGTCTCTGGCATTAGCAATGAACAGCCTTCAAGATGAAAAGGCAAATGCTGAGTAGAAACCAACAGCTGCAGAAATTTGCTGCAGGAACCCAGTTATAGATAGGTAGGTCATGGAGTTTTCTAATATTGATCTCAGCACACAGAAATACATCACTGAAGAGAAACAAATGCTTCTCTTGATTTCATGATAAATTCAATGAATATAGTTATAGAAAAAAGATGAATCAAATTTAAAATCAAATCAATTTAATTGAAATTATATCATTTCATTAATTTTTATTGCCACATAAAAATGGTGAACAGAGACCTTGAAATTACACATTATTAACTTCATCGTGAAGTTAAATTCCTGTTTATATTTATGGTGATACAAAATAAAGTCATTGTTGGAACTTCCAAAAACAGCAACTTTGAGAAGAGAAATATTTTCAGCTCTGTGTGTGATTTATTTCTTTTCCTTGGGCCGTCAACTTAATGCGAATGGCTGCTCTTAAGTTTGCCCAAAAAAGTCCATGTTTGCTCTTTTCCATGGGCCATTCCAAATAAGTTCTTTGTGCCATAAGAGTTCTGAGCTTGTGGTAGTTGCTAGGAATGGAGTACTGTGGAATGGGTTCTAGCAAGATCAGAATTAAGTTATCAAAAGCTTTATGGAAGAGATTGTGGTGGGCAAAGTACAGCTCATAATGGCACCACTCACTCTGGACAAAGTTGGGGGACAAAACAAAGATGGACTTGTAGCTCTTCTCAATGCAATTTATGATATTTTCCACAATGCTCTTGCCAGGAACAAAGTTTCTTTCATGGAGACAGATCCGGATATCTTCTTTTTCTAGGTTTGGGAGTAATTCACTCTTTACCCAGGCAGAATCATGCCCACTGTATGAAATAAAAGCATGGAACTGGAGAGTGCTTTGGAGTTCTTCCAAGGGGACGTTCCTAGTCCTGTGCCGAGTCTGGGCCCACTGACACACCATCCTGAGATACCAGGGCAGATCCAAGTAGAGGCAGAAGAAGGTCACAGAACCAGCTAACACCAGCACCACGACCCCAATGGTGGCAATCAGCAGACCTGTGTTACAGGATAATGGAGACACATGGAAGTCCTTTAGTGGGGTTCCCTTATAGCTTTCTGGGTAGTCACACTTATAAGCATCAGGCCAGCCCTCTACCACTTCACTTGGTAGTTGGCCTATATGTTGGATGAAGTCTCTGAGCTCACATGTGCATTGGAATGGGTTGCTCCCTGCTTGTATTGACTTCATCTTCTGGCAGCTCTGGAAGAAATCAGCTGATGGGTGGGAAATAGAATTATGGTCAATGATCAGTACAGAGAGGCTGCTGAAGGTACCACATCCAGGAAGGTCAGCTAAAGAATTGAATGCTACGTTGAGTTCCTGCAAAGCTTCCAGATGGGTGACATCTTTAGGGATGTTCATGATTCTGTTATTGTGAAGATCAAGTACCTTGACCTTGGGAGGCAAACAGCTGAAAACTGAGTCAGTAAGTATATTTGAAGACAGATTTAAACTTAATAAACTTTTAGTCCAAGAGCACATCTTCTCATCTTCTTCATACCTTAAAGAATTCTGGCTAACATCCAATTGTTGCAGAGACTTCATCTCCGCAGTCATATGAATTATGTTTGCAAGTTTTTTTAATTGATTCATTTGTAAACTAAGTGTTTTCAACTCAATTAAGTTTCCACAATCTTTAAAAACCATGTCGGTTAAGAGATTATTGGAAAAATCCAAATGCAGAAATGGGCTAATTTGGGATGGGCAAAGCATATGGATCATGTGGGTACCAGACACTGTAACGTTCTGGATATTCATATTTGAAAATATCTTATAGATGTTACTTTGTGGGAAACTGAAGACATCACTGACAACTTGGTGTATCGACAAGGCCTTCAGAGAAGTGTGAGAATAATCAAAATCCCTCGAGTCAAGTTGATCTTGTAGTTTCACATTTGATATGGAAAAATATTCTATGGTTGTTGGCCAAACCGACTGGAGGATATTAATGAATGAATTCCAAGTTGTTTCAATGTTGTTCAAGGTAAGATTCAATAACCTTGGATTGTTTTGAAGTTTTACCAAAGCACTTAGGAAATAAGAACACTCATTGTCCAGCACACATTTGATATTAGACAGTTCCAAACTTATTGCAGTGCTTACTGACATATCCAAAATAAAATGGAATGCCTTTTTCATAGGGAAAACAATATGCAGACTGTCTGTGTTAAAGTCCTGAAGACTCTCAGGATCTTCTTTTTCCCCATAAGTCTCTCCTAAAACTAGCAAAATCTTACTGATATTCAAATGAGCAATTGGCTGCACACGAGATTTTTCTAACTGCGTAGCACTCAATCCCAGAAATTTTAGCTGAGACATGTTGCCAAACCCTTTGCATATGGGCAGTGCTTCGAACATATTAAATGAAATGTCTAAGTGCTTGAAGTTCACTGCAGGGTGGCAAGATATCGTCCTCAACTTGTTGTGGGACAAATCCAAGTACTCCAATTCCTGGTTGAATCTGAAAACACTGATATCAAGATACTGGATTCTGTTGTGAGAAATTATCAAAATCCTGAGCTTTGACAGTGATAGGATGTCAGAAGTCTGAAGCTCAGATATATAGTTTTGTGAGACATCTAAGGTTGTTATTTCAAGAGAGAGTTCCTTGGGAATGTGGGTGAGGCCTGTGTTTGACTTGTCAACTAAAAATTCACTTTCGTCAGATAGTTGGATTTTGATCTTCACCACTAACACCAAGATGATAACAAATTGGAAGAGACTAGAATTCTTTTCAGTCATTTTGTAACACTAGACATTCCTGGTATAGTTACTATTCTTCAGAGCATCTTGACACGGGTACAGCACCTAAGGGGAAAAACCCATATTAAATGATTATCTCAAATTAAGCATAGCTGACATTAAACATGCTTATTAGAGACTTATAAAATGAAAGCTACACTTGTTAGGGTTATAAAACCTAAAATCAGGAAGATAAATGATTATGTGAATTCTAACCAAATAACTAAGAATGGATGGTGTAATGGTTGAAGGGTGGTTTCTCTCAAAAGGTATATCTACCTCCTAATCCCCAGAAACCATGAATGTTGCCTTATTTAGAAAAATAGTTTTTGCAGAAATAAAGTTAAAGACCTTGAAATGGGGGATTGTTCTGGATTATCCAGATGCTTAGTAAATCCAATGATAAGTGTCCCTATAAGAAAGAGGCAGAGAGGAATTTGACAGAGACACCAAGCAGAGGACCACATGAAGGCAGGCGGTGGCTAGGAATACCTGTAGCCTAGGTGCTAGAGGAGATTCTAGAGATGCTTCAGCCCTGCCAACACCTAGATAACGTACTTTCAGCCTCCAGGACTATGAGAGGATAAGTTTCTATATGCTTATCATAATTTGTTACAGCAGCTGTAGGAATCTAAAAGATGGTTCATCTAAAAGATGGTTCTGGCCCTGACCCTTCCAAGCTCATTTAGAACTGAGGCTAAGATTTATCTGGTACCTTAGACATGAAAGGGTGTGTCTCCCCAGGACTTTCTTGAGATTAGGACTGTTCTTGCATTATCTTCTATTATTGACATATGGTTTGGGCTAACATTTGTCTTGTTCAAAAGCTAATTAAATCATAACAAAAGGTCTTTTAGAAGGTGCATTCACTGAAAACTACAGAACACTCAAGAAAGAAATTGAAGAAGACCTTAGAAGACAAAAAGATCTCCCATGTTCTTGGATAGGCAGAATTAACTTTATCAAAATGGACATACTATCAAAAGCACTGCACAGATTTAATGCAATTTCTTTAAAAATTCCAATGATGTTCTTCTTAGAAATAGAAAAAGCAGTCATGAAATTTATTTGGAAAAATAAGAGCCCAGAATAGCCAAAACATTCTTAGTGAGAAAAGCAGGAGGCATCACAACACCAGATTTTAAATTATACTATAGACTTATAGTAACAAAAACAGCATGGTATTGGTACCAAAACAGACTTGAATAGAAGAATAGAAGATACAGAGACAAACCCTCATAAATACAGTTAACTCATACTAGACAAAGGCACCAGAAACATGCAATGGAGAAGATAGCCTCTTCAACAAATAGTGCTGGGAAAACTGGAAATCCACGTGTAGCAGAATGAAATTTAACCTCTGTCTCACCCTGCATAAAACTCAGCTCAGAGTAGTCAAGTGGTCTAGGCATTAGACCAGAGACCCAGCACCTACTAACAGAAAAAGTAGGCTCAAATCTCCATCATGGGCTTAGGAACAAACTTCCTCAACAAGACTCCTAAAGCATGAGAGGTAAAATCAAGAATCAATAAATGGAATGGTATCAAACTAAAAAGCTTCCTCACAGAAAAGGAAATAATCAAGAATATGAAGAGAGAACGTACAGAATGGGAGAAAATCTTTGCTACCTGCATCTCAGTGACAGCATTAATCTCCAGGATATATAAAGAACTCAAAAAACTTAACACCCCCAAAAAACACAAATAACCCAACCAATAAATGGGCAAAGGAACAGAACAGGCACTTCACAAAGAAGAAAAACATTCAGTCAACAAAGATATGAAAAAATGCTCAACATCTCTAGCACTTAGATAAATGCAAATTAAAACTACACAGAGATTTTATCTCACTCCAGTCAGAATAGCAATTATCAAGAATACAAGTAACAATAAATATCGGCAAGGTTGTGGGGGGAAAGGTACACTCATACATTGCTGGTGGGACTGCAAATTGGTGCAACCACTCGGAAAGCAGTCTGGAGATTCCTCAGGACACCTGGAATGGAACCACCATTTGAATCAGTTATCCCACTCCTTGGTATATGCCCAAAGGACTATAGCATAATACAGTGACATAGCCACATCAGTGTTTATAGCAGCTCAATTTACAATAGCTAAGCTATGGAACCAACCTAGATGCCCTTCAACAGATGAATGGATAAAGAAAAATGTGACATATATATGATGGAATATTACTCAGCAATAATAAAGAATACAATTATAGCATTTGGCATATGGATGGAGCTAGAGAATATCATGCTAAGTGAAATAAGTCAATTCCGAAACTCCAAAGTCCGAATGTTCTCTCTAATATTTGGATGCTAACACATAATAAAGGCAGGGATAGGAAGAGTAAAAATTCACTGGATTAACAAAAGGGAATGAAGGGAAGGGAGGGGGATGGAAATAGGAAAGACAGTAGAAGGAATTAGACATAAGTTTCCTATGTTCATATATGAATACACAACCAATAGAGCTCCACAACATGTACAACCACAAGAATGGGATCCTAATTCGAGTAAGGTGTACTCCATATGTGTAGAATATGTTGAAATACACCCTACTGTCATGTATATCCAAAAAGAACAATTTTTTTAAAAGACAAAAAAAAAGAAGATCTATTCATTAATCTATTTTTTTTTTTTTACCTATTGGCCATGCTTTAGGAACTAGAGACAGAGCAGTGAACAAGACAAAGTCCTATTTCTCAAGGAGCTAATTATCTATCTGATGGGGAGACAGAAAATAAAGAAAGAAATGACTAACCTTGATTTCATGTAGTGATAAGTGCAACGTAGAAAACTGAAGCAGTGTGAATTGTAAGTATGAGATGGTGCTTAGTGGGATATTTTTGATTGGCTCATTGGAGAAGGCCTTTTTGAGATGACTCTGGGGTAAAAATCAGAATCAAGTGAATGATTCACTGTGGAAAAACCTGGGGGTGGGGCATTTCTGGCAAAGGTCCTGAGATGGAATTGAAGTTGGCTTGTCTCAAGAAGAGCAAGGAGATCACATTAGCACCGTCAACGGGACCAAAGGTTAGAGGAAGCCAAGATCACACTGGGCCTTGGAGATCATTGCAAGCAGTCAGGGTTCTAACTGGAGAGAGCCAAAGGCACGGAGCCCTGGGAGGTTCTGAGGAATGGAGTTGTTTCCTTCTCTGTTTTTCCTTCATGGAGTATGTATTTTTCTCAGTGAAGTGCTAGACATTGTCTTAGGTTGTGCCTGTTGCACTAGTTATCAACCCAGGTGGCTCAGATGCCATTTATCATTATCATTCCAGTGACACATGTTATCAAGGGAGCTGCCTTGGGATGAACCCTGGAGAGTGATACACCTCTTGCCCCAGACACCCTTGCAGCTGGGGCCGCACAGCCACACAGCTCTCAGAGAACGTATTCAAAATCCCTGGGAACAGCACTGATGAGCAGGCCATGAGCACCAGCAAAGATTCTTCCTCCCACATCCCTTCCCTTATCTCAGCTGGTGCAGAAGGACGTAAATAATCCAACTCCCAGGGATTCCAACATGGCGGAATCTTGAAAAGAGTCTAGCCAACTCAGAAATGCTGGTAAAACTCACGAGAAAAACATCCAAGAGTTATGGGATAACATAAAAAAAACCAAACTTACAAGTCATCGGGATAGAAGAAGGTACAGAGATTCAAACCAAGGGAATGAGTAACCTGCTGAATGAAATAATTACAGAAAACTTTCCAGAAATAAAAAAGGAAACAGATATACAAATTAAAGATGCATACAGGACACTGAGCACACAAAATCACAGTAGACCAACGCCAAGACACATTGTTATGAAGATATCCAATATACAGAACAAAGAGAAAATATTAAAAGCTACAAGAGAAAGGAGACAGATTATATTCAGGAGTAAACCAATAAGGTTAACAATGGATTTTTCATTACAGACACTGAAAACAAGAAAGTCATGGAACAATGTATTTCAAAAACTGAAAGACAATGGATGTCAACCAAGAATTCTGTATCCAGCAAAATTAAGCTTCAGGTATGACAACGAAATAAAAATCTTTCATGATAAACAAAAGTTAAAAGAATTTGCAGCCAGAAAACCAGCATTGCAAAGCATTTTGAGCAAAACACTACACGAGGAAGAAATGAAAAACAATAACCAAAACCATCAGTGGGAAGTGCCTCGGTAAAGACAGAGGATGAGGGGAAAGATAATCATGAAGAAACAAACTAAATTTTTTTAAAAAAGGATAAATAATCAAACATGGATGGAAGTACAAACCATATATCAATAGTAACTCTGAATGTTAATGGCTTAAACTCTCCAATAAAGCAACATAGGCTGGTATCATGGATTAAAAAAACAAATCCAACAATATGCTGCCTCCAGGAGACACATCTGATTGGAAAAGACATACACAGGCTGAAGGTGAAAGGATGGAAAAAAATATACCACGCACACGGTCCTCGTAAGCAAGCAGGGGTGGCCATCCTCATATCGAATAAAATCGACTTCAAGACTAAGTTAATCAAAAGGGATAAGGAAGGACATTATATACTGTTAAAAGGAACCATTCACCAACAAGACATAACAATTATCAATATTTATGCACCAAATAATGGTGCTGCGACATTCATAAAACAAATTCTCCTCAAGTTCAAGAATCAAATAGACCACAACACAATAATTATGGGTGACTTCAACACACTTCTCTCACCATTGGACAGATCCTCCAAACAAAAGTTGAATAAAGAAACTATAGAACTCAATACCACAATCAATAACCTAGACTTAACTGACATATATAGAATATATCAACCATCATCAAATGGATATACTTTTTTCTCAGCAGCACATGGATCCTTCTCAAAAATAGACCATATATTATGCCATAGGGCAACCCTCAGTAAATATAAAGGGGTGGAGATAATACCTTGCATTTTATCTGATCATAATGGAATGAAACTGGAAATCAATGATAAAAGAAGGAAGGAAAAATCCTACATCACATGGAAAATGAACAATATGTTACTGAATGATCAATGGGTTACAGAAGACATAAAGGAGGAAATCAAAAAATTCTTAGAGATAAATGAAAATACAGACACAACATATCGGAATCTATGGGACACAATGAAAGCAGTTTTAAGAGGAAAATTCATCGCCTGGAGGTCATTCCTCAAAAAAAGAAAAAAACCAACAAATAAATGAGCTCACACTTCATCTCAAAGCCCTAGAAAAGGAAGAGCAAAACAACAGCAAATGTAGCAGAAGGCAAGAAATAATTAAAATCAGAGCGGAAATCAATGAAATGGAAACAAAGGAAATTATTGAAAAAATTAACAAAACTAAAAGTTGGTTCTTCGAAAAAATAAATAAGATCGACAGACCTTTAGCCATGCTAACGAAGAGAAGAAGAGAGAGAACTCAAATTACTAACATATGGGATGAAAAAGGCAATATCACAACAGATGCTACAGAAATACAGAAGACAATTAGAAATTATCTTGAAAACCTATATTCCAATAAAATAGAAGATAGTGAAGACATGGATAAATTTCTTATCATATGATTTGCCCAGACTGAGTCAGGAGGATACACACAATTTGAACAGACCAATATCAATGGATGAAATTGAAGAAGCCATCAAAAGACTACCAACCAAGAAAAGCCCAGGACCAGATGGGTATACAGCAGAGTTTTACAAAACCTTTAAAGAAGAATTAATACGAATACTTTTCAAGTTATTTCATGAAATAGAAAAAGAGGGAGCTCTTCCAAATTCATTCTATGAGGCCAACATCACCCTGATTCCGAAACCAGGCAAAGACACCTCAAAGAAAGAAAACTACTGACCAATATCTCTAATGAACCTAGATGCAAAAATCCTCAATAAAATTCTGGCGAATCGAATACAAAAACACATCAAAAAAATTGTGCACCATGAACAAGTAGGATTCATCCCTGGGATGCAAGGATGGTTCAATATACGAAAATCAATAAATGTTATTCACCACATCAATAGACTTAAAGATAAGAACCATATGATCATCTCGATGGACGCAGAGAAAGCATTCGACAAAGTACAGCATCCCTTTATGTTCAAAACATTAGAAAAACTAGGGATAACAGGAACTTACCTTGACATTGTAAAAGCTATCTATGCTAAGCCTCAGGCTAGCATCATTCTGAATGGACAAAAGTTGAAGGCATTCCCTCTAAAATCTGGAACAAGACAGGGATGCCCCCTATCACCACTTCTATTCAATATAGTTCTGGAAACACTGGCCAGAGCAATTAGACAGACGAAAGAAATTAAAGGCATAAAAATAGGAAAAGAAGAACTTAAATTATCACTATTTGCAGATGACATGATTCTATACCTAGAAGACCCAATAAGGTCTACAAAGAAACTACTAGAACTAATAAATGAATTCAGCAAAGTGGCAGGATATAAAATCAACACGCATAAATCAAAGGCATTTCTGTATATCAGCGACAAAACTTCTGAAACGGAAATGAGGAAAAACACTCCATTCACAATATCCTCAAAAAAAATAAAATACTTGGGAATCAACCTAACAAAAGAGGTGAAAGATTTATACAATGAAAACTACAGAACCCTAAAGAGAGAAGTAGAAGAAGATCTTAGAAGATGGAAAAATATACCCTGTTCATGGATAGGCAGAACTAACATTATCAAAATGGCGATATTACCAAAAGTTCTCTATAGGTTTAATGCAATGCCAGTCAAAATCCCAATGGCATATCTTGTAGAAATAGATAAAGCAATCATGAAATTCATATGGAAAAATAAAAGACCCAGAATAGCAAAAGCAATTCTAAGCAGGAAGTGTGAATCAGGCGGTATAGCGATATATTACAGAGCAATAGTGACAAAAACAGCATGGTACTGGTACCAAAACAGGCGGGTGGACCAATGGTATAGAATAGAGGACACAGAGACTAATCCACAAAGTTACAACTATCTTATATTTGATAAAGGGGCTAAAAGCATGCAATAGAGGAAGGATAGCATCTTCAACAAATGGTGTTGGGAAAACTGGAAATCCATATGCAACAAAATGAAACTGAATCCCTTTCTCTCTCCATGCACAAAAGTTAACTCAAAATGGATCAAGGAGCTTGATATCAAATCAGAGACTCTGCGTCTGATAGAAGAAAAAGTAGGCTCCGATCTACGTATTGTGGGGTCGGGCTCCAAATTCCTTAGTAGGACACCCATAGCACAAGAGTTAAAAACAAGAATCAACAAATGGGACTTACTTAAACTAAAAAGTTTTTTCTCAGCAAGAGAAACAATAAGAGAGGTAAATAGGGAGCCTACATCCTGGGAACAAATTTTTACTCCTCACACTTCAGATAGAGCCCTAATATCCAGAGTATACAAAGAACTCAAAAAATTAGACAATAAGAAAACAAATAACCCAATCACCAAATGGGCCAAGGACCTGAACAGACACTTCTCAGAGGAGGATATACAATCAATCAACAAGTACATGAAAAAAATGCTCACCATCTCTAGCAGTCAGAGAAATGCAAATCAAAACCACCCTAAGATACCATCTCACTCCAGTAAGATTGGCAGCCACTATGAAGTCAAACAACAACAAGTGCTGGCGAGGATGTGGAGAAAAGGGTACACTTGTACATTGCTGGTGGGACTGCAAATTGGTGCGGCCAATTTGGAAAGCAGTTTGGAGATTCCTGGGAAAGCTAGGAATGGAACCACCATTTGACCCTGCTATTGCCCTTCTCGGACTATTCCCTGAAGACCTTAAAAGAGCATGCTACAGGGATACTACCACATCGATGTTCATAGCAGCACAATTCACTATAGCTAGACTGTGGAACCAACCCAGATGCCCTTCAATAGATGAATGGATAAAAAAATGTGGCATTTATACACCATGGAATATTACGCAGCACTAAAAAATGACAAAATCATGGAATTTGCAGGGAAATGGATGGCACTAGAGCAGATTATGCTTAGTGAAGCTAGCCAATCCCTAAAAAACAAATACCAAATGTCTTCTTTGATATAATGAGAGCAACTATGAACAGAGCAGGGAGGAAGAGCAGGAAGAAAAGATTAACATTAAACAGAGACATGAGATGGGAGGGAAAGGGAGAGAAAAGGGAAATTGCATGGAAATGAAGGGAGACCCTCATTGCTATACAAAATTACATATAAGAGGTTGTGAGGGGAATGGGAAAATAAACAAGGAGAGAAATGAATTACAGTAGACGGGGTAGAGAGAGAAGATGGGAGGGAAGGGAAGGGGGGATAGTAGGGGATAGGAAAGGTAGCAGAATACAACGGTTACTTATAGGGCATTATGTAAAATTGTGGATGTGTAATCGACGTGATTCTGCAATCTGCATTTGGGGTAAAATTGGGAGTTCATAACCCACTTCAATCTAATGTATGAAATATGATATGTCAAGAGCTTTGTAATGTTGTGAACAACCAATAAAAAAATAAAATAAAATAAATAAATAAAAATAATAATCCAACTCCCAGAAGCAACCTGGTTACAAAAGTTCCCCAAGTTAGACATACAAACTGAACTGATTTGCAGAGCTGGCCTTGGACTTACCCTTTGGTAGGAATGTCCAAAGTTACCTTAGTTAGCCTATTCCAGTGGTGTGCTGGGAGACGCAGGGGTGTGGGTCTGGGTGTGTTTCAGCTGCTTTGCTCTTCTTCTAGCTTTTTGGTTTGTTTTGGAGGTATGGGGGATGAAACCCAGGGGCTCTCTAGCACTGAGCTACATCTCCAGCCCTTTTTATATTAACTTTGAAACAGGGTCTTGCTAAATTGTTGAGGCTGCCTTCAAACTTGCAATCTTCCTGCCTCAGTCTCCCAAGCAGCTGGGATTACAGGCATGCACCACCACATCTAGCTTCCTCTGGCTTTTTGATCAATGCACTACTGTCGGAGTCCAGCTCCAACAGGGGGTCTCAGGAGACGAAAACGGATGGTGAGGAGTCGGCAAAAGGGGGGGTGGAGAAACAACATAGACTCCAAAGTGAAGGTGCTGAATCCCAATCTTTGCTTGTGAAGTTAATCATATATACTTTTCATTTTGGCAGGCTCACAGTACTTTGTGGTTACAAAACAGAAATCATTATTCAAAGAAACAAAGTATTACATAGCTACAATTAGAATAGAAGAATGTATCTTGGCTTATGCATAAGCAAGCATTTTTACTTTCAGTTTGCGTTTGGCTTTGAGCTGTTTCTGCTTAGTTAGCTTTTAATAATAGTTAGAAATGTCCCAGACTATTGGCCTATACCTTTACTATTCTTTCTTGACTTACTGACTGGAACCGGTGCCATGATTACAGCAAGTGGTTAACTTGAAAAGAGAGGCTACTAATTTTAATCAAACAAGAGCAAGAGAACAAACCATTGTGCACAGAAACAAGAACAAGTTGCCCAGTACTAAGCACTAATCTGTCTTCTTAACATTAATTCTTCTTCTCTAGATTTTAATTTAATTTCTCAAAACCTTCCTTGACAGGAATACGGGGAGTTTTTGATTAGAAATTAACAATTTACGCTCCACAGCTGAATCATTGCATTTAGAGCAAACATATCTATTCTTTAGAAGTAGTTGCATTAATTGGGAAAGTCATGTTTTTTTCCTTCATACTTAATGGTCATATGAGAAGTTGCAACTATACTTATTAAAGGAATACAAAGACAAACCAGCCCATTCCCAGAAATATACTGTACTCCTCCAGAGGATGGACGCCTTGCGCCATCCACCTCAGTAGGGCCTTGCCATTGCCTGAGTCAGGGGAGGGGCGCAGCACACTACCTCAGTGACTGACAGCAGAAAGAGCAAGGGTTAAGATTAAAGTATTACTGCAATACATCCATAAAGAGGGAAGCTAATTTATGTGCTATGAAATGGATGATAATCATGTTTTTTAAAAATTTGTAGTTGTAGATGGACAGCATGCCTTTATTATATTTGTTTATTTTTTGTATGTGGTGCTGAGGTTTGAACCCAGGGCCTCACACCGGCTAGGCAAGCATTTACCACTGAGCCACAACCCCAGCCCAATCATTTTTTTTTTTTTTGACCAATTGGTTTTTAGATCCAAATTGCTGCTGATTTTTTTCCATTGATATTTCCCAGCTTTTTGAAAAACATGATTTTTAAACACTGTGTCAAAAGCATACTAAGACTCTCTTTTTTTAGATAAGGGCCAGGATACTTCCTTGGGGTTGTTGTGTCAGCAATCTCAAGTGAGGCATTCTGATGGCTCCACTCTTGTCTTTTAAACCAACAACATAAAAATGGCAAAACCACACATGGGCAATAAAGCTGAGGATGCCAACCATCTGCCTCTGCACCTGGCGTCCAGTCAAGGTCTGATGTGGGAGGACAGGACGCCTTCTTTATCTCCCTCCACAGCTTTCCCCTGGAATCAGCCTTTCTGCCACACAGAGAACCAGGTTCGAGTCCCTAAAGTAAGGACTGTGGGCTTCTTTTTGATTTATAATACAGTCTCTCTCCCTCTGCACCCCTCTTTATCTTAGAATTTAACAGGAAAAAAAAATGGTTTACAAATTTATTTCAGAAACTAAAAGAATGAATCTCCCTCCTGCTCATGCACCATTTCTTCACTTAAATCTGTCACTGGAGACAAGGACAGTGTTTGATTAAGAATTCCGGACCTGGCTCACCCTGACTCTGAACCCAGGGCTAGAGAGGAAGCAAGTTGGACGTCAGGTGAAACTCCTCAGCACTCCCAGGTCTTGCCTCTCCCCTCAAGTCCTCCAGCACTCAGGGCTGCCCACCTGTCTCCTTGTCCTCTCCTATCCTTGAGCAGACGCACACTGTGATCATGCATATCCGTGATCAGACAGCCACACCCCCAGGAAAGCTCTCATTCTCACAGAATATGGCTTCTTTCTAAACTTTTTCATATTTCATTTAACCCAATATAACCAACATATTTTTTAAACATGTGATCAATACAAAACATTACTCTAATGAGATTTTTTTTTTAATTCTAGGTCTTCAAAAGTCAGTGGGTATTCAACATATCTCAATTGGGTTACCTGCATTTCAGGTTCACCACGATCCCCTGTGACTAAAGGCTTCCATCTTGGATAGCACAAGTCTAGTGGAGGTATCACAGCCATGCACAAAGTCCAAGTCCAAGTCCAAGTCCAGCTAACAGCAGCCTGAAGAGCTCGTTTGAAATGAAGACTTCCTACTTATAGTCTAGGCAACCCCATACTTCTTTCTCCAGCAATTTCTCTGACCACTCCTATCCCATACCAAGACATTTCTTTTAGGATCCAGGGTAGTATAAACAGTCTGCCAATTAGATGTAAATTATAGTTAGGGTTTTTTAGCTTTATTGAAATATATTCACATACTATAAAAAATTTACCAACTTATAGGTGTAAAACTGAATAGCTTTAGGTGTAATCACAGAGTTGTGCAACCATCCCCACAATCAATTTAGAACATTCTCATCACCTTAGTAAACAGTACTACATCCCTCTGCCCTCACCCTCTACTCCCCCCCACACCCCAGTCCTTAGAAACCACTCCTCTACTCCATAGATGGTACTAATCTCTATAGATTTGTCTATTCTGGATATTTTCTATACTGGGAAGCATACAACATGTGGACTTTATGATAAGCTTCTTTCACATAACATTGGGTTTTCATGGTTCATCCATGTTGTAACATGCACCGGCATTTCACCTTCTTTATTACCAAATAATTTTCAGTTGTGTAGATATGCCATATTTTATTTACCCATTCCTCAGTTGATGAACACTATGGTTTTTATGAGTAATGCTGCTATAAACATTTATGTACAAGTTTTTTCATTGACATATTTTCTCAGGCATATACCTAGAAGGGGAACCAATGCATAAATTGGGAATTCTACAGTTAGCCATATGAGGAATTGCCAGAACATTTGAAAACAGCTGTGCCATTTTACCTTCCCACCAGCAGTATGTAAGGGTTCCAATTTCTCCACAACCTTGCTGCTATTTTCTTGTCATCTCTCTTGTATTATAGCCATCCTATCAAGTATGAAGTGGTATCTCATTATGATTCTGACTTGCATTTCCCTGATCAATATGATGTTGAGCATCTTCTTTGATCCAGGGATCACAACACCACGCTGTATCCCGATCCTTGAGACAGGGTCTTCTCTGAGTTGCCTAGGCTAGACTTGAACTTGCAATTCTCCTGCCTTAGCCTCCCAAGGAGCTGGGACTATAAACTTGCAACACCATGCATGTACCTAAAATGATACAAAATGAAGGCACAGATGCCAAGCTTTATTCTGCTTTCAGTCATCCATTGGGCATCTGCAGACCTAAGTAGAGTCAGTGCTTTTAGTAAAAGCAGCTTCTCTAAGTCTCCATTGCACTTTTGTCATGAAGGTGTGGAGAATATGGTTTCTTAATCAATAAGCACAGTATCATAATTTGTGAGGTTCTTCTCACAGTGGGGTTACTGTTCCCATCATGTGCAGAGCAGCAATAGCATATTCCTTTCCTTTTGATATTCAGTTTTCAACCATTATAGCGAAATACCTGAGATAATTAACTTGCAAAGACAAAAGATTTACTTTGGCTCCCAGTTCTGGAGATTCCAGTCCAAAACCAGGCAGACTCTTTGCTTTGGACCTCTGGTGGTGTGCCAGATGGCAAGGACGGTGAGTGTATGGTGGAGCAAAAATGCTAACCTCATGAGCCAGAAAAGAAAGAAAGAGGAAGAGGCCAATTTGCCACAATCCACTTCAAAGACACACTTCCAATGACCCACGGACCTCCCACTAGGCCCCACCTTCTAAAGATCCATAACACCTCCCAAATGTACCACCCTAAGGAGTGAGTCCTCCACACATGACCTTGGGGGGACACTACCCCTATTCAAATATAGCACCTTTCTTTTCTCCCTACTTTCTCCGTGTAATTCCACAATTTCTCTAACCCACCTGAGCCTCAGTGTGTCAAACTTCAAATCGTGTCCCATAAATCTCGGGGGAATGAAAAATGGCATTGTTCAGACTTTTACATTTTAATGAATTTTCCCTTAACGACCGACCTAACACTTTCTGGCCAAATTTTTTGAAATTGACACTAGAATGTCAATACCTGAGTAAATCTCAGGTCAAGACAGGCCATTTCCAACCATGTCCTGAGAGCAGGAGGAGGGTGGGGATTTGCTCTTTCAGTTTCACAAAATGTTAACAAGCACTTTTATAGAGTCTGGGTCTGGATTTTTTTACTATTATCTTAAGAAAAAATCCTAGAAAGAAATAACCAGATTAAAAAACATGGACATTTTTATGTTCTTGATGCATATCAACCAAAGTACTTTCCATAAAGTGTGTTGCAGTGCACCTGCTCTCCAGGAGCATCAGAGCACGCATTACACACACCCACCCCGAAAAGAGCATTTTAGGCATCTGGCAATTTCGTTGATGTACAGCATGATCTCATCATTGTTTCATTTTTGCTCCACTATAAGTGTTATTGGACATTTTTTTATATTTGTTGGCAATTCATATATCTTTAATGCCTGTTCATGTCATTTTACCTATTTTTCTATCGGAGTTATGTTTTTACATTATCTTATGTTACTGACATTGACCTTTGGTCAAACATTTTGCAAACATACACTCCATTGTTCACCTTTCCATTTCATGATCTTTTGAACTAATAAATATATACATTTTTATGTAAGCAAGTCCACCTTTTATTTGCTATTACTAATGCCATTCAGCTGTGTGCCAGTAAACTGGTTCAAAAACCAGTCTGATTTGTAGCATTTGCTGATATTTGTGGTGTCACTATTCCCACCACAGCTGATTTCTTGCTACTAGCTACTCTGCTTACAAAATATCTGGAAAAAAATGTGCACTCCTTTAGTTTTTATTTCCACGCCTTTGTTTATCCTGATAAATCTTATATTTAGTCTTTTCATGTTACCCCATATTTTTTGAAAGTTCTATTTATGGTCTCTTAACATCTTTATGGTTTATTTTCAAGATTATATATTTTCTCTTCATTGCCTGAAACCCTGTCTTTCAAGTGGTCCAATGTGTTGGTGATGCTTTCCATTGGATTTTTAATTTGATATATGGATTCCTTCATTTTAAGGATTTCGGCCTGATTTTTTTTCCCAGAATCTCTCTTTACTGAAGTGATCTTTCACTTCCTGTATTTTCTCTCTCATTTCACTCCTTACATGTCCTTTACCTCACAGATCAGTTTAACTATGAACATTCTAAACTCCTTCTCTGGCATTTCTTCTACTATGGTATTGATAGATTCTGTTATTGAAGTATCTGGGTTTGTTTGGGGTGATTTGTTCCCTTGCTTTTTCATGTTGTAGATGTGTCTACCCATCTAATAGTATGGATCTGGGGCAACAGAGTTTCTACCGTGTGGATTTATAATGTCTCTGAAGGTTTCCAGTACTTCACCATTTAGGAGGAGACTAATAATAACAACAACCAATGCAGACATTATATAGCATTAAACCAAATAGTTCCTACTATGACATCTACAATGTTAAATGTCACAATAAAAAGAAATGATGTGATCAGTTATTGCACACAGTAAGTTTGCAAAAGGGTTTACAACTTTGAACAGTGAACAAGGAGAGAACAGAAGTGATGGAGGATGTGATGATTATGAGGAAGAAGAAGAGAAAATAGAAGTAAAAAATTAAAGGAAGAGAGAATAGAGATTGGCTGTCAGCAGAAGAAAAGAGATAAATAGAATCAAGGGAAACATATAAGTGAGAGAGAAAAAATGTGTAACATAAATTTTTTTAAAATAAAAGGATATAAGAACAACCAAAATATCAAACATCCTAGTCCTCATAAAACTGATCCATGAAAAACAACTTCCTCCAAAAAAATGCTATAAATGAGAAAAAAGAAACAAAAATGAATATGTATAAGTGTCAATTAACTATTCAGGTCACAATTGAACAAAGAAAACAAGAAAAACATTTTTTTTAAAAAAAAAGATTTCAGTGAAAGGTTTTGTTTCTGTTGTCTATTTCAGGCCAAAAGATTCTCAGCTTCCCTTCTCAGCAAGTGTTAGGTGGGGTTGCTGGAGTGTGAGAGGAAATCCCATAAGCAGAGGTCCTAGAGGGCAGAGTTTAGGCCACTTTAATGCCAGTTGGTCTGAAGACTTTAAATCAGTGCACCTCCAGGAGTTGCTGGTCCACACTGGGAGACTGCACCCCAGGGATCTTCCTCTCATGCAGTGGAGGAGCCAATCCTTAGTCTCCTCCAGTACCCACAGATCCCATGATTCCTGGTCTCAGGTTCAGTCTCCAAACTCAATCACTCCTGCCCCAGCCCTTTCAAATTATTGGCTGGGGCATCTCTCCCAGACAGTTCTGCACGCTGCTGGGCTGGAGGAGAAGGTGGGGAACCCTGGTGGGTTTCCACGACCTGTATTCCCCCATGTAAACCCCTCTCTGTGTTTGATTTTCTCCTGGTCACTTAGGCACTCTACGTCATGCGGTGTGAGTTTGCCAGGCCTATATTTCGGGCCAAGCTCAGGTTTGCCAGGAAACAGTTCCCCCAGCTGCCGGTCCCCTCAACACAGCTGCAGAATGGTTCCTTCCTCTCCTCCGTGGGCAGCTGGAAGAGCCGCAGCTTCTTTCCCACACAATGATACTGTGCTGCGCACCTTTCAGGTTAGTTGGGTGGTGTCTTTGATCTCTGATCTCTCCCTACCCAGACATGCCTCAGGTCTCCTAAAAATGAAGATCCTTTTAATTCCTTTATCTCTCCATTTTGTTTGCAGGGGTGAGGGAGGGCCACTGCAGCAGGCAGCAGCAGTATAGGTGGCAGTGGTACTGGGGATTTTTTCCTTATTTTATTATTTCCAACCTGCTGAGTCCCTGATCTGCTTTGAATTTACAGAACTAATTCCTAGTTATGTCCCTTTTTTTTTTTCTTCCACCCACCTTGCTGAGAAGTTGCCTGTCTGCTTTCTTGGTTTAACACCACCATGCAGCCAGGAAAGTGACCTTCTCAAATCCATAATCTTGAAAATCCCTATGTATGTTATTTTTTTTCAGTGAATAATTTTATTGGATTGGATTTATTGTATGTTACTTTTTATCTGTTTTTCTCAATTCATAATATATCAAATACCTTTTAATGTCAGTAAGTATTCATCCACACTTTGTTATTATTGGTTGGATGATATTTTTTATTTATAATGTATATTATTTAATTTTTTAAGTTGTAGATAGACACAGTATCTTTATTTAATTTTTTTAATGTGATGCTGAGGATTGAACCCAGTACCTCACACAGGCTAGGCAAATACTCTACCACTGAGCCACAACCCCAGCCCCATAATATATTTTAAACATTTTATTATACAATGTATCTAACCAGTCTTCTATTGCTGAATATTTAAACTGTTTTCAATATTAGAAACAACACTACAATAAGCAGCATTGTTTCTCTGGGACATGTATAAACAATTATTTTCTTAGGATGTATTCTATGAAGTAGACTTTCTGAACCAAAAATATAAACCATACCATTAATCTCTACTTTTTCTCCTCTTGCTATGGGTAATATGTCCTTTATTGATTTTTTAACTCAAATTTACATTTTTTTCTAGATTGCTCATCTAACATGTAATTCAGTGAAGAGTTTTTGTTTCCCTTCTCCTGATTATGAAACAGAGTGTCAATTGGAACTTTTCCTATGGCTTGGGTTCAAAACTGAAAACAAGGAAGTGTTACATACCCTCATTCTATGAAAACTGCCAAGAATTGGAATCAGGCACTTCTCCAGGGCATTCTAAGAAACAGCTGACCTAGCTGGCCCCATCCTCACCATCATCCCGCCCTCAAATTCCCCAGTCCACCTCATAATGCCAGATTCGGGAGGGGGTAGCAGCACTGGGATATTGGTGTTTATAAGGTAAGCCTGCCCCCTTTTATGCTGTCCATGGAGGAGCTGACATCTTCTCTTTTAAAGCCAAGTGGAGGGGGAGTGCCGGTAGAGTCACTCACAAGGCTGATCTAGGAGTCCAGGCATCTCTTTCTTCAGGATGATGCTTACGTTGATAAAGGATCCTCTGAGGTTGGTCACTTTCTAAAGCAGTTTTAGACAACATTACACTCTAGCCCCTGGAGTTCAGGAGAGTAAATTAGTAGACGGATGGTGTCTACTGGACAGTTCTTGTTACATAATCCTTGTCAAAAAGCAATAGTGACTATGATATCATATACCTCTACCTCAGCTTCCCTTGATCCACAGCTCTCAAAGAAGACACAGCAGTACTTCATTAGTTCCTGTAACTCCACATAAAACAGGATGGCAAGAACTCTGGAGAAGACAAGAACTGTGGGAAACAGAGCTAACTGGCCACCTTTGAATGACTATGGAATAGGGATAGCTATCCATCTGCTATTATTTGGATGCAGTTTGACCCTCAAATGTCTCATGTGTTGGAAGCTTGACTCCAAGGGTGACAATGTTGAGAAGTGGTGGGCGCTTTAAGAGGTGGGGCCTAATGCAAGTTGGTTAGGTAATTTAAAACATGCCCTTGGAAGAAACTGATAATAGTTCTTGTGGGAACCTGGTTAGTTGTTTAGAAAGGGTTGTTATAAAACAAAAAGCCTAGCTCCTTCCTACTATCTCTCTGGCTTTCTGTTTCACCCTATGATTTCTCTTTCTCTCACATGGTCCCACCATGATGCCATCCACCATGATGTGATGTAGCCAGGCAGATCTTCACAAGAGCCAGCACCATGCTCTTTGGACTTCCAACCCCCCAAACTGTTAGGTAGATAGACAATGTGTGTGTGTGTGTGTGTGTGTGTGTGTGTGTGTGTGTGTGTGTGTGTACATACACACACACATCTTGTATATTTTGTTATATAACAAAAAAGTAGACTAATACACTATCAGAGACCTCTTGACTATACTTGTCCTATTATTTAAGAGGAAACAAAGTCCTGTCCCATTTAAGCCCCAGTATTTGGGATCTCCCTGATCTGCTGCTGCTGTTGCTGCTTTTATTTTATTTTATTTTTTTGGTACCAGGGATTGAACCCAAGGGTAACTATCAACTGAGCCATATCCCCAGCCTTTTTTACTTTTTATTTTGATACAGGGTCTTGCTGAGTTGCTTAGAGCCTTGCTCAGTTGCTAAGGCTGGCTTTGAACTTGCAAATTCTCCTTGCTCAGCCTCTTGAACTGCTGGTATTACAGAAGTTAGTCACCACACCCCAGCCCTGTTCTGCTTCTTAAACTTACCTTAATGAGCACAACTATAGAAGAGGATAAATCTGCTTTCTAACCCTCTATCCCTGGTCTCTACCTGGGGGCAGGCCCTAAATCAGGGGGAAGGAGAGGCAGGAAGTGTGTATCTCAGGAAAATCATGCTATCTTACTCCTTGCCAAGGTCGAGCTATGTCTAGGCTACTAGATTATGATATGGGAAAAGGGAATGAGCTTCAGATGGAGCTGGGATTAAAACTGTTCAACTAGATTGCAGAACTGATACCTCAAGATGACTGAGAGGTGTGAAAAATGCTCAAGATATTACCCAGGGGTGACAAGAGTTTCAGAATCAAATTGATGAAATGACTAAAGAAAAATAAAAACTACCTCATATTTAGATTTGACTATGTTGATAATCTGCATAAACTATAATGTAAAACCCTCAGAAAGTCCCTGTATTTAGAAATTCCCCTCAGGCTTCATTCACTGCCTATAGTCTCATTCCTTTCTAAGGAAGTCAGTTTCTAGAATCTAGATCAAAATATTTCCTCTTTTTTTAATATTCATGTGTGTGTGTGTGTGTGTGTGTGTTCGCTTTCTCTTTAAAATTCACACACTCTCCCCATTTACACCTGTGCCCTCTATCCACCCTTTCACTTTCTCTCACTTCCACTCTTTCTAGTCTCTTTGCTGCTCTCACTCTTCTTTGTACCTCTGACTCCCCAAGCAGCCCCTTTCAGATTCTTCCCTCTCCCTAAGAAAACTATTTTCCCCTCCTACCACATTCAGCAGAGTCCCCAGGCCATCAGAGACGGCCACACCAACCCAGAGTAGTGGGTTGGATAGTGGTCCCCTCCCCCAGAAAGACTCATGTCCACCTGGAACATCAAAATATGACCTTATTGAAGATAGAGTCTTTGCAGATGTGACTAAACTCAGGATCAAGATGTGGTCACAAAGGATTGAGGAGGCTCCTAAATCCAACTAGTGTATCCTTGTAAAAGATGGGAAAAGAGAAGGGACAGAGACTGCAGAGAAGACCTGGTGAAGATGGAGGCAAAGCCACACACCACCAAGGACTGCCAGCAACCACAGAAGCCAGGAGAGGCCTGGGATGATTTCTCCCACAGAAACTCCAGGAAGTACAAATCCTGCCAACACTTGATTTCTGACTCTGGGCTTCTGAATGGTGAGAAGTCCATTTCCGTTGTCGTAAACCACTGTGTAGTGGTCATTTTCATAACAGCCTGGGGGACTAACACACCAAGCCCACCGATGCTCCCTCTGCTCACGGTGCCCTTCCAACTTTGCACCCACCGAGGCTTCCCCTTTGAAGGGCCTTCCCAGCCACAAGCCCAGGACCCTCACGCTGCCAAGTGTTGTCCAAGCAGCTCTCGACAGGGCTCATCCTCGCAGCCCTCCTTGATCAGTAACTTAGGTTTCTCATCCTGTTGGCCGTGACTGAAGGTTTGTGTCAGAATTCTTACGTTGAAATCCCTAATCATCAAAGGAATGATAATAAGTGGGGCTTGGGGTAGTGATTGGGTTATGGAGTGGGATTAGGGCCCTTATAAAAGAGACCCAGAGAGCTCCTTCCTCCTCCCCAGTATATGAAGACACAGCTGGAAGCCTATGAACCGGAAAGATGGCCCTTGCTAGACACCAAGACTGCCAGCACCTTGATCTCAGGCCAGCCTCCAGAATCGTGAGCAATGACTTTCTTCTGTTTACAAGACATTCAGTCTATGGCACTTCATTACAGCCGTCCAAGTGGATGATTCCCTCATCAAAGCTCATCCTGGCCATGTCCCACTCTTCCTGACCTGTTACATGATTAAGGAATCTAATCTTTATTCTCATCACAGTGTTTAATAATTGTAAATATATTAAGGCAAACTTCACAAACCGGCACATCTGTTGGGGGCACCTGAAAGTATAGCCCAAACATGGATGGAGGGTATTGGATACGGAGAATGACAAACCCCCAAGTAGTGTGGCCTAGGGACAGGGGATGAGGGAGAGGCAATACATGATAACATTGATCCTTTCCCCAATACATTCTTTCCTAGTGACAAGACAGGCCCCGGGAGAGGAGAAATCCATCAGGTCTGGATTGACAGCCTCTGGGAAGAGGCCAGAGCATTGATCCTCCCCAAGACAAATCCTTCCCCAGATCCTTTATCTGGTCCAGAAAAGACAAACCCCAGATACTGACTGCTGACCCTTGACACCCCCATCTGGCCCAGGAAAACCGATCCCAAATTCCTGAGGCCCAACCTGACATGCTCATTAATTAAGTCACCTCTCAGTGTAACTATATAAATATAATCTCCCCCTTTGCCCAGGGGCTCATTTTCCACCAGGAAAGCGGGTCCATCAGAGGCATCACTCTGTTCCCAATAAAAACTGCGCTGAGCCATGAAGTTTGCGACCAGCCTGGTCCTTTTGTGCTACAGAAGAGACATTCTACCTGTGTGGAATTTTTTGTTGTTGTTTGTTTGTTTGTTTTTCTTCATCTTTCTGAGTCCATTTTTTATCTCACCGAGAAAGGCTGGGGAGCAAAATTTTTTGTTGTTTTTAAATTTTATTTTTAATTAATAATTGCATATGTTTATGGGGTACAATGGGATGTGGCACACGTAGACCCTGTTGAATGAGTAAATCAAGTTAATTAACATACCATCCCTTCACATACTTATTGTTCCTTGGTGGTGAGAACATTTAAACTATATTAGACATGATAAAATATACATTTATTAAAATTTTGATTGACATGAAATGATGGTGTATATTTAAGAGGTGCAGTGTGATATTTCTACACAGGTGCACAGCATATGCACTGATCAAATCCGAGTAACCTTCACAACTGTCTCAACAGAAGGGCTTGCTCCACGCAGGCAGAGGGGGCTGCTGGGTGTGGTGGCTGCCCTGGGGAAAGGCTCGCCCGGTCTCTGCAGGAAGTGTTCCTTTCTCCCAACATCAGGTGACACCCGGGGTCCTCTCACCTAACAAGTGGCCAGTGGAGACAAGCATGGGGACACCCAAACAGAGACAAAAGTATCCAAGACCAAGGGCAGCTCTCCTAGCAGCCTGAGAGACCAGCCCGCCAGCAGGGCAGGTCAGTGTGGACTCCACCAGGGCCGCCCCTGCTGTGCTCCAGCACAGCCACCTCTGCATTGAGGGCTTCAAAGATGTTGTGGCCAGTCAGGGAGACACCTTCATCCAAGTTTTGACTGTGTATCTACCATGGACGATGAACTGTCCACTCAGCACCAGGGAAAAGCGGGGAACACATTAAGAAGGATCCCATTTAACCGCAGCTTCCATTTCAGTGGAGGAGAAACCGAATAAACAGGTAAACAAGTAAACAAGATAACTGCAGAATGATGTGCTGTGATGAAAACCAACAGGAGAAAGTACCCCACAAGGATGAGGGGCGGGTTATTTTAGAATGGGGGAGCAGCCCACACCACCCCCCCACTGGAGGTGACATTGGGATGTGAAAGGTGAGGACAAGCCAATCTGTTCAGGGAAACTAATCTCAGCAGGGGAAGTGGTGTGGCCAAGTGTAATGGTGACACAGTGGGGAACCAGTGTGATGCACTGGGGGACCAGCCAGAAGGCAACTGGGCTGGATTAGAAGTAAAGGGGACAGTGCAGAGAGGTGAGCAGGCGGATCATGATAGCAACCCAGGTCACTGGGAGGAGTTGGACTCTTGTTCCAACTGCAAAGGGAGGTCACTAGAAGGCTTTAAGCAGGGAATGGCCTAATATAATTTACATCTTAAAAAACCCACTCTAATGTGGGAGGCAAGAGTAAGAGCGAGGAGACCAGTTAAGAGGCTTTGCAGTAGCACAGGCTGATCCAGGTGCCTCACATTGATGGATGCTTTGCTCCAGGTTGCAGAGTGGAACTTTCACACTGTTCTCTCATAATAGGTCCACACAGGAAGGAAATCAGAGAAAGCTGTACCATTGCTCTGTGCTGCAGACATCCATATATGTTCTAAGAGGCTATATCAGAGGAATCCAAAGTGGCTTCAACAGATGGAGGTTTACTTCTCTCTCACATAACAGAGCTGAGCAGTCCAGACCTGCAGTGAGGCTGTCTTGGGCAGCACAAGTGGGTAGAATGAAGAGCACATCCACATGTGACTTTCACCTCTAGGTTCTAGATGGCTTCTCCAATTCTACACTCATCTTTCCTTTGTCAGTTCCACTGACAAAGGAATCCACGCTCATCTTTCTTAGAGACATGGCATAGAGAGGCACACAGGTTCCAGTTCCATCCCAGTGCTAAGAGTTCAGTCACATGTCCACATGGAGCCACAAGGAATGCTGGGAAATGCAGTCTCCAGCTGGGTTGTCAAGGGTCCTAATAAAATTGGAGCCATTTAATAGTAAATGAGAGGATAATGGTCATTGGTGGTGACTAATAATCTCCATCACAATATTTTTAAATTTATCTGAATAACTATGTTATGGACTGTATTATGCCCCACACCAAATTCCTATGTCAAAGCCCTAACTCCCACTACCTTAAAATGTGACTGTATTTGGAGACATAATAAAGAGGTGATTAAGGTTAAATGAGGTCATTCAATGGGAACTTAATCCAATATGAATAGTGTCCTTGTAAGAAGAGGAAGGGACACCAGGGATGTGCACACAGAGAAAAGACCCTGTGAGGACACAGAAAAAAGGTGACCTTCTGTAAACCAGGAAGAGAAGCCTCACCAGAAACCAACCCTTCTGGCACAGAAATTTATTTTAGACTTCTAGTCTCTAGAACTGTCAGGAAATAAATTTCTGTTGTTTAAACCACCCAGTCTGCAGTATTCTGTTATGGCAGCCCTGAAGAACAATACACACTCCTTCTCAGTAATGGCTACAGGAAAAGCAATCCCATTCCCACTCCTCTACCCTCATACCTAACCCCCCACAGTAACTTAGTTTAGGTGGGAGACACTAGAGATATCTCCAACACTGGAGAGGGAGAGAAAGTTTGGGCAGTTGGCCATTCCTGCTTTCAAACTTCCTCAGAGCTCAGCTCTATCCCTGCCTTTGGGTTCTGAGACATCTCTAGATTCTTGAAATTAAATACCCTTTTTCTCAAGTTGGTATCAGGTGTTGGCAACCAGAATTCAACAGAGAAAGTAGAATATTCATGGAGAAAGAAAATCTTTATCTAAAAAAGAAATAGATCCCTTATGATAAACCTTTCATATGTCTGAAATGTGTGTGTGTGTTCGTACATCACAAAAATGTAGATTTTAATTCTTTTTAAAAAGGTTACAATTAATATAGTTTAATGTCCACAAATTTTGTGGGAAACATATTATTAAACTTAAAAATATTTGATCATTTAAAATCTGTGCCGTGGATTTTTGTGGGTGGTTTTTGTTAGTCGTTGTTTTTAGTCTAGGAAACAGTGCAACACAGGCTGTGGAAGAATTTGCCATTTGAGAGAGGGCCTATGAAGGAGAACAGTGTTCTCCAAAAGAGCAAGGAAGAGCTAATGTAGACAGAGAGGAGCACTGAAATTTCATTATGGCTTATTTCTTCACAGTGATTCATTCATTATGAAACTGGCTTATTGAATGAATGAAATCCAGAAGGAAAGAACCTGTTTTTTTCTCTCTAGCCACTTCTTTACAACCAGGTTCTATTGGATCTCCCTCCACAACACCTGATCTTGGGAAGATCCCATACATTCTAGTAATTCTCAAGTCTCATTTTTGTAATTGTACTTCTACATCAGGATTAAAGGGCTCAGACTAGTTCCAGTTAACAGAATCTCACACTCAAAAGCTCATTCGAAATTCAGCCTTATCCCTAGCTCAGGCCTTCCGTTCAGTGAAGGGAAGAAGGAATGTAACCAATTGTTTTACTTTTCCTTGGTATTCTCCACCTTCTTATGTTCTGGATGTCCCTAGAGCTTTGCAAGGAAAGAGGGTATTATACAAAGAGGCATGTCCCTGCCGTTAACTACTGGTTTAGACAAATAGGCTATCACACTCCTACTTCCTGTTGTGTCAGAAACCAAAAGGTGGCCCTTTTATGGCATGCATCTGTGAGTTATTTGGAGACCCAAATATAGAGTAGACTCCATATCACACAGTTCCTTAATGCAAATGGCACACAATCTGGCTGATCTCTTCCACAACTCCTGCAATGCACCTCTTCCCCCCAACTCCTTGGCCTCTGGGTGCCACAATATCTCTGCACAATAGGCTGCCTTGTTGGTTGAGGTCCTATTGTGACAACTCAAACCCAGCTACCATGGTCAGTCTGGCCCACAGGAAATGCCTTTGCCATGCTGATGATGGAAGGACAGGTTGCAATCACTGTACCCCTTCTCTTGTCCTACCATTCTGTGCTGCCCAAGCCAACCTCTCTCCTTTTCTCCAGTACAAGCACTCATCTATTCACTCAACAAATACTTATGCAGCACCTATAAATAGCTAAGAATCACACCTCGCCTGCTGCATGGATCTTATACTCCTGTTCCTCTGCAAACCTTCGGTCTGGAAGGAGAATGACAGACTACTTTCCTACTATTCTGGGAGCCCCTCTCACTTGCCTTTTGAAGGTATTCAAAGCAATCTCGCCATATTTTGGAGCCTCCACTTAATGACTCTCTAAATGACCCTTTTGAATCCAGTATTCTAGAGATGGCAACGTGGACTGATAATTACTAGTCCTTTTCTGCTCTTTTAGGATGTCCAGCCTGGCTATGTCTCTCTCTCTCTCTCTGTGAATATGGGAGCATTTATTGCATTTCATCAGCTTTGGGCATTAGGCAAAAGTCGAAGACAACAACAACAACAACAACAACAAAAACCATTTTGATATCAAGTGACACATAAATTTGACTCTCAGTGTCTTTGGCAAGCAAGTATACCCAAGTCTTTCACCTCAGCAGCCTATAACTGAAGGCCATATTTCCTATTATACACACATATTATAATGCCATGAGTTTCCAATGGTTAATTACATGTTTGTGTGTCAGAGTCAAAAAGTCAATAAACTATTACTCACATGTAGAAAAAATACTGTCTTATATTTCATAACTGGCCTAATATTTTTCCTAGGCCCAAAGCTTAGGATGATAAAACTCACCCAGAATACAATGAGGATTCAGAGGAGGCTCCAAGGACCAGTGCACACAGGTTCTGAGGCCACCTCTTTTCTTGCTGACATGAAGCCACAAAGTCTCCTTTCCCTCTTTCATTTGGGAAAGGAGAGTGGGGAAGAAAGATCCCTGAATGAGAATTTACTCAAAAAAGACTGTTTCAATGTGAAAACGGAGAGTAAACAGGAAGATACTAAGATTTCTCTAATTGGCAAAATGAGCATCACCTTTATCCCCACCCCAAACCTAATTCCCCAACTCAGTTGAAACAAGGTTTTCATTGTATCTTCCCCAAAGACATGGTGGATCTGGAAGCAGCCCCAGATAGGAGCTAGAAATGATATTCATCAGAGTTCAAGATAATGGTGTTTTCATTGACTAGTGTTAAGTTCATATTAAAAGCAGCTCTGATGTTAGCCCAAAAAAGTCCCTGTTTGCTCTTCTCCATGGGCCATTCCAAGTAAGTGCGCTGTGTCATGAGAGCCCTCAGCTTGTGATACTTGTTGGGAATGCTATTGGGCGGGATGGGTTCCAGTAAGATCAGGAGTAAGTTATCAGAACCTTCATGGAAGAGATTGTGGTGGGCAAAGTACAGCTCATAATGGCACCACTCACTCTGGACAAAGTTGGGGGACAAAACAAAGATGGACTTGTAGCTCTTCTCAATGCAATTTATGATATTTTCCACAATGCTCTTGCCAGGAACAAAGTTTCTTTCATGGAGACAGATCCGGATATCTTCTTTTTCTAGGTTTGGGAGTAATTCACTCTTTACCCAGGCAGAATCATGTTCACTGTATGAAATAAAAGCATGGAACTGAAGATTTCTTTGGAGTTCTTCCAAGGGGATGTTCCTAGTCCTGTGCCGAGTCTGGGCCCACTGACACACCATCCTGAGATACCAGGGCAGATCCAAGTAGAGGCAGAAGAAGGTCACAGAACCAGCTAACACCAGCACCACGACCCCAATGGTGACAATCAGCAGACCTGTGTTACAGGATAATGGGGACACATGGAAGTCCTTTAGTGGGGTTCCCTTATAGCTTTCTGGGTAGTCACACTTATAAGCATCAGGCCAGCCCTCTACCACTTCACTTGGTAGTTGGCCTATATGTTGGATGAAGTCTCTGAGCTCACATGTGCATTGGAATGGGTTGCTCCCTGCTTGTATTGACTTCATCTTCTGGCAGCTCTGGAAGAAATCAGCTGATGGGTGGGAAATAGAATTATGGTCAATGATCAGTACAGAGAGGCTGCTGAAGGTACCACATTCAGGAAGGTCAGCTAAAGAATTGAATGCTATGTTGAGTTCCTGCAAAGCTTCCAGATGGGTGACATCTTTAGGGATGTTCATGATTCTGTTATTGTGAAGATCAAGTACCTTGACCTTGGGAGGCAAACAGCTGAAAACTGAGTCAGTAAGTATATTTGAAGATAAATTTAATACCACTATACTTTCAATCCAAGTGCAATTTTCCTCAAGTCTATGAGATTCCAGAGAATTCAAGCTAACATCCAGGAATTCCAAGGACGGCATATTCTTCGTCATGAGAGATACTTTACAAAGGTTTTTTAATCCATTTTTTTGCAAGATAAGTGTCTCCAATTGCACTAAAGTGGAACAGTTTTGAAAAACACTATCTGTGAACACATTCTGGGTAAAGTTCAAAAATTTAAATGTGCTTGGTGCTTGAGGACAAAGCATATGAATAAAAGGTGTATCTGATATGGTTAACATCATAATGTTCATCTCAGAAAACACTGTGTACAATGCTGTCTGTGAGAAGATAAAAACTTGGTTTTTAATATGTTCTATTTTTAATGCTTTCAGTGCTGTTTCAGAATAAGCAAAATCTTCTTCATTAATGCTTTCGACTATTGTTAAATTGTAAATATTGAGATATTCCACAGGTTTGGGCCAAAGGAACTGAAAAACTCTAACCAAGCATTTCCAAGTTGTTTCCATGTGATTGAGAGTAAAGTTCAGTAGGGTTGGACCTCTAGTGAGTTCCAATAAAAAGTTAATTAAGACTTGACAGTTCTCATCATTCAATTTAATATTTGTCAGCTGTAAGCACCCTAAAGTATTAACTGATATGTTCACTTGGACAGAAAATAAACTCTCTGGGTGGAAAACAAAATGAAGTGATTTTGTGTTCAGAATTTGAAGACTTTCTGCCTCATTTTCTTTCACGTAATAACCTCCTAAATCCAGAAGAATGTAATTTAGATGCAAGTGAGCAATTGGTAGCAGATCTAATGGCTGGAACTTTGCAGCACTTAATCCCAAGAAATTCAGTTGCGTCAAGTTGCCAAATTCTGTACAGATGGGCAGAGCATCAAAGTCATTGAATGAGAGATCTAAATGTTTGACGCCCACCACAGGGTAGCAGGATATCTTTTGCAACTGATTGTGAGATAAATCCAAATATTCCAGGTAGCGGTTGAACTTGAAAACACTAAAATCAAGTCTCTGGATTCTATTATGGTAAAGTCGCAAAACTTTCAGCCCCGACAAGAAGCTGAAGTCAGAGATCTGAAGCTCAGATATGTAGTTTTGAGATATGTCTAAGACTTCAGTTCTTGATGACAGGTCTTTCGGAACATGCGTCAGGCCTATTTTTGACATGTCTACTCTAAGTTCATTTTCACCAGAGACCTGGACTATGATTCCGAATATTAAGATCACGATACAAACAAAACAAAGGTTTGTGACAACAGGCTCTTTGTCTGGGGTCATGATGCAATGGTTCTCCTCAAGGGCTGCTGTTCTTCAGACCATTTTGAATTGAGTCCAGTTTCTAGAAGTTCAACATATAGTAAAATGAGTAAAGTTTGAATGATTGCTTTCAAATTTTCGCTTACTAAAAGCTCAATGACTTCTTCATTCACAATCACAGTCATTTCTGTCCCCAGATTTTTACATGATGTTTTTTTTTTCCCTGTTACACAGCTTGCTGGTGCCAGGGGGAACACAAGGAATCATGGCCACATGTTTTGACTTGTCCAGTGGCTCCCTAAGGATTCACTATGGGGTTGTCTTTGCTTCACATACCTCAGAAGTTTAAGAGTTGGAGAAACCTCCTGGGTGGTGTTTGTGGGAAAGATTTAAAGGTAAATATACTAGCTGCAGCCACATGGGGCAAGAAATAACAGATAAGCAAGCCATAGACCTACCACGAAGCCAGGAAGGGAAGAGGCTGGGAACAGAGCTACTCGAGAGAACAGAGGCTTTGGAAAGCTCCGTGTATGTCAACAAATCCGCAAATCCACACCCTGCCCAGAGCTGGACACAGGCTCAGAGAAGAGCTGAGAAAAGTCTAACCTTTCACCTCTGCTGAATGTCTAGGCTCCACCTGAGCAGAAAGTGAAGACTAAGGCAGAAGGGCTCCAACATGGAGCCAGTCTGCAAAGATCCAGAGTTTTTTGTTTGTTTATTTCTTTTTGTTTTTTTGGTGTTTGGTTTGGTTTTTTGCTCCAGGTATTTGAGGAAATCTCAAATCACTAGTTGACCACTGAGCTAACAGAAAATTCAGCGTTCACAGATGACAGTCATTCCAAATATTGTTTAGAAAAGTCACTGAATAAGAGAACAACTCTGACCCACAGCAGGCAGCAACAAGAAGCCCTGGGGAGGTGAGAATCTAATTTCTAGTTACCACATTAGAATATTTAAACTATAAAACTTCTAGAAGAAAAAATGTCTGACTTGAAAAAAAAAGAAAGTATTGTTCACTCCTGGGTTGGGGAAGTAATTAAAAGACTAATGTCAAAGTCAAAGAAATGACACACCCAACATCAAGTCTCACTCTAACACTACAGTAATCAAGACAGTGTGGCGCTCCCTCTCTCTCTCTCTCTTTCTCTCTCTCTGTCTCTCTCTCTCTCTCTCTCTCTCTCTCTCTCTCTCTCTCTCTCTCCTCTCTGATCAACATGTGAGCTGCTTCCCTCTGCCACAGTCTTCCGCCATGATGTTCAGCCTCACCTTGAGTCCCCAGGAATGGAACCAGACTTCTGTGGACTAAGACCTCTAAAATCAGTCTTGATTAGCACCCGCGCAGGACTCCTGGCCGCCCACCCATGCAGGAATCCCAGCTGCTGTTCCCACACAGGACACCTGGCCACAGCCCACATGCAGGAACTCCAGCCGCTTCTCCCTTGTGGATCCCCATCTACCAATGTGGGACTCCTCCGGTGACCTCCAACTTGGGGCACTGCAACCACTGCCACAGTCCCCTACGTGAGGTAGCCTGCACGTTGGAACACTGCACTGGGTCTGGTGACAGCTGCCAGCCACAATACTGCATGCTGCGGAGCTGCATCTCTGAACATGCCACTCAGAGCCATCACCTGGTCCCACCCAACCCAGCAGCCCATGGCTGAAAGTAACTTCCTCCATCTTAGGACACCTTCGTGGTCATCTTTAGTTGGGGCAACTCCCAGCTTGGAAAACCGGCTGAGGCTTAGAAGCAATATCCAGGTACTGAAAGCCCCCAATTTCTCCCCTGCCTCAGCAGCCCCTAACCTGGCACCATGCCTGAGGCTATGGGGCCTGTCCCTAGCTCACAAAAGCGGATCACAAAACCGGGTCCCAATCTGCCCAACATAAAACAGCTCTCTGCGACAGGTGTGCAGTCCCCAGAACACAGCCCACAAGACCTCTGGAGAGAAAGGTTCCTGATTGGAAAGTAGAAAGGGAAGGGGTGAGTGAGATACAGTCAATAGACTGAATTAGAGACCAAGAATGGCGAGGTCTACAGGTGATATAAGGAGATAAGACCAGGTGCCCACATCACACAAGTGGGCCCCAAATGAGATCCTTGGGGTACAGTTTCCCATTGGGAAATGGCAAGGACTATACCGCACCTCCAGGAGCCATGCCACAAGACCAACCCTCCCACCCTAATAACCTTCACCATCCTGAGGATGGAGGTACCAGCAAACAACAGAAAACCCTACCTATTGGATGAGAAGGGGAGCTGGAAAGAATCTGATCTCCAACAAAAACAATCCTTGTATTTTCCTCTGAGATATTCATTCTCTCTCTCTCTCTCTCTCTCTCTCTCTCTCTCTCTCTCTCTCTCTCTTCCTGCCCTCAAATCCCCAACATTTGTGAAACCAAGTACTTTTCATGAATTAGGCTACTGAGGACTGGAATGTTTGAATAGTGTTATTACAGTGGTATTATATATTATTTTATCTCTAATTTTTACATTTTTTACTTTTCTAATATTTATGTTTGTTTGTTTGTTGTACTCTACTGTATTCCCACTTACTTGTCTCCCCCAAATCACTTTCTCTCTCTTCTCCTGCTACTAACCAACTTCTTTAGATTCCTCTTTCACGCTTTCTAAGATATAATAACTCCAAATCCTTACCTCCTATCCCCTCAACATCTCATCCTATACCTCACTCCCGGTTCTTTGTCACCATCAGAAATATAGACCCTTTTGAAAACCTACTGTTTGTATTGTAGATAATAATTTAATTCACCATTTCTGTATATTGTGACAAAGTCATAAACATCTTAATAGTGGCTATTTGGTTTAAGGTTGTATATTGTGTGTATTAGGATCTGTTCACATTGTTCTCCCCCTTAAAGAAGAGGTATTGAAAACCTGCAGGGACACTATAAGCCTACAGTGTAAAAGCCGTAAAGCCATGGATCTGCAGTGCTAGAAGGAAGGACACAGGAACAACATGAAAAAATAAAGGAAAAAAAGTGCCCCCCAAAACCAAGATAATACATTATTAGAATCCATGGCCAGAACAACAGAAGAAATTACAGAGAAAGAGTTCAGGATGTACATAATTAAAATGTTCTGTGAATTCAAGGATGATATAAGAGAGCGATTACAAGCAGCAAAAGATCATTTCGATAAAGAGCTACATAAGCAAATACAGGAAACAAAAGATTATTTCAATAAGGAGATAGGGGTTCTGAAAAAAAAACAGGAATCCTTGCAATGAAAGAAACAATAAACCAAATTAAAAGTTCAATAGAAAGCATCACCAACAGATTAGATCATGTAGAAGACAAGACCTCAGAAAATGAAGATAAAATATATAATCTTGAAAAGAATGTTGACCAGACAGTAAAGATGATAAGAAACCATGAACAGAACATTCAAGAATTATAGAATAACATAAAAAGACCAAATTTTAAAGTTATTGGGATAGAGGAAGGCATGGAGTTCCGAACCAAAGGAATGAACAATCTATTCAATAAAATAATATCAGAAAAATTTCCAAACATGAAGAATGAATTGGAAAATCAAATACAAGAGGCTTATAGGACACCAAATGTACAAAATCACAACAGATCCACACCAAGGCACATTATAAATGAAAATGCTTAGCATACAGAATAAGCAGAGAATTTTAAAAGCCACAAGAGAAAGGAATCGGGTTATATATAGGGGAAAACAATTAGGATATCTGCAGATTTTTCAATCCAGACCCTGAAAGCTAAAAGATCCTGGAACAACACATATCAAGCTCTGAAAGAAAATGGATGCCAACCAAGAATCTATATCCAGCAAAATTAAGCCTTAAATTTGATGATGAAATAAAAACCTTCCATGATAAACAAAAGTTAAAATAATTTACAACTAGAAACCCACACTACAGAACATCCTCAGCAAAATATTCCATGAGGAGGAAACAAAAAACAACAATGAAAATCAGCAAAGGGGGATATTACACTAAAGGAAATACTTATCAAAGGAAAAACAAGTTAAATAACAAAAATAAACAATATGACTGGGAATACAAATCATGTCTCAATAATAACCCTGAATGTTAATGACCTAAACTCACCAAACAAAAGACATAGGCTGGCAGATTGGATTTTAAAAAGCCTTCAAAAGACTCATCTCATAGGAAAAGACATCCACAGTCTGAAGGTGAAAGGTTGTAAGATAACATATCACTCACATGGACTGTGGAAACAAGCAGGAGTTTCCATCCTCATATCAAATAAAGAAGATAATGAGCCAAAGTTAATCAAGAGGGATAAAGAAGAACATTTCATACTGTTCAAGGGAACCATTCATCAACAAGACATAACAATTATAAATATATATGCCCCAAACAATGGAGCATCTACATTCATCAAACAAACTCTTCTCAAATTCAAGAGTCAAATAGACCACAACACAATAATTCTGGGTGACTTTAACACATCTCTTTCACCACTGGATAGATCTTCCAAACAAAAGCTGAACAAAGAAACTATAGAACTCAATAATATAATCAATAACCTAGACTTAACAGACATATATAGAATATTTCATCCTTCAACGAGTGAATACACTTTCTTCTCAGCAGCACATGGAACCTTCTCTAAAATAGAACATATATTATGCCACAAAGCAACTCTTAGCAAATACAAAAAAAAAAATAGATACTACTCTGAATTATATCAGATCATAATGGAATTAAATTAGAAATCAATGATAAAATAACACCTGGAGACTAAATAATATGTTATTGAATGAACAATGGGTTGCAAAAGACATCAAAGAGGAGATTTAAAAATTCTTAGAGGGAGAGTCCAACATGGCGGCGGGCACGGAGAGATCAAGTCTCTGACCTCTTCAGCTGAGCGGGCATAGGGAGTCGTAAACAATCTAAATTCTGTTTGCTCAGGATCACTAGGCAATGCTGAGCTGACGTGGATCTGGGGCGAACAGTCTGGGCCTCTCAGAACACACACTGAGCCCGGATCGGCTGAATTCAAGCTCCCTGCTTCCCGCAGACAAACAGCTGTGACTCAGCACTAATCCATCCGGCTGAAACAACTGGTCAGCCCTTCTGATCCTACGGAGGTAAATGCCAACCGAGCCTTCATAGGTAGTGACCACAGGTTTGAAACAGGGCTTGGGAGAGACAGTAAGGACCCACCCGTTGCATTGGTCACCCGGCAAAGGGAAACGAACTGTCACCAATTGCAAGAGATACCACCATGACAGAGAACTGACGTCACCAGACTGCGGTGGAGGAGATAACTTCATTGAAACCTGCGGCTACAGGTGTGTAATTCCCTAGCCTTCCCTCTCCACACATCGGGGAAAACTTAAGGGCCCCTCCCAGCTCTCCCGTGAGCGCGATAGCCAGACCGAGGGAATCCGACGTGGCGCGGGACCCGCGGCTCGAAACTCCCAGCTACCGCTCCCACCAATGCTGACAACTGAGGTCTCTTTCACCAGCTACCGGGGGCGTGGCTACCGGAGGGCAAGTAAAATTCGCTGAGGATTCTCAGCCCCAAGCTCTACAAACTTAGGGTCTGAGGGAATGGCAAACAGGGAGAGTGTGCCAAGTCATTCATGAAAACAGGGCTCCCGGGAGCAGCAGACCTGGCGTGTAGCCAGTATTGTGGTGAGTGCCACCAGTGAGAGGGGCCTGGCTAGAGGAAAAGTGGGGAAGTGACTAGACACAAGAGGAGGCCCTAGGCACTCAGGATTAGAGACTCGCCCAGTCTGGGAGGAGGAGCTGCTGCACAGTGATTGGTTCCCGCCTATTGACAGGAGAAATTTGGCCTGGTGGGCACAGCGTCACCTACTGGAAGAGAAGTTCCTCAAACTCTAACTGCATTTATTAGTTTTTTTTTCTCTTTTTTTTGATTTGGATTTTTTCTTTCATTTTCATTTTTCTTTCTTGTTGTTTTTTAAATTTTTTTTCAATTTTTTTTCAATTTTTTTCCTTCTAATTTTAATTTTTATTTTTTTATTATTTTTTTTAATTTTTTTTCTTTTTTATTTCCTATTTTTTTTCTTCTTTTGTCTTTTCATTTCTTTTCAATTTTCTTATTCCCCTTCCTTGAATTCTACCTGCTTACTCTCATTCTCTTTAGTGACTTCTTCCCTTCCCTTCTAATACCTTTCCTCCCAAGCATCAAATAAATTTATAGGAGTAAACAGTAACTCAGAAGTCAAACAGAACAAGAAGTAACATGAGCAGCTTCAAAAAGCAAGGAAGAAAAGGAGTACAAACAATGCAGGACAGCCTAAATATTCAGGAGGACTTATATTCAGGAGTCATCAGAAAAATGGTCATATAAAGAACTCAAGGAACACCTAAGACAGATGGAATGGAACCTTAAAGAGGATACGAGACAGCAAATTCAAGCAGCGAAAGAACACATTGAGAATGAATTACATAAACAGATAAAAGAAGAAGTTAAGCATCTTTATCAGGAGATAGAGATTATAAAAAATACTCAAACAATAATTATACAAATGAAGGAAATGATAAACCAAATTAAAAACTCAATTGAGAGTATCACTAACAGAGTGGAGCAAGTAGAAGCCAGAACGTCAGATAATGAAGACAAAATATGTCATCTTGAAAAGAGTCTAGCCAACTCAGAAAGGCTGGTAAAAAATCACGAGAAAAACATCCAAGAATTATGGAATAATATATAATATATAATATATACATTCCACACAGCTTATCTTAATTAACATAAACTCGATACAGCAGTCAACCAATAAGGAATCTCCATACTTACTGGCTTGCTGGCATTACTTCACAAACCACTCCCTCTGGCAAAATGCCAGGCGCCATCCAGACTTGTTTACAGACTCTAACAAGGAAGGAAGGGAGGAAGAAAGGAAGGAAGAAATTGTGTTCATCTACAACTAAAAAAAAAAATTTTAAGTACTTTCAATATTTCTAAAATTTCTTGTTTTGAATATTTTTTATAATTTCAAAATATTAAGACAACTGAAGAGTTGTCTTTAATTATAACTTATGTAAAATATTTCATATGTAAAGGTGCATGCTTGTATTATTTGGAATATTAATATATATATATAAAGAAAGAATTTCCTCAGTTAGGTAGATAACTGACAGTCATGGATGAGGACCCACTCAACGGTCTCCCCCACAGACCAACCTCTAGGTCAGAGGACTGAAATTCAGCCATCACATGAGGAAGTAGAAAGCTTATAACACCCACCACAAAGTACGAATATTCCCCTCCAGGTGTTCATAGCCTTGAGCAACTCCTACTCTACACACTTGACAAACCAGCCAGGAACATTGATATATGTAAAGGGGGTGGTGCTTGAAGACAGGAAGTTCATGAGGTCACTGTTTTCTTAAGGAAGTAAAAAGAGATAGGTAAAAGTCATTTATTGAATGCATCAAATGAAAAAGGAGAGAAAAATGAACAAGTAAAAACTTTTTCAGACAAAATGGTATTGGAGGGACCTACAAAAATTAAAGCTACAAGAAAGGAGAGACCAGAAACAAAGAAAACAAAAACATTAAGTTAGGTAAGTGTGGGAAAATAATTTATAATCAAGTCAACAAATATGCCAAAGAAACACTGTTTCTTTTGTCAAACTTAAGGTAGGGAGCCTGGAGGGAGCTGAGGGCTGGCACCGCTGAATTCACAGGTTACAAAGAGCTTGGTCCCTGTCACTTCCTCCATTTAATTAATGGTGCTAGGTGCTCGGGATATTAATATGAAAAGGAATGCCAGGACCCCTCCTTCAAAAGGCTACTGAGTTAGTGACAGATCCAGACCCATAAACTTTCACAGTTCATGCACGGGGGAGCTCAAACACACACGTACACTATAAAAGTATGTAACTTGTGATAGGTGCTCTATCAAACTGCTGTAAATGTTGCCGAAAACAAGGAACTAGAGAAAGATGAAGAGAGAAAACACCACAGACGAAAGCAGAAGAAATAAATAACAAAAGTTAGTTTTTTTTCCACCACTGCTAAAAGTATTAGTTGTTTTATATCTTGCATAAAGACACACTACTTGTTTGTGTACAATTCAAAGGATACTTACAACATTAAAACAACAACAAAATCATTTTGCAAAAATTTCAAAGGTTATTTCCTACATAATCATAAGAATTCTCTTCCTTATTTGACGAATTTGCACCATAACTTGAAAAATCCACAAAAGCATTCTTACTTACCAATATTTCTTTCTCAGAAGAAGAGAAAATAACTTCTAAGAGCACGAAAATAAGTACTTCACCAATGCCAAGTCCTCAAAGTAAAGCAATACAATACCAGGTACATGGTTTGGTGCCATCTGTTGGCGCTTACTGGAATTACTCCCACATAGAAATTTCCTTTCATTTATTTATTTTTTAATTTTATTTTAAAAATTTTTGGTAGTTGTAGATGGACAGAATGCCTTTATTTTATTTGTTTATTTTTATGTGGTGTCAAGGATTGAACCCAGGGCCTCACACATGCGAGGCAAGTGCTCAGAAACTTCCTTTTTAAAAAGTCATGGGCATAGCAGGCTTTTCTGGACGGCAGACTAAATCAATATATACTTACATTCATATGAGAAAGCAGCTTATGAAAACTCCACTGTGAAGGAAAGTATTTTTCTAACGTAAATTTTATCCTGAGAGTGTGCACCCTGAATATTAAGTTGTCACCAGAGTGGAAAACTTTGCCTGTTCTCCAGTACCACCATATTTAACATTTCCTGAATAATTGCATCTGCTATTATCAATCAATGCCTGAGCATTATTTTAGCTAGATGAGATACTGAAAATAAGCCTAGAACCACATTTTTTTTAAAAAAAATCAGCTTTCAAAAAAGCTTAATAGTTGATACATGTTTAGCCATACCTAACAGGAATTGTATCTTGATTTCCCACACTCTAATCAACATTTGGTTCTATTACATGTTCCCATTTTTATTCTGGAATAGTAAATGTTGCTGAGCTCCTGAAGGACTAATTTAAAATTTAATTTTCTAAAGACCAGTTAGAATAATGTTAGCATAATATCAATAAGAGTTGAAATAAAAAGAGGGTGAATGGTTAAGCAGCTACTTCAAGTATCTGGATCCCAGTTCTCAGACTTCTCACTTATTTAGTTTTTGTAAAGAACAGAATACATAAGCTAAATAATGGTTCTAGACTGAATCTCACTGGCCGGCATCATTTTATCTTTACAAAAACGTTAAGACTGTGCAATGTGGCCAATGATAAAGTTGAACATCTAGTTCAGAATCACTTCTGCTTTCAAGGGGAAGGGAGAGGCCAGTGTCTGACTACTCATCCTTACTCATCAAACCCAACAGGAAGTCTTCTTAGGCCTGGAGGTACTCAGCCAGGAGTGATGGGTGCAATGTGAGGCAGCAGGAAAGCACAGATGTGCGGGACACTGGGAAAACAGATTTGAGAAACAAGCAGGGCCGGCTGTGTCTTTGAGGGAATTTCAGCAACATTGGACTAAAGTCTTTAAAAAAGACATGCATATTCACACATTTATACATCACTGAGGATTTGGTCACGTGGCACATTTCTTGTTAGCCTGTTGCACAACACTGCTGTCATTCTTATTGTGGCTATCGTAACCCTGAGAATTGTCTTTAAGAGGAGGGCACAAATCAGGAAGCAATCAGGGCAGTGGAACTAAGAAAGAAACAGCCAGAACTGAGCGTATTCCTTACTTGGCCCACTAACTAGGCAAGTTGTTTAGACTCACTGAGACTCCATTTATTCATCCACAAAATGGGAGTAGTTGTTGTGATTTTTAGGGAAGATAATGAATATAAAGTGTCTAGAACAGTGACTGACACAGAAGAGAACTTGTAACAGAAAGGAGTTTAATTCTATGCAAGTCATGTGTTTTTAAACACTGAAGTGGAAATGGCAGGATTGACTATAAAGGGAAGAAAAGCAAGGTGCAAAACAGGGTGGAGGGGCTGGGAGCTCAGTTGGTAGAGTGCTTTCCTAGTATACTGGGTTCAAACCCCAGCACTACCAAAACAAACAAACAAACAAGAATGGAACAGTGTGGGGAATATAACATCATTTGCACAAATATAACAGTTATCTTCTTGCCAGGCATTGTTCTGAGTACTTTACAAGGATTAACTCATGTAATCCTCATAAAAAGTGCCATGAGCAATTATCAAAAATACAAGCAACCGAAAGAAATTAAAGGGATATGAATAGGTTAAGAACTCAAATTATCACTATTTGCAGATGATATGATTCTATACCTAGAAGACCCAAAACATTCCACCATAAATCTCCTAGAACTAATAAAGAAAATCAGCAAAGTAGCTCGATATAAAATCAACACCCATAAATCAAAGGCATTTCTGTACATCAGTGGCAAATCCTCTGAAAGAGAAACTAGGAAACCCACTCTATTTACAATAGCCTCAAAAAAAATACTTGGAAATAAACTTAATGAAAGAGGTAAAAGACCTCACAATGAAAACTACAATATGCTAAAGAAAGAAATTAAAGAAGTCTTTAGAAGATGGAAAAATCTACCTTGTTCTTGGATAGGCAGAATTAATATTGTCAAAATGATCATACTACCAAAAGCACTATACAGATTCAATGCAATCCCAATCAAAATCCCAATGACATTCCTCATAGAAATAGAAAAAGCAGTCATGAAATTCATCTGGAAAAATAAGAGACCCAGAATAGCTAAAGCAATCCTTAGCAAGAAGAGTGAGGCTGCTGGCATTACTATTCCAGACCAATAGAGCATTGTGTTGGAACCCAAATAGACCTGCAGACCAATGGTACAGAATAGAGGACACAGAGACTAACCCACATAACTACAGTTATCTTATATTATACAAAGCTGCCAAAAATATACACTGGAGAAAAGATAGCCTCTTCAACAAATGGTGCTGGGAAAACTGGAAATCCATATGCAATAAAATGAAATTAAACCTCTATCTCTCACATGTCCCAAAACTCAACTCAAAGTGGATCAAGGACCTAGGAATTAAGCCAGAGACCTTATGCCTAATGGAAAAAAAAAATAGGCCCTAATATCCATCATGTAGATTTAGGCCCCAACTTTCTTAATAAGACTCCTATAGTGCAAGAATCAATAAATGGGATGGATTCAAACTAAAAAGTTTCTTTTCAGTAAAAGAAACAATCAGTGAGGTGAATAGAGCCTAAAAAATTAGAGCAAATCTTTACCACAAGCACATCAGACAGAGCACTAATCTCTAGAATATATAAAAATATACCTTATATATAATCAGAGATATGATAAATTATGGTATAATGGTATATTAAGAACTGTAATGCAAAAATAAATTTTAAAAAAAGAATACATAAAGATCTCAAAAATCTTAACACCAAAAAAACAAATAACCCAATCAATAAATGAGCCAAGGAACTGAACAGACACTTCTCCGAAGGTGATATACAATCAATTAACAAACATGAAAAAATGTTCAACATCTCTAGCAATTAGAGAAATGCAAATCAAAACCACTCTAAGATTTCATCTCACTCCAGTCAGAATGGCAGCTATCAAGAATACAAACAACAATAAGTGTTGGCAAGGATGTGGGGAAAAGAGCTGGTGGAACTGCAAATTGGTACAACCACTCTGGAAAGCAGTATGGAGATTCCTTGGAACACTTGGAATGGAACCACCATTTGACGCAGCTATCACTCCCCTCGGTCTATTCCCAAAGGACTTAAACAACATACTACAGGGACACAGCCACATCAATGTTTATTGCAGCACAATTCACAATAGCTAAACTGTGGAACCAACCTAGATGCCCTTCAACGAATGGATAAAAAAAAAATGTGACATATATACACACTGGAATATTGCTTAGCAATAAAAGAGAATAAAATCATGGCATTTGCAGGTAAATGGATGGAGCTAGAGAAGATAATGCTAAGTGAAGTAAACCAATCCCCCAAAACCAAATGTTTTCTCTGATATAAGGAGGCTGATTCATAGTGGGGTAGGGAGAGGGAGCATGGGAGGAGTAGAGGAACTATAGATAGGGCAAAGGAGTGGGAAGGGAAGGGAGGGGACTTGGGGTTAGAAATGATGGTGGAATGTGATGGACATTATTATCCAAAGTACATATATGAAGGCATGAATTGGTGTGGACATACTTTATATACAGAGATATGAAAAATTGTGATGTGTAATGTATAATAAGAATTGTAATGCCTTCTGCTATCATATATAAATAAAAAATTAATTCAGATTTAAAAAAACAGCAAACTATGGGGACACAGCCACATCAATGTTTATAGCATCACAATTCACAATAGCTTAACTGTGGAACCAACCTAGATGCCCTTCAGTAGATGAATGTATAGGGAAACTTTGGTCTATGTATACAATGAAACATTGCTAGGCATTAAAAGAGAATAAAATCATGGCATTTGCAGGAAAGTGGATAGAATTGGAGAATATAATGCTAAGTGAAGCAAGCCAATCCCAAAAAACCTTTATCTTTCCCCAAAAAATTAATAGTAAATATTTGTCTACCCACAGTTTTGAAATGAGTCATGTGTCAATTATTCATATAAAAAACACAAACCATAAGGAATATAATTGATAACATATTGTAAATATTGATATTAAAATTAAAATTTACTGCTGGGTTGAGGGGGGGAAGCCACAGACTGGAAGAATGTATTTGCAACATACGTATCAACATAAAGGAGTAATACAAATATATAAAGTTTTCCAACAAATTAATATGAAAGTGACTAAACTCAAGAGGGTGGGGAATGAGCCAATGATATAAACAGATTGATAACAGGGAAGGAAGTAGATACAGCTCAAACACGTGAAGAGGTGTGCATCTTCTCTAGAACGTGGGAAACCGCAAATGAAGACAACCAGGAGACTCAGTTATACACCTACCCATGAGATGGACAAAAATTAAAACATGCAGTAGGCCAAATGTTGGTCGGAATATGAGAAAACAGGAGTTCTCATGTTCTCATACGTGTCCAGAGATGCTGATTTAAATGGTCTCAGTGGATACAGGATTATTTTTAAAGCTCTTCTGGGGATTCCATTCCAACCCCCAGACCATCCAGCACGGAGACCAGCACTCTATCCTGAGCACAGCGCCATCTAGTGGTTCCCGTTTTCTCAAATGCACACTTAATAGCTCAGGGCCAGAGGACAGTGTTCTTGATTCCAAATCACTATTTCTCTCTACAGCCCTTAAAATCTACCCCTTCTAGTTGCAATCATTACTGAGCCCCATTGCTTCTCGAGTACTTTAGTGACACTTTCTGTCCAAGTACAATATCACCCCTTTCATAATTCTATGTATTTTGGTAGCTATGTCATGATTTTTCCTTCCCTGCCCCCTCTAAGTTCTTAGATAATCTCACTTCCAATTATCTTGTCCTGACCTTGCCCAGCCAGGCTTTCCCTGATTATATCCTAACTACTGTTATGACCAATGACTACACCCAGTCCATAATCAGTTGCCACTGTCCCACTCCGAGTTTTTCTCTCTCTCTTGCCAGCAGCTCCCCAAACTCACTGCACTGGTCTGAAACATCATGCTCGATCGATCCCTTTAGTCATTTCTCTGCATTTGATCTCAGCTACCTTCTTTCTCTCTTCTCAACCCAGGTTAAGTCCAATACTCCTCTGGACTACACTGAGCTCCAGTGGCTGAACAGAGTTGGAGGAAACATACACTCACCCATGCTGCTTGTCTCACCTGCAATGCATGACTGGGTGCCAACCTCAGGAGGGAACCACAAACTTCCAGCCTTTCTGCCACCCCCCAATCCCCTCTCTCTCCTCTCCCACTCATACCTCCCCCTCTCTTGTCAACTCTCCATAGCTCCTTCTCTTGCTTATTCTCAGATCATGATGCTTTCTTTTTCTCAAGAAAACCAATGTCACCAGAAGACATGTCCACATCCCTCCCCCAAACTCTGTTCTCCACCTGCACTTGTTCTAACTGTTCTTTCATCTGAATGAACTCTCTGTCAATAGCCCATCCTTCCCCTGAGCCCTAGATTGCTCTCTAGCTTATCTGTTCAAGGCACTCACTCTCCTATTGTCCTCTCTCTTCTTCAACACCTTTTTTTTTGTGTCTCTAATGAAGTATTTCCAATCAGCATGTAATGCTACAATTTCTCTCATTTAAAAGAAAAAATCTTCCTTTTAACCCACAACCTCCTTCCTTGCTCCTCTTACACCAGAACTCCCTGAAAGAATTGTTTAATCCCCTCTCTAATTACCCGCCCCACCCATTCTCTTAAATCTCTCCAAATCTACTCCAATCAGGGTTCCTTCCCTGCCACCCAATGTCACCAATGACTGCCACATTGCCAAATTCAATGCTCAATTCTCAATTTTCATCGCATTTGAGCTTCAGAGGCATTTATACACCATTGAAAAGGTCTTGAGAAGTTTTCTTTCTTGGCTTCTTGGACCCCATCTTCTCCCTTCCCACTATCCCCCCATCCCTGATTTCTCTACACATTCACTGGCATTCTTCCCTCGTCTCCTGAGTCTTCCTTATTCCACTGACATGAAACATCCAAGGCTCAGTTGTGGACATCTTTTCTCGAACTCCATGCACTCTCATCCTGGTCCATAGCATCGAAACACCTATTTGTTGATGTTTCCCTGATTATGTCTCCAGCCCAGACTTCTTCCCTAAACTCCTCTTATATCCAACTGCTTCCTAAACTCTCACTAACCTGAATATTGAATTCTCACAACTTCAAACTCCTTCTTCATCTCACAAATGATATTTCTGTTATCCCAGTAGCTTAGGCCAAAATCTTTGGTGTAGTAGCGCCTTTCTCTTTTGCTCAAAGTCTACATCTAACCTACTATCAAATTGTATTGTAGTTTCTTTGAAATATATACATAAGGAAAGCACCTCTCATGCTACTTCATTGGTAGTTAAAGCCATCTGTCTCCCACATGAACAACTGCATTGGCCTCCCAACTGACCTCCCTGTCTCTACACTTACCTCTACCCATTCAACTCCATTTCATCCTAACCCAACCAGACTCAGACAAAAGAATCACAGCATGTTCCTACTCAAAAGCTGTAAGGAGACCCTTCTCAAAGTATAAACCCAATGCCTTGTTGTGTTAGCATCCACATATCAGGGAGAACACTTACTCAGCCTTTGTTTTGGGGGGATTGGCTTATTTCACTTAGCATGATAGTATCCAGTTCCATTCATGTACTGGCAAATGCCATAATTTCATTTTTCTTTATGGCTCGGTAATATCAACATGTTTCTGTATTGAATAAATGGTTGAACCACACTGAAGGGCAACTGGGCAATTTCTAGTAAAGGAATCCAGCCATTGCATTTTTAGCTTGGGATATAAGAAAATATGTACAAAGATGTACCTGCAGCATTATCTGTAATTGAGTGGAATATGAAACACACTAAATGTCCATCAGTTTGGAAATGGACAAATTGGGGCATGGAACGGAATCTTACAAAGATGTTGAAATGAATGTCCTAGAGCTAGCTACATGTATGAACATGAGTGATTCTTAAAACATAATGTTGGGCTGGGGATGTGGCTCAAGCGGTAGCGCACTCGCCTGGCATGCGTGAGGCCCGGGTTCGATCCTCAGCACCACATACCAACAAAGATGTTGTGCCTGCCGATAACTAAAAAGTAAATATTAAAAAATTCTCTCTCTCTCTCTCAAAAAAAAAAAAACCATAATGTTAAGTCTAAAGACATAATGTATAGAATGTTATTTATAAAACTTTAAATCATTGAAAAACAATTCTACATACAATTATGGGTAAGGATTTATGCAGTAAATGCATATAAATATGAGGGGAAGTGATAGACAACCACTTCAGGACAGTGGTTACCTTCAAGGACAGTGGACAATGGAAGGGGAAGGCTTTCAAATATACCTGCAACCTATTTTTCTTTTAAAAGAAGGTTCTAAAATAAAGAGGCAAAAATTTGTTAAATTCAAGTATATCACAGTATTCTCTACTTTTTTTTACACAAATAAGTATTTGTCATATAATCCTTCACTTTTCCAATTGTTTGAAACACTCCAAAGTGTGTGTGTGTGTGTGTGTGTGTGTGTGTGTGTGTGTGTATATATATATATATATATATATATATATTTAGTTGTAGTTGAACACAATACCTTTATTTTATTTATTTTTTATGTGATGCTGAGGATTGAACCCAGCACCTCACATGTGCTAGGCAAGCACTCTACGACTGAGCCATAACCCCAGCCAAAAATTTAAATTACAAAAATTAAAATATCTGAAATAAAACCTGGTAGGCCTGGAGCAGCTAAATTTAAGTGAAAAGGCATAATTTGCAGTTGGCAAAATAACCAGAAAACAAACAAACAAAAGTCCTTGTTGCTAGGGTTGTTTGGCTGATATTCTTTACTGAACAGGTGTGGTTTGAGTCAAGGAGAAAAAGGAAACCAGCCCTTTAAAAATGGAACATGTGGGGCTGGGGCTATAGCTCAGTGGTAAAGTACTTGCCTCAAATGTGTGAGGCACGGGTTCAATCCTCAGCACCACATAAAAATAAATAAAGACACTGTATGTTCATCTACAACTAAATATTTTTTAAAAAATGGAACACATGATTGAGCTCTGGCCAGTGTCCAGACTGTAAGGCAGGTATATCAGAAGTGTCTGCTATCTCTAGGCAGGTGCAGAAATCATGACATGGATGTGTCAGTCTAAGTAAACAGAAACATGCCTGTCACACTTGCAACCCAGTTCCATATTACTCAAGGGTTTGGAACTGAAATGGGAGGTTCAGAGCATGTTCTCTATTCTATTTAGAAGCAGAAAACCCAAAGAACAGGAGTCAGTTAACAATTAGGATTCTAAGTAGTGGCTTAATTCAAAAAGGTTGCCAGTAATTGGAAGCAGTTTCCACAAACCCATGGTCACATTAAGGTAACTTTTTGGTTTTTCTATGAATATAAAGAGAACAAATATTCATTAGCTTAATTTTTTAAAAATTTTATATGGAAAATATAAGGAAGGAGCTAGAAATGACCTGCTTTGCTCATCAGTAGGGAAATAACTAAATAAACTGTGATACCAACATATTACAAAATATAACAGGCGTTCTTAGGATACATATGAAGAGGACAATAATAGATAAGCAGGAAAAAGTTACAAAATATGTCAATATCTTGCCATTTGAAAACTGTCTTTGTATATATGTGTGTATACAAGCTTACAAAAACTACAGTAGGATCCATGCACTATTAAAAATGGTAGTGATATTGAAGGGGTGAGAGAAAGGCTCTCAGCATTTTTCTTTAATTCTGAATTTATAATTTTTAAGAGAGTTTAGGGTTGAAGAGGAGAAAATTGGCTTGAAATAAACCTCTCAGAAAGCCACTGTTTCTAAATTGTTTTCTCTGGCTTTCACACACAGCATGTATACACGCACATTTTATATCTACATGTATTTTTACAAACAGTTCATATGGGACATACACTTTGTTTGCTGTCCCTGCTCCCCAACTTAATATTTAGCCATACATTGAAGAAGGCCTTACTGTATGGCCTTACTTCCTTGATGCTGTTATAAGTTTTAACTGCTACAACATATCTGACTGTTTGAAGTTACTGTAGTGTATTTCACCAATCCCTCATAGTGGGGCAACCACAGGGCTTCCCGATTTCTCTGGCCTAAGTAGCTACCATAAAGATCCTTGCACACCCTTTGTTTACTTAGGACAAATGTGGACTTTCTAGGCCAAAGTTAATGCATTTGGGTTTTGATTCACATTTCCAAACTGGCCTGCTATTAGGAGGGGATTTTTGTTGTTGTTGTTGTTTGCTTTTTTAAAAACACAGCACACTCCCACCGACAAGGTCAGGGAAATCAGTTCAACGCAGAACCAGAAAATCACAACCAGGGTAACTCCTTACGGGTAAACTGCGAGGCTTTCCGGGTGTGTGTTAAAGGGACAGCGGGGGATCCCGAGAACCCGAAGCCCGTCGCGGACCGGAGCGCACAGACTAGAAAAGTTGCCCCGAAGGATGGCCACGCGCAGCCCCTCGGGGGCCAGGAGACCCGGGTGCCGGGGGTCCGGAGGGGCGGGGCCGGGGGCGCAGAGGGCGGGACCCTCTCCCCCGGCCGCGGGCGGGGCAGCTCCTCCGCCCCGCCCCGCCCGCCCTCCGGCCGCGTCCCCGCTGGCCCTGCCGACGTGGCGGGGCGGGACCGCTGGGCGCTCCCGCGCGCACCCGGCCGCCTGAGCGGTAAGAGCCCCGGGCACTCTCTTCCCATCCCCTTCCCCCGGCGGGCGGGGGATTGCCGGCAGCTGCAGCGGGGTGGTGGGGAGCCCCTGCCGTGGCTCCTGGTCCCAAGCCCCCTGAATCCTGCCCTCTGCGTTAGTGAGAAGCCTTCGGCGGGGACTTGGCACCCGGCGCGCGGCCGGGGAGGAGCCGGCTTGGGGGTGAAGGTCCTGGGAGTCTGGGAGTGCGCGGCCGAGGGCCCTGCGTGGGTGCGGGCGTGTGAGTGTGTGTGTGTGAGTGTGTGTGTCGCTCCGGGTCCACGCTCATGCACACACCCACACGCCCGCACGCCGGGTCTGCCCCCTCGGTCAGCGTGAACACCCGTGGAGCCTGCCTAGTCCTCCCAAAGTATCCAGTTGGCCACCAGGCAAGTCTGAAAAGTTTCCCCCGTGTCCCAGGTCCAAGTCAGAGGCAGGGTGCAGGGTCCTCGAAGCCCAGGGACCGAAGGAGCAGGTCCCTGTAAGGCAAGGGCCTCCCTGGGGTGCGCGTACCCTTGGCCTCCGAAAGCCAAGCCCAGGCCTTGACCTCCCACCCAAGCCTGTCCCCCCTCCCCAGCAGACCCGCGCTCTACTAGCTCTGTCGCCCTGTCAAACCTCTGAGCATCACAGCCCCAGGCTTGGGTCCTACCCCTCAATCCAACTCCCTCCACCCGTTTGTCTCACCTTCTGCCTGGAATCCGGTGAGTATTTCCAGCGCGTCCCATCAGGCTCCTGAATTTCACTGCCTTTTCCTGGAATAGGAAGACATCTCTCTCTCTCTCTCTCTCTCTCTCTCTCTCTCTCTCTCTCTCTCTCTCGCTCTCTCTGGGCGGTGAGAACGGTATCTATGCCCTGTTGACCCCATCAGTTCCCATCCTGAACATCTTGAAGGGTACCAGCAAGTGGCTTTTTAAATCAGTGTCTTGAACTCCATAAGACCTCAGCCAACCTGTGGTAACTGAGAGTGAACCAGGCTTTTTATCCCCAGAGGCTCTGTCTGCTCTTGCTTCCTCCCAGTGGCCCTCTCAGAACCCCACCCATATACCTAAAGGCTCCTTTCTCCTTTTTATTAACTTCTTATGTTGTAAGCCTTAAGCAAAGGAATTAAACTTTAGAGAATTTGAGGCACAAGTGAACCAGTGGAGAAGGAATTTGTAGGTGGGAGGAGGATTTCCTGAATATTCAGGATTCAGGCCAGATGCGTAGTCATTTATAATGCCAGGTTTATATGAAACATTACTTCTTTTAAAATGGTATCAAGCACAGTATATTTCAGTTTGGTAAATATTTGTGGGTAAGAAACAATGAATTGCTATTGGTCCCAGTCCTAGAGGTGAGAATGATGTAGAAACAAATACTTTAGGAGTAGAAGTCTGTGCAAAGTATCATGAAAACATAGAAATAGAAGAAATTAACTTTCTGGAAGGAGTGGGGACAGATTAAGGAAAATTTCAAAGTAAAATGTGATGTGGGACGTTGGGTATCTATGGGCACAGGAGTTTGCCAAGGCAGGTGGAGGCAGGGCAGCCCAGGCAGAGGAATGGCATGAGCAAAGGCAGGGTTCATGACCAATGATGGGCAAAGAGGTCAGGTGCTGCAGGGATGGAGGTTGTGTTGAGAACTGCAGGGGACTGAGTGAACAGAGCTTGGTTACAAAGGCCACTGGTGCTGTCCCAAGGTGCTCACACCTAATAGTTTTTAAACAAAGGGGCAAGTAGGTCTTGCCTATGTTCCAAAAAATATGTCTGGCAGACACATGGAGACTGGTCTGGGGTCTGGGCACATGATAATGTACTTGTCAAGCTGCACAGGGACTCAAATACTCTCATCCAGAAGTTTTATTCCTGGTCCTTCACTAACTAGTACTTTTTTTTTTTTAAACTGGGAGAGGTGACCTCATACAGAATATCATGTTACCACATTTTTATTTTGCCAAGCGAGGACTTTAAAAAAAAATCTATCCACTGTCACCACTTTTTCATAAAAGGAGAGACATCGTAGTACCGATAAAAGAACAAAAGCTAAACTTGCAGGACGAAGCCAGGGCTTTATGTTTAATAAATTTAGATTTATTAAAAACTCAAAATCTTGTCCTCATTTCTCTCTGTCATCAGGGGCCAGTTCTGCAGTCAGGGTTGGGAACAAAATATTCATATCATCTTGTCCATCTTACTTTGCAGAGGAAGAAGGGAGGAAGCCCAGTAAGGATGAGTGAGTTTTTTGCCTACAAAGGAACTTTGCAACCAGAGGCCACAACTTGTGACTCTGACAGGGCCCTGCTTTTTCCACGTCTGAATCCTATCCCTCCCACTCCTCACTATTCCTCTGTGCAGCCTCTTGTCCGGACTCCACAGATATCTCTCCTGAATGTCCAGAGCTCATTCCTGAATGCTGGGCATTTGCACATGCTCTTACCCTCCCACTCTCAAATAACCTTATCAAAGCCACTTTCAAGATTCTCCTTTGCATGAGGTCAGTCTAGTTCAGGTATCTTTTTTTCCTTCCTTTGATATGCTGTTTTGCATCACTTTTTAGCTGTTTTGTTTTAGCTCCTCAAACAGATTATTCATTTCTGAAAGACAGTGACCATGTCGCTTGTTTTACATTTACTTGGGGGGAGCCGTGGTTGCAGCTCCAATACCTTGGATAGTCCTAGGAGCATTTTAGGTGATGAATGAATTTGCTCATGAAAAACTAACTTATTCCCAGCACACAAAGGCTTCTTTATACCCCACGCTTCATCTCCTTGGAGTTTCCTGAAGCAGCCTCCTTGTTCCTGTGGGTTGAGTCTCCCTAGCATCAAAGCCACCGACACGGCTGCAGAGCGAATGTTCCAAACCAGAAATCAGGAAAGATTTCTGACTGTACTTTTAGGGCATCGAGACAGAGATGAGGGTCATCCCTGAAAATGTCCAGGGTCACCACTGAAGTCCTGGTGGACTCTCCCAGTCCATGCTCAGAATACAGCTGTGCATTTACAGCACACAATTTCTAGTGGTGTCTTAGAAGGGCACAGTCTTAAAAATGATTACATTTTCCCCATCACAATAGCATCCAGAGTCAATAAAGTTCTCTCAGAACAAATACATTTAAAAGAGCATTTGCTTCTTTCTCACTTCTTTTTTTTTTTCTGGTTTTGGTTTAGGGAAAATTCAACCATACAGGTAGAAGCAAATACCAATTAGAAATACACACAGTTAGAAGTCCAAATAGGGCTGATCTCATGGTGACTATCCCTATTAAACACGTGTAAAAATCTGGTCTTTCTGAGATGTACACATTGGTCATCAGAGGTAGGCGAGGGCTATCAGTTCCGTGGGTTGAGTCCTCTTAGCATCAAGACCAGGAACATGGCTTCCATCTCGCTAACCAGGAGGCTCTGTATTCATGTGTATATTAGCAACCAGACTTAGTTATACAGCCTGTTCTTGTAAGCTTGAAGTCATAGCTCAGTGTCCTGTCTAGAGGACGGACTTAGACAACATTTTAGTCAGTTTCAGGCTCTGGAGTTCTGTGGTCAGCTAGAAGCACCCGAAAAACCCTATTCCAAAGGGCCGCAGGCTACTGGACTTAATGTAATTGTATGCTCTGGTCACAGAAGGGCAGAGGGACCAGTACATTGTTTCTCACTGATCCACATATCTTAAGCACTTTCCATTTGGCAAGTGGAAAAAAAAGAGAGAGAGAGAGAGATTTCTAAGACTGTTGTGCTAATTAGCATACCCTGGAGCACCAATCAGAAAGGACAGTATTGAACCCTCTCTAGAGGTGGACACCCAATTATGGATTTTGAAATGCTCACTAAAGGCCCCTCGAGAGTATATTCCTGAATAGAGCACTTTCCATGTTAACCAGACACCCTTAGGGTGTAAATTAGAACTAATTAACTTGCACTATGTCACATGGTATAGCTGAAGTATTTTAGAATACATTAGGAACAGTATGACAATGCATTAGGACAAAACATGTACATCAAAGTTGTCATTATGGTGTTTATTTGCCCATGAATGTTTATCAGCCAGGTTTATTCTCTTAGAAAAGTGAAATAGATTGGAGTTTCTTAATAGTTCATATTATGACGGTATGCATGATGGCCCACTCCTGTAATCCCAGCAGCTCAGGAGGCTGAGGCAGGAGGATTGCAAGTTAAAGGCCAGCCTGGGCAATTTAACAAGTCCCTGTCTAAAAGCAGTAGAATGGTTCTGGGTTCAATCCCCAATAGGATAAGTAAATAAATAAAAAATATCACTTTACAAAGAAAACAATATCAGATAATGTCTATGGCCAACTACAGAAGAAAAAGGAAATAAAAGTGATGGATGTCAAAGTGCCATTTATTCATGGGGTTCTTAAGGTCATGGCCCGGGATGTGGCTCAAGTAGTAGCGCGCTCGCCTGGCATGCGTGCGGCCCGGGTTCGATCCTCAGCACCACATACCAACAAAGATGTTGTGTCCGCCAACTAAAAACTAAATATTAAAAATTCTTTCTCTCCTCTCTCACTCTCTCTTTAAAAAAAAAAAAAATCAGCTGAGGCAATTTAGCAAGACCTTCATTTAAAAAAAAAAAAAAAAGGTCATGGCCCTAGAACCTAGGTGAGGATAAGACAGATTCAGACAGAGAAATCTTTACTCTGTATCAGGCAGGTAATCCCCTGGGCCAGGGGCCAGCAAACATATTCTATAACAGGCCAGAGAAAATATTTAGGCTTTGTGGCTTCACAGGTCTTAGGGTCTATGATGGAACCCCCCCCCCTCCGCACCTGCTACTGTAGTGCTGGAGAAGCCTTAACTATTGAACAAAAGGGCACATCTCTGTTCAATAAAATTTCATTTCTAAAGCAGGCAGAAGGCAAGATTTGGCCGTTAGGTTCTGGATTTCCGATCCCCTGTCCTAGGCCATTCCTCACTCAGAAAGAGGTTTTCACAAAGATGCTCTCAGCTTCCAAATGACAACTTTTCAAATCCCCACCCCACTGCCAGCCTCCCTTTAGTTCCATTTGCTCCAGAAACCTCAGTTGCACCTCTTATCTGCACAGTGGGTGTGTATCACTCCACTGTTTCTGAGCAGATTCCTTGACAGCCCATGGCCGTCCTTGCATACTATAGACCTATTATTTCAGCTGGAGGGAGTAAGCATCCCTTGCCTTTCCTACCTGGAGGTTTGTATGCAGGAGTCTTGTCTTTTAATTCAGGATCTGGCAGGTATTTCTGGTTTTGCTCTACCATGCTCCTGTCATCACGCAGGACCTCACCACAAGCCCAAGAGCAACAGAGCCAACAAATCATGGAGTGAAAACTCTAAAACTATGAACCAGAATCAACCTTTCCTCTTTATAAGTCTGTTATCTCAGGAATTTGTTAAAATGACAGTAAGCTGAGAACACTCTCAGTTAACTGTGAGGTAAAGGAACAAAAAAGTAAGGCAGTGTGGAATTGTGGAATCATTTGGAACCACCAGATGTAAGACAGCCTCTGAGTATCTCGACATGAATATTAATATACCTCGACAGTCGTATTTGTTGAGATTCCCACTATATGAAAAAAAAGTGTTTAAGTACTATGTAAAATATTAAAACAAAACAAGGAAGACCCTGACTTCATAGAAGTTACAATGTAATAGGAAAAAAGAACACCACAAGCAACTTTTAATCAGAGAGGACTTGATTAAAGGTGGGATAGATACAAAGCATGCTGGGGGTTCCAAAAAAGAAAAATTCAATCCAACTGGGAGGAACCAAGAATGGAGGAGGTAGTTGTTTTATCTGGGCCTTAACTGGGTAACATATACATACACACTATACATACAGACATATGTACGTGTGTGTGTGTGTGTGTGTGTGTGTGTGTGTTTGTATGTGTATGCCATTGGTTGAATGTCAGGGAAGGATCAGGCAGTATTGAGGATAGGACTCTGATGGATTCAATCTTAAAATCAGATGTGGGTTCAAACTTGGAATTTATCTTGTACAAGTATGGCATCTAGCCTCATTTTCTTCATCTGTAAAATGGAGCTCATCATATCTTACTTTCAGGAGAAAATACATTTAAATGTCCTGGATACAGTAGATACTTGGTAAATGATAGTTATTGATATTATATATTCTTGAGAAGGTGAAGGTTTAATCAGTGACAGTGTTGAGATTTTAAGCCTGGATTGTTGGGGAAAATCTAGGTGTTGTTAAGGGAAATACAAAAGACAAGAAGATCTAGAATTAAGAGTAAGACAGTAGGTTTCCCTGGGCAGAAAGAGATGTCCAGCTGGCCATTAGAAATACTTGTCTGGAGGTAGAGTTTTTATTTAAATAGAAGCACTGTTGAAATATAATTTATATACTCCAAAGTTCACCCATATAAAAATATTCAGCTCAGTGGTTTTTATTATATGTACATAATTGTACAGCCATTACCACCATCTAATTTTAGAACATTTCATCAACCCCAAGAGAGACTTCATACCTGTTGGCGGTCACGCCTCATCCCCCTCCATTCATCCCCTACACAAATCTCTCCATCTCTATGGAATGGAGGAGGAGTATATAATTGAGAGCCACCACAGAGAAATGGTGCATGAAAACTGTCAGAGATGTGACCGACCCAGGAAGAAGGCATAATAGAAAGGATGAGACAGACTTGTGGGGTGACTATTTGAGGAACAGGAGGGAAGCAGACCCCTGTGAGTAAACCTGCACACAATGTGGCCAGTGCATTATATGGCTTCTCACATGTGTTAGTTTAGTAACCACTTGAGATCTGACCAGTTGGTAAACACTGAAGTCAACAAAAACGCCCAATGATTTGCCTGAGATTGGCTTCTAATGCAATAAAAACACCATGTCTTTATTCTTGCCTAAGCAAATGATGGTCCTGCACCAACCTTCTCAAGCTACTCTACCCTAGAAAGTAGCTGTGTGTGCCTATGTAAATTAAAGTTCAATGATTGAAAAATTAAATAAAATGAAAATTTTAGCTCCTCTACTGCACTAGCCACATTTCAAGTGCTCAGTAGCCTCTTGTTAATTGCCACATTGGACAGTGCATGCACAAAGTAATCATGTTGTCATGGAAAGTTCTACATGAACTTTCTTAGTAGGGATAAGAGGAGAGTCCTACCATCCTACACGAATTCAAAACTTTCCAAAAGAGCTCTCCACATGATAACCTGCATTCCTTATTTGACTTCATATCTCAAATCCCTTTCCCTTTCATCCTTGTGTTTCCCTGACTGAACTACTATCCAATGAGAGTCCAAACCTTCCCCAACAATGGCCCCAACAGTGTACATTTATGTGTATGTATGTCTCTTTCTTGTTAATCTCTGATGGCATTGCAAAGCTATATGACAAATATATTCTTATAAGTTTCCAAATATTTTCTATGCTGCTCTCGTTGTTTTCTACCAAAGTCAGATTAAACAAATAATTTTATGCATAATATGCTTAGTTTCCATGTGCTGATCTCTTCATGCCAAGTAAGAAATCCTTAAAGGTTTACAGATAGGGCTATATATTAGTTTTCTGTTGCTGCTGTATCAAATTGCAACAAGTTTAGTGGCTTGTACCAACACAGGTTTGTTCTCTTGCTGTTCTAGAGGTCAGAAGTCTGAAATTAGTTTCTTCTGGCTCAAGTCATGGTGCCTGCAGGGCTGGTTCCATGGAGTCATGGAGGGAAGAATGGTTTCCTTGTCTTCTTCAGCTTCTAGTGGCTTCCCTTGTTGCTTGGTGTGTGGCTCCTTCCTTCATTTTCAAAATGCATCCCTTGAATCTCTGCTCCTGACATCGCCCCTTCTCTTTGTAGTCCAGCCTCCCTATGATGAGGACATTTGTGGCAACACTTAGGGCCCATTCTGGTAAACCAAGATGATCTCCCCATCTCATGATCCTTAACTAATCACATCTGCAGATTCCTTTTACCATGTAGGGCAACATGCACAGGTTCAGGGATTAGAAACTGGGTGTCGTCAGCTTGCTACAAGATTACATAAAGCCATTTATCAGTAGAAAAAAGTTTACCCCAGATTTAATTGGGTTATTCCAGGCTTTGGATGAAAGCTTAACAATTCAGATCAAAGCATAAAATGTTTGTTGGTAATTGTGTCAACAGATATTAAAATGTCTGATGATGCCAGTGACGCCGTAGCCACTACAGACAGAGAAGAAATTACAAAGATTCCCAGTAGTGATTCTTTACCTGAGGATGCGGAAGTGCACAGTGACTCAGCTACAGTCTCAAACAAGCTGGCACCAGGGGAGCCCAGAGGAGACGTGCGTGAGGATGCAGCTGATCAGGGCGCAGAGACTGCTGCTGCTGGGCACCCACAACAGCCCAAAGATGCAGGAACCACGGAGACCTCCCTCAATGGAGAAGTGACCGAGGACACACTGGCAGAGTGCGTCGATTCTGTTAGCCTCGAGGGAGAACCTGGGTCTGAAATACCCCTGAAAGAACCGAATGATCCGGTAAGAGTGCTCATTCAGGCCATTTCAACTTAAGTTCTTCCCAACACCTATTATCTTAGTCCATTTCCTGTTGCTACCAAAACCATCCCACAGACTTGGGAGGTTATATAGAAAGAAGGTTTATTTTGACTCAGAGTTCTGGTCTAAGGTCAAGGGGCTGCATCTGCTGATGGTCTTCTTGCTGGCAGGGTCCCAAGGTAGCTAAGGGATCACATGGCCAGAGAAAGGGAGTGCACAGGAGACCTAGCCAAACTGACTGTGATAGCAGATCTACTCTCAAGATGACCCATTAACCCATGAATCCATTAAACCTTTTACGAAGGCAAAGACCCAGTCACCTTTAAAGGTCCCTCCTGGTCCCAACTCTTAATATGTTTTAATGAAGATTCAATTTCAATAAGAGTTTCAGAGGGAACAAGTCATATTCAATTCATGGCACATACCATGTGTAGAACTTTGGGTCAAGCTCTGCAGGTGGGAATTGAGGACTCAGAATATGCTTTGACGTCACCTCTATCATCAAAAATGTGTTGTGTAGCAAGATAAGACATGTAAGAAAAATTTGTTGCTCTCATATTTGCATTTTGGCAATTCTGTTGTAAATAGTAGCCACCAATTGTTGGAGAGAGCCTGTGCCATCCACTCCACCGGCCACCTATGTGTCATGTAATTCACTCCATACAATAATTCAGAGCTTATGAACTCCAATTTGCAGATGAGGTACCCAGGCTCACAGACATTAAGCAGCTTGTCCTGGGCCACTCTGGAGTAAACAGAGAATATCATAATGTCAGACTTAATGACTCCAGGTGACTAAGGAGCCAGATCCTACCCTAAACAAGTCAAGTGTTTCCATAAGGCCACTTACATTCTGCCTAGTTATACATCCACCATGGAAATTGTCACATTCAGATCACTGTCATCACATACCACTTTCGGGGGACCAGCCGTAGAGTCACCTCTCACCCATTCCCTTAAGTGCCTGCATCTGTCCCTCTGGAGGATAAGATCGGCCAGTGTTTCCTTGTTGGCACCCTGTGCCATACCACAGGACCACACAAGCTGGGTTTTCCTGGTTCCTCCCCTCCAGGAACAAAGGGAGGGATGGGGCAGCAGGTGCTCAGCCAGGAGGAGGAGATGAGCTTATGTGATTCTAGGTGTAACTCAATCTGGTAAAAATCTCATTACCCCTTTTTAAACATTTCAGTAGGGAAATGCCTACTTTAGGTTTAAAAAAATGTAGTGAAACCTATGTGGCCAGTGTCCTCCATCCTGTGCAGGATAGATGGCCTTCTACATGATGGTGCAGGAGAGGATCAGGGTCTGTTCTCCACCAGCCCTGCTCACCCTGAAGTGTGCACCTTAGGTCACCCCAAAGTAACTACATGGCATGTCATAGGGGACATGTTATAGGGATCCTGGTACCGCCCTCCCCCCCAAAAAAAAAAATTTGGAGAGGGCTGGGTGTGTAAGATCAATGTTTGTCTTGTTTAGACAAGACTTTAGTTCAAGCCCCAGCACTGCATTTATTCTTTTGGCTACTAGGTTTTTTGTTTTTTTCTCTTTCTTTTTTCTTTTCTTTTTTTTTTTTTTCTTTTTTTTTTTTTTTTTTGCAATCCTGGGGATTGAACCCAGGGATACTCTCCCAGTGAGCTCCATCCCCAACCCTTTTTAATTTTTGAGACACTAACTTGCTAGAGGTCTCACTAAGTTGCTGAGGCTGACCTCAAATTTGCAATCCTCCTGTCTCAGCCTCTTAGCTCACTAGGATTACAACTATGTACCACCATGCCCAACTTTCATATATTAATATTGAAAAAAAAAAACAGGAACAACAGCCACAAAACCTAAGGGAAATAAGAGTGGGACATTCCTAAGCTTCAGGCTTGGTAGTTTTGAGAGTTAGACCAGGGGATTATGCCCATCTGCCCAGAATAGAGGAGAGGTAGGAAGAGTGGGGATTTGAGTTGGGTCTTCTCAATTTTAGGAACTGTTTTGTCTCTGAGCTGTCTTTCTATTACAGGGAACTATAGTTCCTGATTTTTATTGTAAGTATTATTGCTAATAAATATATTGCTTCAGTAATAAAATATAACTGAGCCGCACTATTCTGATGACTTAAAGGAACCACATAAGCTCCGCTAATTTAAAACCCATATGCTGCTGATGGATAAATTATACATTCTAATTTCACATTTCTAATAATTATAATAGGATTGTAAATTAAGAGAGCACAATGAAAATTCAATATACTCCTGCCACATCTTCCTTCTTAAATTGTTTGCACAAATGAATGCTACTTTGAAAATACCTTATAAACCTCTTTGATGCTACAGGAATAGAGCCTTTTGGCAACAGATAGCTCCCCCGCCCCTGCACCACCCTGATAGCATTTCAAGGACTTTGGACAGGTTTTTTTTTTTTTTCCCTCCCCTGGGACTGGAGATTGAACACAGGCTCTCATGCATGCTAGGCAAGTGCTCCACTACTGAGCTTCACCCCAGTCCTTCAAGGACTTTGGAAAGATGAGCATTTCCTCATTATGAAGCATCACAAAGTATCTGGATGGAAGTACAAACACTGGCCACAGAGGTTTCACTAAGTTGCTGGGGGTCTGCATGTGTGTGTGGGATATTACATCAGGAGCTCAGACACCCTGAAGGCCTGGGAGAGACACCTGCAGCAATAAATGCCCAGGAGCTTGTCCCTTCTAAGAAGGGCAGAAAGCTGATCTGGCTGAACTTGAGAACCTTGAGGGTAGAGGGTATCCTTTTTACCCAGGTCCTACTTAAACCCTTCTATGTAGATGCAAATTTAGTCTCTTTTAAAGAATTACCAGAAAAGTATATTCTTATCCTGAGTTACTCATCTGAAATTATTAGAAGTCAATTTTGTGCCCAGTCTTCAAGTATTGTTCATTTATTCTGTTTGCTCTTTGTTGGATACTTATAAGAAATCTTTTTGTAATGGTGAAAATATCCAGAGGAGAAAGCATTTTTTTTCTTTTTTTTTTTTATTGTTGGTCGTTCAAAACATTACATAGTTCTTAATATATCATATTTCACAGTTTGATTCAAGTGAGTTATGAACTCCCATTTTTACCCCGTATACCGATTGCTGTATCACATCAGTTACACTTCCATTGATTTACATATTGCCATTCTAGTGACTGATGTATTCTGCTGTCTATCCTATTCTCTACTATCCCCCTTCCCCTCCCCTCCCCTCCCCTCCCCTCCCCTTTTCTCTCTCTACCCCCTCTACTGTAAATCATTTCTTCCACTTGTATCATTTTTCTCTTACCCCTCCTTTCCTCTTATATGTAATTATGTATAACCCTGAGGATCACCTTCCAATTCCATGCAGTTTCCCTTTTCTCTCCCTTTCCCTCCCACCTATCATCCCTGTTTAATGTTAATCTTCTTCTCAAGCTCTTCGTCCCTACCCTGTCCTTGGTTACTCCCCTTATATCAAAGAAGTCATTTGGCATTTGTTTTTTAAGGATTGGCTAGCTTCACTTAGCATAATCTGCTCTAAAGAGGAGAAAGCATTTTACAACTTAAAAAAAGAAAGTCCTTGACTCAGAAGTTTGCTTATAAACTGGTTACTTGGATCTTGAACATGGGTTACCAAGAAATGGCAGACTCTATAGGAAAACAGTCAAGCTCAAAAGCTTATTTGATCCCAGGTATAACTCAAACTGATAAAAATCTCATTACCCCTTTTTAAAGGTTTCAATAGGGAAATGCCTACTTTGGGTTTAAAAAACCTTAGTGAAACTCTGTGGCCAGTGTTTGTACTTCCATCCAGATACTTTGTGATGCTTCATAATGAGGAAATGCTCATCTTCTCAAAGTCCTTGAAGGGCTGGGGTAAAGCTCAGTGGTGGAGCACTTGCCTAGCATGCATGAGGTCCTGTGTTCAATCCCCAGTTCCAGGGAGGAAAAAATCTGTCCAAAGTCCTTGAAATGCTATCAGGGTCGTTTTTGTTAAAAAAAAAAAAAATTTTTTTAAAAGCCTTTGAGGTAGTATGCACCAGTATCTTCTAGAATACATTAGATTTTGTGATAATGTTTGCATAAATGTGTGTATTTCTATAACTGATTTGTGTCTGCATAGACTTTGGCTCTGGGTGCCCTTAATGTCCCTGCCATCAGGCTTACCTTTGACTGGCCCAGGGTGGAGGCTATCTCTTGGCCCATATGGTAATGCCATCAGAGTGAGGCCTAAGAATAGGGCAAGGCCAGGAGCCTACCAGCTGAGGCTGGATTCCTGCTCTGAAGGATCACACGAGGGAATTACACCATCCCTGTCTTTGGGACGCCTTTTCCTCCTACTCCTTTCTGATGGAATTGAGCCTTTCTGCAAGAATCCACTTGAAAACATTCATGAGAAAGAGGCCCCATCCTGGCTGGAACATCAGAGGTCGAAGCAGACTCTCTATGATCTACCAGATCCGTGACACCATGCTTTCTATCCAGGAATCTGGGTGGTACAGCCAAGTTCAGGAGGCCTAAAATCTAGCTGGAGAGAAACATCATACAAAAGCAATTATATCATGTCCTATGGCATGAGGGGTACCCTTGATGGAGCACATAAATTAGTCTTCAGAGGTCAGGCAGGTCTTCAAACTCAACAGAGAGGTTTGTTCTGGGGACTGGTTGGTAGTGATATTTGTTCCCAGGAGTCTTGTGGGGCTTTATTATGAATCTTTAGAAGTCTCACACTAATGGAAAAGACCAGTTATGGAGAAGATAAAAAAAAAAAAAAATCCCAGTGTTACCACTACAAGTCCTCTCAAAGGAAAATTTGAGACTGTGGAGTACCCCATAGATGGTTCTCTTCCTAGAAAAGAAAAAGCCGAACATCTAAGAGCCATAAAATTGCTATCAAAGGAGACAAAGGGGAGGGAACATAGCCTAGACATGCTGATGGCAGATTTTTGCATTCTAAACTGGATGCTCCACTTCTCTTTGAGTATTTCCCCTTTTAGACCTGCTGTATATGATGACACCCAGTTTTGGGCTTCAACAACCTGGTGGTGCCATTTGGCCATAAAGAGCAGTGCTTCCCAAATCTGGGAGCATATTAGCATCACCTGAGATGCTTGTCAAAAATTCAGATTCCTGGGCTTTAGCCTAAGACATCTTATTCAAAAGGTCCCAGTGGAAGGTAAGGGTCTATTTTTAATGAGTTGTCCCAGATGATACTCTGGCAGTCAGTCTGCGGACCAGTGTTTGGGAATCACTAATTCTAGGACACAGAAAGAACTCACTGGGGGACATGGAGGAATTGAGAAGATGTTGAGTTCCGTACTGGACACACCAGGGAAGCTCTTTGTAGGCAGTTGATTATAATGGTCTGTGGAGAAACAGGTGCCTTGTAGGCTCTCAGCACCTGAATGGTTATTTAAGTAATGAAAATGGGTGAGATTGCCCATGTGTTTTGTGTGTGTGTGTGTGTGTGTGTGTGTGTGTGTGTGTGTGTAAAGAACAAAGGTCAAGGACTCAACCCTGGAAAGCTCCTGTCTCTAAGCTGATGGTCATGCACAGCTCATAGATGGAATACGGGGATAGAGGTAGTGATGGTGGCAATGATGATTTTGAGGTAGCCAGAGAAGTTGAAATGGTGAGAGTTACCTGTTCCCTCTACAGTCTCACCACTAAGCTCTATAAGTGAAATCAGGTCTCAAATCACATTATACCACTCTGTTGTTTTTAAATAAAACATTAACAAGAGGGTTAAAAATAGTTCATGAGCCCTGTTTTCTGTGTAGGTTTGAGAACACCCCATTGTGCTGCCCCTTTTGGTGCTCTTACCTTGAGGGAAAGGCTCAGTCTGGATTTCAGAGGTGGGGTTTCTGCCCTGAGAAGAAATGTGGCATTAAGTGAAAAAAATTCCCTGAAGTTCAAAATTGGGTGGAGGACCGTTTATACAGGGCACAATCCCTTCTTATACCTTATTCATGTAAAGAGAGGAAGAACCCCTTAAATATATATGACCATCTACAAATCTTGACTACCTTTGATTTTCGCCATCCAGATCCCTTTCAGGTGTTCAGATGGTTAGTTAAAATATTCACATGTTTACTAATTAAAATCCATTTCTGCAAATCAGTATGCTAATTAGCATAGCATCAGGTGTTCACAGAGGCACAGATAATAGAATTGCTCATTATAGCTGCCTCTGGAGTGTGGCATTCCTGATTAGAATGCCGCTGGCCTTCCTGGACTGTGCATGTTTTATTGGAGTGTTGTCAGCCCGTGGGCTGTAGTGTAATCTAAGAAGCACCCATAATATCACAGGATGCATGTAGAAACATGGTTCTCAGGGTGGAGATTGTTTAGGGGTAGGCCATTTGGAAGGTGGGGACTAGTGAGAAGTCCTTAGGTCATTGGGAGAGCTGCCTTAGGAAGATAGCTCCGGAAGCCAGAGCTCTCGTGAGAGTGAGCTGTTAAGGCACAATGCTGATCCCTGAATTGTTCTCTGATTCCTGTTTTGAGATGTGCTCTCTTCCACATGCACTCCCACCACTGGGACACCATTTGCCATGAAGTCCACACCCAAGCCATGCCAGCGCCTCACTTTGGCCTTGAATCTCTAGGACTGTGAGCTAAATGAACATGTTTTCCTGATAAAATAGCTTGCCTCTTGTATTTTGTTATAGTAATGGAAAATGAACTAATATAGATGCCATGACAATAGAATACTGTAAGTGGTTAAACTTCAAATGCTATTGAGAGATCAAGTAATAAAAAGACTAAAATGAGTCCATGGCTTTGACAACAAGGAAGTCACTGTGAGCTTGATGAGAATGGCCTCATAAAATAGTGGCAGTGAGAGTCATGCTGGGTAAGATGAAGAATGAAGAGGGGAGTGGATACAGAAAGCAGACACTTTTTTTTTAAAGAGGTGAAGAAGAAATCTATAGAACAGAAACCAGATAAGTTTGAAAGAATCACTTTCTCCTTGTTGTGATTTTCATTTGTTGGTGTTGAGACAGATAAATCATGTGCATGATTAAATGTTGGAAGTATCCAGTAGAAGGAAAGGTTGAGAAGCTAGAAGAAGGGATAACCAATCCGCACACACCCAGGGGAGTTGAGGGGTGCAAGTGGTACCTAAGAGGAAAGCCTCATCCCCAATTAACAGAAGGGTACATTTAGACAGGGTTTGAGGGGTATAGGCCAGTGTGTATGCTTTGTGCATAAAAGGAACTACTTAGCTGTTTAATTTGGTTTAAACAATTAGTGTTTGATTATTAAGATTGCAAATCCATTAAGCCTTATTCTTCCTTAGGCTCTACGTTTGTCTCACAGATCCTTTTCTGTTTAGAAGTCTAGCGAAATTGAACAGTCACTTTCAAGGGGTTTCTGAAATGTTTGGTCCTTTTTTACCAACTTAAACAAGTTTCAATATTTTAAACGGCATTTAAAAGTGTGATGGATGTATTTTATTTCCTCTTTAAGTACCTCATTTATATCTACTGATACAAAGCCTTACTGAGTACTTAATAATTGTTATAAAGCTATTCATTTATAGAGTGGATTGTAAAGACCTCTCAAATGTTATAATGGTGTGCATACACTGAGGAAGATTTCAGCTGAACATTAGAAGTCTAATAATTTATTCCTTTTAAATTGGATTTCAAAAAGTTTCAAATGGGTCAAATTTCATAAATATTAGTAGGACAGAAAAGACCAAGTGTACACACAAATATTAATAGCCTGTCTTTAATGCTTTAAACCTTTCTACATATAATTTTTAAATCTTCCCAGAGTTGAATGAGGTGCATTCACCAAGGAAGAAAACGACTCGGAAATAACTGAGTTCGTTGTCAGCAGATATTTTGACAAAGCTACAGATGTCCTGAGCAATTGACACCTTCCTACTGTCCTACTGAGTCCCCCTTTATAGTGGCTATGTCATGAATTACAAAACTTAAAAAAGATTTGGTTGCATAGATCCTATGGCCCACATCACTGTACATAAGATAGCCTCAGGAGCTAATTTCTCATCTTCTCAAGGAAACAGGATAATTATATTGATCTTTGATCTTTAACACATATACTTCCCATATATGTGTTAAAGACCTTTGAATTGGATGGAATCTGGAGATTTATAAATTTTTCTAATGATACCTTTGAACTTGATGGCCTAAAATAAATTTTATTATTTTTGTTGGGCATCAAATCCAGGACCTCATGCATGCTAACTAAGCATTCTACCACTGAGCTAGACCCCTAGCCCCAATGAATGTATGATAGAGACCTTTAAATGGGATACTAGATAGGTAAGTATTTTTTTTCTATTTAAAGAACTTTGAACTTGATGAAATTCTGCACTTTTTTATATTTTTAGGAGTACGCAGCGGTTATAGACGTTTAAATGATCTTTAGTTGAGTATTGGACATCCTTCATCAATCCATATCAATTTGCTGTTACAGTATGAGGACATTCTGAAAGTTCATGGGGATGGGGCAGAGACTTCTCATTTATTTTCCCTGTGAGTTAAGACATGAAGTTGTCTGTTAAAGGAGGTGAAAATTGCACGGGGGAGGGGGGAGAAGGGTGAGAAAAAAAGCTTTAAAATAACTAGATTTGATAATGAAAATCTGAGTTAATCTGTGCTGCCTATTTCGTAGTTTCCTGTATGTGACATCAAGGCCATTTGAAGTGGAGACAATATTCACGATGAGATAATTTATAATGAATGTTTAACATTTGGTATATATATTTTTTATATTAAATGTGCACATTTAGTCATGTGAGCATTTGCCGTTGATAACAAATATTCTTTGTAGCTGATAAGAAGTCCCAACTCAAGCCAGTGCAGTGGCATATGTCTCTAATCCCAGCCATTTGGGTGGCTGAGGCAGGAAGATCATGAGTTTCAGGCCAGTCTGGGTAACTTGGCAAAACCCTGTCTTAAAAAAAAAAAGTCCCAACTCAATGTCAGAGGACTTTATTAATAAGGCAATTGAAGTAGTCACTTATTATACAGCAAAAAAATTCTAGACTCATTTAACATTTATTTCCATTTGCTAGTCAATTACCAGCTGTCAGAACTTATTAAATATTGTAAATTTGAGTCAGAAGCTGTCACCCCTAAGTGTATTAACTCTTCCTGCTCATCGGTAGTGATTTGTCCTATGAAAGAGTGATATTAATCATCAACTTACATCTGTCTTCATGATGGTATAAAATTGTCACTGGGTTCCATTGCCAAAGTGAAGTAAATCAATGTAGACACCAAAAATGAAAGCAGATAGTCAGGAGTATTTCCATTCATGTTAACAGGCTGCTCTCTGTAGACTGAACAAAAAATAAAAGCCAACTTTTAAAGCTTTTTTGCTTCATAGTTTTAAAAATGCAATTTCTTATTATTATTACCAGCTAACAATTTATGGAATATTTATTATATGCCAGACGCTGTGCCCACAACTTCATATGAATTATTTCTTGTTTTTTAAAATATTTATTTTTATTTATAGGTGGATATAATATCTTTGTTTTATTTTTATGTGGTGGTGAGGATTGAACCTACTGCCTCACACGTGCAAGGCAAGCGCTCTCCCTCTGAGCCACAATCCCAACTCCTGAATTATTTCTTTTAATTGTCACAAGGCTGATGAGGTTATTGGTTCTTATAGTTCTAATACTGCCATATCTCTCATTTTGTAATAAGGAAGGAAGAATGTCTAACAGGAACTTGAGTAACTTGTTGCCCCAAATGGCAGTGTTTGGACCCAAACCCAGGCAATTTAATTTCATGACCTTTTCTCTTGACCAGTGCTCTACACTGATGGATGGTGTTTGATATTTTCTAACACCTTTGGGTGCAAGTAACTAAAATCCAAAATATATTGGTGTACTAAATAGCAATTTATTTTTTCTCATTTAATAGGAAGAATGGAGCTAGGTAGCTAGCTGCTCATGTCGGTTGAGTACTTTAGCAGGGCCAGGACCAGTGACTCTGTGGTTCCTTGGCCTTTCCCTAATGACCACTCAGTTTCAATCATCATATCCCCATCTAGAGCAAGAAAGAGGGAGCGGGGAAGAGTTGGCACTAGCCATAGCTGTATGAGTCATCATGAAAGCAGAAACATTCTCATGTATACGTTTCATTGCTTGAAAACTGTTTCCTGGGACCACCCCTAACTGCAAGGGTGGAGACAGCCCGGGGAAAGGGGGTTGGGATGACTGATAACCAGCCTTGGGTCACAGCTGCAGAATCTACAAGCTGTGCAGGTATTTTTCAAATGTTCAGCTTCATTTTTTTTTTTCAAGTGAAAAGGCTGTGATTCTCATCTGGCTAACTCCTAATGTATTTATTCTTGCCTTGTTTCTTAGAGTATGTTCCCAGGAGGTAAGAGAAAGCTGTAGCTCTACTGAGTCAGGACTCATTGGTTGCAAGTAGCAGAAACCTCAGTTACTTATCCAATATTTATTAATTAAGCACGTAATATATTCTAGGGACTCTCCTAGGCCCTGGGGATATCAGTGAACAAAACATTTTTTTAAAAAAAGCAAAAAATTTTAAAAAGGGCATCTCGTAGAACTCAAAGACAGAAATGGAGCAGGTCTCAAGAGGGTTGGAAACCAGAAGCTGAGAAGCTACTAGAATTCCAAGCAGATCTCTGAGCATATCTCCATCATTCTGCTCACTCTGTTTTCACTTAGTTCTTAGTGTGCACAGAGAGTAGAAGAGGGTCAACCTGCATAGCCTGAGTTTTCATTATCTATTCATGCAAACAGCTCATGCTGAACCATAGTCTCCAGTCCCGACTCTAAAATCTGAGGCAAAAGAATTTGAATCCACTGAGGCCAGAGACCGTCTTCCCCTGTGCGTGAGAGATGCACTTACAGGGGTCAAATAGAAAGGTGTCTCCCTCACAAAGCTTGCTGTTACTGCTACCCACCTCCAGGCTTATTGGTACCTTTTAGACACTTTGCCCATGGTCCATGCCAAGAATCCCATCTGCCGTCCCAAAGGTTTGAAGGTTCACCCTACCTTGAAGACCACATTTGTTTAGCTGCCTGGGTCAAGTTTCTTTTGAATGTTTTCAAATCACTCTGGGGCTCTAATGTGTTGTATCTTTTTTTCTGGACCCAGCTCTTGTCCCTGACTTCCAAATAATTGGAGAACTGAGGCTTACTTCACTTCAGGCCAAGACTTCAGAAACCCACACCTTCACTAATCAATTTGGTTTCAAAGTACACACTGCAGCATGGGTCGAGATTTTTTTTATGACCCATATGAACCATAAGCTAGTGCGATACGGCAGGTGGTGGTTTTTCTTAAACCTTCCCTTTGTTTTATACCAACCATTTTTCCATTTAGGGATAAACTGAATCGCTGACCTGCTACTGATCTGTTTCTCTGCAGGCTGTGGATTCCCCTCCTCAGGGAAGAGGATGGGCAGGCTGGGGCTCCTGGGGCAAGTCTCTACTCTCATCAGCGTCTGCCACAGTAGGTGAGCAATCATGTTGCTTTGGAATAAAGTTCAGAAGCCTAATAGGGTATGATATTTTGATTGTAACATATATTGATTGAGTTTAATATTAACCCATGAGATGCCCTTATTTTCTCCATTTTACAAATAAGAAACTGAGTCACAAAGCAAATTAACACCAAAGACAAGAATGTGTGGGTTGGGATTTGAAAACCATGTAGTGGCTTTTAAACACTCTTAAATGTCTCTAAAAATGTTAAGATTTGAACTTTTATAATACATTCTCCAATCTTTTTTTTTTTCATCCCTTGACTTTTTTTAAGTGTACAATTTCACCTACTCCTTCAACAAATTTGAGGTATCTTGATAGAAAGCATTTCATCAGCTGGACATTACAATATAAATAGAACAAAATATGAAGATAGGAAGAATATATGTGATAAAGACTAATAGAGTTACGATAATAGAGCACTGCTATTAACTCTGGCTTCCTGGCTATTAGTGTGTGTGTGTGTGTGTGTGTGTGTGTGTGTGTGTGTGTATTATTTATTTATTTATTTATTTATCATTGAATGATAAAATTTAGTTTATCTAAATAAATCTATTTTATTGGTTTTAAGTTTTAAAGATACTTCCCATGTTTGTTCTTATACAAAAGAAAGCATCTTTACCAGAGCAGGTCGGTTAAGAGATCCTTCCTGTTCCACTCTTCATGGAAACTGAGGGTAGAACATCACCATGTCGGAGGTGACTCAGCAAAGGCAGCCATTTTTGAAGGTGGAGGGTAAGGAGAAGGGCGGGGAAGCCATGGGTCACCTGGCTTCAGCTCAGGGCCATGAGGAGCTTGTGCACCATGGATTGGATCAGTTATTGTTACTTCAAAATCCAGAAGGGGTGGGAAGACCTTGAGGTGTCCCTCAAGGACTTCATGGTCCTCACCTCAGTGGACCACGGCCACAAAGAGCTTAGGGGCCTGACTTCTAGCTTCATGGACCTTAGACTGCCTGGAAGGCCAGAGAGATTGCTTTCCCCTAATTTCATCTCCTTCAAGTGTCGGTTTTCTCAGAAGGGATCCAGCAAGAAATAGCTAGTGGCCAATAATGTCAGTCTCTGGTGAGATCCTGGGGAGCAGACTTTCTCTATTGCTAATGGAAGAAGGGGTCAGGGATGGCTTGGAAGCCACCTAGGCTGATGACAAAGTGAACCAAACTGAAGTGAAGGAGCCTGTTTGGCTTTCTGGTTACTCACAGGGTGAGGGTGAGCACCTGCAGGCATCTTTCTTTCTTGGAAAAATGTGTGAGCTTTTAGTGGCCTTCCGATGGTCTTGTGAGTGGCTTGCTGTCTGAGCCAAGAAATAAAAATGGAGAATCTGAAAGTTTCTTTAAAATTGGAATAAGTCATGAGAAAAAAATAATGTGGTCTCCGACATAATAGAGCTGTCTTCGTGGTTTGTGTCATAAAATAAAATGTCCTGGCTGCTCCCAATTATATTAAAGTTCCAAACCACTGACAATGAATTTGGTGCTTCACAAGGTTCTATTAGAGGTGAAGGATTTACTTTCTCATTAAAATTTTAAATCCAGGGCTGGGGTGGTGGCTCAGTGGTAGAGGATTTGCCTAGCATGTGTGGAGGCCCTGGATTTGATCCTCAGCACCACACAGAAATAAATAAAATAAAAGGTATTGTGTCCGTCTACAACTAAAAGAAATTTTTTTAATTTAAATACAAGTTTATTCCACACCAAGTAATCATCTGTCCTGTGGGTCACAGTTGCAGGTGCTTTTTGTGCATCGTTAAAGTTGCACCTACCTGGGCATGGTGGTGCACACCTATAATCTTGGGGTCACAGTAGTTGGAACTGTTTAGAGTTGGCAGGAGAATGATTTGGAAAGTGGCACTTTCTTGCAACGAGCACAGTACCAAAGACCTGGTCCTGAGTGCTACTAACTTGTCATTACAACAGATTGCCACTGCCTAGCTACCCCATGCACTTCACCTCGAGTTCTTTATTTGGAAAAGTGTGGGTCCATCCCATCTCAGGAGGCTGAGGCAGGAGGATCATGAGTTCAAAGCCAGCCTCAGCAAAATCAGGGTGCTAAGCAACTCAGTGAGACCCTGTCTCTTAATAAAATACAAAATAGGGCTGGGGATGTGGCTCAGTGGTCGAGTGCACCTGAGTTCAATCCCTGGTACCTGCCCTACACCGAGCCCCCCAAAAAGGTGTACCTGCCTATAACTGCTCCACCAGTGGTTGGCCTAGCCAGCTGCCTGCCATTGCTTCTCATTATCCAACCATTTGACAATGGGCTTTTCTGGACTTTATAAGGCTTTCCATTGAGGCTGGGAATGTAGCTGAGCAGTAGAGTACTTGCCAGTGTGCAGAGGCTCTGGATTCAGTCCCTGACACTGAAAAAAATAAATAAAAAAGGTTTTCCATCTGCCAATGGATAACTCTCTGGTTGGATTTATTGCCAGAGTCTTCTTAGGTGTGTTATTGCAAACTGACTTTGGAACATCAGCCTGGGTTTTAGTAGGCTGTGCTCCAAGGCCTCTGGGTTTTTTTTTTTTAACCTGGTTCCAAATGCAACCAGTAGATGATGCTGACTCTGCTGCTTAAAAAAGCAGGCTGAGCATGTAGCTCAGGGGTAGAGAGCACCTCTGGGTTCAATCCCTAGTGCCACCAAAACAAATAAGCAAAAATTATGGTGAGCTGGGCACAGTGGTACATGCCTGTAATCCCAGGTACTCAGAAGGGCTGAGGCAGGAGGATCACCATTCAAGGCCACCAATTTAGACAGATCCTATCTCAAAGTAACATTTTAAAAGGATTGGGAATGTAGCTCAATGGCAGAGCACTTGCCTATCATGCACGAGGCTCTGGGTCCAATCCCCAGTACCACTAAAAAAAAAAAAAAAAAAAAAAAAAAAAAAAAAAAGATCTATGTGCCTTCCTGGACTATATGGCCTGTACTGAGCTCCTACCTTGGGACTGAGAAAGAAACAGCTTCCATTACATACAGACATCATATCAATCCCAGGGCTTTGCAGCATTAACAGTTTATTATCATAAGGCAAAGAAACTTATTGGAAAACAGAGCACTCACAGCAGTAGACAAGCTCTTGAAGGTTTGTAAATTGCCTGTGGAAAGCAAAGAAAGAAAATAACCACATATTCAATTGCAATTGATTTCCACTCAGAAACCTCATGTTACCCCCAGGGTACTCCAGTTGCAGACAGGAGTGCAAAACACATAGTCCTTAACAGAACACAGAGCTGTCCATTGAACACTAGAAACAGAAGACAAAACTTCTTACAATTGTTGAAAAACTGTGGTCACAGTAGTTGGAACTGTTTAGAGTTGGCAAGAGAGTGATTTGGAAGGTGGCACTTTCTTGCAAGGAGCACGGTACCAAAGACCTGGTCCTGAGTGTCACTAACCTGTCATCACAAGACATTGCCACTGCCTAGCTATACCATGCACTTAACCTCTGTGAGACTCAAGTTCTTTATTTGGAAAAGTGTGGGTCTGAGAACTTGAGAAATTCTAAGGCCCTTTCCAACTTGTAGAAAGTGATTCTGATTCCATATTCTGCAGGGGTGTATAGAAAGAAGCTGACATCTGTAACTTCATCAAGTGGAAAAATACAGAAAATTGGCCACCTACATCCCTAGTTTTTTGTTTGTTTTTGTTTTGTTTTGTTTTGTGGAACTGGGGATTGAACCCAGAGACTCTCACATGCTAGGCAAGCACTCTCCACTAAGCTATGTCCCCAGCTCTTTTTATGTTTTATTTGTGAGACAGGGTCTTGCTAAGTTGCTGAGGCTGGACTCATAAACTTTTATCCTCCTGCCTCAGCCTCTCCGGTCATTGGGATCACAGGAGTGTACCACGGCATCCAGCTTTCTACTCTGTATTTGTTTATCTTATCTTTTACTTCACCCTTTGACCCTAGATTAAGGGGAAATGATAAAAAGTGACCTTCCCATGTGTATATGAAATCACACATTTCTCAGCCAACAGATCTTTTCAGAGAGGCCTTAACTCTTGCATATGGTTTCTCTGAAGCCACGCTATCGTCCCATTCTAAGAAGGTTTGATCATGTGTCTCCTGTGCCTTTGGACAAGTTTGTAAAATGCAACAAAAATATTTATTATTCCAGTCAGAAACCAGAGTAGGAAAGGTCAAAAGTATAGAAAAATGTAAAAAGAATATATTTTGATGATAATTCCAAAATGATGATGTGACAACCACCAGCTATGATTTCCCATAAGCACCTTATAGACTCAACTCATTCTTAAAATTTATCGCTAAGCTAAGAGTAATAGACCAATAATGAAAATGAAAGTCGACAGGCTGCTAAGTAAGGCAAAGCCTCTGCGCACAGCAGAGCCGTGTAGATCCAGATGCAACCAAAGGCCTAAATGTTTATTTGAAATTCTAGTTTTGACGGTTTTATGAGTCTAAACACCTTATGCAAGAGTACCTGGGGTTGGCAGGATGGTATATATGGAATATATCTGATCTGTATATTTACTTTTTTCAAAATTACCATGATTCCCTTTTCCCATCCTCTCCCAAGATGCACAATTTTTTCCTGCTGCACATTTTAATGAAACCCTTCTACCAGCCCTGTCAAAAATAATGACAGTGTTTATTACAGAGAATGGCAAACTTGTCAGAATGGTACTGCAGTGAGAACACTTCCCTGTGTAAATCACTATCAGTAGCACATGGATTCATTTTTTGAAGGTGACATTGCTGAGGATGTGGAAATTCTCAAGGATTGTTGCTAGAAAAGGTAATCAGATTGATGCTTGGAGTTTGCAATCTATAAAAAAACGCAAGGGGTGGATGAGTTTCTGTTGGGTGCTAGGCAAGCATTATCAGTCCAGTTACACTTCTTGTCAACCTTGAACCTAAAGAAATGTGAGCATCTGATTACACAGAGTGAACCCCCACCATCATAATGGAGAGCGAAGACTTTTCCAAAAGAAGGTTGATTGGCTTCTTGCTGCACTTTTGACAGCTTTAATTGAGCACAGCAGCATTGACTCTGTTTTCCTAAACAACTGCTCTTCGCAGCTTTTTGAAATACTTTGAATTCATTGCCAAAGGAGTCTGAAATGCAGTGAGTGTTTTTAAATTGCTTGATTTGTACAATTCACCCAAAGGGAGTGTAAGTGGGTACAACTTTCAGAGGGACTCTTAGCATTACCTATAGAGTTTTGAATGCTCAGCCATTCCCACGGTTGATCCTTTGCAAAGATCATTAACATATACATACAAAGGTGTTCAAAATGGAATCTACTCAGTGAATATTAACTGTGCCAGACACTGTCAGAGACACTTGAGATAAAGTAGTAAACGAATGAGATAAAGGCCCCTTCCCCTAGTAGGGCTTCCATGCTAGTGGAAGGAGATAAACAATAAACAATGCACATAATGAATAGGAAGTTTACATAGAATGCCAGAAGGTGATAAGTCTATAGAAATATATAATAAGTGGATCGGATCAGAGAGGTTAGGAGTGCAAATGGTGAGGATAGATGTTGGTTTGGTGGTATTTCAACAAAGACTTGTAAGGGGTGAGGGAGTTCACCATCCATGAAAAACTTGAAAGAACCATGGGATTTTTTTGTTTCTTTGTTCATCCATAAAGAACAGTTAAAAAGTGATATAGTCATTCATTGGAATACTATGCAGCCATTAAAAAGAATAGGGTAGATCATAATTCTAATTTGGACACCCAAGAGAGGGATTGAGGCAGAGATTTCATGCGCTACACTCACTGTGACAGTGCCAAGGCTCCAGAAGCAAAAGGATTAGGAAGCAGAACTGGATGGAGAAGAAGTAGAAGTGCAGCACAGTTTGAAGCAGAAGCCGCAACCTGTCCCATGGGGAGCTTTGGGTTTGGGAGGACTCTTCAGAGACATCCCCTGTTGAAGCACAGGGCTGGGTCTTTGTATCACCAACTGCCCCACTGACCAGTCATTGTAGTACAGTTTTAGGAGAACCAACTCCCTGGCCAGGGCAATTCCCCGGGGAGGCGTTCCATTGAGGGCTGTCAGTAGACAGGCTCCCGCATGGGGAGGAGGAGCAGGGGTCCCGGGCAGCACACAGCAGCCACAGCTCTGTGCACAGGCTGACTCCCACGACTTATTGCCAGGTCCCAACACCTGTGGCGGTACAGCCATTTTTTTTTCCTTGAAAGAGGCCACAAGAAATAAGTGAGAATTGTTATTTAGAAGGAAGAGTTTGACTTCAAGTCTTTTAGAAGCTTCAGTCACTCCTCATTTTGGAAGTCCCTCCTATATCATAGCAAATATAATAGTGTGCACCCACACCCCTCATCAATATTATACCTGCACATAACTTTGAGTCAAATGTATTTGAATAGTAATTGAGATAAGTTGACCTAATGTTGTGTTTTGAAGACATTCAGTAAATATTGATCCATTTCTAACTTGCAACTTTCTTTCATGGTTTTAAAGTAACAATTTTTTTTCAGGTCTTAATTATTTCCATAGTCTCCTATAAACTCATAGACCCTGTCGCCTCTGTCTACACAGAAAGAGATTGGGTCCGCCCTCCGTGTCCATGTATCTATAATTTTTGCATTTGCAAATTTATGAATTTTTTATTTTAAAAATAAGCACATGAAAAGATACTCATTTTCACTAATTATCAGGGAAATGGAAATCAAAAACACCCTCATGCCTGTTACAGTGACTACTATCAAAAAAAAAAAAACAAACAGAAAAGCAGCTATTAATTTCCATACCAAAAAAAAAAAAGGAAATAAGTATTGGTGAGAACGTGGAATAATTGGAACCCATATGTTCTGTTAATAAGAATGTAAAATGGCATAGCTGCTGTGGGAAACAGTGTATGGCCATTCCTCAACAAATTAAAAGCAGAATTACTATATAGTCTAGCAATTCCACTTCCAATTATATACTCAAGAAAATCAAAAGCAGTATCTCAAAGAGACATTTGTACACTTATGTTCATAGCAACATTATTCACAGTAGGTAAAACATGGAAGCAACCCGAGTGTCCATTGACAGATGAATATATAAGCAAAATGTGGTCTGTCCATACAATTGGAATATTATTTAGCCTTAAAAAGTAAGAAAATTCTGGAAAATGCTACAACATGGATAAACCTTGCAGAGAGTATGCTAGGTAAAATAAGCCAGCCACAAAAAGACAAATCCTGTGTGATTCTACTTGTGTGAGGTACTTAAAGGAGTCGAAATCAGAAACAAAATAGAATGCTGGTTTCCAGGGATGGTAGAGAGGAAATGGGCATCACTGATAGGTATAAGAGTTTCAGTTTCACAAGATAAGGCGAGTTCTGGAGATGGACGGTAGTGAGAGTTGTATAACATTGCCAATATATTTGTTACCACCATACTATACACTTAGAAGCAGTTACAGAGATACATTTTATGTTATGTACACTTTACCACAAAAAAACATTTAGGGACAAAATTCAACCAGTTATATCAAGGAAATTACATGGGATTTTTTGTTTGTTTGTTTGTTTGTTTTTAAAATGTCCATTTTAAAAAAAAAGGAAAGAAAAAGAATTTGTATTAAAAAACACCTAAAAGAGAAGAATCCTCCTAATGAGTTAGCCATTCCTTCTTGAGGTCCTTTGGCGGGTGAGACGATGGAAGTACCCACTGGACACCAGTCATGAGGCTGCTGTGAAGAACTGCTCTTGCTCCCCCACGTTACCCACGTGGTCAGAGAGGACCTCCCCCACAAGCCAACTACATCAACTTTTCATCTTTCCCTTCAAGGGGTTTTGGTCTTGGTAGAACTTACAGGAAGAAGGCTGGAGAGATCACAATGGTTTTGGAGAAGAAAATTTTTGTACTGACATGTAAGATTGCACACAGTGTCTGAGAACTCAGTCTGCACAGCACAGGAATGACCCTAAAGCATCAAGCTGTGCGCCCCACCGTGTGGTTGGGATGGGTTAGAGTCAGGTTAACACCCATGGAGGTGACCTTCACCTTGCTCTGTGGTCAAGCTATGGTAAGTCTAGCTTGTTTTAGCATAAAACACCCTTTTTAAAAGGAGAAAGCTCCTGACCAAGGATCTGATTTCCAAGGAGGTACGGAAATGAGAGTAAAATGACATTTAATCAACATAAATGACATCTAAAATCTTCTCTGTATGATATAGTGAGTACATATGTGGGTCTAGACTCTGAAGGACCACGTTGGAAACCTGCACCTGTCACTGAGTGGCTCTGGGACCTTTTGCAAATTATTCCACCTTGACCAGGTCTCGGTTTTCTTGGGTGTAGAATGGGCTTCATAATATCCCTCTCCTCATAAAGTTGTTGAGATAATTACTGTACTGAAAATATTGAGCACAGTGCCTGGAACATAGTATGTGCTTAATAAACGTCCATTGCAGAGGTTTCACCCGCCTCTCCCCTATGATCTCGCCCTCTGGGAAGTAGGTGGGACAAGTCTCCTATCTGAGAAGATGCACAACACTCTGGTTAACTGGCTCACCCGCATCAAATAGCTAGTGAACCTCAGAACTGGAATTCCCCCACCAGACTTTTGACTCCTAAGCTTGTGTTATTTTCCACCATGTCAGAGGTGGTAAACTAAACATCAGCCAATCATGCAACATTTATTTTAAAATGATTTCTACAACATTCTTTGCAGTACTCACCTTTTACTGCAATAAGAAAAGGGGTTCAGGATATTCCCCCTTTAGGCCATGGAATTTAGAGGGACTTCTTTTTCTTTTTTTCTTTTAGAATATTTAGGGTTCATGATGACATGAAGAAATTAACACAGAGATCTGTTGTTATTGTTTTTACTGGTAGAACCCAGTGAACATCTCTGGAAATTAATTACTCCTACCTAATCAAAAGGTGACAGTAACTCCATATGATTATTTCCTTGCTCTGGGCACTAGATGTCACACTAAGTAAAGTTTTAGAAGTCACTCTTCAAAGTAGGGTGTGGCAAAATGTCTTAACCTAGCTATGAAAAAATTACAGCTTTTCCATAAAAATAAAGCTCAACTTTGTACTTCTAGTAGAATGCGGTAAAGATGTACTTGTACTAACAAAATTTTAAAAAATAATGGCGAATCAGAAAATAGAGTAGCAGCCCATGTCCATGTCTGTTTTTAGGCACATTCCACTTATATGCACATGTAAACGGTATTTCCTTCCAGTGATTGTTTCAAGAGGCAGCTATGTGTGTCCAGAGATGAAGAAGGTACCCTTCCCTGGAGAAAGAACCAGATATGACCCTAACTTGCAAGAGGAGGAGAAGGGCAAAGAGAAGATGAGGGATATGAGGTTAATTAAACCTGAAATGGTCTCAGGGACGGATGTGCCATTACCTTTCTTGCTTGACTTAAGCAGAGAAGATGGGAGCAGATGGCCAACCTCCTCCAACTCGATTATTCCTTGATTGTGATTCTCAGAAATCTAGATGAGAATCGTGGGTTGAGATTTGGATGTACATTCTCCTTTTGGAAAATATATGTGTTTTTTTTTAAATGTTAAGGAACGTGGACTCGGTATGTAAATGAATTAGATTAAGTAATATCCTATAACTTGAATGTTACCGAAACTTCAAAAAGTTTCCATTGAAATGCTTGGAATTCATAGATAGGAAGCTTAGAATTAACTCAAGTCAGGTTTAGCAGTTTATTTTTTCAAGTAACTCAATAATGAGTTTGAACTCTGTCTAATGATCTGCCTGTGAATATAGACACATTTTTTTCTCTTTGTAATTAAAGTTACAAAGTTTCTTTAATTTGGGGGGGGGAGGTCCTATATAATATATAATGACAGGTGATTTCCACTGGATATGCTTGGTAAATATCAGTGCCTTCTTTGTGTTAAGATTACAGTTGATGAAAACTACTCGTTGGGTTTGGGACTCATCTGTGTCATCCTCTTATCCAGGAAATGGACAAATCGTCATTTTAAGTGCTTTCTAGTTCTGAGTCATTCTGTTTTGCTCTCGAATCCTACTGTCACTCGGGACTCCTTTCCCACTTATTAACATTGCTGCTGCCTTGTGTTTTAACAAGCTGAGGTTTCTGGAGAAATCCTTTATTTTCTCCCTGCATGCCAAGGGGGATGGTGAGCACTGGATGGGGACAGCCATGCTGTTTGTCTTTTAAGGACTTAAGCAACCAGTAGGACCATCAGTGGGCTATTCATTCCTCAGGCTTGGGAACTCACCACAGCTCATGATGGGTCCTCAAGGGGGGAAATCACTCCAGAACAAAATGGGGATAAGACCATCTATCAAGTCAAGGGTTGGAATTTGTTCAGTGTGGATGGGACAGCCATCCTGTATCTCTGTATTCACCAGTGAGTTATTGAATCCTTGCTGCACTGGGATCTCAGAAATATAAGTATTGTCCCTGCCCAGGTAGAGTAAAATCCATACCTTTTAGCCTGGTTCAGACCATTGCTACCAAAGACAAATTCTCAGAGCCACTGGGTGGCCTATGTGGCTTTTCTATTTGGAGATGTCAGCTCAAGACCCTTTGCAGTGACACTTGGAAGGAGCATATTCAGGCTCAGCTGATTTCAGTTCAACCAATATTTAACACCCTCAATGTGTTGGGTCTGCAAGGAATCAAAAAATGAATGACATTTGTCTACCATGAGGATAAGAGTAGCGCACTATTCATTGGCATTGTCTTGAGTTTGGAACCCCAGGGTGAGAAGCAAAGTCAGTAATGTGGCATCTGAGAGTGCTTCACATACACTATCTCATTTGCTTCTCACAGCAACCCACTGAGTAAACCTGAGTCACAGAGAGCTTCTCTAAGGTCACTCACGCAGGCAGTGGGGAAGCTGAGCTCCTCTTGGAACCTACTTTGGAGGGATTCCAAAGTCTCTGCTGTGGGCCACTTTGTTGCAATCACGATGGATACCTACAAAACTTCAAACAGCTCTGTAAGATCAGCCAAAGAATTTTCAGACCACAGGCATCTAATGTGTGCACAAACCATATTTATATTTCCTGACAGGTCACGGCTTGACTGCAGTCAAAGAAAAAGCAGGGGCCACCCTTCGGATTCACAGTGTCAATTCTGGATCTTCTGAAGGGGCCCAACCTGAGACAGAAAATGGAGTCCCTGCACGTGCGTGACGTGTGACTCTGGGCATGGGGTGGGAGGCTTTGGACTTTGTTATATCGTGTGCATGACTAGAAGCTCCCTAAATTCAGATCAACAAGATGAACTCTAGCAGGATTTTATTTTTTCTCTTTAGTTGCAGACGTGGCCGCAGATCAGGACCCTGCAGGTAACCCCCCAGCGTCCCCGGCGTCAGGTTCTCGGGGCATGCTGTCAGCCCTCACCAACGCGGTTCAAAGCACTGTGAGTCCTCAGCAGTTTCCTCTTCTCCCCGTGTCTCCCTTCTTTTGATATTTCTATTCACCAGTGACCTAGATACATCAGAGGAAAGATGGCCGCGCTCGTGACTTTGGATTATGATTTTGTTATGCTTCCTGCTGCAGAGTAGGTGTAACCTTGGATCCCAATAATAAGGGCAAAATGAAATACAGTTTTATGTTTGAAAGAAAGGAGCTGTTTAGAAGGTCCCTTTTTCAATCTGAATGAATAGTGTCCTTTCCTATTGCTGCAAGGACAGCCTCTGGTTGGAGGAGAAAGATGCTTTGAGAGCTGGGACAGATGTTTTTCCTGGGTGGTCTCTTGCTCTTGACCCTCAATTTTAAAAAATCATAAAGCCATTCAATTTTTTTTTTAAAAGGACCACTTATTAACATTGCGCTGCCTTGTGTTTTAACAGTAAAAGCCCAGATATATTTCTGAATATTTTTTTTCCAGACAATCTGTGTCCCTCCTACTAAAGGAAGCTTATCATTGGCACCAAAACACTGATGCATGGTGAAAAGGGGGGACCCCCACCTGACTAGAGGCCGCTAGCTGTCCTGAGGGTCAGGGAGAAAGATATTTTCAACAATCTAGAACCAACTAGCTAGTTTTTCTAGAAATATGGATCATGTCCCATTCGTTCATTCATTTGCTCATTCATTTTGAAAAAGGGATGTATGCCCTTCACTGTACACCTAGAGCCCCCTCCACTGGACACTGGGCATGAGATGACAAACAAGAAGGTGCCATCTCTTTCAGGGTGCAGCTCAACAGACAAATACAGTGGACTGCGGGAAGAAGAGGGGGCTAGAGACGAACATAGGAGGGTATCTTACCCAGACTTTGGGGTCAGGGCACCCCAGAAATACAGAAAATCACTCCTCTTCTCCTTGCTCCTTGACCTCTAGACTGGGCATGGTGAGAGAGGAACAGCAAGTATGTTTTGGGAGTCACATAGCAATGTAAGTCAAGTAGTCATGGGAAAGTTATGGGACTGGGGATGGTCGAGCTCTTTCAGCATCTGGTATCAGAAAGGAATTCATGGCCTCTCTGAGCCACCCTACAGGGCGCTCTGAGTGTGCCTCCAGCATCCCCAGCTCCCATTCTCTAACTTTCTTGACCCTTTTCCCCAAGCTCCAGACACCCGCAGCTTGTACTTACTCAATGTCCCTATGAATTGCCAACATCCTACCATCCTCCAAAGTGTGTGCATTTTTTAAATCTCTTTTCCAGCATGGGTTACTGATTAGTCCCCACATCTGAAAACAAAGTCTGACTATCCAAGATGGAAATGATTAATAAGGTATATTAATTCAGTGAAGTTGAACAATGCTATTTAAATAATTATGAAGGTTGGAAAATGTACATTGATAATAACATTACAATAGATCATTTTCATGTAAATTGGGAAAAATACAGATATGCACATTATAATTACAGTTATGCAGTGGGAGCGTACGTACAGAAGATGTGTCAAAAATGTATACAGTTATGTGCAACAGTTTGTGTAAGTCTTGATTGTTTTAATGGTTTTAATAGAAAACAATAGCTGACGAAGGGATTTTCAGGGTGATAACTGTATAATAGAACAGTTTCTAAAGCCAGAAGCACATGCAAATCAACCTGTCTTATTTCATGAATCTATTAATTATAGGTGGGTCATGCTAGTTCCTGAAAGTATGCAAGAGCCATCTGACACAGCCCGAGGGTCCTATACTCCAGGGCCCTAAATTAAAGAATTCCCTAAAAAGTCAGGAGTATTTGACATTTTAATAAACTGCTCCAAAAGGAAAAAAAAAAAAAACCTCTATTACTTGGGTTAATTTTTTTTTCAAACAAAAACAGCAATTAGGTCACCTGTTAATTTTAAATCTTAGATATATATCTATTCATATACACAGAGCAAATATAATTAATCCCCAGTGTGCTTTGGTTTTTTTCTAAGCATCATTTTTTAATAACACTGCATGCCCTATGAATTATATAACATATAGTTTTTGGAGGAAAAGAAAATCGGATTAAATGGATGATAAATCTCCTGGTGAGAAAAAAATGTGGCTTTATATTGATTTTAATATTTGAAGATAGTGTCAGTTACCTAGGAGCTGCTGACTGCTGCAGAACAGCAAAATGTAAAAAATCTAATCTCATGCAATTATCTCATCTGCAGGGCAAAAGTGTCTTAACTGGAGGTCTCGATGCTTTGGAATTCATTGGCAAGAAAACCATGAATGTCCTTGCAGAAAGTGACCCAGGATTCAAGCGGACCAAGACACTCATGGAGAGAACTGTTTCCTTGTCCCAGGTTGGACTGTATTCTTTGACCATTTTTTTCTTCCAGTCAATAGAGTAAATACACTTTTAATTTTTTTAATAGATCATGGAAAACACATGTTTAAATTCAAATGGCACAAAAAGAGTTGAATGAAAATGGAGTTTCTGATATATCCATTTCCCTGTTGCTAAATTTCTCCAGGGGATGACCACTGTTGACAGTTTTTAGGCATGCTGCCAATTATACAGGTACAGATACATATAGATGAGTCTGTGCGTAATCATATAGATATATAAATACATATGTGGACAGATAGACATAGGCACATACATACACACATACTTTCTCAATCAAATGGTAAATACTAATCACACTCTTTTGTATTTTATTCACTCAATGATTTCTTGAAGCCTATCCCATTTATGCCACTGTATCCCAGATCTACATACACTTGGTTGCATGACCTTGAATGGATTCCTTAGTCTCTCTGTGGCTCATTTTACTCATTTGTACTCTGGGGTTAACATCATACTTACTGACAAGATTTTTGTGAGGGTTGAATGAGTTACAGTAGAACCGATACCAACCTTCGTGTATGTATATGTGTGTACATACAGCTATATGTATAAATTTTTTTCTCCTTAAGATAATGATGATGTAGGATGAAATGAGACTGAGTCCAGAAACTGGCTAACTCTGACTTCTTTGGTTGTGAAATGAGAACTAGACGAGGTTAGTTTCCCAGATCACCATAATTCTCCATACCATTGGCACAATTCTGATCATATCTGCATGCAATCTACCATTACAAAGTAGCACTGCTCATAGAACTGTGTCACCCAAGAACCACATTAGCCATCTGCAGGGCTTGTTGTAATTACATATGGCTGCATCATTGTGGCAGGTTTGGTTCAGAACATTCTGGAGCGCACCTGAGCATTGCACCTGCAATTTGTATGACTGCTTCAGATGGGTCACTGGTAACACTTTTACCCTCTTAGACCCATCTCCATTTTTTTCCCCCAAAGGGAAAAGCAGAACCAGCATTCCTCATTAAGGGAATTATCCTTTAGGCAGCTTTAATTACAGTCCCCACTTGTGAGTGAATTCTGATCCACTCCACAGTGATGTTTTCCCTTTACCTTCCATTTCGTCTCTTCCTCCCTCTATCCCAAAGCACCCATTTAGAGATGGTAGTTGGTAGAGAAAGGAAGCAATCTCAGACGCACTCTGCTATTTTATGGTACCACCATCAAGCCCTGAGATCAGTGGGGGTCGTTGAGTTTTATTGCAGATATTAAAACTTTCCAGTGATGGTTTCATTGGGTTGTTTTTAAAACTTTAAAATTCAGAACCTGTACTAATTTAGTCTTAAAGATAGACAGGAGAGAGAATTCTTTCTGCAGAATTCTTTCATGGCTAACAGCCTCAGGAACCCAAAAGGAGAATGAGGCCGACTGTTTTATTGGCACACAGTAAACATCAGGCTCTGTTCTTAGATGATCTGTCCCCTGTGCCCTTCTGGTGTTGACCAGTATATTGATGGTGCTCTCCACAGATATTAAAAGGCCCCATAAACTTAATGCCCCAGTAAACTTAATGAGAAATCCAAAGATGCTTAAAATCAAAGAAGGCAAGTGCAGAAAATTGGAAGTGACTGATAGACTTGTGTTCATTTTGCTGTCTTTTTATTTAAAAAAAAAAATAAAACAACTGGAGAAAAGTTATTGACGTGCACAGAAATGCAAGTTCACAGTCTTATTTCTAAAGACTAGCCGAAGCATCTATAAGCCTATTTATATTTAGTATCTGGTGATGAACACATTACGAGTTTATAGTTATCAATTCTTTTTATTGAAGTTGTCAAATAACTTCATACACAAAAGATTCAAAGTAATGTAAGCGAGAAAATCAGATCAGCTTATTTCTGCTTTGAAGTCTGCCTAGGTGCGGAATTCACAGTTAATCTTGTCACAAGAGACTAGACTTTCCCAGTGTGCTTAAAACTTGCTCAATATAGACAATTTGGGCATTTTAGAAAATAGAAAAGTTAACCACACATGTGGGAAACACCTCTGGACACCATTGTGAAGTCTTTGGTGAGCTTCCCATCTCATTCCCAGGCATGGAAATTTTGCTTTGCTTTGCACATAATGAACATATAAAGTCCAAAATAGAATATTATGTAAAAATTATCAATAGCATCCATCAAAAAATAATTTTTTAAAAATTCCAAAGTGATCAAAATCAACCCTTCCCAGAACCAAAATTCAGCCCTCCCCCACCCCACGCCCGACGTGTCTTTTACAGGAAGTGGGGCTTTTAAGCATACATCTGGGTATAAGCGTTGTGTGTTTCTGCAGATGTTAAGGGAAGCCAAGGAGAAGGAGAAGCAGAGACTGGCGCAGCAGCTCACGGTGGAGAGAACCGCACACTATGGGATGCTCTTTGATGAGTATCAAGGTCTGTCACACCTGGAAGCCCTGGAAATTCTGTCCAATGAAAGTGAAAGCAAGGTACATCCCCACCGGCCATTTGAAATAACATGTTTTGTAGTGTGTTTCTTAAACATGAAGAAACTGGGAAATGCCAGTATCTCATCAGAGCCTTAGTATTGCAGTACTAAGGTTACAAATGCCATACAGCCTGATGAGCCCCACAGACGCCATATAATTTCCTCTCTGTCCTGTGCCAAGCTATTGCCCCACACCAGCCCCAAGAGAGCCATAACACAATAAGTCAGCACTACCCCTCCTTGTGGTGTGAAGGGCTGTCCTAGAACTTGGCTGTCAGCCTCCTGGCCTGTGCCTCCCTTTGGTGACGTCATACCCGGATCCACGATCCCTTTAGCCTGAAACTTCCATTCCTCCCCAGTGTCAACAAAGCAGCTGAGGTTTGTTGTAGATTTCAGGGTTTTAGTATATTTTGTTTTATATATTACCTTTTATTGATTCCGCCACTTTGTTAGACTATCTGGGTCATAAAGGACAGAGTTATCCTACCAAGAATTAAAGGTCTATTGGGGAAACATGCAAAAAACCCTGGGAAACACAGCCTCCCTGAGGGTCCTGCACATGCTCACTCCCCCATTATGGCCCAGGAAAACAAAACACAAATAGCAGTCATCAATGGGGTTTGTAGCTCTTCTTAAAGTAGTGTGTGTGTGTGTGTGTGTGTGTGTGTGTGTGTGTGTGTGTTTAGTAAGCTTTTACATAGCACTTACAAAGTCCCCATTCTAAATACTAGAAAGCCGTTCATTTACTTGTCCATGTGACTCTTTTGTGGAGACATCAGCCTGACTGCAGCCCTACTATAAAAACAGTGGAGGCCACAAGGCAGTACCCTCTGGCCCTCCTGTGAGGGAGGGGCTGTGGGCCATCTGACATTCACCAGGGAGAAGCAGGTCCCTGGACAAGAAGCTGAACTTGGAAGTGAGGTTCAGAATGGAAAATAATTTTGACTCTCTAGACCTTGTCCTCTTGTCTTTAGATTTTACAAGTCTGAAACATTTTTTAATGAACTTTCTTGCCCGTTCCCCCACCCCACCCACCCCTGTGCTGGGGGTGGAAGCCAGGGCCTCATGCATGCTGGGCAAGCACTCTGCCACTGAGCTATATCCCCAGCCCTTGAGCCATTCTCGATGCCTGGCTCATCAGGGAAAGACCACTTCTGCCACATGATGAACAACCAAGAACCAAACAGGATGGGGACACCCTCCCTGCCCTAGATTATAGGGCTGCATGTTACTATCTGTGTTTTTTTCCTTTTTTATTATCCATGAGCTTCAGTGGAAGTTCAAAGATAAATCTATTTAAGGCTAATTTTTCCCAAAAAAGGCAAAATCATGACTCTCACGCTGACACAAAATAAACACACATTAAAAATTTTTTAGTTCATTAATTGAATGAGGAAACCGGGCAGATGTTATCACCCCTTCAAGGGAAAGCCAGAGAAGCCCAAATTTACATGGAGTAAAGGAATGTTGAAATGAATGTGCAGATAGACATAAACCTGGTTTCTCCACAGCAGGGGACATTGTCCCTCCACTGACAGAATTCATTAACTGAGTTTGTAGAGAAGAGTTGATTTGCATTGCCATCAGCTATCCACGATTTACACAGTTGTAAAATTGCTCCTGTAGATTCAGAATCTCATAATCTAGTAAAGTGTGATCTAAAAAATGCAATTTTTCATGGAAGCGCAAAAATTTTCCCTGAAAAAGCAATGTCTAGAGCCAGACTTTATATTATTATAAATCACTCTGTAGCTGAATGATTTTGAATCCCCTTTGCCTCAATCTCCTTATCCATGAAATAGGAATAATAATAAAACCTACCTCATTGCATTATTACAAGAATTTAATGAGATAATCCTATGAAGCTAGTAGCAACACACTTAGTACATAATAAACACTTGAAAAAATGCTAGCTGTGTATGTATAGGTTTATAATGTTAATGATATGTTATTTTATATGCATTCTTATGTTGTATATAATTGTTATTATTATTAATAAATATTACAGGGGGAGCACAGCCCTACTATAAAAACAAGATATTGTACTGATAGAGAGATTGCATTCTGGCTGCTTCCATCACAAGTCTCAGCTCTAAACAGCCCTGTCCCCTGGAAAAAGAGCCCCAAAGGACTTACATTGCTGGAAAGGAGATTCAGGCTATGTAGGGCATGAGCCAGCTTTCCATCACTAGAACAAATTCCTGAGATAACCAACTTACAGGGAAAGGCTTATTTTGGCTCATTGTTTCGGAGGCTCCAGCTCACAATTGGAGGTTGGCCGTGTTGCTTTTAGACCTGTGGTAAGGCAGCACGTCAAGGCAAAAGAGACAAAGAGGAAGAAGCCAGAATCCCAGTCCCCTTCAAGGGCAGTTTCTAATGACCTAAAGAGCTCCCACGAGGCCCCGCCTCTTAAAGGTTCACCACCTCCCAACAGCCCAAGATGGGGACCAGTCCTTTAACACATGAGCTTTGGGGGGCATTTCAGATCTAAACTGTAGCAAAGGTGTACACTTCTTCTGTTTGCACACTTCTTTCACAAGCTCTGCCTCTCTTTCCCCAGCTTGGAGTTTTTTTGGTTTGTTTTTTTTGGGGGGGGGGGTATTAATAGTAAGGAATACAGAAGTTTAGGGTTTTACTTATTAATTCTCTTGCTTAGTAATAATAGTTATTGGATGCTATAGTAAATGGTCCGAAAAATATATGAGTGAAAAGCAGTAGAAGTTACTTTTCACTCCAGTGTCAGTCAGGATAGGGATACCTGGACAGCAAGCATCTTTCCTGCACTTAGGGATTCAGAACTCAGGCTCAGTTCATCTTGTGGCTTGGCTAGACCCAGCCTAAAGTCCACAGGCCTCCAGTAAGAACACAAATACAGCAAATGAAAATACATGATGACTGCTTTTCAGAGATGTTCATAGCATGGTGATACTGGTGAATTATGATGTGTGTGTGTGTGTTTCAAGATTGCTAAGATAATAGACTTTGAATATTGTCAGCACAAAAATGGTAAGGCCGGGTGCAGTGGCGCATATCTGTAATCCCAGCAGTTCGGGAGGCTGAGACAGGAGGATCCTGGGTTCAAAACCAGCCTCAGCAACAGCAGATTGCTAAGCAACTCACTTGAGACCCTGTCTCTAAATAAGATACAAAATAGGGCTGTGGATGAGGCTCAATGGTTGAATGTCCCTGAGTTCAATTCCCAGTACCCACCTTGCAAAAAAAAGGTGATGGATATGTGGATATATTCATTAACCTCATAGAATCATCCTGCAGTGTATCCATATATCAAAACATCAAAACATTGTACCCATAAACATGCAATTGTTTGTTATTTAAAACCAAATTAAATTAAATCTTTAAAATAAATAATAAAGCAAGTAGGGGCATAGATCAGTGATAGAGTGCTTCCCCAGCATGCGCCAGGCCCTGGGTTGGATTCCCTAGCACTTCAAAAGAAAAAAATAATAAATAGGGAAAAAAACCCACAGAGTGACTAGTTAAATTTTTTGCTTTTGATAAACAATGATTTTTTTTAGTATAAATATATCCTGTGAACTACTTGGGACACACTTATATTTAAGAAAATATTTATTATTTATATGAAGTTTGAATTTTACAAAACATCCTATGTTTTAATCTGGCAATCTTACATATGTCAAAGATTTAAAAGTTAAAGGAATTTTTGAAACAAACTGTTAAAGAAAATAAATTCTGTCTTTCTCCCTTGACACCATGACCTGAAAGGCTGGGTTCTCATACAGAATTCTCAGACTCCTTGAATTCCCACACCACCCTCCAGCCTGCCCCTTGTATGGAAATAGAAGGAATTATTGTCATTAATATTCCACTAGACTTACTCTAGGACAGCCACAGGCATGACAATGTGATGTGTGATAAATGTTAAAAATAAATAATTTTTGGTGCCTTTATGCTCACTGTAAAAATAGTAAAAAATATATCTTCAAAATAGTACTACACATTTGTTCTCAAGAAAAAGCTGAGACACACATTCTACTCTCAGGTCCCAGACAGAACTTAACACAGGGCCAAACACACAGTCAGCAGTCCACGGGTATCTATTAAGGAGCACAGGGGTTTTTTTATTATTTATTGTTGGTCTGACCCAGAGATTCAATGCATATCACCATGGCATGATGGAATGCCCCAGGAGGGAAAAGCAGGAATATAGGAACAGAAATGAAGGCTCTGAGGAGGTCAGGACAAGAAAGAGTGGCTAGGGATTGTCAAGCAGGGTGCATTTGCTTCTCCCTGCTGAACTCTCATGGGCGCTTCCTGTGAGAGCCTCAGGCAGGTTGCATCGATCATAAAGATATGCAATAGCCAGGTTCAGTGGTACACGCCTGAAATCCCAGCAGTTCAAAACCAGCCTCAGCAATTTAGCAAGGCCCTAAGCAACTTAGTGAGACCCTGTTTCATAATAAAACATAAAAAGGGCTGGGGGTGTGGCTCAGTGGTTAAGTGCCTTTGTATTCATTCCCCAATACCAAAAACAAAACCAAACAACCAAACAAATAATGTACATTACCTTTTAGGAAAATGGAGTCCTGGCATCCTGGATGCCCTAATTCTCTCTCTTATCCTGATGTGCTAACCTAATTCCGGGATGAATATTAAAACATTTCCAAAGAGGGCCATAGCTCCTCTGCCAGCGCTTCCTCCAGAACAAGAATTTGACCTGCAGAATGAAAAAATTAAAACCTCACTACTTTACAGTCAGGCTTCAATTTTAATGTAGTGTCTGTGCCCTTTGACCCTTTTGGAAATTGAAATCAACTGGTGGACTGCTGACTTTCTGCACATAGAATTTTTAAGCACATACAGAGGATGACTTCAGAAGGGGGTTCTGAAGACAGCGAGCAGGGACGGCCACAGTTCCAGCATCACGTGGGCTGTGCAGTCCTCCCTGTGCCACCTCTTCCCTCCTAAAGGCAGAGCGACTGCTGTCTCCTTGGCCCCCACTGTGCCCTTCACTCACATCTGCCGTGGCCACTGCTGGTGGACCTGGGCCTCCATCCTCTAGACTGCCAGGGAAGAAAACTGGGTATGGTGCATTTTTTTTTTTTTTTTGTAAACCCAGTATAATAGCTCCTGTCTAGAGGTGTACGTGTGGATATGTATGACACTTATTTGTCTACATATGTGTACATATATGCAGGTATACATAATTTGTTGAACACCACTATAAGTATTTTAAGTACATTACTTCATTTAACCTCCAAACAACCTCTTCAAGTAGATAGAATTAGCCCTCATTTCACAGATAAGGAAACCAAAGCCTAGAAAGGCTAAATAAATGACCCAAGGTCACATAATTTATAAGTGAGCAGCTGATATCTGAACTCAGTCTTGAGGCCAAAGTGTGTATTTAACCATTATGAGAGAAGAGCTGGTGCCACCGTTTACTCAGCACCTACTATGTACACTTGTGCAAAATGCTTTATATTCATTACCTTATTTACCACACAGAGGATCACAATGAGGGCTGGGGTTGTGGCTCAGTGATAGAGTGCTTGCCTAGCATATATGAGGCACTGGGTTCGATTCTCAACACCACATTAAAAAGAAAATAAAGATATTGTGTCCATCTGCAACTAAAAATATATTTTTTTTTTAAAAAAAAAAGATCACATTGAAGCATAGATCTTGTTTTACGGAATATGAGATCCAGGAAGCTTTTGTAACATGCCCAAAGTTGCAGGTAATGGGCAGTAAGGCCAACATTCTACCCAGGGTTACCGCCCATACCACAGATCACCTTGGGGAAACTGGGAACAGCTGTATGGAAATGTTATTAATGAGAAGGAAAGATGACAGTTATATTGACCTATTTCTTTTTTTTTTTCAGGTTCAGTCATTTTTAGTATCACTGGATGGAGAGAAGCTGGAACTCTTAAAAAATGTCCTAATTTCCATTAAAGACATCTTTGCAGCCAAAGAATTAGAGAGTGAAGAGAATCAAGAAGAACAAGGTAAAGGAAAACAAGTTAAACAGCAAAACAAACTAACGGTATAATCCTTAGGAGACTGCTCTACACAGCCCTTTGAACAGGGTGAATGATTTCATCCAAGTGCTCCTCCTCTGCTTCTGGAATTCACTGTGCACCTGCTCTGGCTATGGGAGCTGGCCACACTGATTTGTAATAGGAGCTCCTATTCTTTCCCAGGTGTCCTGCACAATCCTGGCACATCACAGGCACACAGTGAGGGATGTGGTTGAATGAACCAGAGTGCAGTGTGCTGGGCCCCGATGATTAGAGTTCATGTACCAACTTCTAATTCCACCTGCACATGGAAGTTGTCGAACGTGATTAATGCTGGTGGTGGGAAGTCTCGCTGTGGATTTCTTTGCATTTTTTCTTATTCCTTTTAATTTCTATGTTTAGGAGTTAGGGCATATTTTTAGTTTCTACACTCCACCTAAAAATTATAGTTCTGGATTGGGGTTGTGGCTCAGTGGTAGAGCACTTGCCTAGTGTGTGTGAGGCCCTGGGTTCAATCCCAGCACTGGGGGGGGGGGGGGAGAAGCATTTCCGTCCAAGGCTGTACTATTTCCCCACAGTGTGCTAGGGCATGACGTGTCAGGCGGACAATCACTAGAGTGACCCAGGCGTGCACTTCCTGATCATCTTCCGCCCAAATCGTAACTTCACCCCTAAGGAGACCAGAACCTATATTATGAGAAGCAAGGCTTACTTAAGAGGAGAAAAGATATTCTCTGCATTGGACATGCTTGGGCTGGGGATGTAGCTAAGTGGTTGAGTGCTTGCCTAGAATGGGTTCAATCCTCAGTAGCTTAAAAAAATTTTTTTTTAAAGTTGGACATGCCTAATGAATACTTTGGATTGTCCATTTGGGAGGAGAATAGAGTAAAACATTTGCTTTGTACCTGGAGAGTGACTCCTTTCCATGTCATCACCTATGCTGGAAAGCAGAGCAGCCACAGACACAGGTGGCTTCTCCTGGGACTCTCTGTGTCGTGTTCCTCCTGACTAAAACACTCAGGGTCACTCCAGGTGAACTGGGCTGCACAAAATAATCACATAACTGACAGAGATATCTTTTTCTTTGGGTCCTGTGACGGCTCCTCTGACCTTAAGGGTCCACAGAAAGAAAGAGAGAGCAAGTGCTGACCCTTTTTATTGAAGAGAAGCCATTTAAATGAGGCAAGGGTCAAGTTTCAGGGGGTCCAATCTAGCCTCGTGATGTCTGCTGTCAGCAGTTTGACTGACATCTAGGAAGGCCACGCCCAAAGGCAGAGCAAGAGAAGGGGATACACAAAGGGAGTTTCAATGGAACATTCTATCCCAAACAGGGCAAAGGGGTAGGATTACAAAGGAATAGGTGAGTGTAGCTCAACTCCATGGGTGACATGCCTACATCTGAAGACACACTCTCAACTTCCTGAACTGAGTGGCTCCCCACATATCTGAAAGGCCCGACTGGAAACATCTTTAAAATTTTCTTGCCATGTGGCCTTAGACCAGAGATATAACCTTTCTGAAGCTCAGTCTCTTCCCAGAACATAAGGATCAAATTAGATACTGTATATTCAAATGAGATGGTTTGGGAATAATGTTTTTCAGCATCTGTATATTTCTACAAAAGTCATCAAATAAGCTAGGCACAGTGGTGTACACCTGTCATCCCAGCAACTCAAGAGGCTAAGGCAGGAGGATCACCAGTTAAGGCCAGCCTCAGCAACTTAGTGAAGCGCTGAGCAACTTAGTGAGGCCCTGTCTCAAAAATGAAAAATAAAAAGGGATGTGGCTCAGTTGTAAAGTGCCCCTAGTTTCAATCCCCAGTACAAAAAAAAAAAAAAAAAAAAAAGTCTTCAAATATGGCAGGCTTGTCTTTGTTCTTCTGATGATGAAACCAAAACACTAGCTCTAACTGTGGGCCCTAAATAAGTTAATAGATGCCCCTTCCCAGATTATCAGTCACCACAACCATCAATCTGTTCCTCTTCAAGTTCACAACCTTGGTCCTATTTCAGGTATCATTCAGAAAGGATCCAAAAGGACCCAAGTCCCCCCAACACCAAAGAGATATTGTTGCCAACACAAATGAAGGCAATATTGCTCCCTAACTGGTGCCACTCCTTGGAGAGGATACATGATTGCATCGTGTTTAATAGAAAATGTTGTTGGGTGCCGTGGCACATACCTATAAATCCCAGTGGCTTCGGAGGCTGAGGCAGGAGGATCACAAGTTCAAAGCCGGCCTCAGAAACTTAGGAAGGCCCTAAGCAACTCAGTGAGACCCTGTCTTTAAAGAAAATAAAATTTTAAAAAGAAAAAAGAAGGGATGTGGCTCAGTGGTTAAGTGCCTCTGGGCTCAATCCCTAGTACCAAAGAAAAAGAAAATGTTACTATGGGTGATGTGTTCCCTTTTTAATGTATAGCTTCAGTAAATAGAGATTTTTTTTAGTCACTCGCGCGCACACACACACGGAAGTGCTAGACAGCATGCTTTCAAACATGGTAGATTCATCTCTCCTAAAGGGATAAAACCCTATTATCTCCTGTAATATATCCATTTTTCCCAAAGGGCATCTCCAGATTATCAAAACACTATTAATTTTAATTAACTTAATTTAATAAATAAACGCCATTCAAACACTTAATGAAGCACTGGGAGAAAAGAACAGAGGCCTTGTCATTAAATCAGCCCAATTATGACAGTGTCACAACTCCAAGAAAGACTGTGGGGTTCCCCAAAAGCCTCAGAGAGGAATTGTATCAGTGGGGTGAGCAGAAAATCAGGGAGCAAAATTCTGGAAGCAACCAAAACATTTTCCTCATTTTTTTTCTTATAAACATACATATTCCTAAAAACCTCTTAACAACTAAATCATTTATTTGGGAGTCTCAGAAAGTGTAATAAAGTATCGTTTTTAGATTAATATCAGGCTCCTGCACATTTAATAACGTTAGCTAATGATTTGCGTGTTTGTCTTTCCAGCAGATGTAATTTTATCACACTGCCATGGGTCTCTAATTTAGTTTACCCTGGCTGTGAGGAGATTTTAAACGACGGTTTTCTATGTTTATTGTGTTAGGGAAGATCCTCTGAGCCATTTGTAGTGACCAAGAGTTTGCAATAATAGTCTTTCTTGCAATATATATTATCATATCTTTTTATCTACTTCCATTTTTTCTGTGATTTTTTTTCCCTAAAATGCTTGCTAAGATATTAGTGTGTATTTTATAAAATTAATGCACTTTCAAAAGCTGGAACTACCCAAAGTACTTGTGTTCTAATTTAGTGCCAATTCTTCCCAAATATGCTCAATCTCCCCATGTGTATATCTAGGTATCACCTAACGGTTTATTTACACAGAGTTTCCATGTCTACAAATCACTTCCACAGTCATTGTACTATTGGGTCTGAAAAGGAGACAGGTGGTTTTTACTATCTTTGGGTTACACAGAGGGAAATGGAAGGAGAGGAAGTGTTGTGTAGTCCCAGGCCACATAGCCACTAAGTATAGGAGCTGGGTGGAACCCACACTTGATGAGTCCCCGTCCAGGGCTCTTTCTGCGCTGCAGCACGGCCTTACACAGAACCAGAAGGACCAGGCAGCTTGGAGATGGCACCATGTCCTTGCTGCCCAGGTGTGCTTGCCCCACCCACCCTCTTATTTGTCTACCTGCAGAGGATGAGTCCAAGACCTCTGTCCGGTGGAGAGAATCTCAGCTTTTGATGGAATCAAATCTCATGGAATCATTTCTCAAAGTTCAGAAGACTAGGAAGTCCAAAATGGGGGTGGTGGGGGAGGTCTATGAGAACCCAGTCTCTGGGCCATAGACAGCGCCCTCTAGTGGCATCTTCACATGGTGGAAGAGGCCAGCCTGACCCTGGGGGTTCTTTCCCAAGGGCACTAATCTCATTCATGTGTTTCATGCTGATGATCTGATTACCTTCCCAAAGACCCACCTTAGTACCATCACTTTGGTATCAACATATGGATTTGTAGGGACACAGCATTCAGACCACAGCACCTCCTATTTAAAATTCCAATCCCCGGCTACCCCTATTCCTTGCCTTTGGTTTATACTTCTCCATAAAACTTATCACTTGACATATATATATTTCACTTATGTTTTGTTTATTAACCTGTCTCCCTCATGAGACTCTATGAATTATAAGTAATAAAAACTGAGCTAAGCCAAATGTTTTGAACAAAGACCCACGAGCTATCCTGGCTATCTTCATGAGCTGCAGACTAACCATTTGTCTATAAAACTAAAAATAGCACATCCAGACAGGTGCTGGGTACAGTATCTGTCACACGGCTGAGTTCTCCCTGAAGGTAGTGCCTTCACCCACTGGCAATAGTGGAGAGACTTCTCAGTGGGTTTTCAGATTGTGTAGTCAGACCACATTCATGAGGCTATTTTTTCCCCCAAATAGGGACTAAATCCATTATGTAATCAATTCATTCACACCTACCAGAAACGTTAAAAATGGCATTGCCTTGTACATACAAATGAGAGAAATGAGATTGTAGCTTTTAAAGCTTTCTATTTCCCACTCATTTCTTTTTATTTTATGATATATGATAATATATTGTCTATTATGTAATTCATTAATAAATCATTGAGTCAATAAATATTCATATTAGCACCTACTGTGTTCCAGACACAGTGTTAGATGCTGTGGGTTTAGGAGTGAGCCAAATAAATCCTGGCTCTGTCCTTTGATAGTTTCCAGTCTGAAGAGAAAAACGGATCTTCAAGAAATATTAGAAGACAGTCAGGTGTCCTAGGAAACCTGGGGAATTTTTCTCCAGAGAGATGGTGTTGCTACATCAGGTAGTACGCGCCCCATGGAGACTCAATTCAGCCTCCTAGCATGGTGGCTCTGTGGATGTGGAAGGGCACTCTGGGGATCGCTAGGGTTGCCATGCGAAGCATAACCAGTCTGCACGTCAACAGTGCTGTCCCAGATCTGCCAGGCCTGGCAGAGGTCAATCATTTGTTCATTCAGTCTTTCTTTCAACAAATAGCTATTGATCACTTACAGCTGTGAACAAGACAGACACGGCCCCTCCCTGCCCTCTTGTCTTCAGGCCAGCCCGGGGGTGTCCCAGTGCACCGCCAGCAGCAAGGCCTCTGCAGCTGACTTGCTGCTGCTGCCAAGGGACCCCGTCCTGAGTCTGCAGCAGCCGGAGGGCACACTGCCACAGCCCCCGCTCGGCCTACCCCGACTGCAGCCTGGAAAGTCGAGGGAGCTGCCACATTCTGAAGGAAGAAACATAAATCACGCTTCTTAACTTCTGTCACGTTCTATTTCTAGGCTTAGAAGAAAAGGGAGAAGAATTTGCTAGCATGCTTACAGAGCTTCTCTTTGAATTACATGTTGCTGCCACTCCTGACAAACTCAATAAGGTCAGAACCTTCTGATTCTGAGTTTTGGGGGTTTTGAAAGGGGTGTGGGGGTGGCTCTCAGTTGTAAAATTCCAGAGAATTTTTCCATGAAATGGAAAAACCCCAAACCCCACAGGGCACAGTCGGGGGAAGGGAGTTTAAGGTCTGTAATTAAGAACTGGGGAAGCAACGTAATGAAGTGCAATGATAGAGAACATTCCAGACTATCAGGAGACAGTGTTGTAGTTGCAGCTTTATTAGTAATCACCTTGCAACCTTAAACAAGTCATTGACCCTCTCCTGGTGAAATAGAATGTTCTATCAGAGCGGTGTTTATCTTTAGAATGTAGAAAGGAAGAGGGAAACAGAATCACACAGAGACTTTTTCAAATTCCACTCCCCCCACACCCAGCCTCTTTAAAGAGACTTTCCAGAATTAGGCAGAGAGATGCCCTCAGCTAGGTAGACCATAGATCTCCTCCTGTTGGGATGTTGCTACTGGTAATGGGACCCAGGCCCGCTTGCCTGCATCCAGAATAAGAGAAAAATGATATACAAAGGGAAAATGAATTTAGTTGCATTTTGGCCAGAACTGGGAAGACTGCTACCCCCATCTTACACAAACGTTACAGTTCATGGGCAGGATCCTCCTAAATGGGGAGCAAAATCCAAGAAACGTGCCTACTAGACGCAGCAGAGGAATCAGTTGCAATCTGGTTCTCCTGATGCTGCGGGGAGGCAACTCAGCTTCCACTCTCAGCCTAAGATGATTACCTGTAGGTAGCTGGGATGGAGAAAGTAGCTTAAAGAACAGGTGAGCAGGACAATGGCTGGGACTAGAAAAAAACAATCTGAGGCTTGACAGTTCCTAATTTTAAAGGGGCCTCTTACACTGCAACCTCACATCTAAGAATAGTCCAGCTCCAACAGTCTGGGTGCCTCTAATACTACTTTGCAGGTTAGTACAAGGTTTTGCTGTAGAATTTCTTAAGAAATTACTAAAAGCTATGTGATGTTCTCTCTCTCCTTCTTTCTTTTTCCTTAGCGAGCACTGCTTTGCATAGGCACTCATTTATCAAGGTAGGCGAGGAAAGGGCAGAATGAGGTAGTGAGGTGGTGGTGAGATGAGTTATTTCTTTATCTCCGATGGGGGTCACTGCTTCTGGCAGGTCAGTGACTTGAACACAGTGGGAAATTGCCTCATCCATCTCCCTACAGCACCTGCTGCTGCTTGGAGGGAACCAGTGGTGGCTGCAAGGTTGCTCTGGTTTATTTACATAACAGAGTCAGCGTTGATCCCTAAGAGGACACAGCAAAGACAGTTATGGCTAACTTGCCATTCAATACTTTGTTAAGTATTGACATACAAGCTTGAAAATCAGTCGTTTTAGCGTAAACTGAGAAACAACCTTCGCTTAAGCAAACAGCTTCCACAATGATAAAATCTGGGCAAGTCTGCCCTAAGTTCAGGAATAACAGGGGAGATGATGTCTGCACCTTCAATTTAGCCATGATTTTTACAGCCACAGATAGTGACGGAAATTAAGCTGGTCACAGACAAGCACCAGGTCTTTCCAGCAGTGCCGCTTCCCCCTTGGAGGTGGGAAGACCTGCTATGAATCAGGAGGAGCAGAGCCATCTTTCATCTGCCCTGCGTGACACATTATTAGGTTCATGAAACATTAAGAATTTCATGAAACATATCAGATCAGGACATTTACTTTAGCCCTGACTCTGGCTAAATTTCTAACCTATAGATGAAAAAGTACTGATAATCTTTTATAGTTGGTCATGAAAAGTGAAAAAAAGTCTATAGATTTGTCAGTCTCACTGTCACTTTTATTCTTATCTGAACATCCTTTTAAAACGCTGGATAGATACAACCAAAGTGCATTAGATGCTTGTATGAAAATGTCACAAGGAAACCTGTTTATTTTGTACTATTAATATGTGCTAATAGCCAGGCTCAGTGGCACATGCCTTTAATCCCAGCTCAGGAGGCTGACACAAGAGGATGGCAAGTTCGAGGCTAGCCTCAGCAACTTAGCAAGGCCCTAAGCAACTTAGGGTGAACTTATCTCTAAGTAAATAAATAAATAAATGGCTGGGAATATGGCTCAGTAGTTAAGTGCCCCTGGATTCAGCTCCCTCACCCCAAAAAATGCTAATAATTACAATATCTAAAGCATTCTCAGGTCTTTCAATATTCTCTCCATATTTTCTATTCTGTTCCCCTTTCCAAAAAAAATTCATATTTTTACCAATATCAGTAGTGTCTTTTAAAGAGGCTAAGGAATGGACCCACCACTTTTAAAACATCTGAAGTTTCCCCCCTTGAGGTTTAGAGCAAATTGGGGTTGGGATGGCTTAGTTTTCACTGTCGCACACTACACGTATTCTTTGGTTGGGCGCATTGCAGGCCATGAAGAAAGCTCACGACTGGGTGGAAGAGGACCAAACCACGGTGTCAGTGGATGTGGCCAAAGAGTCAGAGGAGGAAACTAAACAGGAAGAAAAAGAAGAGAAAGCTGAAGATCCTCAAGAAAGCAAAAAGGAAGAAAAAGGAACTAAGACTGTAGAGGTAAATTTATTCTCCATTGTTCACCTGCAGGGTGACGGTTATGTGTTACTTTTATTAGGAGCCTTTTTGTTTTCTGTGTTTTGAGGTAGTTTTTTTTTCGGCGGGGGGGGGGGGGGGGTAGTTCCTGGGGATTGAACCCAGGGACTCTCTGCCACTAAGCTGCACCCCCCCCCCAGCCTTTTAATTTTTTTTTTTTTTTTGAGACAGGGTCTCACTAAGTGGCTGAGGCTGGCCTCAAACTTGCAAGATTCTTCTCTCTCTGCCTCCCACACAGCTGGGATTACAGGCGTTTGCCACTGTGCCTGGTTTAGCAGCCTAATTTTAAGTGAGGAGGGGCCGTTGCCTTATGATTTGTACCTTGTCTGACATTATAGAAATATGTATAGGAATGTAATAAACACAAAAAAAAATCCTCTCTGCCAAGACAGTTTGTAGCTTAGCGTGGAACTTGTAGCTTTTCTCCATTGCTTTTGCAATTATAATTTAAAGGGGAAAAGACCTTTAAGAACATAATTGATTTATCTTTAGAGTAAATTTCCATCTTATGCAAATTTGTTACTATAAAACGTCTTTATGCTCCATAACTAATGAGGTAACTGAAGCTGTTTTTTCAGAAACTTTCATTGCTGTAGCCTTTGTTCCGTCGTTTAATAAATTTATGTGTGCATACTTGTCCTGCTCATGTTCGAAAAGGAGTTTGCAATAATTGCACCTTATGTTGGATTTTAATTTGAAAGAAAGTAGCTTTTCAAACCAGATCTCTCTAAGGAAAAATGGCAAGGTCTGTCCATCTAGCCTCCCTTCCACACACCTTTTTAGCACCTGTCTGCTGGGTCCCAATATTGCTCATACTGCTGGGGACACAATTGAGAATAGGCTTGCCACGTTCCCTGGGGACCTGGGAGCATTTCCATTTTATGGTAGCATTTCACTTAGAAAAGTTTTAGATGTACAACTTTTTCATGTTTTATTTGGTGTTTTGCTAATGAAGAATTCTGTTTAGGGACTAGAAGTGTAGTTCAGTGGCAGAACATGTGCTCAGCATGTACAAGGCCCTGGGTTCAATCCCCAGGACCAAAAGCAAAGAACCATTAAGTTTTAATGTCACAGGCCTTTTTAAAAAGCATCTGCTCAGCAGATAATTTTCTTGCCTTTTTTCCTACCAGGAAGTGTACATGTTGTCCATTGAAAGTCTGGCAGAAGTCACTGCGCGCTGTATTGAGCAGCTTCACAAAGTGGCAGAATTAATTCTTCACGGACAAGAAGAGGAGAAACCAGCTCAGGACCAAGCAAAAGTGCTGATAAAGTAAGTTCAACTTTTAATTCTTATTTTTTCAAGTGTACATACATATCTGTGCCACTTGTATACACACACCCTGAACAACTAAAGGTTTGGGTTTCAACTCAACTAATTTCCTTGTTCTGTGGTCATCTAAGAAATGAGGATGCCCTTAAGAAATGCATTGTGTTAGCAAGAAGATGATGAACACTCTAGGAATTATTGATGAAGAGTTTTAAGGAAAGACACACTAAATCATTCAGAGCTATGAAAGTGTTTATTTTGATAGATTGAAGTCTTAGAAGTACAGACCTTGGGAAAATTATATTTTCAACATACCATACAAATAGAGGAAGGACACTCTTATGTGACTTCTCAGCTAGTTTCACAAAAATAAAGAGACACACTTCACCTTTCCCAGGGACTCAGACCAGCTCCGCATGTCCTGAGCTGTGGTGATGATGGGCACTAATGTAACAAGCCAGTTCACTGTGGATTGTGCACTCGTGTGTGTGTGTGTGTGTGTGTGTGTTCCTAGTTTTTTTCTTCAATAAATAGTAACTATTGTTAGTTTATTTGGTAAAATTAAATATATATATATATATATATATATATATATATATATATATATCTACATATACATATATAGAGAGAAAAAGAGATAGATATGTATATTCACATACACATGAAAATACTTGGGTATGGAGTGTTCATGAAAATAGATGGTATGGAGATGAAAAATAAATCATTAAGTGTTATGCACTTGACTATTTATTATGATACAGAAAATTAGCATCTATCCAAATATTTTCTCATTATTATTAAGAACAGGAACAGAATAGGAGCCTCCTGAAAATATATGGGGGGATGCACACATACATACATGTCCCAGTACTCTCATTCCCTTCGCCAGCTAACTGATCTTTGCTTATGGCTTAGTGCATTTGACAGAGTAAGTTAGGGAGTCAGTTTTAATTGAAGGACTTTCCAAAAAGTCACTATTAGTGTCGTTGTCCTGATGCCATTTTTTCTCACTTGTAAGATTTGTCATCTAGTCTAGACTTTCATATCTAAGCATATAAAATCAAGGATGTTAGAAGAACCACATAATCCACCCGTGTAATATTCCTAGAAAGATTATGTATTGACTTTGACAATATAGAGGAAATAGGAAAGGACAAAACAGGAAAAGCTTCAACTATCAAGGACAATATATAGGTACTATTTTATTTTTGTAGTGCTGATTTGAAAGAGGAGAGCTGAAGTTCACAAGCCCCTGCGTGTGGACAGCAGGACCTTGCTCTTAGCTCCACTCTGATTCCCATCCCTGATTGTCCCAACCCTTCTAAGCCTCTGACTTTTCCATACGATGACTGTTTCTACACCCCCCTGCCCAGGAACATAGAATTGGGGCTGCCTGCTGGCCTTATTCTTGATATTTTTTGCAGATAAGTTTTGAGCGGATGGATGGATGGAGGGAGGGATATAGCTCATCAAGCCTGAATGTGTAGGTTAGATGGGACTTCTATTTATCAGAAACACCTAATGACTTCACTAGATCTTGTAACATATAAGGTTCTTAACTTGGGGTTGTTTTTCCCAATAGCATTTTAATCACTATTCACAAAAGTCATACACTGATTGTTAGGAGAAAATTAGACAGAACTCATAGATTAGGCAATTATATTGTTTCCAGTTTTGTCATCATCTGAAATGTCAGGATAAATGTGGTTTTCATTAAATATTTCTACCTTACTTCATTTTCTGGGGTGGAAGCAGAATGGCCAAAGGAATTTGGATATAAATCTTAAAAACATTCTATAGGATCTTTATTTTGAGGCATCTGGTAAAAAACATAATCAAAACATAGAGACACCTGAGTTTGAATCTCCCCCCTCTACCAAGTACTACCATATGCCTAGATAGGTCATTCACTCTCATAACAGTCAGTTTCTTCATCTATATAAAATGGGAATAATGCTATAATCTATGAGGGCACTATGAGGGTTAAATATGATTAGGAATATAAGTACTTAACAGAGTGCCTCAGTGAATGTTCATTATTTTTTTTTAAATGACCAAAAAGTGGGAGGAAAGCCAGCTGGCCAGAGTTTATGCCCCTATAGATGTGGAGCTCACGCTTGATATTTTCCTGCGCAGTTTTGATTCTAAAAAGAGGTCAAAGGAACTAGATGATGATTCTTTAATTAAGCATGGAGATAAAAATCAGAATTTGATTAAACTGTGATTATAAATCATGGAAGATTGTTGAGGAAAACTCAGCTGCCATTTCTGTTGAGCAACTTCAAACTTGATGTAGCACGCATTCATATCAATAATTGTCATGACAATTAAATTATTTTACTTTATTAAAAATCCTCAAACCCCTTTTTTCATATTTCAGGTTAACTACAGCAATGTGCAATGAAGTGGCTTCCTTATCCAAGAAGTTTACGAAGTTGTTAACAACTGTTGGGGTAAGATTATAATATTGATCTTTTTTTTTCAAAAACTTTACCTTTTTAAGGGAAGTAGGTCTGAAAGAAAGAGTGGGATATGCAGCACCTTTTCATTATTGTCGTTGTTCTTCCTAGATATAAATGACAGTAGAGCATATTTTGACACATTTTTATAAATATATATATAAAATAAGTATAACTTGTTCCAGCTAGGATCCCGTTCTTGTGGTTGTGCATGATGTGGAGTTACACTGGCTGTGTATTCATATATGAACATAGGAAAGCTGTGTCTAATTCATTCTACTATTGTTCCTCTTCCCATCCCTCTTCCTTCCCTTCATTCCCCTTTGTCTGTTCCAGTGAACTTCTATACTTCCCCTCCTTTATTGTGGGTTATCGTCCACATATCAGAAAGAACATTTAGCCTTTGTTTTTTGGGGGGACTGGCTTATTTCGCTTAGCATGATAATCTCCAGTTCCATCCATTTACCAGAAAATGCCATAATTTCATTCTTCTTTATGGCTGAGTAATATTCCATTGTGTACAGTACCTTTTGGGGGACCTCCACAGACAGGAGCCAAGCCAGGATGTTTGCTAAAATTAGGCCAAGAGCACCTTGTCTAACATTAGGCAGCCTAGCGCTCTCCTCCCACCAGGTTCTAGTCCCACATCTCAGATGAGATGTTGAGTGAGTTTTCAGACCCCTGTGGGCCTGGTTTTCATAGTTTGTTAATAAATAAATAGTGTCAGGGGCAAGAGGTATAGCTTAGTGTTAGAGCACTTTCCCTGGGTTCAGTCCCCACCACTGTGATATAAATAAAGTATCAAATGAAAATCCCTTTCATTACTTAATATCTGTAATATATATGTAATTTAGGAATCTCTATTAAAATAATTAATCTTGGGTTTTCTTATTTACTGTACCCTCAGTCTATTTTATAAGCTACACAGTTTATTTTGGAAGTATTGCCACACTTCAGCTTTAACCAAAAAACATTAACAACAGGGTTTAAATCCTGTTTTAGTAATGGTGTTTTTTGGTTCCAAGTATGTTAGTTTTCCAGGACTACTATAACAACGTGCAACAAACTGGGTAGCATAAAAACTGAAATTTACTCTCACAGATCTGGACACTAGAAGTCAGAAACCTGGGTGTCAGCAGGGCCATGCTCTCTCTGAAGACTCTAGGGGAGGATCCTTCTCAGCTTCTTCCAGCTTCTGGGAGCCCAAAGCTTTCCTTGGTTTGTGACTAAAAACCTCCAGTATCTCTGTCTTCCTATGATCATTTTCTCCTTGTGGGTCTTCACACATTGTTTTGCTCCATGCATGTCTGTGTCCAGATTTTCCTCTTCTTGTAAGGACACCATTCATGTTGGATTAGAGTGTGATCGATATGGTTGCAACAACCCTTTCTCCAAGTAAGATCATAGTCTGAGGTCCTTGGGCTTAGAACTTCAATGTGCATTTCCTTTTCGGGAGGGCACATTTCAACCCCAAACAAGAAGCAACAGAAGCAAATTCTAAATGTTTTAGACTAAAATGGGGCTTTATGAAAGGTAGTGGAAAACCTCCAGAGCTCATACACATGCTCTAAAAGTGTTGCTATTAATGTGACTCAACAACAGCGCTTCCCAGCCCCTGTGTCTCTCCATTCAGATTCCTATTTCCTGGGTGAGAAGGTTTCTGAGGCTGATGAGCATGGGTCAAAGGTCCACCTTGGGATATCACTCAGCAGTGACTAGGGACAGGGTCATATCATGAAGACCCACCTGGCTATGGAGTGCACCCCTTTCCCCTTACGGGAAGTACTCAAGAACAGTTCTTTGAAGAAGCCAAAAATAATTGTGTACCCCATGCTTCTATAGATGACTCGGTTAACAAAGGGGTGAGATACACACTGCCTATTCATTCTGCTTTCAAGGAACCTGGTTTGACCCTCCTCTTTTGCAAAATAGCAGCTTTTACATTTGTCTAATTTTAGACCTTCAGCCATAGACCTTCACTGTATGCAAGCGGTAAGGGGGGAGATGGAAGTTCACAGAGAGATTGCATTAGTGTGCTCGGTGTTGTCTAAGTTACCCAGTGCCCACGGACTTAAGCGGAAATCCTAGGTTTACAAAGAGGTGTGAGGGCTTAATCAGGAACAGGATAGACTTGGCAATTCAGGTTCCCAGGGCTCTACTGTTCTCTCCCCTTGCTCCTTCACACACACTTAGATGAGGAAACCAAGGCTCAGAGGGGTGATCCACAGGTCGCCCAGGCCTCTTAGTTGATCTCTCAATCAGCTGCCTATCAGATGCACCAGACAGAGAGCCAATTGTTTGGTATTCTATGATCATCGAGGGGAGTGTGTATGTATGTATATGTTATATATTTTATATGCTTTATGTTAATTTATCTACATTAGTGAAAAATTTTCATAGTATTGTTTTCCCTTCCTTTTCACATATTATATTCCAGCACTGTGTTTCTCAAACCTTAATGGGCACACAAATCACCTGGAGACCTTGTTAAAATGCACATTCTGATTCAATACACCTGGGATGAACACTGAGCGGCTTCATTGCTAATAAGCTCTCAGATGATTAGAATGTTCCTGACCCGTAGTCCACATTTTATGTAGCAAGGCTCTAGCAGATGGTGTGTACTTGAGCTTGTATAAGTGTGCATATGTATGGATGTGTACAAACGTTTGCATGCACAAAACCAGGACCACACACAGTATGATTTTGGAGAAAGAAAAACCTGAATCTAAAATAGAATTTCCTGAAATGCCATCTCACCACAATAATGCCCCTAATCTTGTGCTATGATGAATCATTTGCATCAAGTCATTGTTTCTGTTCTCTAAAACAGCCATTATTCATAACTTGAAGACAATGAGTATATATTGCTCTCCAGACTCTATTTAAATTGCCTGCACATCTCATTGATTCTGAAAACCAATGTCATTTTATTGCCCTCATTTTGATTATATTTTAGAGGTTTATTGATAATCAAATAAACATGAAAGCAAATACCATAATAGATTCTCTGGTTACTTACTAAAATGACTGGGTTTTTAAAGAGTTTTTTCCCAAGACTCCATTATGGTTTCCTCTGTAGGGCATTACTTTACCTTTAATAACATCAATGAAAGTGGTGTGCTCTGGGAAGAGATATTTAATTTATATGCTTTTGTTTGCCATAAACTCTTGCATTACAGTAAGGGAAACCAACATATTAAGCGTATTCTCTCTCTCTCTCTCTCCAGTTCCTTTAATAATTTATCATCTAAAAGTAGGTTGAACATTTTATTTTTTAAAATTGTTTTTGTGGTTGTAGACGGACAGAATGCCTTATTTATTTATTTATTTATTTATTTATCTATCTATCTATCTATCTATCTATATGGTGCTGAGGCTCGAACCCAGTGCCTCACACAAGCTAGATAAGTGCTCTGCCACTGAGCTACAGCCCCAGCCCCAGCATTTTAGATAGTGGAGACTAAAATAACTAAGGGTAAGGCTACTTAACACTCACTCTCACTTTTTGAATACCTGCTTTTAACTAGGCTTTTCAGCCCATACTTTACATATATTCATGTTTTTCAAACTCAGATCTGCAGACCTGTTTGCAAAATATATTTAAGGATGCTATAATTTTGCTGCTCTTCTGGAAGATGCACTATAGCCAAGTACTTGTGTTTGCATCTAAAAGAAGCAAAGGGTCGGGGGGAGAGACTAGAATAGGGCTGAGACCAAGAGAGGTAAATGGAGGACTTAACCCTCCTGCAAAATTTGAGAGTGCCCAGGAGAAAAATTAGGGGAAAAAAAGTAAGCTATATAGATATTTTAATACAGTATTTTTACAATAAAAAGTACAAAAATGATGAACAAATTATCAAAATTTAAATATAGTATCCAACTATGTACTTGTACAGTTCACCTCACCGAACTCCCAGACCTACTATAAGTAGTTTCAATAGTTAAAAAGGTCTGAGTTTACATTTCTAGCTATGTGGCCTTACACTATTTACTCAACCTTCCTGATTCCCATTTCTCATGTTGAAACTGGGATTATTACAGTACCTACCTACCTCCTAGGAGTTTAAGTGAGAAATCAAATGTCAGAATTAAATGAGATGGTGTAGGGGAAGCACCAAATACGAAGCCTGGCCTACACAGCCAGCATTCCACGCCTCCCCTTCTAAGAGATCCTCCAACAGAGCCAGTGTCTTACGTTTTATTTTAAATGGCGAGCCTTGCAGCCCAAGCCCCTAATCTGTCAATTTCATACTTTTGATCCCACAGAGCAAGAAGAAGGCTGAGGTTCTTAACCCCATGATCAATAGTGTGTTGTTAGAGGTAAGTAGCCACAGGAGAGGGGGTGCTTCTGATCAAAGCCAAGGTGGAAGCTACAGTTTTTTTCCTTCTTTGTCTTTCTCCCAGGCACCACGTTGTATTGCAATTCAAAATCTTATCACCAACAGTCTCTTTTGAGAACGGTTGTGTAGCTCAACCAGCTGTAAATCCTCTGGTGAAGCAACAATACCCAATTTTCAAGAATCCCTGATTATAAAAAGAAATGCTAAGCTTGCATGTTATTTCCATCACTGTTTCCTCTGGCAGAGGTGGATTTCTGCTGTCAAGTTTGACACTAGATTTAACAATATGATTATTGGCTGCCATGAGGGCTCCTTGCCCGGTGGTGATTTTTGTTAAAATGGGCCCTTCCCTCCATTCACAGTAACCTTTGGCTTAACTGGACCTGAGCTCCAGGCTGGTTAAAAAAAAAAAAAATGACAAGCAGGCTATTTCCCCTCTGTGCAGTGACCAGGCCACCATCCCCTATCTGCCTGCTCACCAGGGGCTGTACTGACACAAAGCTGTCCCAACACTGCTCTGGCTTTGCCAAAAACAGTGATGTGCGGAGAAGAAAAAAGGCTCAGGAAGCCACCTTGGTGGTGGAGTACGGGCTCTGTGCTCTACCTGTGGATGGTGGAGGAAATCTTCCATCAGGGGCCAGACTGTAAGAAACGGGCCCATCTCTGGCCACAGGGCACCCACCTGAAGCCACAAGATGTTCGCAGCCGGAGGCTGAACACCAGCCAGGCATATACAGTGGTGTTTTCCTTTCTGAAGTTGACATCAATGTCAGACTTTGGAAATTACAAAACTTGGGAAGGGACTACCTAAATATTTATAGTAGTATTGTGAGGACTTGTGTCCTCAAAAAACAGCCCAGGCACAAAAATAACAAGTGGGGGCGCTGAGTGCTAGTGTTTAGGACACAGCCACACAGTGAAATAAAGTCAACTGGAAGGGACGGGGGCTGTAGGGACGTCCAGCAGGCAGACGCAGCTAAGCATTGGCAGCAAGAAGCAGAATATGGAACAGGAAACTCTCCCTGGTTGCCAGAGAGCATTAGATTAATTGTTCACAAGATCGAAGTCCCATGTTTACTCATCCCCCCCCCCATATAGAAGTCTTCATATACATTAGTTACACTAAATTTATCTATTTATTTTATTTATTTATTTTTTTAGTGGGGCTGGGATCAAACCCAGGGCCTCACACATACTAGACCAACACTAGCACTGGGCTATATACTCCAGCTCCACCCTAAACTTGAAATGGCCTCTCTGTTTAATACTGTTTGGTAGCCTACCACAGTGCATAAACGGCATGCGACTAGAGTATTAAACTGAGAAGCCATTTAAAGTTTATACCATAAAGTTTAAAGGCCATATCAGATATCCAAACCAAGCAGAAAACACCAACACTCATGGGTGGATGACACTGTTCAAGGATTTACCATGAATAATTCTACCATGATATTTTCCAGTTAGCTTAATGCAGACCATTTGGTTTATCCAGCTATGGGTTAACACAGGACCTCCTTCATACTGTGCCTTCATGAGATTTCAGAGCAGTAAGCTGACCTGGGGAAGCGGTGGATTTCACTGATATATGTACACCTATGTGCTTTAAAAGTCCCCGTGGCTTTTAAGCAATTCACCTCATTTTGAGTGAATTCTTCTCTGTAAGTATAAACAAGAGCAAAAATACTCCGTCTAGAAGAATGTGTTTACATTTGCTGTAAGCACCGACGTTATAAACATTTCATAATGTTCTTCTCAAACGGAAAGGAACATCATCCAATTGGGAGGATTGTCAAGGTCAAGGCTGACAGCAAGAGTAACCTTGGGCTGTGTTCTTTCCCTCTCAGGGCTGCAACAGCACAACCTACATTCAGGATGCCTTCCAGCTGCTGCTGCCTGTCCTGCAGGTGTCACATATCCAGACCAATTGCCAGACTCCAGCCAGTTAAAGGAAAGGGCAGGTCCCACGGCTTCATTGAGCACCATGCAAGGGGATGTTTTCAACACAATCGGCCACACACACCCATTTTTGAGGACACTACAAAGCAATTTTGCACAGACGATATTGAGAATGCAAGTTTAAAGAGAGTTGTCATTTCTCTTAATGTAGAGGGTCGTTTTTACAAATAATTGTGTTTTCTTTATGTTAATTTAAAGTTTCACAGCTCATAATGAAGTTTTCCCTTATGAAATTCATTCACGAGTATTCATTCATGTCCATCCTCCTAGTCAAGCATGTGTATTTAGTTAGAAATTCAGAAGCAGACCCTGGCTTTCTTTTAATCGTTTAAATTTCTACCTGTAAATGTCACATTCTTATAAGCATTACTTTAAATCAATTCTTGTACTGAACTTTGTCTTATTCCATAAATGTCATGGGCAAAAATAACACTACTTACAGATTTTACCCAGTATAACAAAAAAGAAACCTAAATATCTCTATCACCATTCATTCTTGCAACAATCATTTATTGAGCGCATACTGTGTTCAGAATAAAAGAACATGAACTCACCCCCATAGAGACAAATATTCAGATAGAGGGTTTACAATAAATCTTAAAATATTTGAAAACACTAAAACTTTTTCTAATCCTCAAAACATTTGAAGAACAAGGTAAATTTATAGTGTTTTCAATAGTCTGTCAGTTTATCTTCCTACTTTCCTTAAACTTATTTTTATCCCAACTTTATATATGGGGTAAAATATGTATGAAAGGAGTATTAAAGAATAGTTTAACTGTGTGTGTGTGTGTGTGTGTGTGTGTGTGTGTGTGTGTGTGAGAGAGAGAGAGAGAGAGAGAGAAGGGAGACCCTAGGGATTGAACCCAAGGGTACTCTACCACTGAGCTACTGCCCCAGCCCTTTTTATTTTTTAATTTAAGACCAAGTTAAAGTTGCCCAGGCTAGCCTCAAACTTGTGATCCTCCTGCCTCAGCTTCCCAAGCAGCAGGGATTACAGGTGAGCACTACCACACCTGGCAAGAGTACTTCAAAATTGACTTCATATGATCATAAGCCCCTGGTGGCATAATTGCAAAGCTTACAAGTGTTCAAATAGAAAAAAATGAAAGGGATTTTAACACAGTAGAATCCCATCACTGCATTTTTAAAATCTACCATACTGATCACACTCACCAGTGGCAAAGGACAGAGAAAGCCCATATGTGGGTTGATTGCTCTGTTGATCCCTGGGGGACTTGACTGAAGACCTTGCAACTAGGAGGAGCATCAACAATGGGCACTTCTCCTGAGCACTTCGCACGCATTGCAGGTGGGGATTCTGTGTGATGCACCTATTTCAGAACCCCAATGACACTCCTACCAGCAGTGGCAAAAGAAGGTCCTGCCCAGTGGCTCTCTCCAAGCCAAATGAAGCTTGTGGCTTTGCAAGGGTTAAAAATTCCTTATTCATGTTTATTTGTATTCCCCAGATAGTCAACTGCCTTTGTTCCCAACAGATCAAACAGAGATTTTTTAATGTCATCCTACTTCTCATTAGCATTTCATTTGTCTCTGTCCTGTATTTCGTTTGTATATCTCCTGAAACAGCCAAATAGAAAACATAATTTGCAACCTGGAAAAATAAAATTCTCTGAGGAATCAATTAAAGAAATTTTTTGTCCTTTTCTGATTGCCTGAAATGTTTCTGTGATTTTTAAGTCTGAAGGTGATTAACGGGTGAAAATGTTACATGCACATCTTCATAAATTCAGAATTTTCATGTATACAACAGAGGAAATAATTTTGATTTATGATTTTTCACAACAGATTATTTTTAGCATCAGATGGATTTAGACAATAACTAGAAATATAAAAGAGAAACAAATATTTCCAAAGGAACTAGATTCCCAGACTTAGACTTCAAGCTTAATTGCACTCATTTAGTGCACAAAAAATAAAAAAATAAAAATAGAGCAGAAACTTTAAAAAGAAAAAGCAGGATAATTATTTAAAAGAAGTGGTTGGTGTTACTGACACTGCATTTATGTTTTAATGGTATCGTGTCAGAGGTTGCCAGGTGGAGAGAGGGTTCTGTGATCCATGGTCTATGAATTACATTAAGAGAAAATAATCGCTTAACATATATCTGTCCTCCAGGATTTCTCTCTTTCAGTGCTAGTTTTCAACATCACTTTTAAATAATTGCTTCTTTGCTTTGCTTTAAAAGCTGCCAAAGCACAGGATCCAGATCTGCGCAAATGTCAGTCAGTCACTGAATGAATGATTTAGCAGCTTACCTTGGAAGTTTTGTATTCCTTCAATAATCCTTCACATAAATTGGGTTCATTGCACTCTACGCAATTACTATCAACAGCATGCCAGATTCTTCTCTTACGTCAAGTGCAAAATAAGGTCTAAATAATGAATGTAGTCCTGGGCTTGTGCCTTATTAAATAAAAAAGCATCCAAAGCATATTTCAAATTCAAAGTAAAATGCATTTCAGAAAAATTTGCTTTGGGATATTGATATGTACAGATCTAAAGGACAAAATTGAGTCTCAAATCTTAAGGCATGGGCCTAAACTTAAATATTCTATCTCTCTGTTAGAAATACCGAGGTGCCACAAAAAAAGTCAAATATGGAGGTGCTCAGAAGTGGGTGGGCAAGGCAAAACTACTTCTGCAGCCTGGCGTACTCTGAAACCTGGCTAGCCAGGGTGCCTAGGTTGGGGGCAGGTAGGAGGTGGGGTCCACCTGCTTATATACTTAACCTGTCCCAGCGTTGCCCTTCACTCTGATTGGAGGAGTTTGGGGTTACAATCTATGTGATTGGCTAATTTTAAAATTGGGGCGGGCAAAGGGAGGGGCTATAATTAAAATGGCTACAATTGGATCCAATAAAGGCTGAATACTGTATTCTGAAAATGGAGTGCTGGACTTTCTGTTTCTCACACCTCTGAAAACAGAAGTCCCTGTTCCCTGTGGATCTCCTCTGCGTGCACAGGAAGCTCATAGTTAAATGAGTAGTGTGACTGTGCAGGCCGTGGCAGGAGTGAGCAGAGTTGTGTCCACAGCCTCAGCGACACCCACCAGGGAACCAGGGACAGGGTACCTGGGGACACCACAGCAGCAGAGCTCACATGAATGGAGAAGGACCAACAAAGGGTGGAGGGGCTAAAGAAACATGCAGAATCCAGGGCAGAAGCCCGAATGCAGGAGTGGGAGTGTTTCCTTTGTGCTTTGTAGAAATCAGCACCCCGAGGGGCTGGTATATGTGGAAAGTCACATTCTCCACGGCTGGCCATGCTACGCTTACGAGAGAAATGAAGGCAGGCAGATCCCAGGCATAGTCATCCCAGAGGTCTGATTATAACATCTCAGGGAAGCAATTTACAAAGCGAAATAAGCACTGTATCTCTTCTTTTCTTAAAAAAAAAAATTGTATAGTGTGTGTGTGTGTGCAGGCACTGAACAGATGGGGTTGATCATAATACATAACTTCAAATGATGTTTAATTTTATAAAAGCAATTATTCTACAGGGTCAAGCTAGTTTTTTATATAATGTAAAAAAAATGGCCTTTGATTTTCCCCTTAAGCATGTTCAACATACTAATGTACAGATCCAGGCTTGGACTTGGTTTCTTAAATTACCATGTTTGTAAAGGCACATCAGAAGAGATCATACTGAAAATCCATCTTAGAACTGCTATTTTGCTCTGTTTTTGTAGTTGATTAGAATTCATAATGCTATAGGAGTGGATTCAGACCAGCCAGCCATTCTTCACATAAAAGAAAACAAATGATGTGGTTAGTCCTGTGTTCTATATTTCTAGAGAGCTCACCCCTTAGGCAGGGTTATGGCCACCCTGGGTATGCTCGCTCATACGAAATCGTTCACTAGAATATCAGCTATTAAACAGATTCAAGGAAAGACACCAATCTCTTCATTTTTTTTTCCTTAGACCCACAAAATGAACTAGTCTACCCTTTAAGCATTCTACCTTTAGCAGTGATTGAATTATTACAACCCAAACAGTAATAGTGATATTTCTGCTATTTCAGATATCTAGGATTATCATCAACTGGAAATAGAAGCTGATTTTGGAAGGCTAGAATTTTGTGTTGGGATCAGAGAAGATTTTTCTCCGCATGAGCTGCCAGCCAAAAAGCAATAGGATTATGTCTGCCTGTGGTCACTGCAACTCACCTGACAGCCTGCTTCCTCTATTAGTCTCAGAAGAATTCTGTGCTGCAAAAGAAAAAATATGCGTATTTCTTAAATGCCTTCACTCAGGGCAGAAATTTGGGGAAATTGAAATGATCTATCTCCCTGGCCTGGGTTTCACCACCAGGCTTCTCAGATGCTATTTGGAAGAAAAAGTCAGTGTAGAAGCCAAGGCCAGATGGGTGAACCCTTGGCAAAAAGTAAAACTAAGCTTTTGGCTTTGAGTCCTTGCCATTTTTATCCTTTCTCTCTCTCTCTCTCTCTCTCTCTCTCTCTCTCTCTCTCTCTCTCTCTCTCTCTCTCTCTCTTTAATAGTCAGTACCTGGCTTCCAGAATCAGCTTTTATAACCTGCCCCTCTCTTTCCTATCTCTTGTTCCCCTTCTCTTTGGCTACATCATTTATACTCTCCCTACCTTTTGTGTGTGTGTGTATGTGTGTGTGTGTGTGTGTGTATACACACATACATACATACACTCACATATATGTGTGTGTGTGTGTTCTCCCATACTAAATGGTTATATATATCATATAATTAAGCTATACTTTGTACTGAAGACTGTGTCCTATGTTTTATATGCATTATTCCATTTAATCTTCAAAGTCACCCTGTTGAGACATTATAATCTCTACCACACCAGTGAGAACACTGAGACCCTTAGAAGCTATGTAACTGGTCTGGAGTTATAACTAGTGCAACAGAGCCACCATCAAACGCAGATCAGTTTGACCTGACCTAGCTAGCATTTTGAACTGCTGTACAGAGTATCTCAACAGAAGAGAAATGTTACATGTTATTTTTAGAGACATCTGAACACTAGATTTATCCGTTTCGCTCTCTGGAAGCTGTGAGTTAGATTTGTAGCTGAAAGCTTTGGTTGTCAGCTTTGGTTGTTTCCATGCAACTGAGAGCAACTAGGACTAAAGAGACACAGAAGGAAGCCACGTGAGGTGATTTGTCCCCTGGGTGGTTCTCGCCATGGGCTTCTTGATCATTTCACAGACATTTACATCAAGCAGCTTCTTGGTCAGGGCAGCGCAGCATCCTGTCTCGCAGGTGCCTTTGATCGCACTATAAGGACCCCATTTCCTCCTCCCCCTTTCCCTTCTCTGGTGCCAGGGAAGCCCATTTGAAAATCAACACCATTCCTGAAAATCCTGACCCCTCTACCTGCTTCCTGGAGCATGGGATTTTTAAAATGCTTTTCCTGCCTTGAAGATTACAGATCTGTCTAGACAGCCTTTAAGTTGAATCTCCAATGCCAAGTTCTGCAAAATGCTGATAAATGTTTTAAAGAAGTACTTAATAATGCCTTCTCATCCCTGATCTTGGTGTTGCTTCCTATTGAGCCCAAGAAATGACAGTGGTGATGGTGACGATGGTTGTAGAGGAGACCCACAGAACTGAAGCAACCACAGGGTCCAAAGCAACCAGTTCTTGCAGTCCTGCAGGAAGGATTTCAAAGGAGTGGCTCAGAGCAACAGGCAGGAGTTTATTAGAGAAAGTGAGATAAGGACGCACAGTCTAGGCACTGGGGGGACCATCTCCGGAGAGAATGGTGTAACTAAGAGTCTGAGATTTGGTTCTCTTTGTTCTTAGAGCCTCAGTTTCTCACACCCTTAAGTGGCTTATTACTACCCTTTCTAGAGCCCCCTCAGCAAGTTTCTTTATCACAGGAGGGAGTGACATAGTCTCAATAATGACCTGGTCACAATGGGAGGATCATAATGACCTGGTAATAAGAGATAAGGGGGGTGTGTGTGTGTGTGTGTGTGTGTGTGTGTGTACACGCGCATTTTCCTTAGTTTCATTTTTGCAGCACTGAGGATGGAACCCAGGATGGAACACATTCTAGGGAAGCACTCTACTCAGCCACATCCCCAGCCTGACAGATAAGGCCCTGAAACAATAGTTCCTCAAGGGGTTATAATTAACTATGGCTGTGGGAGGTTTGACAATCAATATTTTTTTTAAAAGAGAGATTGAGAGAGAGAATTTTTTAATATTTATTTTTTAGTTTTCGGCAGACTCAACATCTTTGTTGGTATGTGGTGCTGAGGATCCAACCCGGGCCGCACGCACGCCAGGTGAGCACGCTACCGCTTGAGCCACATCCCCAGCCAACAATCAATATTGATGTCAAACTGATGCCGGTCTTCTTTCATAAAGTTTTCTGTTATTCCCACCCTGTGACTTATGGATTCTCTTTGTGACTCATGGATTCTCTCTGTCCTCCCTATAAGTTTCTGCCCTTCGTTGTCTTCCTCCACTCACATGCTCATGACTAAACTATCTACTATCAATTGTGGTGGTGGTAGTGGCCTGGTGGTGGTATCGGGGGTGATGATGGTGATGGTAGTGGTGATGGTGATGGTGGTGATAATGGTGATGGTGATGTCATGATGGTGGTGATGGTGGTGATGGTGATGGTGGTGGTGATGTCATGATGGTGGTGATGGTGGTGATGGTGATGGTGATGGTGGTGGTGGTGATGATGATGGTGGTGGTGGTGGTGGTGGTGGTGGTGATGGTGATGGTGATGGTGGTGGTGATGTCATGATGGTGGTAATGGTGGTGATGGTGGTGATGATTGTGATGGTGGTGATGGTGGTGGTTGTTCCCTATTTATTGAGTACTTACTGTGTTTCAGACACCTAGTATAAGCACTTTACCTCTCTGTGAAGTACAAGAAATAAAAATATTGAAGACCAAAAAAAGAATAATAAAATATAATGTTAATCTACAGTTCCACAGTTCTTCCCAGGTCTGTCACTCCCAAATTCTGGGAAATCTGTAAATCTTAGAATTACCATAAATTCACTCGCTTATGAAGATTACTTTGTGCATAGTTAACTAGGCCACATAATAAAAAAATTAATCAAATATATGTAATATTTTAAGAAGCCTATAATCTAAGTTACTTTCCAGTGTTGTCTATTGATCAGATAATAGAGAAAACGTTCACCTAAGGATTCTGAGACTTGACAGGCCACTGGGAACTTTCTTGTGATCACAGACTGAGGTCATCCTCACATACCTTCCCACATCCACCCCTATCAAGTTTTCTTTAAAAGGAGAGCCAGGGATCCCCAAAGCACATCTTACTCTCGATAAAGCCCACATTCTTCTTTGACTGTCTCTGACTTTCCTAAATAAATCTCTGCCTAAGTCTTAAACTGATGTCCTTAAATTCATTTCTGTGACATTTGCAAGAACACCACTTTTCCTGAGTTGAGGTCCCCTTCTCTGGGAACTCCTCGGACCTCCTCTGGTCACACCTGACCTTCTTTGATCCCCCATGTCAACCTTACAAAATATCTACTATTATTATCATACATGTGCATGTGTGTGTGGCACTAGGGATTGAGCCCAGTACCAATGAGCTACATCCGCAGCCCTTTTTATATATTTATTTCTAATTTTGAGATAGTCTCCTAATTTACCGAGGCTGGCCTTGGTTTTGTGATCTTCTGGACCCAGCCTCCTAAATAGCTGGGATTACAAGCATGTGCCATGGCACTGACCCTATTATGCCCATTTTATAGATGAAAAGGGCAGCTCAGAGAGCTAAAGTAATCTGCCTAAAATTATCCAACTAACAAAGAGAAAAGCTGGGATCTATTTTCAGGCAGTATATAAAATGCTAGACAGAATCCATGAACAAGCAGATGCTTGGTCATAAAAGATAAAATGTGCTCATTTTCCCTTGATCAGGCTTCTCTCCCAGCTAATCTCTGGGCTTCCCACTCTCTACCCTGTGGCCTCAAGCACAGACAAATTGCTCCACAAATCTCCTTGTCAGAGGGCTAATACTTTTTCCTGACAGTGCCTTTGATCCCAGGAGATAGCTGGTAGCCTACAAGCTCTATTCTCCTCGTGTTTATAAACCTTATATGTTCAGTGGTTCATTGCTCACTGAAAACTCTGCCTTTTGCTTCTTCTATGGGGTAGCTACTACAGCAAACTCTAACATCTGTGAGGGAGAATGGCATTGCCAAGAAGTGGCAAAGGACAAGAAACCAAACAAGCCATCAGGTGCAGTGGCCCACACCTGTAATCCATCCTAGCTACTTGGGAGGCTGAGGCAGGAGGATCACAAGTTCAAACAAGGCTAGCCTCGTCAACTTAGTGAGGCCCTGTCTCAAAAAAAAAAAAAAAAAAAAAAAAAAAAACTTTAAAAGGGTTGGGATATATCTCAGTTGTAAAGTTGTAAAGTGCCTCTTGTTCAATCTCTAGTACCAAAAGAGGGAGGAAGAGAGGGAGGGAGGGAGGGAGGATCAAATGATGAACTTCAGGGCAGAAAGACTGGCCATTTCTCCAGCAGAAAAAGTTATTTGTCCTAGAGCTCATCATAGATAGGGAAGCTCTCCTTCCACCCCCCACCCCCGCTGACAGCTCCCTTCTTACATTTTTCAGGTTTTTGTTTGTTTGTTTGTTTGGGGGGGGTTGTTTTGTTTTGGTTTTTTTGTGGTGCTAGAGATTAAATCCATGGCCTTGTGCGTACAAGGCAAGCACTCTACCAACTGAGCTGTATCCCCAGTCCTTTCAGGTCTATCTTCAAAGATCTGCTTCATTTTTTTCTCTTTAGGACATGTCACTGACATCCTTTATATCTTACTTTTTTGTCTACTTTCTGTCTTACACTAGGATGTAATTTCCATGAGAGCTGGGACTTTATTTATTGATTTGTTTGTTTGTTTTGTACTGGAATTAAACCCAGGGGTGCTTTACCACTGAGCCACATCTCCAGCCCTTTTTATTTTTTATTTTGAGATGGTCTCACTAAGTTGCTGTCACTGGGATTCCTATCGATTTTGTTCATTACCATTTCCCCAGCACCCAAAGAAGAGCTTGACACATAGTAGGCTCTCCACAACTATTTGTCAAATGAACAAATATGTCAAACCTGAAATGCACACTCTGTAAATGCTGATTGAAAGATCCACCATATTATAGAGTAATTAATGGTGGAAAAACATCTGGTTGAGTTATACTATGAAGGAACTATGGAAGTAGTTGGGATCGTTTTAATGGTATTTGGTGTGGCACAAATGGGCATGAGTTAGGGGCTTAGAAATGCATAAATTCTTTTCCATTAATTACATGAATGGAATTGACAATTTTTACTTTAAAGAATTCACTTTATGAGGGATCTGTCAAAACTCTTCAAGGTAAGATATGCTAGTGAAAAATCAGAACCACCAAAATAAACTAATGGAATATTATGCAACAGTAAAAAAAGAATGAAAAAGTGGAATACCTCTCTGAACTAACAGTTATCTAAGATGTATTGCTTAGGGAAAAAAAGGGTGACGTTTATCTAAGATAATATGTGCATGTACACCAAAACATTCTACCACTATATATAGCAAAAATTATTAACAGAGGTAGAAGGAAGTCTGATAGGTGAGGAAGAATGTCATACTTTGACACAGTAATCAAACGGCTTCAGTGCTATTACTTATGTAACTAAATTAAAAAAAAAAAACAAGTAGCAAAATAAATTGCCTCTGATCAGAGAGGTCAGAAGATAGGGCCTTGCCAGAGATGAAAAATGTAAAATACACAGATCATTTTTCAAAAGAAAAGCCAGAGTGTAAGTGAGAGTATCTGAATGATTTGAGTTCTAAGTTTCTAAGACAATGTTGGTGACTGTACAAATTGCTCCTGGCTTTCCGGAGGAAAGCTCCAACTGAACATTCCAAATGCATAATTTGTAAAGAGCATGTGTGATGATGTAAATAGAAAAATTTGTCATTTCCATCTCATTGGTAAAGGCCTTCAACTTCCTCAGCCAAATAGTCTCTCTAATCTTCCTACTCAAACTGAATAGCTCTGGGATCCATAATTGCTACAGAAGCAATCTCAGAAACTTCTGGAGGAAACACCACACAAATGAAAGAGTCTGTGGTTTGGAGTTATTAGCCTGATGCCCACATGCATATCATATTTGCAAAAGGCAGTTTACAATCTGCTAATCTCGACAAATGTAGCATAAGGGGATTTAAATTCCTGCATCTGCAATTTCTGCCTCTCTCTCTCTCCAGATTTATGGTGAAATTGTACACACAAACAGTGTCAGGGTTGAGTGCATCGAGGCCTCTGCTCCACTCTCCAAGCTCCATTTCACTCAAAGGAGAGAAATAAATGGAGAGCAGAGGAGAGCCTCCGCAGATAACGAATCTGAGTCCTGTTGACCTTCCTAAACCACAACATGGGTTAGCAATTCCCCTGCCAATGTCCAAACCTCTTGGTGAATGTAGTGAGGTGTTAAAATATTTCGACCATTGCGTGCATCTTAGTATTTTCTCGATGATTCCCAAAGGGTCAGAACTACCTCTCCATTTCATTCTCAAGGTAAGATTAGCATCTATGACGATGGAAGACATGCTTCCAACCTGCCCTATTTCTTGGCTCAGTAGTGTGATTGATAACCAAGGAGTCTTGGTCTATTCTGCATCCCCTGAGAAAGTAGTGGGACCATTTAGATGAGACATTGGTGTTATGAATCCATGCCTGAATCCCACACTGTCTCTTTCTTTTAAAGCCACTTGATCTCTGGCCAAGAATATAGACTGAAGACTCACATTTACTCAAGGGAAGCCATGCGCAAAATAACATGTTTGTTTGCTGAACAGTACCCAGTCTGCGGCTGGGCATCTCCAGCTGGGTTTGCAAGCGTGGGTCAGTCACTGCTAGAGCATCAATACCAAATGGGAATATACATCAGATGGGCTGAAATGTGTGGGCTTAAAAAATGAAAGCCTCATTGATTTTTAAAAGCAGGAATAAAATCTCCCACTATTGCATCCAAATTTTGTCTTTTTGCTTATTTCACGCCAGATCTGAAACTGAAGCAAATTGCAAGATAAAATAAAAGAGAACATCTTTTGACTTTCAAGAACCTAGATTTTTCATGTATTTAATCATCTCTCCATTTACATATCCAGCTCATCAGGACACCACATTTACTGCAACTGTTGTACACTCTCCCAAGTAAAGCAGGGTTCAATTTGCAATTGGCAGCTCGGGGTATGGCTCGGTAGCAGAGCACTTGCCTCATGCACAAGACTGGGGGTTCCATCCCCAGCACCACAAAAGAAAAGGAATTCTCTTTGCACTTATTTCATCCAAAATTATCTACCATTTTGAACAAAGAAATGCACTGGACTTATCCAAGGTTTCTGCAACACCATCTATGTGCTGATAGATGGTATTCCTACCTGGAGCCCGGGTGTCACCTAGGAGTTACCTTCCCACCAGACCTCTTTGATTACTGCCTCAGTTGCTTCCCTCCTTCCCATCCTTCCTGTGAACTGGTGTGACAGACACCTGCCTGGTCTCAGCACAGACCCCAGGTCTCTTCTAATCTGCCCACGACAGTAGTGTGTGCAAACTGTCTGCAATCTGGTTACTCCCCTAATTAACCCTTCCCTGGCTCACCCCAGCAGTCGGGAAAATGTCCACACAAGGCCCTTTATAATCTGAGCCTGGCTTTCTTTCCAGGCAAGACTCAAGTGTGAAACCCACAGAAATCCTTGCAGATCAACTCTTGCCCCAGGTTCCCTCTCACCTCTACATGTGGCAATTAATAGCACGCAGCTGCCACCAGGCAGTGACTGGAGCCTGTGGAGGACCCATCATGAATTGAAATATTCAGTCATATCGATGCCAGAGACCAATGCGTTCCCCAAATCAGGACAATATCATGGGCACAAATGTAATTGGGCTTAAGTGGAATTTGTCTGAGATTATTTTTTTTAATCTGGCTATAAAATAAGCCCAGCAGAGAAGATGAAATTCCATAAGTCCTCCAGCATCTTGACATTCCTACTATGATGAGCAAAGACCTGGTATTCAGGGACTACAGGAAAGAAAACAAAAAGGATTTTCTGGGATATGTGTTTGCTTCGCCATAAACTTATTTTGCTTTAACTACAGGGACTTCTCAAGCCCTTTCATTTGTTATTGTGCATGGCACTCTCTAAGAGGGGGGGTTAGGGGACAGCTTTTCTCTGTGCTGAACAGGACATCCTGGTTTTGGAGCAGGCTGAACAGCTAGCAGTGATGGTGTTCCTCTCCACGCAACTGGCTTCCTGTTATTCCAGTAACCTTTGGTGTAATAAATCATTCTCTCAGCTGTGCAGTAGCATTCAAGGCCTGCCTGCTTAATCTTTAATTGGTTAAGCAGTTACAAGCCCAAATTATGCCACATAAAAAATATTGCAATAAATCACAATACTGTCAAATTTCCCAGCAGAACTCTGACATTCTCAAGCGTGACCAGCCCACCTCTCTCACACATTAATTACTGCAATGCCCTTGGAAAAGAGAATAGCATAGTGATTATTATTGGCAACTTCCGTCTCCTGAATGTAAGGTGCCCACATTTGCCTGTGCACACAGTATGTGTGTGTGTGTCTGTGTGTATGTATGTGCGTGTGTTGGGGACACATAGACCTTGAAGAATGGCCCTTTCCTGCCTACCACTGCACTAGTGCCTTTCTCTGTGTTCCTTTCATCCTAGCCTTATCATTTAAGGACCCTTTAACTTGGCAGAGAGGGTCCCTTCTTCAGGAATTCTTCTGTCACTTCTATCTTTTACCCTTGACTTATGCCCTTGCCTGGGCTCCCAACATGCTCCATTCGTTTAGTAAATACTGATTGGGTAATTTCCATGTCTGGTACCTGGCCTGGTACTGGGAATTCAGAGACGGATCACACTAGTGCCTCCAGGAGTTAAGACCCAGCCTACCCCTTTCCAGGGGACATTGTAGCAGTTAGGGCTACCATCCCTGGTGAGACTGTGCCTGGCATAGGTAAGTCTTGTATTAACAAATGGATGGAGAAATAAAAGACCTCCCCCAGGTTGGTAATCCAAAGGGAGCCCATCGGGGCTTTCCTATGCCACGAGTTTCACTTAAATTTCACTGGAGAAACTGGAAGACCCTGGGACTGACGCTGAGCTGGGGGCGGAGGGTCTACACATCTCGCCTACTGTGATTGCACCAGGTGAACAGGAAGGCAAGGTGGAGACTCACACAGGCCAGCTTGGGGCTCAGCTGGGCCAACCTGGTCCCCGGAGAACAGCCACCTGGAAAGTGTCCCCAAAGCTCATATAACTGGTTCCCAAGGGTAACTGGGCACCCCTCTTCTTCTCTCACTGCCCTTCTGCTCCTCCCCCTACCTCCATCCCCTCCCAACCAGCACAGTCTCCAGAACACAGCCTGTGGGGCTGCCTTCTTGGCTGAAATTTCTGGCACTAAAATATTAAATTCAAAAAAGTCCTTTTGCTCACATTGATTTAATTATTCTATAAAAAAGCAACATATATTAAACCCTGGAGAATTTTTATTCCAGTGTTAGTTTGTTATTTAGATAGCTGAAAAGAAGCACACAGGTTTTTTTATTCCTACTCAAATTTTCACTTGGAAAAAAGATTAATACAAGAAAAAAACTCTCAGTGTGGTGTAATTATTAAAGCCCTGTTGTTTTGGACTTGTTTTGTTGCAGTACTGAGGATTGACCCAGGAACGTTCTATCACGGGGCTATATCTCCAGTCCTTGTTTAATTTTTATTTGAGACAGGATCTTCTTAAGTTGCTCAGACTGGCCTCCCCCTTGTGATCCTCCTGCCTTGGCCTCTTGAGTAGCTGGGATTACAGGTGTGCATTATCGCACTTGGTTGTTGTTTGTTTTGACATAATGGAATTTTGTGTCAAAAAATTGCTTAAAAACAAAAACAAAAAGCCTACAGGTAGGGGTATGGCTCAGTGGAACCTGTGCCTAGCATGTGCAAAGCCCTGGGGTTAATCCCCAACATCACAAAAAAAAAAAAAAAAAAAAAGGAAAGAAAGAATCCTACATTGTCTGTTTGCCAAAATAAGAATGGAATAGAAATAATTTTCTATTTCTCTGTAATGTACAGTAGCAAATTTCAAGTAGAAAAGTGTGTTTTGAAACCACTAAAGAGAAAAGGGATTTTTCAGGCACCCCCATTCACCGTCTTTTCTCGTCATTGCTTGGGTGGTTTTGCATTGTAATTAATATTTTCACCATACAGGAACTTGAGATGGATTTTTAAAAAGTCAATTGACACATTAATTATTGACCCTATTTTATGAAACATCCAGAGCAAAAAAAGAAAAAATCTATATTCCCTTTAATTCTTCTCCTAACTACACATAGATGAGTTTTTTGAGGTTCTCTCTTTCATGGGTAGAGGCCAGAGCCTTTCCTGTATAAAAGATTTGTGGGATGGTTGGTAAGTAGATCTTCCAAGCATTGTTGGAATAAGAGTTTCACAATACAGAACTCCCTACTGGACACATTTATGGAAAGCCATATGCCTAACTGAACAATCTTTTGTTCTTAAGAAAACAGATTCATTTAACCTCCACATGCAGAATTGTTGTGGTTAAGATGCAAGAGAACAAAGGGTTAAGAGCATGGATTTTGAGGGTTGAGGTGTATCTCAGAGTGCTTGTCTAGCAGGAGTGAGGCCCCAGTTTTGATCCCTAATACTGGTAAAAAGAAAAAAAAAAGAAAGAAAAGAAACTCTGGCTTGTGTTCTAATCTCAACTCTTCCACTTAAAAGCTACGTGACCTTGAGCAAGTTACTTAACCTCTCGTTAATTTTTTGACCTACTATAAGGAACATATCTGAATGGCTATTCCAATGTGTTCCCACAGCTATCAATAGGGACCATGCTAACCATTGGAATATACCACCTGGGGGTAACCAGAAACACCCATGGGAGTAATCCAACACACCTATGGGTATAACCAAGGAATGTTGAGCACCAGTTTAAACTGAAAGCACGAGACCAGCCACAGCAGCATTTGAGGACACCCTGAGGGGACCAATTACCCTATAGGACACTGACACACCATTCTCTCATTCGAATCAGCTAGAAGAAACCACCGGATGAGGTGAGCCTTTCGGAGGTACTCTAGGACTTGTGGTTATCCCTAGGGTTACTCTAATTATTGGTTGAAGTGTTCACCGTATGCAGCATCTGTGTGATTGTATTGGAATTATTGCTGTGTAATGTTAGTGTGATCTTAATATATGCATTTCATGGAAAGAAAATCCACCTCCAAATTATCATTCCAGTAAGGCACTCTGGACACCTACAAAAGGGGGTAATGATAACAATGCTTATCTACTTAAATGGTAGCCTTGTGGGGACAAAATGAATGAACTAATACATACTAAATGCTTCCAACAGGGCCTGCCACATTATCAGTACTGTCAATTCCTTTCCTGGCCCCAGCCTGACCTTAGGCTATGGTGGCGTGGTTACAAGAGCTATGACTGCCCTAAAGCCACTGAAAATACAGAGCAGAGAGGCACCATTTGGTATGAGTAGAAAAAAGTGCTCCCCAGTGCACACAGCAGACTTAGAAATGAAAAATAATCCCTCTCGGATCCCTAGCCCATATGTTTTCCTAGAGCAAACCACTTCCTCTCCAAATACCAACTTCATGCCCTAGAATGCAGTTAGGTAGCTGGGAAGAAGCAAGGCTCCATATAAGGAGAGAAACGGGTGCCCGTCTTTACCAGAGGCCAAATCCCTGGAAGGACTAGCTCTGAAAACTAGTCTTTAAATGACACAAAGAAAATTGTTTCGGGGAGAGGGATCAGAATTTTAAAGTCACTGTCCTCTATTAAATACTGTGAGATTAAATAGAGCGAGATGGCGCTCAGCACTAAAAAGGGATTTGAAAAAAAGAAAAGAAAAAGCAGCCTGCACTCCCCTGAGGGAAGGAGACCTTATCTTTATCTCAAGCTCTTTCACGGATGAGCTCTATGAGGGGAGCTTGGGTGAAACCCTCAACCTCTGGGGCTCCCATGTCCTCAGCTATAAAGTGAGGAGTTGAACTAGATGAACTCTCAGATTTCCTACAGCTCAGACATCCTATGACTTTATAAAATAAAATAGATGTTGGATCCAACAGGCAATAGAAAACAACTCTGAGAACTCCAGAAGGAAAAGGATCTTTTTTGTGAGGACATGACTGGCATCTCAGAGTCAAGGGGAAGGCTAGGGACTCAGGCTCAGAACCCAGGCAGCGTGGCGGGGTGCCGGGTGTGTTGGTTAGAGAACAGGGACAGCTCAACTCTGCTGCCAGAACAAATAAGCTCTGGTCTTTTTTCCACCTTCATATCGTTGCACCCAGTCCCAATATAGAGGGTCAAATTGATCTAGCTCAGGTCTCATCCATCCCACAGCTGGTGGGTCTGGATTTGCAGGTTGCAAATTACCCCCAAGACACTGTTCAAAGCCAGCCTCAGGAACTTAGAGAGGCCCTAAGCAACTTAACATATCCCTTTCTCAAAATTAAAAAAAAAAAAAAATTAAGGGCTGGGACTGTGGCTTAGTTGTAAAGCATGTTCAATCTCTGACACTCAAAAATAAATAAGTCCATCTCAATTTTATTAAATACTGAGTAGTGTGGTGGTTTTTATGTGGTCTTCTCCCAAGCGTTCACATGTTGAAGACATGGTCCCCAGTGTAGCAATGCTAAGAAGTAGAAGGTCCTTTAAGAGGTAGAGCCAGAAAGAGATCATTAGGTCACAGAGCCAGTGCCCTCAAAAGGAAATAAAGTAGTTCCCATGGGACCCTGAGTTAGTTGTTGAAAGAAAGTAATTATTAAAAGAGCAAGACTGGGGGGCTGGAATCGTGGCTCAGCGGTAGAGCGCTCGCCTATCACGTGCCAGGCTCTGGGTTCCATCTTCAGCACCACATAAAAATAAACAAATAAAATAAAGGTACTGTGTCCAACTACAGCTAAAAAGTAAATTAAAAAAAAAAAAAGAGCAAGACTGGGCCCTTGTCTGCTCTGCCTTCCCATCTCACCTTGTGATCTTTCCCTCTCACGTTCCCACCACGATGCTGTGCAGCACCCAAAGACTTCACCAGAGCTGAGCCAAGTTGGTGCCATACCCTCAGACCTCGAATGTGAGCTACATAAAACCTCTTTTCTAATAAAGTACTGAGTCTAGGTATTTTGTTATAATGGACTGATACAAGTAGGTACAAAACAGTAGTTTAAAATATATGCAAACTATACAGAATCGTTATACAATGAACTAACATGTACAGTACCCACCACCAATTTTATAAAAAACAAAAATTATCATTGTGCTAGAAGGCCCTAGTGTATGGGTTGCCAATTCCATCCCCTTATAAGTAACCACCTGCTGAATTTGCAAGCAACATCTGTCATTAACCAAGAATATTGCAAGGGAGGAGCAGGTTGGGAAGAAGTGAATGCCTGTCACTGGGGACACACAGATTGGAGACGCTGTCCCTCTGTCACTCACAGTCTGGGGTTGGGAGGAGACAGACATGAAGACAATTAGCTGTGGTACAAGCAGGACATAAGAAACACTATAGGAGGACTACACTCTAGGGAAACACACACACAAGAGACTTTACTTAAAAGACACTAGGTGGAACAGTACAGAGGATTTTGAAAGCTGGAAGGAAAGGGCACAGGTAACAAGCAGAGGAAAGGCAGGGAAGAGAAGGTGGTTTGCAGGCTCCATTCAAGGGTTTCTAAGTATAGAAGAGGAGAAAGTTGAACTTAAAGCTAGGAGGACAGAGGTTAGAGGAAATCCTCAGGAAAGTGAAAATCCTTCTAGAAACCAAAACTTGCAGCTTTACGTTTGGATGATGTTATTTTCTGCAGGCAAAAGTCTGGAAGTTTGCCATGTAGGTCTCTTCCCCCTCCTTTCCCCGCCCACCTGACTGCTGCCCCTGCATGCACCATTTGCCACACACCGCCAACCCTGCCTCCACAGCCTCTCCTCCATCCATCCCTTTTTCCGCTACTCTGATTCCACTGTGACCGCTCAACGATTCAGCGACTGTGGCAGCCTCCTGGCACGGTGCCTTGTTTCTTCTCTCCAATCTCCAACCTGCGCCTGAATTCTTTCAGTAGAGGGCTGAGGTCCTGGCTGCTAGCAGAGCCAGCGCCCAAGGAGATGAGTATAGGTCATAGCTGACATGGGTCAATAACTCATAGGGAGGGGACCTGGGGTGGGTAAAGTCTGACATGAACCAGTTGAACAGCAAGACATTTTAAAAGTCAGGGTCAGCAGTGTAGATAGGAAATCATGAATCATGCCAGGCACCAAGGACCATAGGTTCTTTTTTAACTGGGACCAATCGCGGGGAGATGGGATCAGAACTACCAGACAAAAGGACACCCAGGACCAGTGTCCAAGCACCAATCACAGGGAGAAGTCTTCAAGGTGCCTTCAGCCCAGCCTCCCTGCACTCCCAGGAGAAAGCCTTTACATTGCTCTGACTGCAGCCCTTCCTCGGGCACCTCACCACCTCCTATTCCAATGCCCGCCTCCACACCACAGAGCCCCAAGAGGGAGCAGGGCAGCCAGACAGACCTAGGATGCCATCACGCAGTAGCCTTGAGACAGTAAGCAAATTGGTGAACTTCCTTTGGCCTCAGCTTTCTCAGGGAGAGTGACATCTGTCTCGAGTTGTCACTGTGAGGAAGAAACAAGAGCATACCTGGTGCACACCTGGTATGTAGTGGGGGCTCCCTCGATGGGCTCTTCATCTAGCCAGTGTTGGTAAAAAACCGACTGTGAGCCAAACAGCATCCCAGCTGCCAAGGATGCCACAGGGGGGAGGACCACTCATGCAACTTCAAGTCCACAGAGGGAGACGGCATGGATTAGTGACCACAGCATGATTGAAAAAACAGGTATGAGAAGAGCGATTGGGATGAAATCCTCAGCAGGAGGCCAGCACCTTGTAAATGACACTTACCTCACTCTGTGTGTCTTGTATCTTAGCAGGTGGTGTGCCTGTCCTGTCCCCTCTGCCAGCTCCTAAGCCCTTGGTGGACAGAGAGCTTCTAGGCCTTTGTGAGGTTCCCAGCGTCTATTAAAGTCTTCCGTTTTAATAAATAAGTGAAATTAGCTTCCTGAAAGCTGCCACAACTTAACAGAACTTGAACTTAATTTATGCCTTTTGTAAGCCAAGTTCCCACTGATTTCCAAGTCATTTGTCAGAACATAATAGGTGATGTACCGGGAAACAATAATTTGGCTTTTCAGAAATGGTATAATATCCATACCTCATAGAGTGTGACACCCCTAACTCCTGCCGAAAAAATCCCAGACCCGAGCTGACTCACCTATTATTTAGGGATGTGAAGACAAGAAAAAGTAAGACTAGCAGCATTCCATTGGCCAAATTTTCAATTTCTAAATTTTACAATTAAAATTTCAGCTTGTAACCTAGCAATAAATAAAAGAAAGAAAGAAAGAGAGAGAGAAGCAGGCTGGGAGGGAGAGAGACAGGAAAAAAAGAACAAAAAACAGAAAAACCCCTCTGTGCTGGCACATTCATTCTTATTGGGGCCGCTTGTCTAAGGGAAGAAAAATATCTTTTCATCTACCCTGGTAAGATCATAGATGAGGCCCCTATAACAAAAGATTAATAAGAGAAAAATATACTAATTTGTTTTATTTATATAGTATGAGAGACATCAAAAGGAAATGAGGACCTACAGAATAACTTAAACCCAAGGGTTTTGTTTTTCTAGTTTTGATGAAGAATGGAGAGTAAAATATGATAGAGCAGAAATCGTATGCTCGAATGACGATACACTGGGGAACTCTGCCAGGCCTGTCTGTTCACACTCTTCTGTGGCCCGAGTCTTTGGAAACAAGAATGCTCCTTGCTCCCACAGAGGGAGGGCACCTCTCACACGGGGATCTTGTGATCTGTTTCAGAGGAAGGTCAGAAAAGATTTTATTGTCTGCTTCAGGGAAGAAAGGTGGTAGGGGAAGAGCAGAGTGACCTTTCTCCTTCTGCTGCTTGTTCAAAGTCATTCTATTTATTTATTTATTTATTTATTTATTTATTTTTTAATTTTTAATTTTTTTAATTGGTTGTTCACAACATTACAAAGCTCTTGACATATCATATTTCATACATTAGATTGAAGTGGGTTATGAACTCCCAATTTTTACCCCAAATGCAGATTGCAGAATCACGTCGGTTACACATCCACAATTTTACATAATGCCCTATTAGTAACTGTTGTATTCTGCTACCTTTCAAAGTCATTCTATTTAAAATATTCCAGTGCCATATTTTAAGGTAGCATGTCCTTAATATCAATACTAAGGACATAATATTAATAATTACATAATGGTAATTATTATTAACCATCACTTAATATTAAGTCTGACCCTGCAATTAAACTCTGCCTCTCTACTCAGATAAGCAATCTTAATCATATGATGATTTCGGAAGATGACATGTAAACTCTAGGAAAATATTTTGGTTGTTTTTCAACATTAAGAGCTGTCCCCTTGCCTATATGTGCTTTTTATTATAATTAATAACTACCATTATTCTTGACATCCAGGAAGGCCATCACAAATATGAAAGCCACAGAATGACATGAAAAACACTTTGCTATTAAACTCAAATACCCGGGCTGGGGATGTGGCTCAAGCGGTAGCGCGCTCACCTGGCATGCGTGCGGCCCGGCTTCGATCCTCAGCACCACATACAGACAAAGATGCTGTGTCCGCCAAATACTGAAAAATAAATATTAAAGTTCTCTCTTTAAAAAAAAAAAAAAACTCAAATACCCAAGCATTTCATTTAAATCATTTTATTTTGGTATCCGTGAAATGTTTTTAAAACATTCTAGTGCCAAAAGGAGGCAAGATTAATAAATGCAAACAAATGTATAAGCAAACAGCCTAGGCCCTCCTAAGCAATTTGCCAAATACTAAACAATCTTTGGTATAGGAAAAAAGTCACCCAGTCAGAATCTGCAATGAGAGAAAGGACTTTCATCCTTGACCATTCTTGGTCAAAATTAAAACCTTGGGTCCACTGTAGTGATGGATGAAAATAAGAGTTAAGTGTTCTCCTGTTCTTTCCGTGGGTTTCACCGGAAATGGGTTTTCCATGACTCACGCTGCTTCCTTGAAAACAGACTCATTCCCTTGATCTCTTGGGTCAGATGAAAGCTCTGAGCTACTTCCCATCAAGCAGTCTGATTCCCATGGCTTTCCTATTGTGAGCCTCAGCTGGACCCAAACATTTACCAACCTACTCATTCCCAAAATAAAATTATAAGCATTCTTCAATAGGGTTCAGTCCAATTTGCTCAGGGATAATCTGAAGATTAAAAAAAAAAAAAGGAAAAAAAATGTTATTCACACAAAAAGTTTGTTAAGTATTCCCTAAATTAGAATCGGTAGGAAACTATTTTAAATCATTTATAAGAACACCAAAAAACTTCCTCAAGACAATTTCCACTCCCCTTATGCAATGGAGCCTCCATTATATCCCTAAGAAGACTGTGTGGGTAGAACTAAAACTTCTGCTCCTGGGACAGAAGAAACCTAGGGTCTCCCGAGCTTCTGCTACCATAGTACCTTGGTCTTTCCCTCTCCATCTATTAAATGAAAAGGTTGGTGCAAGTTCCTTTAAATAACAACATTCCATGATTCTAGTAGAGACAGAAGTTGAGATTAATTCTTTCACCCAACAGATTTTTACAAAAAGTTTAATAAATGTGAGGCATCGCGTCCCCTGAGTGTGGGGTCTCTATTATGCTCTCCTCTGCCCCTGAGAACAGCCTATCATATAGCTTGACACTGTTTGTTGGAATTAGAGGTTCCCTACTCTGATTTCTCCACTCACAGCCTTGTTACTTTTGCCAATGAGTAGAAGAATTTTTGACACAGCAGGTAATAAAGAGGCACTTGGTGAACGGCCAAAAAGGAGCTCTCATTTCCAAGACTGAGCAGCCCAGAGCAAGGGGCATCAAGCATCATGTCCTACAATACTTCCTTGACACGTCATATGGCTATTCTAGATTCTAGCTGGGAATTTCTGAGCCAACAGCAGACCCTGACTGCATCAAGACCCAAGCACTGCCTCTCTTTGTCCTGAACAGGAATGCATCCTGGGTACTTGGAGGCACATTGGACTGTGGAGCTGGCTGTGCAGGGTCCTTTGGTTGTCTCTACAAATCTGCTCTCTACTTACATCCACTCTGCCTGGTGTCCCTGAGGCCAGCCTCCATGAACTGTCTGAACCAGGTCCAGTGCCAAATGGCCCCAGTTGAGTGTAGCCAGTGGAGAGTAGGAACCCAGTCCAGCAGAGCAGGAGGTATTTAATTCTCTCTCCTGGGCAACCACAGGCTATAGCATCCTCTGCCAGATCACACTCATTCAGACTGCTCTGTGTATGATTGTGTGTCTCTGTCTCTCTGAGCTCCTTGCCCCTTTGGCCTTAAGGACAGTAGTAGCACCTCACTGTCACTAGAGCCAAGGTGCTGACCCCCAACTTGGCCTTCCCACATCCTGATTAACAGGATCAAACTCAATTTGGATATGATACCAGTTTCCTTTTAGGACCTTTACTGACAACAACTCAAGTATTATGAAGAGTATATAACACAGTAAGAAGGAACTCATAAATTCTAGTTTCCCTCCTGTTACGGTTTGGATCTTAAATGTCTCCCAAAGACTGTGTGTTGAAGGCTTGGTTACCAGCCTGTGATGCTACTGGGTTGGGTGGGAGGGGGGCTTTAGGAGGTGGGGCCTAGTGGAAGGAAGTTAGGTCATTGGGGGTGTGCCCCTGAAGAAGATATTAGGACCCCATTGTTCCTCCTCCTCCTCCTCCTCCTCCTCCTCCTCCTCCTCCTCCTCCTCCTCCTCCTCCTCTTCTCCTTCTCCTTCTCCTTCTCCTCCTCCTCCTCCTCCTCCTCCTCCTCCTCCTCCTCCTCCTTCTTCTTCTTCTTCTTCTTTCTCTCTCTCTCTCTCTCTCTCTCTCTCTCTCTCTCTCTCTCTCTCTCTCTCTCTCTTCCCCTCCCTCCTTCTCTCCCTTTCTCCCTCTTTCTCTGCTTCCTGGCCACCATGAGATGAAGAGCTTTGCTCTGCCACATGCTCCCCACCACGATATTATGTTCTGCCTCACCATAGACCCAAAGCAATTGAGCCAAATGACCAACTGAAACCTCCAAAACCATGAGCCAAAATAAACCTTTCCTTTTTTAAGTTATTTTCTCCAGTATTTCATCACAGCAATGAAAAGCTGACTAATACACTCCCTCTTCCTTGTTATACTTTTTTCTACCCTACATTGGTTATAGAATGCCTTTAACATAGTAACTACTTAATAAATATTTTTACTTTATAAATATTTGTTGAATGAAGCCAGGTATGATGACATATGTCTGTAATCCTAGTGGATCCTGAGGCTGAGACAGGAGGATTACAAGTTCAAGTTCAGCTTCAGCAACTCCGGGAGGCCCTAACAACTTAATGAGAACTTTTCTCAAAATTTAAAACAAATAAAAGGGCTGGGAATGTAGCTCAGTTGTAAAGTGCTCCTAGGTTAAATCCCCAGTACCCAAAATATATATGTATCTAAAATGTGTACATATATTATGTATATATTATATATTATGTATTGTATATATTATGTATTATATATATATATTATATACATATATATTTGTTGAATGAATGTAAAAAGTTTCTAAGGCACTTCTGATCACAGTTTTAGACTTATATACATGGAAATCTATGTGCAGTCATCTAGATTATCCAATGTTACATTTAAAGAAGTTTCTTATTTCAGTAATTGGAGGGTGGGGATTCTGCTTTGCAAATCTCCTTTTCTTTTTTCTCATGCTGAGACTGAAGTATGGCTTAACTCCAGGAAAAACAGTGCCAAGGGATGAGGTGACATCTCAGGGGCAGACTAAGAGATTAGTTTAATAGACTGCAAGATTAGTTTACTGATCCTTCCTAGATCTTGGAGAAAATAGTGATTTAAGTGCATATCATCTAATTCATACAGACTGACTTTGCAAGATCATCACTTTCTGCGTCCTACAACCAGATCGAAACATACTTTAGGTTAAACTGCACCTCCTTAAATCTGTTCGTGTTTATAATGAACAAGCTAAACAGTCAATGAAGCCGAATCATCACTCACCATGTGTATTGATCTCGATGATGAACTGCAGAAGTTGCTTCCAGTTCTGGTATTGGGGGGAGCACTTCCTCTATCTGAGCCAAGGGCAGCCCCTGTGTGGACTCTATTATTTAAGGAGAGCTTATTAGTCTACATTTAGTCAACAGCAATGCAAAAAAAGAGACACATGTGACTAATGTAGAGAAGATATCTATATTAGATATACTCTGATGTAGGAAATGCAGGAAGAGAATCCTGCCCAATATCTAAAGAGGATTTGGTAATTTCCACCACCCACTAAATTTCCTGCCTATAACTCTAACACCTTCAACCCGTTTATCTCAACTCTGTTTTGGTCCTTCATTCTTTCCCTCACCTTCTCACTCCATTTCTTTGGCACAAGATGTGAAGCCTAGTTAAGGAGAAGCAGTGCAGAAAAGGCTTTGTCCTATCACATTGTTGAAATATGCTCCTATGGATAATATGAATAATGTCTTCAATTTTAGGGAGAATTTTAAGAAGCACAGTTACAAATTAAATGAATTCTAATCTGTCTTCATGCTTTATGACTACGTGACTCTATAAAATTATTTATTCTTCTAATATTATCTTCAGTTGACTTCAAGTTAGGAAATGAACATCCATGTCCTACATTGTGGCATCTCTTTCATTTTCCTAGGATCTGGGGTCCTGATTCTAGTTTCTATATTCAAACTTGAGTTCTATAGAATACATGTGGGTTTTGCTTGATCGACATATCTACCTTTTATGTGTGAGAGAGAGAGACTGGGGATCAAAATAAGGGGTGCTCCACTACTGAGTTACATTCCCGGCCCTCTTTAATTTTTATTTTACTTTGATACACGGTCTCCCTAAATTGCCCAGTCTGGCCTCAAACTTGAGATCCTCCTGCTTCAGCATCCGTGTTACCTGGGATTACAGGAAGGTCCACCACACCCAGCTGACATCTCTACTTTTGATGCAAAACCCTGAACTTGGGTGGAAATGAGGTAACAATGGTTCAAGAAAAATTAGTGTAGTTGCTTCTTTGATTTCTGAGGAGAAATCAAAAGAGAATGTTCGAGCATTCAAGAGCATGATGCCTCTTGTCCACGGAGACAATTAAACACTGGCACTGGTCACCCAAACAGAAATACTGCAGAATCTTCTCCCAGAAATTTTTCTTTTAACTAGAAAATTTCTTTTAATAATAAAAACTTTATTGGGGGCATTAATTTTCTAAATAAGGAACACATTCCCATGATTCAAAATCTAAAAACTATGAAGAGATATTCAGTAAACTGTCACCCTCATCTCTAGTCTCCTAGACAATCATTTCTATCCCACCACATAGTTCTTCTTGTCTTCCCTTCATCTGCCACAGGCAAGCAAGTTTGCTAGTATGTGTGTGCATGCACTTGTATAGTAGTATATATACAGTATATAGAATATACCTACTATATATATGTGTGTGTATGTGTATGTATGTATATATATACATATATATATATATATATATATATATATATATATATGTAGGTATACATACAAACACTTAATAATATATCTTGAAAGAGCCAGATGTGATGGTGCACACCTGTAATCCCAGAGACTCTGGAGGCTGAGGCAGGAGGATGGCATATATATAATATTATATATATTATTCTATGGATGTTTTATTTCTATTTTGTTTAGGATTTTTGCATAAATTAGATTGTTCAACATTTCATTTTAGAGTCAGTCTTTTTTGGCTTTGAACAATACTATTAATATTAGGAAGCATCCTTTTTTCCTTTGATCTGTGCTTTGAATAAGGTTTGTCCCCAAGGATACATGTGTCAAAAGCTTGTCCCCAGTGTGGTGATGTTAAGAGGTGGTAGAACTTTTAAGAGGTGGGGTCTAGTAGGAGGTCATTGGGACCCTCAGAAGGGATTAAATAGTTCTCAGGGGACCCTGGTTATTTCTCTCAAGAGGGTTATTATGAAAGAGGGAGCTTGACCCCTCCCTGGCCTCTTTGACTTCCTGTGTGATGATGTGATCTATTCATCTCATACGTGTTCTTGCCACTGTGGTACCATCAGTCATGAGGTCTTCACCAGAGCCATGCAGAAGCTGGAACCATGCACTTGAACTTCAAGAACTGTGAGTTCAATAAATGTCTTTTCTTCATAATGTACCTGGCCTCAGATATTTGTTATAGTAACAGAAAACAGGCTGATATAAACACTTCTGGAAACATCTATTTCTTTGAGTTGATAAATGCTCCTGCAAAATGATCTTCCTATTACTTTTTAAGGGTTAATTCACACATTTTCTATATCCTTTCTTTCTTTTTCTCAATACTGGGGGATTAAACCCAGAGCATCACACATGCTAGGCAAGTGCTCTACCATTGGGCTACATCCCCAGCCCTTTTGATTTTATTTGGGAACAGGGCTCATTAAGTTCCTCAGGTTGGCCTCAAATTTGTGATCCTCCTGCATCTGCCTTCCAAGTAGCTAGGACTACAGGCATGTGCTACCACCCTCAGCTCACTCTTTCTATTCTATGACAATTGATTTGTTCAGTTTTTCTATTTCTTCTGGTGTCAGATTTTATAAATTTCCTTAGAAAGTTATGTTTTTAATGAAAAAATGAATAAAAATCAAGATAGCAACTACTTTTTAGAAGGGGTAGGAATTAATAGAACATTTCTGAGGCCATTTCCAGCAGATAGTCCATGAAAATGATAAAATCACAACTAAAGTTAGAATTTTTTCTTACAGAGCACTTAATTTTCAAAGGAAAAATGACAAAAGTTCCCTAATTAGCAAAAAGGTGGAAAAGGCTCAGTCTTCACATGGGCCCAGATCTCTCATTTCCTGTTCTTGTTTCCTCACAGACCCTTTGCACATAAGTCCCTTAGCATGCTTCATTTTTATTTTACTGTAAGTACCAATCAGATCTATGAGTCTACCTCTATGAGCCCTGTCTCACCCTGAAGGTTCCTTCAAGTCTGATTTCTCTTTCTATACCTGAGCTTCAGGAAGAGTGATCCTGGTAGGCAGAATTCTAAGGGCCCCCAAATTCCTACCACCTGCCCTTCATGCTTCCTGTAATCTCCTCTCCTTGAGTGTGGACAGCACTGTGAAAAAGAATGGGGTTTCTGCTCCTGTGATTAGGTTATATTTTAAGGCAAAGATGAAGGGATTTTACAGTTAACTTCTCAAATCAATTGATTTTGAGTTAATAAAATGGGAGACCATTTTGGGTGGGCCTGATTTAATAAAGCAAAAGTCTTTAAAAGAAAGACTTAGCTCTCCCTGAGATCAAGGAGACTCCCCTGCTGGCTTAAGGATGTAAATTGCCCTGTTCTGAGCTGCCTCCTGGGCAGGAGAACCTCTAGGTGACCCCATGACCTGAAGGCAGTCTCCAGAGGATGCCCAGTAGAAACCCAAGGCCCCCAGTATACATGAGCAAGGCAATGAATACTGCCAGTCACCTGAATGACCTTGGAAGCAGTTCCTCCAAATGAGAACGCAGCTCTGCAGATACATATTATTAACTTCAGCACTTAGAGACCTTGAACTAAGCCACGCCCAGGTAAGCCACGCCCAGACTTCCAACCAATAGAAATTCATATAATAAATGAGTATTGTTTTAAACTCATAAATTTACGGTTAATTGGTTACACAATAGAAGATACAGGGTCTTGGGTTCTATCCCAGATCTTTTGAATTAGAATCTCCCTTTGTAAAAGCCTGGAATCCTGAATTTTATAGACCTCCAGGTTGATTCTGATGCATGTGACAGTGTCAGAATGAACTTACTGTGCAAATAATTGCTCAGACATTCTTTAACCAAGCATTTTATAACTTCCAGAATTCGAGATTTGGCGATTGTTCTTTTAAAAGTTTATAATAGCAAAAGAGTCTACTCATAAAACTAAATAATTATCAAGGAAAATTAATAGAGCTCTTTCAGTTGGAAAGTGCTCATCGTTTGCTTATTCATTCAGTTGGCTATGTTTTATAGCACCATATAACCATAATTTATTGTAGAAAGCTATTACCTGTCAAAATGATGGTTAGTATGGAGTAATTCTCCAGTGGTGCATTGTCTTCAGTTTCTCCTAGTATCCAAAGTCATGTAACTTACATGCTAATAGCAAACTTCTAAAAAATTGATCAAAAAGTAGGATAAATGTCATTTTAAAACTTTCTTCAGAATAGCTAAAATGGATGGGATCTTTTTCTTGTACTACATGGGGAAATAGAATTTCTTTCAAATATCATTAATTTACCAACACTAGTTAAGGCAACAGAAGTCATCAAAAATATTTTTAAATTCACAGATGTCTTTTCATGAATTTGTCAAATCTCTGAATCTCTGAACCAAACATTTTTTAAATGTTTTTTTAAAGAACCTCAGAAAAGTCTAAGAAATTAAAAAGAACCTCAGTGTGAATTTTGACCTGGCTGAATTCAGCAAACAAAATGGATTTCCATCAGTAGAAACTTTGATAAAAGATAAAACTCTATGTCTTATGTTCTTGAATAAAACTTTCTCACTGTCTATGGCAATGTCCAGGTTGCCCTTCGAGGCTTCTTTTCTTCTTCTTTTTATTTTTTTCAGTATTCCTGTCATTTTTCAAAGGTACTTTATACCTATGACATCTACCATCTAACTTCAATTCAACTTTCCAAAGCTACTGATTCCCACTGCTTAACGGAAACTTACTACATGCTTTCGTCATTTTGTTCCTAATGATCTTCCTCTCAAAGACGAGGCACATCTCCCACCCTGGGGGCATGTCTAAACCTCTCTCTCAGCCTAGCCAGTCTCTCTTGGCTGCTGAAGAAATTTGCCCATCATTTTTTAAATTCTTATCTCCAAAACTACTTGCTCAGCTATGTCTTACTTGGTTATTAAGTTGGAAAGCCCCAAATAGCTCAAAACAAAACAAGGAGGTGTAAACAGTGTTAGGTGACCATACACGCTATGTCCCCTGTGCCCACTTCCCTAGTAGTGGACTTCCCCAATAGTGGACTTAGCAGATTTTGTTGTAATTGCTCATTTGTCTCCCTCTCTGAGGACAAAAATTATGTGTACTTCATTATTTGAGTTCTCAGAACCTACCTTAGATCATGACACGCAATACGTACGTACTCAATAAGTAAGTGTCGTGTCAAATGACTGAAAGAATGTCCTTTAACTTCTCTGTGCCTTGTTTTTCTCAATCAAAAAGCATAGGTTCAAGCAGAGCAAGGAGTCAACCCTGAGTTAGCACCCAGGAATTTGGGAGTAAGAAAAATAAGATTGTCTTCCAAGAGTTGTCTATTAAATCAATCTTTGATCAGATCTCAAGCTTACAAAATCATCTTCAAAATATTATTCCCAAGCCAAAACCTGCTCAGTATCCAAAGTGCTTTGTTAAATGAAGCAATCAGGCTACCTTAAAGTAGGGAAGAAGGTCTAGAGCTACCTGGCCTGGGGATGCATTTTAAGACCTAGCAAGCAACCCTTGGCTATGATTTGATTTCCCACATGGTTCTGCCAGAGAGACAGCACACAAGTTCGCTGTCACAGAGAATCTCAATTGTACCACTCTTTGTGAATGAATACACTGGCCTTCAGGTTTTGTAAACCCATTGGTATGAGCTGGATTATTTCAATGGATCCTTATTAATGCACTGTTATCTCAGAAGACTAAACCCAGAAGAAAAGCACTGGACCAAGTATACTCCAAGTACGAGGCACCTTACAGGTGGCCTTACAGGTGGCAGAGGTCGGTGCTGGAGTGGCCCTGGCCTTGCCCCACACCTTCCATTTGGCAGTGGTGTTGACACCTGCCCTGTGGAGATCACTTCCCTGTGACTTTGGAAAAGCTAGGGTGGCTACTTTGAGGCTAAAAGAAAATGAAGATGAGGATAAAATGAGGTGATACATTTGATTGTACTTTGAAAATCCACAAAGCACTACCAGTGCCAAGCAATGTTATTCCCCACATTTGTTTAAGCCCTCCCCGTGGTTCTGCTCAGAATCCACCAGGACCCACTCAGGGGCTCAGCAGGTGAGAGCTCTGGGTAACAGACCCTGGAAATGAGGCTCTCAGTTCTTCCCTCCTCCCTGTGTAGTTTGGGAGACTTAGCCATTCTGATTCTTCCAAGAGGCAGTGGCAATTAACATCTCATCTGCTATCCACAGAGCACTTGCTTTCCTCAAAAGTGCTTCTCCAAAAATAAAGAAATGCTGGTTTATCCTCATTGATTACTTTAGTCAAGACAGCTGTGGAACATTTCAGACAGTTGGTGATTGTTATACAGTTCTCTAATTTAGCTTTAAAAAAAAAACCTTCCAGTCTTAATGACCTCTTACTGCCATAGGAATGCAGAACTTCAATATCTTTCTACATCATTCTGACCTGTTCATCACATACAAATATTGGCACTTCTGTGCAAGCCTAAGATAGCTAGTAGCCTTTTAGGACTAACAGAACCAATTACAGCAGCCTAAAATAGATTTGCATTATTCAAGGCGCCAACTTCCCACTATGGTCAAAGCTCCATCTGTTATTATTAACAGTGATCCTAAAGCTACTCCTCTGCACCCAATCTGGTTAATGTGAGAATCAAATGAGAACAGAAGATAAACGGTTGCAAAATTATCTAGAATTAACACTAGAGAGGGAAAAACAACCCTGCTTGAACTGACAGCTGCCAATATTCACAGCCATTTACTGAGTTCTTGTACACTTCAAACTGCAGATAGCCTTCCTACTCCAAGAAATGAAACCGAGAAAGAGTTTCACAGTGTTCCTTTCATTGTTTTGAATAGGGATTGTCAAAAGTTACAATTCGGGGTGGGGTGGGGGATGGTGAGGGAGTTCTGAAAATTTGTTGTAAAATAGTAGCAATGATCTTTTCAGCACAGTGGAAATACAACAGAGAGTTGTATTTATTTGGCACATGTTTATTTGGTTTCTACTATGTACAGTACACATGCCCTATGCTGTGAGCTAGGGATGCACTGATGAATATCATCAGATAGTGCCCCTGGCCTCAAGATGCTGACTGATTTATGGAAGAGACATCAATCAAATACCAACAAAAATATAAAATAGCAACAGTGACAATTGCTACGAAGAGGTTGGTGGTGTTTTAAGAGTATGTAATAAAAGCAAGTAAAAATTAGTACAGAAAGTTCCAGAATACTTCCCTGAGAAGGTGCTGGTTTAAGTCCAGATCACAAGGGAAGGGTTGGAATTAACTAGACAAAGTCAGGGTGGGCAAATGGGAGGTATGTATGGGCAGCAAGGGAAGCAAGATGGTTCAGGCAGTGACAGTCTGGCAAAGATGAAAGAGATGTTAATGTGCATATGTTTTGTCATCAGTTCTTCCAGACCTGGTATAAATAGCTGTCACATAAAGGTATTCAAGGAATGAACAGAATACATCATCCTATGCTGCCTATAGATTTTTCACACTTATGAATTTCCTCTTGCAAAGAGAGTTATCCTCTGCATTTTTATCTATTCTGTAACCAAGCAGATGGCTGTAACCTTTCCTGTTTTATGAACTCAAACCTGTATTTTAAGAGTCATAAATATTATAGTTAAGCAAGTAAAAATTAAATTTTCACGTTATCTTGCTTGGTTGCAAAACATCTGGCACCAGTAATTTATCTTCTTTTCCGTGGGAAATTGAAACCTGCTTAGCCTTTATGCACTAGGCATAAACATTGCAAATTATAACTTTACATTGCCATTAGTTTCATTTGGAGGTAATGTAAATGGGGTCATCCACTTAATTTTGACATTTACTAATTCTCTTTCAAAATAAAATTCCATTTTCTTTGCTTTGTGTTCCCTGAGAACCCATCCACATTAACTACCAAAAAAAAAAAAATCAGCCAATGCTGAAATGTTTCTTTGTGGATGACTCACATTGCCACACAAGCTGCTACAACTTTATATAGAGAAAACACTTCATCTCTGTTTCCAGTGTTAAACGTAAAAGCAAGAAGAGTTTTGATCTGTGGGTTGCACCAGCAGCTTCTCGGTACACCATTGTCATTGTATGCTAGAAAGTGCATCAGTTGGACAGACTGAATTTAAATTCTGACTTTGCTAGGAACTAAAGACAGTTATATAAGCTCTCTTGGTTTCAGTTTTCTGATCAGAAAAAAAAGTGAAATTCCTATGAAACTACATGAAATGACATATATGGAAGTACAGTGCATGTGGAAGGTGTCCCATGAGATATTAGATTCCCTTCTCCTAAGGCAACCAGGGGTAGAATCTCTTTATTCTCCTTGGAAGCCCTGTGAAGGCAGGGATTGTGCCTATGCAATGTGCTTAGTGTAATGGTGGCCTATAGTCTTGGGTTGATTATTTAAAGGTGAAGAATGCCGAGTGTTAAAGTTGTCACCATTTTCCATGGACATAGCAGGGAGACCACTTCACAGACTCAAAAGCCAGTGTGAGTGGAAAATCTAATCCCAGAAACTTGTTGTTGCAGATATTCGTGTAGTGGCTATCCAGCACTGGGACATCTAGAGGGTCATCTCAAGTACAGGGAAAGTCAGAGAGGCAGACAGTTTTTCTCCTTGCTTCCTGGCACCTGGTGTACCACTGTGTGGCCTCCACTCGGTCCTGTAGGGGCAAGCCATCCTGGGGTGAGATCTCATGATGCACACTGGTTACAGCATAGCCCCAAACCTCAGAGGGAGCACTCATGGTGGTGACAGCAGCAAGACATTCTCACCAGACCATTCCTGGCGTGTGACTTAGGCTGTATTTTGGCTTCCTGCCCTACCCCCCAAATTCCTGTTTATCTGCAAAGCTCAGATTCCCAACCTGCCTTTTGCTTTTATGGCTTACCTACTGGTTTTCCATAAATTTCTTTTCTGCAGTCAGTCAAGTGGGGTTTTTGTGTTTGCATCAATGATTTAGATCCTAGTCTACTCTTCCTGCCCCTGGCCTTGGGTTCTCAACGTGGCCAATACATTGAGCACTGTTTTTAGAGATACATTTTCAGATTATGTGATTTTCAAAATCCGTTCTTGGAGGTGGTTGATGTTTTCCATTATTCTTTGATATCCTTAGTAAGCCTATAAAATGTGCTTTAGGTTCTTCAATGGAGTCGAATTATGTTCTCTCTAATTACTCTTTGTTGCTTCATTTGTTTTCACCTTTCCCAGTGCCTGAGATTCATATCTTGCTCATCTGCTCTTTATCCTCAATACTCATTTCCCCTTAGGGGCTTTGTGAGGTTTCATAGCTTTTATCGTGCATGAACTACGTGCCAAATATTATGCTAGGGATGAGGACACGAAGAGGAATAAGGCAGCATCAGGGCTTGTGTGAAGATAATCACTGGATGAATAAGACATTAGGTAGATTAACGCCAAGACAGGCAATGGAGGTCACCATGCCTCTCAAGCAAGGAGGAAAACAGACACACAAAAGGCTGGGATTTGATTCTACATGACATCTCTTTCTACAGTAGTGAGACTCATTTATTCTGTGATCATTGTGTCTCTAGTATGTACCAGGCGTGGTGCAGTGCCAGCATCCTGGTAATCTCTCCTTATTGCTCTCTTGTCGATGAATGAAAGTCTTTTGGAGGGTGTGAGCCTGTCTGTACCTCTGAGTGTAACAAAAGTGACTTTGTAATCCGTGAACAAGTGGCGAGACATTCTGGAACACAGAGCTGGAGTCGAAGGTGGCACAGTCGCTGCTTCTTTGAACTACATTTTTTTTTCTTTCTCATGTTACTGCGTTTTCAGAGAACCATACAGATACATTTCCCCCTTACATTCTCACTGCTGCCTATAATCCATCATTACAAAGATCGGCCTTAAAAACGGCACTCAAGGGAGACATTATTGCCTTTCCATTTCTCTCTCAGAATAGGGAGAGGGAAAAAAATGCATTTAGGTTAAAGGAATATAAATAACAAAGAATCTGCTTCTTTCCCTTTTTAAGATGCTGAGCCTCAAAAGGATTCTTGGTTTTAAAAATGGCCATCACCCCTTGGCCTGAACTAAACATTAATATTATATACCTGGTAATAAAGCCACACTTTTAGTGAGAGCTATTAAAGGGGAAGTAGGGCTGAGACAGGTTTCTTGGGTGAAAGAAAATCACAGACTCATAAATACAACTTGTGAGGTTAGTCTTGTGGTTGGCCAGGACTTAAAATTTGTGATTCCCTCGATTATATGGGTTGACAGGGGAGCTATTGACTTTTTCTCAGACAAGACTGCAGTGCTCAAAATTATGCCTTAAAAACAGAAATGACCAGGATTCCTAAGACAACCAAAAAGCTCAGCCAAACTGGGTTAAACCATTTCTGGTGTACAGGCCCGTGTACTAAATAAGAACCAGGGAATGCTATTTTCTCCTTTTTTTAAAAAAAAAAAAAATATTTTTTTCTCATTTAAAAACTTTTTTGAGGGCTGGGGATGTGGCTTAGTGGTCAAGTGCACCTGAGTTCAATCCCGGGTACCAAAAAAAAAAAAAAAAAGTTTTATGGCTTTTATTAATCAAATTTACATTGGCTACCTAGAATTTCCATTAACTTATCCCAAATGTAACTGGAGCCAAGTGATTATTTTGCTAATACTTATTATTAGTTACAGCTTAATAATTTGACTGCTAGCATTGAGTTGTGTTTGTTTTTTAATTTTTTTTTGGAACTCTTTGGGTACACCCAGGCTAATCTTTCCCCAGAAGAGGAGTCTGAGATTCTTGTTAATTTCAATAGCAAACAAATGTCTCAGGCAGTGGTCCCCACTGAAATTCTGGGCAGATCTCTAGGTGGCTGCAGATGCAGCTGCAGTGTGAGACAGGGAGTTGTCTGGTCTCCTTTCATTTTTAAAAAGCGTTTACACACCCGACTTCAAGCTTCCTTTTCTATCTTCTCAGAGTCAAAGGGACCAGCTCACTGGCTATGGACAAAGGGTGTTAGTCAGATCACTCATAATTCTGTGGTTTGTCAAAGAGTCCAGGTTATTATTTCTCTTTGATGAAGAGGACTTTGTCCATGTCACATTCTCCCTGTCTCTTTTTTTAATGTGGTTTGACAGCATGAATTCAAAAGGAGCTTCCACAATTAGAAGGAGAAAGAACCACAGCATCTGTGCTAACAGCCCCTTAGCTGCTCTAATTAGGATCCCCTTATTCCATTTCTGTTTCTTAGGAGAGGACAGGGGGCTTTTTAATTGGGGCTATTAGAAGTTCTCTCTACACAATGACACCCTCTGTGAAGTGAAGGCTCCAGCAAAAAGCCATGCCCACTCTGCAATTACTTCTTGCAATTCTGAGGAATAATGGTATCTTGTCTCATTTAAAAATAAATCAGGGGCTTATTCCTTACTGCGTTCTCTCCTCTGCCTACTCACATGAGTTTCTTCTTGCCAATTAAGCAAACTTTCCATTATTTAAGGACGTGTTTTGATCCTAACTGTCCCCTGATAATAAGACATATTAAGCTGAATTTCATTTGCCCACAGCTCCACACCTTTATTCCCAATCGAAGGCTATTTAAATGAGCTCAGATCTTGAACTTGCTTGGTGAGAGGGCGCAGTGTTGGAATTTCCTGAGCTTTTGTGTTGATGTCACGGAGCTCACCTGAAATAACCCGCACGTTCAATGCTCTCCGTTTCTCAGAATCACTTCCTCTTAGAAGAACAGATGTACCTTTGTATTTATGACCTATTCCGGGAAAAGAAATTAAATATTTAGATGAGAAACACATTCTTCAGATGTATTCCCTATGCTGGTTTAATGGATTATCAAGGAGAAAGGACCTTTCCCAACAGGGCCTGGGGTAACCAGACACTGGAACTTTTCCTACTAAGTTCAACTATCAAATACAGCTGAGTTCTTTCTCAAACCAGTGACTTCTCTACCACCATGAACACCATTATATCACATCCTCTAATGAAAAGCACCAGCCCTTATATACAAAATATTTTATTATTTGTTACTCTGTACATGGATGATGTACAAAATTCCAAAAGTATGTTTAATATTTAATTATATTTAATGCCATAATTGGTGTGACATTTTTCATTATATGCTTGCATATAACAAAACAAAAATTAAAAGGACTGGGGATGGAACTCAGTGGTAATGTGCCCCTGGGTTCATCCCTAGTACCAAAATAATAATAATAATAATATAAAATAAATTGAATATATAGTATTGATAATATTAATACCACTACTAATAATAATATAAAATAAAATAAATTGAATATATAGTATTAATGATATTACTAACTACTGCTTTAATGGCCATTTTTACAAAGGTATCAGAGACAAGACTTGATATGAGACCAATCTTAAAAATGTCTGTAACAAATATGTAGTCAAAAGAATTAGTAGAACCCTTCCTCAAACCTAGAGGCAACCACTTGCTACCCTATGGAAATGACTAATACAGCTTTGCCCAGTAAAGAACATATGGGTCTTAGAAATAAGCAACCATCACAAAGTTACCATCATTTTCTAAGAACTAGCTATGCACCAGACCCTGTGTTCAGCTTCTTAAGTAATCTATGTATTTCAGCTCTTACCCCAGCACGGTTTGGTAATGGTGAAATGTCCTCATTTGACAAAAGAGGAAAGGCACACTTGGATATGATAACATGCTTAAAGTCACTTAGCTAGTATGTAGTAGAACCAGGATTCTAGTATCAGTCCTTCTGCCCACCAAAGCCTATTCTCATGATAATAACATTTTATTATCTTTAAGAAACCAACCAGTCATATAATAAACTGTCCATCAGGCCTGATATTTAGCCAGTATATGCCTGGATATACACCAGTAGTGCATCCTAGTAGCTTACAACCCATTTTGATAGATGGGTGTCACACTAATTGTTAAATATTTTTAACATTATCTCTACTGTCCTGATTTCATTTTAGCTCTGTCCCACCCCAAAATCTGCTGATACTCCAAGCTTGTTAAAGATTGATTCTGGACCATATTTTTCACCTACAGCTGCTCTGTTCAAGTTCTCTAAGTCTGAAATTCTTTGTCACCACTCCCTGTTCCTCTGCCTGTCTCTATTCTCACTTCCCCTAAGCCTTGCTCAATCTCCAGTTCCATCAACTCCTCCCTATTTGCCTAGTCTTTCTTGCCCTACTGTTCATTGCCCCGTAGGAGAAACAGTATGAATGTTGATGTTATGTCTTCCTTATGCTTGTAAACCTTGGATTATCTAGAATCACTGCTTAGACACAATAGCTACACAATAAATGGTAAATTGAATCAGAAAGAAAGTTAAATCCATTGACAAGATTAGTTCTTTGACACTACATATATTACTCTAAAAAATACAATTATTTCTCAATACTTACTCTGCCACATCTGTATTCTCCTGTGGCCTTTAACTATTTTGAAGATAATGAGGATGATAAAAAATATAAAAACTAATAGAATTAAAATATACCAAGTGATCTTCGTGGGACAGGTAACATCTGTAGAGAAAAAAAAATTACTATAAACATACAATAGGTCTGGGGTGTAGATCAGTGGTAGAGTATTTGTCCAATGTGTGCAAGGTTCAATCACTAACGTGTCACACACACACACACACACACACACACACACACACACAGAGCAATACTCCCCCTCCAAAAGAAAAAAAAACTTTACTTTTTACGTCCATTTCTAGGTGCAAAGAAATGTGAATACAATTGTTAGGATAGTCCATAATTCTACAAGTATGATTTGTAGACTTTTCCTTGATTGGATCTTCTTCCACTCTTATTGATTTTCTAGTGTGGTTTTTTAGATGGCAGGTAGTGTTATATTCCCCCATGTAGTCAACTACAGGAGTCACAGTGAAGTTAAAATGTTGACAAGGTGAATAAAAATCATTTTCTTTCATTTCCATTGATCCTCTCATGATAAGAACTAGAAAGAGATTAAGAAATCATTATTTGAAAATAGTCATACAAAGTAGGAAAACACAATGCAAAACAAAATCTCCTTCCTAGATAAGGAAATAGAAAGAAGTTACCTACACTGACAATAATATTTTTTAAATTTATTTTGTATTTTCGGTGGACACAACATCTTATTTTATTTTTATGTGGTGCTGAGGATCAAACCCAGCGCCCCGCACATGCCAAGCAAACACGTTACTGCTTGAGCCATATCCCCAGCCCCTGAAAATAATATTTAAAGTGATTGCATTTTTTAAGATAGTGAAAACCATTCAGGGGTAGGGTTGAAGTAGGCTTAGAGTGTCTCATAGAAGACATAGGCATTCCCTGAAGACTTGTGAAACAAATGGTATTTTCCAGAATGGACACAGTATTTCCCACATCATGCTTTCTAATGATGCTATAACAAAGCATTGCAAACATCACAGTTCTTGAGAATACAAGTGTAAGATCAAGGTATGGGCAGGGTCGGATCCTTCTTGGGGTTGTGAGGAGAAATTTGCTTTTTTTGTTTTGTTTTGTTTTGTTTTGTTTTCAGTGGTGGGGCTGGGGATTGAACCCAGGGCTTTATACATGCAAGGAAAGCACTCTGAGCTACATCCCCAGCCCCTCTGGCTTGATCTTAACATCGCCCTGTGTGCATTCCTCCGTATCCAATTTCTCCTTTTTAGAAGGACATCACAATTAGATTAGGGCCCATACAGTTGACTTCATCTTAACAAAGTTACATCTACAGTGATTTCACATTATGAGGCATTGGGGGTTAGAACTCCACATATGAAATTTTGGGGAGACAATTCAATCCATAACTTACATGTTATCCTAAAACTTTGCCCCTCCTCCACAAATTAGTAGAAATTTCATTTCTTCCCCCATTTGAACTGGGAGAGCTTGTAACTTGTTTACAATTTATCCAATGCAGAGGAAATGTCATTGTTTGACTAAGCTAGAAAGTGAAACCATCTCCACATTGTTCTTTGGAACACCAACACTGGAGCTTTGAGTCACTATGTATGAGTCCAACAATTGAAGGCCACCTTGCTGTGAGGAGCCCCCAAAGAGCCCAAGCAGAAAGACAAGAGAGGAATCAATGAACAGAGTGAAAAAGCAGCCCACAGAATGAGAGAAAACGTCTGCAAACCTGATAGAAGGTTAATACCAAAAATATATAGGGAACTCTTATAGCTATAATAGAAAAAAAACCTGATTTTAAAAAATAACATAAGAATTGAATGGACATTTCTCCCAAGAAGATACACAGATGGCCAATGGGTATTTTAGAAAGTGTTCCGTTATCACTAATCATCAGAGAAATGCAAATCAATGCCACAACAAGATATCACCTCACATCTGTCAATAAGAATATCATCAAAAATCAAAAGATAACAAGTACTATCAAGAATGTACAGAAACTGGAGCCCTTGTATAATGCTGGTGGGAATGTACATTGGTCCTGTCACTATGAAAAACTGTATGTAAGTTCCTCAAAATATTAAATATAGAATTACCATATGACTCAGCAATACCAGTGCCTAGGATTTCCAAAAGCATCCATTCAGGATCTCAAAAAGATACCCACACTTCCGTATTCATGGCAGCATTGTCCACAATACCAAAGATATAGAAGCAACCTATTTATTCCTTGAAAGATAAATAGAAAAAATGGCATGCACACACAAGTGTTTTGTAGTGTTTTGTAGCCTTAGGATAAAAGGAATTCCTATTATTTGTGACAACATGGAAGACATCATGCTGAGTGAATGAAATAAGTCAGTGACAGCACAAATTCCATATGAATCCCCTTATCTGAGAAATCTAAGTACTCAAACTGTTAGAATCAGGGGGTAGAGTGGTGGTCATCAGGGGCAAGAGCAGAGGGGAACAGAGTTCCTGTTCAGTGGTTATAAAGACATTCTGTGTTTAGAAATGTTATGTGTTCTCACCACAACAATAATAAGAAAAGATCACATAGAGAAAAACTCTGAGCCCCCAAGAAGAGAGAGATGCCTACCAACCTCTACCTGTTCTGGCTCTGTTTTAGCTACAGTCTCCATCTAACTCCAACAGCCAGAAATGACCAGCTAGGCCCCCTCGGAATTCTTGACCCACAAAAGAAAGAAGGAAGGCAGGTAAGAAAAAGGAAGGGGAAGGAAGAGAAAGAGGGAAGATATAATAACATGATTGCTGTTGTTTTTAGCCACTGAGTTTGGAGTAGTTTGTTTTGCAGCAAAGACAGCTGGGACACCTTGCCAAGGCATTGTTCTCATGTGTTAGGGAGGAAGAAAAGCAACATCTGTGAGCCACCAGCTCTTAAAACACTTCCTGGACCTCTATCATCATAGAGGAATTTCCTCAATTTGCTTTCAGACAGATTCAACAGGGAACCTTGGAATGGTTACATACTATTTGAGCAAGAACTTTGTCTACAGTCGATGCAAAGAAATCTTGTCTCTGTTCTCAAAGAATAGAAAAAAAGTCAGTATCTAGTGATACAGGAGGCAAACTTGCTGAAAAGCTGTAAGCAATAATTCTGATGCTTGGGCTTGAAGTCATCAGCATATTTTATGACTTTGAATAAATTAATTTCTCAATTACCCAGTTTGATGCAATTTACCTAAATAATATAGACTGATCTCATAATAAATGCAAGGTTCAATTAGGTACTGCAGGTAATACGTAGTTATTCTCTACTTTGTTCATTGTTTCATTCAGCAAATGTTTGTTGAGGGCCCACTAAACATTAGGTCAGGCATTGAGCTCAAAGCTAGAGGTCTAGTGGTGAACAAGGGCAAGGCCCTGCCCTCCAGAGACAACTCCTACTGACCAGGAAGTGTTAGGCAGGAGCATGGACAAATGCACCGAGGGTTCAGTGACTCCTTTGAGAAACAAAATTTGCTTTTACTATGAGAAATTTCAGGTTTACTTAGAATTGTTGTTTAAACATGTGCTGCCTTGGAAGACAGCATGCTAAATAACTTAATTTTTTTTAAGCATCAAATGTATGTGAACTACAGTAGCATTTTGATGTATTTTAAGAACAGATATTTTGTTTTCAATAAGTCAACCAAAAATGAATAATACCAAAAAACCCTACAAGTCACTCATCAAGAGCCACACCACCGAGTGTTCCCCTGTCACTGGATTTTAAAATGGTATCTATTATTAATACTTTTCTCAGCAGGGTAAGTCTATTTATACTTGATGAATTTTATTCTCACTGCCATTCTGTATTTATTCGTTTCCCCCATACTGGGGATTGAGCTCAGAGCCTCATGCATATGAGGCAGTTGTTCTAGCACAGAGCAAATTCCCAGCCCCTCTGCGTTTACCTTTTGATGTTTGTTCCTGAGAAATGGAATCCATGTTTCCTTTGGATTCACAAACCAAACATGAGGAGCATGTTTTAAATTCACTTGTGATGTCTTGGCAAATCTTCGTGAAGTTTTGGAAAGTAGAGGAATTTAGAAAGATTCCCATCATAGTCTGAGTTTCCCTTACTGGTTGCAGAAAAGTCACAAAAGAAAAATTTAAGGAGGACAGCGAGTAGGTGGAATTAGGCTGCAAACACTCTTCCAGACAGGAAAGCTCCAATGTTCTTCCTATAAAAGAAAACAGAAATACTTTCTTTCCTATGAAATTTTGAAGTTTGGGCATTCAAATAATGTATGATTCTACTTATCTGAGAGAGAAGTTAAAAAATTCATTCTTCATTTAGGATAGGATACCTGATTTAATTCATACAAATAATCAAAGCTCACTATGTAAAAATTGAGAATTCCCATTTAGTAGTAATGATCAAGTAAGGAATAAGTAGCCTATCTTTCAGAAATCCCCACTCTTGACAGTCATTTGTTAGCATGAGAAAATAACAGACAAGGCCAATTCACCATTATGGGACTCTTTACCATCTCTTATATAACCACAAGGAACAAAACATATATTTAAGATTTCTTTTTTGGTACCAGGAATTAAACCCAGGGATGCTTAACCACTGAGCAATATCCCCACCCCTTTTATATATTTTATTAGAGACAGAATCTCACTGAATTGCTTAGGGCCTTGCTAAGTTTCTGAGGCTGGATTTGAACTCAAGATCCTCCTGCCTCAGCCTCCAGAGCTGCTGGGATTACAGGTGTGTACCACCACACCCAGCTATTTTTAAGATTTCTAAACAATGTGGTGTGAAGCACTGGGTTCAATTCTCAGCATGATTGATAGATAGATAGATAGATAGATAGATAGATAGATAGATAGATAAAAATAAAGGTCCATCAACAACTAAAAAATATATTTTTAAAAATTATATGGAACACAATGAAAGAATCACCTCATTTTTAAAAACGACTAATTCTAATTAAACATATTGGTTCAAACTTAAAACTTAAAAATCAAGCTAGTTATTGATATTAAGGCATTTTTTGAATTTGTGGAGTTTGAGCCAGGCACAGAGGCATTTGCTACTCAAGAGACTGAGGAAAGCGTATCACAAGTTTGAAGCCAGCCCAGGGAACTTATTTAGACTGTCTCAAAATGGAAAAAGAAATGAGGCTGTAGCTCAGTGGGGGAGTGCTTGCTCCAGGGCCTGGTTTCAATTCCCAGCACCACAAAAAGAAAAAGAAAAATATTGTGGAGTTTGTATTGTACTTTAATAGTAATTCCACAAGTGCTTAGTTATTAGTAATTTTATTATTATTTAATAAATTAAATATTCGTGTCCTAGCCCTCTATATTTGAAATTGTTTCTCTAATAATTCACATAATTTCCAGCTATAAAAAAATTCATACTTGAGGGACTGGGGTTGTGGCTCAGTGGTAGAGCGCTAGCCTAGCATGTGTGAGGCCCTGGGCACCACATAAAAATAAATTTTAAAAAAGGTACAATACCTTTGTGTCCAACTACAACTAAAAAATAAAATTTTTTTAAAAATTCATACTTAAAACTAGGTGCAGTGGTATACATGTAATCCCAGCTATTCAGAAGGCTGAGACAGGAAGATGTAAGTTTAAAGTCAGTCTGGGCAACTTAATGAGACTCTGTCTCAAAATAAAAGATAAAAAGGACTGGGGATATAGCTAAGTGGTAGAACACTCCAGTACCAAAAAAAAAAAAAAAAAAAAAAGGAAAGAAAGAAAGAAAAAAGAAAAGGAAACATTTTTTTCATACTTGGAGTGCTATAAGGATTTTTTCAAGGGGGATGAAATTCTATTCAAATATACAATTTTATTGTGTCTAATATGTTTATAATCAAATTTGTAATCAAATTGTAACTGCATCAAAAACATTGCCTTTGGTAGTAATGTCAAAGGAAGGAGATGGAAATGTGCTATCTGATGGAACTCTATAATTTACAGCTTTTTAGATATTACTAAAATACATAAAAAACTTATTTCTTGCCACTTTTCCATTTTCCTCACTGTCACTTTCATCATATGAAATTTTCAATTTCTTGAATTTATATTGCTATGATATGACCTAGAAGAGAGATACAGACATTTTTACTGTCAATATTGTGGTCATCTTATCCAATAATTGACCAACTGAGCTTTCTGGAATTGATGATATATTCTTTATATTTGGCTATCAGGTCATTTTGTGATGGTTTTAAACCTCAGTTTTAAATAATTCAATTGGAAAAGAAATAAACAGAGGATACATCCTTCCCTCATATATTTTTAAGAAATAAATAATTCTACCCAATCATTTTTGTTATCAGGTGGACTATATTCTCATCTCCATAAACAAGGATTTATGAATTTAACTACTGCCATTAATATTGCTGGCAGGCAGACATCTAAATTCTCTCTCTGAGACAGAAATGCTTTCCAGAATTACTTCACTGCTAAGACAGCAACCTCTCAGAGGAGGTATACCGAATACTAAATAGAATTAGGAAAACACATGACAACATAGGACAGATGCCCAAGTTAATTATTTTCTCTTTTTAAAGTAAAGCAAATAGTAAGAATAAAAACATACCAACAATCTTAATTTTCTTTTCTATCTTTCATTATAAAATTTTCACACACACACACACACACATACATACACATACACAAAGAAAAATGTATTGTGCTAGTTAAAGAATAATGAAAATAAACAAAGGCCATGTACTTGTCACCTAAATCAAAAATGTATATTACCAACATATTTTCAGGACCTTATCCCTCCTCAGCCCTATAGTATTGCATATTCAGAAATAAATATATATGGAATATACTGTATATACTCTCTTATGATTTGTTCTCTCTTTTTTTGCACTTAATATATTTTAGTAATGTTTATGCATACAGCTATAGTTATTTATTTGTGGTATTCTTATGAATGAATGTACCACAATTTATTTCTTCATCCTTCAGATAGTGAAAGTCTATTTCCACTTTTTGCTGTTATGAATAATACTGTTATGAACTGTAACTCCCATACACTGCTGGTGAGGATTTAAAATAGCACAACTACTTTGGAAATGAAACAGGTTTTTATTTCATTATAAGTTACACATATATTTACCATGCAATCCCCAAATTCCGCTCCCAGGAATTTACACAAGAGAAATAAAAACATATATCCATACATTAAAATGCTCCTATTTTACCTATACATGAATTTTTATGACAGCTGTTCAAATTTATAATAACCAAGAACTAGAAACAATCTAAATTTCCCACAACTAGTGGCTGTATAAGTCCTGACATATCTATATAAAGAAATATCACTCAGCAACAAACTTCTAATAATAAAAAGAAAAACGACCCAGCAGAAAAATAGAGGAACCAGGAAATATACTTCTAAACCATGATGCGATTCTATTTTATTATTGTTTGTTTAGAAGTTTAAAATTTTGAAGGATTCCTTAAATTTTTATCAGCATATTGCCTCACAGTTTGTACCTTGTCTAGTTCATCTTCTTTATTATGATCGTTAAGTTAAAGGAAGGTCTTAGTTTTAATGTAGTGAACTTATCAACAATTTTCTTTATAATTTATACTTTGTGTCTTATTTAAGAAGGTCTTTTTCCCTTAAGGTTAAAACAACCTCACCTACATGTTCTTCTAAAAGTTGTGAAGTTCGGCCTTTTACATGTAAGTTCTTCATCTACTGGGAATTGTGTACAGTGTGAGGTAGGTGTTTTGGCTTGGATCTAGAATGTGCACCCTTATCCAAAAATCTCACATTTTGAAGGCGTGGCCTCCAGGGCAGCAATGTTCAGAGGTGGGACTTTGGGGAAGTGATTGGATCAGGAGGTCTCTGATAGCATCATGGATTAACCCACTGACACCTGAATGGACTACAGGGAGGTAGTGGAGTTTGTAGGTCAGGGGCCTGGTGGGAGAAAGAAGGTCATTGGAGACATATCCTGAAGTGGTATTTCCTATTTTCCAATTCTTATATTTCTTTTGTTGTATTTTTTTTTACTTGTTTTATTGCACTGACTAGGACCTCCAAAGCAATGTTGAATAGAAATAATGTTAGTATATATATTTTCTTGCTCCTGATTTGAAAACAAATACCCATAATGCTTTATCCATGAGGATATTTCCTATAGCCATTTTTAGATATATATTATCTGTTTAAGAAGTTTTTCTTCTATTCCTGGCTTGCTAAGAATTTTAATTATGAGGGCATACAAATATATACTATCTCAACAACTTCTAAAATGATTATATGGTCTTTGTTCTTTAATCTGTAAGTGTAGTAAATTACATCATTAGATTTTCTAATGCTAACTAAATATTGAACTCCAGGAACAAATCTAATTTGATTATTCTTCTAATTGCTGCATCTGGACTCTTAATGTTTTGTGTCTATGTTTATAAGTGAGATGGGTTTGTAAATTTTTCTCTTTTATACCATTTTTGTTAAGTTCAAATACCAAGATATACTAACCTTAAAAAATAAATTGGAAAATGTCCCCCCTCTTTGCTATTTTGAAAAGGTTTATATAAAATTATATTTGGTTTGTTTCTTCAAAGTTCAGTGGAGCTGCAGGTAAAATCTTCCAAACTTTGCATTTCATTCAGAGACTAAGCCACTGACTCAGTTCCTTTAATTGTTGTGTAACTCTTGGGCTTTGCATTTCTCCCCAAATAAGTTTTGGTAAATTGTATTTATCTAGAAATATATGATTGTGTTTTAAATTTGTTGACATAAATTATTAATAACATTCTATTACATATTTATTTCTGCTATGTCTGTATCTATATCCCATTTTTATTACTAACATCAGTTACTTGTACCTTCTCCCATTTTTTGATTATTCTGTTTTGGCAGGGAGAATAATGGACTCTCAAAGATGCCCATCTCCTAGTTCCTGGAACCTGTGGATATGTTGAATAACATGGCAAAAGGGAAATTAAGGCAGATGATGGAATTAAGATTGCTGATCAACTGATCCTAAAATAGAGAAATTCTCCTGGATTACCTGAATGGATCCAGTGAAATGACAGATGAGGAAGAGGGTAGCAGAAGAATCAGTGTCAGAGTGTGAAGACTCAGCAGACCATGCTGGTTCTGAGGGTGAGCCCAGGAATTCAGGCAGCTTCCAGAAGCTGAAAAACAGCCAGGAAATGGATTCTCTTCCAGAGCGTCCAAAAGGAATACAGACCTCCTGACCCCCTAATTGTAGCAAAAGTGATGCCTTTGCTGGACTTCAAACCTACAGATCTATAAGATAGGAAACTTGTGTTGTTTTAAGCCACTGAGTTTGTGGTTGTCTGCTCATAATTCTTATGGGTTCCCACCCCCCACCAATTTTTTCTTGCATGTCTGGCTTTCCTTCTGAGGTTACATTTTTTTCTCCCAGAGTTAATTCTTTAAAAGTTCCTTTGCTGCGGGTCTGCTACTTGTAAACCCTCTCAGTTTTTGTTCATTTTAAAATGTGCATCTCACCAATTCCAGATTGACAATTTTGCCTCTACACTTGCAGACATTATTCCTTTGCCTTCTGATGTTCATTGTTGCTTTCAAGATGTGAGCTGTTGTTCTAATCATTGTTCCTTCAAAGACAACCTGACTCTATCTCTGGTGGTTTTAAGATCTCTTTATATTCATGTTTTTCAGAATTTCTTTTGTTCATTCTGCTTGGAACATGTTTGGTTTTCTGAATCTGAAGATTTATGTCTTTCATTGATTCTATAAAAATCTTAATATTATCTCTTCAAATATTTCCTTTTCTCTATACTTTGTCTTCTCTCCTATTTCAGCTTTGGTTAGAAATGTCTTCCTTTGTTCTCTATGGCTCTTAACCTGTTTCATATTTTTTATTTCTTTGACCCTTTTTTCTGGATTCTAGGTAATTTCTTCAGATCTATATTTCAGTTCCTTAACTAACTGTTCAGTGGTGTCTAACTTGTTTATTCCTTTCCTTTCATTGTTAATATGTTATTATGTATTCACAATTAGAAGTTCTAGTTGATTCTTTTTCAAATCTTCCTGGTTACTTTTTTTAAAAATATTTTTTTAGTTGTTGATGAACCTTTATTTATTTATTTGTTTGTGGTGCTGAGAATCAAACCCAGTGCCTCACACATGCTAGGCAAGTGCGATACCACTGAGCCACAACCCCAGCCCTCTTCCTGGTTATTTTTAAGTCTTATTCCTTACTCATATAATTTTTTTTAGGCAGGGTATACTGATTTTCCTCACAATTTTTTTTTCTTTTAATTTTAGAGCTGGGGGAAAAAAAACAGCTCTGTTCTTTCCATAACGTTATCTGTATGTACAGATGGCTGCTATTTCCCCATAGTACCTTGCAACTTATTTTAAACTTTGTAGATTCTTTTTAAACTTTATAGATTTTGAGACCCTTTCCCCCCAGGTTTATTAAGGTCTAATTGACAAGTAAAAATTATATCTATTTACAGTATACAACATGGTGTTTTGCCACATATATACATTGCAAAATTATTAAATCAAGCTAATAACATATTCATTTTACTAATCATTTTTTGGTAGTGAGAACATTTACTCTCAGCAATTTTCAAGAATATGATACATTATTAACTGTAGTCAGCATGCTATAAAAGAGAGCTCCAGAACTTATCCATCCAGACTGAAATTTGTCACCTTTGACAACATTAAAGGACAGAGATAGGCTCTGTTTACATTTTTCTGCTCTTACTCATGTTTTTTGATATGATTTTTATTAACCAAAATAAACTAAATATTTATTTTATGTGGCATATCTCATAACTCCAATAACTTAATTCTTCAAAAATCTGATTCTGCTATTTGTTGTTTCTGTTGACTCTTGTCTGTTGAGTCTTTATGTGTTTTATGATTTTTGACAATATCTCAATTTTCTTGGAATTTATTTGGGAAATTATTTGGGGCCTGATTTGAAGACATCTCCTCCAGAAAGGATTAATTGGTTTACCTCTGGTGGGTATCTAATGGCACCACTGATCCCAATTAAATTAATAGATTATGAAATTAATTAAATGCTTAGGTTAGACTTTGAACAGCTCACAGGGTAATGACCTTCAATATCCAAATTATGAAAAACATCTCAAGGCAGGCTTTCTCCTTACTCCATCCATAGCCAAAATGGAGACAAATTTTCTCAGAGTCAGACATTTTTTCCATTGCTTGATAGACAGCAGGAGCTTCAGAAACTACCCTAGGTCAACTGGGCACAGTGACACACACCTATAGTTCCAGCTAATGGGGAGGCTAAGGCAGGGAGATCCCAAGTTGGAGACCAACCTGGGTAACTTAGAAAAACTCTGTCTCAAAATAAAAGATAAAAAGGGCTCTTTTTTAAAAAATCAGTAAAATAAAAATAATAAAAATAAAAAGAGCTAAGAATGTAGCTCATAGTTAAGCAATCCTGGGTTCAATCCCCAGTACTGGGAAAAGAAAAGAAACTACCCTAGGCCAAGTCTTATTTTCTCAACACCTATGCTACTCATCTGTTAACTAGTTTGGGGGGAACTTTAAAAGGAACACAGATTATTTCAGGCTATACATATTCTAAGTATATTCATAGAATATTCTAAGTATAGTCTAAGGAGAGCTTCAATATATTCAACGAAAACTTACAGGTAAAATTTTGGCCACTAAAAACAATCACTTTGCAAAAACATTTGGCAGCACCTCATAAAATTAAATATATCCAATGCTTGTGTCTGAATGATTGAATGCTTGTGTCCCCTCAAATCCCCCCCCCCAAATTCATATGTTGAAACACTAATCCAAATATGATGATGTTTGAAGGTGGAGCCTGTAGAAGAAAATTAGGTTATGAGGGTGGTGTCCAAAAGAGCAGGATTACTGCCCTTCTAAGGAGAGGCCAGAGAGCTAGTTAGTACTCTATGTCTCTGCCTCTCTTTCTCTCTCTCTCTCTCTCTCTCTCTCTCTCTCTCTCTCTCTCATACGTGCGCCCTCTATCTGTCTTTCTCTCTCTCTTTGCTCTGTGTCTTCAACCCAGAACAGGGTTCTCACCAGAACCCAACCATGCTGGCACCCTGATCTTGAACTTCCACCCTCCAGAACTGTATGAAATAAATTTCTATTTCTAATAAGCAACCAATATACAGTATTTTTTATAGAAATCCAATCTACCTAAGGCAGCTAGCTATTCCACTGGCTAACCAATAAAAATGAAAACATAGGTTCATACAAATAACATATACAATAATGTTTATCATGATGTATTTATAGTAGCTAATAGCTGGAAATAACTCAGTGGATGAATTAATAAATGTGGCCTATTTATATAATAAATTATTCAGCAATAAAATAAAAGAAAGTAGGGATGTACTCAGTAAAAAGAAAAATCTCAGAAACATTATACTAAAGAAGACGGATCAAAAATAGATACTAACTGACAAGTTCATTTATGTGAAATTTAAGATGGAACAAAACTTATGGTGGCATAAGATAGAATGTAGCCTTGGGGGCTAAGGGGCTATTTAACAGGAAAGGGTGAGTAGAATCTTTGTAGAGATGATGAAAAGCTGTATCTTATATGGAGTAGTAGCTCCATAAATACAAATGTCAAAATCCATGACTCTGAACACTTAAGGCCTTTCCATTTTATTATATGTAAATCATGCTTTTAAAAAATATAGTCAGGCTGAGGGTAAAGCCCTTGCCTAGCAAGCATGAGGCACTGGGTTCAATCCTCTGTACCACATAAAAAATAAATAAATAAAATAAAGGTATTGTGTCCATCTACAACTAAAAATATTTAAAAATAAGAATTTCTTTTAAAAAAAAAGTCTGGGCTGGGATTGTAGCTCAGTGGCAGAGCACTTGCTAAGCATGTGTGAGGCACTGGGTTTGATTCTGAGCACCACATATAAATAAATAAATAAAGGTCCATATTGTGTTCTTTCTTTAAAAAATAAGTTAATCAGCAGGTACTGTTATAGTTGGGAGAAAGAAGTCAGGTTCTATTGCACTTAAGGGTGACTATAAAATAACAATAATGTACTATATATTTCAAAAGAAAAGAAAGGAGTTGAATGTTGTAATCATAAAGAAATGATCAATGTTTGAGAAGATAGATATTTACCCTGATCTAACCATTACATAATGTATACATGTATCAAAATATCACATGATACCCCATAATTTTTTTCCTTGTGAATTTGTTCAAATATTATGTATTAGTTTAAAAGTTACAGTGTAATAAAAACATAGTCAATTGTTTCTAAAGATCTTTCATCATTATTGAATATTCTGTAGTATTATTCAGCAATTCTAAAATCAGCTGTGAGGATAGGAACCACCTTATGTTTGGCTGCCTTGGTTACACAGCCGTTTGTTAACAGGCTGTTTTCCTTTGTTCAAAAGTCTGCCTGTAACAACTGGCATAAACTCAAAAACTGTCAATTTCAATAGGAAGAACTCAGATTGTATTTCCATTTGGGGACCAACAGTTGAAGCCTCTCTGGTAATACTGAGAAAGCTTTCTATATATATATCATATAGATATATATCATATGATATATATGATCATATATCATATATATCATATAAATATATATCATGCTGTGTATGAGTGATATATCCTTGATATTAACCAGATCAGAAGCCAGGGAATCTAGAGAGGATATGGAGTGATTCACAGGATATTTGGGGAAGACCATTAAAAATGTTTGCTGGGGACAGGGGCAAAGTTTTGCATTACTTTTAATTTATTGTAGTATGTAGTAGTATTTGAAAGACATAAAGTTTTGGACATAAGAACAAGACAGCTGATTTTACTTGTCAAAACAAGGCAAATAAAATGTACATAATGAAATTACCCATAAACAAAGAAAATGGCAAGAAAATGACTCTGAGCAAAGAGACACCCATCTTTTAAGTAAAATGGTCTCAAATTTCACAGACTGCACAACCTGAGAATTCTAAGTTTGTGATGAGATTTTATCTTTCAAAAAGATAAAATTAGGATAACACCTGGTGGACCTAAATCACAAGATGTTGTGAGGATCGGAAAAGAAATGTTTTTTTCAACAATGATGGGTTTTTAAAAATTTCCTTAATAATATGACTCAGAAAATTTTCTCAGATAACAGATAATCATTGAGTGTCCCCTAATATGATGGGTACTGTCTTAACTGCTTAAAATACATCAGTAAACATAAATAAATAGATAGATAGATAAATAAATAAAGCCTCATTTTCATGTAGCTTCTATTCTATTTTGGAGAAGTCAGATGATTAAAAAATACATAATAGGGGCTGAGGTTGTGGCTCAATGGTAGAGCACTTGCCTAGCACTCATGAGGCACTGGGTTTGATTCTTAGCATCACATAAAAATAAAATAAAGGTACTGTGTCCACCTATATATATATTTTAAAAATATATATTTTTAAAAAATATTTAAATATTTTAAATATATATATTTTTTAAGAGTGGAAATGTAGTTTAAAAATACATAATAAACTAATAAGTTACACAGGTGATAAAATATAGATGATAAAAGAAATAGAATGGTGTAAGGGGAAGATATGTCACCACATTCATGTTTTACAGAAAGTCATCTTTTCCATTTAAAAAAAAAAAAGATATATTAAGAGAGTTTTGCCCTCCAAAACAGGAAGACAAGCAGTTAGAAATATCCTGGGGTTGTTGGTATTGCAACCTATAGGTTAGTCAATAAGGCCAGTTCTTGAGAAACAGTAAAAACCGTCATGTTTCATTGCACTTTTTGCCAGGACATATTGTCTACCATATATACATAATCACAGCATATCCACTAGTAGTCGTTTTGAAACTGCAACAAACCCGTCCAGTTTTATTCCTTCTTCCTAAAGTTTTCAGAATATTCTCTTGAGCAGGATGCTTTGCCATGAGCAAGTTAATGTGTGTGTGTGTGTTTGTGTATGTGTGTGTGTGTGTGTGTGTGTGTGTGTGAGAGAGAGAGAGAGAGAGAGAGAGAGAGAGAGAGAGAGAACGTGCGCGCAAGCATGTTGGGGATTGAACCCAGAACTTCACACATCCTAAGGTACCCCTGAGTTCAAATATTTAAAGAATTAAAGTGAGTTACTATTTGCAAGTGTTTGGCATGGTACATAGTACATGGAAATTTTTAAAAATTGTGAGCAGGGCATGGGAACACACCCATGTTTCCAGCACTCAAGAGGCTGAGTGAGGTGTGAAGATCATTGGAGTCCAAGAGTTCAACATCAGCCCAGACTACATAGTGAGACTCCCCTTATTTCTCTCTCTCTCTCTCTCTCTCTCTCTCTCTCATACACACACACACACACACACACACACACAAAGTAGTTATTTCAAACCTTAGCGGGGGTAACAATTTTTCTGAACCAAATACAATGAAAATACAGCGCCCATTTTGAGATCAAGAATAACACATTAAGGAAATTAATTGTAGTAACCCTTGAAACACTGGTCTTTATAATATGTACATAAATAATGTGAATATATTCCCTATGCTTCAGGGTTTATCCTATAATTTGTAAGTAAACTTCCTTTATCCATGGTTTTCTTCAGTTTTACTGTTCATTAAGTATCATTTCCATCAGAAAGTGTGAGATGGAAGGGAATATGAAAGCTAGTAAACACGGTTTATGAGTTTTGGCTCTTAAAAGTAAGTGAAGAGGGCTGGGGATGTGGCTCAAACGGTAGCGCGCTCGCCTGGCATGCATGCGGCCCGGGTTCGATCCTCAGCACCACATACCAACAAAGATGTTGTGTCCGCCGAGAACTAAGAAATAATAAATATTAAAAAATTATCTCTCTCTCTCCTCTCTCACTCTCTCTTAAAAAAAAAGTTAAAAAAAAAAGTAAGTGAAGAAGTCAAAACAGCTAGATAAAATTAGATTTGAGGTGTTTTCATCTGTGCTATTCTTGTCCTGCATCACCACAAATCACCGGGAGTATATTTGTATGACTCCCAACCATTTCTGGTTTTAGGAATTTTTGAGATATTGATACTAGAATAAATTTTACTTAAAAATCAACAATAATCTTTGCTTCTATATGCTTATGTAAGCAGGTAAGGAAGACTATTAGGTGATCTTTGGAATTGTGCCAGTTGTTATTTTCCTTGGCCAAAGGAAATAGAAATGAATATCCTCCCCAAGACAAGCCTGAAAGCTGTGTCCATGTTTCTATAATGCTGTTTTTACAGCCCAATCAGTATTGACTCTGATTTTAGGACTGTCTCTAATTGCCTGCCAATCTTCCCTCTGGCTGAAACTTCTCGAAGGAAGACTTACCTTTCATTTTTGCAACCCCACGTTCCTAACACAGGTAGCCAGTATTGTGATAAGTGAAAGAATAAATAAATGAAAGAGCCTTGGGGTTTACATAGATGTTAACCAAGTCTCTTAAGCACTAAATCCAATAAAATCATATTGGTGAAAATTTGGAAGCTCCATGTTTCTATAATTGCAAAATATATCCATTCTCATCTGTATTTCCATTATCTCCATGAAATCTAAGTGTGTTAAACTATTACATTAACTGTGGTATCTTAGCTGCCTTTTAAATTAATGGAAAAGTTAAAAATACTGCTATAAAAGAGATTATCTTGCCAGTGCATACCCAATGCAAACTTATTAAAAGACTCAATGTTTAAGCAATTCCCCTTCTTAAATAGCGTACACTGCATAATTATGATAATTGAATATTCCTACTAATGATTCGAAGACTCAGATACATTCTTGATGAAAAATGATCAAACATGGTGCTCTATTTTTAACTTAGGACTTCAGAGGGTTTATTATTTTGAAACCAAATCTATTAAACTTCATGAATACATTACTCCTCATTAAGATTCCTTTTGAATTCATTTGACATATTAAAGACAGGGTATCAGTGAATAATTTATAAGTAAAAGTCATCTTATGATATTTATTTTAGAAATTAAAGCAAATAGAACATTTTATATGAAGGAGGAAAAGCGAAACAAGTAACTGGCAAAGTAGGACTAGACAGGAGAATGTCAAGGTTAATTTTCCTACTTCTAGAACACTCTTAGCTTATTATTGAAATAATTTTGCCAAATACTTTATTTGTGAAAGACATTGGTTGACAATTCAATTCATTTTATAGGCCAACTGATATTGTGATTAAAATTAATTTAGTGCCAGGCGGTGGCATGTGCCTGTAATCCCAGTGGCTCAGGAGGCTGAGACAGGAGGATCACAAGTTCAAAGCCAGCCTCAGCAAAATCAAGGTGCTAAGCAAGTCAGTGAGACCCTGTCTCTAAATAAAATACAAAACAGGGCTGAGGATGTGTCTCAGTGGTCAAGTGCCTCTGAGTTCAATCCCTGGTACACCCCCCCCCCCACACACACACACACAAAATTAAAAATGCAAACAATTATATTTAAATCTCCTTAATCAACATAGGATTACATTAAATGAGGCTACACGAACATGCTCCTGATGATCCATAACCTTAAAAAAAATAAAGCATTATTATTATTACACTATTGCATGGGCAAAACATATTACCTAATAATCAACCCTTTTCTTATAGTGACTCTGCAAAATTCCTTCTATCACCAAAGGGCATCAGAAAAAAACAGTGGAGTTCAAACATTCTTGTTTGTTGGCCCCAAATAAGGATCCTTTGAAACAAATTTCTCAAATAATTCCATCACCCCAAAGCATTTGAAGAAACTATTATTTTCAGTTTGGGAGAGCAGCATTGGAGCTGAGGAAATTAAGAGAAACATCCCAATCAAAGATAGCTAATTATCATCAAGATGAATTACTGACACATTACTGTTAGGCCAGGGAAGTTTGGCTAAGGTGAATTTTATAAAAGCTCTTTTCTTCTACCCACAAAAACAAGGGCCTCCAGGGGCTCCTCCCTGTGAATTTCTGAGCTGTACTTGACATCTCTCTGTTGCCACTGTCCCAGAAGGCCAAGTGTCACACTCAGAAAGAACTAAAAAAACTGTGCATCTAACCAAAAAAAGAGGAATGTTGGCAGGCTCTTGGAGTCACTAGTTCTCATAAAACACTAACCAATAGTTAGCAAATAGGGCATTATATCTTTTTTGAGCTAATTTCCTGGTTTTCATTAAATCCAAATGATTGTTAGGAGGCGATAGGTATCTTCCTTATGTAACTATTGAATGAGTTTACTCTCAGCCCACAATAGCTTAAAAATAGATTTTCTTTGTTCTAACTATTCTCTGTGTAACACATTTTCACCCAGGGAAATCAAGCATTAAAAATATATGCCCTGATTGCTTAATTTGAACAACATCATGGCGGCAAACAAAAAGAAATTTTAAGAATTCAATTGCTTGCAAAATTGCAGTTATAGTGTTTATTTAGCAAAAATATTTTTATTCGGCTACTTAGCATCATTTAATATGCAACATTAAATAATCATTGCAATATGGCATCAAATATAATTAGCAAAAACATTTTTATCAGATGACTTAGCATCACACATATGCAACAATAAATATTCATTGCTGCAAATCATCAAATATAAGTTTTTCACTGATTTAAATAAATTCATATGATTTCTATTTAATGATATAGTATATTTTTTTCACTTTTTTCCTACTAAGTGCTAGAGAGCACAATTACATCTAAACATTTACATTACTGTGTCTTTAAATCTTTTACTAACATAGTCCACATTTACATCTATTTTTCTAAAGTTTCAGTGATCATGTAAGAGTTCTCTGAAGTTTTTACAGAATTAATTTTGTTCCATTTTTCTCTAGTCACAAATACACACACACACACACACACACACACACACACCTGTTTAAATTTGCACCAATCTCATTATATCTAAATACTCTTATTTTTCCAAAAGCAGCAGTAAATTATTTGCACAAAATTGTTGTGATGGAGGGAATTCAAGCATGTTAGCATAATAAATATTGCTCTCTCTATCAAATAGGTTCAGAATGTAAAAGCATGCTTAAAACTGTTTTGAAGGAAACTTTCAAAGAGTGAAATCATGTGAGAAAATGGTTATAAACTCAAAGTTTGAAATCTAGACTACAGATTTTAAATGTTACATTTCATTTTTATGAAGTGTTTCCTTTTATTTTTATGTATGCTACAAGAGCTAAGTACTAAGAATTCACTGTGCTATATAACAGTCAACTAAAATTACAATTTCCTTTTGTTTTACTAGTTTTTCAGACACAGCCCATGCAGCATGTGTCTGAAAGGATCTTTTCTGTGACCATTAACTGACAATTTTTCAAATTAAGAAAGAAGAGCTAAAGTACAATTATACACTCACCTTTTGGTGTCTTGAAGTGTTCTGGCAAAATTAAAATGAACGTGATCACTATTGCCACAAACAATTTAAGGAGAGCTGTTTTTGTCATATCTATTCACATGACACCAGCGTGCTCCATGCGATACATTGATGGTGTGTTGCTTCCTCCTTCAAGTTTCATCTCTGAAGTCCCTTGAGTTAGTACAGTTCACCTCGTACTCACTTCCTTCTGAGTGAGACTTTAGAAAAAAGAGGCCTTGATCTGAGACTTCTTCATTTAGAGTCACTTTCCATTTAGACAACGGTTCTCTAATAAGCAATTTTAAATAATCTTCTAAACAGGAAAGACAAATAAATGACCTAAAGAAGCAAAGGGATCTTGTCCTCATGTAAATTGGATCTTGTCTTCCCACGTTTAATAACGTGTGAGAGTAAATACAAAACCTACAATATACTTTCCAAAAATAAAGCTGAATTTCAGTCATGCCCAGGCTGTATGGACATCATCCATTCACTTACATATGAAACAATTATTGATCCCTCCCAAGTGTCAGGTGATGTGCTGGATTCTGGTGGTCAGGAAACAGTAGTCTGGAACACAGTAGGTAGTGCAAAATGTAGTGATAAACTAAAGATGCGTGCAAATATTTGGTTCTACTTTACTACCTTATATATGTGCAGTAGAATGGAACTCATTAATATTAGGCCTTATAACACCATGATTATTGTTACAAATTCCATATTTTCTGCCCATTTAAAAAATAAGAACTTTCATTATAGTAATACCAGTGAAATAAAATCCTTCATCTTAGAATAGAAATGAAGCATAAAGATACAGGTCAGGCAACAGTCCTCAGAGGGATCCTTCATTGTTCCCATCTCCCAAGTTTCACTAAGTGATCCATGAACAATCTACTCCTCATTTGGATCCTGTTTAGATTCCCCCAAACATTCTGACTCTTATTTATGAATACAAACATTCTAATCATAATTTTACTGAATTTATGAAATGTATCAAGCAAGTACTTGATATAACACCATTAAGTAAGTAATTTCTTGAACAATTTCTTTTCAAAGCAACTAAACCACTTCTATTTTTTTCTACTTTAATTTGATTTGATTGCAATAATTGTGTTATGTTAATGCCTATTCTTTTTCCGTGTTAATTTTAGAACAGTGCTTTGGTTCATTTATTAATTCTCGTGTCCATATCAAACTTTGTTGGTTGGTGACCGTTTTTTGTGGTAGTAGTTTTTCCAAATCTGTCGGCATGCATGCACATGTGCGCCTCCTCCCCCCCCCACACACACACACATACACACTCATTCGCATACATGACTCTGCTCCCTACTAATCTGACCTCAGGCCGGTTGTTATTCTTGGGCACCTGAAAAATATTTTTCTCTTAGCATCTCCATGGGGCCTTTGTCCTGTCTGGGCTTATGTGTTCTATACCTGGTATCTCTGGTGACATCTAGATGCTTGAATAACAGGAGAGTAGTCCAGGAGCCCTAAGTCCCAGGCCACAACCTGACTGCTCTGAGAATATGGTGGATTCAGATCCCACAGACACACTATAATCCACTTGCTGGCCTTGGTGTTTTTATCTCTGAATTAGCAAATCTTGAGAAAATTAAGTATGCCCTCAGGTATTTCAGGAATCTTTAATTATTTTCTTATATTGCTAATCCAATTTTATTAATACTTTTAACATTCTGTCTATAGTTATTAAATTATTAGCTGAATGATGGTCAATTACAAGTTCCAAATATTCACTATGCAGTTTGTGTTTTTCAAGATCCAACAGCAAGAGTTAAAAACAAAGGATCAGGGCTGGGGTTGTAGCTCAGTGGCAGAGTGCTTGCCTTGCACATGTGAGGCACTGGGTTCAATCCTCATCAACTCATAAAAATAAATAAATAAATAAAATAAAGGTATTGGGTCCATCTATAACTAAAAAATATTTTTTAAAAAACAAAGGATCAAAACATATTGTTTTTTTTTTTCCTGTGGATAATTCATCCACTGAAATGTTTTATAACTGAAATTACTGGATCACAAAATAGGTAATTAAATATTTCCTTCTGAAACACCAGCAATCTCTAAAACTAAAGAATCAAGCTAAGGTTTTTTTGTAGGCAATTCATCTTAAAATGAAAATGCCTCAAAAATAAACAAACATAGGTGTGCTGACCTTTGATTCTATTTAACTTTTAAAAAGTTATTTTTAAGAGAACAGAAGTAACAGAAAAGTTGGCAACAAACCCAGAATAGACAGCATTGAGTGATGCATAAGCAACTTTTTTTTTTTTTTTTTTTTTTGGTACTGGGTATTGAACCCAAGAGTGCTTAACCACTAAGCCACATCCTCGGCCTTTTAAAAATTGTTTTTAATTTTTTATTTTTGAAGCAGGGTCTTGCTAAATTGTTTACAGCCTCTAGCTAAGTTTCTGAGGCTGGCTTTGAACTTTCAATCCAATCCTCTCAGACTCCCAAGGCACTGGATTACAAAACTGTGCCACCATGCCTGGCAAACAATTTAAAAAAAAAAAAAAAAAAAACGATGTTATTTGTGGCTTTAACTTCTACACTATGAAGGTCAGAGTTATAGCAAATGCTAAACCTCTAAGTTTATGAGTCTGGGTCATCATTAGAATTTAATCTGCATATTGACCTTGGGAACTGTGGGAAGCCAAGGGGACTCTCGGAAGGTGAGAGTAGGGAAGGGTGTCCTTGCTGCCTGGCCGTTCTCTTGTGATGTCTCCCTTGCATCTGTGCTCCACACTATTATAGCTTCTGTTACCTGTGCCATCACCTCTCGGTCACCCAGACTTGAAAATGCTGCAGTAGTTATTAGTAAGGCCTACATTCAATTTTTTAATGGCCCATGGATGGATCATAATTCACTTAACCATACTCTATGTCATTTTAAAAATTTTATATGCAACACCATGGTGGGAAGATTCACATCTATAAAACTTTATGAGTCTGATTATAGAGTAGAATTACTGAGACGACGAGTATGAAGATATCTGAAGTTTTTAATTCATCGAACCAATAGTCTCAAGCAAAGTTGTGCCCACATCCACTCTACCAACCACACATGAGAGTGCCCATGGGTCACCAAACTTCATTAGCCATCTTATTCTTCAAGCCTTTGATAATTTGAAAAGACTAAAGTGTTGTTTTGGTTTGCCTTTCTTTAAAGATTTCTCATATTGGCTAGCAATTTTAATTTCTTCTCTTTGTTAATTGCCTATTCATGTCTTTTATTGGAGCATTTGTGTCTTTCTTATTGACTTACAGGCCCATTTCTCTATTGGAACATGTGCCCTTTGTCATATACGCTGCAAACATTTTCACAGGTTGTCATTTGCCTTTTAGTTTTGTATGTGGTATTCTTTTTATCCCCTGTGACAGATTGTAAAATATCTTGCATTCTGTACTTAAAAGTTTTTTTTCTGAGAAACACAGTTCTCCCTCATTGTATTTATAATATGAAAAATAATTTATAGCTTATCAGATAGTTGTTTCTTCTTAAATACAAACTTTACCTGTAGCCTAATTTTGGCTGCCTGACTACATACCAACAAGAACTATTGGGGCATGACCATCTCCCTAACAAGGGAAACATCTAACCCTGTAATAACTTGTTAGAGTTGATAATAATACCCACATTTTCATAACTATGCTTAACAATTTCCAAAGAACCTTCACAAATATTAGATTATAAAATGAGACTCTAGAATTAGTCAGTGGCCACAAATTGCAATTACTCATCCACTGTGGGCTTCTGCATCTTATTTCAATAAAGGAATAAGAGATTAATAAACTTAAAACACAAGAGGTGGTTGTTATTGCATTAGTGTTTAACTTTCCTGTCTTGTATTTCATGTCTGAGACCTAGTTTCTCAAAATCCTTTAATTTTTCTGTACCAGAAGTCTTGAATAATTTTACTTTGTGTGCTAGATACAAATTTTTTAAATGAGAGAAATTTTATTTCAGGGAGTTATTCTACCAGGGAAAGTAATAACAAAATACTTTTAAAAGATAAAAAATAACAGCCTTAAAACAGTTGGTTTAAATGTAACTTTTATATAGTTACCTATTGTTATAGAAATACACACATATATATTTTATATGAGGAATTTTCTATTTCTTTTTCCTAGATGAAACTACCCTCAATTCCTTCATCATATTCTGTGGAAAGATTTTGGGGGGATCAAAAATAACAGCAATAATCATGACATTTATTGAACATCTACTGTGTGCTACTGTACAGAATCAAATGTTTTGAATGGATTATTTTTATTCAAGCCCCTAGCAACTCTCTAAGGGAGTTACTATCACTAAACCAATTTTAAAGACAAAGAACAGGAGGTATAGAGAAGTCAAATAACATGCTCAAATCACACAGTTAATGAAGAGTGAAGCTAGATTTCAAACCCCGAGGGTCTGACCAGAGTTAATGATCTCAACTCCATTCTGTGTCATCCTTACCTCTGGAGGTTTTTGAGAATTTTTGTAGGAAAGGTCATTACTAAATAACAATAGAAAACACAAATGTATCCCTTACTATGTGCCTACTCCATACTAACCCAAGGGTTCTCAATGGTGCACTATTGACATTTTAGACCAGGTATTTCTCTGTCATGGAGAACTGTCCTGTACACTCACTCTAGGACATTCAGCAGTAGATGCCAGTAGTAGTCCTCCTGGTGCCAGTTTTGACAACAACAACAAAAAAATCTCCAGACATTACCAGAAGTCCCTGGGGGGACAATATTGCTCCCAGCTGAAAACAACCACAGTAATCAATTCACTTATATGAAGTTATTAAGTCTCCACCACAACCCTATCAAACAGTTACCATCATTATTTCCATTTTACTCACTTCAGGTTAGTTCTATTTTGAGTACTCTAATCATCCAGAAAGTGAATTCAAAAGAATTCATAATCTGGATCAGCCTAATTACTTCTAATTGTATTACTTGCAGATAACCATCTACTTTGGCTACACAGCAATACTTAGATTAAAATATTTTGTAGGGAAAATAATCTCTTTCTAATGAGATCTGCCTGAGTGTGGAGAGGGTCCTGGGAAATTCTGATCTCCTCATTCATTTTGTGGTTCATTCAACAAATACTTACCAGACACATAAAATGTCTGGCAGCTTCCTGATCCCTGGAAATCTGGTGGCAAACAGGCAAAATCCTCCCCTCACATTTATGTAGAAATGAACATTTGAATGAGAAACCATAATCAAATAAATAATGGAAATAATTTGTTTCCGGGTAATATTAAGTATTCTAGGGGGGGAAAATCAGGCAAAGTATGTGGGTAAGATGTGCTAGCAGAGAGTGGGGCGGGGAACCTGTTTGTTTAAAAAGGATGTTGATGCAGGTCGTGTATGATCCCATTTATGACACTGGGGAGAAGGCGGAAATACAGGGTCAGAAAATAGATCAGTGGTTGCCAGAGGCTGGAGGTGGAGGGAGGGGCTGACAAGGGCACAAGGGAATTTTTAAGATTGTGGAATTGTTCTGTATCTCTTTTTTTGCTGGTGATTATGTAACTAACAGTGTTAGTCAAAATTCTAGAACCGTGCACAAGAAGGGGTGAATTTTACTATATGTAAATTATAACTCAATAAACTTAATTCATCCTCCCCTCTCCCTCCCCCCACCCTTCCCTCCCTCCCAATATATCCTGTTTGATGTTTTGGGAACAGAGATAATTGAGAAAGGAATTATAGTGATATTTCTGAGTCTGCCCCTCTCCCCAGGCTTAAACTTCACAGAAACTTAAACTTCATAGAAGAGAAATCAGAGCAGACCAGTAGGAGACAACTAAGATACCTAGTTCTCCAAAGAGGTTGTTGCAAAGAAGCCCAGGGCATGAGGCACCCAGGAGGGCACCCCTGCAGCAACCAGGCCTCTCAGAAAACCAGGCAAGGTGCTTGGCCTTGTGCAGACATGGGCTGTGGTTCACTTGGCGTATTTCTTCTCCAGAGGGGAAAGTCTAGTTTGATCTGATCTGCCATCTCTGTGATGAGAATGGTCAGAACCCGTAGAGTCCCCCTCACTCCAGGCCTTCACACACAGGCCTCCTCAGAGGTGGCCCCCTTCCCACACACAGCCCGCTTGTGGCTGCTTTGCCAACGCTGTCCCTACCCTAATCACCTGTGGCTGGAAGGCAGCCTTTTCTACTCTCACACCTGGCTGCACTGAGATAGCAGCCCTTGCAGGAAAGAACCTGTTGGAGCCACTCTCCTTAAAGGACTTGAGCCAGACATGTCTATGTTGGAAGACTCCAAGGGAGACAGGAAGGGAAATGGGCCCTGGAATGGATTTCTAGAACCACTATCATACTTCAACCTTTGTCGATAAAGCTTTTGGCAACCAACTTGACATTAAAATGCCACTCGCACTTTTTTTGGGGGGAGGGGGGATACTGGGGATTGAATTCAAGAGCACTTAACCACTGAGCCACATCTCCAGTCCCCTGTCCCCCTTTTTTATTTTTTTTATTTTGAGATGGGATCTTACTAAGTTGCTGAGGCTGGCCTCAAATTTACTATCCTCCTGTCTCAACCTCCCAAGTCCCTGGGATTATAGGTATGTGCCACCTCACCCAGCTAAAATACACTATTTTAAAATCACATGCATAAAGAGAATAGAATAATCAAATAGAATAATCAAAGCATTCTTTATGCTGTTAGAATAATATAACAATCTTTGACTCTTCAATGAAGAAAAATCAATTGCTCAAAGTCTGAAATTATCAGATCTAGTAGACGAAGTCTCAGATTTAAAAAAAAAAAAAAAACTGCCATAAGAGAACCTTCTGAATCTAAATAATTCCATTTCTTGATTTTCTTGGGGATGGGGCCGAGGAGAACAAGATGTTTGTTTTCTTCCTTCTTTGTATCACTTGGACTATTGACTCCGAATGAATTCAGATGTGTACAGTGCGTGTCACCTTCTAATCACCTGCTGTTTTTCTCAGGCCAGCTGCTTGTTACACAGCCCGCATCTCTCCCCAAGAATTCTGTGCTAAGTATAGTCACTGAATATAGAAGGCAAGTGTGAACTCAGAGGATGTGTGTTTTTTAAAAGATGAAGAACATGGAGGCAAAAGAGGAAGCCTAAAAATTGATAAGAACTTTTCCGTTTATATATCTGTCTGATTTATCACTGTTCGTTCTCCACGCATAGCAAGTAGCTCAGTGTCTTCTATGCTGAAGGCCTCTTCATATTATTTGATAAATGTTGCCAGATGAGTATTCTGTAAGCACAGCAACAAACCCAAATGCTTAAACTTGTATAGTGGCTTTGAACTTGATCTCTGAGAAAATGAAAATAGAAACCAGAGTGAGTGGTTCCTGTCTTAGTGATCAGGAAATAATTTATCAAATACTAAAATATATCCTGTAACATTTTTTAACTCATGGGAAGTCAACATACAACTGTCTTGCAACTGTTATTTTTTAAAAATGTAACAAGGGTATTGAGATGTTGGGATAATTTTTTTAATGCATAGGAATAAACACAAGTACTTTGTGTTCATTTGCTTGCCCTTGTAAGTTTATGGAATCCTAAATTTAAAACCTTCTAAAGTTTCATGAAACTAGTAGTGTAACACTATAAATGAGAGGACTGTTTCTGTCTGTATGTTATAGCCCGGGGGGAAAAAAGATGGTCATACTCTAATAAGTTGCTATTTCTCAAGGCATTGTGTGTAAGAGGTGTTTTCATTCATGCATGCATTCATTCAGAAGGTATTTATGAGTGTCCATAGCAGGCACTCTCAGCTATTCAGATAGATAAATAAGCCAACATCCACAGCCTAAGGAGTAGTTGCTACAATAGTCAGGCACCCAGGAGACTAGGAGCACAGAGGAAGAATGCACACCGCCTAGATAATTCTACAGGAGGTGACTTTGGAATTGAGTCTTGAGGACCAGCAGATACTGGAATGGAAGATATTCCAAATGGAAGAAACAGAATTAAAGGCATAAGCTTTGCGCAGTGGCAGTATCGTAGCCAATGAGGTTTATCCGAGGCTCGATTATTGCTAATTGAAAACAGAATTAAAGGCATAATTGCGGGAGAAACATTATGTTCCAGACTCTACAAACAATTCAGAAAGAGCACAGAGCTGGAGAGGTAGTCAGGGGGTAAATTATGAGAGACTTAAATCATGCTTAGTTTGCCTTGAAGGCCATAGAGAATCACTATAGCACGTTAAGAAGAATCTGGGGATGAACAGAATTAAACTTGTATTTCATATTTTTATTTTCAATTAGAAAGTGTGGTCTGATTATAGGATATCTACTTGTGGATAGCTGAATGGAAATATATGTGTAAGAGAATGCATATTCCTTCCCATGTCCCCAGCACTGTAAGGGGCAGTTCTTGTGTAAATGCTCTGGGGACTCCAAGAAGTGGCCTGACAGTGGGCTTGCAATGATCTTCCCTCTTGTGTAAAGAGTGACTCACCAGAAGCAGGAGCTTATATGCTCTGCCAGTCACCTCAGTCCTGCATTTTGAGTGCCAGAGCCCTCTGGCCAGAAGTCAGAATGAAAGGCAAGAAAAAGTGGGACTTCTAGCTTCACCTGTGGTGGGGAACAAGCTAGATGGCTCTCACATGAAAGGCAGAAAAATGACTTTATCATGTGCAGAAAGAAAGAGAGCTTGGAAGGAAGGGAACCAGGCAGATTGCCTACAAATTTATAACTGCTCTTTGGAGATGAAAATTTCTTCTTAGGAGAATAGGAACTGAAAGAGTAGCTAAACAAAATAATGAAGTTATTGTTGTTTATATTTCCTTGATTGTTTCATTTTTATTCTCCCTTAGATTCTGGTAAAGATCATTCTGAAAATTCTAGGTTTGTTGGACATGGTAAAGAGCCAAGGACTTTTTTATTTTGGTTGGGTTTACTTGGCCACGGTGTCTCTTGACCTAGAGATTCTCCTTCCTGGGGTATGCTCTGGTCATACCTCACATAACTAAATATTTTTTTAATCCCCCCTGAGGTGCTTTAATCAAACAGAGTGGTAGGGAAGTGCTCCATTAATGAACTGCATCCCCAGCCCTAGTTCTGTGTCTTAATGTGACCATTTTGACATGAGGCTGTTCTCATCAAAACATGAACAGTAGATTGGGGCTGGGGTTGTGGCCTAGCATGTGTGAGGTATTGGGTTTGATCCTCAGCACCACATAAAAAAATAAATAAAGTAAAGGTATTGTATCCATCTATAACAAAAAAAAATTAAAAAGAAACATGAATAGTAGAAATATTGCTAGAATAAATCCTAATCTTCTAAAAGAGATGTCTTTCTGGGATCCAGATTTTGAACATATATACAGTATATGAGTCTTCAGATTGAGGATCCAAAGGTATAAGGGAAACTCTGATTTTATGGTTAGGTTTGATGGAGCAGGGGCAGTCCCATAGAAATATGGCTGGACCACAATTGTCTGAACTCTCAGAAACAGACCAAATGGAGAAACTCAGTAAGGCCTGTTTAGATTCCTCTTGGCCCTCAATTGCAGTAAATTCTTCCTCCCAGAGATGGGGCAGGACCCCTGTAAAATGAGAGTCTCATGTCATATAATCAAACAAGCTAGGTCAGAGAATGTCCTTATGTTCATCTCACACAGAAAGGTATATTATTAATGATTTTTTAATGGCTAGCTTTGGGGAAAAGGAGTTCTGGTTTCAATGACCTCAGGGAAGGGAAATTCTAGTTTCTAAGGCTAGCCTTGGAGAAGACTGAAGGGTGAGAGACAGGAGGGCGAAGGTCAGAGAGAAACTGCTTCTGGGGCTGCTTTTGAGGTCTTGAGGTTTTGGAGTGTTGTTTTCTGAGTTCCAATGATTGTTAACCTCGTGGTCATGGCCATCGTCAACTAAAATTATCTGTGCACTAACACACCATCTGTCAAGTTATCAGTAATAAAATTTAAGGTTCAATTATTCCACTTCTGTTCACTGTTATCTTGCTTTCTCTCAGAGGCAAATATTAAGGCTTGACAACATTTATTGATCTATCATTATACTTTGATTCTGTGAATCTATTTATGGGCCACATTGTAAGATCTCAGCATAAGTTCTTAGCTGTAACTGCTTCTTCAAATGCTATTGCTCAGCATTGCCAGAATGAGCGATAAAAACAGCCTTTTCAGATTCTAATTTTAAGAGTAAAACTGGGCTATGTTTTAACTTTATCATCATGTCTAAATCATATGACTCATAAAATCACATGAAAACCTTTGTCCATAACAAAAAGGAATATAAGCTACAACTCCTGCGTGGCATCATCATCCATTCAAAAAATATTTGTTCAGTATCTACTATACATTAGAGACAGTAACAGACACTGGAGATGTTAAGAGTGAACTAAACAAAGTTCTGCTGTCATGGAGCTTACATTCCAGGGAGTAGAGAATTAAACAGATATGTAGGTGTTGCTAAGAGCTGAGAAGTGAGGAGATGCCGGAGGGAATCAGGAAAGGTGGCATGAAGAAAGAGAGAGCCAGTTGTGCCAATAGCTAAGAGAGAGTCTGCCAGACAGAGGGACTTGCAGAGGCTTCACAGGCAGCGGTTGGAGTAAAGACAGAAGAGGAAGTAGTTCAGCCTGGCAGAGCTGCAAGAGAAAGTGCAAGTGGCGGGAACCTAGGCTAGTAGCAGGAAGCCAGATCACAAGGGATGTTTTGATTGCTTTTACTGGAGTGATGGGACAAATAAGCTGAAAATCCAGATTAACAAATCAAATGGGATAGGATTCAGGATGGAACAAACAATGTTTAACATGAAGAGTGGGGGACTAGAAAAGGGATCTATGGGAATTCCTATATCTTAATTTAAGATTCATTTTTTACTACAATTATAAGCTGATTTGATTGCAATATTTTTCTGACTTTTCTTATTATAGGCACAAAAGAAAAATATTGAATTCAAATTCCAAAACTGAACAACTAACTGCAAGCAGGAAAAAAAACTATAAAAAGAATGTCATTTGCTTTTAATGTGCAAAATATTTTAATGTGCACAAATATTAACCCTGAAAAGGCAAATAAGAGCTGAAAGGTTCTACCAAATTCCAGAAATTCGGGCTATGGGTTTACACACTATCTTTTGAGGTTAAAGATAATGTTGCTGAAGTAATTTTTGTCTTGAGTGTAGGTGTCATTGTATAGGGTTGGCTCTGATTAAAAAAATAATAATAAAAATGTATCCTATGCTTTGTGGTTGGAGCCTGCCTAGATACAAACAATTTGTGATGTATCTCCTTCTTGATTGTAACAATATTAAATTGCCCCATCTACTTTCCCTTTGAACTAGCAGTTCATGTCAATGCTTTATGATTTTACATTATGTTGCTTTTTCTAACCACTTTCCCAAGAGGGCATGCACAAAACATCCCTACATAGATCTCCCAGGCACCCCAGGCTGCTACCACAATTTGGTTATGTTATTCAATTATCAGTCTTCTGGACCACTTGCTTTGCATTGGGTTTTTATTATGGAGACATACTACAGATCTCTTGAGAAATATCTGGCCATCACAGACAGCATTCAGATGGGTCAGAGTAGCAAATACCAAATATGCAAAAGATGAAAATATAAATTACTTTGAGAACCAAAAGCAGGTAGGCACTTTTTTTTAAACACATCACTCTGAGAATAATAAAGGAAGCCCTTTCTTTCTTTATCCACTCTGAGCTCCCCAGGGACAAGGACCATAGCTATTTTGTTCAAACCTAATGATGAGGTAATATATAGATAAAGCACTTTAGATAGGTGTTTGACATATAGAAACTGGATAAATTATTATTGTTTCCAGCACCTAACACGTAGTTCAATATTCGTTTGCTAGAGAACTGAATAAGTAAACCACATCTTCAGATTCTTTGTATCCCACCCCTAGAAACCAATGATGTGGTCATAGTGTTGCGATCATAATTGCAGTGGCACAAATCTACTACCTAGAGCACAATAATTATAAGATTATTGCAAGGGGAAGAGTTACAGGGGCTGGAGAAGAGACAACTCTTGGTGAGTTCTCTCAATGCTCTGACACAGCACAGGCCGGCTCTCTGATCGCCTTCCAGCCCTGCAGAGGGACCTCTTTCTAAACTTCCACCCCCAGGAATTCCCCTTTCCCGGGTTTCAAGGGACCAGGAACAACCAGAATCTTTGTTAGATCCGCCTCCCACTCCCCCGCCCGGCGGCCTGCCTTCACTAGAGCCCCGCCCAGCCTGACGTCCTCCCCCTCCCCCCAGCGAGCTCGGGTCGCCGCAGCTGGCGCCCTCCACTCCTCTCCCTGCTCCCCTCCTCCCCCTAACCCGCTCCAGCCGTCAGCCAGCGACCCGCGGGGTAAAAACAAGCCGCCAATCCGCCAGCGACCGCGGCCTTTCCCCGCGCGCTGCCCGGAGAGGGGGCGGGGCTAGGCGGGGCGGGGCCTGGCGGGCGGGGGCGGGGCGGCAGCCGCCTGCCCCGCGCCGGGACTGACGGGTGAGCGGGTCCGCGACCCCCACCCACTCGCCCGTGCGCCGCCCCCTCCCCGGCCGCCCGAGGAGTTTGGCCCGGCCTGGCGCAGCCTGACGGAGGGGAGTGGCTCTCTCCCGGCCGGCCGGCGCCGGGGGTGAGGGTGCCGGGAAGGGGCTGGGGGCGCGCGCGGGGCCGTGCATCCCTCGGCTCGGCTCGCCGGCCCCCGCCCCCCGCCTGCTCTCCTCCTCGGGCCTGGCCGCCCCGCCCCGCCGTGACCCCCGGCCGCCCCGGGAGCCCGACGCGGTAAGTGCGACTTCTTCCTCGGCGTCGGGGAGGACCGGGCCCGCTCCCCACCCCAACGCGACCCTAGCGCCGGCCCCGGCGGTCCGCAGCGCGCTCCGGGAGGCGGCCGGGAGGCACCGTGGCGCGGACCGGGTGGGCCAGGCGGCGCCTCCCCGAGCCGCGCGCGGGACTCGAACCCTGGCCCGGCCTCGCCGCCGGTGTCCCGGACCCGCGGCCCGGGCCGCCCTGGAGTTGTTCAAAGTTCTCCACGCGGCGTTGGTGGCCCGCCGGTGAGGAGCGGACTGCAGTTCCCAACCACTGCTGCTTTCTCGGACAGTTACCACCAATAAAACAAACGAAAACGTTTCAGATTTTCCCCTTCATTGTTACCGGCAGACAGTCACACCTAAGTTTTTAAGTTTTCCCTTTATGTACTAGCCTCGGGGATGGAGAATGAGAAAGGAACTGTACTCTGATAGGACTCCCAGTGGTTGGTTGGAACTTGCATTTAGGCATTTATTTCAGTGCATATTCTGGAATTAGAAGCTGGAGGGAAAGTTTATCGTGTCAAAGAGTAAATCTTGACTGTCGTCTTTATTTTCGTTTCGTTTAATCCTGAAAAACATTCTCGAGGGTTGATAGAGTCACAAAATCCACAAAGTACAAAAGGGATATTCAAAGCCTCTCTCCCCACTCAAGCTGGGCACCCGCACAATATTTCAGTTTCCTGTATATCCCTTCAGAGATTATGTACTTGGGGATGCCTCTTCTGCTTCTTTTTAAAAGCGGAGTTGCTTTTATGAAATGCCTAGCAGATTTGCTGATGCGCAATAAATGTTAATTTTTCATAGGAAACAGTTTAATAAATCTGCCTTCCGCTCAGGAAACAGTTTAATTAGTCTTTTTTTTATTATTAGACTTGCTGGGAAAAAATAATTTTCTTTTGGCTGTAAGCATTTACAGGTTTGACTGCATAGTGAATATGTGTGTTCTTTTGGTTTATCGGGACTTAGGTGAATACTTTCACATAAAGTCGAATACATTGACATTTTGGGGTAATGGGGCAGTGAAGGAGAAATCAATATATTGTAAGAGAGGTCTTAATATATACAAAATATAGTTCCAAAAATTCTCTAAAACAATTTATGAATAGTACAATAGGGACAAACAAGCTAAATGAGAAAATTGAGGTAGAGAGAGAAAAAAAATACAAAATCATGGGAAAAGATAATACCAAGCACATACTATGAGGACCTGTACTAGAAGTGAGTCAGTTCAGGTTTGGGGCTTGGTAGGAGCCTGGGGTGGTGGGGGAACACAATACAAAGTAAACTTCAGTATGTTTCTAATTGCAGCATTAAACCAGTTCTGCCTAAGCAAAGCATTTGCTAGTAATGAGCAATGAGAGGAGCGTTTTCTCATAGGCCCTAATAAAAAAGGAGATGTGATGTAGTTGACAATATCTTTAAAGAAACAGTTTTGCACAAAAATATTTAATATAGGCCAGTAATAGAACTCTAAGGATAAGTTCTCTGAAGGCGTCGTTTGATTTATTCATAACCTTTAGAATGATCTGGACTAGGATTTCCTAAACCATGTTCTAGGGAATGAAAAATTAGTTAACTTCTTGAAATAAAATTCTGAGTTCAAATAAGTTTAAGTTGTTTTTCACAACAGTTTTTTGAAAGGGTTTCAATGCTAGTGTTCAAGTTGACTAAAGAGGAGTATATTTTATAACCATTTCCAAATTTAATGGATGGATTATCCATTCTTCACACAGTTCTTCAGGAGTATTTCCTACAACTCAGATTTGATAAGAAGTGGAGAGCAGAAAGTTTGAAGTTAACCAGTATAATGAGGACACCACCAAAGTGAAGATAATCTAAAAAAGACAGAATTTTAATATATTTTGTATCAAAGAGAAAGGTTACTTTCTCCCTGAATTCTTTCTTCCTTTTTTTTTTTTAATATTTATTTTTTAGTTTTCGGTGGACACAAACATCTTTGTTTGTATGTGGTGCTGAGGATCGAACCTGGCCACACGCATGCCAGGCGAGCCCCTTGAGCCACATCCCCAGCCCCCCCCCCCCCCAATTCTTTCATAATTCTTCGTTGTTCTGCAAGTTGCCTGTTGGGCCAAATTGCCCTCTTAGATGTCTTTCTCTTCTATGCTTGAAAGCACTGTGAATCAAAGTAGGTTTAAGCAAGTAGAAGTCTTTGGGGAATGACTTAGTTATTCTTGGAGGTGAATGTGTGATTGGCATGTTATTTTATCACAAACACTGTTTATACTATTAATTTACTACCAACTTTTAAATTCTGTGATTGTAAAAGACCTTAGAAAGCATGGAACATAGTATAAAGAGAAAAGATTTAGAATCAGAAAATCTTGGATTGTGCTACTAATGTGCAGGATTGTTTTCAGCAAATTTGTGAACCTCTCTGAATTTGTTTCCTTATTTGTAAGACTGGAGTGATTATAGCACACAATTCATTTATGGAATAAATACTGAGAACCTGCTAGGTACTGGGTAATAGAAAAACAGCTTTAAGAATGCGAATGAAATAATGTGTCATGAATCCCTGTCTAAATTTATTCCAGAGGAGTAGAGATGGCAAGAGTTAGAGCAAAGAATAGCACCTTATCTAAATCTATCTGGTTCTTGAGTTTTAGACCACAAGTACAGAAAGTTGAGGGGATGAGGATTTGTTTTAAAATTTTTATCTGAATCCCTTCATTTTCTGTATTTGGATTATGAGTTTGATAACCTATACAAAAGTGATTTCTGAATGATATACCGATATACAAAATGTTACCATTCTGAAAACAAAGAGAGGGCTAGAACTATTCATTTTCTTCACACCATTTGTGAGAGAGATGTTTGATAAGTATATCGGGCAAGGTATATATTATGCTATAGGAATTAAAGACCCTCACATCCTACCGGTTTGAAACAACACAGGTTTATTTCTGTCATATGTCCAGTGAAGGGCAACACTAGAGCTTTCTGCTCCAGGTAGTCATTTGGAATCCCAGGATGTCAGACTCCATCTCAACAAAATTCTTCCACAGTTGTTAAGGGAAAAGGATGTGGTGAATGATTGTACATTGGCTCCAAAGGCTTCTACTTGAAAGTGAAAGGGTAACATGTCATTTCATTGGCCAGACAAATATATGACTACACCTAACTTCAACAAAGTGGGGAAATGCAATTTTACCATGTGGCCAGGAAGAGGAGAACCAAAATAGTCTATGAACAATTTTAATGAGTGCTTACTAGTCATTAAACTATGGGCTATGGGCTTCATAGTTCTAAGAGTTAACACATACCTGTGGGGCATATCTATAATCCTATCTACTCAGGAATTTGAGGTAGGAGGATTGCTAGTTTGAGGCCAGCCTGGACAATTTAGCAAGACAAATAAAATAACAAATAAAAAGAGCTGGGAATGTACTCAGTGGCAGAGTGCCCCTGGGTTCAGTAGCCAGTGCTGCAAACAACCCAAAACAAGAAGCTGAATAAGTCAAATCCAAATTACATTTTTGTATTCTGTTTAAGAAATAGGAAACAGTATTTCTTTGTGTATGTATGTGTGTGTTTAAACAGAATTATGCTAAGAATTATAAAGAACATCTTTTATAAAATTGAAATGAAATTCTGTTGAAAACTCCACAATTAGATGTACTGTATTGATCAAGTGAATTTCATTCTTTTTTAATTGTATATCTATTCAGTAATCATTTGTTACATTCATATAAGGCACTGTGTTAGGTCCTGTGAGGATAAAAAGATGAATAGGGAGTTCACAACTCTAATAGAAAATAGCTCTAATTTGAGTTCTCTCTCTCTTTCTCTTTAAAGCAACATTAATAGAATTTTTCAGCATGTTAAAATCTGACAGAATGTGTGTGTGTGTGTGTGTGTGTGTGTGTGTGTGTGTGTATTATACTTTGTCCCCCTGCCTTGTTTTGGTCTAAAGATTATTTCCTGACAAGTTACATAAAAACTACTTAAACTAGCTTAAGCAAAAAGATTGTTGCATTAGAAAAGGAATATAGCTTTCTGTCTTCAAGGCAACTGACGTCAGTAACAGAAAGTTAGGAGCTAGAGCTATTTTCTCTTTCTCCAGTTCTATACACTTTCTTGACAGTAGGTCTTTCTTCACATATAATGTCTTTGTTTTATTTCTCCATTCACTAATTTTTCTGTGTTTTGTTGTTACATGGGTGCTTTAACTAAGAGTTTACTCACTTGAAATTAGAGCCTTTGGCAATCCCAGCAGATCTAAAATTTTTGTAAGTGCCCCATCTTGGTTAGCCCTTAAGTTAACCACTATGAGTGTTTATAAATAATGGAGTTAGCCCTTATGTATAACAAATTAGGTATTTGGCAACTTTATAGAAAAGAAGGCAGTTCTAATAGCTTGCAATCAAAGCAATCTGAGATTAAAGAAATTTGAGATACTGTCAAAAGTTCTGCACAATTAACATTAGCTTGCAAATTCTAATGGGACAGACTGATAATGACAGGGTAAGAAGGGAGAACTGAAGCTGCCATATAGCAATTATATTCCCTCCCTAAACACTTGCAAATATCATCTCCACTGTAATCTTTTAATTCCTCTCTTTCTCTCCCAAGGTACAGGTGATAAATAGTGAAAACTTTGCAAGTCACTTGCTTTGATTGATATAGGACTCCCTTGCTTCTCCTCATAGCTAATAATGTAGAAAGAAGGGAGCACTTAATATGCTACTTTGCTCTTTTCTGTCATCCAAACTGATCTCCAAGACACTCTTTATCTGGATATTTTTGCATTTTAACATACTATTACCATCTCTCTTCACCAACTTAATCGTGTTTTTATTCTCAGTAAATTTCCATTCTTATTCTATTAGCTGTGTGTACTTAGCTTCTGTAGCAAAGTTCCCTTGCGTTCTTTACCTATTCGATATCTCCTTTCTTCCCAGTCTGAAAAGTATCCATAGCTTCACCTCAGCAGATGGCTGAAGGGATGAACTATGGGGAGGTGGTATATGATACCTGGAAGAGGGGATGCCCAGAAAAATAACAACAGAGGAAGGTGAGTAAAACTGTATAAAGGGCTGGGGTTGTGGCTCAGTGATAAGAGTGTTCGCCTAGCATTTGTGACGCCCTGGGTTCGATCCTCAGAACCACATAAAAATAAATAAATTTAAAAGAAAGTATTGTGTCCAACTACAACTACAATAATTAAATATTTTTTTTTTAAAATGTGTATGAGATCAAGTGGGATTTGTCAAAGATGTATATTAGCTAAAGGAGCAAACGGGAAGTGGGTAGGTTCAGACTGTAGTGGTTCTTAAATATCATTTTAAGATGTTCTTATACTATGCAATGTTCTTACTGCTATGCAGATGAAGGGGTCATCTTAGGTACAACCAAATGTTCAAAGTTAGAAAATGATAGGTTTGTTTACTCAGAAGCCTATCCAGTTGCCAGCAGAGCTGTCTCAGTGTTCCTAATTGGTGGGAGGGAACTTCTCAACAGTTCATGCAAGTGGCTCACAAACCATCTGGGTAGCATCTCAGAAGAAGCTCATCTTAGGTAGGTATAGGAGCTGCCTGGGATTAAAAAAAACTCATGTCTCAATATCATACAACTCTATAAACTTAGCTTCTATGATCCCTGAAAGGATGCTGATTAAAACAGCCATCACAGGGAATTCAAAGCTATAGTTTTCCTGAGTTCCCATGCAAATTTACTGATCAGGGAGATCATTTTTACTATAAGCAGTGTTGCCAAGTAATGTATTTAACGTACCTAATTCTGTGGATTGCTAGGGTAACAGAACTGAGAGGGTTAAATGAAGGTTAAATGCAGAAGAATTTTATCAACTCTGCTTATATTTGTTTTGTCCACAACCCCTTTTGTTTGGGAAGTAGTCAACAGTGTTTATTTTGCTTATTTTGATGTAGTGTGTTTTAACTTTTTATCACAGATAAAGTGTGAAATAGAGTGAGAGGAGAGTAAGGCTTGAAAGTTAGGCAAGGACTATTAGATCATTAAAATCCTGGAATTCTATGCCAAAAATCTTGGCTTTTATTATCTTGTAGAAGACCAGAAACAAAAGAGTAAAAGTTTTGGGTAGAATAATGTAATCAAGAACTGAGGTTTAGTAAGGCACTTTGGCTATGCTGTGGAGAGTGGATAAGACAGGATTTAGACTTAAGGCTGGTTGTTTTATTTCTACTTTTTTTTAATATTGCCTTTCTTTGGGCAAGATATTTCTCTGATAAGCAAAAAGAAGTAATACTCAATTCTATGCTCTATAGGATTTTAGAATTGCTGGACAGGTTCTGCATGGTCTTTCGAAAGGGTCTGAACCAGTTTGTCCCTTAATTTATCATCTCCTTTCCCCAACAGAGGTTGAAAGGACTATCCTGAAGGGCATCTTAAGAATGATGGATTTAACCTAACACTAGGAAATTCTAGCCTCCACTGACTTCCACTCATCTCTATTGTACTCACTAGCATGTCCCATTTTCCTTTTTGCTGGAGTTAAATTATGAGAGCAGTTTATTGATGGCTTTTAAAAATCATTATTTTTTAGGTTTAGTTTAGGGCAAGCCAGGGAGTTTCTTTAAGGGTTAGCTGGTTTAATTAACATCTGTAATGATAAACCATTTCTAATTATAAGCTGTGTGAGAAATAGTTTTCACATTTTCTCCTCTGTATTTCTTATATTGCTCTTTACTGCCCTTTCCTTACCAGGCTTATGCTGTTATAATAAATATATTGTTTATAAAATCTGATTGATCCAGCAGCAGAAACAAGTTGATCTATAATTTGATCATTATGTATTCAAAGACTCCAGGCCACTTTGATTGGTATATTTGTGCCTAGAGAGTACCAATTGATTACCTTTTCCACCTACATCACCATAAAGCTACGTGGAAGACAGAAATACTTCTGGATTTGATTCAGGTCAGTAAGATAAAATTATGGTTATCCAGACTATTTCTTTTTATGTCTTATAAGACAGCTAGGTATCTTAGCATATGCCAAAGATAATGGATCAGGCAAAAATTTGGCATTGTTTTCCCACCGCCTTTTGATATTATCAGTTTCCATCCTTGTGCAACAGCAAATATATATTTATATTCATAAAATCTAAAGAATGGTGGCAAGAAACTTTTCTTTCTTTACCAGTAATCAAACCAAAGGGGTTTTTATTTTTGCTTAAGATTGAACCCAGAAGGCTGGGGTTGTGTCTCAGTGGTAGAGTGCTCACCTACCAGGTGCGAGGCACTGGGTTCAATCCTCAGCACCACCTAAAAATAAGTAAAGTAAAGGTAGTGTCTCTAACTTCAATAAAAAATATATATATTAAAAAAAGAAAGAAAAAGATTGAACCCAGGGTTTTGTAAGTACCACACCCTGCCTGGCCAGCCCTATAGGGCTATTTTCAAAAGAAATCATTTTTTATAATCATAGTTATTAAAGTATCAATTCCAACAATGTTTTATAGATGAGCTAAGGGGAAAAGGCTCATTAATTTAGCCAATTTTTAAAAATGTTTCTTGTTTTACTACCAAATATTAGTGTACATATTTGAGGAATGAAAAAAGATACTTCTGATACTATGGTTTAGCACTGTGCTCTATAGGAAATAGTGACAAAAATCGGTATAGAGACAAGCGGGGGGGAAATATGTGAGGCACTTGTATTTGGTGAATAAATGCCACTTGGGCATTAATTTCAACTATGATGAACTGAACAGTATTTTCTGATATAAGAAATGTAAGCCAGGCGTGGTGATGCACGCCTGTAATTCCAGCAGCTCTGGAGGCTGAGACAGGAGGATCGCTAGTTCAAAGGCAGCTTCAGCAAAAGAAAGGCACTAAGCAACTCAGTGAGATCCTGTCCCTAAATAAAATACAAAATAAGGCTGGCATGTGGCTCAGTGGTCAAGTGCCTCTGAGTTCAATACCTGGTACATCCCACAAAAAAATTAATTTAAAAATGCAAACAATTATATTTAAATCTTGTTAATCAACATAGGACTACATTAAATGAAGCTACATGAACATGTTCCTGATGATCCATAATCCTTAATACAAATATAAAACATTATTATTATTACATTATTGCAGGTGCAAAACATGTTACCTAATAATCAGCCCTTTTCTTGTAGTGACTCTGTGCAGAATTCCTTCTACCAACAAAGGACATCAGAAAAAGACAGTGGTGTTCAACATTCTTGTTTGTTGGTCCCAAATACGGATCCTTTGAAACAAGTGACTTGCTTATCGTAATGTAAGCTAGCCAATCACAGAAATTAAAACATTAAATAAGTGGGACCTGTGGGCGCTAGGCAGGACTGGAATTTTCTAGTCAGCAAGCAAATTATAAACAGAAGCTAAAATTGCAGTCAGTTGACCACAGTCCCAGGTTCAAGCAGGTGCTAGACAGTCGCATTCTGAACTTGGGCAGGGGTCGGAAGGGATGAGAATCAATTTCAAAGTCATGCAGACCTACAAGTGCACTCAAACCCAGGATGTAGCTCATCATGACCACTGCTGCATCCTGAGTAGGGTACAATTTGTGGGGTTCAAAGTACAGAGAAACAATTTTTATAAGAAAACAGCTTTCATTTCAGTTTCTCAGAAACAGTTCTTGTAACAGTTTTTTTTTCTTTTTTTTTTTTTAATAGAAGGTAGCAAAATGGAGTCTTAGGCCTGTCTATGACAGTTCTTGCTTTATAATTGTCTTATCTCACTTATCAAAATCTTATATATATTTTTTACTAATCTATAACCTATAACTTACACTCTTATTGATTGTATTTATCAGTTCTTACCACAACATTAACCTTATAGAGAAGATACCAAATAAGTAATTTTAGTAAAATAATTGAGTTATCTGAACAAGTAGTTTGAATGCTGTGATCATATGGTAAGGGAACGTAATTTAAAGGATAAAATTTACTTCACATGCATTTTTCACCTTGATCGTACAGGTGTGTATTACAGTGCTTTTACTTAGGTTATACAAATAAATAAAATCCCTTTATTAGATGGCTTTTTCCATGAAACCATATGTCAGTTTTCACTATATGTTAGAGTTCTTGACTGCTAAAACTTCAGTTTACTATGAAGCTTACAAAGCTTAGTTTTTTACAGCTGAATTTAAATTTGATGTGTTTATAATTTTAATTTGCTAATTAAACAAAAATAGTACATAATTATTTTTAACAAGTTGACTTAATATTGGGCTAGAAATCTCCCCCCCACCCCATGGTGCTGGGAATTTGAACTACAGGCCTTGCATGCACTAGACAAGCGTTCTACCATTGAGTCACATCCCCAGCCCTGCATTAAAAATCTGAATTTTGGATTTCAAAGTATATTCTAAGTTTTCCTAATTACAAAAAAAAAAAAAAAATGGAACTGAGCTTGGGGGCACACACCTGTAATCCCATCTACTTGGAAGACTGAATCAGGAGGATCATAAGTTTGAGGCTTATGATCATAAACTTAGAACTATAAGTTTGAGGCTTATTGAGACCCTGTCTTAAATATAAATGGCCAAGGATAATGCACTTGCCTAGTATGTGGGAATCCCTGGGTTCAATCCCCAGGACTGAAGAAAAAAAAAGATGGTTCTAGGTGCCATGTGTTTATGGTAACTCTGAAACTTTGAAAACAGTGCAAAAATAATCAATGTTAACAGCCAGCATTTGTTTGTCCATACTTTTCTGATTTCTGAAATGGATTTATTTTTTAAAATATGAGCTAGATTCTGCTCTAGGCCCCTATTTCTAGTGTTAGATATATCATTAAAACTAAGTTTGTCCAGAACAGCATGCAGTCTCCCTGAAATTCTATCCTTAATATCCATAATAATTCTATCCATAATATTTATTTATGTTATTGTTACTATTCTTCCACACACTCAGGTTTGAACAGATACCATCATCTTCATCATTCTTCCTGTCCATTTGCCACAGGCATACCATAAGGTCTGTCTCTGTAATATTTTTTACATTCATCCCCCTTTCAGATCTTGTTGCTTCTAGGCAAGTTTAAACAGTACCTCTTACATTGTAAAATTTTCCAACCGTTTTCCCTACTGAAAATCATATTCACCAATGCCAAATTCATCTTCTTAAGTATACCTCTACATCCTCCCTTCAGGAGCCTCTTCCTCACCCAAGGAAAGAGTACTTGTCCTTGACAATTCAGTTAGCATTTTATTCAAGACCTTTTTTTTTTTTTTTTTAAGAGAGAGAGAGAATTTTAATATTTATTTTGTAGTTTTTGGCGGACACAACATCTTTGTTTATATGTGGTGCTGAGGATCAAACCCGGGCCGCACGCAAGCCAGGCAAACACGCTACCGCTTGAGCCACATCCCCAGCCCTCAAGGCCTTCTTTTGCTTAACTTTAAGATATTTCAAGTCAAGGTCTCTGCCATTAATTTACTCATTTATTTCGTCTTATTTAAATTCAGTAATATGTAAATGTCATGTACTACACAAAGTGTTAGGGATATATAGTAGTCCCTGCCCTGACAGATTTTATAGGCTGTTTTCTCATCTTTGTTTTCTGTGTAGAGAATGGTTCTTTGTTGGATTTATATAAATATAGGATTTTTAAAATTTTATAACACTTTTATGAGTTTGAAAAAGAGTACAGATTACCTAGTGTATTTCTAGAATTAAAGTCAAGGTTTAAAAAAGCAAATCTCAAATCTTTTCTATCTGGGTAAATAATTTCTGCCATCATACATTTTTAAGTGTTAGGTGGGATATAGTTGAGAAAAAATTTAGGGAGTGAGTCCTGCCAGGTTAGTATAGTAAAAATAGTTCTGAATGTTTCCTTTTATATTTTTATTTATATTATTTACACTTAAAACTATAGAAATAGATTTATTAAAATTGATTTCTTTTAGCACTGGGCATGTAGCTTAGTGATAGAGTGCTTGCGTAGCATGCATGAAGCCCTGGATCCAGTCTCCAGAACTGGGGGAAAAATGATTACTCTTAAATACTGTTATCTTAAAAAACAAACCAAAACAAAAACCATGTGAAGAGAGATTTGAATAATGATTATTACCTATATAAATTAGCTACTAAATAGCTATGGTTTAAATTATCCAGTGACTTGATAGCTTCTCCCCACCACACTTCTGTGCTGGGGGTAGAACCCAGAACTTCATGCATGCTAGGCAAGCACTCCACCACTGAGCTACATCCCCAGCCTGATGTTTTTTTCTCCCCTACCTTAAACAGGTAAAAGAATAAATACATGACATTTATTACATTCCCAAGGCATTGTAATATAGATTCCAAAGCCATAGCTTTAAAAGTCACACAGTTGGAGTGTGCTTATCTGCCCTCTGTCTCAAAGACGTTTCATTGTTTCTACTATATTACTGAATACTGTGTCATGTTTCAAATTCACAAACTAACATTTGAGCAGATATGAAGCAAAAATTTTAGGTGAGTCCCTTAATTACTTTTTGAAAATGTGTTCATAATTGACACTTATGTGAGCATTTGTATCTCAAATTTCACTTGAAGTAAAGCAAAGTTATTAAAACAAAAAGGTACAGAATATAATTTTATAATCAGTTTTAAGAAAGTGTGTGTCAGTTTGAAAAGACAACTGCTATTTAGCCATTGGTTTTCAAAGTGATAGAATTTTATATCTTAAGAATGAAATATAAAAAAGAAATTCTTGGAATAACATGATTTTACTCAAGTTGAAAAATTTTAAGAAGATTTTTGTCACCGGAGGTAAATGCTTTCTTTTTCTTCTCTCTACTCCCTGCCCCTCAATACACACACTGGGAATTGAACCTGGGGGCTCTACCACTGAACTTGCAGTCCTCCTCCTTCAGCCTCCCAAGTAGCTGGGATTTCAGCTGTGTACCATCATGCCTAACTCACTAATAACTTTTGAAATATTTGGTTTTTAATTTATTTTATAATTTAAAAATATACAGGATATTTATAATACACCAGTTAAACAACAATAAATAAGCCGGGCGCGGTGGCACACACCTGTAAACCCAGCAGCTGCTTGGGTGGCTGAAACAGGAAGATTGTGAGTTCAAAACCAGCCTCAGCAACAGCAAGGTGATAAGCAACTCAGTAAGCCCCTGTCTCTAAATAAAATAAAAAATAGGGTTGGGATGTGGCTCAGTGGTCAAGTACCCCTGAGTTCAATTCCCTATACCAAAAAAAAAAAAAAAAAAAAACCCACGAAACAATAAATAAATAACTAGAAGGAGGACCAGTAGAGTAGAGGAAAGGAAATAGGGGAAGGGAGGAGGAAAAGGAAAGTAAAAATATTAGGGATTGAAATGGACCAAATGATATTATATACATATATGTCAGAGTCAACCCCAGTATTGTTTTTTTTTAAATTTATTTATTTTAGTTTTTAATGGACCTTTATTTTATTTATTTATATGCAGTGTTGAGGATCAAACCTAGTGCCTCACACATGCTAGGCAAGCACTGTACCGCTGAGCCACAACCTCAGCCCAACACTATTATGTATTAACTATAATGAACTGATAAAAACATTTTTTAAACAAAGAAGCTTAACTCTGGCAATAAAACAAAAAACCTTGAAATTTTATTAGAAGTATATGTCATTAATGGTAAAATTCACCATGATGTGAATATTAAATCTTTATATTAATAATTTAAGTTTTACATTAAAATAATCTTCATGAATAATATTTATAATAGTAATAATTAATCTTTACATTAATAAATCAGACATGCTTTAAAAATACATGGTATAGCTACTTACATTTTGTTATTGCTCTTAAAATTTCTTGGATTCATTCATTATTGGAGAACCACTTATGGAGCATGTATTTGCCAGGTACTATTCTAAGTGCTAAAATTACAGTGATGAACCCAAACAAAGTTGTACTGCAGTTTACTCTGTAATGAGTTTAAAGAAAGTAAGCAAATAAATATTCCAGCTAGTAGTAAGTGCTATGAAAGATTTAAGAGGGTCAGGAGGACAGAGAATGATAAGGGCCCTAAATTATCTAGACAAGTTAGTGAAGATCATATATTTTACATAACAATGTAATGATTTTCTATATATATATATTGATCTTCTATAAATAATTGCCCTAGTCAGGCATACTGGTGTATGCCTCTTTGAGGCAAGAGGATTGCAAATTCAAGGCCAGCCTTAGCAACTTAACAAGACTGTAAGCTTAGCAAGATCCTGTCTCAAAATTAAAAAATAAAATAAAAGAACTGGGGATGTGCCTCAGTGGTAAAATGCCCCTAGGTTCAATCCCCAATACCTAAATAAATAAATAAATAGTTCAAGGAAGTACTTATCAGAGCTGGATTAATATTTGGTTGAACAATTTTATATCTTTTTGGCAAAAGTTTGATGGGACAGAAGAAAAGTATTATTTAAATAATAACTTCATGCCATAAAACATTAATTCTTAAGTTTACTACATATTTTTCATAAAGAGAATATCAGAAATATTTTTACAAATCAAGAAAATAGTAGGAAAAAAAGTAAGAGACCTAAACATCCACTTTGTAGAGGACATACAAATAACCAATAAACATGAAAAAAATTACTCAACTTCATCATAATCAAGGAAATATAAAAGAAAACTAAAGGGAATACCACCACTCACCCAACAGAATGATTAAAATTAAAGAGCTCAACAGTACAGTGTGACCTGGAATTCTCTTGTGCTGCTTGTAGAAGTGTAAATTGTTGACAGTAGTCGAGTATAACATATGTATACCTTATGTTCCAGCAGTTTACTTCTATACACACACACACACACACACACACACACACACACACATAAATGCATATATACATGCAACAGACAACATGTATAAGAATATTTATATAGCAACATTATTTGCAAAAGCTTAAAACTAGGAATAACTCAAATGATTGTTAGCAACAGAATGGATTTTCATGATTGTGTATTTATACAGTGGAATACTATATAACCATAAAAATTAATCATCAGCTGCTACAGACAACAGATTGTGTGTGTGTGTGTGTGTGTGTGTGTGTGTGTGTGTGCTTAGAATTGAACCCAGAGCTTCACACATGCTAGGCAAGTACTCTATTATTGGGATATACCCTCAGCTGCAGACAACAAATTAATTCCGAAACAGTGGTGAACAAAATAGTACACGGGTGAATTTCAAAAACAGATAAAATTAATTTTATGATAAGCATGTTGGTTACCTTTGGGGAGGGGCATGAAAAGGCCTTTTTGAGTGCTGGTAATCATAATCTTTTCTAAGCCTGGATGATTATATGACTGACTCATAATTCTTTAAGCCTCCAGTTATAATTCGTATACTATTCTATTATGTATCAAACTTCTAATTTTAAAATATTTTGAAAGGTACAGGCACTAGTTAATATTCATTTGTAGAACAAATTATTTTCAAAATACAAAAATACAGAGTGACTATCTCTAATACACAGAAAGCTTCTACTTGGTTCTAAAGAAAAGTTGAAGACCAAGAGAAAGACAGGCAAAAAAAAATATAAGTAGATAGCTCAGAAATGGCCAGTAAACCTATAAAAATATGCTCCAATTCAGCAATCATCTGGAATTAAAAGAATTATAATACTCATTGTTAATTGTCAGGCCTATGAAAATAGATGAGAAGGGTGCGCTCACTTTATGTTTGAAATGTGAATTTTAGGGAAGGTAAACTAACTATTCAAATTTAAAATATACATACCTCAATCCAGCAGTCATACTTCTGGGAATAAATTTCATCAGCACAAAAGCTTCACAAGGGTGTCTATTTCAATGTTACTGTAATAGCTAGCAATCAAACAAACACTTGAAATCAGCCCAAATGGCTATAGCAAGAGATAGTTCAATGAATTGTTCTAAAATTATGAAATATCATACAACTATTAAAGAGGTTATTAAATTACATTTCTGTGTATATATAAAATTAGGTGAGAAAAGCAAAATGCCAAAATGATATATATAGTATGAGCTCTCTTATACCAATAATCAAAATCATATAAAGGAATATGTAAGTTTTATATTTTATAAACATGAAGAGAGCTGTGAAAGGTTGCATACTAATCGGTCTACATTGATTGCTGGGAATAATTAGTGGAGGAGGATTGGTAAATAAAGGTAGAACTGAACAAGCATACAGTGAGTCCACTCATGTGAATGGCTTTTTTTTTGTGGGGGGGAGGTGTGTGTGTGTGTGTGTGTGTGTGTATACAGCTAAACCCATGATCATGACGGCAGTGTTAAATGCTATGTAGCCTTTCCCAACTCAGGATCCTGATATCTCTTTAAAATCAGGGACCCTATTTCAATGGTTGATCTCCCACTGCAGCCACTGCAGTCCACTCAGAACATCTACTGCGTTAAAGAGTTATATATTCAATGTATATCTGAAAACTTGATGAAAAAAGTATATTTGGACCCTCTTGAGAATGGGGACATGGTTTAACATTATAGCATTCATGTCTAAATTTTTTCTAATAGAGAGTTATGTTGCAAAATGTCTCACATTTCAAGTTAAGGTTTCAGTGAGTCAACCAACCAACCAGTTAAAATCACTCTAGCCATTAGAATTAGCACTTATTGTAATTAGAATCTCTCACACTGATAATGTGCTCTCATATTGATTGATTAAATCCAATTTAAAATTTATTTATAAAACCTCATGCCGCATGCCTGTAATCCCAGCTACTTGGGAGGCTGAGACAGGAGGATCACAAGTTCAAGGTCCTAGCAACTTAGTGAGGCCTTTCTGAAAATAAAAAATAAAAAGGGCTATGGATGTAGCTCAATCATAAAGCACCCCTGGTACCAAAAAACAAAACAAACAAAAACCCCATATATTAAAATGAATTTTTTTTAAATAGACAATTATCCTTTGTTAGAGTGTAAGTTTTAAACTTACTAAAAGCAGGATATGTTAGTGATTCATTTGTCTCTCTTGGTGCCTCATAGGTATAAATACATGGCAAATACTTATTCGAATGACTAAGGTAAAGATGACAAGATCATTATGTGCTATTACACTGAGAGTTGTTCTTTGTATCAGTTTATACCATGCATTGCAATGCCCACTCAATGCCTGTAGCATTCTGCATTCACTCATCTAAAGCCTACCCTTCCCCCAGTTTCCAGAAGCCTTTGTGGTGGGAGGGAGTGGTGCTACCATTATTGAGAATGAAAGGCTAGAATGTATTAAGATGTGTTTATAAGGGTGGTAGTGACTGAGCTATACCTTGAAGGATAAGGAGGATTTTAAAACCAGAGAAACTGGGAACAAACAACGTTGTTAAAGAGGGAGTAACATAATGTAGACTGACTGATGAAGTGGTGGACAATAGTGGACAATAGCCTGTGTTGGACAATAGTTAGAAAGAAAGAGTGGAGTGAGAAATAAAGGTAGAGTAGAGTTTTAAGGGTTTTGATAGGAAGGAGCCTGCCTGGTGAGAAGAGAAAACTGTCATTTCACTCCCTCATGCATCCTGCATACTACCACCAAGTTAATTTTCTAAAATATCGCCCTGTTCAACAGACCACTTAATAACACCTTTACTTTATGCCTAAGGCTTTTTATCGCGTCAGATTCATTAAGTTTATCTCCTATACGTAAAATTAATTAGGTATGGCTGACTGGCTGATCAAACTGATATTTCCCCTCCTTCCTCGTCAACATGCTCATTTCATGCTTTTATTAATCTCTCTCTTACTTTATATAAATCTGTCCTCCTTCTGCCTAATGATACTGGCTTGTGCCACTCCACACCATCCTGATATCTCCTTTCTCTTATAATTTTTATATCTTTTCTTGTAGTATTTAGTACAGAATCATAAATGGCTTTTCATGCTTCTCATTCTTGTTTTTCTGAATAATTTTTATTCTCCTAAAGGCTGTGTAAGGTCAAGTTATATGCCTCACAATATTCTTGTAAGCCTCCAAGATAGCTTTTTGTTTTGATTTTTGGTCAGTTGATATAGATATTGCCTTTTGTATGAAATTATTCGATATAGAAGTAAATATTAAGTACCTTAAAAACTGGAATTCTGCATTTATAGATCATAAAATTTATTACTGCTGCATTATAATGTTTCATATTTTAATTTGTCAAATACTTTTTGTTTTAATAAAAAGATTTTTTTATTTGAGGTATAGAAACCAAGATGTGTATGTCTCCGTGTCCCTTATAATGCCTTGTACAATGTATTGCTCACAATTAGTACTCTATATCTTAAAAACTTGATGGTTTTTTAATTTGCTTTATCAGTTTTCCTTAACTGTACCCGTGTTCACACCATTGCTTTGTTTTGCCAACAACAGAGGGCACCATTAGGATACTTGTACACCAAGGAATAGCCCTTTCCCAGTCCTTCGTTGCTTTGTAGGGTGACACTTTCTTTTCCTAAGCAGTATCATATAAATTTGAATATTATGCTAAATGGAAGTGGTTCTATCATGATTATAGGAAAATATTGGCTTCAGGTTATTTATTTGAAAAAGAGTAAGTACTGTCAAATTTTGATCCTTTGTGGTTTTCAAACTTTTTCTCCTAATTCTTCTCATTATTCTTTAAGTGAAATCTTCCAAGATCTTATTACATTAATTAGATATCCTCCCTTTTGAAGGGAGGAAGAGATGGAAGGTAACAATCTAGAACTCAACCTTTGCACTGTTTCCTTCTCACCCCTTATCCATAGAGCAGTTTGAAAATCACCGCAACTCATCTAATTAAAAATGCTTTTTAAAAAACTTATTTTGTGATGTCTCACCTAGGAACTTGGTTTAAAAATAGAAACATTTTGGTTGTATAGTGATTTTTTTTTTTTTAAGTACAAAGAAAAACGCTCTGGAATACATTTCTTGTTTCAGCAATAAAAGAGTTAATATACTAAGCAGTAAAGACTGAGATACTGCACTGGGATAGTGCTTTCTGTCTCTGTCATTTGTGGTTTAAGAAAAGGGGGTGGTGTTCTGCATTTGAAAGGACTTTAATGAATGCTGTCAGTGTTTGTGAGAGCTAATGGCCAGTATGGGAAGGGAGAGCAGGGAAAGTGGTCTTGCTGCTTCAGGATAGGCAGATGAGAGTTTGCTCTGATTGAACGGAATGTTCCACCGGGTTTCATCTTTATGCATTATCCTTTGTTCTTTATAATCTGATATATTGGCATAAAAGTAAATGTAGATATATATATATATATATGCATGTAATTTATATTCTCTTAAATCTGTTTGTTGTGTACAGCAGGGCATATACTTCTCTTATCTTGGTTGGATGCACAAATCTGTGTGCAGTGCTTTTTGCCCGTTGCCTAGACGATCACTTGGTTTCTCTGAGGATGTCTGGTTCTCGTAAAGAGTTTGATGTGAAACAGATTTTGAAAATCAGATGGAGGTGGTTTGGCCATCAAGCATCATCTCCTAATTCTACAGTTGACAGCCAGCAGGGAGAATTTTGGAATCGAGGACAGACTGGAGCAAACGGTGGGAGAAAGTTTTTAGATCCATGTAGCCTACAATTGCCTTTGGCTTCAATTGGTTACCGAAGGTCCAGCCAACTGGATTTTCAGAATTCACCTTCTTGGCCAATGGCATCCACCTCCGAAGTCCCTGCATTTGAGTTTACAACAGAAGATTGTGACGGTGCACATTGGCTGGATAGACCAGAAGTGGATGATGGCACTAGTGAAGAAGAAAATGAATCTGATTCCAGTTCATGCAGGTTGATTATTTTCTTACTGTTAGAAATGGGGTGTGGGGGTATATTCTCTATAATGTTTTAAAATAATTTAGCATTTTTATTTTAAAACTTGAGTATTTGTATATCCTCATACATATATAGTATATTGGTATGAACATGTACTTTTTGCTAGGATTTAAAACAATGTTTTAACAATTTTGTAAAATTATAAAGATAAACATATAACATTCATTTTGAAATATCTTGTGTTCTATATATAGATCTGGCTCTGCTTTGAAAATACAGTACCAGTTTTATGCATCATTGACAGGCGGGTTTGTTCCTTCATTTACCTTCTATTTTCATAGCAAAACTAGAGAAGACATTTCTATTGTATAACATTTTGTGACATTTTAGTTTATAATAGATTGTAGAGTCAAATTTGAGTTTAATGAAAATGAAAGGTTTTACAAAGAGATACACTTATAATTGCCTATTTTTGACACCATTTTAATTGTCAATACTATTTTTCTATGGTTATTTCTCTTTGTCCTATCTATGTTGCAGCTCTCAGACTAATACAGAGAATACTAAGTAACATGTCTCTTTCTAAGATGACAGCTACTAATTCCGGTTATCTTCACTTTGACTGACATTTGTGTTTTTAGGGAAATGAAGGACATCTTTTCAGGAGAGTTTAAGGGAACATAGAGGGGCCAGATGTGGTCAGCTGGTAAAAAGGGTCAAAAAGAAGGGGAATAAGTTGGAAGAAAAATAAATAAATAAAAATTGATAATTTCATAATGACTTTATGCATCTTCATCCTTGGAATTTGGCTTTATCTTTGAAATAGATTTTCTTATTAATCAGTTTAAACCACTATAACAGATCATATAACAAGTTAGAGCATGAAAGTCATCTTTCTGATTCACCTTCACTCAAAAATATTCCTAAATATTAAAAGGCACTGATGTTTGTGATTTAGCTGGTTTAATTATTTATTTTTTCTTTTAAAATTTCTTTGCATGTTTTGACTATACTTAAAATTCGCTTGTTAGTTATGATTAATGTAAGCATCATAAGGGATTGAGATAAAATGAATTCAGATATTCAGGTATCTCTTATTTGGGGATATTTACCACCTTTTCCTCTTCTAACCTTCAGAACATGGAATTTTGAACTGTGGTGTTGAAGTGATGAAAGATATAGACAGTCATCTGTAATCATTTGAGTAATGGAGGGGAGGGATAGCTTTACACTGGTAAATAGTGTATCTAATTCACAATGTTTTAAATTAATTTGTAAATTTTCATTATCTTAAAGGAATAGGAGCCACTAATATTTTTAATATGGAGATCAGGTGAGCTAATGTGATTTCATTGTTTTGTATTATCTTTGGAGACTTGTTGTCCTAAAGAGAATAACTTATATAGTAAAAGGTTCATGGTTTTTCATTTTTGTGGGAAGCTAAAGATTAATCACCATTTCATTTGAAAATCAATATGTCAAGAATATTTAAACAAAATTAGAAAATATGAAGCATTCACCTCTTTGCCAGCATAGATTGTAAAACTCTTAACATGTATCTACCAGCTGGATAAATTATAATGTGAGTAAAAAACTCATATTCATGTATAATCTTGGAAAGATTGTACACACAGTAGTTGCTATTGTTTACTTCCTTACAACAAAGGTAGTTTGCATAGCAAATGATTACTAAAATTTAATCTTTCTTTGGTATGCATACTGAAATATCTTGGTGAGCTATTCATTATGAAAGAAAAAAGATACGTGTTTCAACTAAGAGATTGCTGTGAGCATTCTTCAAGAATTTAAAATTGATATTTTTATTTACAAGAGCTATAAAATAAAGTGGCATTTTAAAAAATCTAAAACATTTATTTTTTATTTTTAAAGTATTATCCTTTCATCTTTTTTTTAATATCTTCATTTTATTTTTATGTAGTGCTGAGGATCGAACCAAGTGCCTCACGCATGCCAGGCGAGCACGCTACCACTTGAGCCACATCCCCAGCCCCCTAAAACACTTATTTAAAAAATGGTAATCAAGAAAATTGATCCGAGTAAGATGAGAGTAGACAGTTCACATCTTCAGAGACCAAATTTTTCCTAAAATATTATTTCAAAAATAAAATGAACTGAAAGCATCTTTGGTTTCTAGATATAAGGGGAATATGTCAAAGCAATTTTGTATACCTGATGGTTTGAAATTTCACTCTTAACATCTTATTGCAAAACAGGAAAAATTTTATATTTTAGAATGTCTTTTGTGTGTATACATGTACCTCTTTCTCTCTCTCTCTCTCTTTTTTTTCCCTAGATTAATACATATAATTCTTATATCTTCCCTCAGTCCTCTAGCTCTAAGTCTTTGACCTTTACATAAAGATACATTTATTTGCCCTCAGCTTTTTGATTAAGTGAGCAGTCAGACTTCTCTAAGTGATTTTCCTTCTACTGTAAACAAGTCAAAGGCTGTCACTGTTAACATCAAAAGAAGTTTCAATGGCATTCATCAAATTTTTGTATATAACTTGGAAATAATTTTTTAAAAATATTTGTAAATAGTGAAATGTATTAAAACATTTGACCATATTATAGATTGATATCTTAAAATATTAAAGCTATAATGGGAAATACATTTGATTTTCTAATTTCTTCTTTTAGCAGTCATAATGTTTACATAGCTCCCAGAACTTAAACTGAAATTTTGAGTAATTAGAGAAAAGGAAAGTAGCTGAGTGATTTTACATACCCAGAATCACAATTCCCTCAGTGGATCTGGACCATTTAAGGCAGGAATTAAGAGGCATCATAGGAGGTAATATGTTTTGTCAGCTATATTCTAGCCACAATAAATATCTGTCTGAGCATTAGACTTCTGGTAATCTGCTGCCATCCATCTGAGTGGTTTAAAATATTCTCACATTTTTAACTTTGATCTTGGGTCTGTAACCTAGCCACCACTTCTCCATGGGAGCATCTAAGTCATTACTTTGTTATTTAAATATAAATCTTGTTTTTTTAATATCACGAGAAATTTTAGATTCTAAATAACAGAACCACTTTTTTTTTTTTTTGAACAATAGGTTCCTAAGACCATAATTCCAGACAAATTCTTTCCAGAGATAGGAAGATTTTTATGGTGGCCCACCACATGACCATATATAAAGACAATTTGCACGTTACTTGATTTACTCACGTTGAGATTATGTAATTTTTGACATCTTTTAAATTGGGGACATTTCATTATTTCACATTTTGCTTATGAAGTTATTATGAATTTTGGGCTATTTTTAGTGTGCATAAAATGTTATTGCCCTTTAAGAATATTCAGAAGTAATCAAAGCTAATACTGTGTGCTTCCTGTGAGGCACATAGGAAGTTCAGGGCACTTTAATATATTAACACAATTTTTAGTTGTTACTGCTCTCAACCTAATTCTGATTTTACAGATGAGACAGTTGAGGCACAGAAAGGCTAAGTAACTTGCTCAAGGTTAGTAAGTAAAATGGCTGTATTTTTAAAAATAAAGTATTTTTAGAACAGTTTAAGATTTATAGAAAATTTGCAAACATAGTACAGTGAGTTTCTATATTCCCAAACCCACTTTTCCTTATTTTTTATATCTTACATTAATATGGTATATCAGTTTCTATTATTTAGTCAATGTTGATATATTTATTATTTAACTAAAGTCCTATAGATTTCCTTAGTTTCCTATCTAGTGCCCTTTTTCTGTTCCAGGATCTTTTCCCAAATACTACCAATATATTAAGTCACAATGTCTCCTTTGGCTCCTATTAGTTGTGATAGTTTGGCAGACTTTCCTTGTCTTTGATGACTGTGGCAGTTTTGGGAGTTCTGGTCAGGTGTTTTGTAGAATGTCTTACTCAATTGGGATTTGTCTGATGGTTTTCTCATAATTAGACTGGGCTTATGGGTTCTGGCTAAGACTACTAGAGAAATAAAGTAACTTGATTTATCACTGTAGATCCTGACCTTGATCACTTGGGAATAGATTCTTTTCTGTATTTTTTAACTGAATGCTCTGTTACCTACATACAAACAAGTCATTTCTGTGTGACTGTTGTTCACTAATCATAGAGTTCAAATTGGATTAACATATACCTCATTATTCATTCTAACCATTTTCACCTTCTTTCCCCAGCTAATTCTTCATCTGCCTCTTGAGAATGTGAAGCCTGGCTGGGTTACAGGTACAGTCTTTTGACCCAGCCACAACTCTGAATCCACACCCTTTGACCCATCTTACATATTGCTTTCCTGTCTTTCAACTCTAGATATCCGGAACTCTTCTATTCCTTGGTCAACCGATTTGCTTCTCGTGGCCTTATCTTGAAGGCACTTAGGTGTTCTCTTTTCCCAACAGGGTTATGTTCATAATGTCACATTTCTTCAAAGGCTGCTTTTTTTCTTGGCCTCTTTTATGTTGACTCTGGATCTCATCGTTTGATCCAGTCTATTAATTTTGTTCAGTCTTAAATTTATATTCTTTACATTTTCATGTGAAAATAAAATTTGTTTCCAGAAATAGCAAAGTTCAACTATAATAGTTCTTGTATCTGGGAAGAATATATTGCCTTGTCTCCCTTCTCACATATGTGCCCCCATCAAACCGTGGACTCTCATGAGAATCTGATGTAAGCTCTTCCCAAAAAATATTCTGTGTGTCTTAAATATTGGTACATAGTTCATGGACCCCCTGAAGCCTATCTGTATGTCATATCAATCATAGTTCTTGGTTTTAAGTAACTGAAATTGATTGGATCATTTAAAAGCAATAGAATTTCTAGGAAAGCTGAAGATTCAGCTTCAGAAAAGGATAGGCACTACAATCACATAATTGGCCTTAGAAAGGCCGTTTTGTTTTTGTTTTTGTTTTTGTTTGTACCAGGTATTGAACCCAGGGGTGCTTAACTATTGAGCCACATCCCCAGCCCTTTTTATATTTTTAGATAAGAGTCTTGCTAACTTGCTGAGGCTGGCTTTGAACTGGTAGTCCTCCTGCTTCAGCCAACAGAAACCTGAATTATAGGCATGTGCCACCACGCCTAACTCTAACTCTAAATTTTTAAAGCAGAAGAACCTGTCTATGCCACTTGTTGTTCACATATTATTTTCTTTTGCTCCATTTGGAGCTAGGCATGAAAACAATGGTACACCTGTGCATGTTATTTAACTTGAGGAAGTATATGAGCAGGGCATAGGCTAAGGTGATATATTAGAGATTCAGAAACACATAGACTTAAATAAAATGTAAGTTCATTTCTCTGTCTCCTGACAGATGGGCAGGTGGCCCAGGGCAGATAATAGCTGTGCCTCATAAATTAAGAGATGCATATTCCTTCCATTTTGTTTCTCTATCATAGGGTGTTATCCTTTCTGCATGGTCAAAGCTTATCTAGCCCCCTTGTCTGCATTTCAGCCTCAAAGAGAGAAACGGGAGAATATTAAACAAGTGATACAGGCTGCATATATTAGTACTAATTACATTTCAATGATGAAAACTTAGATGATCACAGCTAGTTACAAGGGAAGCCCCAAAATGTAGTCCTGCCAGGATAACCATGTGACCAGCTAAAACTCATTATTATGGTAGAAATAAAGAATGGATTTGAGATTATAATCAGCAATGTGCAAGAAGTAAAAATAAATAGAATTCTTCACACTTCTTTTGGATCTCATTTTCTAAGTGATTTTCCCCATAAAACATAATATAGTTTTATCAAAAATTCATGGGAAGGGGCTGGGGATATATCTTACTTGGTAGAGTGCTTGTCTCACATGCACAAGGCTCTGGGTTCAATCCCCAGCATAACAAACAAAACAAAACAAAACAAAAAGTCATGGAAATAGGAAAGATAGAAGAGTGATCAGATATAACTTTCCTATTATTCATATAAGAATATATGATCAGTGTAATTCCATATCAGGTATAACCACAAGAATGGGAAATTACATTCTACTGCCATATATAACTTAAAAGAACAATTTTTTAAAAGAAAATTAAAAAAAAAACTCATCAGAAAATAGAGATAAGTAAAAATGGAAAAATAAAGATCAGTTATTATCCAGTTATCCCAAAATAATAACTGTTAATTTAGAGAAGTATCCTTTTAGTATATTTTTATACATGTATAGTAATAATCTGAATTTAAAAAATAAAGATCTCAATTTTATTGTACATGTAGATCTATAACTTCTTTACCTTAGTGTAGATTTTTTTTTCTCTTTTTTTTTTATTGGTTGTTCACAACTTTACAAAGCTCTTGACATATCATACTTCATACATTAGATTGAAGTGGGTTATGAACCCCCAATTTTACCCAAATGCAGATTGCAGAATCACGTCGGTTACACATCCATAATTTTACATACTGCCCTTTTAGTAATTGTTGTATTCTGCTACCTTTCCTATCCCCTACTATCCCCCCTCCCCTCCCCTCCCTTCTTCTCTCTCTACCCCATCTACTGTAATTCATTTCTCTCCTTGTTTATTTTCCCATTCCCTTCCCAACCTCTTATATGTAATTTTGTATAGCAATGAGGGTCTCACTTCATTTCCATGCAATTTTCCTCATCTCTCCCTTTCCCTCCCATCTCATGTCACTGATTAATGTTACTCTTTTCTTCCTACTCTTCCTGCCTGCTCTGTTCATATTTGCTCTCATTATATCAAAGAAGACATTTGGCATTTGTTTTTTAGGGATTGGCTAGCTTCACTGAGCATAATCTGCTCTAGTGCCGTCCATTTCCCTGCAAATTCTATGATTTTGTCATTTTTTATTGCTGCATAGTACTCCATTGTGTATAGATGCCACATTTTTTTTATCCATTCATCTACTGAGGGGCATCTGGGTTGGTTCCACAGTCTAGCAATTGTGAATTGTGCTGCTATGAACATCGATGTGGCAGTATCCCTGTAGCATGCTCTTTTAAGGTCTTCAGGGAATAGTCCGAGAAGGGCAATAGCAGGGTCAAATGGTGGTTCCATTCCCATCTTTCCCAGGAATCTCCAAACTGCTTTCCAAATTGGCCGCACCAATTTGCAGTCCCACCAGCAATGTACAAGTGTACCCTTTTCTCCACATCCTCGCCAGCACTTGTTGTTGTTTGACTTCATAGTGGCTGCCAATCTTACTGGAGTGAAATGGTATCTTAGCGTGGTTTTGATTTGCATTTCTCTGACTGCTAGAGATGGTGAGCATTTTTTCATGTTTAGTGTAGATTTTTATCGTATAACTATTTTGATCACAAAAAGCAAACCCAAATCAAATAAGCAAAAGCTGGAGGTTTTTTGTTCACATAAGTAAATAAAAATCCAAGGACAGATCCTACCTAGACATGGCTGGATTCAGATACTTAAATAACACCAGTAATCTATTTTTCTCCCTCTGTAGATTCTGTTTTTCTTTGTCATGGCATTATCTTAGGTAGACTGTCAGCATGGTAGCAAAAAAAAAAAAAAAAAAATTAGTAGCTCTTAAGTTTGCTTTTTATCAACTTAGAACTTCAATGAAAAGAGAAAACTCTTTACAAGAGTGCCAACCAGTCATGAATTGACTCAGACTAACCCTGTTTAGACCATGTGCCCACCAGAACCAATCATTATTGCCAGGAGGTATGATGTTATTGGCCAGGCCTGGGTTGCTGGGTCATCTTTGCCCAAGCCATGTGAACTGAGGTGGGGAATGTGTGGTTTCTCAGAAGGTACATACAGGTGAGTTCTGTTACCAAAAGAAGGAATCCAGGATAGGCAGAAACAATTTTGTCGCTCAAAACATCTTTCCACCTGGTTAAATAACTTATATCTTTGTAAATGACTGCACCATTCTTTCGAGTATTGGTGTGCCTTTTGTTCAATCAGTGTTTAGATTGTTCCAATATTTTCCTCTTAGAAAAACCTGTGGTAAATCTTCCCTATTGCTAGATCTTGTACATATAGGTAATTATTTCCTCTGGACAGAGTCCCAGGGGTATGCATGTTTTTAGGATTCTCAATTTGTATTTTCAAGTCCTTTTAGGAAGATTATACTGTTTTAGTTCTCACCAGCATTGTAGGAAAGTACTCATTGTACCTCCTATAAAGTGATTATCACCTAAGAAAATTTGATTCTTGGAAACATTTAACTCTTCCCCATAGATATCCTGGTCATGGTGCCAGCAAGGAAGAAAACAAACAAACAAACAAACCTTAAATTCCTGAATCCAAACATGTTTATCTTGAGAGGAAGGGATAATTGTATTCTTTTTAAGCGGATGCTAGGGATCAAACCCATGTCCTTGTACATGCTCAGCACTTATTCTAGCTCTGAACTACATCTCCAAACCTTGATGGTACTGTTTTTATCATTTTTCTATGCAATTGGCTTGTCTTCTCCTTGGAGGGGATCACCTTCTTAAAGAGGACAACTCCAATTGCTCTTCTAAACTTTCTCACCCATCTAAACTCTAAGACATATTGCAGATTTTACTGCTATTTGTTGTCTTTCCAAATACTAATCCATGTAGATCTTTCCCTGCTGTGCAGTCCTGTAGCAATTACACTCTTGGGGATAAGATGATCAATTAGAGTAATAGTTAGAACTTCTATTTGTATTTAATCTCTTAAATTATTTTTATCTGTATTTAATAATATGAATAGTAATTGTACAGTGGTATCTACTTCTTTTATAAATAAGTAAATATATTTGAGCACAAGCTTAAAGTATATTGCAAAGGGTATGCATCAAAAAATTTAGAGACTGATAGCACGTATTGAGTAATTTATATTTTCATTTTATATTTATGGTTTTAAATATTTATAAAAGATGCAAAAAATTTTGTGATACAGTAATTGCACCTGCACAAAGACATAAATTCTAATTGCCATAAGCTAAGATGCAGGAGTAAATCACTTACCTAGGGAGTAAGCCAAACAGACCATTTGGAGTTTCAGTGTACCTTTTTTACTACTCAGAATTATATGTAATATAATGCTTGTGAAGTAATTGTTAAAACTTCATTAGAAAAATTACTCCATTAAGAAATCCTTGCTGGCCCTGGTAGCACACACCTATAATCCCAACAGCTCGGGAGGCTGAGACAAGAGGATCCATCCTCAGCGATGGTGAGGCACTTAGCAACTCAGTGAGACCCTGTCAATAAATAAAATACAAAATAAGGCTAGGGATGTGGCTCAGTGGTTGAGTGTCCCTGGGTTCAATCCCCAGTACGAACGAATGAAAGAAAGAAAGAAAGAAAGAAAGAGAGAGAGAGAGAAAGAAATCCTAATGCAAATTCTTGTGATAGAGTCAAAAAACCTAGTATAATAGAAAAAAAAAAGGTGGTGGGAGGGAAGAGCCAGGCCTGGTGGTGTATATACCTTTTTAACTCCAGCCACTTGGGAGGCAAGAGGATCCAAAGCTTGAGATCAGCCTGGGCAATTTAGCAAGATCCTGTCTCAAAAAATAAAAAATTGGGGGCAGGGGGCTGGGGGATATAGCCCAGTGAAAGAACACTTTCCTGGCATGCACAGGCCCTGAGCTGAATCAAAAGTACAGATTCAGGGGTAGTGGGGAGGCGGGGACCTGATAATACTAAGGATCATTTATTTTTTCCTTTCTTTCTTTCTTTGTTTTTGGTATTGAGGGAGGAACCAAGGGTCACTCAACCACTGAGCTACATCCCCAGCCCCTTTTAAAACTTCGTTTTGAAACAAGTTCTCATTAAGTTGTCCAGGCTTTGATCCTCCTGCCTCAGCCTCTCAAATAGCTGGGATGATAGGCATACACCACTGTGCCCAGTTCTGGGGATCAGTTTTTTAAAAAGCCAACAAAACAAATAATATCATATAAAGATAAAAGTCTGAAATCGTAGACCTTTCCACTGAAAAGCAAGGATCTTCTAACAGTAGCTTACTTTGTGTACTTACTCTGTGCTAGAGCCATGCATGAATTATTTCATTTTATAGATCTCCCATGAAGGATTCCCTAAAAGAAAATACTATGCATTACTTATCCCCATTCTGTTGAAGAAGGTAAGCATTTAACTTCTCTAAAGAAGTTAAATAACTTGTCCACAGTGATACATAATGAGTGACAGAGTGAGAGGCGAACCTAGGTCTATAAGACTAGGGCAGCATTGTGCAGAACTTTATGTATTGATGGGAATGTTCCATGTATTTGTCATCCAGTTTGGTAGCCTCTAGTGTCATGGGACTTTTGAGCATTTAAAACATGACTAGTCTAAGTAAAGAACTGAATTTTTAATTTTATTAGACTAGTATTTGTTAATAATTAAAATAGATCCATGGGCTAGTAACTGCTGTATTACATAACACTGCTCTAGAACCTTCCTAAAATGCTCTTAATTACTTGCCAACACCTGTCCAATTCAGTCCTCCAAACTAAAGCACATAGAACAAAAAAGAGTAAGGAAGTATTCACATTGTCAGCTACACAGAACCAGAGTATTAAAAGCAATTTGATTAGCCAGGGTTAGGGATGTGATCTGTCATGGAAACCTGAGATTCTTTGCTCTCTTATTCCTAGCCAAGAAGCAGTCACAGGGTGATGAACTTTGGTCTAAAATCCTTAATTCCAATGTCTTTTTTTCCCCTTTTGAATTACCATTCATATCATATAAAATCATTCTCCTTTTACACCCTTAGTCCTTGTGCCCTCTGCCTTAGTATAAAGGTAAGCAGGAATTCCCATTCCTTTGTTTGCATTTTAACCACCCACAATACTTCCTGACCCTAGCTTTGTAACCTGCTCCTGATGTTTTCGTGGTCAGTCACTTTGGCCATTTGAGGCCTCAGATTTTCTCATCTGCAAAATAAGAAAGTTGGATTAAATGAATAGGTTCTTCTAGTTGTAAAAATTCTGTATGCAGTTGTTTTAATGACTGACTGTAGCTTAATGTCCTATAGTTGTATGGATGTGTAGTCAATTTTTTTAAAGTAAATTCTTGTGTTGTTAAAATTCTATGTGCAAAGTCCCAAATGTCTTTTAAAAAAAAATAAAAAAAAAAACCTACTGCTAGAAAGCTCTATAGCTCTTCAAGTCTACTGAATAGCTCTGTTTCATTCTCCTTTATGCTCATTTTGTAAACAGTGGCTTTACTTTTCAGTAGCTACAAATCAGAAGCCTGCACTTCTTTGGGGCCTCATTTGAAGCGTTGGAAGTGATTACTGTATTCAAAAACCTTAGTGAATTGATTGTCACATTTAAATAACATGTTCATTAAACATGTGATGGCAGTTGAAGACTCAACAGCAAATAAAGAAGTTTGAAATGTTGTTTTGGAAGCATAGATTTTTTTTTGTTAATGTTTATGTATATTAACAGTTAAGATATTTTACCTATATGTTCATTTGGAAAAGAACAAATACTCCATTAAATTCTACTAATTCATTTAAAATATTTTACTCAAGCAATTTCAGTTTGCATATGTTTGAAGTAAAGTATCCATTATGTAAATCAGTAATTTGAACTGCAGGTTCATCACATACTAATTTTTGTAACAGCCATTTCTTGTACACCAGTGAAATTTGGCCTGTAATAGATGTTAGGGTCACCTGTGGGGTTCTTGAAAAATGCAGTGTTCAAGTCTCATCTCAAACCTTGTGACAGTCGCAGAGAGGAAGGGATTGAATGTGAATGTTTCCCAGATTGTCCTAATTTCTTTCAGGTTCTAAACAAAACACTCTGAAAATTCTTGGCAAGAAAGAATTGTTTTCTTTTATTGATTGGGCTTATACCAACATCAGATTTAGCCTGTAATAACTTAGTATAGTATTATGAAGTTTTTTCAGTCTTTCAAAATTTAGCATTAATTAGTGTTTGTATTTGGTTGATCACAATTCACTCAGAAAACATTTACCCAATTCAATGCTTACTTATTACTGATAACATGAAATATAAGAAATGTAAAATATAGGAACTGTAAGAAACAAGTACCTGATTTATTTACTTGACTGGGTGATTAAAATTATTTATGACTTACAAAAATTTAAAATTGTAATTTTATCTCATTCTCAGATTATTAATACTCTTATAGTTATTTATTGGTACTTTCTCAATATAAAACTTCATTTTACTAAAAAAGCATTTTAAATCTTCAAGTTATTATTATCAAACCACCATTATTTATTTTTCCCTAGATTTTAAAAATATTTCTAATCTGCATTTATATAAATAACTTGTAATTCTACATTCTTCATTCCAAATTTAAAATGATGATGTTCTTAAGTGGAAGTTTGAGTACGTACTTTACTGGATCATACCAATAACATTCATGGTATATAACACATATCTTCTAGATCATATGTATTATCCTCTAATGGTCTGCACTCATGTGTGTTGGGGATCAAATCCAGGGCCTCACACATGCTAAGCACATGTTCTACCACTGAGATACAACCCCAATCTCCCAAGAGTATTTTTTAGTGCCTGTATTTACAGGCACTAAAAATTACTGCATTGCACTGGGAGGATTTAGGCAGCAATGTTTATTATAGACTACTGTAAACTTCAGAAATAGATAAATCTCAGTCCAGTGTTTTTGTGAGTATAATCTGAATGTTCTTGCTTGAGTACCCTTTCGTTTATTTAACCTCTTCTTTTACCTAAGTCCTCAGTCTTCTCCATTCAACCCATGGATAGGGAAAGTACAGGAAAACCATACCTGCTCTCAACCACTTTAGCTAAGGTGAACTATATAAAGTAACAGTTTATTTCTATCATAAAGCCACCTTTTCTCCAAAAGAGGCTGCAAAATGTCGTGTGGCCATATTCCCAGGAAAAAAGGAAAAAAGATTTCAGTAAACACAACAAAGGCTCTGCAACGACCTTGTCTCTGCCATGAAAAACTCTATTGCTTTTGACAAGGCACTCAATTTCCTTCAATTCTCTTTACTTTAGAAAGTAAGAGATCCAATGACTTTCTCTTTTTTTTTTTTGATAACATTATTAGATGCTTTTATTAAGAAAATTCTCTTAAAATATGGTGAGGCTTGATTCAATAAAACATTCATCAGAATCACAAGTTTCTTTTAAGATCTGATCAGAAATGAGAATTAAATTATGGCACAGTCAGTGACTTTTAGTGAATTGCATAACCAACAGATATTGATGACTTGATTTAAATGATGTTGGAGAGTGGATGGGGGTAGAGCATGTGGATTCAGATTCCCTTCCTAGTCCTAAACGGTTCACTACCCCTCAGTAAATCAGATAAAAACATAGAACTCATACCTCTTCGAACTATAATTTGGAAATTTCAAATCATTTTTTGGACATGTGGAATCAGGCCTTCAGGTTATTTTAATCTAATTCAACTTACTTAATATACATTTATAGGTTACCTGGGCTTTTAAGGACTGGTCAGAGAATCAAAGGAATTATTTATAACTTTTATGACAGTGCGTTTTATAAATTAACTGTGGCATATAACTCCTTTTTAAAGAAAAGATGACTTGGACTTATATTTCCAAAACAGTTTAATTGCTTTCTTGCCTTCAAAGATAGGAAGAGTGAACAGTTACATCTTTAAATATAATGTTAGGAACCCGGCTGTCAATATGAGTATAGCTTGGCTCTTCCTAAGCAGAGATGTTAGGTTTTTAAAAATGAGACTCATAAATAGGTACTACAAAGAGTATGTGTAGCTATTAATTAACAGATGTCATATTCACTCATAGTAACTTGAGCTATCATTGATTTTAAAAAATAATAGATTAAAATTGAGAGCATTGATTTGTTTTATTACATTTGAAGTATTTAAGAGGATATAATAGGAAAGATCTTTTTAAGTGATAGTGATATTTTAAAATGTGCATTTTCTTTCTTTTCAGGACTTCTAATAGTAGTCAGACATTATCATCCTGCCATACTATGGAGCCATGTTCATCAGATGAATTTTTTCAAGCCCTTAATCATGCTGAGCAAACATTTAAAAAAATGGAAAACTATTTGAGACATAAACAGTTATGTGATGTAATTTTAGTTGCTGGTGATCGCAGAATTCCAGCTCACAGGTAATTGTTTTCTAAATTTGTATGTGTGAAATATTTCCTAGGTAATTTTGTTATGTATGGTGAGGTAACATACTGCATTTGACCATTATGCTTTTGAAAAGGGGTAGATCTCATGGGACTTCCACAAAGAAAACAGTGCATATAGAAATTATTATACATTGAATGATCCTAAAAGGCTCATTTTCCCTTTTTAGAAGCATACACACACACACACACAAAAAAAAACCCACACTGGCCTTAGACAAGTCAATATTGTCCAGTATAGATTTTAGCTACTACAAATAGCTTTCTTCCACAGTTATTAAATACTTTCAGTAAATTCAGGGGAAATTAGAGTTTATGGGTATTTAGGAAAAAGAAAAACTGGTAGAATAGAGTTGCTAGAAGTGTTAACAATTGTTAAGGTTTTTTGTTTGTTTTTGGTGTTGTGGGTTGAACCCAGGGCCTTATGCATGCTAAGCATGTGCCATACCACTGAGCTACACACCTGGCTCCCTAACAGTTTTTAAAAAACTACATGTATCCTAACTTCTGTTTGCTGATCTCTTAAGAAACATGAAAAGCAGTACTGGGGGCGGGGGGCAGGAGCCTTTAACCAATGATAAATCATTTCATTTTCTTCTGATAATTTCATATTCATTCAATTGTTCATTGTTGATCATCACTGTGATCCCAAATGATTTTTTATGCCCTTCAAAACTAATTCACAAACACTCTGTTCCAAAGAGTTTTTTAAAAAAAATCTTCCAAAATAGAAGTAAAACGTCTTATAGTTGTCAATTTTGTGTACATTTACTGAGCTAATACTATTTACTAGTGACAGAGCATCCTATTAAGAGCATGAGTTTATGCTCATATTAAAGATATTTCAATCTGATTTCATGGAGATATCTCAAAGTCTGTAGTATTTCCTGAACTGAACACATTACCAGATTACCTGACATACTCATGTTAGCTATCTCACTTACAGGAGCCTCCTAACTGGTATCTCTGCTTAACACCTTTACCCTACATTGTTTTCAACACAGCCATTTGAGTGATCCTCTAAAATGGAACTCGGATCCAGTCACTCTGACCAAACCTCTCAATGATTCATGTTACTGAGTATGAAAGCCAAAGTACATTTAGTGACCTGTGTGACCCAGCCTGCCATTTCCTAAGGGTTCTGTGCCACTGCTCTCCTTGCTCACTCTGCAAGAACCACACTAATAGCTCTATAATTTCTTATATGTGCCAGTAATGACACTTCTGTCTTTGGACTTTTGTATTGCCTGCACCTTCTGCCCAAATGCTGTTCATAGATACTGTGACTAAGTAGCTTATTAGGTTATTTTAAAAAATGATAAACAGAAAATAACTTTCTCAAAGTCTTTGCCCAAATATCACCTTCCAGTGAGAGCGACTGTTAAACTCACCGTATATTCTCCATTTGTCTTTACGCTACTTTCCCCCCATAGCACTTATCACCTTTTTGTTTACTATCACATATGGTGCTACTCTTCATTGTTTCTCTCCTTTACTTCTAAAATGTAAGACTACATAAAGAAAAGTCTTTTTTTCTGTCTGGTGTACTGATGTATCTCAAGTATCCAGAAGAGCACTCATTAATTGTTAGGTGCACATCAGTATTTGTTCAGCAAATGACTGAATGAATAGGTAATTCTATGAAGAAGGAATCTGAATGGCTAGTAAATATTTGAAAATATCTGCACCAATTATTAGGGGAATGAAAATTAAAACAGCAAGATTGTATATTTAAAATTGTGCAGATGACCAAAAATTTTAACATCTGACAATATTATGGAGAAACATTAGCTCTTATACAATACTAGTCGGGGTCTAAATTGGTACAGTACCTTAAGAGAGTCATTTGGCAAACCTTATAACTCAGTTCAGTTCTAAGGAAGCAGAAGAATGGAATTAGAGAGGGACACAAAGGGAACTTCATCAATAATTTGTATTATTATTTTTACTTCTTTAAAAAATGGGTAAAGGGCCATGTGCAGGGGTGTATAACTATAATCCCAGTGGCTCAGGAGATAAGGCAGGAGAATGGCAAGTTCAAAGGCAGCCTCAGCAACTAGTCAAGACCCTAAGCAACTTAGCAAGACCCTGATTCAAAATAAAATATAAGGCCTGAGGTTGTGGCTCAGTGGGAGAGTGCTCGTCTAGCACATGCGAGGCCCTGGGTTCAATCCTCAGCACCACATAAAAATAAATAAATAAAGATATTGTGTCCAACTACAACTAAAAAATAAAATATATTTTTTAAATAAAATATATAAAAAAGAGTGGGGATATGGCTCAATGGTTAAGCACCCCTGGGTTCAACACCTAATACCAAAAATAAAAAAGAATAAAGGGACTAGAGATGTGGCTCTGTGGTAAAGAGCTTGCCTCCCCAGTGCAAAGCTCTGGGTTTGGTCCCCAGCACTGCAAAAACAAAATAAATAAATATAATGTAAATCTGTGTAAGCATGCTCACATAAAAATATCTTCAAGACATATAATCAAGTGAAAAAAATGCATGTTTCAAAAATACATATATTTGTAACTACTTTTATTTTTATTGACTGTCAAAAATCTTGCTGAGTCACAGCTACTCAGGAGGCTAAGGTAGGATTGCCAGTTCAAGACAAGCCTGGGCAACTTGGCAAGACACTGTCCCAAAATAAAATTTAACAATGGCACTTGCCTAGCATGTGAAAGACTCTGGTTTCAATCCCCAGAACAACCACCCCCCCCCCCAAAAAAAAAAATCCACAGAAACAGGCCATATGTTATTATGTATTATAACAAAATATTATAGTTTCATAGTACTAATACATAAGTATTATAATAATATAGGTACAATGTGCTATGATAATAAAAGTGTTATAAAAGTTAAAAATAACGTGCTAAAACCATTTTTAACTGTTTCCTATATATTCATTCCTTCTACCATTAAATTTTTTTAAAAGATGGCTTAGATTATTTTAAAAAATGATAAAAAGTAACATTTTTTCTTTTATATATGTAGTTGATTTAATGCTGTGGGCTTGTGGCTTGTTTTCTGGATGTTATAAAGTTGTATTTGAGTGGTAAGCAGGTAAATCATTTACCTCAGCAGAAAATTTTCATAATGGTAATTTATTATTCAAAGGAAGGAAGTAGAGCATAAAGCAATTTGTCAAACTTAAAATGCATTTCCCAGTACCATGTACTTTCTATGGGTAACAAATTTTTTGAAAAAGATGATGAAGCATTTATTAAAGAACATCAAATTTAATATGCTCATTGATTTTTTTTTTCCTAATCCTCAGATTGGTGCTCTCCTCTGTCTCTGATTATTTTGCTGCCATGTTTACTAATGATGTCAGAGAAGCAAGACAAGAAGAAATAAAAATGGAAGGTGTAGAACCAAACTCATTGTGGTCCTTGATTCAGTATGCATATACAGGTAATAAGTCTGAAAATGTAAATAAAACCCCTTAATTTTGTGTTATATTATTAGATTCCAGATTTCCAGACTCATTAAAGTATGTCTGGCTAACAGTTAATTCTGCTATTGTCATTCCCATCTTGATAATACCTCACATAGGTTAAAAATCTCCATGTTAAAACCTTTAAAGTACATCATAATGAAGCTTTTGAATGGTATTTTAAAATATTAATATAATAATTAGATGGATTATGTAATTAGTGAAAATTTTGCACTTAAAATTGGAGAGTTATATAGAACTGATGTTACAAATATGTCATTTTAGAAATTCTGAAAATAAGACATTAGTTTTTCTTTTTATTTTTTAATAGAGGTCACAAAGAGCTAATAATTTTCCCCCACATTCAATACTTTTTATTTTATTTTTTAATGTCTTACACTTTCTAGGTTTGTAATACATGTAATGAGCTCTTATTTCAAAATATTACTACTAACATCAATTATTTTATAAAATAAGATTCATGTATTTCCCTAGTTAATGGAATTTCTTTTTATCATTAAGGCCGCCTTGAATTAAAAGAAGATAATATTGAATGCCTGTTATCTACAGCTTGCCTTCTTCAGCTTTCACAGGTTGTGGAAGCATGCTGTAAGTTTTTAATGAAACAGCTTCACCCGTCCAACTGTCTTGGAATCCGTTCTTTTGCTGATGCCCAGGGTTGTACAGATTTGCATAAAGTGGCTCACAATTACACTATGGTATGTATTTGAAGAGCAGGCAGGCATATCCTCTTTGCCTTATTCCTTATTGTTGAAGGCTAATTTACATATTGGCTTTGTCATGAGTCTTGAGGTTCAGGTTCATGGTCTAACATGTCATATTTTCATTGAATTTTGAGGAGAAAACACCAAGTAATATTTTTGGATGGAGGAGCCAGGCCCTAAGTTAATATAGTCACTAAGAAGCAGAGTGGTGTCCTAGTTCAATATTTTCAGACCTGCTGCTTTTTAAATCCAGACTTTCCCAAACATTTTACTATAGCACATGGATGCATTTCAGAATTGTCCACATATTCACTGCCAGAAATCAGTGATAGTGGTTATAATGTATAGGGACAGTACTGATATAAATGATGAGAAGATGAATAGGACACTTTTTAAGAATGAATCTGATTACTTACAAGAAGTGTTTTTGTTTATTTGTTTGTTTATTTGGTTTTGGTACTCAGAATTGAACCCACAGTTGCTTTACCACTGAGCTACATTCCTAAGTTCTCACTAAGTTGCTTAGAGTCTCACTAAGTTGCTGAGGCTGGCTTAAACTTTCAATCCTCCTGCCTCAACCTCCCAAGCCTCAGGAATTATGGGCATACACCACTGCACCCAACTAACAAGAACTGTTTATAGACTTGATTTAAATGCTTCAGTAAGAGCAATTGACTTCTAAGAGAAGAAATAATGTGAATATTCACATACATGTATGCAGCTATCCACATTACTAATTTTATCAGCATTTAGGAAATGCCATTTTGTCTACCCTCTCCTCCATCCTTCATGCTTCCATTGAGTTGTTTGTTTTGTGTAGAGATTGGCATTGCTTTAGGAAGCTTCCATTAGAGATACAGAGATTTGGAGAAATAAGAATAGGTTATTTTTAACCTATTGGGAAGATTCAGTCTACCTATTTCATAAGCTTGATGTGAAAAAGCATTAAATGTTAATAAAAGTTTAACACTCAAAACTAGCAATTGGCCCATCATCTCCCTAGTCAGAAAAAGATGCCATCATCACATGGTCATCATCATCATTTAGGTTTACTCCAACACAGTAGGGGTTTATGTGAGGAAACAAAAGCTTTCATAGAAAACCACAGTGTTTATGATTGGTTTTTCTCCCTGTGGTTGTAATCACTTCTCAGGAATGTTTCTTGTTTATGATCGTCACAGGGCCTCAAGTAAAAAAATAAGAGATTGCACAATAGGACAATAATATACAGACTTAGCATGGTGGTAGGCTAATGTTTTTTAAATTAAGTCCTTTGAAAAATTTCCTGCTCAGTCTTTATCCTTCTTTGTAGATTTCTCATTTTAACCTTACACCTGCAGGTTCAAGTAGCTTTTATGACAAGATTAATATAAATAAATGAAATACAGCTGGATTTTTTTCTTCCTAATAAGTTTATAATTTAATCTCTCTTTCCTAGGAGAGTTTTATTCAGATGAAAACATTTGTATGCATTTAGGTCACTTTTTTTGTTTACATTAGAGCTGTGATTGCTGCTTTAAGGCTTAGACATAAATTAAATTTGAATTACCTGGGTGTTTTTAAATTTTTCGTAGCCAGTTACTTGTGGTAAATTTTTTTCTCAAGATCATTATTTAACATTACTTAGTTTCAGCAGAGACATGAAATGGAATTCTAATAACAATAAGTAACTTAGAGGCAGATTGTCTGATTTGAATTGTTGCTATGGGAACTGAATAAAAATGTATAGCAAAATTCAATCTTCAATTTAAATAAATCCCTCAGTAATTTTATTTGCTTAAAAACTATTCCAAAGGGGGAAAGAGCATAATGCTAGCAAGTGTTTGGTAGCGTGATATTTGTATCATAAAATGGATTTAAAATATGAAGTAAGCACAATGTATGCTAGTGAAGTCAGCCAGTAATTCATAGGTGGACTGGACATGTTCCCTAGTGTGGCACAGGTACAAGGAGAAAAGGATAAGCACCTCCTTCTCAGAATCTGGGGCCTGGAAACTTTTGTTCTACTTCTGACTGCCATTAAACAGGACCTGGAGCAGACCATTTAATGTCTAGAAGAAGTTTGACTAGTTATTTCATTACAACTATTTAATATCATTGATTTGGAAAAACAAATGTAAATATTTAATTTAAAAATATTAAATTTTGTTTATCAATCTACAAAATTATAAAAACACTGAATTCTGCAAACAAAAAGAGCTGCTTTAAAACAAAATTTATACTTTTGAAAAGCACTTTGTGTTTAAAATTGAGTTCAGTAGTATTTCATAATTTGTTGGAAAACTCAGGTTTTCACTTGATATAAATTATTCAAAAATGCTGTCTTTCCGCCACCTTTTTGTGCCACCATAATGGTGCACATGAATGTCCTGGCTGATGCTCTCAAGAACATCAGTAATGCCGAAAAGAGAGGCAAATGCCAGGTCCTTGTTAGGCTGAGCTTCAAAGTCATCATCTGGATTCTACATGGTTACATTGGTGAATTTGAAATCATTGATGATCACAGAGCTGGGAAAATTGTTGTCAGTCTCACAGGCAGGTTAAACAAGTGTGGAGTGATCAGCCCCAGATTTGATCTGCAGCTCAAAGACCTAGAAAAATGTCAGAATAATCTGCTCCCATCCTGTCAGTTTGGTTTCATTGTATTGACAGTCTCAGATGGCATCATGGACCACGAAGAAGCAAGATGAAAACACACAGGAGGAAAAATCCTGGAATTCTTTTCTAAGTATATAAAACATACACAATAAAATGCCTCAATAGAAAGAAATAAATAATATAAGAATGGAATTGGCAGTGTTCTGAAAATATGCATAAACAGTTTATCAAAACCTTATGTAATGGTCTTTTTCTCACTAATGAAAGGCAATTAATGCTATTTGTAAGTAGCAATAGTTACACTAATGTTATATAAATATGTTGATTATACTATACACCATACCTTTAAACAATGGAAATGCATATTATTCTGATATCTTCAGAAATTCACGATATTATGTAATTAATATTTTTACAGGTAGCTATGTTATCTTTTTATATATATTTTTTTTTTCCAGTCATTGATGGACCTTTATTTAATTTAGTGATTTGTATGTGGTGCTGAGAATTGAACCCAGGGCCTCACACATACCAGGCAAGTGCTCTACCACTGAGCCACCACCCCAGCCCCGCTATGTTATCTTTGCCCTTGAAATTTTTATTCCCATTTAGGCTATTTCCTACATTTTACTATTATCAGTAATAAAATAAAGAATCAATGTTATTGATTCATCTTTGTTTTATACTTACACAGTATTTATTAAGAATTAAGGGCTGGGGATGTGGTTCAAGCGGTAGCGCGCTCGTCTGGCTTGCGTGCGGCCCGGGTTCGATCCTCAGCACCACATACAAAGATGTTGTGTCCGCTGAGAACTAAAAAATAAATATTAAAAAATTCTTTCTCTTAAAAAAAAAAAAAAAAACAAAAAAGAATTAAACCGCAGGGCTGGGGTTGTGGCTCAGTAGTAGAGAGCTCGCCTAGCAAGCACTGGGTTCAATTCTCGGCACCACATATAAATAAAATAAAGGTCCACTGACAAAAAAACAACAACAACAACAACAACAAAAAATATATATATATGTATATAAGTATTTGTATATGTATATGTAGAGAGAATTAAACCACAAGTGGAATAACTGGGTTGAGAATTTTAGCATTCTTGCTGTGTTACAAAATTATTTTACAATGTCAGTATACAGTTGAGTAAGTACAGTTTGCTTGAAGCAATTCCAGCAATGAGATTATATTAAAAGCTATTTCTGAAAATGATAATCAATCATTTAAAATAGATTAATTTGGGTATCTTTTAACAAATCATGATAAATTGGGGCAACTGAATTTAATTAATTATTCATGAATGGTTTTCCTCTTAAGAATTTAATGGGAGTTCATAACCCACTTGAATCAAAATGTGAAATATGATATGTCAAGAACTATGTAATGTTTTGAACAACCAACAATAATAATAAAAAAAAGGGATGTCAACCCAAGATGTATTTTAGATAAGTACCTCAGTCAGATTATCACAGGCTAAATAGAAAATAGAAATATGATTCTCATTCTTAGAAAATATGATTCTCATTCTTATATAGAAGATAGCTATTGATAGACCTTATCTGTAGCTCTAATTTAAACGGCCTTAGTAATTTTACTAAAACTCTGCATGCTGAGTCAGGGATAACACATTAAGAAGTATAAGAAAAACATTAAAGGACATATGTCTAACATTTGCATTTATATTTTTTCCTTTTTTTGCATTTATATTTGATGATATTTTATAACCTTTCAAACAGGTGAGTAAGTTTTCCTTCTCTCCAGATTATTTAGCACAATAACCTATAAAGTTTATCTCACACCTAAATGCATTTCTAGCTCCCATTTCAAATTATAGAGAGCTTGATTCTAGCCAGGATTGAATCACTTTCAGTCTAAGGTCCTTGTCCTACTACATTCTAGGTTAGCACTTTTGCTTTGGTTCTTTTTCCTATGAACCAAAATAACTTTACATAAATCATATTAGATGAAATAAAAATTTTTGAAACAGACCTAAAACTCTGGATGGTCTTATAAATAACATTAAAACAATCTTAATGGCTAATTTGGTTTTAGAATAAACTTGAGAACAAATACTCTTTAATCTAGAACAGTCCTGGGAAATCTGGCCAGCCTGGGTGGCATTTTTGAATAAGAGAAGTAACTTCACGCTCACCCAGGTTAATTTGGCTTTACTATTACCTAAATTCTTCAGCAATCACAAATCCAAACTAATTCCTGATGATAGAGTATCATGCAGATCAGTGTCTAATACCGGGTTTGTTTATTTGTTTCCTATTTTCCTTCAAAAAACTTGCAGATACTATTCCCTAACTTGGACAAAGCAATACCTAAATGTCACAGGTTCATTTTAAACATGCTGTAAATGATATAAACCATAATTTTAAAAATTTATGTTTAGCAACATAATGGTGACTTTTGTTTGTTTGGCTTGGTTGTTTTGTTTTGCTTTGTTTGCAGTACTAGAGATTGATCCCAAGGGTACTCTACCAGCTACCTCAACATGCCCAACACTTTTTACTTATTTGTTTATTTTTTGAGGCAGGGTCTTGCTAAATTGTGGAGGCTGGTCTCAGACTGCCTGAGTCCCCCAAGTTGATGGGATTACATAGACATTCACTATTGCACCCAGCTCGTAATTTCAGTTTAAAAGTTTCTTTCTATTGTTTCTTTTTACAGTAAGTGGTGACACATTGTAAGGTCTAAAGTATAAATCATGTTCGGGTACCTAATACAAAAACTTGTAGTTTCTTTTAAATAAACTGTGATGGCCAGAGGAACCATATTACTTATTTGCTGTTTTTCTGTTTAGGAACATTTCATGGAAGTAATCAGAAACCAGGAATTTGTATTACTGCCAGCCAGTGAAATTGCAAAGCTCTTGGCCAGTGATGACATGAACATTCCAAATGAGGAGACAATATTGAATGCACTTCTTACTTGGGTCCGTCATGATTTGGAACAGAGACGGAAAGACCTCAGTAAACTTTTGGCTTATATTAGGCTACCTCTTCTTGCACCACAGGTAATTAATAAATACTTCTTTATAGGTTTTTTCTTTGCTTGTTCTATCAAATTTTTACATATATTCCTATAAAACATATAGGTGAAAAGATAATAAGCTAATAAGATTCTTCTTACCTAAGTTGCATCAATTAAAATTCTTGATTTTGAATTTATAATTTTGACTCAGCTACAAACCTATGTTACCAGTTGGAGGAGAATTAGTAACAAAAGAAACACTGGACTCTAAAAACCAGAAAATTTAGATTAGTTCATTTGCCTCACATTTATTAAGTATCCACTAAATACCTAAATTCTATCCATATGCAGATTAATTGAATTAATCTAAGATTAATAAGATATGATGATAGTTCCACCTGTGACATTTTAAAATTCTGTGACTTGGCATATTCTCACACTACAGTTTCTTTGTCAAGTGGAGATAACATCCTTTCTGACCATCTCACAGGATTATTATGAGGGTCAGAAATGTGTTCTGTGAAATAGCATGTGCTATAAATAAGATTACCTTACTTGTATTAATCTTGAAAATGTATTCCTGTTGTTTTGAGTGAAAGTTACTCTTTATAACTGCCTTACAGAGACAAAAATCAATGCTGATGCTTTATAAGAAAGACTTTCATCTTTTTAAGTGGGATATTGTATGAACATACAGTCATGAGACTACATGAATTGATGGCAATTCAGGAAAAATAACAATAAAAATATTTCTTATGAAATCAGATTTAAAGAAAGTAGTTATTTTTTTTTAAAGAGAGAGTGAGAGGGGGGGGAGAGAGAGAGAGAGAGAGAGAGAGAGAATTTTTAATATTTATTTTTTAGTTCTCGGCGGACACAACATCTTTGTTGGTATGTGGTGCTGAGGATCGAACCCGGGCCGCACGCATGCCAGGCGAGCGCGCTACCGCTTGAGCCACATCCCCAGCCCATGGTAGTTATTTTTTTTTGCTTCTACCTAGCAGAATTTCTTTTCTAGATGAAATAAAATCTGAAAAAAAATCCCATTATATTTTGAAAAGAATCTGTGCAATTAAGTGAGACCTTTAGAATATCTATTATCCTGGATACTGCTGGCAGTCATGTTCATAAGTTGTTAAGAGTTGAAAGCACTTACAAGATCAGTCCAACATCTGTGGTACAAATGAAGTAACAAACCAAAAAAGTAAGACTCTGTGTTCAAAATCACAAAGTGATTTCTGCCCTTCTGCACTGTGGTTTTATTTGTCTTTGCTCCTTGGCTATCATCACAGAGCTAATGAGAAGTAGAGGTGGGAGTCAAATCCAAATAAAGTTCTATGCCACTGAACAATTCTGCCTCTTGAATGCACCATGTGTAAAATTGCTGGGTGGAGGAAAGGATATCAGGTGGAGTAATAAATAGGTCCAAACTAAATCAAATTATAACATATATTATAAATATATATATATGATTATAATATATATTATATATATATATATGGAGAGAGAGAGATAAAGATTGTGATAAATGGATGGAACATGAAAATAATAGGAGTAGCCCACCACAAGTGATGGTGGAGAAGCAGGGGATCTCTTTCCTAAAGTGAGCCACATAATCTGTACCATGAGTTAGCTACCAAAAGAGGGGCACAATACCCAGGGGGGATAGGAGATTGTACCTTCTTATGGAGTCATGAATGAATATATTATGTTCTGGAATCTGAAGCTAGTTCACATGGCTAGAGTATAGAAATAAAGTGGGGTCGTGTCAAAATATGAGGTGGGAGAGGGATATGGACCAGATCATGAAGACCCTCTAGTCATGCCAAGGAATTTTAATTTTGTCCTAAAAGCAATGATGAAGCACTAAAGAAAATGACATAACTGATTTTATTTTGGAAAGATTGCTGCAAACACATTGCAGAGAGTGGATCCAGGGGGTCAAAACTAGAAACCCATTAGCAGGGTTTTTGGAGTTCAGCCAAGTGAAATAGGCACTCTGGCAGAGGAAGTAGAGAATTACCAGACTCAAGAGCTATCTAGAAGGTCAAGTTGACACATCTTAATGACTCAATGGTAGAAATTAAGGAGGGCCCAAGATTATTCTGATTGGTGCAATAGGTTAGTAAAGATGCTGTCATTTGAATCAAGAAATACAGGATGAAGAGCTAATTTGGGGTATGGAGTGGGGAAGGAAGTGGGAAAATCATATTCCCAAAGCTTCTAAGTGCCTTTAATCCTCTTAGAGTCTAAGGGGAAAAAAAATTGAAAACTACTTACTTAGGTTGTTGAAGCCAAAGCCAAGAGAACAACACAGGCCAAGAAGAACACAAGAGTGCTAGGGATGGAACCCGAGGAAGTACTGTTTTACTTGGCTAAGTAACTATAGAGTGCTATTAAAAACTGATTCCAAGTTCAAGAAGGAAATGTTAACATCAGAGAAGACAAAATAGGAGGAGAAATCCCCTGTCTTGCTGCAGTGGTTCTCCAGGTGATCCCCAGCAGAAGGGAGTTGACTCAGAACCTCCTGGGGACTTGTTTAGAAAGCAAATTATTAGGCCTCACCCCAAAACTAGTGAATATGAATCTCTGTGGGTGGGGCCAAGCAAACTGCTTAAGAAGCCTCTGTGGCTTTGATGCATCTTCAAGTTTGAATACCAGTGTCCACTATTGTGAGGTGGAAGGAGTGAAGACATTGTGGGCATGTTGCCTTGTATACTCTAAACTGTTACTTTACCTTTTTGTGCAACATTTTTTGCTGAGGGGCCTGCCCTTCCAGCATTGACTATGGGGAGCTTGAGAGCGCAGTGAAACCCCTCCAGAGACCGTTTCAGAGAACTGGGTCTGCTTTATTGAGCAGCAAAAATAGCGTTTTATAGTGGGTATGTGCCACTTTAAATATATCAGTCATGATAGGCCAGAGGTGATACACAACTTATCATATTATGGGAGTTCAGACACCAAGAGTTCAGGAACTGCCACATAGGCTCACCTTGTACCAATAGGGGAATAACTTCTTGTCAAAGGAGCAAGGAAATGGTGCTTACCAGTGTTCTGGCAGCACTTTGTCCCAAAACACAGCGTTCTATGTTAGGACTTCCCTGCTGCACAATGAGCAAGATAAGCATTCCCCCCTGAGGGTCCAGAGTCAGGCCCACCAAACACTTTTTCTTTTCTACAGTGATAATACTAAATATGTTACAGTATTGTGACACTTAGAAATACTGGCAGTGGTTTATTTCCCTTCATACAAGTGAAGAGCAAGGCTGCAGAATTATTAAGTAGTAAAGTTTTGAGGTAGAAACTAAAATCAATCATGCAAAAATGTTGAATGTGTTGTGTTTTATTTTTAAAGGTAGGAAAATATGAGAGTTGCTAAAATTATTTAAATAATAAATGACTGATATTTCTAAAATTCAGATTAGGTTTAATAACCTAGAAAATTTTACTTTGAAATAGTTTTGTACTCATGATACCAACTAAATGAGGTTTTACTATACTACATTAATATGAAGCAGTATTTGACCTAATGAAAGTGTTCCATTTACATTTAGTGTCTCCAACAGTAGATCTTTAAAATGATGTAGGAAATAATTTGTGTAACTGTAATCCTCTATCAAATGATCATTTTAGTGTGGCTTTAAAAAGCCATAATAATCAAAAAGATAAGTGTTTATGGTCAGTTTATTTTACTTTTGCCTGGAGTGTTATTAAAAATGGATTCCAAGTTCAAGAAGTAGGGACTGTGCATGTTGTCAGATGTGACAAAAACATTAGGAGATATCTCCTCAGTATATATAGATACATTGATATATTATTTAAAAGATCTTAACATTGGAATTGTTAAGTGTTCCCAGTGGTAGCCTGAATTATAAGTATGTTGGTCTCTACTGTTCTGTTCTCAGTTTTCATTATGTTTTTTACTTAAAGTCAGAAATTTAAAATGAATTAGTATTATATTAATTCACAAGTTTTAGAAACCAAAACAATTTTTAAAAGTCTTCAGAATTCATAACTCATTCACATTCTATTTGTGTTGACAGTTTTAGAGAAATTCCATATGGTAATGTGGCAAGCAAGTGTGAGAGTGAAGATAAAAATTTACAAAATGATAATATTTCTCTTCTATTCCAAATGCTTTCATCTTAATAATTTGCCATTCTCTCATGGCAGAGAAGCCACTTAGAAGAGTATGTGAGAATCTGTATTTTATAGTTCTGTCTTAGTGCCTTTTTTAGATACTGGGGATTGAACATTGGGGTGCTCTACTGTTAAGCTACATACACAGCCCTTTTGTTTTTTTATTTTGAGACAGAGTCTCACTAAGTTGCTGAAGTGGGCCTTGAATTAGCAATCCTCCTGTTTCAGCCTAAGAAACAAGTCTCATGGACTGGAACTGTGGCTTAGTGATAGAGTGCTTGCCTAGCACATATGAGGCCCTCGGTTTGATCCTCAGTACCACATAAAAATAAATAAATAACATAAAGTATATTTTTTTAAAAAAAGAAAGAAAGAAGTCTCATGACCTACCCTAGAGTGTAAATTCTGATATTAATTATTCTATATTTCTTCTGTGCAAACAAAACAGTTATGCTAGCCACAGAAGACATTAGTGAATATATGTTAGGTTTGCTCATTTAGATTAATCTCACTGTTCATATTACTTCTGTTCTAATTATTTTTACTCCTTTTAAAGATTGAGTAGATTTTGTAGTAATTGGGATTAAAAGTAAAATATATTTTTTAGCATGTTGACAGGCTATATAATTTATTAATAGATGGAATTAACTATATTTAAGTAAAGAGATTAGAAAAAATAGAAAAAAATAAAGCCATGAATGTAAGAATCAGATTAATCAAATGGAAAATAATAGATATTATTCAAAAAATTATTCAGAAAGCAATAAAGAAGCCTGGTGTGGTAGCACATTCCTATAATCCCATCGATACAGGAAGCTGAAGCAGGAGGATTGTAAGTTTGAGGCCAGCCTGGGCTACTTGGCAAGACCCTGTCTCAAAAGAAAAATTAAAAGGCTGGGGTTATAGCTCAGGGGTAAAGTACCTCTGGGTTCAATTCCCAGGACCACACACACACACACAAACTCACAAACACAAAGTTAAGAATAAAAATACCATATGACCCAGAAATTCTACACATAGATTATCTACCTAAGAGAAATGACTTGCACATAAACTTTCTTAGCTTTATTGATAATAACTCCAAACTAGAAACAACCTAAGTGTCCATCAACTGATGAATGAATAGATGAAAAGAAATGTAGCCATATTCAACAATAAAAAAAATAAAATACTGATAAATGCTACAACATGGACAAACGTCAAAAACAAATTAAGTGAAAGAAATAAGACACAAAGACCACATATTGTAAAATTTTATTGATATGAAATATCCAGAAAAGTGGATGTATAAAATATCGAGGTGATGAAAATGTCCCCAAACCATTTTGTGGTAATGGTTTTACAACTGGGTAGATTCACTAAAAACCATTGACTTATTTGCTTGAAATGAATTAATTATGATAATTCAAATATGCCTTAATTGTAAAATTATAAAGAAATATATTGTCAAATACAAGCTGGCAGTGTATCAAAATGATAATACACTATGTCCAGGGAGACCTTTTTCCAGGGATGATTTTTTTTCATTAATACACCAAAATATTTTATTATCAAACATCTTTTTTATGGGCTGGGGATGTGGCTCAAGCGGTAGCGCACTCGCCTGGCATGCGTGCGGCCCAGGTTCGATCCTCAGCACCACATACCAACAAAGATGTTGTGTCCGCGGAGAACTAAAAAATAAATATTAAAAAAAAATTCTCTCTCTCTCTCTCTCACTCTCTCTCCTCTCTCACTCTCTCTTTAAAAAAAAAACATCTTTTTAAAGTTTTCATAACTTTATAAGTTATTATAATGAAGATGTATTGTGTACTTGAAATTTGCTACGAGAGTAAATCTTAAGTGTTCTCACTACACACGAAACAAGGTAACCATATAGGGTGACAGATCTGTTCATTAGCTTATTGTGATAATCACTACACAATGTATACCTGCATCCTGTTGTATACCTTAAATAAATGCAAATTTTGTTTGTCAGTTATTACTCAGTAAAGCTGAGGGAGAAAAAAAAGAACAAATCCATGAGTAGATATAATTTCTGGATATAGGGAAATGCTAACAAGCACAAAGAGAAATCATCAGGAAGGATGCTATTTTTCCCTGCTATCTAGAAAAGAACAAGGAAGATGTCAAGTGGTTGCTGAAGTCTGCCTAGTAAAGGCTGGAGCCAGGACATTGTAGAAATGAGAAGAGTCATAGACAATGAATTGCACTACAGAGCTCTATGTGCTAAAGATTGGAGCTAACATGACTTGGGGATTTTAGTGCTGATAAACTTGAAGTGACATCACTATTTCTATTTTTTTTCTCTTCCACATTTTACAATGCATCATTCATTCTGATAGTTCATTCACTTTGCTAATAGCCCTATACAAAGTGCAGGTATTGCCAATGAAGGGCCAATGCAGCGTGTGAGCCAGCACTGTCCAATCAAAGAAGACACACATGGCATTAAATCTAAATAGCTACATAAAAAAGAAAAGAAATAGCTGAAACTAATTTTCATGTCATTTAACCCTGTATATTCAAAATATTATCATTTCGATATGTGATCAATAGAAAAATTAACAAGATATTCTTTGTATTTCATAACGTATTGTCTGGCATAGTTGGTACTAAGTGTTAGTTCTTCTGTGTGTGTGTCTGTGTGTGTGTGTGTTAGCTCTTTCTATCATCAGATTTAAGCTTAATCACATCCTCATCTGCAAAGCACTCATTACATCAATAACTTTGAAAGAGAAAGTAATATAATTGATAACAGGTATTTGGAAAAAATTTGGCAACCAGTCTTAATTTGAAACTCTAAATCAGGAAGAGGAGACAAACTCAATAAAGATGGATTGCCTGACACTATATCACTGATTATCCTAACTAATAAAACAATAACACATGTCAGTTAAGACCAGGAATGGGGATGCTCCATTTTACTCTACTTATTTATTTATTTATTTATTTATTTTTTTAGAGAGAGGGGGACAGAGAGAGAGAGAGAGAGAGAATTTTAAATATTTATTTTTTAGTTCTCGGCGGACACAACATCTTTGTTGGTATGTGGTGCTGAGGATCGAACCCGGGCCGCACGCATGCCAGGCGAGCGCGCTACCGCTTGAGCCACATCCCCAGCCCCTCACTCTACTTATTTAAACATTGCTTTGAAGGTTTTTACAAAGTAATAATAAAATAACTGGTGTACACATAGAAAAAGATGTCAAACTCTTCCTCTTTGATGATAGTTATGATTGTATACATAATAATAGAGGGTAATCAGGGAATGTGGTAAAGTAGCAGGTTAAAATACAAGTGTAAAATAATCAGAAGACTGACTTTCTTCCAGCAAAATATAAACATGAAAATTTTAAGATATATACCGAATAGCAAAAAGAAAATAAAATATTTAGGAATGCATTTAATAAAAGAAGAGCATAAGACTCATGTGAAGAAAGCTATACAACAAATGGAAAGACTTCTTAAACAGAACACATTAATATCAAAATATAAACTCAAAATTAATAAAGAAATTTAGTGCAGTTCACAACAGAATACCAAAAGAATCCAGATTATGAGAGGGAATTGGATAAAACCATCTTAGGTTATATGGAAAACAAGGACTCCAAAATAGCCAAGCAAACTGTGAAAATTAACAGTGAGGGGAGACTTATATCAAATAATAGAATATGCTATAAAGACTCTGCATAAAAAACACAATATTAGAATAGAACTAGGCAAATAGATCAATAGAACAAAGAATCAAAAAAGATATGAGGGGATGGGGCTCAGTGGCAGAGCACTTGCCTAGCACATGTGAGGCACTGGCTTCAATCCTAAGCACCACATAAAAAATAAAATAAAGACATGCTGTCCATCTACAACTACACACACACACACACACACACACACATTTTTTTTTTAAGATACGAGATCTGTTTTTGAGGCTGTAATATATGACCAAGGTTCAATTCATTTGGAAATGGAGTGGATTATTTAATAAATGGTATAGGTGCAAAACTGTCTTTATCTGGAAGAAAATAAAAATATTCCTCCACTTGTTCTATGTCACATGAACCAATGGCCTCAGTGAAAGAGATAAAGCAATGAAATTTTGCCAGATAATCTAGGAGGCTACATGTGCAAAGTGAAATAAAAGCACTCTCTAACTAGACTGGAAATTCTGAAACTAAGAAAAAATGACACATATTTGACCTAAAAATAAAGATCGTTTATAGGCCAAAGTATTATGAAACAACCTTAGTAGACAATGCAAAATCTAGAAAAATACAGATGTTTATGTGTGTGTGTGTGTGTGTGTGCGCGTGTGCGCAAGCATGTATAAGGGAGAGAGAAAGAACTCTTCAAAATTTCTTATCAAATTTAAAGCAACAACGGAAAAAAAAGAGGCAAAGGGAGAAAGAAAATTTACAAGTGGCCAAAATATAAAAAGATGTGCATGAGAGGGAAATGTGCTACCATTGGCAAAATGAAAAGAACTAACACTACTTCCTGGCAGGAATGTTGTGCTCATAGCTGGTGCAAAGATGAATTAGTACAGCCTCTTTGGAAAGTATTCTGATGTTTATACATCTTTTATATTTATATACACCTTTTGAACTGCCCGAGGGCATCAGCACTTGTATATGTTAAGGTGTATGTACACACACTGGAAAAAAACAATGTTCATAATAATAAGATGGCTAGAAAATTTTAGTATACCTGTTAGTTATTTATAAGAATACATCTGAACAGTATTTCTTTAGGAAGACTTGAAGAATTTTTCATGAGATATTGTTAAATAAAAATGATAAGATGCAGCAAAGCATATAATAAAACAAATAGCAAAAGAGAAACCACATGCCACACACACGTATGAGAATTATGTCAGCAGAGGACTGTTAAGTAGGAGAAAGAAATGAAAAGATGCACATAGGTTTGTTGGTCGGGCAGTGAGGAGTTGCACAATAGGGAGGCATGATGGAGAGCCCAGCACAAAAGGAAAATAATCATTTTTAAAAGATAGGTTATAACAGTTTTTGTGCATTTACATAAAATAAGATTCAATGAAGCACGAGGAGGGTTAATTTTTCTTTTAGAGTAATCACAGTTCTTTGTCCTTTGAGAAATTGGTAAGTTGTTTTTTGGTGGTAGTATTTGTACATCATTTAAAGAAGTCTGGTAATTGCAGAATAATTAGTCAACACCCACTTAGTATTTCTCAGTTAAAGTTATTTCTAATTATAACTGTAAAGTGATTTATGTTGGAAAATCTGGAAATTATAGAAAAATAATAAAAAGATTAATTAATATATGTATATAATAAATAGACTTTTCATTGTTCTTTAATAAAAAAAAATTGGTTAAAAAAATTACTTATAAAGCACCAGCATTCCCACTACCCAAGAATAAGTGCTATTAGGTTCTTAGCTGGGTACAGTGAAGCTTGTCTGTAATCCCAGCAGCTTGGGAGGCTGAGGCAGGAGGATTTCGAGTCCAAAGCAGCCTCAGCAAAAGCAAGGCACTAAGCAACTCAATTGAGACCCTGTCTCTAAATGAACTACGAAATAGGGCTGGGGATGTGGTTCAGTGGTTGAGTGCCCCTGAGTTCAGTCTGCACTATCCTCCCCCCCCCAAAAAAAAAGGATCTTAGAGTACATCACATATGCTCTTCAATTTTTGCCTTTCAATGACATTTAAAATGAAAATCTTGCAAATATTACATGTTTTAGTTTCAAAAGTGTTCAAATTTGAATTTTTGTTTTCAAAAAACAGGATAATTTCCATTCAAAAGCTAGTATCATTTATTCTTTCAACCTTACTGTTTTCTTGGTCATTCAGTGTATATATATATCATTCATTTCTAGTTCCTGGCAGACATGGAAAATAATGCACTTTTTCGGGATGATATAGAATGTCAGAAACTCATTATGGAAGCAATGAAGTATCATTTATTACCAGAGAGACGACCCATGTTACAAAGTCCTCGGACAAAACCTAGGAAGTCAACTGTTGGTACATTATTTGCAGTTGGAGGAATGGATTCAACAAAAGGTATTTATTTGGAAGAACAGAAAAAGAGAAATTTTAATAAGTAATAATTATGACCAAAGAGCTCTTTGGAGAAATGGCTGGTTGCAGGACAAGGGCAAAAAAGAATTACAAGATAAGCCTGGAACATAACTCTAGTGCCAGAAAGAAAGTGCTCAAAGAATGATAGAAACAGGTCAGTACTCATAGAAAGCAGTTTGTAGGGGCTACCACTGTCTAAATCTGGGGTAATTTGGGTATCAAATAATAGACTCAAGAGACTGAGGGAGGAGGATCACAAGTTCAAGGCAAGCCTCAGCAAATTTGCGAGGCCTTCAGCAACTTAGCAAGATCCTGTCTTGAAATAAAAAATAAAAAGGACTAGGGATGTAGCTCAGTGGTACAGTTTCCTGGGTTTTATGCCCAGTACAAAAATTATGATAATAGTAAAGGAGTATAACTAAATACATTGGTAAATGTCTGAATCCATGCTGATAAAGAAGGGAGAGGAAAGTTTTTTCTTTATAGTAGAAGTGCCAACTGTTAGGTGCAAAAGGAAAGATAGAATTTAAAATGTTGCCATTTAGCAGCCATCAAAATCCAGATTATGAAATGTTCCAAAATCAAAACTTTTCAAGTGTCATGTTGGTTCTCCAAATGATGGAGGTGCTCTTCATCTCTATTTTCAGATTGAGGACACTCAACCAGTAAAGTCAGTCAGTCAATCAATCAGAAACACTCAAATCAGAAACACTTCTGGTCCCAAGTATTTTATGTATCAGTCAAGAATCCTCAGTGTAAGCCAGGCATGGTGGTGCATGCCTGTAATCCAACTAGTAGGGAGGCTGAGGCAGAAAGATCACAAGTTCAAGGCCAGCCTCAGTCTCAAAATAAAAATAAATAAAATTAAAAAGGGTTAGGGATGTAGCTCAATGGTAGAGTATCCCTGAGTCCAGTCCCTAGTACTGCAAGAAATGAAAGGAAAAAGGAATTATCAGTGCATGGTAAGACTGATGGGTAAAAATTTGAGAAAAGGATATTTATGACTCAAAGTACCTTCTAGCCACATACTTATTAGATACAAAGGGTAAAATAGTATCTTTACAATGGAGAGCACTGGCACACATCCACTTAATCATCCACTTAATCAAAGATAATGTTGCCAGTAATGAGAATGAGCGGCAGCATGTGCCTCTTATAGGATGCACTGTGAAAAACTCAGCAGCACACCTGTGGTATTCTTGTGAAAAGTCTATAACCTGAATTCAATCATGAGGAAAAAACAAATCTAAGTTGAGAGACAGTCTACAAAATAACTTGTCTGTCTGTAGTTTTCAAAAATGTCAATGTTGTGAAATACAAAGTAAAAAATAAAAAGATTCAGACATTGTTCCAGATTACCAGAGAATAAAGACACATAGCAACTATTATAATCAATCATCTTGGTTTTTCTTTTGCTTTAGGACATAATTGAGATGAATGAAAAACTTCAAATAAGGTCTGTAGATTAGATAGCATGTTTAATGTTAGTTTTCAGACTTTTATAATTGTATTGTGGTTTTATAAAAATAATGTTGTTCTGAGGAAGACACTCTAAAGTATTTAGGGGTATAGGGTCATATCTCTGTAACTGGCTCATATACAGTTCAGAGTAAGAAAGGCAAGCACACACACATTCAGACTAGAAAACAAATGTAGTAAAATGTAAACATTTGGGAAATCTGGGTCAAAGTATCTGGGAATTTTTTATACCATTTGGTTTTTACTAATGATAAAAATAACAGTAATGAACAATATACATAGTACCTACTGGCTGCCAGGTATTATGTTAGAAGCTTCTATGTGTTAATCTCTCCATATACATTGATCTCCCCTGTGTCTACATTTCTAGTACTAATCATCTACAATCCTTTGACAGTACCTCTCTAATATTAGCTTATTCTGCTTCTTCCCTTGCTCTTCTCTTCCAGCCCCTAGAGATTGAAGCAGCATATATATTTGTTTACTGTCTCTCTACGTCTTCTCCTCAAGTAAGCTCCAGAAAAGCAAGGAGTTACTATATCCTGAGTGCCTAGTACAATGCCTTGCACATAGAGCATCAGTATCTGTCAGTGAATGAAGATTTGCTTTGCCATCTCTTGAATTACTTGTACAACTGAAGCCCTAAATTTATTAATCCTGTGTTTTTCTCCTGTGTGTTATCTATAAGGAATATAAAATTATGAGCTCTAATTGAAAGTTTTGTATGTTATTTATCTTGTAGGTTCATAGATTTGATTTTATTCTCATAGTTCTAACTTGTTTAAAATATCTATCTGTCATTACATGTGGTGCTAGGCTTTATAGTTATTACTAGCTCCTCTTCCCCTCTCTCTTTCCTTCTCTTTTTCAGGGCTTTAACTGTTTATCTCTGTATTAATCTGTGTATTCTACTCTCTGACTTTATTCTCATATTTCCAACTTGTTGAAAATATCTACTTGACTTTCACCATTCACTTAAAACGTGGCATGTTTAAATCTCTGACTATGTCTCCCAGACTTAAGAGTGTAGAACCAAAATAAGTTTTCTTCAGTGGACATCAATTCTGGCTCATTTAAACAGATAAGGGAATTTATTAGAAGGCTGATGAGACAAGGGCGCTGTGTCCACTGCCTGCTTCTTACTAATGTCCTGTGTTTAACTTCTGTATGCAAGTGTTAGGTCAGTCCTGAGCATTAAATGTCTAAGGGAAGGAGAACAAGTATCTATCTTTCTAGTTTTCTGGGAGATGAGTTGCTGCCTTCTATCAAGACTTATACATACAGTGGGAAATTGTCTAAGCAAGAGAAGGAAGCTCAGATTCTAGTACCCAAAGGAAAGAATTCTCTCTCAAATCTTAAATTCTGACAGCTGTGTCTTCCTTCACATGGGTCTTGTATCTAATTCCTTCAGATCTCTACTGCCCTCTTTCCAATATTCCAGGTAGCCTCCTATCAGCCTACCTATTTGGATCAGGTTAGCTTGGGGGAAATAGCACTCATTATGTTGTGAGTGTCTGTTATTAGGAAAGCTCTAAGAGCCGAATACAGTTCTTGCTCTCTTTTATAGTTGAGGATACCAAGACTAAAAAAGTTAGTAACTTTTCCAGGCTCACATAACTAATTAGTGATGAGATAAGGATATAAACAGGCATTTTAACACTGGAGACCATACTCTCTGCTCCATTAACTCTTCAGTTAACATTGTCACTACTCTGCTCAAAAACTCCAGAGATCTTTATTTCTTACCACATAAGGAATAAATTCCTCATTTCAGCTTTTAAGGCATTCTTTAATCTGATCCTTGCTGCTTGACCAACTTTATGTCTGAATCTTTCTTAATATTCAAATACTCTGACCCTCTATCCTATATAAGCTATCTTCCCTCTCTTTATCTTATTCCCAATATCTTTATAATGAAGAACGGTTTGCCTTTGTTGGATGGTAGTCAGATCATTCACTCTTGATCCCTTCATATGTCTTTTTAGTATAGAGTCCAACAAATAAGCTGATGATGATTCTAGATAGCCACTAGAAAGGTGTCAGAAATATTTGTGCTTACTTTTTAAAGATTAGTCCTTCGTTATAGGTTAAAGACATTCTGTTTTTACACAAAACTTTACAATTGTTAGGATTTTTTTATTTTTGGAATGTTTGGATTTTTTAAAATATTTGGAACTGTTTTAATATTTTGTATGCATTAGACTTGAAATTATCAAAAGAAGTTTTAATTTTGAATTCATTACACTGTGATACTACGTAGTAAACTAGATATTTAAAAAAAAAATAACTTAGGGGCTGGGAACTTAGTTTAGTGGCAGACTGCTTGCCTAGCATGCTCAAGGCCCTGGGTTTTATCCCTAGCACCACAAAATTAATTAATTAATTAATTAAAGTTCAAGAGAAAGATATTTCTTAAATATATTAGTGAAGAGAGATGATTAACCTTTATTTGATGGGAGTTTTTATTTGATTTGATTAATTTTATGGAAGAAAAAAGATTTTAAGATTTTTTTGTTTTGTGATGTTTTATTTTTTTATTTATATATGACAGCAGAATGCATTACAATTCTTATTACACATATACAGCCCAATTTTTCTGTTGGAGTCCAGCTCCAACAGGGGGTCTCAGGAGACGAACGGATGGTGAGGAGTCGGCAAAAGAGGGGTGGAGAAACAACAGACACCAAAGTAAAGGTGCTGAATCCCAATCTTTACTTGTGAAGTTAATCATATATACTTTTCATTTTGGCAGGCTCACAGTACTTTGTGGTTACAAAACAGAAATCATTATTCAAAGAAACAAAGTATTACATAGCTACAATTAGAATAGAAGAATGTATCTTGGCTTATGCATAAGCAAGCATTTTTACTTTCAGTTCAAGTTTGGCTTTGAGCTGTTTCTGCTTAGTTAGCTTTTAATAATAGTTAGAAATGTCCCAGACTACTGGCCTATACCTTGACTATTCTTTCTTGACTTACTGACTAGAGTCGGCGCCACAGTTATGGTAAGTGGTTAACTTGAAAAGAGAGGCTACTAATTTTAATCAAACAAGAGCAAGAGCACAAACCATTGTGCACAGGAACAAGAACAAGTTGCCCAGTACTAAGCACTAATCTGTCTTCTTAATATTAATTCTTCTTCTCTAGATTTTAATTTTAATTTCTCAAAAACTTCCTTGACTGTTTTACCTACAAGGGGTTTTTCATTAAACATTAACAATTTATATTCCACAGCTGAATCATTGTATTTAGAGCAAACAGATTTATTCTTTAGAAGTAGTTGCATTAATTGGGAAAGTCATGTTTTTTCCTTCATACTTAATGGTCATATGAGAAGTCGCAACTATACTTATTAAAGGAATACAAAAACAAACCAGCCCATTCCCAGAAATATACTGTGCTCCTCCAGAGGATGGACGCCTTGCGCCATCCACCTCAGTAGGGCCTTGGCATTGCCTGAGTCAGGGGAGGGGTGCAGCATTTTTCATATCTCTGGTTGTATACAAAGTATATTCACACCAATTTGTGTCTTCATACATGTACTTTGGATAATAATGTCCATCACATTCACCATCATTTCTAACCCCATGCCCCCTCTACCCTTCCCACCCCTCCGCCCTATTGTCTATTCCTTCCATGCTCCCTCTCCCTACCCCCCTATGAATCAGCCTCCTTATATATGGGAAAACATTCAGCATTTGGTTTTGGGGGATTGGCTAACTTTACTTAGCATTATCCATCCATTTACCTGCAAGTGCCATGATTTTATTCTCTTTTATTGCTGAGTAATATTCCATTGTGTATATATATGCCACATTTTTTTTTATCCATTCGTCTATTGAAGGGCATCTAGGTTGTTTAGGGCATCTTAGTTTAGCTATTGTGAATTGTGCTGCTATAAACATTGGATGTGGCTGTGTCCCTGTAGTATGCTGTTTTTAAGTCCTTTGGGTATAGACCAAGGAGTGGGGTAGCTGGGTCAAATGGTGGTTTCATTCCCAGTTTTCCAAAAAATCTCCATACTGCTTTCCATATTGGCTGCACCAATTTGCAGTCCCACCAGCAGTTATGAGTGTATCCTTTACCCCACATCCTCGCCAACACTTATTGTTGTTTGTATTCATAATAGCTGCCATTCTGACTGAGGTGAGATCATTTTTGAAGTGATAAATTACATAAACTCTTACATGAAATAATCTAAGCATATGAATAGAATTTCATTATTGCGAAAAAGTTATAAAGAAAGATCACTCACATTCAAAAGTATTTTTTTTATTTTTTTTTTATTTTTTATTTTTTTTTATTGATTATTTAAAGCATTACATAGTTCATGATATATCATCTTTCATACATTTGACTCAAATTGTGTTTTGAACTCCCATTTTCACCCCAAATACAGATTGCAGAATCACATCTGTTACATATTCACATTTTTACATAATGCCATATTAGTGACTGTTGTATTCTGCTACCTTTCCTATCCCCTACTATCCCCCCTCCCCTCCCCTCCCCTCCCATCTTCCCTCTCTACCTCCCCTGCTGTTGTTCAATTCTCTCCCTCTTTTTCCTTCCCCCTTGCCCCTCATAACGTCTTATAATTTTATGTATCATTGAAGGTCTCCTACCATTTCCATGTGCTTTCCCTTCTCTCCCCATTTCTCTCCCCCCATTCGTCTTTGTTTACTGTAGTCTTTTCCTCATGCTCTTCCTTCCTGTTCTGTTCTTGGTTGTTCTCATTATATCAAAGCAGACATTTGGCATTTGTTTTTTAGGGCTTGGCTAGCTTCACTTAGCATAATCTGTTCTAATGCCATCCATTTCCCTGCAAATTCTATGATTTTGTCATTTCTTAGTGCTGCATAATACTCCATTGTGTATAGATGCCACATTTTTTAATCCATTCATCTATTGAAGGGCATCTAGGTTGGTTCCACAGTCTAGCTATTGTGAATTGTGTCGCTATAATCATTGATGTGGCCGTATCCCTATAGTGCGCTCTTTTAAGGTCCTCAGGGAATAGTCCGAGAAGGGCGATAGCTGGGTCAAATGGTGGATCCATTCCCAGCTTTCCCAGGAATCTCCATACTGCTTTCCATATTGGCCTCACAATTTTGCAGTCCCACCAGCAGTGTACAAGTGTACCCTTTTCCCCACATCCCCGCCAACACTTATTGTTGTTTGACTTCATAATGGCTGCCAATCTTACTGGAGTGAGATGGTATCTTAGGGTGGTTTTGATTTGCATTTCTCTGATTGCTAGAGATGGTGAGCATTTTTTCATGTACTTGTTGATTGATTGTATGTCCTCTGAGAAGTGTCTGTTCAGGTCTTTGGCCCATTTGTTGATTGGGTTATTTGCTATCTTATTGTTTAATTTTTTGAGTTCTTTGTACATTCTGGAATTAGGGCTCTATCTGAGGTGTGAGGGGTAAAAATTTGTTCCCAGAATGTAGGCTCTCTATTTACCTCTTTTATTGTTTCCCTTGCTGAGAAAAAACTTTTTAGTTTAAGTAAGTCCCATTTGTTTATTCTTGTTATTAACTCTTGGGCCATGGGTGTCCTATTAAGGAATTTGGAGCCCGACCCCACTATATGTAGATCGGAGCCAACTTTTTCTTCTATCAGACGCAGCGTCTCTGATTTGATATCTAGCTCCTTGATCCATTTTGAGTTAACTTTTGTGGATGGCGAGAGAAAGGGATTCAATTTCATTTTGTTGCATATGGATTTCCAATTTTCCCAGCACCATTTGTTGAAGATGCTATCCTTCCTCCATTGCATGTTTTTAGCCCCTTTATCAAATATAAGATAGTTGTAACTTTGTGGATTAGTCTCTGTGTCTTCTATTCTGTACCATTGGTCCACCTGCCTGTTTTGGTACCAGTACCATGCTGTTTTTGTTACTATTGCTTTGTAGTACAGTTTGAACTCTGGTATCGCTATACCTCCAGATTCACATTTCCTTCTTAGAATTGCTTTTGCTATTCTGGGTCTTTTGTTTTTCCATATGAATTTCATGATTGGTTTATCTATTTCTACAAGAAATGCCATTGGGATTTTGATTGGCATCGCATTAAACCTGTAGAGAACTTTGGGTAATATCGCCATTTTGATGATGTTAGTTCTGCCTATCCATGAACAGGGTACATTTTTCCATCTTCTGAGATCTTCTTCTATCTCTCTCTTTAGGGTTCTGTAGTTTTCATTGTATAAATCTTTCACCTCTTTTGTTAGGTTGATTCCCAAGTATCTTATTTTCTTTGAGGATATTGTGAATGAAGTGGTTTTCCTTATTTCCATTTCAGAGGTTTTGTTGCTGATATACAGGAATGCCTTTGATTTATGCGTGTTGATTTTATAACCTGCCACTTTGCTGAATTCATTTATTAACTCTAGCAGCTTCTTTGTAGACCCTTTTGGGTCTGTTAAGTATATTATCATGTCATCCGCAAATAGTGATAATTTAATTTCTTCTTTTCCTATTTTTATGCCTTTAATTTTTTTTGTATGTCTAATTGCTCTGGCTAGTACTTCGAGAACTAAATTGAATAGAAGTGGTGATAGAGGGCATCCCTGTCTTGTTCCAGATTTTAGAGGGAATGCCTTCAGTTTTTCTCCGTTTAGGATGATGCTAGCCTGAGGTTTAGCATATATAGCTTTTACAATGTTGAGGTAAGTTCCTGTTATCCCTAGTTTTTCTAGTGTTTTGAACATAAAGGGATGCTGTACTTTGTCAAATGCTTTTTCTACATCTATCGAGATGATCATATGGTTCTTGTCTTTAAGTCTATTGATGTGGTGAATAGCATTTATTGATTTCCTTATATTGAACCAGCCTTGCATCCCAGGGATGAATCTTACTTGATCATGGTGCACAAGTTTTTTGATATGTTTTTGTATTCGATTCGCCAGAATTTTATTGAGGATTTTTGCATCCAAGTTCATTAGAGATACTGGTCTGTAGTTTTCTTTCTTTGAAGTGTCTTTGTCTGGTATTGGGATCAGAGTGATGTTGGCCTCATAGAATGAATTTGGAAGAGCTCCTTCTTTTTCTATTTCTTGAAATAGCTTGAAAAGTATTGGTATTAATTCTTCTTTGAAGGTTTTGTAGAACTCCGCTGTATACCCATCCGGTCCAGGGCTTTTCTTGGTTGGTAGTCTTTTGATAGCTTCTTCAATTTCTTCCTTTGTTATTGGTCTGTTTAAATTGTGTGTGTCTTCCTTTCTCAATCTGAGCAGATCATATGCCTTAAGAAATTTATCGATATCTTCACTATCTTCTATTTTATTGGAATATAGGGTTTCGAAATACTTTCTAATTATCTTCTGTATTTCTGTAGTATCTGTTGTGATATTGCCTTTTTCATCCGTATGTTGGTAATTTGAGTTCTCTCTCTTCTTCTCTTCGTTAGCATGGCTAAGGGCCTGTCTATCTTATTTATTTTTTCAAAGAACCAACTTTTAGTTTTATCAATTTTTTCAATGGTTTTTTTCGTTTCAATTTCGTTGATTTCTGCTCTAATTTTAATTATTTCTTGTCTTCTACTACATTTGCTGTTGTTTTGCTCTTCCTTTTCTAGGTTTTTGAGGTGTAGTGTGAGTTCATTTATTTGTTGTTTTTTTCTTTTTTTGAGGAAAGAACTCCAAGAAATGAATTTCCCTCTTAAAACTGCTTTCATTGTGTCCCATAGATTCCGGTATGTTGTGTCTGTATTATCATTTGTCTCTAAGAATTTTTTCATCTCCTCCTTTATGTCTTCTGTAACCCATTGATCATTCAGTAACATATTGTTCATTTTCCATGTGATGTAGGATTTTTCCTTCCTTCTTTTATCATTGATTTCCAATTTCATTCCATTGTGATCAGATATGGTGCATGGTATTATCTCCACGCCTTTATACTTACTAAGAGTTGCCTTGTGGCATAATATATGGTCTATCTTTGAGTAGGATCCACGTGCTGCTGAGAAGAACGTGTATCCACTTGATGATGGTTGATATATTCTATATATGTCGGTTAAGTCTAGGTTATTGATTGTGCTGTTGAGTTCTATAGTTTCTTTATTCAGTTTTTGTCTAGAGGATCTGTCTAATGGCGAGAGCGGTGTGTTGAAGTACCCATATTTATTGTGTTGTGGTCTATTTGACTCTTGAACTTGAGGAGAGTTTGTTTTATGAATGTTGCAGCTCCATTGTTTGGTGCATACAAATTGATAATTGTTATGTCTTGTTGGTGGATGGTTCCTTTTAACAGTATATAGTGTCCTTCTTTATCCTTCTTGATTAACTTAGGTTTAAAGTTGATTTTATTCGATATGAGTATGGCCACTCCTGCTTGCTTCCGAGGGCCATGTGAGTGGTATGATTTTTCCCAACCTTTTACCTTCAGCCTGTGTATGTCTTTTCCTATCATATGAGTCTTTTGAAGGCAGCATATTGTTGGATTTATTTTTTTGATCCAGGTTACTAGCCTATGTCTCTTGATTGGTGAGTTTAGGCCATTAACATTTAAAGTTACAATTGAGATATGATTTGTACTTCCAGTCATGCTTCTTTATTTATTTATTTTAGTTTGGCTGGTTTTACTTTTTGGTTATTTTCCTCCCCCTTTACTGAGATACCTCCTGCTGTTAGTTTTGGGCACTATTTTTCGATTCCTCTTCTTGTAGTATTTTGCTCAAGATGCTTTGCAGTGCTGGTTTTCTTGCTGCGAATTCTTTTAGCTTTTGTTTATCATGAAAGATTTTAATTTCATTGTCAAATCTGAAGCTTAATTTTGCTGGATACAGTATTCTTGGTTGGAATCCATTATTTTTCAGCGTTTGAAATACATTGTTCCAGGATCTTCTCACTTTCAAAGTCTATGATGAGAAATCAGTCGTTAACCTAATTGGTTTACCCCTGAATGTAATCTGCCTCCTTTCTCTCGTAGCTTTTAATATTCTCTCCTTGTTCTGTACGTTGGCTATCTTCATAATTATATGTCTTGGAGTTGGTCTATTATGGTTTTGAATGTTTGGGGTCCTGTAGGCTTCCAGGATTTGGCAATCCATTTCATCTTTCATCTCTGGGAATTTTTCTAGAATTATTTCATTTAATATGCTGTCCATTCCTTTGGTTTGAGTCTCTGTGCCTTCTTCTATCCCGATGACCCTCAAATTTGTTTTTTTTTATGACATCCCATATCTCTTGAATAGATTGCTCGTGGGATTTAAGCATCTTTTCTGTGTTGACTATATTCTTTTCAAGTTGATAAACCTTGTCTTCATTATCTGATGTTCTGACTTCTACTTGATCAAGTCTGTTTGTAATATTCTCGATTGAGTTTTTAATTTGGTGTATATTTTCCTGCAATTCTAGGATTATTGTTTGATTTTTTTTAAGATCTCTATCTCCTGCTAGAGCTCGTTCTTTGCCATTTGAATTTGTTTGTTTAATTCATTTTCAAAATATACTTTTATTGCTTGGACTTGCTGTCTCATGTCTTCCCTAATATTCCTTTCCATTCGAGTTAGGTATGCCTTGAGTTCTTTCCCTATCCCTGCTTCTGATGTTTCTATGTCCTCCTGTAGAATTAAGTTGTCCTGCATTGTTTGTACTCCTTTTTTCCCTTGTTTTCTCATGTTGTCCATGTTACTTTCTAGCTCTATTTGATTGCCGTGTTTCTGCTCTCTTCTATAGATTTGTTTTGGTTCTGTATTACTCTGTTGTTTCTTCTTTGTGTTGTTAAACTGTGCCTGCTAACGTGGATTCTGCTGGGAAGGAATTCCGACGGCCGAGCTCCAGTCACGTCACTACTCTGCTATGACGGGCCCCAGGCTCCTTGCTGGGGTGTCCTAATGGGGCTGTGTGACTGGACTGTCTCTGTTTGGTTTCAGCTCCCCGACGAGGCTGGCGGGCAGTCTCCAGCCGCCCAGTATTTCAGGCAGCGGGCGGGTGATCAGTCGCGGCGGGGGAGTGGACTCCGGCTGCCCAGTCACGCGGGCAGCGGGCCGGCTGTCACCGGTGGGCGGGCGATCTCTAGGCACCCAGTCCAGCGGTCGGTAGTTGGTGGGCGGGTGTTCTCCTACCGCCCAGTTACGCGGGCAGTGGGCTAACTGTCGCCGGCCGGCCTGCGGTTTCCAGCTGCCTAGTCGCGAGGGCCTGGCCTCTAGTCCCCTAGTTTCTCCTGCTAGTCTTGGTTTCTCCTGCTAGACCAGATTTCCCCTGAGTGATGGCTCTCGGCAGTTCAAACTGTACTCTGGACCTGCTGTTTGTTGGGTGTGGAGGGTGTCTATTGGGGACCCCGGCACTCTATTGTTTTGTTTCCGTTGTGGGGGATAGAACTGTACCGCTTCCTTCCCCCTCTGAAATCCCGCACTCAGCCCGGGGTTCAGTGTGGGCTCATCCGCCAGGATTCCACAGAATTGCAGCCACTTTTCTCCCTGCTTGCTAATTAATCACTTCTCTGCGGCACCCCGCCTTCTGTAGCCGCGGGGAAGGCTGGGCGAATCGGTCAGCCCGGATCCCCGGGGTCGCACAGTTGGCTATTGGGATCCCTGGCAATTTGATTTTTTCTGCTTGCCCCTCCCCCAGCGCTGGCTAGACAGGTTTCGTTTTGGCTGTTGATGGGAGGGGGAGTTGAAGGTCAGGTGTCTCTAGTTTTCCCCTAGTCTTTATGCGGGCTCACTCTGATACTCCCTCCCCGGGAAAGCCTAGGAGAGGTTTTATGCGGATTCCCCGATATATGGGGGATGGGCTGAGTGACACAGACCTGTTTTATTGTTGCAGTCTGTCGGAGAGTGGCGGTGGATACTTCAGCTCTCCAAGATGGTGGCCGCTGATTGCCTTGGTGGAGTTTCCGTTGTGGGGGTCGGGACTGTATCGCTTCCTTCCCCGTCTGAAATTCCGTACTCAGCCCGGGGGTCAGTGCGGGCTTGGCTGGCGGGGTTCCACCGAATGGCAGCCACTTTCCTCCCTGCTTGCTAATTAATCGCTTCTCTGCAGCAGCGGCCCGCCTTCTGTAGCCTCGGGGCAGGCCGTGGGGATCAGTCAGCCCGGATCTCCGGGGTCGCACAATTGCCTATTGAGCTCAAAAGTATTTTTGAACAGCTACTATTAGAAAGGATTCTGTTTGGTGCTGTGAAGAAAACAGATGGAAAGAGACTTGGTATTAATCCCAAGTAACTTAAAACTGCATAGAACCAGTTTTAAAAAAGAACTATAACATAAGAAAATATAATATCTATATGTAGAACAAAACTATTTGTAAATTTTAGGAGATTATCAATTTTTAGGAGATTACTAGTTCTCTGACCTAATATAACAAATACTTTAGAATAAATGTTTGTCACAATCATAATTCTGTAAGGCTAGCACTGATGACTTGGTATATTAGAAGCTTAGGAGAAAGGGTTCTAATTGAGGTCTTCATGATTGGGGGCTGGGGTTTTTTGAGGGGAGGTGGGGGTTTTGTTTGTATTTGGTTTGTTCTTGGTTTTTGTTTTGTTTTTAATCTCTACTGGTTTTAACTCATAAAGAGAATAGTTCTGGAATCTTCCAGTTTTTAAAACAATGTAGACAGCATTAGCAGAAATTCCCTAACGTCCCACACTTAAGTTCCCAAAACACAGACCTTTTGCCCTTCCTCCTTGCATAGATGTAGTTCCCTCTTCCTATAGAAGCCAGCCTCTGCCTGTGCTGTGGGTACTGCCCTTTCCTGCCTCCTCAGGAACCTCACACTATTAATTATGATTCCTTTTCATCTCCAGCGTTTTCAGCTTCCTTTTTTTCAACTAGATTCCTCCCATAAGCATTTAAACCAACTCAATTTTTCCAATTTTAACAACAAAGTAAAACCTCCATCAACTCTCCTTGTAACCCCTTTATTCCTCCTCCCTTTTGTAGCAAAACTTCTTAGAAGAATCCTCTGTGCTCATTATTTCCAATTCCTCACCTCCTATCATGTCTCAGCCACTTAGTTAAGAAAGTCTTCCTCACATTATCAGTGGCCTCCATGTAGCTGAGTCCAGTAATACCTTTTAGTCTTTGTCTTAACTTGCTTCTCTCAAGAGCATTGATGATGTTAGCCAGCCTCCCTGCTACCAGCGTTTTACCTTTGCCTTGCATGACACTAACCTCCTCTGCTTTTCCTCCCACTCCTGGCCATAGTTTCTCAGTCTCCTTTGACAGCTAATCCTTGCCCACTTTACCTTTTAATTCTGGGCCTGGCGTATGCCCTGGAGAATGGTAGGAGATGAGGTCATGGATGTAGGAGGAGCCCGATATTGCAGGGGCTTCATGGGATACAAAGTATTGTTCTCAATGCTAATAAAAATTATTCTTTTGTATGCATAATTTTATAAAATAGTCAATCATGGTGGCATTTTCATTCACATAATTTCTGCATATTACTGTTAAGGAGCAACAAGCATTGAAAAATATGATCTGCGTACAAATACGTGGACTCCTGTGGCAAATATGAATGGGCGGAGGCTACAGTTCGGTGTTGCAGTGTTAGATGACAAACTGTACGTGGTTGGAGGGAGAGATGGACTGAAGACTTTGAATACTGTAGAATGCTACAACCCCAAAACAAAAACTTGGAGTGTGATGCCTCCAATGTCCACACATAGGCATGGCCTTGGTAAGTATAGCTGCAGATACTATACTGTCATACATCTGCTGCCATGGTATTTTACATTCTATACCAGGCAGAAGACAACCAACATAGCAGCTGAGTTGGTAGTAATCAACCACCAAGCAATTGTTCTCATACTCCTGTTATCTGAGAAGCAGAAGCAGAGAAAACAAGCACATACACAAGTATGACAGCAGCCAGTGCAGGTAAAAACATATCTGAGGGGTTTAGGGTAGCAGCATGGTCGAAGCCACCTTTTCACAGAAGTGTTCTGTTTGCAGCTAGTTTTACCTAACCTCATTTAAATGCTTATTTTAAAATATTAGCATTATTATTTTTTATATTTATGTAACCCCTGGTTTTTAAACAGAAATGGAATAAAAACTCAGAAGAATTTTGAGGTGGCACAGAGAATGTAGTAAGAAAGACTTTAATTTTATCACTCAGTAATTTACTGAGCATGATTAGCATATACTGTTTGCCCTGCTCTTTCTTCTATGTGTTACACAGATGAAGACACTGTCTTCACCCTCAAGGAACTGAGGGTTCATTCTAAGATGCATGGAAGAGAAGTTAGGGACCTCTTTTTTCTCAGTGAAATAGGATAACAAGTTGTTTTATGAGAATGAAGGAGGTAGAATTAAAACTAGATGGGACTTAAAAGGTGTGTGCATCACCCAGCTTTTACTGCATAACAAACCAGTCCAAAATGGAGAAGCTTAAGGCTTAACCATTTATTTGGCTCATGGGTCAAAAGAACAGTTTTTCTGGTTTAGGCTGCCTTGGATGATCTCTACCAGGTTTTCATAAATCTGTAGTGGGCTGGCAGGTTGACTAAATGATCTGGGATTGCCTTATTCACATGTCTGGTAGTTTTAGGCAGGTTGTTGGCCTGGCCAATAGCAGCAACTGCCCATATGACTCTAATCCTTCAGCACATTAGCCCTGTGTTCCTTCACATGGTGGCATCACAGGCTTTTGAAAGCAGCAGGAGAATGCAAGCCACAGTGCTCAAAATTTCAGGCCTCTACTTGCATTATATTTGCTAATGTCTCACTGACCAAGACAAGTCCCGTAGGCAAGCCTAGGTTTAAAAAGTAGAGAAACAGATTCCTGTTCTTCATGAAAAGACCTATAGTCACATTGCAAAAAGATGTAAATTCAGAGAATGAAGAATCAGTGGCTTTATAGTCAGTTTATCAGATTAGAAAAGGTTTATAATAGTTGGAATAAAGAATTTTATAGGTCACTATAAAAGATGGATGCATAGCAATGAAAGCACAGTTGAATTTAGCTAGCATGGTGTATACTCAATTTATTAAATTAATACTAGGCACCAGTGTAGATATGGCTGCTCAAAAAAGCCAATAGTCAATAATAAATGCTATCTAGGAATAAAGACTGGTGTGGTGACAGGAACAAGAAAACAGCAAAGGGACAAGGAATTCTACTAGTTGGTAATTAGGTTTCAGTGAAAGATAATATATTAAGTTTCAGTACAGGAGTAAAAGCCAAAGAGTTGGGCTAAGGGACACTGAAAGGAGGAGTTTAAAATTAATTATATGAAATGTAACAAAGAAAACTGTAAAACATTACTCTGAAGTCCATAAGATCAGCTAATACATAGGCACAGAATAGGAACATGTATCTTAAGAACAAATCAGATTTATTCATTTTTGTTTTGTTTTGTTTGTGCTGCTGGAGATCAAACCCTTGGCCCTGTAAATTCTGAGCTACACCCCTAGTCTCTGAATGAGACTTATAAATTTGGATTTACTATAAACAAGGGTTGATAGTTTAATTCAACTACATACTTCTTCTATCATGTAGAGAGAAATCTAATTCTAATTTAAGGTAAATATAGTACATAGAATATAATGATTCATGATTTGTGCCAACTGGGATTGTGCATGAAATGCTATCATGAGTTCCAGGTGCCATATGAAAGACATTGTGAACCATAGCAAGTTAGAGGATGATAGTCAATAGTTTAAATGTCTTCTTTAAGTCCTAATTCAAAATTTTTGTTTCATTTATTCAAAACAACCTTGGTTTTACCTTAATAATAAGTAAATTTTATAAATTTGAACTCACTTTATTTAAGAAACACTCCCTTTATCTCTTCATATGTGAAAATTATATGAAGAGTTCATTTAAAAAAAAGCTTCTACAACTAAAATTTCTTTCTCAAAGCTATTGTTTAAGGGGTTGGACTAGGAGGACTCTTTTTCCTTTACCCTTTGATTAATTATATATTACATGTTTTCTTAGTACATCTAAAATTGGATATGTTATATAAAATTGGCAATATATAAATATTATAAATATATACCCATACACATATATATGTAATCTCCAGTAGTCAGCACTGTGGGGCACAAAACATGATATAAAAAATGAGTGAAATAAAATGTTATTTTGGGTTATGCATGAAAAACAAATATTTTAATCTTATCTAACCATGATCTCACAAATTAAAATATATTTGTATTATACAAAGTTTTTTGCGCTCGAGTTTTTTACCTCACCTGGCCATAATCATGTCCTACCTCTTTTCAAAACCCTCTATTGGCTCCTCTTCTCATTAAGAGTAAAATCCAAAGTCCTCAAACAAGGTCAGTGTACTTATTTCTGACTGCCCTGTGTGATGTGACTCTGCACTCTTCCTCCTCACCTACACTCACCCTATCAGTCTCCCTGCTCCGCCAAACTGGCCACGTGCTGTACCTCACACACACCGAGCATTGCTCTGGGCCTTTGCTTATGCTGTTCCTTCTACTTCATCTTCTCTTCCCAAAGATAACTCCATGTCTGATCTCCTAACTTCATTCACTCAAATGTCACCTTATCAGAAAATTCTCCCTTGGCGCTCTCTACCCTTTTATTTTGCTCCTTATCGTGCCTGTGTCCTAAAAATATAAGGTCCAAATGGGTCTTACATTTTCAGGAGACACAAAATAGGTATTTTTTACAACATCTGACAAGTTCTATTAAATGTCTGGCACTTAGTAGAAACCCAATAGATAATTGTTGAATCCAGCTTGACTCCCTGGCAGTGAATCAATCAATTGGCTTATAACAAATCTAACTATAGTAAAGTATCATTAATTTGAATTAATAGGGGGAAAAGAATAATTTTTTTTTCAAATATGTCTTAAATCCAGAATTTAAAAAAATGTTTTTGGCACTGTATCTGGTATAGTTTTAAATTAACTTTCCACTGTCATGCCTGGAAATAATAGTTTCTAAAAGCTTTAAGAGCAGAACTACAGTGCTATTTTATCCCTACCCACCTACCCACTAAGAGGAGCAATGAGGAAGGCAAATATCTAAAGTACAGATTTTTGATTGGTTACATTTATATGTCTAAGGTGTATTGTCCTTGGAGTTCAGCTTACATGTGATGTTGGCAGCAAATATTCTTGGCAGTCATCACCTCTCCCTGTCTGTGTGTAGGTGTGGCTGTGTTGGAAGGTCCCATGTATGCAGTAGGCGGGCACGACGGCTGGAGCTATCTGAACACAGTAGAAAGATGGGACCCTCAGGCTCGTCAGTGGAACTTTGTTGCCACCATGTCCACCCCCAGGAGCACAGTCGGTGTGGCAGTACTAAGTGGCAAGTAAGGAAGTGCTTAAAATTCATTAAAACACGATACCTGAAATTTATTAAGCAGTTATCATTTCCAGTTTAAAGAAATGCATAAATACTTCTAGTGATTTAAAGAAACTTTTTAAACAATGACTCTTTTTATAATTTTAAAAACAAATGAAAGCCCATAATTGGGCTTTCATTCTAATGTGCAAATGCTGTCCATTTTTAATCATCATTTAGAGTGAAGAGATTTTTATGTAAATAATCCATATTAAAGTTTAAACCAAAAGGTCAAAACTAAGGGAAGACTTGAGTTGGTTTTTTTTTCCTCTTTTTTCATATTTTCAGATTCTTTGATGGCTGACTCATCTACCAAGTAGCTATTAAAAATGTAAATAATACTGTAAAAATCTGATGATTTATATATATACCTTTAAAAGTATATGGTCTTTTATTTTTTTTTATTTTTTTTTTAAAGAGAGAGTGAGAGAGGAGAGAGAGAGAGAGAGAGAATTTTTAATATTTATTTTTTTTAGTTCTCGGCGGACACAACATCTTTGTTGGTATGTGGTGCTGAGGATCGAACCCGGGCCGCACGCATGCCAGGCGAGCGCGCTACCGCTTGAGCCACATCCCCAGCCCCAAAAGTATATGGTCTTTTAAAAGTAGGGCAGTCTGTTTCTATGTTCCTCTAAAACTTCCTTCTCTCTTCTCTACTGACTTGTCTTTAATTTGGCTCCTCATCTTTCAAAACTTGGTAAACTGGCAAAACAAGAATGGATTTGGAAGGAGGCTCTCTCTTGCCTCTCATCTGCTATAAATAAACTGATTTAGATAGACCTTCACCCGTATTTCCTGGTTATTCAAAAACTAAATGTGAAACTTTTTCACTCCTTTCATCTGTAAAATGAAGCCCTCCATGAATGTTAAATAAAAATTTTTGTTGCATTTATTTTGTATTATTATTTCCAGAAAGAGAAGAAATCAGAAAATAGAAACCTAGAATTGTTAGTAAATTGTATTTTAAGAAAATACACATATCTGCTCTCCTTACCTCTCCCTTCCTTTATTTTAGCTAAAGAAATAACTTACAAATGTGTCACTATGTATCTTTACTAACTTTGGTACAAACATCAACCATTACAAATCTGAAAATAAGAAAAAAGAAGAAAATTAAAACAGTCCCTGTTTAATTAGAAGAATGTTTGTTTAGACCTTTTTTTTTTTTTTTGAAAGAGAGAGAGAGAGAATTTTTAATATTTATTTTTTAGTTTTCGGCGGACACAACATCTTTGTTTGTATGTGGTGCTGAGGATCAAACCCAGGCCGCACGCATGCCAGGCAAGCGTGCTACCGCTTGAGCCACATCCCCTTGTTTAGACCTTTTGGGTTAAACTTCAGGGATAAGTTTGTTGGGTGAATTTTTGTTCAATGTCAAGTTTCTGAGCTCTTATTTCTAATAGAGGACAAAGGAACAACCACCTTCTTTCTTTAAAACCAGATTTCCAGAAATAAAAATAACTTACTTCCTTACCTTTCTTTGTCCCCTAATGATAAGTCAATATTTCACATTTTACCTGCTGGAAATTTAATTAATTGAATATAATTGATACAGCCTTGAATAACTTCCTCTTTTTACTATCTTACCTTATTTTATAATGTTCAATGGAACAAATGTAGTTGTGTTTATGTTTTATGCAATACATTCTATATCTTAAAGTTTCCAGAATATTGAATTTTTCCTTTCTATGGTATTTGACAGAAAGAAGCTTTACTTAGACTTTCTTTCTTCTCTCATCAGGCTACCTCTAAATTGTTGTTAAGATATTTTTAACAATAATATCTTAACTTTATTTTAAGTTCAAGTTTAAATTTTATAAAAATGATATAGAAGAATAACTCAGTTTTCAAGAACATCCAGCTTAGTTCTGTTTTCTTTTGGTTATCTAGTAGTATGAGAAAATCCTGATTCACAGATAAAAGGTTGAAATGGCAATAGTTATTTTAATTACTAATTTAATTGGAGTCTCAGGAGACTCTTCCATTAGATTGCTCAAATAATTTGAAAGTAGTAGGAAAATTTTTGTTCTAAGTTGAATATCAAACAGTATCAGCCAACTACTTGCATTCTTGATCATAAATTTAAAAGTCTGTGAAGATCTAAATCTTATTCTAAAATACATAGTTCAATATTATCACAAGTTGATGGGCTGGGGTTGTAGCTCTGTGGTAGAGTACTTGCCTAGCACATATGAGGCACTAGGTTCAATCCTCAGCATCACATAAAATAAGTAAATAAACAAGTTGACATAATTTCCTGTTTTTATTGTAGTAGATACTGTCATGTGAGAAGAGAAATGAGTTCTAAATCTTGCATGGAATTTAATTGAGTCAGGTGATATTTTTGAAAATTAAAAATTCTATCAAAAACTTTAATTTCAAATGAACCATTTTGGGAATACCCCTGCCCCATTCATCTGTAAAATCTATTCTTAGAAGACAACTTTAAAACCATTGCTTGAGATAATGATTCTTCATGAAATGTTAACAACACATTTAATTCTTAATATTAACTCAGTATAAATGTTGTTTGTACAATTTTAAGATCTGCTAAAAATGCTGTTTTCTAAAAGAACACAGAGACAATTTTTCTTTAAATACTTATACCATGCTTATTACATGCTAAGCCCTGTAATTATTAATAATACTGTGATATCATGCTTATAGATGATGAAATTGAGGCACATAGAAATTAAATAAATTGTCCACAATCACAAGGAGTAAGTGAAGAAACTAGCATTCAAATCCAGATAGTCTGGTTCAAGAATTCATGCTCTTTATCACTAGACTATATCATTTTTACAGGGAAGACCCATGGTAGAGGGCCCCAAAGCCTTCTCCATGTGTGTGTTTTATCTATTCTAAGACACATTTTTTTAACATCCCTAAAATTACAATGCCTGTTGCAGTCAATGGTGACTTATCAAAGAGAAGGCAGCTATTAAATAGTTGTCACTGCTTTCATGTGCAGTTATGTTTTCTTTTTCATGTATACAGGATGATATATAACATATACAAGTGTCATTTAATTGTTAGATGTCTTATTTCTTAATGGCACATAAATTGACAGTGTCTCTGACAACTGGGCATCTTAATTCAATGAAATACCATAAGAATAGCCTCTCTGTCTTAAGGAGAGCAACAGCACTATTTCTTATTTATCATTTCTTGTGTTCTTTTTACAGACTTTATGCAGTTGGTGGTCGTGATGGAAGTTCTTGTCTCAAATCAGTAGAATGCTTTGATCCTCATACTAATAAATGGACACTGTGTGCACAAATGTCAAAAAGGAGAGGCGGCGTAGGAGTAACAACCTGGAATGGATTGCTATATGCTATTGGAGGACACGATGCTCCTGCATCCAACTTGACTTCCAGACTCTCTGACTGTGTGGAGAGGTAATTTTCTGAGAAGGAAAACTAGGGGGAAAAATCAAATATAAGACTCTGGTACCTCCAGGAAAATTGATAACTCTACTGAATATCCATCATATGCAGAATGGTTCTTTGGGAGTTCTGTAGGCATGGATTGTCTGCTCTAGCCATCTCTTCTTCTGTCTGCCAGCAGTCTACTCAGAATCTTTTCTCATCATGTTACTGCTACTTACTTAAACTTTACCTTAGAATTGATTACATAAATTATTAATTGAAGCATATGGCAAACATTTATTTTGTGCCTGTTTTGTGCTGGATGCTATACCTACTAAGAAGAGGAGCTTAATGAAGTTCAGAGAGAATGAGCTAGAGGCTAGAACCTAAATAAAAAGTTAAAAGGATAGAGACATTTCTGACATATTTGTATATAAAATGAAATAATATAAAATTTTAAAAGGCTAATAATATATCTCTCTTTATTATTTACAGGGCCTCACACATGCTAGGCAAGGACTCTTCCATGGAGTTATATCCCCAGCCCTCTGCAGCCCTTTTTCGTTTTTATTCTGAGACAAGGTCTCACTCATTTGTCCAGGCTGACTTCAAATTTGTACTTCCCCTGACTCAATCTCCTGAGTCACTGGAATTACAGGTGTGCACCACTGCACCCAGCACTGGCTAGTAACAGATCTTAAAAAGCTTAATCAAGTCATTCAAACTGATTACACAAAGCTCAGCTTTGGGGCCAGAGAGCCTAATACTGGGAGATTTGGATGGTACATGAGGTACCATGTCATACATTCATTCTAGTCTAGGAATGAAGAGTATTGAATGCATTTTAGAGGTAGAATCAACAGAAGCATGTATGAACTCTCTAAAGCAGAAAAGAATGTGGCTCATACAGGAAACTGAAAGGCAGCCATTGTGGCCAGAGAGCAAAGAGCAATGGAGATAGCGACAGGAAGGAGTTGGAGTGGATGGGGACAGATTATATAGGGTCTTGAGACATTATAAAGGATTTTGATTTTTAAAGAGGAATTGGAAGTTAATGAGTGCCCAAGAAACAAGGACTTGATCATATTTTTTAAAGATGAGGGTGATTTATTAAATAAGTTGTGACTAGAAGGATAAAAAGAAAAATCAATGTTTGTTGATAATAATGAGCACTCTGTAGAATAATAAGATTTGGTTCTTTCTTGAGAAAGCAGTCAAGTTACACCTTGTTCTTCATCTGCATGGGGATAAAACATGCTTGTCACATGTTATAATTCAGGAAGGGAATGTGGAAGACTTTATACACTTTACCCCATAAATTATGGGCTTACTATAGTACTATATCCAGCAAAATTATGGTCATTGATAGAAGAGGTATCAAAAGAAAAATAGGTCATCTTTGCCAGAAGCATCTGCTCATCGAGAGACCACTTTGGGTGTCTAGTTAAGATGCTTCATGAAAGGGACAAGAAGATCTAAAATGGGCAGCTACAAGATTGAGGGTATAAGTCATCATACATATAGCTTAATGTATTTGATTTTTCTACATTTTCAATAGGTAGTAAGGCCTTGACTTAGTTTTTAGTATTTATTTATGTTAGCTCCTTTTAAGTGTTACACATATGCTAAATTAATCTATAATACTATAATTTAAAATATTTAAGAAAATACTGATCTTTTCTCTAAAACATGTTGAAATGATTTTTTTAGTTACATAGCAGACAAGAAGACAGACTTAAAGGACAAAACTATTTTTACATATAATATTTTGAGAACAATGTCAGCTCCAGTTCTAAAAATTTTCTTTCAGATATGATCCCAAAACAGATATGTGGACCGCAGTGGCGTCTATGAGCATCAGCAGAGATGCGGTGGGGGTCTGTTTACTTGGCGATAAATTGTATGCTGTTGGAGGATATGATGGACAGACATACCTTAACACAGTGGAGGCTTATGATCCCCAGACAAATGAGTGGACCCAGGTATAGCCTTTTCATTTTCATTATCATACTCTCTTTTTGTGAAAATAATTTTTGGTAAAGAACCACTCAACTTTGTCCAATATTGAAATGTATTACGTGGATATGATAAGGTCACCTCTTGATTGAATAAGAAAAAACAAGAGACAATATTTAATTTTAAAATATAATTAAAATCCAAAATTACCTTCAAAGTATAAGTTAATACTCAAAAGAAATTATTCATTGATCCCATCACTTTCTTGGTGAAATGTTCTGGCACTGATAGAGCTAATAGGGCCACAGGAGGGCTATCACAGAAGGAGGAAAAAGGATGAAAAATAAGAAGCAAGAACAGAATCAGAGAAATTTGAATAATTTGCCCATATACGAGCAATACTTTTTGAATACAGAAGCATTGATATTTGAGAGCTGATTAAATTAAATAACAACCTGATAAGATGGCAACCCTAAATTACATTAATGAATAAGAAACTGGGCATGGCGAGCTTTTAAACAGAAAGAATTCCATATCTGTTTCTGCGGGAGCTAAACACACATAAGAATCATCATCACCAAGACTAGAATCAGGACTTTGTGCTTATAAACACCCAGTTCAGTATTTGGCACATAAAAGACAATAACTGAGTCAAGGTTTTCTTATATGCAGGAAGCAATGGTAAGTATATCCCCAAAAAAACTTCTGAGAATCTGATTGTCAAAGAACTGACTTAGGTAGGTGAGAGATATGTGTGCAAAGGAAGAACCTACAGTATGAGACAGGGGATATTAAGTACATCTTCAGACAAAAGAAGTGATTGTTGGGATGGCTTTAGTGAGGAAAAAGTGGGATTTTTTAAACTAAGCATCAATCTGAAGTGATCCAATTCAAAAGGTTAGAAATAAAGGAGAAATTGTGTGAGAAAACATGGAAGAAATGTCACTGACACAGAAATACACAAGACATATTGAGGGAAAATGGCTGGTTATAAACATACATACTAGAGAGGAGGAGCTTTTTTTAAAATATTTTTCAAAACATTTATTTTATTTACTTATTTTTTATGTGGTGATGAGGATCAAACCCAGGCCTCACATTTGCTAGGCGAGCACTCTACTGCTGAGCCACAACCCCAGCCCGAGGAGGAATTATTAATGGAGAAGAGGTTGGGTCAGAGTGGAGCCCTGTAAAGGCCAAGCTAATTAGTTTGGTAATCAGCAGCCAGCAGAGGATTTTACCAAAGAGAGTAATACTGTTGGGCTCAGTGTAAGTTGGGTTAGGGCAGGGCAGCAGAGATACTGGATAAAAGGAAAACATTTAGAAGATTGCTTCCATTGCAAGGCTACAAGTGTTAAATATAGACGAAGTCAAGAGATATTACCATTCCCGCCAACCAGTCCTTACAGACCCATGCTTATTGGGTTGGACTGGGAGTGTGGCCTCTGAAAAAAGCAACAAAGGAATGATCAGAGAGAGTTGTAGGGCTAGTGGAATAAGATAGTCACAGGAAGGAGAGCATTTCAACTACATAAAGAAGAATGGAAATTCATCATTCATGATGTTGTGGGGCCCTCTGAGAATGTGACATAAGCAGAAGCCACCACACAATTTAAAAAGTGTGGGAGCTAAAATAAATTGACATTTATTGTGCACATTATATGTATCATGCTGTAAGCACTTCACATTAAAAAATGTACTTAATCCTCTCAACAACCCTGGAAGGTGTAAGTGATCATATTTCTACTGTATAGGATAAGGAACCTGAGACACAGAAAGGTTAAATAGCTAACCCAAGATCACATAGCAAATAAATGGTGGGATTAGAATTTGAGCCAAGGACTTTTTTTCACAGTAGAGATGACAGCAAGAGGGTGAGAGAGATTCTGGTAGAAAAAACTTTTGAGCATCTTCTTGAAAGAAGGATGGGAAACAGAATTAAAAGTAAAGACTGGTCATCCAGACTAGAGGGATAATATTACTTCCCATGGCTTGAGGAAAAGATGAGAATATGAATATAATGGTACAGGGAGTTTTTAAGTGAAGAGAAAGGTAAGAAAAAGACTCTGATGCTACCTCCTTAATTTTATTTCTTAAGTAAATGATATCTCTTGGAGAAAGATAAAAGGGATAAGATTGAGTGTTTGAATTAGAGCTGCAGGATTTCCTTAGAAATTACATGATTATTAAATACAGATACAATTTAAAAGGCTTACAAAACATTAATTGTATTTGTGTTTAATGGCACTGGCCTATCCTCAGGTTGGCAAACAACTGCTCATGAGCTCAGTATAGCCTTATACATGCTTTTATAAATAAAGTTTTATTAGAACAACAACATCGAAAATAAATTACATAATTACCTGATATCAGCCTCCCATGATGGCAGAAGTAGTTGTGAATGACTATGAAGAAGTCCAAAACGAGGTAGAAACTCTCTTTTTCTGAGAAGTACTTGATTTAAGCCCTTATATCAGTTATAAGAAACTCTGTTAGCCAATATTTGATACTTGTTATAACAGATAATTAATACTTTATGCTAAAAATCAGCTAGTATCAAAATCAGTAATCTGGATCACATAGCTATTTTGCTTACATTCCACCACTAATTCTCTTTAAGGCACCTAAAAACGTGAACTTATACCCATAGAATCTGAGAATAAATGTTTTTCTCTCAGTGTTTAACATATGGACAAGAGGTAATTTATATAGGGACTGAAATGAGATTGCAAAGTCTCAAGCCACCACCTACCCCTCTACCAGCCTTGACTCAAAGCACAAGGTGACTGCAATGTATTCCCGAAGTCTAAAAGCTAAGCTTTCTAGTTGGTTGTCTTGACAATATCACCTATTGACAGTGTGGAGGTTTAATATCTTGGGAAAAATATATTGAGAAAAGCTGCTAAATACAAACTGACATTTGGTTTAAATGATTTAGATGTTATAGCTTCTATAATACTATAATAGATATGATTTTAAAATAGGTTAATTGATTTTTTTCAAGGAGAAACAGTAATCAAAACTGATTCAGATGGAAAACAACTGAGAATTCTCTTACAATTAAAGTCTGGTCATTCTCAAATCTTCATGGGGGTGATGGTAGGGGTGACAGAATAGGCAGTCAAACTAATTAGGAAGTCATCTTGCTATTAAAGATTTGACAGAAAACACTTTCTTATACCCTTATACGAATAATAACAAAGCAAACTTTCTTAGTATTTTGCTTTAGTCACCCCAACCCCAAATGCTAACATTTTAACACACCTGCATAGATTCTTACTGTGTTCAGAATGCTGTTCAGCTTTAATTGTTGAACAAGTAATCTTTAATCTTGTCCAAACCTTAATTTCAGCTATGAATTGCCTAGTGTCTTGGGTATTTTTAAGAAAAAAAGAGGACAATAAGTGAAAGATGTAAGAATTGTTCCTTATCTATAAATTAAGATTATTGCTTAGATTCATTCAACAGGTTTGTTTCCACTCCTGCTAGAGGGTTGTATGGGTGGTATTTGTTTGGTGGCAGCGTTACTTAAAGTGTTCAACATTTTTTTTTCACATCCATATTGTTCAACATTTTAGCCAAATATAATGTTTCATATAACTAATTCCTGAGCCATCTGAAAAAAAATCACCTTTAAAAAGAATGAGTACCACTAATCTGGTAATATGCCCAAAACAATTTAGGCTGAAAATTTGACATCAAGAGGGGAGGTCACAGTAGGGCTGAAGAAGCAGGTCTTTACCAACAAATAAACTATGTCACTATTTCAATGGGAGTAATATCCTCCAAATCCAAATATATCTCTTTTTGTTTCTTTTTTAGGTTGCTCCACTGTGCCTAGGAAGAGCTGGAGCTTGTGTTGTGACTGTAAAATTATAATTTAGTGCTTTGTTTTCTAAATGAAAATATCTTCTTCCTTTATTAATTTACTACAATTATTCTGCTATCAGTGGATATGTTTTTAGTAAATGTGCAATATTCCTGGGCACAGAGTGCCTCATCTCAAGCTGAAATGTGGAAAAAAAAAAAAAAAAAAGCAAGGAGTGGATGGACCAGGATTAAAACTTTCATTTCTTAGTAAATCAAAACTACAGCTGGTGGATTATAAACATATGTTCCTGACATGAAACATAAAGAAAAAAAGTGCTACTCCAAAACAATCCAGTGTTAACCAGAAATTTCATTTATTCATAGTTTAGCCCATTTTACTTACATTATCCAGATTGATTTTATAACAGCACAAACATCATTAAAAACTTCTAAAATATTATTTTGTAAGTTCATCATACATGAATTGCAGTAATTTTTGTTTAATCATAATCTCTACTTCTGACATACTGAAGACTATACTATCTAGTTTTTTCACCTACACTATATATGCTTTGGTTGTGGATTTTACCTCTAAAATTGGCGTAGTCCAATGGGCGGGGCGGGGGGGGGGATGCTAAAGCATTAGAACAACAATGACCAAATAAAACAATATGATCTTTGGGGTCTGTTTAAATCTTCATTCCATTATATTTAGATTCATCAAGAATTACATGTATGATGTTCTTTAATTGAAATTTAAACATATGACAGTTTACATTAAATATATGCAAACTTATGTAGAGAAAATAAATATTATATGCCCTTTACTGTTCTTTAACCTAACTAGTATTTAATTACATGAATTTGTTTTGTTTCCTTTTCTATTACAAAAAAAATTTGTTTGATTTGTCTTTTGATATTAACAGAACAGGATGTTATTATGTTCAAGTTTTGTGTTTGCCTCTTCTGACTTGTCTCTTACGTTTTGTCACAGTTAGTAATCCATCATGCATTTTTGTAATCAAGCAGTTTGGAGGGATCGGGCTAATTCAATATTTGAAAAATAAGTCTAACGTGTTTGTTACCCAAAGTTTTGTACATTTATAAACTCTAATTACATCTGTGAATGTTAATACTCTCCCTGAATTGTGTATTGTTTGCAAAAAAATGCACGGGGCAGTAACATTTTTTTATATTTCCTACTAGGCATAAGTCATTAATGAATCTTTATATAAAATGAGTCTAAATTCTCATCTTTCAAAATTCATTAAAAGTTGGAGCAAAATCTATTTTTAAAAAAATGAACTTATTTTGAATGCACATGAAATGTTTCTGTCTAGGAACCCAAGAAAGGAAGTGCTTCTATTTCCAAATCAAATCCAACAGTCATTTTACTGATGTAGTCACTAAGAAAATAATGGTGATAGTGATTTGTCATGTATTAATATTTTACATATTCATTTTGAGTGTGAGTTCATTATTTTCCTGGCAAAAGATTAGTTATGAAGTATATTTATGTATATTATGAAGTATATTTAAGGGAAGGGAGGTGAAGAGCAAAAAATCTAAGAAACAAAACAAAAATGTTAGTAACAGAATCCTCATTACATCCTCACCTCCTTGAGGAAGCTGAAATCTTACGATCGTTTCTTGGAACACTCATTATCTGCTCTAGTTCCCTGTCCCCACAGAAGACTCATGTTAAAGTAAAGGAACTAATTCTCCCCTCCCAGGACTTGCTTTCCTTTATGGAATTTCCTACTCTAATTCAGGGCCTCTCTAGTTTTGTAGGCAGTAGCACCTGCTCTCCTGGGTATCATTAGACCCATTTCTTTTCAAGGGATGGGGAATTTACCAAGACTTTCATTTAGCTTCTAATCCCGATCCTATAATTTTAGAGAAAAGCATGGCTCTTTCTTGTGTCCACATTGCTGCCTTGGCTTTTATTATTAGCCTGTCCATTAAGATGTATATCTAGGTACTGTTTATTTTAACTCCAATTAATGACTACTTTATGAAAAATAATACTAATAATTATTTAATGCTTGTTAAGAACAGAAGTCAGTTTTTTTTGTATGCATTAATTTTCTTAATCTTCACAACAACCACATGAGGTAGATTCTGTTATTATTTCCTTTCTTACAATTAAGGAAACAGGCAGAGAGTTAACCCCAAGAGTATATGTAGCAAGTAAGTGGCAGAGCAAGGGTTCACACACACACACAGTCTGACTTGGAGTCTTCACTCCTACCATTCTTGCCTTTGAGTAGAAAAAGAGAGGCTTGTTTTATGTGAGTAATCATTTGTTTTGGTAAAAAGAAAAACTAAAGGAGTTTATGCTCTTTAGCAATAAAATTTACACTAGTCACACCCCATCATAAAATTATGGTTCCTTAGTATTTAGGGAAATTTTTGTTTAACTCATAAAATTCTATACATATTTTTCTTGAGAAAAATAAATGTAATAAAATATGGCATACATTTAAGTTCCATAAATATTAGATAAATTGCATAGTAGCTTGAGTAACTAAACTATAAATGAATTTATTTGTCAAAAGTATTATTGCCAATGGATTAGAAAACCTAGATAAAATGGACAAATTTCCAGAAACATACAAATTATCAAAACTGACTTAAGAAGAAAATTTTCTAAAAAACCGAAGAGACATGACAAGAGGCTGAATTGGTAATCAAAAACTTCCAACAAAAAAGTACAGGACTACACAGGTTCACTGGTGAACTCTGCCAAACATATAAAAAACAATTGACACCAATCCTTAAACCCTTCCCAAAAATGGAAGAGGAGGGAACAATTTGTAACTCATTCTGTACAGCCAGCATTACCTTGATACCAAAACCAACACAAGAAAACTATAGACTAACATCCCTATGAATATAGATGCAAAACTCAACAAAATACTCTGTCTAAATCCAACAGGCCTTTAAAAGGATTATACACCATGACCAAAGTAAGATTTGTCATAGGAATACAAGGATGGTTTAATGTACAAAATCAATGTAATACACCACATAGTAAAATGAACAGAAAAAAAATACTTCCATTGATAGGAAAAAACACTTGACAAAATTCAATACCCTCTCATGGTAAAAGGAGGGGGGAAAAAAAGCAAAAATGTGAAGAGAAGAGGATTTACATAATCTGATAAAAGAGACTCTTAAGCAAACCCAATTTTACTGCTAAAAAGCATAAATTCCTGTAGTGCCAAGACTATTTAATGTCTTCAACAAATGGAGCTGAGACAACTAGATACTCACAAACAACAACAAAAATGGAGTCAGGCCCTTACTTCACACCCTGTACAAAGATCGATGCAAAATTGATCAAAGGTCTAAATACAAGAGTTACAACCTAAAACTCTGAGAAGAAAACAGGCATAAATCTTCATCATGTTAGATTTAGCAGTAGTTTCTTACATATAATACCTAAACCTCAAGCTTCAGAATACATAAATTAGACTTCATCACAATTGAAAGCTTCAGTGTATCAAAGGACACTGTCATAAAAAATGAAAAGCTAACTCACCAAATAGGAGAAAATATTTGTAAGTCACATAGCTGGTAAGGGACTAGTACCCAGAATATAAAAGGAACTTCTACATTTAACAACAAAAAGACAAACCCAATTTTAAAATGGGCAAAGGACTTAAACATTCCTCCAGTGAAGATATACAAAGGGCCAACAAGCACATGAAAAGATGCTCGCATCATTAGTCATCGTGAAAATCAACACCACAATGAGAGATCACTTCATACCAACTGAAATGACTATAATTTTAAAAACATAAGTGGTGGAAGGGAAGTGGAGAAATTGGAACTTTGATTCATTGCTGGCAGGGATGTGAAATGGTGCAGCTGCTGTAGAGAACAGTTTGGCAGTAACTCAATAAGTTAAACAGAATTACCATATGACCCAGCAGTTCCACTCCTGGCTGTGTAGCAAAATGAACTGAAAATGTGTTCAAATGAAAACTTGCACACAAGTTTAGTAACACTAGGCAAAATAGCCAAAAGTTAAGAACAGACCAATGTGCATGAGCTCATGAATTGGTAAGCAAATGATGCATACACACAATGGAATTTATTCAGCCATAAAGTGGAAAGAAGTACTAATACATGCTGTGACATGGAGAAGCCGTGAACACGTTATGCTAAGGGAAAGAAACCAGATACAAAAGGCCTCTTGTGCAATGATCCCTTTTATATGAAATATCCAAAATAAGCAAGTCCATACGGAAAACAAATTAGTGGTTGTCAAAGAGGAAGGGGGAGTGGGAAGTGACCACTGAATGAATAAGGAGTTTGGGGATGATGGGAATGTTCCAGAACTAGTTATTGTGATGGTTTCACACAACATGGCGAAGAGTACTATATGTCACTAATGGTAATTTTTATGTTTATTTTACCATAATTTTTTTTAAAAACTTATTAGATACATTACAAATTATTTTTTAAACATAATGATAAGCATCCTATACACATCACTAGAATTAAAACTCTGGATTTATACGTATCCTAAAGAGGATTTTTTTTTCAGTGTAATTTATGAATAAACACATTTTTTTTTTAATCTGACAGACTAAGCGAGAGACGGTGACAAACGTAAGAGGGAAGTTGGAGTGGGAGCTCTTCCTCAGTGCAAAGGCACATGATGGGCTTTTCAGAACTGTTTCTAAAAGAAGGATATCATTCCACAAACTGTATATTATTTGAAGTTATTAAGACAACTCTTACTCAGAAACAAATATGCAATAAAATAATAATTTTATCATGCCTGGGTTATACATTTCTTTGCGATATTTTTATTATATTTCATTTTGTAACTGGAGTACAAAATATATATATACCATGAAGAATTAAAGCCTATTTTGGGTATTTTCATTCTTCTGGCTCTTTGATAACGTCTGTAGATTTATAAAAATGCAACAAGTCCTCCAACATAGCCTCTGTCCTCACTCCTAAGACCTATGAAAGTGCAGTTTGTGTCATTCCTGGGCCTGAACTACTCTGATATCCTGTGAATCCCAAAGACATTCAGTACTGATTGATTTGGGCATTAGCATCAAGACTACACCCTACTGCCACCCTCACATCCAGCCTGAGCAAGGGTTTCCTCTGGCTGCCTAGTGAGGAGGGATCTCAACATCAAAACCAGGGAAGCTTGGAATCAGACTGCTTTTTTCCCCCATGATGCTGGGATTGAACCAGAGCGCCTGGCTTGCTAGGCAAGTGCTCTTCCACTGAGTTGCATCCCTAGGCCCAGGAAAGAAACTTAATGCCCTGGATCTATGCCCAGGCTGAATTTGGTTCCTTTTGATTATTCACAGTGCTTTGTGGATAATAATTGCATTTGAGGCATTTTAAAATAATTTTATATTGTTGAAATAATATTACTTATATAATAATAGGCTTGTAAAATTAGGTTGGGCAGGCAAATGATGATTCAGTGACCATTCAGTTATGACAGTAAGTGGCAACATACTTAAAGTATTAAGGTTATCCACCCAACACCAGGTTTAAAAACTTGTCAGATTGTTTAATATGTATTTTTCTGAATAAATTCTGCACAGTAAAGTTCTCTTGCCACTTTTTAAGATAATAAAAACAATTGGGTGCCACAGTGCATGCCTATGATACTGCTGGTTACCGGTGACAAGTCCTGCTCTGTCACATGTTGAAGTATAACATTAGAGAAGCACGCTGAGGCAAGCGTATAAACAGGGTTTATTTAAAGGGGGATAACATAAACTTCTCCCAGGAGGGAGAAGGAGGCCATAGCTGGTATCCTGGTATCCCAAGAAGTGAGGGTATTCTGCCTTTTTTATATGTCCTGGGCCTCTTGTTCTGCTCTCTTCCCCTTATCTCTCTCCTTCCTGCTTATGTGACTAGGCCCAGGCGATGCTCAGGTAAGATGGCTAAAAAGTGAGAAGCAGGTGGGCTGGAGGAGCCAAGGTGGAGTGATCTGTGCAAAAAGGGGTGTAATTAACAACTTTTATAACTCCCAGTAGGGAGGGACAATTCCTGGGTTGTTACCTTAGCAACAGGTTGGAGTAGGGGCAGGGTATCTTGATAAAGGTGGAGGAAGGACTCTGAAGGCATTTCATTCCCTCAGAAGGTAGTCTCCAAATTCTTGGACTCAAATTGGCCTCCTTGATCTAACTGACCCAATTTACCTTTCTATACTGACTATCTATCTTTAATTCTGGCTTCACCTGTAATCCCAGCAACTTGGGAGGCTGAGGCAAGGATCCCAAGTTCAAGGTCTGCCCGGACAATTTGGTGAGACCTTTCTGAAAATCAAAAAATTAAAAAGGATTGGGGATGTAGCTCAGTGGTAAAACACCCCTGGATTCAATCCTCAGTACCGCCCCCCCCCCAAAGTAAAAGCATTCTACTTGAGATTAAAAACTTAACTAAATTTTAAAGATGATTTTCTCTAAAATCATGCAACTTTATAAATCTATACTATTTGACAAACAGTTCAAGAAATATGGAGTAAATTTTGTGGAAGGAAGAGGCCCTTGTCTTGTGTTAGGTAGCTGGAGCAGTGAGGTTAGGGAGAAGCTGTCATTCAAAGAGCTGTCTGTGCATGGACAGGAATAGCTGTGCTGTGTGAGAATGTCAAAGAAGAAAATGCTGGGTAATAAGTTTGGCAAAAGCTGACCTACTTATTTGTCAGATTCCGGATTCTTTATCAGAAACAGTAGCAAAGCTGCAGAAAAGGACTGGGGAAGTGAGTTAATTCAGCAGGGAGCTCCTTTATCTCAGAAATGTCCTGATCAATGAGGCATTGAGCAAAACAGTAGGGAGACTGTGATCCATACATGAGTAGGTGATAAAGCAAAGGAGGAAAGAATGTGAGTTCCTTAAGAGTATATACCAGGGTACATTTTAGCCTTTTATCTGCCAATAGACCTTCACATAATAAACACTCACTAATTATTTGTTGAACATAAATATGGAGGTAGACTTGCTTTGAGGTGAGTCACTTCTAATTTGGTGGAATGTGGGTAAATGATATCACAGATTCTGAAACACAGTACAAAAAGAACTTACAAGGTGTCCTTGTTTGGGTGTTAGGGGTGGAGGTAGGTTTGGAAAGAGGTGGAAAAAATGAGCCTGGAGGCGGGACCCCAGGAAGGAGCACCCCAGGATGACTGCACATTTGAGCATACACAAAAGAATAGTGAGAACTACCAGCCAATTCGTTATTTTGCAGATTTTTAAAATAAACTTTATAACCTATCGTTTCAAATTAAAGATGCCAATCATCCCTCCTGTCTGTACATTGACTCCAAAATACACGGAGACACTGGGAGACGGTCATAATGACTGCTGGAGATGCAGTGCGCCAGCAGGCTCGCCTTCACTCAGACCACCTGCTCTTCCCTTTTTGGCCTTATTGAAACAGCCATTTAGATCACTTGCAGCTAAAATATATTTTTTAAATAATTTTATTTCCTCCCAGCAATAATACAACAGATTTTCAAATGTATTGGCATTTTACTTAATATTTGGGTTGGGGGGAAATTAACTTCTCTGTGTTATGTAAAGAATAAGGAATAGTCACAGTAATATATATATATATAGTCTTTACAGAGATTGTACTAGATGACTGATCAGATCCCTTCCAGGCTACAGTACTGCAGAATGTAGGTTGTTTCTTGTGAGCCCGACCCACCAGCAATGACAGCTTTGGATACCAGACCCAGCCAGACCCAAATGCTACCCGAGTTCTCACCATATTGCTTGAACTACCTAGCTCAGTGATTCTCAACCATTGTGTCCAGAGTTACTGGGATGTGTTCTGAAGTACCTAGATGCCTGGACTCTACTCCAGACATGACATCTTGGAGTGTGAATCCCAGGCAGAACCCAGGTAACTCTAACGTGCAGTCACGATTAAGAATCATGACATCACCCGCCCCAAACATGGAAGCTTATGCTCCTCTCAAACTCTCTCACTAGCTTGCCACTTCTTCAAATTAAGGCCCTCTGTGTTATTCCAACAGCAAACCTTCCAAGCATCCTCAAGCACTTTACAGGAGGACAGGGAAAACTGGAGCCTGGAAAGGACTAAAGCCATCACTTAGTACAAACTTTAGAAAGACTATTTATTACCATGGTTATTTCTTATTCTTTATGTAACGCAGAGAAATTAATTTCCCCACTACCCAAATATTGAGTAAAATGTCAATACATTTGAAAATCTGTTGTAATATTGCTGAGAGAACAGTTTGTTCACATAATTATGAGATTGCAAATCATTATTATGTGCTTAAGTTCCCTGAGGGCCTGTACTGGGAACTTGATTAGTTTCATTAAACATGTACAAGAAATATAACTGAATTTATTTTAAAACATCATATGATTTAGAGGCTTCTACTAATTTAGATATGTTTTCCCCAAGTTATACCAAATCAGTGAGGCTGAAAAATAATAATTTGTAAAACAAATAGTTTACTTTTATCAAAGATACTTACGAGGATATTTGTAATAGTCTAAAATGAAACATGGATAACTCTGAGCAGGAATTGGTTTTCAGATAAGATGTTTAAATAATTATTCAGATGAATCATCCTACTTGAACCCAAATTCTGAATAAAATATAAAATATTATTTCTTATAAGTATTGAATAACAGAGTGTTCAGGATGATATGGACAAAAATCTAAACTAAAAGAGACAAACACTTGGAAAAATGCCCAGAGCACTGAAGCTCTGTTGCGCAAGAGCATTTGCCAAACAAGCTTCCCTTTTGATTTGTTGGCTTCCCAGAAAAGGGATAAAAAGTCAAAACCGAGGACATGCCCAAGGTGGAAGTGCTGCAGTCTGGCTGGGCACAATTCAGGAGCCACTTGTCAAAGCAGAAATGAACTTCATTTTTAGAACACATAGGAGGCACCACAGGAGTTCGTCAGGAATTCCCTCAGAGTCCAACTGCCACCACCAGGCTTCCAGCGAGCCCCTCAACCCCCTCCTCCCGCTCTTGAGGCCAATTGGCTGGGTCACATGGGCGGAGCCAGAAGAGTCCCCCAATGAGCTGCTCTGTGGCCTGAAAGGGCGGGGAAACAGCCCAATGAGCATCACCGCAGAGGAGCCAATCAGCTGGAAGTTTGCTGGGGCCGCTGTGAACCAATCAGCTGGAAGTTTGCTGGGGCAACTTCAGCTGTGGCTCTCAAAAGGAAGGACTTTACCTCTGTGAAGCTCAGACCTCTAAGTGCTTCAGCTTCCAGAGTAAGGAAAACCAAGGGAACATCTCCTAACTCCTCGTTGTCAGACACACATACCTTGGGCACACTCCGTGAGCACACACCTCAAAGTGGCTGACACAATTTGACCACATGCCAGCCACCCATAAAGTCACAGCCAGTGTTTGCATTACGGGGGGGGGGGGGGGGGGAGGGGGGGAGGATAGGAAATCTGAACAGACCTATGGTTACTTTCAGAAATTCATTTGAACAGAATATAAATGCCCTAGAAATTAGGTACAGGCGCTATCATGAAGTAAGGCCATATCCACATAATTTTAATAAAACATTTCTCTAAGTGTACCTTCAACCATGCTAAAACCTATTAATTACATTATACTATGCAATTCTTTCATTCCTTAAAATATGTTGAAGATGTATTTTTCCTTAATTCTATCTAGTCTTCTATATTGTTCACATCATTGATTGCCATTACACTTACGTTATTTAATGTTTGAGCATTTTAGAAAATGTTGTAAAATCTAACTACAAGTATACTTCCAGGAATCACAATCACAGTATATCATGATTGCCAAATGATGATAAGTCCCTTGACTATAATGAAATAATAATTTAATTAATACTAACATTTTAATCATTATTTAACAACTAGTCTGTCTTATTGGTAATAAAAATTATTCAAGTCCATTTTTCTTTGACTTATCCAAAAGACATTTTAGTTTGCATCAAATTATTAAAAAGTATGCCAATTTACAATTCTGGGTTGTTTACCAATACGTGTAGTTAATGCTATTTGCCACGTGGTCCTTTTTTTCCCATTAGTTACATTGTGTTTTAAGATTGGCACTAAGGAAATTTTCATAATTGTCTACATGAATATTTATAATCTGTGCCTGTAGAATCACAGGGAGTGAGGTGAAGTATTCAATGAAGTATGTGACAAATATTATTAGAATAAGTAATATGATTAAAATTGGGGCTGAGCTGTGGCTCAGTGGAAGAACACTTGCCTCACAAGTATGAGGGATGGTTCCATCCTCAAGCACTACATAAAAATAAAAAAATAAAATAAAGGTATTGTGTCCATCCACAACTAGATTTTTTTAAAATGTTTAAAATTAAGATTTTTACATTGTAGCAAGGCAAGTTTCCCCAAATAAGTACATATTTGAATGAGTCCCTTTTTGAAGGCCAAAGTTAAAGAAAAATACCTAGTACAAAATTATACCTGAGCACTCTAGGTCAAAAAAATAATAATAATAACTAAAGTCAGAGCTACTGCTGTATGGAGGGAGTTTAAGCTGTCTTGATTATATAGGATGATGTATACTCCGTGCCAAGGTCAGCACATCAGCACTCCATTTTAAGTATTTCCTTTTCGTGAGAAGTGACAGGCTATATAGTTTTGCCTGTTGTGTATGTGAATGAATGCGCGCGCGCACACACACACACACACACACACACACACACACACAGCTCTTAATAAGTTCCTTTCTATGGTGGAAGGACAAAAGAAGGGCACTTTTTAAAGGATGACATATTTAATGACCTGGTTTCAAGGAAGGATTGTTGCTATCAATAGAACAAAGAGCAGAGATGTTAAGAAAGCAATAATGAATGGAAATGGCAGAAAGAGCCATTAGTAGTATGTCAGAAATCTATTATCATAAGTTTAATGTAATTTGAGAGAGGCAAGTGCTTCAAAATTCTAAGGAAAATGTATAGTTAAGTGAGAGAGATAATTATGCTGCTGTAACTAATCATCAGGAACCAATCAGGAAACAAAAAACACATAGTAATCTGAAGAGTGGAGTCTTAATAAAAGAATTTTGTACTAAAACAGAGAAGTAGACTCACAAGGGATTGGCTGGATAACAGAGTCTAAGATTTATTTTCCTCTTCTTAAGTTAATAAATTAACCTGTTATTATTTAATGGATGACATCCATGGGTTAGAGACAAAGAATTTTTATCACCTGTGGCCCAGAAAGCAATAGAGGTATCATGTTCAGGTCAATTCTCCTAGCATCTTAAGTCTCACAGGAACAATACAGAGAACTCCACCTAGGTGGGAATCCACGGAGTCAGGAAATCTACTCCTTTGTAATCAGCAGTAGGTAAACCTGCTCTTTGTTCTCTGGGTTTCTTACTACAAACACAACCCTGGGAAATGAGCCAGGTAAATTTGTAGTGGACCTGTGGCAAATTGCCTCAGTCCTTCCTCCTGCAATTCCTCCAGCACCATCTATTGACCATACATTGTGCTAGATTCGAAGGAGAAAAGGACCCATATCCATTTTCATGGAGCAGGTGATAAAGGTTGGATACAGAGATGAGAAGCAATAAATTGAGAACTGGCAGATATGATTATCAGTAATACAAGGCACAACTGAGTTAAGTTATTGTCTGAGAATATAGAACAAAAAGGAAGAGTGATTCAATTCATTTTAACAAGGTTGTGTGTGTGTGTGTGTGTGTGTGTGTGTGTGTGTGTGTGACATGAACAAAAATGTTCATAGCAAGCCTGGCTCAGTGGCGCATGCCTGTAATCCCAATGGCTTGGGAGGCTGAGACAGGAGAATCATGAGTTCAAAGCCAGCCTCAGCAATTTAGTGAAGCACTAAGTAATTCAGTGAGACCCCGTTTCTAAATAAAATACAAAATAGAGCTGGGGATATTGCTCAGTGGTCAAGTGCCCTGAGTTCAATCCTTGGTACAAAAAAAAAATGTTCTTAGCAGTTTAAAGTAGAAATAAACCCAACGTCTTTAAACAGAAAAAAGAATAAATAAACTGTGGTCTTTCCCCACCCCCAGTACTGGAGATTGAAACCCAGGACTTCATGTATAGTAGGCAAACACTCTACCACTAATCTACATCCCCAGCTCTTTCTATTTTATTTTGAGACAGTGTCTTACTAAGTTGCCCAGTCTTGCCTTGAAGTTTAATTCCTCCTGCCTCAGCCTCTCAAGTAACTCCCAAAGAAATATAGGCCTGCGCCACCACACCAGGATCTTAACTGTGGCATGTTGATACAAAAATGAATTACTACTTATGCATAAAAAAGAACCAACTGCTAATTTGTACCAAAACATGATGACTCTCAAAGATATAATGCTCGATGAAAAAAAACACACACAAAAGAGTACATGCTTATATGTTTTTTAATGCTTCCATGGATATAAAATTCAACAAGAAGCAAAACTGACTTTTACTGTTGGAGAAGGGTGTGTGGATGTGGATATGAAAGGGAAAAAACTAAAATGTGGTATTGAATTGGAATTAGTATAAACTCATGACTTTCAAAATAGATAGATAAATAGATAATAGAGAAATAAGTGTGTGTGTGTGTGTGTGTGTGTGTGTGTGTGTATATAGAGAGAGAGATACAGATATATGATAGACAAGCAGATATCCCTAGGTCTATCTAGTGAAAGCCTGGTAACGACAATACTCACACCTTATGTTAAGGTATTGTCTTCTAAATATCATTTTCTACCAAAAGGAATGAAAGATCTTGGCAAAGTGGCTGATTTCAGAGCTGGAGTAGGGAAAATGAAAAGCAAACACATAACAACCAACTATGCCAAAAAAATGAAATTGTGCTCAAAGAATGATAAAGGTAGGTCAGAAGGTCACAGAATCCACTTGGATGGGGCTTCCATAGGCCAAATTGGAGATAATATTGAGAAATTGCTGTGACACCATTTTTGAGAAACCAGCCTCTACCTCAGAGCAAAGCCTGTCCAAGGAAGGGGGAGTGACCCTTGTCCTCAGAAAAACCCACAGAGCACTCCTAAGCACATACCCACCCTGCTGAGTTGTTTGTCTACAAAGAACAAGAGAGATCTGCGGAGCCAGGTGTCCCTGACTCAGTAGGCTAGGTGAGGACCCATAGCAACCCCCTAGCAACCTCCAATCAGCATGAGACAGGGAAAATTCCTGGGATGCCAAATGACCCACCAGTAGTTTATGGTGGTTGATAACATGTTGGAAACCATGTAGTTCAGCAGTACACCCCTCGTGGCCTAAACCAATCAGGACATTTGTTGTCCTGTAAGTCTTTGAAAATATTGTTTTAATGATTCTTTGTGCCAAAGTATGTTATAAAATATTATTTTCATAATATTTCAAATACTATTTTTTAAATATTGTGGCCTAAACCACAGTCCCAGCCCTCTTGTACTAACCAATCACCCCTCCCCAACTTGTTCCCGCCAGTGAATGTGCTAATCAATGTTTAGAGTTGTTGTTTGACTTTCCCGTGATGTGAAATGATTTGCTGTGTGATGTTGTGACGCATAGACTGTCCCCCCAAAAAGCCTAAAAAATCTCACTGAACAAAGGGCCAGGACTCACTCCCTGGGACCACTATGTTGGAAACGATTGTGAGTCCAGGCTTGAGCTTGCAATAAAGGCTCTTGTGTGATTGCATCGGATTCGGCTCCTGGAGGTTTATTGGGGTCCCATGAATCTGGCATTACAATCTCAGTAGAGAAATTAGAGTAATAAATTATAACCATTTGAATAAAATAGGAATTCATACAGATTAAAAGTTTTTCTGTGGACCAAGATGTTTATACATCTCCCCTTCAAATATTTCTTTATTCCAAAGGTCAAAGAGCAACTCTATTATTGAGAAGTCTAGCAGACACCTCTTTAATCAAGTGATCAAAGTGAATTCATCACTTTGTAAGTGAATAAATAAAAATCTTATGTCTAAACTACAGAGACAGTAAAAAGATATCATTTCCCTAAATACACGTATAAAGAAACGAATGGTGTGAATATACTTTGTATACAACCAGAGATATGAAAAAATGTGCTCTATATGTGTAATATGAATTGTAATGCATTCTACTCTTATATATAACAAGTTAGAATTTAAAAAATAAAAATATATTTGAATGCCAGGAGTTGGGGGTTGGGAGGGATAAACAGGTAGAACACAAGGGATTTTTAAGGCAGTTAAACTATTCTGCATATTATAATACAGAATATATTATATAAAATATTAAAATATAATATTATAAAGGTAGATATAGTTTTTTTGTTTTGTTTTTAACATATGTCCAAACCCACAGAATGTACCACACTAAGAGGAAACTCTAATGTAAAGTATGGACGGACTTCTGATGAACTTGTTGTCAATGTAGATTCATCAATGGTAACAAATATACCACTGTGGCCAGGGATGTGGTAATGAGGGATTTGTGAGCATGGAAGGCATTATAGAAACTCTTAAAACCTTTTGCTCAAATTTCCTGTCATCTCTAAAAAAGTATCTATAGTATCTATTTTTTTAAAATCTAATCCACATGATAGGATGAATGAGAATGCAGCAACATTTTCATGATATTCCTGCCAAATATGCATCATCTGAATCTAATCATGAGAAAAATCAGACAAATTAAAATGGAGGGTCATCCTAAAAACCAACTAACTTGGGATTTTCAAATGTGCAAAGGCATGTGAGTTGAGGAAAGATTGAATAACCTCACCACACTGAAGGCACAAGAAACATCACAACTTTAACGTATTGAATCCTTTGGATGGAACGCAAGGCCTCATGCATGCTCAGCAAGTTCTCCTTCACTGAACTACATGCCTGGCCCATGAAACAAATGCTTTGCCTTCCTCAAGATACCCAAGGAACATTAGTGTGGCTGCAAATCACCAAAAAAGAGTTAACCACTGAAAACTGCACATCTAGTCTCAGACTTGCCAATGTCAGCTTCTCTGCATATTACCCCTCAAATCTTCATCACAGGAACAGGAGATATGAGCTTATGAAAATGATCCATATTTGAGATATTGCAAATGAAGCAGACAAAAGTCTAGTCTCCATTTTTTCCCTTTGGGAAATTCTTAGAAGAAAATTGATACCCTTCCATGGGGAAGAGATAAGCCAAGGTGAGCACGTGGAAAAAAGGGTTAGATGTGCAAAATTACCATTTTTATGAGTTTGAGGAGATGTTTGCATTAAAATATCTTGCTAGTGATGAGACAAATGAAGAGAAAGCTTATTTTTCATATAGTTATGGTTTCCAGGGCAGAGGAAATGTTAAAAGGAGTTGGGGTCAAAAGAGGTGCAAAGATACACAGAATTTTTTAAAGTTAAAACTTGAAAAAAAATCAAGAGACCAAGAAGAAGTTAATTTATGCTGAATATTCTATTTCCCTAGCCTACAGTCTACCTTTTCCCACTTAAATAAGTCTCTATCCCTGACCTGTATTAAATATTCTGTCCTTGGCGTCATTTCTTAGCCTTTAGAGCATGTGGATGCTGGGAGCAGCCATATCTGCCTACATGAAGTCTCACATGAGAGAGCAATTTACATCTTATTTAGAATTTTGTGGGCAAAAAATTCCACATTTATTGTCCTGTAAGTCTTTGAAAATATTGTTTTAATGATTCTTTGTGCCAAAGTATGTTATAAAATATTATTTTCATAAAATTTTAAACATTATTTTTAAAATATTTTGAAACACTAACTACTCAACAACCATCTCCACTGTTCTGTTTAGAAACCTTAAGTTCACAAGTCAAAGAGAAGTAGCTACTTTCTGACAACATCAAGATCATTACAGAGCAATTAGAGAAACAAAATATCTGAATACAGAATTTCAAATCTACATTTAAATTTTTTTCTTAGTTGTTGATAGATCTTTATTTTATTTATTTATATGTGGTCCTGAGAATCAAACCCAATACCTCACACATGCCAGTAAGTGTGTTTGCTACTGCTGAACCACAGTCCCAGCCCTCAAATCTACATTTTAAGAAAAGAATCTTTCCTTTTCCCTTTTCCTTAAAATGTTTATTTATTCACGGAAACATGGGCAGCTTCTTGGAGAGATTCAATATTTCTGAAAGGGAATATTTTCTTCTCTCAAAATCCTGTTCACACCATGGAAAATGATCTGATTGTTCCTTTCAAACCTAAAAATGGATCACGATCCAGCGATGGTACTTTTGGTGTTACTCATAGTGTCCCAGAGAAAAGAAGATTTATTTTCACACAGGAACTTGTACATAAATGTTCACAACAACTTTATGGCCCAACACTGGAAATGACCTAAATGTCCTGCAATTGGTGAACAATTAAACAAATTGTGATACATCCATACCAGGGAATACTACCCAGCAATAAAAAGGGACCAAGACTTCATACATGTAACAACCTGGATGAACCTCAAGGAAATTATGCTGAGTTAAAAAAAAAAGCCAATCCCAAAAGGATACATATGACATGGTTCTATTTATGTAACCTCCAAAAAAATAACGTAATTATAGAGGTGAAGAATAGATCTGTGACTACCAGAGGTTAGAGATGGTGGGGAGGGGAAATATGGGTATAAAGGGGTGATGACAGAGTAGAGGACCTTGATTGGGGTCGGGGTCACACAAGGTTTTGTACGTGATAAAATTGCATCAAGCTACCTATAGGTGCATGCGCAAATGCATATGTAACTAATGAGATCTGTATAAACAGTACGGATTATATCAGTGTCAATCCCTACCGCTATGATATTTTCTTACAGTTATAAGATGTTACTAGTAAGATGTTAATGTTGTAGGAGGCTGGGGGAAAGTGCATTTCTTTGCAACACTCTATTTTTCTCTAATTATTTCAAAATTAAGAGCAACCCCCCCCCAAAAAAAAAGCCATTGTACAAACATTAAATCTTTCAGTTTAATGTGGTTTCTTAGAAATACAAAACCAGCAGGAGAGCAGGAAGGGGACTGCTAGCTAGGAAGTGTGGTCATGCACTCCCTATGTTCACCATGGCAACATGGTAGAACTTCCTATGTGTAACGTATTAATGTAACACATTAACCAGGATTATACAATGTGTTCTGTATTTAGGTCTAGGCTTGGGTGTGTTAGGGCCTCAACTGTGGTTCATACCTGCCGTCTTCCTAAGGCTATTAGGATAACTTGAACTCTAGGGACAGGTCTTGGGACTTCTGACCACTTGGTCCCTATGAGCCTGTGTGTTTATGACAGAATGCTGTCATTTATCAGTTCTGCTACTTACTTACTATTTTCACTCTTTCAGAAGATGTCCCTCAAAACAGTAACAACTTTATCCTAGGTTCCAAATATATCTCATTATTTGGCATTTTTTAATAACATAAAAGCAGCATTATGTATTCTTTTTTAAAAGAAAAAAATTAAGTTTAATTCATTGTTATATATGCATACATGCACACAATGTAACTATATAATTTGGTCACTATCATTTCCCAGTATTTCTCCTAAATACTCATAACAGTTTGCCTATATTTCAACACTGACTTTTTTTTCCCTGTTCTTATTTATTTTTTTCTACTCCTTTTGGCATGCTTCTCCTCTGCACTTTTCAAGAGAGGAGTATCTTTAATTCTTTTTAGTCTTAGAGGACAGAGTCAGAGGTTTTAAAATTATTAACACAAATTACTGGGACAAGGGATAGCATTTGGTCCTTGTGTGTTTTCTAGAGAAGGCAAGAGAGTTTTTTTTTTTTAATCAATTTTCAGATAAAGTATGTTCTTAGGTGTAAGCAAAAATAACTAAAACAGGTTTTGGCAACACAATGAAATCATAAATAACCAGGACAGGAGCAGACTTCATAGATCAGCAATGCTTTTACTCAGCAGCAGAGTCAGGCATCAGAGGGGCTTACTTTCTGGGTACAAAAAGGCTCCTGGTTGCAGAAGTGGTCTTGGTTTTCATAAGTTACATTGAGAGGTGACTTAATTATTGACATAACGTGTCGGTTTGGGCACTCAGGGAATAGATTGTGAGAATCTGAAACTTGATTTTACTGGGCAAGGATGAAGGGTCCAGAAGTCAGCATTCAGTGCTTATATTTTCCCTTGGGCGTCTATTGTCACTGGGAAAGAATTTACTGAGAAAGGATTAATATTTGTCCTGTTCCCAGGGACTGTCATTTTAGGATTTATGTTCACCTCCTTCCCAGGGATTGTCTTGCCACGGGGAAGGATTTATTGAGGAAGGATCAATGTTTTGCCTTCTTCTTCCTTTCCTCATCCTGGGTCATTCTACTGTCTTTGGAGGTTATCATTTTCCATATCCTTCATTAGGTGTATTCAGAACACAGGTAAGTCAGAAATTCTTCCTAAGGCTATTTATGAAACAAAGAAAAAACTTTGATCACATAAATAAGTAGATGCAATCATGGTTTTATGGTAATTTTTAATCAAATTTTCTGAAATGTTAGTTTAATCAAGAAAATTGCACTAAATATAAAAGTGAAAGTGCATAGGTTTATTGTTAATTGAGGCAAAATTCATATAACATAAGTTAACTACTTTAAAGTGAACAATTCAGTATTATTTAGTACTAATAATGTGTAACCACCTCCTCTATCTCATCATCTGGTTCCAAAACATTTTCATCAACCACAAAGAAACATATCCACACCCAGTAAGCAGTTACTCACCATCCCTCTCACCCTACCCCAGCTCCTAGAAATTGCCATTCTACTTTCCATTTCTATAGATTTGCCTATTCCAAATATTTCCTATAAACGGAACTTCAGACTTCTTTCACTTAGCATGTTTTCCAGATTCATCTGTTATAACATGTATAAAGAATGAAGTATTCACTTCATTCCTTTTTGTGGCTAAACAATATTCCATTGTACATATATAACACAATTTGTCCATCCAGGGTCATTGGAGTTGCTTCCTTTTGGCTATTGTGAAGAGTGCTGCTATTGTATTCTGAAATGAATACCTGTTCTCAATTCTTTGGAGTCTATATACATGAATAGAATTGCTTGGTCATATGTTACTTCTATGCATTTTTTTAAAGAACCCACCAGACTGGTTTCCAAGAAACAGAGCTGTTTTACATTTCCATGCATGGGCTTTTAAAGAAAAGTATGAATCTTTTAAAATGAAACATGTTTCCTATATGCTTCCTTGGGTTTGGCATCCTCTAGAATAAGTCAGTAGTTCTTGACTCTGGACCTACTGCACAAAAAGTGTAAAACAAGAAGAACAAGAGAAGGAAGATGATGGGGGAGAAACAGGAGGAAAAGGAGAGGACAGCAGAGGTAATTGGTGACCATTGCCAGGCTCCAATTCTAGAAATTCTATTTATATCTAACAAATGTGGGTTAAGCCCAACACACCTCAAGTGACCATCAAGTAATTCTAATGGCAACCAAGACTGAAAACTATAGCTATTCTATATGACCTCAGAATTAGCAATGCAAAGTATCCCCCTAGAGAGTAGGAACTATTAAATTTTCATGAGACCAAAAGTAATTTCAATTGCCCAATTTCCTTGGTTCTTGAATCATAGCCATGTAACTGAAGCTAGAATCTTGATTGGCACATAACTGGGCAAAAAAACTAGCTGATGTTGAATACACAATTTTATTTAAAGCTTAAAATCAATCAGCATATCGCCAGGCAGTGGCACACACCTGTAATCCTAGTGGCTTGGGAGGCTGAGGCAGGAGGATCTTGAGTTCCAAGCCAGTCTCAGCAACTTAGTGAGGCACTAAGCAACTCAGCAGACCCTGTCTCTAAATAAAATGCAAAAAAAGGACTGGGGATATGGCTCAGTGGTTAAGTGCCCCTGAATTCGATCCCCAGTACCAATAAATAAATAAATAAATAATCAATATAACAGCAATTAATCATTCCTAAACGATATCAATAATTTTAGTCACCAATATTAAATAGGAAACCAGAGGAGAAAATGGAAATCTCATAATCAGATAATATTTTTAACATACTGTCTTTCTTTTGTTAATAATAGCTATTTTTATTAGACTTTTTGTATAATATTGGGAGACAATTATTTTTCAAATAGCTATCACTTTAATGTATGCAAGCCTAAATAATAAGTTGAAGGCAAAAATATAAGATGATCAAACAATAATGGCGTTCATTAGAATTGTAGTTGTTAGACCACTGACTCCAATTAAAATCAAATTTAAGCAAGCTTATTATTTCAACCGGCTGGGCTGCCTCTACCAACAAAATTGTGGGAGCCAAGGACAGCCCTGCAGCTTTCTTGTAGCCCAGGTTTATAGCCCAAAAAAGTCACACAAAGGGGGGTTACAGATAACAAAACTCTGACAAGCCTAACACAAATGCTAGTTTACATTTTTGCCTGCCCCGACATCAGAATTTATGAAGGTCATTAGAGCCTCAGAGAGAGTCGTTATCGGCCAGGCAAGGCCAGGATTTATGAGGAAAGGGTTGTTATCTGGCCAGGGAAAACCGGGCTTGGGTGAGTTCAGGCCCCGGGCAGGCATTCCAAGCAGCTTTACAACATCAACGTATGGCCAGGCTATACAGACATCCTAATATTTTTACAGAAAACAGAAATGAATCCTTCATAACTTGTGACAAGCTGGCTTCTGATCTAAAGAGAGAATTAGGCTAGGTATATCATAGTGTACAACAAAAAAAGTTTTCTGCATTTACATTCATTTATTTTTAAAATGTTAATTCTACCTAAATTTTCCAGTTTTGCATTTAGTTTTAAATGTCATTATTCCATCCCTAATTTTACACCATTCTCTTTTCTCTTCAACCTTGGAAATTCTCCTTTCTCTCTCTCTCTCCTCATTTTTTTCCCGACTTGCAGCAGTCTGTTATTAATGTTTCAGTATCTTTCTGTTGAGTTTCATGCAGTTCTTACCAGTTTTATAGCATATTCTGGCAAATACTTCTTCATGATGTCATCCTTTTTCAATTCACTCTGAGAATTGCTACCACAGATATTTATTTATAGGTAAAATAAGCAATTTTAACTTATTTAACTTACAAAAATAAAAGCTCTGGGTTCTATAGAATTACTTCCCACCCCATGTGTTAGGAGCCGCTCTGGAAATACAGGCCCTTAAGTCCTGAGCAAGAGATACTGAACAATTATTGCGCCCCACAATAACTTGGGCTTTACCTACTAGGATAATGAGGCATGGCTCCAGGAGTAGGCATCACCCAGTGGGGTTGAGTTACACTCACCTGTTCCTTTGTAATCCTACCCCTTGCCCTTTTTCAGATAGAATGGTCTAAGAAACAGTGTCCCCCAATAAAAGCCAGCTCCAGCACCCCCCCCCTCTCGTCAGCCTCTCATGACTTTTTCTTGCCCCTCTTGTGGGAGCTGGGGAAGCTGTCATGAAGCTCATATAAAAAGGTATTCTGTGTCTGCGTGGTATTTTATGTCACCCCAAATTCACACGAGTGACTTTGGTTCAGTTGCCCGCGCTAGAGAGGGGTGCACCCATGCACATGCACATGCAGGTTGTGTAATACCTTGACTAACTCTTGGGTGACTACATTGACTATCTCTCAAGTAAGTGGACACCAGACCCTTTCCTAGTCGGACATGCTTCATCGTGTACCTGGCTCTCAAGTTTTAGAAAGGGAAGCTGGATTTCCCTTCTTTCCCCCAAATTATAATTACAAAAAGTGATATTGGTAAGACTAAAGCATTTCCCAAAGAGCATCATAAATAAAAATATCTTTACTAACAAGTTTCAAATTAAATTTTTTCACATAATTAAAATCTTCTTAAATTAAAAAAAAAAAAAATAGGGGCTGGGGCTGTGGCTTAGTGGTAACACGCTTGCCTGGTAAGTGTGAGGCACTGGGTTCGATTCTCAGCACCACGTATAAATAAATCAAAATAAAGATCTATCAACAACTAAAAAATATTTTTAAAAAATAACTGGCCAAAATCTGAAGAGATTTTCTGCAGTTAAAAACAAAAAGCTACATATATTCATTTGTTAGAGAATCTAAAACATGATTCAACAAAGACTGAATCATCAAGAAATACTAGTGTCTAGTGTTTTATTACAGGGAGAATGTGAAAGGAAAAGAGGAAGAAATGATGTTAGATCCAGATTATTCAAATCTTTAGCTTAATTTCACAGGGTTGAGGCCACATTTGCTGAAGTAAAGATTCTGTCCATTGAATTTCAGTGGCTTCTTCCCATTTTCCTTTACATAATAAAGGTAACATACCCCCAGTGGCTCAGGAGGCTGCAGTAGGAGAATTGCAAGTTCAAAGTCAGCCTCAGCAATTTAGTAAGACCCTGAGCAACTTAAACGATATCAGTAATTTTAGTCACCAATATAATAAACATAACTACTTAAGAATTCTAGCAGTTTAAGAGTGGATCTTGATGACCTCATCAAGGTTACCTATATCTTGATGCCTCAATTGTTAAATAGTGGGTGTTATTTGCCAAACAAACAAGGAATATGAATGAATGAAAAAAATGGCTCTAATGTCTCATTCTAGGACTGCCCAGCAATGGTGGCACATGTAGACCACAGGTAGCCTGTAAGGGTTTAGCATCAGGTGCTAAACAGATTTCTCAAATGCAAGATTAACGGGGACAATGACCAGCGTCTAGTTGGGTGGTTCTTCTTCCTGCCAAGGAGGGTGTAAGCCACCTGAAAACTTAAAAGTCTAAAATAATTAGTGACGAACAAAAGAGCCAGAAATATATTTACAAAACAAGAGCCTCTGATAGATCCAGTCCACCCTAGAGCTGGAACTAGACAAAGAAAAGATGGCTCTGGTGGTTGATTTAAGGGGGTACATCAAAGGCAGTGATGTCTTGCAGTCAGCAGGTTGATTGGCAACTTGGCAGGTCACACCCATCTCAGGTGCTGTGTGGGACATGGCAGAGTGGGACAGAAATTCACAATGTCTCTGGGCAATTGACCAGGAAAATTGACTACTGGTCATTCCCAGACACCAGATGCTTCTATCCACTAGGGCTTGATCAGCAGTGACCTACACACAACTCTTAGACGGCTCCTGACAGAATATGGCAGGGCAGGGGGGTGACAAGACACTGGCATCTCCCCAGATCATGAATCTGGGTGGGAGTGGTGATGCTGGCCCTGACTGTGCCACAGGCTGGGGGAGCATCAGATATGGTACTCATGGTGATGGGACGGAAAGCAGACTCTTGGGGTGTCAGACTGGACTCTAGAATTAGAATACTTGGATTGGAAATTTGTTTTCTGAAACTTAGCAAAAATGGACAGAACCTAGATATTGATAATAACTACCCACTGATTATCAGACAGTGGGAGAAAAGTACAGGAATGCACCCCATATCCCTAGTCTCTGAACTGACCACTCAGGGCTTTGGGCATGCAGAACCAAGAGGCTCAGATTTCCATCTTGAATAAGGAAAGGAAGAAAATGTAGACAGCACAGCACCAGGCACTAGGAATGTTCCTCAGAAACACTTAGTCATATATCAGGAATAGAAAGGAACCTAAATCACTTAATCCAGCTCCCTCTGTATGAGTTAGGATTTGTTTAACTAATAGTGATTTAACAAGATATTGGTTTATTTTTATCTATATCAAATGAGCTCATATAAATAAATGGCTCTAGAAAATAGCCATAATAACAATAAATTGATATGATTATAAAAAGATAAGGGCAGCAGCACAAAGAATCAAACTCAGCACTGAAACAAGCAGGGGAAGCTACTGAATCCATGACACAATGGTCCAAAGTTCAGAGAGCTGAATATTTCTTTATTCTAATCCTTTTTAAAATATTTAGTTTTTAATTGTAGTTGGACACAATACCTTTTTATTTTATTTTTTTATTTTTATATGGTGCTGAGGATTGAACCCAAGGTCTCACACATGCTAGGCGAGTGCTCTACTGCTGAGCCAGAACCCCAGTCCCCTCTTCATTCTAATCTTAATAAATCTTGCTCTGAAAATTAGGGTTCAGTTGGGAGCTGGAAGAGCAATAGCCCTCAACTCCAATGCCTGTTCAGTTATTATATCAGATCTGCTTGGAAGAACTTTGAACTTTATGTTCAGTCCTCAAGTGTAGATATTTGGACAGAAAAACAACATTCAAAAATATTCACTTTGGATTCAGAATCAAAGTAAAACAAATTTCCAAAAACCTAGCTCTAATAAGAGAGACAACTTTGTTCCATGGAGAGTGTAAAAGTGAAAAGAAAAAAAAAAAGTTTCGGGTTACCAGTTTATGCTTTAAAATTACAAATTAGAGCAGGGCACAGTGGCACATGCCTGTAATCCCAGCAACTCAGGGAGGAGGCATCATGAGATCAAAGCAGCCTCAGCAACTTAGCAAGTTTCTGGGCAACTTAGCAAGACTCTGTCTCAAAATAAAACATAAAAAAGGGGGTGGGGTGGAGATGTGGCTCAGCGCGGTTAAGCACCCCTGGGTTTAATCTCCTGCACCAAAAAGCAAACAAAAATTAAATTAAATTAAAAATTAAACATAGAAAATCAAAGAAATTTTCTATGATGGTTATTCCCCTTCTCAAAACATGCTATTGGAAGGAATCAATTTTGTTTTTGCCAGATTGGGGCAAAGAGGAGATCTGCTTGAGTGGGAATACATTCTGACATGTTGTGTTAGTCAGCTCTGTGTCATTGTTATGACCAAAACACCTGACCAGAACAAATTAGAGGAGGAAAAGTTTATTTGGGGCTCACAGTTTCCGAAGTTCAGTCCTTGGTTGATGGAGTGAGTCTATTGCTCTGGACCCAAGATGAGGTGGACCATCATGGGAGAAGGGCCCAGAGGAAGCAGATGGTGGGGGTTGGAGGGGTGAGGGGGGGAAGCTGTTCAGTTTTCAGTGGGGTCAGGAAGCAGAGAGGGTAGGAAGGGACCACAGGAAATATACATCCTTCCAGGACACGTGCCCAGTGACCCCCTCCTCCAGCCACACCCCACCTGCCTACTATTACCACTCATACCCAGTTAGTCCATTGAAACTAGGATGGACTGATTAGGTAACAGCTCTCACAATTCAATCACTTTACTTCCAAACATTTCTGCATTAACACAAGAGCTTTTGGGGGACAAGTTATATCCAAACCATAGCACATGTCAAATGGGCACTCTGACCCACCAAAATTGTAAACGTGAAACAGTACTAGGCTCTAGGGGTAGTAAATATGATCATAATTATATCTACTTATTCCATGTCCCTCTTAACCATGAGCTTAGCCATCACTTTCTGGGGTATTTACAGAAAGTGAAATGGGGATTTTCCAGTCATGGCTGTGTTATACCAGACATAGTTTCTCTGTTAGAAGATCTTTCTCAAATGCTCCTTTATGGGTGGGCCGTGACTAGTCTTTCCATCAAGTTCTTTTCAATACCATCAATTTGAGCTCCACAACACAGAGCCTGGGATTGACTTTTTTTTACAATATTATATTTTGGGGATTCATCTATATTAAGATATACATTTTACCTGTTAAATAGTATTTCATTGTATGACCATCACAATTTGTATAAATATTCTTGTGTACATTGTTTCTGCCAATTGTTTTTTTTTTTACTTTAACTAAAAACAATGCTACAATGTGCATTCTTATTTGTACAAGCAGCACAGAGGAGTGGTTAGGAGCTCCACAAGACAGAGCCTGTGATTGTCTTGCTATAGAGATATTTATATTCTCTAATATGGGTCCTAATATAATAAGTAAGCATTTACATAGGTTCAGATTGCTCCTTTCATTGGTGACAAGCTCATTAAGAATGATTCTGAAAGCATAAAGTTAAAAGGTCTGTCTTCCTTCATTGTTTTCATGACTGAAAGAAAACAGGCCACTTAACAGAAGCACAGAAAGTTAAAGTAATTTTCCTGTAGTGACACAGCTACCAAGCATAATAGTAGCATCAGGATTTAAACCCAGTTAACCAACTACTGGCTCCTAACTACTCTTCTGTGCTGCTTGTACAAATAAAAATGTACATTGTAGCATTTTTTAATTTAAAGTAAAAAAAATGGTAGAAACAATGTACATCACAAGAATGTTTATACAAATTGTGATAGTCATACAATGAAATCCTATTTAACAGGTAAAATGTACATCTTAATATAGATGAGTCCCAAAAATATAATATTGTGAAAAAGAGCATGTTTTAAAGATATAGTTCAGTATATATATGGTTTTATGTATATGTAAAAACATATATATATATATATATATATATATTTGTATATATATATGGTTTAGAATATATATATATATATAATTATATATATACTATAAAACATGTCAAACTAGTCTATATATATTATTTCCAGACATATATGACCATATACGTATGTTTTGCTATAAACACACACACGGCACATACCAAAAAAAAACTGTTCATCATTTACTATCCACACCCAAACTATTATTAATCCAGACCATGAACTTGATTTTTTTTAGAGAGAGAGAGAGAGAGAAATTTAATATTTATTTATTTAGTTAGTTAGTTATTGGCAGACACAACATCTTTGTTTGTATGTGGTGCTGAGGATCGAACCCGGGCCGCACAATGCCAGGCAAGCGTGCTACCGCTTGAGCCACATCCCCAGCCCCATGAACTTGATTTTCTAAATGCAAGGCCCAAAATTCCTTACTACAAAATGATATTACTAAAAATTAGGCATGTAGTCTTTTTAAGCCAAAGTAAATCAACATCACTTATATATTGAAAGAAATGTATCTCTATGAATGGCCTATTACACATCATATAAGCCCTGTAGTTAAGCACACACCTGTCATTGAATAAATTGGTTTCATTCATTCCAGGGAGGGAGAATGCTAACCCTGTATCTCAGTAAGAGAGTATTAGAACCTATTATAGGATTTGGACATTTTTGGGATGATTGGGGGAGAGTCCAAAGAAGCAGAGGTTCATTGTAAATTGAGTTCTGGAAGAAAAAGAGGACAAGTCTGTGACTAGCTAGCTCAACAAATCTTGTCTCTAGGGAAGACAGAACAGAGCGAAGCTAAAGCTGAAATTGGTATTTAGTCACCAGTGCTTATAATAAACTAGTGATAAAATAGCTGTTTGGAAAGTAATTGTACATAACTGTAATAATAAAATGTTTACTAAGTAATGTGCTTAAAGAACAATTATTTTACTGAGAATTTTATAAAACTCAACATAGCAATTTTAAATAAGAACTTAAGACAATAATATGACCCATTTTTCTCCCTCCTTTACTCCCCTGACACTCCCCTCCAAATGATACATTTTTCTCTAAGATTATTTATGGTTACTTTTAAAAGTTTTTTTTCTTTACTATTTTGGGGTATTGGGCATCAAACCCAGGGACCCACGCAAACTAAACAGGTACTCTATTACTGAGCTGTACCCCAGCCCTGTGGAGGTTACTTTCTGATAAAATATCAAGAAAAGTACATGAAATTCTTATCTATGTTTTACTTTGATTCACCAACTGTTTATATAAATTTAGAGACACTTTGTTTACCTTAAATACCTATATGCATTTTCCTGAGAACTTGGACATTTTCTTATATAACTACAACACAGTTATAGGAATAAAGAAATATAACACTGATACAAAACTATTATCTTTTCTTTTATTTATTTATATATTTGGTAGTGGGAGTGAATCCAGGAGCACTTAATCACTGAGCCACGTCTCCAGCACTTTTTTGTATTTGAGACAAGGTCTCACTGAGTTGCTCAGGGCCTCACTAAGTTGCTGAGGCTGTCTTTGAACTCCTGCCTTCACCTCCTGAGCCACTGGGATTACAGGCGTGCATCACCTTGCCCAGCCAAAACTATTTTCTAATCAGTTGTCAATGTTTAAATTTTATCAATTATCCCTATAATGTTCTTTATAGGTATCATTTTTAAATTTTGATACAGCCCCTCTGCCTTTTGTGTTGCTTAACCATTTTTAAAGAAATCAAGTCAGTTCTGTTTTTGTTTGTTTTGTCTTTTTGGTAGTGCTGGAGATGGAACCAAGGTCCCTGTGCTTGCTAGGCAAGTGCTGTAACACTGAGCTGCACTCCAGCCTTTTTTAAAAACTTCATTTTGGACAGGATCTCACTAAGTGGCCCAGGCTGGTTTCAAACTTGTGATCCTCCTGCTTCAGTGTCCTGAGTAGCTGGGATTATACGAGTGCACCACGATGCCCAGTCTAAAAACTTAATGTGTTCATTAACTTTTTTTTTCTAAAACAAAGCATAAATTAGGGCCTCCTAGTGTCAGGGGAGTAAAGGAGGGAGAAAAAACAGAGAAACTCTACATAACAATAAAGGCTGAGGAAGGATATTGGCCAAATTATATTGCTATATTGTGTGCCTGTATAAATATGAAACAACTAATCATTATGTGTAACTATAATGCACCAACTAAAAAAAATGTGGAAAGAGAAAAAAAATGTGGATTAAATGCAAAAACACAGTTGCCAGAGATTCTTTAAAAATGCTACATAAACAGATTCTCTTATAAAAATATTTCTACATGCCAACAATATTTACTACCCCAAACATCTAATAAAGTAAAATATATTGGGCAATATGTTTTAAGCTTCAAATGTATAAAATTGTCTTAAAAGTTAAACCCATAAGATAATCATAATTTTACATACATGAGTAAGTCATAAGATGATAAGCCTTTCTTTAAAAAAAATACAGGATTGTGGAGTGTATGTGCACAAATGCACATAAAAAAGAAAGGAGAGAGGAAGGAATAAGAAAACAGCCCAGAAAGCCTTTCTCAAAGCTGAACCATGAACTTGAACAAAAGATGCACAAGTTAGAAAAGTTCTCCTTCAAATGCTTTCAGATAAGCAGAAAAGAAAAAATCCAGTTATTGCTATTTTATGTGACTTGCAGCATCCTGAAAAGAAACAGCCAATAGCATGGTGGGCAGCATCGCATTCAACTTCAATCCCAGGTCAAATTTTCTACCAGAAAATACCTTGAATTTGTTCTGATCTTTTCATTTTTACTGCCAATATTCTAATAGAGCCCGTAAATTAGACCCGCAGGCATTCAGGGTCCCTCCAGCCTGAGCCCCCAAGGCCAGCATATATGAAAAGGTATCAATCCTCAAAACATGAGTTTGTTTCACTATGCCTTTGTTTTTAGACTGATCTGTCTGGAATGCCCATTCTAACCTCTTCTCTGTCATCCAAGCCTTCCTCATTCTTCAATGCCGATGTCAAATGTCCTCAATGTTTTAAAGCTTTTCCCAAGTCCCTCCTCATACCTCATTCCATTGATATCAACCCTTCCTCCTGTACTTGCCATTCATTTCCTTTATATTGAGTTTCAAGTCACTCTAGAACATGGTACTTGACAAGGGCTCAAAGAACCTCAAGTGTTGAATTGAATGGGCTCATCATATTTTAAGTAACTTTTTAATTATAGAAATTTTCAAACATAGTAAGACTAGACAAATGGTGCTCTAATAAATTCCCATGTGACTATTCCTCGTCTTTCTTTTTGCTTTTTATTTTAGTAGAGCTTTATAGTTATACATAGCCCATCTTTAAAATTAACATTTTTCTGCACAAGCCAGAAACCTGAGTCCTGCCTGATTTATAATGTTTTAAATTTGTGTCCTTCTGTTTATTATCTATGCAAGAGTGTAGCTTCTTGAAGACTGACCAGGTGTCCTTTGATCTCTGTACCTGGCATGGGGGAGTGTCTGGTATACAAGAAGTTAAACAAATACTTGCTGACTGAAAAACAGTTCTACACAAATGTCAATGTGGTCATTCCACTTCATTTTCAAATTGACAATAGTCATAGTCTAAAAATTTCTTATCACTTGCAACATTCCACAACCCCTCATCCCAAACTCAGAAATACAGTCCACTAGACTCTTGAGATTATTGACTTTAGAGACCTTAGTGAACATGCTCTCATGAATATGTCAACATTTGTACAGGTTTCTGGCCTTCTATTGAATTACCTGTCCACTCTGATGCATAAAGTTGTTTTTTTTCTCCACTTGAGAACTATTTGCCACAAAGGAATAAATTTAACTCACTTATTAATTTATATGATAACATATGGAATAAAACAAATTCCAAGCGGGTTGCAAATGCCAGACAGAAAACTAAGCTTACTCAGTAGATAAATGACTTGATGCTACATACCATTCTCGAAGTTTATGATAAAAATACCACGTTCAGCAAAATTACTAATTCCCATACTTGGTGGCCTTTCAGAGTCATTTGCAAGCTGCAGAGACTGCAAATGTTAGATCTATAAATGTTAATTAGGTAAGTTTACTTTTTAAAAATTTTTTTAGTGGATGGACACAATACCTTTATTTGATTGATTGATTGTGGTGCTGGGGATTGAACCCAGAGTTTGTGCATGCAGGACAAGCATTCTACCAACTGAGCTATATCCCCAGCACTAATTATTTTTATGTGGTTCTGAGGATCAAACCCAGTGCCTCACACATGTGAGATAAGCACTCTACCACTGAGCCACAACCCCAGACCATGGGTAAGTTTTCTTACATGTTAAAAGAAAACAAATGTACTATGCACAATAATGTGTCAACTTTTTGGAATTCTTCATTGGAAAAACAATTATTTTACTGTTTAATTATCTTAACCATTGAAAATCAATTGGCCATAGATGTACAGTTTTGTTTCTCTCAAATTCATTGATCCATGTATCTATCTTAATGCCAGTACCACATTGTTTTAATTATTGAAGCTTGTACTAAGTCTGAAATGTGAGAATGTTAGTTTTCCAAATTTGTTCTTCTTTTCCAGGATTGTTTTGAATGCCCTTGAAATTCCTTTTTAACTATGATGATCTATTGGATATCATTGATGAGTCTACACTGACATATTTTTACTACCCAAAGTTCTTAGTTTGTATTGGGATTTACTCTGAGTGTTGTATCTTCTGTGGGTTTTGACAAATGTATAATGGTGTATATTCACCACAGCAGGATTGTATAGAATAGTTTCACTGTCCTAAAAATCCTGTTCTTGGCCTATTCATCTTTCCCTCCCCACTAACATCTGGCAATCACCAACTCTAATGCCTGTAGCTTTATCTCTTCCAGAATGTCCTATTGCTGAGAGCCACAGCCACAGCCTAAGCGGCCCCAGCAAACTTCCAGGTGATTGGCTCACAGTGGCCCCAGCAAACTTCCAGCTGCCAGCTGATTGGCTCCTCTGCGGTGATGCTCATTGGGCTGTTTCCCCAGACCTTTCAGACCAAGGAGCTGCTCATTGGGGAACTCTTTTGGCTCCGCCCACACAACCCAGCCAATTGGCCTCAAGAGTGGGAGGAGTGGGGGTTGAGAGGCTGGCCCGAAGCCAGTGGTGGCAGTTGGGCTCTGAGGGAATTCCTGAAGAGCTTGCATGGTGCAGCATGTGCGTTCTAAAAAATAAAGTTGGTTCCTGCTTGATAAGTGGCTCCTGAATTGTGCCCAGCCAGACTGCGGCTTCATATAATTGGAGTCATATGATATAGAGCCTTGTCAGACTGGCTTTTTACACTTAGCAATTTGCCTTTAAGACCCCTCCACATCTTCATTATTTAATCTCTCATTTTTTAAGCACTGAATAATATTTAATTGTCTGGATAGACTATGGATTATTTATCCATTCACCTCCTGAAGAACATTTTGGTTTCTTCCAAGTTTTAGCAATTGTGAATAAAATTGCTATAAACATCTATGTGCAGGTTTTTTTTTGTGAACATAAGTTTTCAGTTCATTTGGGTAAATACCAAGAAGCATAATTTCTGGATCCTGTGGTAAGAGTATGTGTAGTTGTGTAAGAAACTGACACACTATCTTCCAAAGTAGCCATATCACCCTGTATTCCCACCAACAACAAATGAGTGTTCCTCTGGCTTCACTTCCTCATCAGCATTTGGTATTTTCAGTGTTTTGGATTTTAGTGATTCTAATAGGTGTGTAGTGGTTATTTTAATTTTCAATTCCCAAATGACAGAATTTTCCTTTTTTTTTTTTTTTTTTGGCACTGGGGGCACTCTGCTGAGCCACATCCCCAGCCCTATTTTGTATTTTATTTAGAGACAGGGTCTCATTAAGTTGCCTAGCGCCTCACCATTGCTGAGGCTGGCTTTGAACTCATGATCCTCCCATTTCAGCCTCTTGAGCTGCTGGGATTACAGGCATGCACCACCACAACCAGCTCCAATGACAACATTTTTTTAGTCTTTGTTATCTGGATGTCTTATTTAGTGAAGTGTCTGCTCAGGTCTTTAACACACTTTAAAATTGGGTTATTTATTTTCTTATTGCTAGGTTTTGAGAGTTCTTTAAACATTTTTTATAACAATCCTTTATCAATGTGTATTTTGCAAATATTTTCTCCCAGTCTGTAGTTTGTCTTCCCATTCTTTTAACATGGTCTTTAGCAGAGTTTATTTTTTAATTTTAATGAAATCCAGTATGTTATTATTTCTTTCTTGGATCATGACTTTGGTGTTGTATCTAAAAAATCATAATTATACCCAAGATCATCTAAATTTTCTCCCATATTATCTTCTAGGAGTTTTATACTTTTGCATTTAACATTTAGGCCTGTGATCCATTTGGGGTTAATATTTGTGACAGATCTGTGTCTAGATTCTTTATCTTGCTTGTAGATATCCAGTTGTTTCAGCACTATATGTTGAAAAGAATATTATTGCTCCATTATATTGCCTTCATAGATCAGGTGACTAAATTATGAGGATCTTTTCTGGGCTACCATGTTCTATTGACCTATTTGTCTATCCTTTCACCAATACCACACTCTCTTGGTTACTATAGCTCTACACTTAACTCTTGAGGTCAGGTAGTATCAGTCTTCCAATTTTACTATTCCCCTTCCAGTTAACTATTCTGAGCCTTTTGCCTCTCCCTATTATCTTTAGAATTAGTTTATTCACAAAACAACTCCCTGGGATTTTTGATTGAGATTGCACTGAATCTGTAGATCATGTTAGGGAAAAGTGACATCTAACAATTCTGAGTCTTCCTATTCATGAACATGGACTCTCTATTTAGTTATTCTTTTATATCTTTCATCAGTCCATTTTCTTCATATAGATCTTGCACATATTTTGTTAGATTTATAGCCATGTATTTCATTTCAGAGGTGCTAATAGTATTGTTTTTAATTTCAAATTCAATTTGTTCATTGCTAATATGTAGGAAAGTGATTAACATTGTATTCTGAAACCTTGCTATAATCGATTATTAATTCAGGGTATATTTTTAGTTAAGGTTTTTTGTTTTGGTTTGTTTTTTGTCCATTCTTTCAGATTATCTATACAGACAATCACATCATCTGCAAAGAAAGACACGTATTTTTCTTCTTTTCCCGTCTACTCTTTATTTCTTTTCTTATTGAATTAGCCAGCACTGCCCATTATGATGTTGAAATGGGGGGCAAGAGGAGATATCATTGCCTTGTTCCTGACCTTAGGAAAGTTCAGGTTTCTCATCACTATGTTGACAGCTGGGGTGTGGGGGGCATGGATAACTTTCTTTATTAAGTTGGAAATTCCCTTCAATTCCTAGTTTATTACAAATTTTAATGAATGGATATTAGATGTTCCCAAACACTTTTTTGGCATCTACTAATATTTTGATCATATGATTTTTCTTTAACCTGTCAATATGGATTAAATCAATTGCTCTCCTTTGTGGAATCAGTTTTGCATACCTGAGATAAATTCCACTTAATTATGGCATATAACACTTTTTATACATTGTTGGATTCAACTTGCTAATATTGTATTGAGAATTTTGCATTTATGTTCATAAGAAATACTGGCCTGAATCAGGCATGGTGATATACACCTGTAATCCCAGCAAGTCAGGAGGCAGAGGCAGGAGAACTGCAAGTTCCAGGTCAGCCTCAGCAACATAGATACTCAGCAACTTAGTGAGACCCTTAGATACTTAACAACTTAGTGATACCCTGTCTCAAAAAAAAAAAAAAAAAGAAAAGAAAAGAAAGGACAGGGGATGTAGTTCATTGGTAAAACATCCCTCGGTTCAATCCCCAGTGTGTGTGTGTGTGTGTGTGTGTGTGTGTGTGTGTGTGTTTCTTATTATGGTTTTGTTTGGGTTTCGTATTGGTGTAATGCTGATCTCTTGAATAAGTTTGAAAGAACCCCTCTATTTCTATTTCCTGAAAGAGACTGCCTTTTGGATGGACTGTGTAGGAATATTTGGCCCATGAGACAATCCCTTCCTATTAGCCAATGTTTTGTTTCTCTTTTTCTTTTCTTTCTTCCCCGACCCTTCCCTATCCGGCTTTAACTTCTCTGCTCCTCTTCTGCTTACACCGGGTTTTTAGTCACTGGCGGTTCAGAAGCAGCAGCATTCCAGGGCTCACAGAGCCCCCCTCCCCGGGACGAGTCTCTGGATTCCACCCAATCAGAGCCCAAGCAGGAAGAGGAGTCACTGCAAGACCCCGGGACGCCCAACTTCTAGGGACTTAACTCCGCCCATGTCTTGTGACCCAAGCCACGTCTCCCACCTTTCCCCAAGTGATGGGCTCCTTCGAGTCCCCGCCCCCCGGGCCCCGCCCTCATATGGAGCTCGCGGATTGGTCGCTGCTCGCTCGGTCTCCTGGGTGACGGGAACGCGGTAGCCCTCTAGAAGGAGACCCGGTGCGCCTGCGCACTTTCTAAATCGCGCGGCTGCTGGAGCTTTGAGATGAAGGTAAGTAACTTACAAATCCTGGGGGTGGGAAGACGCGACCGCTGACCCTTCATCAGACCCTCTAAGCGTCCCAGCGAGGAGAGGGTCTGTGCCCCCTTCCCTTCTCTGGAGTTGTGGGGAGGGCAGGGGCGAAATTGAAGGAAGCAGGGGAAAGAAAAGAAAACAGCAGAGAAGAAGGCGGGGAGAGAGGCCTCTCTCTGCTGGAACCGCGAACCGAGTAGAGGTGCGGGAAGAGAGAACCCCGCCACGGCTTGTAATGAGCAGACTGGGTCTGAAGACACCCGAACTTCACGGCGGAAAGAGGGGGCCACGGTGAAGTTGACTCAGTCGGGTATCATGATCTACATAATTTCGTGGGGCTAATCCCCTGGCAAGCCGTGCAACTGCTCAGCGACCTAAAAAGAATGAAAAGCCTCCGAAAGAATAGTCTTAAATTGCATCGCCGGTGACTGGTCCAATTTACAGATTGCCTGGTAGCGAGAGCACTTTATTCACCAAGAAATCAGCACCCCCACGCGCACGTCTCGGGCGCATCATCCTCTGCACGCAGGTTTTCTAGTCTTGGGCTTCTCATAATCCCCATTCCCCGATCACTGGCTACAGCTGCCTCACCCTTCGATTTACCGCAGCAATACCTCCGTCCTCCTCTGTCAAAGACCTGGAAGGCTCAATTTAAAATTAATTTAGATGTCCAACCCTTCTTTGTGGCTATTAGCATGGACATTGTAATTGACAGATTGGTGATCATAACTCATATTTCTAAAGCTAATACTTTCTAATACTTCACAATTTATGAAGTATTAGAAGTAAGGAAGTATTCTCGATTTACAGTTGAGAATTCTATGCTTGAAGTAATTTCAGTGACTTGCTTTAAAGTCCCACAGTTAATAAGCGAGAAATAAAATTTAAATCTTGGTTTTTTGGTTGTGAAGCTAGTAGTTTTTCCTCTGCATTGTACTTAGAGTATCTGTAGAGCTCCACAGAAGAAAAATAATGTGTAAGATCACAGCCAGAGGCAGGTCTGCCATAAAGTAATAAAGTTCAAATTTAAGGACTCCTTGCTAGTATAAAGGGTTTTCCAGCTAATGCAGTCACAAATTGCAAAAGTGAAACTTTATAAATACTCTTGTTTACTCCTTCATGAGTCTCCACGCACTACCAAACCTGAATGATTTAGCAGGTTCCTGCTTTTAATAGAGATGTATTTCCTCTTGTCTTTGGCATAGGAAATGCTCACTGGTGTTTAGAAGATTGAAAGTTTTGTGTTGCACTGATTCATGTTTCCTGCAGTAATAGTAGTGGTAGTGATAGTATGTGTAGAACAAGGGCATCATTGTTTAATCTGTAACTTAGTATTAAAATCTAATTTTTCACTCAAGTTTATGTTCCTAGATCAGCACTGTTTGATAGTTAGTATAATGTGAGTCAATGTAATTTCAAATTTTTAGTAGCCACATTAAAAATTAGAAAGAAGGGCTGGGGTTGTGGCTCAGCGGTAGAGCACTCGCCTGGCACCAGCGAGACTCTGGGTTCCATCCTCAGCACCACATAAAAATACATGTATAACATAAAAGTATTGTGTCCAACTACAACTAAAAACTAAATATTTAAGAAAAATGACAAAGAAATGGATAAAACTAATTTTAGTAATATGTTTTTATCTTGCCTGGTATATCCAAAATGTTATTTCAGCATGTAGTCAATATAAAAATTATCAATGAGATAGTTTGCAATCTTTTTTTATACTCTTTGAAATCTGATGTGTATTTTAAACTTATATCACATGTAAATTTGGATTACCCATATTACAAATCCTCAATAGTTACCTGTGGTTTGTGGCTTCCATATTTGACACACCACTTCTAGATTAGACAAATGAAAATTTTTCAATTGACATACTGTCCATCCAGTAGCCAAGTTAAACACTTAATAATGAAGTAAACATAAGGTAGTGAGAGAATAAAGAAAGAAAATATAGACATTTTTATGTCTATCTTAAAAATTATTTATGTTTTTTCAAAAAGCAATTTTGTTAAATATAATTCCCAAGAATTCAATGGATAATCAACTAAATTCAAACTTAAGTTATTTTAATTTCTATCATCTATAAAATTTAAATTATATATTTTTGTAAATTTAACATTTAAAAACATTTTTAAAAAGGCTAGCCTGGTGCAGTGGTGCACTCCTGTCATCAGGATGATCACAAGTTCAAGGTCAGCCTGGACAACTTAGGAAAATTCATCTCAGAAAAGAAAAAAAAAAGGAAAAAGTTTTATAATAAATATTCTCTTATACATTGAGGCCCATACTGTATTAACCACTTGTGTTTGGTTGTGTTTTGGTGTGTTTTCTTTTGTGTTTTTATTGCTTTTTTGGGGGAAAGGAGGCAGGGATAAGCACTAACATAAGATTTCACCAACCTTTATCCTACTGTTTTCATGATCACATTTTGACATATTTTCTGACCAACACTTTATTGTATATGTTTTAAAAATATAAAAATTGTGTTTATTTTTTAGCGTGTTTTCTCTCTACTAGAAAAGACATGGCTTGGCTCACCGATACTGTTTACCTGGCAAAAATCATCAGGAAACTATCTTGCAGCAACAGGGTAAGAACCAGTAAATGTTTTAAGTAATTCTATTATGCCCATATAACCAAACCTCCTGTTCTACCAGTAGATGTTCTTGTGTGACTGTAGTATGGTGGGAAAATGAATATTTTCTCTCTGTTAACATTACAATTCATAGAACCTTTTCTCTGGCAATAACTTTTTAGATACAAATTATGAAAGTACCATGAAAGAATGCTGAAATCACTTGAGTGGCAGCTTAATTTTTTTATATACTTAGATAAATAAAAGAAATAATCAAATCATGTCTTCATATTCTAATTGTTTCCAGAGCTGATCATACAGTGAAAATCTTTGATCGCCATGGCCAAAAAAAAAGTGAAATTAACTTACCTGGGTAAGTACAAGCTTTGTTGCCTAAAATATATATATCTTTATTTATTTATTTATTTATTTTTTAAAGAGAGAGTGAGAGGAGAGAGAGAGAGAGAGAGAGAGAGAGAGAGAGAGAATTTTTTTTTAATATTTATTATTTTTTAGTTCTCGGCGGACACAACATCTTTGTTGGTATGTGGTGCTGAGGATCGAACCCGGGCCGCACGCATGCCAGGCGAGCGCGCTACCGCTTGAGCCACATCCCCAGCCCCTATATATATCTTTAATTTGCTGAAAATATCTTTTTTAAAAACATAGTACTTTCTTAAAACTATAATCAAATAAAATTATATAACCCTCATCTTTTGCCTTCTCCATTTACAGAGGAATTTGTTTTCATCTAATTACTGCATGCTAACTGGTTGCACAACTGGAGCCCCAAAAGAATTTATTTTCTTTATGACATAGTAGTTAATGAGATATGCAGAATCATAAATGAGTCCAAAATAAGGATTTTCTGATTAGAGATGCCCAACCTGCATCTATTTTAGTAATTTTCTCTCCAATAAGTTGGAAAACAGTTACTTTCCACATGCTTTTATCCATTTTCAGGAAATCATAAATATAATGTAGGCATTTTTTTATATTTATTTTTTAGTTGTAGTTGAACACAATATCTTTATTTTATTTATTTATTTTTATGTGGTGCTGAGGATCGAACCCAGGGCCTCACACATTCAAGGCAAGCACTCTACCGCTGAGCCACAACCCCAGCACCGATTTAGGCATTTTTAATGATTCACTGTAATCGTTACCTGTATCAGTTATTCTGCGGATAGTCTTGGTAGTTAAGATTATGTATGTATGTGTAGAGTCCTTCAGGGAAATGGCCTTTTGCTTCTATGCTTTTAAAATTCACATCTGTTTTCTGTGGTTTATTGACCATTTTTGCAAACCAGGTAGTTTTATTTCTCTTGGTCTCAGCCTTTCACACCTCCTGCTCTGCCTCACTCACGTAGTGAGCTACCATTTTGGAATTCTCAATTCTCTCAGTTGTTGATTCTGATTTCTACAATCTGGGAAACAAGAGGTCAGAGCAGTCACATGGTCTTTATGTCTAAAATAAGGCACTCCATGAAAAATGTTTTTCGAGTAAATCACATGAGCTTAATTGGCCTAATCTCTAACATCAGGTTTGGTTACACAATGGCATCATTTCTTCTGAATTCTTTTGCTGTATTTATGATAGTTGAATTTGATCAAAAATGATCTCCAGATAAATAAATTGCTATTATACATTAAGTCTTTAAAGGGCAGGTGATTTTATCAACAATGTTAAAGCTTCCCTCTTCCATACTTCCAAGATTTCTAAGGATGTTATGGGAAATTAAAATCTTAAGGGGTTGGTATTGTGGCTCTGTGATAGAGCACTTGACTAATACGTGTGAGACATTGAATTCAAGCCTTAGCACCACATAAAATAATTAAAAATAAAATAAAAGATATTGTGTCCACCTATAACTAAGAAAAAAAAATTTTAAAGAAGTAATCCCCAACTTAAATGTAAATCAAAACATAGCTTAGCCAATACCCAAGAGCAAAGAGCATCAACATGAAAAATAGCATTAGGGAAGAAAAGTTCTATTTTCTTAAGAATTTAATGAATTTCAAAGTTTTAAAATTATAGCAAATGGGCTGGGGCTGTAGCTCAGTGGCAGAGCACTTGCCTACCACATGTGAGGCACTGGGTTTAATCCTCAGCACCAAGTAAAAATAAACAAGTAAAGGCATGCTGTCCAACTAAATCTACCAAAAAAAATTTTTTTTAATTATAGCAAACATTTTGGAATAATCTTAAACAAAGAATCATATTAAATAGAGCATTTACAGTTTATAACTCTGTTGTGACCTCAAGTGAATCACTATTCTTATTCTATCAAGATATAAAATGAAAATAACATTTCTTACCACTTCAGAATTCAGTCTTCACATTGTTTGTGATCTTACATATGCATGACCTTGATCTACTTTATTTTCAACTTCTTTATACATAACTTCATTTCTTATCAGTGCCTTCTTTATCTCTCTGTAAATCTGAAACAAACTTTCAAAACTTGATTGTTACAATTACCTGTTGATTCTAGGTGTGATGTGATGGAGGTGTTTGATGAGTATGTTTTCCCAGAAGGCCAGATTCTTTATAGGATTCAAGAAAATCTGTTAATTCATTAGGTGTCATTATATTAAATTAAAATGGTATTAATAATAAAATTAAAATTTTCAACAAAAATCTGAAGTTAGTATTAGCTAAACAGTCAATAGAGAGTTACATTTCTCATTTTGGAGTTATGACCTGTTCAAAATAGATTGAATGGTTTTGTGGTAAACAAAAGTCACAAATAGGTCTTTCAATTTCTTACCCCCTACTTAAGAAAAATGTACAGAAATGTTTTGCTCTCTCTCTTTTTTTTAAAAAAGTAACTGTGTTGCCATGGATTGGGATAAAGATGGAGATATTCTAGCAGTGATTGCTGAGAAATCCAGCTCCATTTATCTCTGGGATGCCAACACAAATAAAACCAGCCAACTAGACAGTGGCATTAGGTAAGGATAACCGACCTACCTACCTTTCTTTCTTTCTTTCTTTCCTTCCTTCTTTATTTCTTTCTTTCTTTATTTATGTTAAGTGGTGATCTCAGTTCTTTGGTTTTACTTTATTTTTTGACTAACATCAATTAATTGAACATATTATTGGAGTATAGCATGAAATTTCAACACAAGCATACAGCATGCACTGACCAAATCAGGGTAATTCGCATTTCCCAACATTTTTATTTTGTTAATCTTCACTTAGAAACATGATTATCTGTAAGTTTGATGCCAGCAGTTCATTTTAAAGATGACTTGAGTGACTTTCTTATAAATGAAAAATCTCATTTCATTCTGTTATTATTGTTCTATAATCCTAACCTAAACCAGCTTATTAAAACAAAGTTGTTATAATTATAAAATGGAAATAGCTTCTGAAAAGTTGCTTTCAATGAAAAACATAAAAATCACAAAGATATTTGAAATCAAATATATATGGGAAAATCTGGAGATGGAGTTGGCTGCAGGGATAGCTGTCTATGGGCGTTCTAATAATGCAGTCCAGACTCTCCATCTCTCAGCTCTTCCTTTCTCTGTATTGACTTCATTTGAAGTCAGAGTCACTTTTGGCTGTATTATTCTTCACAGCAGTCATGTCAGAGAAAAGAGTAAGGCCCTTTTTACCATCAGTGACCATTTAGAAGGTCTCTGAATGAAGAAGAGAAGGCCATACATGGTATTGCCGGTCCCACCAGGTGAAGGGTGGGGTAAAAGGTTGGGCTGTTCCCAAGTGAAGAAACTCTAAGGTAGAGAGAATAAATTACACACCCTGCTAAAATAGAAAACACTTTTACCATATGGAAAAGAAAAACTTGCCTGTATTTGCAACTAAAACTTCATCATGTTGACCTGGGACAAGTTGCTTGATTTCTAAGCCTCAATTTCTTCTTTATGGAATGGGTATGATATCTGCTTGATGGCTCATGTGCCCCGCAGGCAGGCAGGAAGAGATCACACACAACAGTGTAAATTTAAATTATAAATTTCCAGCTTATTTACTAGGGAATAACAGAACCAGAGGAAGCAGGTTGGCCTTGCAGAGCCAGACCAGACATAACTTCAGTGCAGTGTTCTTTGACCCTACAAAGTGGCTCTTGAGCCACAGAGCTGTAGAAGATACTTTCTACCCAGTGCCAAGTCTCACTAGGTCTAAGAACCTTTGTCTTTTGCCCTGTCCTTTTGCACTTGGGTTTGCATCCCTTTTCAGAAAGATTTTACATACTCAGCCAGGCGAGGTGATGCACACCTGAAATCCCAGTGGCTTGGGAGGCTGAAGAAGGAGGATCGAGAGTTCAAAGCCAGCCTCAGTAAAAGCAAGATGCTAAGGAACTCAGTGAGACCCTGTAAAATATAAAATAGGGCTGGGGATGTGGCTCAGTGGTTGAGTGCCCCTGAATTCCATCCCTGGTACCAAAAAAAAAAAAGAAAGATTTTACACACTCTGTCCTGTCACACTTTCACTCAAGGGAATGTTTATAAACATTGAATACCGATTGTTGAACCAAGCGAAGCAGCAGTGAAGCCACACCTTCTCTCCCAGAGAATAATGTATAACTAATCTCCAGGTGTTACTAATTGGTATGTCCCACAGAGTTCATTTCCCCACATCATCTCAGGGTTGTTGTGATGTTTAAATGAGTGTTACCGCCAGGCATGAAATTAAGACCTGCAGAAATGGTAGATGTTATTATAATTGTCATTAAGATAAAATTTAGGATTTTTGCTCTTGGTATTAATATTTAATGTCTAAAGAACTTTTATATATACAAATATATAGCTGCTACTTTTTGATTTTTATGTAAAGGCAAATCCTGTGTATGTATGTATGTTAAAGTGAAACTCTTAAGTTGGAATATCAAAATTTTGTAAATGTTTTTTTTTTTCAACTTATATGCCCTTAAGTATTTTAGATTCCATCTACAAATTTGATCTGAAATTATTCTTTTGAGCACTTCAAATATCTTTAAACAGTATACAAAACATAAAATTCAAATAGGATTATTAAAAACTTACTATGATACTACTTAACTAAAAAAACTGTTTTAACATCATTTCTTCATTTTTGCTGTCTATATTTTTATATCTTCTTAGGATTAAACCAGTGTTTACTCTGATACTGGCCTACAGCAGTAATCAGTTAGATAATTGAGATACAGCCATCTTTCCAGAGACAACCCTACATAAAACATCTGGTTCATCAACCAACCCATTCTTGGCTAGATTGTGGCACATGGTTGCCTCTCCCAAGGCAACACAGCCCTGACTACTGGTTATCCTGCTTAGTCCGTTTTCTAATTGATCTTCAGTTATCATATCATCAGTAAGATTCTTCTAAACCCACACCTTCCATAGAAGTTGCAGGGTTTTGTAGTCTGTGCATTTCTCTAGAATTACCTGTCTTTTCCCCCCCTTAGTACTGAGGTATACATTCTAGCCAAATGCTCTATCACTAAGCTACATGCCCCATTCAAGTGATTACTGTTTGAAGTTTTTCTTGACCATAGATAACATAAGACTATTCTACATTGGCATGATCTGTTAATATTATTGGGAATTTATGTATGTTTAACTTTTTATAAATTATAGGCCCCTCTAGAGACCTTATCTCCTAAGAGAAGAAGGATAGAGCCTGTTCAGTGAGCTCTTCGTTTCAGGATATCCAGTTCCTTGATTTTCTTAGAACTCCCTGTTTGCCCTCTTTATAGGGGGTGGTTGTGTGACGGTTGGTTCTGATCGACTGTTGAATAGACCAGTGTTACATGACTCCTGATGCTGATCAGACCTTGTTCTTATTACACATGCCCTCTTGTCTGTTACTATTTAACTCGCTCACAATTCCTTTTATTCATGTGATCTGAGAAACAGATTCCAAGATGTCATTAACTGGATAAGAGATTTACTAAGGGAACACCTATGAGAGGACCTGGGCGAGGCGGGGGGGGGGGGGAAGGAGAAGACATTAGAAGAGCCGTGAGACCCCAGTGCATATCTAGCCCTAGGGAAAGAGAGGGAAGGAAGGATGAGTAGAGACATCTTTGATTGTAGCATAGTTCTGAGACAGTTCAGCTGGGCCTAGGGGGAATCTTTGAAGCTAAGGAGTCCTGGGTCTCCAGGAATGGGCCTTGGAGTATCCCTGTCTTGTTCAGTCATTATCTAGAAACAGTCCGTGGCAAAGCATAGCTCCAGTGCTGAGCAGCTGGGCCCTAGATCCGTTATACTCTGCAGCCAGAGATCTGAGAGACAGTCACATGGCTGCTACACCTGCTTAAACAGGTAGAGAAAAATTCATGTTTGTCTTTTATAAAATATATAGTTAACAGATGAACCCAGCAGTCTGGTATATTAGCACTCCCTTTACTTACTGAAATTAATTTTTAACTAAACATTTTGTCATATTCACATGTTATTAAAACTAACTTTTCATATTCTTATCATAGTTTTATGACCTTTTACAAACTTGTATCAATTAAATATATAATTTGAGGCAGGGGGCGGTACTGGAGATTGAACTCACGGGCACTCAACCCTGAGCCACATCCCAGCCCTGTTTTGTATTTTATTTAGAGACAGGGTCTCACTGAGTTGCTTGCACCTCCCTTTTGCTGAGGCTGGCTTTGCACTCTCGATCTTCCTGCCTCAGCCTCCCAAACTGCTGGGATTACAGGGGTGTGTACCCCGTCCAGCTTAAGTATATAATTTTTGATGCTCAAATTCTCCTAATTTAGCTTGAGAAGTCCTCTTTAAGCTTACTCTTTTGTCTTTTAATTACTACCCTCAACATTCTTGGGAGGAGTGCTCTTCCTGAAAACAGGAGCATGGTCTGTCAGTGGTGTTCAAAATGTAGCTGCATCAGTGGGCTTATTAAAACACAGATAGCCAGGTAACACCACCACCACCCATCCATGCCCAAGTTTTTCACTGAGTGGTTCGAGGTTGGCATCTGACATCTGGCATTTCTATTAAGTTCCCAGGTGATGCTGCTGGTTCTGGGGTTGAAAGCTGCTGATCTAGACCCATTGTGGTTTCTTTTCTCAATATGTGGAATGAGCTATTTTCCAAAGAGTCCTTGATTACCTTTCGCAGGGAATTACATAAAAGTCCAACCCATGAATCTTAGATTGCATGTTATAACTGGTGGCAGGTAAAAATGCTTTCTACCTGCTTCTGAGCTATTCTTAATAGTGACAGAGACAGCAAAAAGATATATCTTTTTTTAAAGTCACAAATTCCCAGTGATTTTTCCAATTCAATATATCATGCTATTTTACTACTACTTTTTGAAAGCACAAAGTGTCATCATCCATTAAGATTTTTACAACAATTAATGGTAAACCCATCATTAGTGAAGTAATATCAGGAGTCATTCCATGAAATTTGAGGTTACATCATAACCAACTAGAAGTCTACATTCATTATATATTTATATTTTGAGTCTGATCCTAAGATCATCTTATAGCATCTCCAAAATTTCTTTAGCACTTAATTTTTGTCCTTAAGCATTAAGTTATAATTTCATGCTTTAGCTTCTGAGCAGAGGTTAAGATTATTTCATGAAGTACATTTTGAAAGGATTATTTAGAGGTCATAATGGTGAATTGTTTAGTAATTTGTATCTTAATGTTACAGGGATCAAATGTCTTTCCTTCTTTGGGCAAAAACTGGAAGTTTCCTGGCTGTTGGAACTATTAAAGGAAATTTGCTAATTTATAATCATCAGACATCTCGAAAGATTCCCGTCCTTGGTAGGTTGTAGCTGGAAACACTGCCAAATATTTGAGATGCTTTACCTAAATGTAAATTTTTTTGCCTCATATTCCCTTGATATTGCAAAGGAAATTTTGTAACAGGAAGCCCTCCCTGCTTCAGTCTCACAGCTAGTTAAACAAGAAAATCCCTCTTCACTGCTTACTAAGAATTTCCCAGGGTTAAGGTCAGCCGATGTCTTTGGGCAGCAAGACAATAATAACATGGATTCCATTTGTCCTTTTCTCACCCAGCTTGTATCTTTCAAGGTGAACTTTAGTTATGTTATAATGTAACAATTTTAGTCCATGTAGTAGGTGAACCAAAACATTTGGTAATTGTTTAAATGAAGTATATCCAGATTCCTAATTCTGACACCTCACTCTGTCCAAACACCAATTAAATCTAGGTGTTGGGGGGTTGGGATTGTGGCTCAGTGGTAGAGCACTTGCCTAATAAGTGTGAGGCACTGGGTTCAATCCTCAGCACCACATAAAAAATAAACAAAACAAAGGTTTGTGTACATCTATAATTTAAAAAAAAAAATTAAATCTAGGTGTTGGGCTGAGTTCTGTTTGCCTCAGGTATGTTTCAGGCTCTTTGAATCCCCCACCTTTGGTCACCTGGCCTGTGCCCTCTGAATACCCTTGAAGATGCAGTATTGGTTCTTTTCAGTTAACATCATTCTGCTGACTGGTGGAACTATTGGGCTTAATGCAGGTGGCCAGAAAAAGTTATAACTTACTACTAACAAAAGTATTAAACTCCAAAGGTAGTGGCACCTACAGAATACTTGAGTACCTTTCCATTAAGGATAGTTAATCCTTTCAAATTATTTTCACCTTTATGTATCTCTTTAATATTAATTTTAATTCTACAGCTAAACAGTAATGTCATTGACCTATTTGAAAGATTAAACTAAAATTTTTGAAGTTACAAAAATCAAATTTATCATATAAATTATCTGTTCGACTTGAGTAGGCATTTTTTATTTCCCACTTATCTGCAGGTAGATCTCATCAGCTAATTTTTAAGCCCCAGAAATTGTGACACTCATGGTATAAGAAAATAATTGCCTGTGATTATTTTTTAATAAGGCATTTGACATGTATACGTTATTTTGCTCTTCAATTTAATATGAATATTGATGCTGCTTACTTCCTTATTTAATAACTATGTAAAATGGACCTTAAGAGATGCAGATTAATTACAGATTTTAGGTCCTTGAGTTAAACTTAAACCTGCCTTTCTCACAGGTGACTGTGACTTGTGGCTCTGCTTTTTTTTTTTCTAACTTGCTTTCTAAAACCCAGCCATCCCATTTCTAATAGAAGCTGATGATGGCATGAGATGTCAGCACTTTGCAGTAACTAAGGATCTATGACCTTGTTCCAAGTTGCACTTACTTTTCTTGAACTAGACGAGATACAAGCAGTTCTTGCTTTGCCTGGTTCAAATATGCATGAATCCAAGTTAGAAGAGTTTAATTAAATGATGCCAGTTTCCTGTAACACAGTTCCCATCTCAGTTAAAATAGTATGTTAACTGTGAGTTAATGTTAATTAAATGAGTTGATAATATGTAAAGTGCCCTGAGCACTACAAGTGGGGACACAGGTTGGCTTTTATCGTAAGGCTACCCGAGTTCTGAGCACTGGAAGCAAAAGGGCCTTTGGGTTTATAGGAAGAAAGAGGAAGACCTTCTTCTCCCTTTCTTCCGTAAGGAAAGGAGTTTGTCTTGGGCATCTTTCCACCTTCCTCACATAGTCCTTTTTCCTCCCCTGTATACCAGAGTCCCTCAGTTGACAATCAGCAAAATCTCTGTTTCTCCAGCCTGTTCTCTGAATGTTCTCTTCACATCAGTGCTCTGGTCTCCTGATTTGAAATACTCCCTGTATCCTGAAAACTCCTTCATTTCTCTCTCTTCCACACCGTACACTCATACAGCCAGCTGCTTCCTCAACATCTTCAAAGAGATGTCAAGTAAATGCTTCAGATTTAATATCTCCAAAGCCCTCTTGGCCCACAGCTTCCCTCTTCTTGCTGATGACATTTCATCATTTTAAATTGTGAGGCCAAACTTTACATCGCCCGTGACCCTTTCCTTTCTCATACTTTCCATGTCTCATTTGTCAGAAACTCTGGTTTCTACCTCCAAATATCCCCAGATTCCTGCCTGGCTCATTACCTCTCCTGCTGCTATCAGGGCATGGGCCTTGGTATTTTCCACCTGAATTTCTGTAGTCTCCTCTTCGTTGGTCTCCCTGCCTAAGCTCTTGCCCTGCCATAGAATACAGTTGGCCCTCCATATTTGGGGGTCCTACATCCTGAGGCTCACCCAGCCACAAATCAAATATATTCAGAAAAAAAAAAACTATACTGAGCATGTACATATTTTTTTTCATTTTATTATTCTTTTATTATTTGAGAGAGAGAGAGAGAGAGAGAGAGAGAGAGAGAGAGAGAGAGATATTGTGCTGACTGGAAAGCTCAGAGAGAGTTTCTGATCCTGAGTGGTTATCTACTATTACTAGCTAAGAAACTCAGATTCATTCATATTTTCACCTTAGCATTACCATGAAGTATTATGAATGATTAAAACTGTGAGTGTTCTTTCTACTTCACGATTTACCAGACCATGGTAAATTGTGGAGCTGATTATAAGTAAAGATGACATCACTGCTTTGGGATTTACTTCTCTTAAGGACATTATTGTTACAGGCTTTGTTATGTTGTAAACAAACAAAATTTGTCAAGGATCAGAATATCTTTTTATGTGCTTATATTCAGATAAAAAGTTGGAAAGAGCATTAACCTTATGTACCTTTTTCTTGATTTACAACTTAGTAATAAACTGTTTTAAATAAGGTTGTGCAGACACTAACTACTTTGAAGATATTCTAAATTCTTTGTTAGTGAATCCCATGGCATATCACCTAAATTTTCAGACTGGTATCACAGATTTATTTATTTATTTATTTATTTAGAGAACTCCATGTAGCTATACAAAAATCATCTCTTTTTTTCCTTAGGAAAACATACCAAAAGAATCACATGTGGATGTTGGAGTACAGAAAATCTGCTTGCTTTAGGTGGTGAAGATAAAATAATTACAATTAGTAACCAGGAGGGGGACACAATAAGACAGGTAATATAGTAATGTCTCTGTGGTCTGATATATTCAAATTTTTCCTCAAAATAGTTTGTCTTTTGCGCTGGGGTTATGACTCAGTGGTAGAGCGTTCGCTTAGCACATACATGTGAGGCCCTGGGTTCAATCCTCAGCACCACATAAAAATAAATAAATAAAATAAATGTATTATGTCCAACTACAACTAAAAAATAAATATTTTTATTTGTTAACATTCAGAATTTGTGCATGTGGTATTTTGTTTTGTATTTTGGGGTTTTAGGAATTAGATCCAGGGCCTTGTTAGATCCATAAGCCCCAAGTCCTCTAGAAAGAATTTGAATATTGGGTTTGTTCACAGTGATGATATTTTTATCCTTATAGACATCGATGAGATCAGAGCCAAGCCACATACAATTTGCCACGATAAAGACCAGCGACCAAAGTGCTGCTACTGAAAACACAGTAAGAATTCTAAATCAAATCCATGCTCAAGTCATTGTGGTAATTTTGTAGAATATAGCTATTTCCTTTTCTTGGATAGGTTTTGAGAAATAAATTATGTTTGTCACTTATTAATCCAAAGTAGGGCTCAATCTCTCAGGCCTGAAAATTGCTTTTGCCTCTGTTGACCTCTGGTATCACAGAAAATGAGAATAACTTCCTTTCCAGTTGGTGGTGTTGCTCTGTTCATTCATGTGGTAACAAAAACAGGGGAGATTAGTGATTTCTCTGTGACTTTTTTTTTTTTACAATTGGGTGAACAGATCTCAAAAGTTGTAATTTTTCATTCCTTAATACCTAGTTACATTTTCTTTTCTATATTTTAATATTCCAAAATTCAGATGATTTGCATAATCAACATGCATATATTTAATGACGTAATGTGTCTTTATTTCCTATAAAGCAATTTTTATGTTGATATTGACTACTATTGGTGACATCTTAGAATCAGGGAATATATCAAACTGTCACTCTTGATGAAGTCAAATAAACAAACATGCTCTTTTTTCTCCCCAACACAAATATACCTTCCACTGAGAATTATGTTAAGTATTAACTTGTGTTAGTAGCAAAGGGATGCTAGTTTAGCCATGCTCACCTGCAAGTGATGGAAGTAATGATATAAAAAGCCAGGCTAGATCATCCATAGAAGTGTGGGGATCTGTAATCCCCAGTGGCTCAAAAGCAGATTGGCCTCTTAGAATGGAAGACTCTTTAAGCTCTGAATATGAAATAACTTCAGTGAAACTATGTCAGACTTACCCTCCCACATTGCGTAGTATTCTAAGGAGAGGTGTAGAGTTTATTCCAGCCGGGTGTGGTGGTGTACACTTATAATCCCAGCAACTTTTGAGTTTGAAGCCAGCCTCAGCAATTTAGCAAGACCCTGTCTCAAAACAAACTCAGTGGTTAAGCACCATTGAGTTCAATCCCTGGTACCAAAAAAAAAAAGAAAAGGAGGCTATTCCACAAAGGTATTTTAGTATATTTCAAAGGGTATGTTAAAGATGTGTAAAGCCAAGGACCCTTACCAAAATATACCTCACTAGATGCATTTTTTGTTAAGTCACATTATCATGATAATTTTGCACATGGAAATTTGGTTTATTGTTTTCCTAAATTAGGTTCAGTTGTTTGGATTTGCTTATTGGTCTTTTCAAGAACTACTAAGTAATTTATTTCACAATCTCCTGATCTTTTCTGACAGATAAGTGCGGTGATTGGCAAGAAAACTTTGTGTATTTTTAATATAAATGATCCAGATTGCCCAATTGATCTGGAATTTCAGCAGCACTATGGCAGTATTGTCTGCTATAGTTGGTACGTACCAAAAGCTCATTATAGAAAGAAATCCATTGTTTTTCCATACTAATTATATGTATAAAGTTTTGCCTGTAACATTCTCTATAGAGCATTTCTGAGTTATAGTCTGTGATTAAGTATGTGAAACTGCCTAGCATATTATCTGATATTTAGTTGGCCCTTGATAAATTATATTCTTTAAGGTATTTGCTGATTTCCCATATTACCAGTAATATATGGGTCTCCTTTTTTAAAATTTCTTTTTCTTTACCATATTTTTGCCTTTGTTGCTGCAGGTTTGGTGATGGCTACATCATGATTGGTTTTTCACGTGGCATTTTCGTGGCCATTTCTACATACTTCCAAGAAATTGGGCATGAGGTATTTCAGACTCGCAACCATAAAGATAATCTAACCAGTATTGCAATATCACAGACTCTTAACAAAGCTGCCACATGTGGAGATAACTGGTAAGTCATATTCTCATATCGCTAGGAAAGTTTATATAGAGAAGATTCAAGAAAATCAATAAGACTTTGGTAACTGATAAATCTGACATTCATACTTTCTTGGACTCTGAGAACATGTTTACATTTGCAGATTTCTTAAACTCCTTCACCCTCTGCTGCCTTTAATACTCAGAGCAAAAATATAATATGGGGGGGCTGGGATTGTGGCTCAGTGGCAGAGCACTCGCCTAGCATGCGTGGGGACCTGGGTTCAATCCTCAGCACCACATAAAAATAAATGAATGGAATAAAGGTATTCTGTCCAACTACAACTAAAAAAAATAAATAAATATTTTTTTTAAAAAAATATATAATATGGAATATACTAGAAAATCAATCTTAAAAATAGTATAGGCAATCTCAGATAATCAGGTCAGCACACTGCACCCTGTCTCTCCTACCATACGCAGCAGTAAAACCTGGAAAGAGTGATGGAGCAGCTATTTAAGGTCTCTGAAATGTAAATATTAGCAGGTCAGAATTCAAAGTACCACTGAAGCAACAATGAGGCTTCCTTTCTCCTCCACTCTCTCTCAGGCAGGACTCAAGATAGCCCAAATCCTAGAAGCAGGCATCAGAGCACAGAGAGCTGCAAAACATTTCAGGAAAGGAAAGACCTAATGATCAGGGGCAATTGGGGAAATGTCCTGATTTTTGAGTTTTCATTCTTGTTTTTCTCTCCTGCCCTGGCCACAAGTAGCCTGCAAGAGCATTAGCACCAAGGACCCATAGGCACCTCAAGCTTTGATGGAGGGTAGCCTCCTTCGTCTGTTAGAGGACCTCTGGTCCCAAGGAAGCGGAACAAATCCTTGTTGCTTATTTTTCTTTCTGCCCACAGATGCTGGTGCAGTTGTAGGGACTACAACAGAGTACAGGGTGTCTAGAGCCCCAGGGTTCCTGGAGGACCAAAAAGGGAACTCCCAAGGAACCAGAAAACAAAGAGGGAGGGACTCAGGAAAGAAATCTGAAACAGATGGTTATGAACTCCTAGGTTTACCCCTCAGCTTGTATGTGTAAATTTTTTTAACTTTATTATTATTATTTTTTTATGTGGTGCTGAGGATCTAACCCAGTGCCTCACACGTGCTAGGCAAGCACTCCATCAGTGAGCCACAACCCCAGCCCCTGTAAATCTTATTCTAAACATTTACCAAAGACTTTGAGCATTGAACTGAGGTCCAGTACTGGCCACTGAGTGGGCCGTGCAGGGACATATCTAAATACTACTGCAGAAGCTTAGAAAATAGAGCTGTCGTTGAAACCATAACCCACATAATATGCTTGAAATCTGTGGCCTGAACCCAAATGGGTTGATTGCCTAGTAAAACAAAAATATTAACCTTCTCCAAAGGAATTAGGTTAGACACAGTGTCTCAAAACATAATGTTCAAAGTGTCCAGAATATAACCCAAAATTACCTGGCATTTGAAGAATTAAGAAAAGTTCAACTCACTTGGGAAAGGGCAATCGGAGGACACCAATGCCAAGAAGGTACAGAGGCAGCTGTTACTGAAATACTGTCAAAGGGCTAATAATCTAAAATTGGAAAGATCACCTAAGAAAAAGAAATAGAACTTCTAAAGAAGAATCGAGTAGAAATTTTAGAATTTAAAAAAATCCAATACATACAGTGGACTTAGTAGCAAATGGAGGTCAGGGTAAAGAGTACACTTAAAGATAGATCAACCTAAAATGTCCAATCTGAACACAGAAAAAGAAGATTGAAAAAAAATTAGTAGAATGTTAGGGACCTGTGAAATAATACCAAAAAGTCATCAGAATCCTCAAAATAATGGCTGGAAACTTCTTTATAGGAAAAAGCATAAACCTAGATATTACAGAAGTTCAAGCAGGTCCCCAAAAGGATAAAATCAAAGAAATGAATCTTGACAAAGAAAAAATCTTGACAGTAGCCAGAAAACATTTTAAATGGCAATGAGTTTCTCACCATAAAGTATGGAGGACAGAAGGGTCACAGTGTCCTTAATCTGCTGAAGTAAGGGCACTGTCGATTGAAATTCTGTATTCAATGAAATTATCTGATTAGCAATGAAGATAAAAACTTTCTCAGAATAAGAAAAAGTGAAGAGAATTTCTTGCCAGGCAGCAGACTTGATCTAAAATAATTGCTGAAGGAAGTTCTTTAGCGAGAAGAGAACTGATGACAGAAGGGAATTTGAGATGATAAGAATGAAGGAAAAGCCCAGCACAGTAGTGCAAGCCTATAACCCCAGCAACTCAGGAGGCCGAGGCAGGAGGATAGCAAGTTTGAGGATTGTTAGCCTCAGCAATTTAGCAAGACCTCCTTCTCAAAACAAATGAACAAAACAAAAAACAGAAGGAAGGAAGAATTGGCAAGGAATGTAATTCAGTGGTGGAGCATTTTCCTAGCATAGCATGTATGAAATCCTGGGTCCCCAGTAACTAACAAACACACACACACACACACACACACACACACACACACACACACACGAAGACCAAAATAATCTGGATGAATATAATAAGACTTTTTTCTTTAACATAAATGTGACTGTTAAAAGCAAAAGTTATAAAGTAAGTCTAATAGAGATGCAATACACAGGACAACTGTAATACAAGAAGGAGAGACTAAAAGTTGACTTATGTAATAAGATTTCTACATTTCACCTGAAATGGTCAAATATTGATTCTAGAAAGACTATGAAAAAGTAAATATGTATATTGTAATCTAGAGCAACCACTAACAAAACTATATAAAGATATTTATAAAAGTACAAAATTATGGCATTTGCAGGTAAATGGATGGAATTGGAGAACATCATGCTAAGCAAAATAAGCCAATCCCCAAAAAACAGGGGCCGAATGTTTTCTCTGATTAGTAGATGCTAACCTATAATGGGAGGGGGACATGGGATGAGTAGAGGAACTTTGGATGGGGCAAAGAGAAGTGGGGAAGGGAGGCAAGAAGATACAAAAGATGGTGGAATGAGACGGACATCATTACCCCAGGTACATGTGTGATTTCATAAATGGTGTGACTCTACTTCATGTACAATTAGAGAAGCAAAAAATTCTGTTCCATTTGTGTACAATGAATCAAAGACCTTTCTACTGTCATGTGTAACTGGTTGGAACTAATTTTTTAAAAAAGCATGATAGATAAATTAAAATGGAATACTAAAAAAAAATTCAAATATAAATGAAGAAAAGAAAAGGAGAACAGGAACAAAAGATAGAGGAGACAAACAAGACAAATGCCATAGATCTACATTCAAACCTACCTAGACTACATTAAATATAAACGATACAGTTATATCATTTATAGGCTGTTAGAATGGATTTTTAAATGCCTGTAAGAAACTCACTTCAAATATAACTAAGAAAAAAAGTAAAAGGATGAAAAAAGTTAAAACATTCCAATGCTAATCAAAAGAACCCTCAGCAATATGAATATATAACAACAGATCCCACCATTATGTACTACTATAATGCACCAATGCAAACAAGAAACCCCAGCAAAAGAAAGATGGGGCTGGGGAGGAAGGAGGCAACATAAAGGGTCCTGTAGTCATGGACTATCATCCTCATTGTGGTTGTGGACCTCAGGATTCTCACGTTAGAATATTACATAGAACTAACACACACACACACACACACACACACACACACACACTGGGTACCAGTAGAACTGGGGACATCTAAATAAGGTTTGTGGAGTATGTCAGTGTCAGTAACCTGATTGTGGTATTATACTATAGTTTTCCAAGATGTCACCACTGGGGGGGAGGGGCTTACAGACTCTTGGGATCACTTCTGAAAACTGCATGTGGGTCTAAAATTCTCTCAAAATAAAAAGATTAACTAATGAAAAGAACAGGGGGGAAATGTAAGGGGAAAACACTAGGAGGGAGGAGAAAGAGGGAGACACAGAGGAAAGAAATATGATGCTTATTGGGCTCCAGTATTGTGCTATACGACTTTCATTTTCATGAACCTATTTATTCTTCCCAGTAAGCGGAGGAAGTAATATTATGTCCCCATTTTTTTCCAGCGCTTTCAACCTAGGTCTTGTGATCCCAAATCTAATGCACTTTCTGTTGTACCTCCCCACTTTTTGTATGAACCAATTCTGGGCAGGGGAGAAAGGTGACCTGTTATAAAGAGCACTTGTGTCATCTTACAATAATTAAACTGCTCACCTAGGTACACGTGTGAAGACACGAATGGGGTGACTCTACTTTGTGTACAACCAGAAAAATGAAAAAATTGTGTTCCATTTGGGTGCTGTCAATCAAAATGCATTCTGCTGCCATATATAACTAATTAGAACAAATTTTTTATAAAACTGCTCAGAAGAAGGTTCTCCTATTCAAACTTCATCAGACAATATTAACCTCCCTTTGTAGTAGCTATATAGGTCAGAGAATTAAGTGGGATACTGCTCCCCTTCCTGTGCCCACACATGCTCAAATAAGCAAACAAACCTAACCAGAAGAAAATTTTAATATTATCTTACCTTAACCCATTAGATTATCCTATATGTCCTATTTGGGAGACCTCTGATCTATTCCACAGTTTATAATTTTTTGTGTGAACTAAAACAATTTTGCAAAGAGCTCATATATATTTAAAATAACCTCTTTTTTTCCAGCATTAAAATTCATGACTTGGCAGAATTAAAAGACATGTATGCTATAGTCAACCTGGATGATGAAAATAAAGGTATTGATTTTCCTGAAGCAGTTGACATCTTCTCATTTCAATTATAGAGAGTAATTCTGTGTTTGTTATTGTGTGATATACATTCATTGTAGGAGGAATAAAATTAATACCTTTCATTAGAGTTCCCTAAAATAGTCTCCTTATTTTAGTAATTATGTTAAATCATTCTACTTGACTAAAAGAATATTAGCACACTTAAAACCAGAGATTTAAAGTGAATTGAATCCTGATCCTAGTTGGAAAATGAATATATACTTTCCATTTGAGCCATATTGGATGAGTTTGCACTCATATTCTTATGCTCATCCATGGTGAATTCCCTATTTTAAATAAAGACTATATTTGAAAAAAAATATTTGAAGTTTTTTTTAAGCCTCTGGTAGCTTAAGTAAAAATATGTGCTTGCTTGCCTGCAACTGTAAATTGTTTTTTTTTTTTTAATTGTTTGTGTTGTGAATTTTTTCAGGGTTGGGTACCTTGTCCTGGACAGATGATGGCCAGTTGCTGGCATTGTCTACCCAAAGGGGCTCACTCCACGTTTTCCTGACCAAGCTTCCCATACTGGGGGCTGCCTGCAGCACAAGGATTGCGTATCTCACCTCCCTCCTTGAGGTCACCGTAGCCAACCTTGTTGAAGGAGTATGAAAATGGTGTTATTTTTATTTTATTTATTAATAAATCAAACATTTTAACAGCTGATTTACTGCTCTTACTTCTCTCTGTTATAGGAGACACCAATCACAGTCTCAGTTGATGTGGAACCCAACTTTATAGCAGTAGGTCTCTATCATCTGGCTGTGGGAATGAACAATCGAGCCTGGTTTTATGTTCTTGGAGAGAACGGCAAGTTGACATCCATTTGTTGCATTGTTATCTAGCATGTAATTTCTGTATAACACTGGAAGTTTCTCTTAAGACCAAGTCTTTCACTCATTTTTATCCAAACATCTCTTTCTTAATTTGAAAGGCTTTGTGAATCCTCTAAAAATTCCGTGTAATTTTTAGAAAGATTTTCTTCTTTACCTTTGGAGTGAAAATAGCATGGTATAGTGGGTAGATTGGAATTAGAGAGGTGCTGGGTTCAATTCCCCTTCTGCTTCTGTAAGCTAAGTGAACTGTAGCCTACTTACTCTACCCCTATGAGCTTTGGTTTACTCATCTGGAAAATGAGGCTACTTCTATGTTTAAGGGATCATGAGGCGATTTTTTTTTTTTTGCATACATGACAATAGTGGAATGCATTACACTCATTATTACCCATTTACAGCACAATTTTTCGTAACTCTGTATACAAAGTATGTTCACACCAAATTATGCCATTATACACTACATGTACTCTCTTTTTTTGCATTACAATTCTTAATACACATATATACCACAATTTATCATCTCTATTTGTATATAAGGTATGTTGACACCAAATTCAAATCTTCATACATGTATTTTGTATAAGGATGACCATCACCTTTCACCATCCTTGCTATTCCCCTTCCCCCTCCTTTTCCCTCCCACCCTTCTTCCCTATCTAGAAATAATCTTCCTCCCATGCTCTCCCTCCGTACCCCACTTTGATTCATCCCCTGTATATCAGAGAAAACATTTGGCATTTGTTTTTGGGGGGTTGGCTAACTTCACTTAGCATAATCTTCTCTCATGCCATCCATTTACCTGCAAATGCCATGATCTTGTTCTTTTTCAGTGCTGAGTAATGTTCCATTGTGTATAAATGCCACATTTTTTAATCCATTCATCCACTGAAGGACATCTAGTTTGGCTCCACAGTTTAGCTATTGTGAATTGTGCTGCTATAAACATTGATGTGGCTGTGTCCCTGTAGTATGCTGTTTTTAGGTCCTTTGGGTATAGTCCAAGAAGAGGAATAGCTGGGTCAAATGGTGATTCCATTCCCAGAGTTCCATGGAATCTCCATGCTGCTTTCCAAATTGGCTGTTCCACCAGCAATATATGAGTGAACCTTTTTCCCCACATCTTCGCCAACACTTATTGTTGTTTGTCTTCATAATAGCTGCCATTCTTACTGGAGTGAGATAAAATCTTAGAGTAGTTTTGATTTGCATTTCTCTGATTGCTAGATGAGCATTTTTTCATATATTTGTTGATTGATTGTATATCCTCTTCTGAAGGTCTGTTCATGTCCTTGGCCCATTTGTTGATTGGATTATTATTATTATTTTTTTTTTTTTTGGTGCTTAGCTTGTTAAGTTCTTTATATACACTAGAGATTAGTGCTCTATCTGATGTGTGAAGGGTAAAAATTTGCTCCCAGGATGTAGGCTCCCTGTTCACCTCACAGATTATTTCTTTTGCTGAGAAAAAACTTTTTAGTTTGAATCCATCCCATTTCTTGATTCTTGGTTCTAACTTTACACAGTGGCTTTGTTAGGCACACCTATGCCTGGTAGCTTAACAAACTATGGGTCCCTCTCCACATTTTCCCCCAACTCTAGATCAGATAACCTTCAGGAAAAGACCTGAGAAGTAACCTGTAGAATAGAAAACCCCATTAAGCTTCTTGTCACTTAAGGTTTAATTCACTTATTTTCTCTTGTTTCATATGAACCATTATGGAATTCCCGAAAGCAAATTTATTTGGCTACTACGATTTTCTTTACAATAGCTGAAATAAGATTTAAGTTCAGAAGATTTTTACAAAGACACACATTTAAAAATTATTTGCAAATACTTGTATGAGGTAGTTTTGCCTAATTTCAGTATGTTATTTTTTTACATTGCTACAGGTGTAAAAAAATTAAAAGACGTAGAATATCTTGGAACAGTAGCTAGCATTTGTCTTCATTCTGACTATGCTTCTGCACTTTTTGAAGGCAAAGTCCAGTTACATTTGGTAAGTATAATTCTGATATCTTGGAAATCTGCTAGTTTAAGTAGTAATAATGAATAACCTCATGTCACATTATCAAGAACCTTGGTCAGGCAGCAAGTATATACAGCCTAGCTAGAAAGCCAGATATGGGTAAGGGTGAACAAAACTCTTCCCCTTCTGTATGAGATGTTCAAGTGACATTTTAGCCCTGTTCTCTAGAACCTTGATAAATAGCAACAGTGCTCTTTACCACATTGCTTATAGTAAAAATAACCCAGTTGGTAAATTGCATCTAGAAGGAACTACAAATGAACCATAAACTGGGCTTTCTGCAATGCAATGACTCTTAGATTTGTGCATGTTACATGTGAGGATCCTCGAAATTATATCCATTGACTCATTCAACAAATATTGGCACCTTCTATGACAGGACTTCTAAATCAGGGCATCTGCCACAAATAACTTTTCATTCTGTTTTTTTTTTTGGTTTTTTTTTTTTTGGTTTTTTTTTTTTTGGTACCGAGGATTGAACCCAGGGGCAGTTACCTACAGAACCACATCCTTATCCCTTTTTAAAATATTTTATTTAGAGACGGGGACTCACTGAGTTGCTTAGGGCCTCATTAAATTGCTGAGGCTGCCTTTGAACTCACAGTCTTCCTGTTGTAGCCTCCTGAGCTGCTGGGATTACAGGCATGCGCCACCGTACCCAGCACACATAAATATCTTGACCCCTCTCATCTGCGGAGCCAAAGAGATTGGTGGGAACACCTAATGCTGCCCTGCAGGCCAGCTGTGGTTGTTGTCAGGTATATTTCTGAGTAAGCAGGCCCAAGGTAGTCTTGAGATTCCAAATGTGTAGTTGAACTTGAGAAAAAGGACACTTTGCACATTTATGCAAACAATCTTTACATTTTAGATAGAAAGTGAAATCTCCAATGCTCAAGAAGAACGTGAGACTCGACTCTTCCCGGCAGTGGATGATAAATGCCGTATTTTATGTCATGCCTTAACTGGTGATTTCCTCATCTATGGGACAGATGTATGTATTGTCTTTTTTAATATAGAGCATAGAGGATTTCTAATTTTTACTTTGTGACTTAGACTTTTTCCTACTTTTTTTCCTATATATTTTTCGGTATTGAATTCAATATAAGGAATGAAGTTATCTGTGATTAATCATACACTTTCGCAGAATGTAGATGGTATGATCTGCTAGTATAAGCGTCTTGTGGTTTTTAAGCAATTTCTTAATTTATGAAGTTGAAAGGGCAGACTTGGGATGATGCCATCACTAAAAGCAGGTGAAAAGCTGACAAGACAGAGAGGTGAATGAGAAATGACTTGGGACGGCTCTTCTCCAGGCTGCTTGCTCTGTCATGTCCCTGTCCAACTAAATTTGAGCCTCACCTCTGTGCCTGTGTGAATGTTGCAAAGTAGCCATAGTGTTATGGTGGAGCTCTTCCCCCCTGGGCCTGGACTTTTCTTTACAAGACGATTTTAAACTACAAATTCAATGGTGTCAGTAGAAAGCAAGCTATTCAGGTTATCTGTTTTTCTTCATTGGTGAACTTGGATAGTTTGTGTCTTTGAAGGAATGTGTCCATCTAAGTTATGGCATAAAATTATAATATTCCTTATTATTCTTTTAATAGTTGTAGATCTGTAGCAATATCACTCGTCTCATTTCTGATGATGTAATTTGTGTTTTTTTCCCCTGATTGATCTACCCAGAGGTTTATCAATTGTGTTGATCTTTTCAAATAAATAGCTTTTTTGGTTTTGTTTTTTGTTTTTTGGGGGTTTTTTTTGTTGTTTTTCTCTATTGTTTTCCTGTTTCCTCTTTCATTGATTTCTGCTCCATTATTTATCCTACTGATTTGAGTATTAATCTGTTCTTTTTTTAGTTTTTAGGACAGGAGTTGATTTCATTTACTTGAGATCATTCTTCTTTTCTAACATAAGCCCTTCAGTGGGAGGAAATTTCCCATATGTCCTACTTTAGCAGCATCCCCAAAATTTTAGTATATTGTATTTTTTTTGTTTTTATTCAGTTCAAAATCTTTAGAATTTCCCTTTTGATTTTTTATTTTATTCATGGGTTTTTTAATACTGTGTTGATAAATTTGCAGACAACTGAGATTTTTCCAGATGTCTTTCTGTTACTGAATTCTGATTTCATTCTATTATGGTTAGGGAATATAATTTGTCTGACAAATTATTTTAAATTTGTGAGACTTATTTTATGGTACAGAAAGTGATCCATTTGGTAAAAATTCCTTTTGTAACTGGAAGGAATATATATGCTATTCTAGAGATCGAGTTAGTTGATAACATTCAAGACTTCTGTATCCTTTCTGATTTTATATTTTTTATTCAATCAATTATTGAGAGCTACAATTGTGAATTTGACTATTTATCTCCTTGTATAAATGTTCTCTAAGTATTTTATGTATATTGAAGCTCTCTTGTTAGGCATCTAACCATTCTGGATTGTTTTGTTTTCTTGACAGATTAGCCACTTTATCATTTTGAAATGACCTTTTAAAATCTCTGGTAATAGTTTTGCTCTGAAATCTATTTTTCCTGATAGTAACACAGCCATTTCAGCCTTCCAGAATGTTATCCTGCTGTATCTTTTTCCATTTCTAACTTTTTTGTATCTTTATATGTAATCTATTTTCTTATAAGTAGCATATAGTTGGATCCCACAGTCAGACAGTCTCTCTGCCTTTTAGCTGGGAGTTTAGACTTTTAAGTATAATGAATTACCCACCTGTTTAGGTTTCAGTCTGTTGTCCTGCCATTTTCTACTTGTCCCATCTGTTTTTTGTCGACGTTTTCTTCCTCCTTTACCTTCCTTCAGACTCTGTATTTTTATTATTTTATATCATCTGGTGATTTATTAATTATAACCTTTGTTATCTGGGGTTTGGTCTATGCCTGTATTCGAGTGATGGTGTACCATGAAATGCTCCCCTCCAACCTCAGAGCCACTGCCACATGTCTTGCTTTAACAGTTCTTATAAACCCCTTAGTGCATTGTCTATTAGTTTTGTTTAAACAATCAGCTATCCTTTAAAGAGATTTAAGAAAGAAGTAGCTTAAATATTTATTCATGTGGTTGACATTTTTGGTGCTCTTCATTCCATGGTGTGAATCCATGTTTCCACTTGGTATCTTTTTCTTCTGCCTGAAGGTTTAACTTTATCAATATTCATCATACTGGTTTCCTGTCCATGAATTCTTTTAGCTTTGGACTGAAAATGTCCTTGTTTCACCTTTATTTATTTATTTATTTTTTTAAGATGTCTTCGCTGGGTGTAGAATTCTAGGCTGACCACTTCTTTCTTTCAGTACTGTTTCTGCCTCGCTGTCTTCTCACTTGCATTTTTTCCAACAAGAAATCTGTCATCTTGATCTTGTTCCTCTGTGTGCAGTGTTTTTTGCTCTGCTTTTACTATTTCATCTTAATCACTGCTTTTAAGCAATTTGATTGTAATGTGTCATGATGTTGTTTTCTTCCTTTTTCCTGAGCTTGAAATTGTTGACCTTCTTGAATCTGAGAGTTTACAGTTTTAATCAAACTTGGACCCTTTTAGCTATAATATCTTTAAATTTGTGCTGCCACTCTCTAATCGCAGGGATTCTACCTACATGTATATTGCGGTGCTAAAAGTGTCTCACAGATAAAACTCGTTACATTTTTAAATTCTCTTTCTTCTTTTTCATTTCTACTGCTGTATTTTCAAAATCACTAACCTTTGTTTTATCATATCTGAGCTGCCATTAATCTCATCCAATTGTTTTAAATTTTAAACATGGTAATTTTCATCCATAAAAAATCTATTTGGGTTTTTAAAATGTCTTCCATGTCTCCAATTAGCTTTGAAACACATGCTTTACAGTTATAATAATCTTTAATGATCTTATCCACTAATTCTAATATCTGGGTCCATTTTGGGTCAGTTCTGATTGATTGTTCTCATTATGGGTCATATTTTCCTATATGTCTGGTAATTTTACCTTTTGGGGTTCTGGATATATTTGTATTCCCCCAAATATTCTTGAACTTTGATGTGGGGCACAGTTAATTTATTTTAAAAGAGTTTGACTCATTTGAGTCTTGCTTTTATCATTTTTTAAAATAGTTTTTTAGTTGTCAGTGGACCTTTATTTTATTTATTTATTTATATGTGGGCTGAAAATTGAACCCAGTTCAGTGCCTTACACATGCTAGGCAAGCACTCTGCCACTGAGCTACAACCCCAACCCTTATCATTTGTTTTTGGCAGGTATGAAATAGTGCTCAGTTACAGCCAATTATCTCTCATTCCTGCAGCATGGCTTTCCTGAGTACTCTGAAATCTACAAGGCCCCTGTGGATTTTAAGTTTTTAGAGTGTGGCTGTTGGGAATAGTTTTCTGTGAGTCCAGTCACTGTTCACTTTGTTTCTTTTGGATGATTCTTTCCTGGCCTCAGTAATTTTCTCATATATGTGCACCTGAGTCAAGGTGGACCCTCTCCGTAGATCTCCAACTTCTCTTTCTCTTTGCAGCTTTGTCCTCTCTTGGACTCTACCCTGTCAACTCTAGCCGCCACCTTCTTCTCCCTGTGCTCTCAGCTCCATCTCCACAACTTGGAATCATGCTCCACCTGCAGCCCCAACCCCCTTGCCATGATTTGAAATCTCTCTGAAAGCAATAGCTGGAGCTGCCATAGGACTCGCCTTATTGCCCCCTCTCAGAGATCAATGTCCTTTGTTGCCTAATTTCAGCATCTTGAGAATGGTAGTTCCATGCACTTTGTTTATATATGTATTTAAAAAATACAAGTGGTTGTTTTGGATAGAAAAGAAAATCCAGTGTCTCACTCCATCTTGGCCTAAGTGAAGTCCAAGATGTTATCATGTATTTTTATTTCAATTAAACTTTTTTTATTTGAGATCCTTGCAAAATTAAATGCAGTTGTCAGAAATAAAGAGATCCTATGATCCTATGTACCTTCACCTAGGTTCCCCTGTGTACATTTATAGTCCAGTATCACAACCATGTTGAGATCCGTATAGTCAGAACAATTCTGTCACCACAGGGATCCCTTCTGTTACTGCTTTAGACCACACACATTTTCCTCCTAACCCCACCCATCCTTAACCCCTGGTAACAAATAATCTGTTCTCTATTTCTATAATTTTACCATTTCCATAGAAATCATATAATATGCAGCCTTTTCAGATTGGCTCTTTTTCACTCCATGTACTTCTCAGGAGATTCAGCCAGGTTGTATGTAGCAGCCATTTGCCTTTTTTATTGCCAAGTAGTGTTCCGAGGTATGTGAACCAGTATGTTCAACCTTTCACCCACTGAAGAGCTTCTGGATTGACTTCAAAGTGGGGTTTCTTTTTTGGGTGATGAATTGTTTTAAGTTGATTAAAGTATTGTACAACTCTGTAAACATGCCAAGAGTTGTACACTTTGAGAGGGTGAATTTCATGGTATATGAATTACATTTTCATAAAGCTACTAAAGAAAAAAATGAGTATAAGCACCTTTTAAACAGAAATAAGAATCAGTTGAGCATATCCATGTCTATTTTCTGGGCCCTCTACTCCATTCCGTTGACCTGTGTGGCGTCCCTCCATCTATACCACATAGTCTTGATTATCACAACTGTATATTTTTTAAAAATCTTTGAAATTGGGCAAACTAATTCCCACTTTATTCTTTATTTTCAAACTTGGTTCAGCTCATCTAGTTGTTTTGCCATTCCGTATAAATTTTAGAATAGTTTTGTATCTTCAAAGAAATCTTGTAGAGATTTTTATTAGAATGATGTTAAACCTATATAGTTGGGAAAATTAACATTTCTACTCTGGTGAGTCTTCTAATACATTATGAATATAGCGTTTTGTATTTAGTGTTTTGTAGTTTTCAGCATGAAAATCCTATGCATGTTTTGTTACATTTACACCCAGATATAGAAATGTAGATTATCCCTTATCCAAAATGTTTGAGACCAGAAAGAAATGTTTCAAGTTTTGTTTTGTTTTGTTTGTTTCACTGGGGATATTTACATAGATATCACTAGTTGAGCATCCCTAACCTGAAAATCTGAAATCTGAAGTACTCCAATGTCTGAAAACTTCTGAGTGTCATGTTGGCACACAGAAAATTTCAATTTCAGATTTTCAGATTAGGGATGTTCAGCCTTTATTGTGTTTTCAATTTTGAGATGTGCAAGTTCATTGCTAATATATAGAAATACAGTTGATTGTATCAGGTAAGGTTTTTATTTTGTTTTTATCTTAAAACTAATTTTCTAGTTTATTAATTAACAGAAAAAATATTTGAAAAACCACAATCTGAAAGTTTCTCTTCAGCAACAAGGGTATTTCAGCAAGTAAAAATACTATGAATTAATTATTTCATGTCATTAAAAGCATATGAATTAATAGAATATTGAGTCACTTGTGTATTCTCATTGCATTTATTTTTAGGGGTCTGTACACTGCATACATACTAAATATTGTTAGGCTTCTCCTTCATCAAAAATAATGATGCAGGCCGGGCATGGTGGTACACACTTGTAGTCCCAGCAGCTAGGGAGGCTGAGACGGGAGGATTGCCGAGTTCAAAGCCAGCCTTAGCAAAAAGCGAGGCGTTAAGCAACTCGGTAAGACCCTATCTCTAAATAAAATACAAAATAGGCCTGGGGATGTGGCTCAGTAATTGAGTGCCCCTGAGTTCAATCCCTGGTACAAAAAATAATAATAATAATAATAATAATAATAATAATACTCTAAAAATTAGGAAGTGTATTTAACTTGAACATGGAAAGTCAGTGTTTCCTTGACCACCCCTTATATTTCCATAACTGGATTTTTTTTTTTAGACTGGCGTCATTCAATATTTCTATATTGAAGACTGGCAATATGTTAATGATTATCGACATCCTGTTGGTGTGAAAAAGATTTTTCCTGACCCAAATGGGACCAAATTAATTTTCATTGATGAAAAAAGTGATGGATTTGTTTACTGTCCAGTAAGTCTAGAAATTTTTTGAATGTTTGTTTAAATAAATGGAATATAAGAAAAAGGTGTTATTAAAGTAGAGCTCATGTAAAATTTTCCTACACAGTATCAAAGATTGTGCTACTTGCTATCACCTAACATGTTGTTACATTCATACAACTTTTAACCTTGTTACTGCACGGTATTATCATTACAGTCTACCTTCCTGCACATGAGTTTTCTCTCTAGATGTGCAGGAAGCCTCAGAAGGCAGAGGCTATACCCTGTCCTTTCTGCCCATCTTAGTTGATTTAAAAGTTGTTTCTTAAAAATGGATGGACCTATCCAAGAAGTCAGTTACTCCTATTTTTGGACATCCTTCACATTTTTGAAAATAGATTTAGAAAGAGGAAATGTGCTTTATGACCATTACCATACTAGGGCTTTTCATTTATTTTTGACTCACCCTTAATGGTTTCCCATGCACTGGGTCCCGGCTCAAACCTCACAGAGGCTCCTGGACCCACCTTAATGTGGCTCCCAGATGTCTGTTCTGCCTAGTGTCTGCCCAGTGAAGGCGGCTTTCGATCCCTTCCGTACCTGCCTTGGTATGAAGATTTCATTCCTCCTCCCTCCTTCCTTCCTTTCTTCCTTTCTTCTCCTCTCTTCTCTTCTCCTTTTCCTTTTCTTTTCCTTTCTTTGAAAAAATATAACAAGAAGCCTGGATTATTTATGCCAGATTCCCATTGTGGACTTCTCACTCAACCCATTCTCCTCCCGTCCCATAACAAAGGAGGAAGAATGACATAAACCTAAAGAGAACATCCTGTTCCCTCCACTTAACTGGCACAGCTTCCCCTGGTAACCAGGTGCCAATCAGAGCTGCCTCCCGCCACGCCGTCCCCATGGGTTCACCCACTGTTTGACAGGGCATCTGGAGGTGGGAGGACCAGTGTCTATCAGGAGGTCAGGTCAGTGCCTGGTGATGACTGCTAGGGAACCGGTGGAGAGTAAGAACAACCATAAATAAGTGGATACCATTTATCGTTTTCCTTTCATGGTTCTCTTTTCCTTGATCATTTCTGTGAAAGAGCTGAGTAACTGGATTCCCAGTTTCCCTATATTTCTAGATGGAGATGGTTCTAACACTCTGTGGGGTCATTGGATGACAACTAAATGGGATGATGTGTGTAGGGTTTTGTACATGATAGGTGCTACACAAATGGCTACACTTGAAAAAAAAAAAATCCTGTATCCTCCACCTGCTATGCTCATCCATATAAACTGAGCCTTGGTGTAACCTGGAAGTTAGAAGCCTAGACTCTGGAGCAGGCTGGGGTTCAAACCCTGGCTCTTCAACTAATTAGCTGTGTGACTTTGGGCTGATTATTCTGTGCCTGAGTTTCCTCATCTGAAAAGTGGGGCTAATTACAGTACCTGTCTTGGAGAGAATAATGTTACAATTAAATGAGTTTACACATATAGGTATATAATTATAAGTAGACAATATAGTACCTTTTAGTAGTACTGTCAAATTGGAATTTAGTGTGAACCACATAGAGAATTTTTAATTTTCTACTAGCCAGATTTTTAAAAAAGATAAAAAGAAATAAATGGAAATTTTTTTTTTGCAAAGCAGGGGATCAAAACATGAAATTAATTTTCATGTATTTAATATAACCTAACAGGGGCTGGGGATGTAGCTCAAGCCGTAGCGTGCTTGCCTGGCATGCGTGCGGCCCGGGTTGGATCCTCAGCACCACATACCAACAAAGATGTTGTGTCCGCTGAGAACTAAAAAATAAAAAAAATATATATTAAAAGTTCTCTCTCTCTCTCTCTCTCTCTCTCTCTCTCTCTCTCTCTCTCTCTCTCTCTCTCTCCTCTCTCACTCTCTCTTAAAAAAAAAATAACCTTACATTATTATTTCAATATGTAGCTAAACATAAAATTATTAATGAAATGCTTTACATTTCTTTTTTGCTTTGAGGCCTAGTATGTGTTGATTGGTTTAGACACATTTGAGTGCTCAATAGCTTTAGATGGATATGTTATCTAGGCCCAGGTTAGAGGCTACTTGAGTTCTGACTGGGTTTAGTTGCCTGCCCACATCAGAGAAAAGAGAAAGCTATATAAAAAGGAAAAATGAATTAATTGCAGTTTGGCCCAAACTAGGAAGACCTACTTTCCTCATGCTACAGAAATGTCACAATTGGTAGGAACAAAAAGCCAGGAAATATGCATATGTAGATTCAGCCAGGCTGTGCTAGCCAGAATTAGATTGCAGTTCCTGTTTTCTGCTTTTCACCAGGGCTTTGGGGGTGGTTTCATCTCCCCCATTCTCAGCATGAGATGATGGACTGTAGAAAGCTGAGGGGAGGAAATGCTTGAACAGATTAGTAGGAAATGGCTAAGAAAAACAATTTGGAGCTTCTGATTTTAAATGGGCCCATTACAGATAATATAATAGCAACTATCATATCATATAACGCAGCTCTGTAGTATCAGTTAATTATTTGGAAGAATCATAAATATCATTCTCATTTTGAGAGAAGATGGACTAGGAAGAACACACGGTTCTCCATTTAAGATGTTTAAGTTCACAGAAATTATGTGGATTTTAAATGTTTATGTCATTATAGTATTATATTTATAGATTTTTGAAATAAAACATCTCCAGTGTAATTTTTGTAAATTTCAAATCGTGCATGAATTAACTTCTGTTTCTTAACACCCGTGTTATTTACTACCCATTATTATTTAAAGGTTCCTGGGGTTATAGCCTAGTATGTGTGAGGCCCTGGGTTCTATCACCAACAACACACACGCGTGCACACACACACACACACACACACACACGTCTGGAAACAGGTGTGTTTGTGGTGTAAACTTCTGCCATCTTGAGCAGCTTCTATATGTTATTCTTAACCTGAAGCTACTGTTTTTAGACTTGTAGTTTCCTATAAATTCCCCCATAGTTTAGATCAAACCCTTGATTTGCCAAATATCTGCAGTTTTTCCAAGTCTGATGTGGTATAGGACTAGGAAGAGGAACTTCCCTTCCTGCTGTGGTTGGAGTAACTTTGGGTCCAGTGGGGGTTGGGAAGCTCTGCCAGTTAAGGCTGTAGACAGGCTCCTGCCAAGGCAAATGATAATGATCTAAACACAGACGTGGGCAAATCTATAAACCCTATTTTGTAGGTTAATGATGCTACCTATGAGATTCCAGATTTCTCACCAACCATTAAAGGTGTTCTTTGGGAAAACTGGCCGATGGATAAAGGCGTATTTATTGCTTATGATGATGATAAAGTATACACTTATGTCTTTCATAAGGACACCATACAAGGTACTGAATCACTTTTTTGTACGTTCATTGGTAAATCAATTTCCATTGCAAAGAAATTAAAATCTCCCTTTCTGATGTTTGTGCTAAGTATTCACTTTTGTCATTAAGAGGTCTGCTTTATGATATAGGATCCAAGGTTATTTTGGCTGGTAGCACCAAAGTTCCCTTCTCTCATAAACCTCTGATGTTGTACAATGGTGAGCTGACCTGCCAGACAGAGAGTGGAAAAATCAACAGCATCTTTCTCAGCACCCACGGCTTCCTCCACAGTTTAAAAGACAAGCCGCCTAACGAACTGAGACAAATGTTGGCCCAGACTTTAATGCTCAAAAGGTAGGGTTGCAGACACTTGGCTTGGAGCTTCTCACATGCTTTTATGATTTTTCAAGGTCAAACCCAATTCAGTAGATATGTATAACACTACCGGCTTACTTCACAAGGCTGTTATGAGGCTCAGATAAAATAATGAATAGAAAAATATATATAAATTCCAAGGAAGTACCACTATCGGATGTTATAGCTAAAAGTATTGTTTACAAGAAAAACCCTTCAGAATAACAAAGTTTCTAAGGATCTATGTAGCCCAGGTGTTATGAAATTCTAATAAACTGAATTATTTCGACAATATCGACTTTATCATAATGAAGTCTGACTTTGCTTTGCTCCAAGATTTCCTTTTCCTGCTGTTTTCTTTTATGTCTTGGGACCACTGTGAATTCTTTGGTGGTTCTGATTCTTCTAACTATCTCTGAAGTGGTGCTATTTTTAGCATCCCCATGAGCTCCTTTATTGTCTTCTCACTCTGTTTCTCCTGAGCAAATCATCTCTACTTCCAAAGCATCGATATAGTCCATGTGAGGCTGACGTCAAAATCTGTCTTCATCTTAAACCTGTGTTTACAACTAACTGCTTTCAGAACTCCACAAGCTCCTCAAACTTGCCTGCCTAACACAGAGCTCTCCTTCTTCCCCCATCCCTGTCTTGATCAACTTGTCCAATACACACACACGAGCACCTCGACTTCAAGATCATTTTCTCCTCTTGTTCTCCTATGTCTTCATTCAGATACTGACTTGGAACGATGTATAGTATGACCACTTGCTAACTGGTCTCTTTCCAGATAGCCTCATGAAGATCTGTTCTGTTTTCACACAGTTTTCTTTTCTTTTTTCTTTTTTTAGTTGTTGATGGACCTTTATTTTATTTATTTGTATGTGGTGCTGAGAATCGAACCCAGTGCCTCACGCATGCTAGGCAAGCACTCTACCACTGAGCCACAACCCCAGCCCCTTCACACAGTTTTAAAAATATGAATCGGATCCTCTCGTTCCTCTGTTCAAGATCTTTCAGTGGGCATGGCTGTGTAGCTCAGTGGTAGAGCACTTGCCTAGCATGCACAAAGGTCCCATGTTCAAATCCAAGCATGAAAAGAGAGAGAGAGAGAGAGACTGACTGACTCTGACTAAACTGTAAAATTTAAAAAAAAAAAAAATTCAGTTGACTTAACAATTGTCTATAGGAAAAAAATCCGAATTCCTCAGGGATCCCAGTATGGCACAGTCAGCTCTTGATTTAATCCGAGCCACAACTGATTCAACTGGCCCCACTCAGCTCCCTCTCTGTTCCACTAGCAGCTTAAATTAATTATTTTTCATGCTTCTTCCTGGAATGCCCTTCCCCCATCTCTGGAGGACAAAACTCATCATTCTTTAGCCACCAGGCAGCCATCTCCTCCAGGAAGCCTTCCCTGACTCCCCCCCCACCATGAAGTCCCAGCTGGGGGTTTTGTGGCATGTTGCCTCAGGGCCAGGATGAAGTGCCTCTAGTGCTTCAGAACATTTCACTACTTACCACCGCTGTGTGACTTGAGCCAGTCTCTAACGCGCCTAAGCTCACTTCTTCATCAGTAAAGGAGAAGTAACAATTTGTAGTGGGTGAGGTTGTCGGGGTGGTATATTAGAATGTGTGCAAACAGCACAAAGAGTCACGTACCCAGAGCACTTGGTTCCCTCTGTCGCACCGTGTGGAGCTCATTTGTTCACTTCCCTGTCTCTTCCTCCTTCCCCAGTCATAGCTGTCCTAAGGGCAGTGACTGTGTGTTTGACCTTGTATCTTGGTTCTAAGCACAGTTCCTGGCACATAGCACAGAGGTGCTCAGTAAATGTGTGCTGGATAGAAAAATGGATGGGCGGGCAGGTGGATGGCTGAGTAGGTGGGTGCGTGTGAGGTTTTCACTGCGACAGATTCTGTGAAGTTGAATTGGCATGTGTGTTCATGTTTTAAGCCAGAGATCAGCAAACGTTTTCTGCTATGGGCCAAATGGTAAATATTTCAGGCTTAAGGGCCACAGGGTCCCAGTCACAGCTGCTCAGCTGACTCTTGGAGCACAGAAGCATCCAGAGAGAGTCCAGACAGAGCAGACTACTAAGTCACCCTGTTTCACTCAGACTTTACACCAAAAGCTAAAAGCAGATTGGACTTATCCTTTTGGATAAGACCCGTTTTCACCTTCTAAATTTATAGGACTTTATTAGGTTTAAGTGTAAATAAAAACAATTTTCATCTATCTGTGAAATAAAAGTACAAAAAAAAAAGAATTAGTTTAGTTAATTGAGGCAGAAGGGCTAGTTACAGAGAGTAGATTCAAATTAATTTTTAAAAAGGCAAGGGAAAACATTTGTCATACAAAAGAAGAAAGTCTATATATTTTTTCATTAACAAGTGACAATTATAGGTTAAAAAAATTTTTTGCAAAGTTTATTTAGCACATGATAATAGATCATATGTAATCTGCAAATTGCCAAATAGGTGGCAGTGGCGCTCTCCAATTAAGTGTGTATACTCAAATCCCAGGTTTGCTGATGCTTGGGACATATGCAAGATTCTGAATGATCATGCTGCCTGGAATGATTTGGCCAAAGCTTGCCTGCATCACATGGAAGTGGAGTTTGCAATCCGGGTTTATCGGGCAATTGGAAACGTCGGCTTAGTGATGTCCCTAGAAGAAATAAAGGTATACAGCATTTTATGAGAATTATCAGATTAAGATTTAAATGCTATTTCTTCAAATATTTTACTTCCTTAAGTTAATGTTACCTAACTCATAAACAAGCAAATAGAACATTGCCACTTCCTACTGAGCACAGTCTTTTTAAAAATGGAGTTAAACCTCTGTATTTCTTCTTATCAAAACTGCTTTTCTTTGCAGGGAATAGAGGACTACAATCTTTTGGCAGGACATCTTGCCATGTTTATGAATGACTTCAACCTGGCTCAGGACCTGTACCTTGCATCCAGCTGTCCTGTGGCTGCCCTAGAGGTATGGCTTTAAATAAGGAGGGAAAGAATGTGCGGAGAAGGGGGTCTCCCCTTTTTTCTGGTTAAAACTTCTTAGTTCCAGACACCATATGCCTTCCCCCTCCTAAAATGTAAACATTTAAGCTTTTAAGAATCCCTGAGTAGCCAGGCACAGTGGTGCATGCCTGTAATCCCAGCAACTCGGGAGGCTGAGACAGGAATATCACAAGTTGGAGGCCAGCCTCAAGCAATTTAGCAAGGCCCTAAGCAACTTAGTGAGACCCTGTCTCAAAAAACAAAAAGGGCTGGAGGATGTGAGTAAGAGGTAAAGCACCTGTGGGTTCAAGCCCCAACACACACACACACACACACACACACACACACACACACACACCAAAAAAAAAAATCCCAAAGTACCATTAGCTTGAAAATATTTTCATTCTTCAGCATAAAAGGCATGGTATTATAACATTACTAAATAATTTAAAGTCTAAATGTACCCAAAGAAAACAGATTGTATAACTTACAAAAATATTTGCAAAGAAAAATAGCTGCCATTTCTTGAATGCTCACAGGTGCCAGGCAGTTTTCTAAGCACTTGACATTTATTAGCTCATTTAACTCTCACAAAAATCCTATAAGATGGTACTATTATTTTTTCTATTTTCTGCCTGAGAAAACTAAGGCACATTTATCTTTTATCTGTTTATGAAATTCTCTTATGTATCGAGAGTTGTAGGAGAGGAATTGGAATAGAATGAAGGACCAAGTTCAAGGACAGAGTGGAAGAAGACATAACAATATAGAAAAGTGATCAAGAGCACAGACTCGAGAGTAGAACACTTCTGGGCTCAAATCCCAGCTCTGTATGACCTTGGATGAATTATTGAACCTTTTCAGCCCCAGGTCCCTCTTCTTTAGAGTAAGGATAACTGTATCCAGCCCACAGGATACTTGTAAAATATCTTCAAAGAGAATTAGATCTTTTAGCACAGTGACGGATCAGTAGACATAAAATAGTAGTTATTGTAATTATTAATGTTCTTCCAGCCCAAAGCAGCATTTCTACAACTATATAAAAGGAGTAGTTTTGAAAATATATTTGTTACTAATTTCACAGATTTTCTTTTTCATATTGTTGTTCTACAGCAAATTTTCATTTTCTTTTATGCAATGCTGGGATCCAACCCAGGGCCTTCTACATGCTTGGCAGGCACTCTACCACTGAGCCACATCCTCAGCCCTAAATTTTTATTTGCACTTTACATTGATGTTTCATTTTTATTTTTACAGCAAATTTTCATTTTTGTTTTCATTATAAGTAAACTAAATTCATTCTTTTTAAGAAAAAAAAAAACTAAGGTTATTTTACCCTATTATTTGAGATAACTGGGGACACCCTGAGAAATTTTCAAAGCTTGGATGGGTACTGACTTAAGTAAGAATGTGACTATAGTGAGTAAAGGCAGTGCCGTCATCTTGGCTCCTCTGAATTTACCTGTGGAAAACCTGTGCCCCTAGCTTTGTCAAGGATTTGAGGGATGGCTTCAGAATGAGGGGTAATTGCAGTCTGTTATTCTTTAACTTCATTCTGAGTGGTAAGTTAGCCAGTGGAGAGGGCAAAGGCAGAGCCCTACTACTGACTCTGTTATGAACTGGCCTTGTAGCCTGTGTCAAAACTAGCCTCTCTTTGTCTCAGAGTCTGGATCTCTAAAATGACAAGTTCATTGTGAAAGGGTAGAAGTGAAAAGTAAAATAAGCTAATGCCTTAGACCAGTGTCTGGCAAAGAATAACACTTGAAAAATGTTAGCTATTCTTAATTCTTCATAAAGTGTACATAGGGCGAGGAACAAACTTGAAAAGATTCTGTAATGATAAATTTGTATTTGGAATTGTCTAACTGACCACAGGAACCACAGACACTGGTAAAAGATAAAAGAAACCAGGAAGGAAGAAAGTTTACATTTTACTTATGTTTTCTGTTATTTCTGTTGTTATGTAGCTTGAAATTATCTAATAAAATAACATTAATTCCTATAGTAAAGTGTTTCCCAACTTTTTTGTCATTGCCCCTCAAAGATGAAAAATTAAATTTAATTGACTGCATTAATTTTTATTGGTACATTATGATCATACATAATAGTGGGATTCATTATGCCATACTCAAACACATGTATAGCATAATTTGATCAATCTCATTCCTCAGTACCTTCCATTTCTATCCACTCCTCCCTCCCCAATCCATGTACTCTACTGATCTCCCTTCTATTATCATTTTTCAACTAGTGCATTATAATTATATATATATATATATATATATATATATATATATATATATATATAATTTTAATTTACCCCTACTGAGAAAAATACTAAGGAATAAGGTTTTTTTAGGTAGGATTGAGTATGGGGAGGGCCACAAACCACTGTAATAGCTAAATTTAGGGCTCTGTTACCACCATTGAGACTGTAGAAAGTACTAGTTATCCTTGTAAATGCCAAGTTTTACTGTTAAAAAAAAAAACAAAAAAAACCTTTTTTTTGAAATTACTTTTATTAAAACTGGCACTATATTATAACTTTGCAAAATAGTTTGCTCTTTTGAAATCAAGGTCTCTTCCTAACAGATGAGAAGGGATTTACAGCATTGGGACAGTGCTCTCCAACTGGCAAAACGTTTGGCCCCAGAGCAAATACCATTTATATCAAAAGAATATGCTATTCAGCTTGAATTCACGTAAGTCCTCCTTGTTACATTTTTTTTATGGGGGTGGGGGCACCAGGGATCGAACCCAGGGATACTTAACCATTGAGCCACATCCCCAGCCCTTTCTTTCTTTCTTTCTTTTTTTTTGAGACAAGGTCTTACTAATTTGCTTAGGATCTCACTAAGAGATTATAGGCATGTGCCACTGCACCTAGCCATCATTATGTTTTCATAGGTAGCTAATTGCCACATATTTTCATTTTAAAAATATTTTTTTAGTTGTAGATGGACACACATATCTTTATTTATTTTTTATTTTTATTTTTTTTAAGAGAGAGAATTTTTTAATATTTATTTTTTACTTTTCAGTGGACACAACATCTTTATTTTATTTTTATGTGGTGTTGAAGATCGAACCCAATGCCTCACACATGCAAAGCAAGCACTTATCAGTGAGCTACAGCCCCAGCCTCTACATATTTTCATTTTAAACTGCCTTTAATTATAAGGTTCTCCCTTAATTTAATAATTGCTTTTTAGAGAGAAAAAAACATTTAGTTGGGCATGGTGGCACACACCTGTAATCCTAGTGGCTCCAGTGGATGAAGCAGGAGGATCAAAAGTTCAAAAACAGCCTCAGCAATTTAGCAAGGCCCCAGCAACTTGGCGAGTCCCTGTCCCAAGATTTAAAAAAAAAAAAAAAAAAAAAAAAAAAAAAAAAACAGGGCTGGGGATGTTGCTTAGGTTACACACTGAAGGTTCAATCCCTGGTACCAAAAAAAAAAAAAAAAAAAGTTTTAGCTGACTAATGATAATAATCCATACATTTAAACTAATTTAAACTAATCCATACATTTATCCACTTTGATTTTCAGCATCAAAATCTAAGTTTGGGTCTAAGGCTTTTCAGCATGGAGAGTGATACACTGTTTCATAACCTGTGTGCAGGAGCCTGACCTCCTTTAACACTTTGAGGATTTGCAATGTAATTTCAAGGCAGAATGAAAAATGCTGAAGTTTAGTCTATGTCTTAGTCCATTTATGCTGCTATAACAGGATACCTGAGACTGGGTAACTTATGAAGAATGGAAATTTATTTCTCACAGTTCTGGAGGCCAAGATCAAAGAGAGTTCTCCCTTCTACCTTTGTCCTGATGACTTTATCACCTCCCAATACCATCACATTGGCAATTAAGTTTCAATATATATGAACATGTGCCATAGCAGTCTGCATCTTTATTAGCTTAAAATTATAGATTTTTCTTTTTAAAATTGAATTGTATATGGATGAAAAATAGTATTGAAAGTCAAGACAAAAGCTTTTCACAGAGTGATGCTGGGTGCTTGAGTAGTAAACCTTTTTGGTACATCAAATCTCTCCTACCTTTGGAAATTCTATAATCTATGCTGGGAAATTTAGAATTTTCTTATTCTCTTAATTGTTAGCCCATCTTATTTGCCATAAATTTTGTTTATTTGTTTGGTACTGGGGATTGAACCCAGGGGTGCTTTACCATTGAGCTACATCCCCAGTCCTTTTTGTTCTGAGACATGGTCTTGCTAAATTGCTGAAGCTGTTCTCAAATTTAGGAAACTCCTGCCTCAGCCTCCCGAGTTGTTGGGATCACAGGTATGTGCTACCATGCCCAGTTGTCAAGTCTTAATCAATAGACACTACATTTTTATTTCAGTGCTGTATAAAACTGTAAATGTAGAGGCATTCAGCATCTAGTTTTAAGTTAACATTCAGTTGTGGTTATTTCTACCAACACAAATAGCTACAAAGACTATAAATAACTTATTTGCAAATATAAGTTCACACAGTTCACACATGCATGTGTATGTGCAATGACAATATCACAACTGGGTAATTTCTCCTGACATATATTATAAGATACATTCAAATTTCAAAAATATTAGAATGTAGAAAAATACTGGTCTTTGACAAAGAAAGAAAATATGTTTTAACATTTGACTGTTCCAAAAATGTTATGTAGTTACCTTTTATTTTCATACAGATTTTGGATTGTGAGACTATTGACCTCCAAATTTTGGTTGTAGAAATCATTTTATCAAAAAGTATTCATTTTTGTTCAGGATAACTAATTTTAAATTTTCTTTTCTCCAATAAAAAGCTTTTTGAAGGCGTTATTTCTTTGGAGTCAGTCTTGATTTAAATTTGCCTCATTTCTGTCCTTAAGTTATTCCAGGGGTTGGGGGTGTAGCTCACTGGTAGAGCCTATGCTTTATCAAGTATAAGGCCCTGGGTTCAATCCCCAGCACCACACTGCCCCCCAAAATCCATATACCAAACTGTATTAGAATCTTAGAATCAGAGACAAGGCCTTAGTGCCTTGGCCCTCCATCTCCATCCTAAGAGTATATCTTAGAGTATAAAACTTCTGCACCGAAGAGAAAAAAATGATCCACCATTTCCTGACAGAAAACAAACAGAAAGTTTCCAGAAGCCTCAGGAAATTGATGCTCTTGGAGCAAACTCAAACCAGCTAAGGTCAATTGAAGGCCTAAGCTTCCTTGTTTTGGGTGGTGGTGATGGCAGTTGCTTTAATTCTTTCTGCTTGACAGTTGACCCTGGATCTACCATTCTCAAAGGCTTCACTGCTAATTTATATGCAGACCTTTTGACACTGGTCTCATACATTCCAGCCCCCAACCATCAGAATAGTTTCTCTTGTGTTAATAGTGACTTGCCCTGTGGCATGGAGGTGCATGCCTAGAATCCCAGCAACTTGAGAGGCTGAGGCAGGAGGATAGCAAGTTTAAGGCTAGCCTCAGCAATCTAGCAAGGCTCTAAGGACTTAGAAAGATCCTGTCTCAAAATAAAGCATTAAAAAAGGCTGAGGATATGATTCAGTGGTTAAATAACCATGTGTTCAATCTCCAGTACCAAAAAAATAAAATAAAATAAAATCATGACTTTCCTAAGTGTGTCCTATCATGAGGTATCAACGACTGATTTTGAGGCCTACAGCCCAAGGCCTGTGCTCAGTTCCCAGTCTGTTTCATTATTATATCCAAGACATTGATTAGGTCAGAGCAAGGCCAAATTTATTCAGTCTAGAAGAGATTTAGCTCTCCAGTGTGAGATTAGACTAATGAGCTAGATCCATGTGAGAATAAAATAATAAAGCAAGGTAACTAATATAACATAAATCAGAGTTCCAGAATCTCAATTTAGCATCTACTAATTGAGCAGGCTCCCAAAAAAGGAACTGTCATTTCTCTTGTCCCTAGGGGGGTTGATATTGTTGGACCCAAATTAGAAATTTCTACTCAGGAATATTGCAAAGCCCTGGGCTGACCAATAGAAAGTTCTCAATCATCCCTTGTGTATCAGTAGTTGAGGAAACTGAGTGAGGCCTAGACAGGTTGAATAACTTGCCTAATTTGATAAAGTGGGGCTAAGATAGATCCCAAATGATGCCATTTTCAGAGATGATTATACAAAAAGAGATGGTTTCTCAGAGGAGGATGGGTCTCAGCAAAAAGGTCTTAAGCAAATCATGGTCCTAAATAATGAAAATTAATTGATATAATAAATAGGTCTTCTAGATATGCAGATCTATGTTAGTATTCATCATGGGAACAGAGCCTATATTAATTATTGATATGGTTAGGATCGTAAACGTCCCCCAAAGGCCATGTGGTAAAGGCTTGGTCACTAGCCTGTAGTGCTGGTGAGAGGTGGTGGAACTTCTAGGAGGTGAGCCCTAGTGAGAGGTCACTGGAGTGTGCCCTTGAAGGGGATAATGGGGCCCCAAGTTCCTCCTCACTTGCTTTCTGGCTGCTGTGAGGTGAGAGGCTTAGCTCCGCTGCACATTCCCTGCCCTGACACTCTGCCTTGCCACAGGCCCAAAGTAAAGGGTCCAAGGGACCATGAACTGCTCTGAACTGTGAGCCAAAATCAACTTTTCCTCAGGTTTCTTATTCTCAGCTGTTTTGTCACAATGAAGGAAAATTAACTAACACAATTATATCATGAATGATACGTTTTATTAAAGTAAGAACCAGCACCCTCAATACTGTAATACCCAGGGTGTTCTTCCATGTCTATCTTTAATAAACTGATGGTAACCCAGATTCTCTCAATTCATATTCTTCTTATGAATATTGGGTCTTTGGAAGAAAGCATTAGTTTTTATGGTCACATGATTTGTCATTTCATGCCCTAAAGGAAATAATTAACCAACGGTAGCTCATAAAATTTGCTGTAGCCTCCCACAAATGCCTACCAAGTCCCTCACAGTGCAGAGTGATCCATTTTAATATTTTCAAAGTGACAAAATAATGATGGGCTGCGCTCTGAAAGAATGCTTGCATCTTTGTTGTTTATCACATCTTTCGTGAACTTAAGCAACTCAGAGATTATCTCTTAAGTTTTGTACATATAAATAAGATACATAAATATGAATTAAATTCACTCTGATTTTTCTTTCAGGGGTGATTATGTAAATGCTTTGGCTCATTATGAAAAAGGAATAACAGGTGAAAATAAGGTAATCTCAAATAAAGATCTTTATCCTGTTCTTATTTGCATTGTACTTATTCAATATCTAGTAGGTGACCTGTTTTTCTGTTCATTAGCACATTTGCAAAAACATAGTTAAATTATTTTAAACACTTTTTAAACTCTTAAAAACTAAAGATGGCAATATTTTTACCTATCTGAAAAGAAATGTTTTCTACTACAGCCTAAATATAAGCTTCTAATTAAGACTGGAATTTAAAAAGTGGCATAAAACTTTCCCATTTATAGGCCAATATAATTCAATAAGAAAATGAATGAAAAAAATAGGGTACATCCTAACAATGTAACATTAGAGGACTAAAACAGATTCATATGTATTGACGTGGAAAGTTCCTGAACAGGCAAAATGCTTTGCACAGAGTAGATACCAACTCAAGAAGCTCAATTTTGGAATAAAATGGGTGTTTTTTAATTTACTTGGTCTTATAAAGATTGAGAATCTTTTTTTTTTCTATTTATATCAAGTTCTTACAAAAGGAATGCAAGTTCATCATACTCAATTTTTTAAAATCACCCAAGGATATTAATGTGAGAAGTGAGAGTCCAATATTCACTCCTCCGTCCACACCCTGTAATGATTCCATATGCTGACATCCAGAATCTTATGGAGCTCACAAAGATGTATGTCATACGGGTTTCTGCTAAACATAAAATCACTCCCTCCCTTTCATTGAGGAAAGAGTAGCTGTTGTCCACTCTGCAAAGTAGCATTTTGCTTGCTCTCGATCTTTCCAAGTCAATATATATGAGTCTGTTTATCCTTTAAGAGAGTCTATGTTCCATTTCTTGGATATACCATAATATTTCATCTACTCCATATTAAATAGGGTTTTCTTTCCCTATTTTCAAAAATACTGCAAACACTACAATGACTGTCCCACCCAGTACATATTTTTTTAGCTACCAAAAATGGGTATTTCTGAAGGATATATTCTTACAAGTGAAATTTCTAGGCCATAAAATGTGCTTTTAATTTTTGATATTGCTAAATTGCTCTCAAAATGAAATTATAGTAATTCATGCATGTATTGTTCATGTATGAGCATATTCTCAACATCAGTGAACCATTTAGTCAATTTGATAAGCACATACATATATATAAAATTTTATTTTATGTGTATTTGAGTGAAGTTGAGCATGTTTTTATTTATTTATTGGCCAGTTATATTTTTTATTAATTACTTAATCATATCCTTTACTAATTTATCTCTTGGGTTTTTTATATTTTGGGGGGCTACCTCTGCTTTACTTTATTCTTTATGTGCTCTATCAAATACATTAACCACTAGCCACATGTAGCTGTTTGAATTAATTATCTAATCTACAAATTGAAAATTCAGTTCCTCTTTCACACTCATCATATTTCAAATGCCCAGTAGGCACTTGTAACTATTGGCTACGTTGGACAGGGCAGACACAGATTCCTATCCTCACAGAATGTTCTACTGTACATCTGCTTCAGATGAAATAGGATCTGACTCGTTAGTCTTCGCTCCATCATTTCAGGAGCACGATGAAGTGTGCCTGGCTGGAGTGGCCCAGATGTCCATAAGAATGGGAGACATACGCAGAGGGGTCAACCAAGCCCTCAAGCACCCCAGCAGGGTTCTTAAAAGAGACTGTGGAGCCATATTGGAAAATATGAAGGTAGTCCTTTCTCTGTACAAATGTTCACGTGGTTCTTACACGTAACAAATTTAGTACCTTAATGATCCTGTATTATTTTAGCAATTTTCAGAAGCAGCTCAACTGTATGAAAAAGGCCAGTACTATGACAAAGCAGCCTCTGTTTACATCCGCTGTAAGAACTGGTAAGAGCTGGTGAGGGTTTGTTTCCAGGCAGGTTTGGAAATTAATGTGTTGGGGTTTCCCCACTTGTCTCCTTGCCAGTCTTCCTACCTGACACTCTGTTTCCCCCAACCGCGCCTGCCATCTTGTTTTTACTACTTAGTTCACATTAATAGCCTTTGCCCAAAGAAGAGCACATTTTGCTGATTTTGTATGAGAATATCTCTAAACAGATAAATTACAAGGAAAAAACAAACAAAACCCAAGAGAGTTAATTAACTAACCTTCATCTTCCCACATAGGGACTAACAAGAGGCAAAGCAATTAAGTTTACTTTTTCCTATTGCAGCCAAGATTTTTGAAAGATCATAACTGTTTTTTCGTTTTTGTTTTTGGCACCAAGGATTGAGCCCAGGGGCAGGGTGCTCTTCCACTGCACTATATCCCCAGCCATTTTTTATTAGCCCAGGCTGGCCTCGAATTTTGTGAGGCCACAGCCTCCTGGCACAGTGTCCTAAATCACTGGTATTACAGGCATATGACACTGTGCCCAGCAGATATTTGTTTTTTGAATTCTAAAATTTAGCATTTGTTTATATGCAACTACTTGAGGGAGCACAGTGCTGATATCATTCCTTGTGTCTACTTCTCTAGGGCAAAGGTTGGCGAGCTTCTGCCTCATGTTTCTTCTCCTAAGATCCACTTGCAGTACGCCAAAGCTAAAGAAGCAGATGGAAGGTTTGTACGATTTCTTAAATTTATACAAACTTAAAGAAGTAAGTTTGGGGCTGGGGGTGTGGCTCAAGCGGTAGCGCGCTCGCCTGGCATGCGTGCAGCCCAGGTTCGATCCTCAGCACCACATACAAACAAAGATGTTGTGTCTACCAAAAACTAAAAAATAAATATTAAAAAAATTCTCTCTCTTAAAAAAATTTTAAAAAAAGAATAAATTTGATCAATTAATCATTAACATTTACAACGCTCTAAGAAAGACAAAGCAGAGAAAGACAGAAAACATCCTTTATATATAACCTTTGCCAGTCTGAAACCACAGTCTTCAACATCTTTCTATATCTCATACCTCATGCCTTCCTTTATGTATTCAGATATAGACTGGGATATCCTTGTATTTGAAGGTAAATGGAGAAAGTTGAAATTTGGCCTAATGAGGCATGAAAATGGAATTAAGTGATCATCATTTTGTTAAGGAGGATAACTTAGAGATATAGAAAGAAAGAAAAGTAAAGAACTATGAATTCCACACACACACATGGCTGGCTGCGCTGTTTAAACCATAAAACAGTATGAAAAGTTAGAAATGAATAATGAATATTAAATGCGCCAAGATCTTCTCCAGCTTAATACAGTACAAGAAACTCAAAAACACTAATATTGGAAAAAAGGCTCAAGATAAGAAGGCAAGTCTCAGAGGAAATACAGTTATGAAATTGTATGTGTGTAAACATGAAAAAGTTTCACTCCATGAAGAGTAATAAAACTATGCCACTATATTTGGAAAATGTATTTTAAACTAATAACCATACCGTGAAAATGCACTTATTTTACATGACTGATGGAAGTGTAGATTCCACTTTGGAAGTTTGTACTAAGAGACTTTTAAATGTTAGTGATACCCTTCACTTTTTGAAAAGTAACTTAGGAAATGGAGAGATACACTAATAGTCTTGTTGAGATGGAAAGAGTTGGAGAATTAGTTCAAGCCGAAAAGAAGTCCTGAGCGCCATCTAGAGGTCAACACACAAAGACTTTATATCATTGTTAGGCATATATAATTGTGAAAAATTATTGTTATATGTGTTTTATAAAATAAACCTATATTGCTATTATAATATTCTCAAAAAGGAAAAAACAGTAACATATAAAGAAATTATATAACTTTGATTCAAGTGAGAAAATACAATTCAATATTGGCCTTTTACTGTTTATCAAACCCTTACAAAGAACATATTTTAGTGGGAGAGTTCCTGCTGTTTTTTCTGATGAAATAAAAGGATGTTTAAGGAAAACAAGCAACAATTGCAACACAGTAGGAAAGTGACCCAAACACTTATTGTTATTTCCCTCCTAAACTGACAGTGTTGGGAAAGTTTATCTCAACCAAGTATTTCTTACAGATACAAAGAAGCTGTCCTGGCTTATGAGAACGCCAAGCAGTGGAACAGTGTGATCCGCATCTATCTGGATCACCTCAACAACCCGGAGAAGGCCGTCAGCATCGTCAGAGAGACCCAGTCTCTGGACGGAGCCAAGATGGTAGCCAGGTAACACAGCGCATTCACATTTTTGGACTTCCAAAAACTAACTGTAAAAGAAGGACACTGCCTCCACTCGTCAAATACTTAAATTTGAAAGGAATATTTATTCTTTTTGATTTTTTAAATCAGCTCTAGGTATTTAAATCCAAAGGTTGTTTGTGAATGGTCAGCATGAGCATTTGATTGTCTAGTATCATAAGCATATAATGAGGACTGCAGTTTATGTAATAAATTTTTATTTTTAAGTGATTTCTCCTGATTAAAAACGATTCTAGGGGCTGGGGATAATGGCTCAAGCGGTAGCTCGCTCGCCTGGCATGCGTGCGGCCCGGGTTCGATCCTCAGCACCACATACCAACAAAGATGTTGTGTCCGCCGAGAACTAAAAAATAAATATTAAAAATTCTTTCTCTCTCTCTCTCTCCTCTCTCACTCTCTCTTTAAAAAAATATTTATTTAAAAAAAAAAACGATTTTATTTTGTAAATCACAGACTTATTTTATATGAGGGTCAAGCTAATTAAAGTACTTTATTCTAGGTTTTTTCTACAGCTGGGTGACTATGGGTCTGCCATCCAGTTTCTTGTCATGTCCAAATGTAACAATGAAGCTTTCACCCTGGCCCAGCAACACAACAAAATGGAAATTTATGCAGACATTATTGGTAAATATCATTGTTTCTCTACGTTCTCTAAAAGCTTTTATCATAGAAACACTTTGACTCTTACCATCTAATTATCAGAATGGCGTAGGCCTAGCCACACTGTCATAAATGTGTACCACGTAGACACACACATGTATGTTATTGCTAGATTTCAAGATTCCTACAACTTCAAGGTGAGATTGAGTTATAAGACTATGTGATTATTGCAAGGTGTGGTGGTCTACTCCTATAATCCCAGAGGCTCAGGAGGCTAAGATAGGAGGATTTCAAGTTCAAATCCAACCTCAGCAACTTATCGAGGCCCTAAGCAACTGAGTGAGACCCTGTCTCAAAAGATGAAAAAAGGCTGGGGATGTGGCTCAATGGTAAAGCACCCCTGGGTTCAATCCCTGGTTAAAAAAAAAAAAAAAAAAGGATATATGATTACTAAAGCTGGGCACTGAAGGCCTGTAGTCCCAACTACTCAGGAGACTGAAGCAGGAGGACTGCAAGTTCAAGGCCAGCCTCAACAACTTAGTGAAATCCTGTCTTTAAAAGAAAGAAAGAAAGATATATGAGTGTATATGATTATTTTGATGAAAAGTAATATTTTTTGGCATGCTTGCCACTGGTCTTAGAAATTACTGAAATAATTTTTAGACTTTTATAACATGAACCATATAATATATTTGTGTTGTCTTTCTTTAGCCTTTTTTCATTGAGGTAAAATAGACCTTACCTAAAATTTCCATTTAAAAAGCTCTGTTCTGGGGCTGGGGATGTGGCTTAGTGGCACTTGCCTTGTGAGCACTGAGCACATGCTTTACCACCGCTGAGCTGCAGCGCTCAACCTTGAAATTGTCTCTCTCCACACCCTGTCACTGTCACTATCTTCCTTCACACTTGCAGGTGTGAGGCCCTGGGTTCGATTTCCAGCATTAAGTATATTCACATTGTAGTGCAACTGTCACCACCACCCATTTATGGAACTACTTCATCATCGCATTCTAAAACTCTGTACCCTTTGTACTCCGCCCCCCATTCCCCTCCTGGTAACCACTTTGTACTTTGTGAATTTGACTATTCGTGGTACCTCATGAAAATGGAATCAGAAAATATTTGTCTTTTTGTGTTTTTTTTCTTTTTTAAAATTCACAAAATGACCCTAAATTGTTAAAACTCATGAGAAATTTTCTGTCTCCATCTTTAAGAGAACATTTTTTGGGAAGTCATTAAGATAATTGGTGGAAATAAAAAGCTAAAGAGAACAAAGAAGTAGAGATAAAAGCAACTTTAGACCTACCAGTGTTTCACTTGACAGATGTTTGTCCTAACATTATAAGTGACCATTGCACTAAATCATCTAAGTTTTCATAGATAGATAATAGAGAGATAGAGATGTAGATAGATAGAGATGGAGAGAGAGAGAGAGAGAGAGAGAGAATCCTCCCATAGGGTTCAGTATCCAACCTTTCTCTTGGAAACTCTGTATCTGCCTTGGGCTGGACTTGTAGGGCTATTGTGGATAATTGTTGTTACCCACTGAGCTGCCAAGGGTAAATGTATGTAATGAGTTGGAAGCTAGGGAGCTGTGGAGCCCTTCTTCCTCTGTGCTTAATAAATTTAAAAGCCCTAAACCAAAAGAAAACAGTAAGAGAAGAACAGTAATAATGGTAACTACTCATTGGCCATTTTGGATACTCTCTTTCCCTGCTGTCTGGCACACACAGACTGTTGTTCAAACCAGTCGGTGCTGGGAAAGGGAGGTGGGTCACGTCTGTGTTGGGTTGACTTGGCCTCTGAAGCTGTAGGCAGATTGTGGTCATAGTCATCATGGTTCCTGTTGTTTTAGGAGTTGAGATTTTAAGACTCAAAGAATGACAAAAAGTTCAAAGGCTAATAACGAATCATAACCTGGATTCATCGTTTTCTCTCCCAAGTCCTGTTTAGAGTGAAACAAAGATGGAGCAGAGTTAATATCCAGGGTGATGATGATGAATGTCTTCTGATGAAAACAGACACTACGGGTTTTAGTCTCCAGTTTTTAGATCACTTCTTAGAATTTTTTTTTTTTTTTTAGTTTAGCAATAAAAGGTAAACAAGTTCTGCTCACGTATTTTCCTCAACCAATTTATGTTGTAGGTTCCGAAGACACGACTAACGAAGACTACCAAAGCATCGCCTTGTACTTTGAAGGAGAAAAGAGGCATTTTCAGGCTGGAAAATTCTTCTTGCTATGTGGCCAGTATTCACGAGTTAGTATTTGCCAAGAACACATTCCTGGACTCCACAGGAATGATTATGGGAAATGTTTTAAAATGCTAATATGTTTCCAAACACCCAGATTTGGGATCTGTCCACCTTTTTCGTTGTCTTTGGCCCTAGGGTTTGTACCCAGGGCCTTGTGCACACTGAGCACATGCTCTACCACCCACTGAGCTGCACCACTCAACCTTGAAATTGTCTCTCTCCACAAACTGTCACCATCTTCCTAAAATCTCTCACATCTGTCCCTTTCATTCTAACTGCCATCAACCCAGAGCCCGATGACCTTTCTTCTGATTATTCTGATAGTTTCCTACTTTCCCTATTTTTAGTTTCTCTGCCTGAAACTCATCCTTCATTTCATTACCCCCCAAACAGTACTTGCTTTGCCTCAGGCGGGGAAACTGTCCAAACAAGAGACACCGTGAGTTCATCTGGGGGGTGAAGCTGAGTGTTGAATGGCAAGGCTGGCTGGCACGTGCCTTGTCTAAAGGGGACAGCCGCTGCCCACCTCCAGCACATCAGGGTCATTCAGGAGTCTGAATCCAGCAGTACCAGATCCTATGATGCTCCAAGAGAAACAGAAATCTGGGTCTGCCAGTCTTAAAATCTGGGTCCAGATATTTGCAGAATACCTCACAGGCCAGAGAAAACACACATGTGTGAATTTCGCCTACAGGCCACAGTTTACTGTTTCTGCCTCTTAGAAAAAGGCCCACCTTCTCAGCTGGCACTCAAAAGGAATTTCCAGAATTTGACCAGCCAGCCTGAGCCTCCCAATCTGGCTCCAACTGTTTCGTGGAAGCACCACACTAGGTTCTCTCAGCCAGCCCTTTACCAACCCCCTTCTCCTCTCTCCCTTCACCACCGACCACATACCCATCCATCCTGTAGGCCTCTCCCCCCTCTGCCACCTTTGGACTGTCCCCACGCATAACCATCTCAGCTTCCTCAGAACACTTATAATACCAACTGGCCACACCTGTCTTTTGAGCTTTTTAATTTCTTTATGGGTCTGATGTTCAGGAATTGGGCAATTGGGACTTAAAATAATTGGTTCCTTTTATTATCACCTCACACAGATCTCTCCCCAGTTAGATTGTACCTAACATAAGAAGCGGGGCCGCACACACCAGAGCATTCCTGCTATAACCGATCTCCCACAGCCCCACATACACAGTTACAAGCTATCAATAAATATTTGTTGAAAGAATGAATGAAAGTCACTAAATCTTCCTCCTGCAAGAGGGCATAGTTTGTATTTGCATTTCATCAAAAGTCAGAATAAGATTCTTCAGAGAGTTAACTGGATCCTTCCATTTCTTTTAAACTCCACCCCAATCTTTGAAGATTATATTTAAGATCCAGCACTGTGCAGGCCCCTGGTGAGATGAAGATTTTTTCACAAACTAATTCATTTGTATGTGGAAATGTTGTTTTTCCTATTGTGAGCTCAGTCTAAAGACATTTAATTGCTGTTTGTTTCCCATTTTAGGCACTGAAACACTTCCTGAAATGCCCAAGCTCAGAAGATAACATGGCAATAGAAATGGCAATAGAAACTGTAAGTAAACTCTACAATGAAACCTTCAAGAATGCCAGTGTTTTTAAAAACTATCTGAAGAAATTTCCAAATATATGCAGAAGGAGACCAAACAGTGTAACAAACTCCCACAACCGACAGCTGCCCACACATGGACAGTACTATTTTATTCATGCTCCACCTTCTTTCCTTGGATTATTTTAAAGTAGATCACCGTCATCACATCACTTCCATTCTGGATAAAAATCTTTGTCTAAAAGATAAGAACCTGGGCTGGTCAGGTATCTCAGTGGTAGAGTGCTTGCCTAGCGGGTCTGAGGCCCTGAGTTTGCTCCCTAGCACCACAAAAAGAAAGACCCTGTGGGTTTTCTTTAGTTGCAACTTGCATAACAGTGACGTTCACAGAGCCTGTGTGTACAACTTGATCGATATTTTCCTACATGTCAACCTGGGTGACCCTCACAGATCTTCAGTTCTACTACAAAAGGCGCCCTCATGTCACCTCCCAGTCAGCACCCCCACCCAGGGCAACAATCCTGACTCCTGTCCTTAGAGAATAGTTTTACCCGTGATGAACTTCATACAAATGGAGACAGGCATGTGTACCCTTTTGTGTCCAGTTTCTTTGAATCAGTGTTATGTAGGGGAATGTGTCTCCTGTTGCAGGTAGCAATGGGCCTTTCTTACTGCTGTGTATTAGTCTACTATATAACTATGTCACGATTTATTTATTCCTTACACTGTTAGTGGGCATTTGGATTATCTCTAGCTTCGGCTTATTATAAATAAAGCTGCTGCCTTAAGTAGTTCATACCTTTTGGTGGACATAGAACTCAGTTTTATTAGGTATGCCTTGAGGAAAACTATCAGTTTATATGGTATACATGTTTTTAGCAGTAGTGGATACTGCCAAGCATTTTTTTCAAGGTGGTCATACCAATTTACATTCTAGTGAGATATTTTAGTCACTCCTCATCTTTACCAACACTTATTGGTCTATTTCAGTTTAGCTCTTCGGATAGATGTGTAGTGATATCTCATTATGGCTTTCATTCATTTTTCTAATGACTGACGATATAGAACACCTTTTCATATTTATTGTCCATTTGAATATCCTCTCTTGTGAAGTTCTCTTGTCTTTTTTCCAATTTTGAATTGTATCTACTCATCCTTACTGATTTGTAGGATTTTATTACATATCCTGCATATCAGTCTTTTCACTACATACACACACACACACACACACACACGCACACACACGCATGCACGCACACAATATAAATCATTCAAGATATGGCTTATCTTTATTTTCTAATGGTGTCTTGATGAACAAAAATTCTTATGTTTTGATAAAGTCTAATTTGGGAATCTTTTGTAGTTAATGCTTATTTATTTAAGAAATTTTGTCATTCTATGGTCATGAAGATATCTCCCCAGGGCTTTTATGTACAAGTTTGATCATTTTAGCTTTCTCATTTAGGTCTATGCCTACCAAATTCATTTTTGGGTATGGCATGAGATAGGGTCAAAAATCTTTCTTTTGCATATGGTTATCCAGTTGACCTAGTGCCACTTATCAAAATATCATTTTTTCCCCACTGAATTACCATGGAGTGTTTGTTGTAGATGAAATGACCAATATGTATAATTGATTTTATTTTTGATTTTTGATTCATAAGTTTCTTCTGTTATTTTAGTTATCTTTTCACCACTACCATACTATCTTACTTATTATATGTAGTCTATGTTATAATCCATTTTAAATTTCTATGGATTTGCCTATTCTAGACATTTCCTACAAATGGAATATGCATGCAACATATGGTCCTTGGTGTAGTCTTCCATTTAGCTTAATGTCTAAGACTCATCCAGGTTGTCGTATGTATCAGGACTCCATACCTTCTTATGGCTTAATGAAATTCCATGGTATGACTGTATCACATTTTGTTTATATGTTTATCAGTTGGACATTTGGATTGCTTCCACTTTTGAGCTTTTATGGATAATACTGATGTCAACACTTGTGTGCAATTTTTTGTGTGAACATGTTTTCTTTTGGATATATTACATAGGAGTGGAATTGCTTGGCCACAAAGTTTAACATTTTTGATGAACTGCACAGCTGTTTCCCAAAGCAGCTGCACCACTTCATGTTCTCACCAGCACTATATCAGGATCCCAATTGCTCCAACAATGATTTCTTGATAATGTCAAATGCCCAGTTAGGGGTCAAATTTCCCAACTCTCACATAAATGCTTTTTTACAGCAGGTTAGTTCACATCTGTCTCCAACAAAGTCCTTGTGTTATGTTTAGTAGATGTACCTTATGCCTCTTTTAATCTCCCTCCCCACTCCACTCTTTTGCTCTATCTCCTAACCCCACCTCCTGGCCCCTGCCATTCAGTTGTTAAGAAAATGGGTCATTTTTCCTGAGGAATTTCTGACATTTAGATTTAACTGATACATCCTTGTGGCATAATTTCTCTGTATTTCCTATTAAGTAGTAGTTAAATTTAGATACTTGATCAGACATAGATCTGACATATTTTGAAAAATGACTTCTTAGATGGTACGTGTACTTTCTATTTCATTGTTATCAGTAGGCTCATGTCTGAAGTCCAGTTGGGTTGCCGTAGCCTGAGTGCTTAAACAACTAATCCATTCCCCACAGTTCTAGAGCCTGGGAAGCCCAAGATCAAGGGGCTAGCTTCCCGTTCCTGTGTGAGGGCTCTCTTCTTGACTCATGGATGGCCTCCTTCGCACTGTAGCCTCACGTGGGCTTTCCTCCATTTATGTACACAAGGAAAAGAGATCTCCCTCCATTTTTCATCTTTTAAAGCCACTAACATCATCATACCTTCCAGTATGGCACACTGTTTTCCTGATCGATACCCCCTACTTCAGTGGTTTCACTCTCAACTTTGTGGAGATGATTTCTAAGAGATCTGTAAGCCAGGGTCCCCACCAGAACCTCATCCAAGTTTCCCAGCTGCCTACCCCCTCTGGGCTCTGTGGCTGCTCCTTGACACCGAGCCCTGCCTGCACGGGTGTCCTCAGGGAGCCGCTGCAAGGGCCAGGCACTCAGTAGGGTGACGTTGTGCAAGCTGAATATCCCTTACCCAAAATGCTTAGAACTAGAAGTGTTTTAGATTTCAGTCTTTTGGATTTTGGAATACCGGCATAGATTAATTAGCATACTAAAATCTGAAATGCTCCAAAATCCAAAACTCTTTGGGCATCATGTTGGCCCTCAAAAAGTTTTAGATTTCAGATTGTGTTGATTAGGGAGATACACCTGTGAAAGGCCCAGGTCTTGTGTTCAAGATGCGATGCTTTTTGCAAGATGTTGCTACACTGATCTTAAGATTTTTTTATTGAAACCTAAGAAGCATATTCTCTGTACAAAGAAACATCAGCTGAGTAAAGTTACAGTTTCTAAGAATGGATTTTTATTGGCAACTAAAGACTCTGAGTCTATGTTTCCAGCACTTTACTATAGATACTTCCATGTATTCTTTTATTCCACATCCACAGCAAATGATTGTCTTTCTCCCCTCCTGCTAGGTTTAAGGTGCTGATTTGCTGGGGTTTTTTTCTTTACAAAACAGGTTGGCCAGGCCAAAGATGAACTGCTGACCAGTCAGCTGATCGACCACCTGATGGGGGAGAGTGACGGCCTGCCCAAGGTAGGGGAGGCTCTGCTCTGTGGGGTGCTCATGTCTTCATTCGGCCCAGCTTTCACCTATCAGCTATCAAGGCTTTGGAACACGGGCTTGAAAATTTGTCTCTGAAATTAGCTGCAGCTCATCTAGACAGACCCAAGTGTTGGAGGATATTACAGACGTTCACTCTTTTTTGGTGGGTGGGTGGGTATTAGGGATTGAACCCAGGGGCACTCAGCCTATCCCCAGACCTATTTTATACTTATTTAGAGACAGGGTCTCACTGAGTTGCTTAGTGCTTCACCATTACTGAGGCTGGCTTTGAACTTGCAATCCCCCTGCTTCAGCCACCCAAGCCGCTGGGATTACAGGTGTGCACCACCGCGCCCAGCATGCATATTTTTCAAGTTAGCGGTCCACCTGGGAAATAGTTGCATCCCTCCAGAAAACAGTCCCCAGCACCTTGACTTTTGTTTTAGTTTTGTTTAGCTGGGAATTATGAAAACAATCGCTGTTTCACTGGTCCCTAAAAATCAGTGTGCTTTGTTCGAATTTTTTAAATTATGGACATTAACAAACATCATATTAAGCATAAAAACAACTCACTTTAAAGTAGAAATTAATTGCAAAGATTATTTTTTCAAAATACTCCCTGAGAGTTCCTGCAGAAACTGGTCTTCTCCCTGTCCTGGTGAGGACAGACTTGCCAGCCTTTCAGAATGCCAGGAACCGGTTCTCCCGCTTGCTTTTATGGTCAAGGAATGCTGCTTGACCACTCAAGTCACTGATTTAAAGGAGGCTGTACAGTCTCACAGCTGGAGAGCAGGTAGATGCCTGAGTCCATTTCCTTTATTTTACAGATTAAGCCACTGAGACCCAGAGAAGCTAAATTGACTTGCCAAAGGACACAGGTCCTTGGTCTGATCCAAACTACCTCCCACTATGTCCACTTATTCCAATAACCTGGAAAGCAGCATCAAATACATGATGAAAGGCTCTCAAGCACAGGCCTGTAATCCCAGCAGCCTGCAAGGCTGAGACAGGAGGATCATGAGTTCAAAGCCAGCCTCAGCAACATAGGGAGGCCCAAAGCAACTTAGTGATATCCTGACTTAAAATAAAAACTAAGCAGGTTGGGGATATGGCTCAGTGGTTAAACACCCCTGGGTTCAATCCCTGGTACCAAAAAAAAAAGAAGAAAAGAAAAAGTCTCAAACTAGGATAGGAATAAAGTGATCAAAGGCCAAAGAAAATTTTTATAAAACACAGAATTTATATGAGTTTTAATTTTTTTTCAGTCTTGGAAAGCTGGTATATTGTGTAAGAATGCATTTCCCTCCAAATATATAAAGATCCTCTGTGAAGCAGGGTTGGGAACAGAGACTTGGAATCCAGACCATAATGGTCCAAACCCTGGCTCTGCCCGTCTCCTATTGTGTCGTTTCTCATCTATGAAATTAGAATAATAACCATTTCTCCTGGGGTAGGCCGAAGGACTTAACAGAGTTAATATTTCTTAAGTACTTAAAGGGCTACTGGGTACATATGAACCTCTGAACAAATTCCTTTATTGCGTTTTTTTTTCTAGTTATTTTTTATTTTTTCCTTTATTGGGTTTTTAAAAACAGCATCAATTCTCAGTTACTGGCAGATGAATGTGATTCTAAGTGTAGAATCATAGGTGTTTTTCCCCTTAGCTAATGAAGAAAGTGATGTTTCTCTAACGGTTTGTATGATAGGACGCCAAATACCTGTTCCGCTTGTACATGGCTCTAAAACAGTACCGAGAGGCTGCCCGGACCGCCATAATAATTGCCAGAGAAGAGCAGTCTGCTGGTAAGTGCCTCACATGTACATTTTGTTTGTTTTAGTTTGGGCTTTTTATAGTGCTGGGATTTGAACCCAGGCCTCACACATATTAGGCCAGTACTCTAGCACTGAGCTGCCTCTCCAGCCCCAGTCCCTAACAGTTCTTTTTCTACCCAAATAGATGGTAGAATCAAGCCCAAAGCCCTTTTCTGACAGAAAAAAAAAAAAAAAAAAGTAGGCAGATTCTAATTTAGACTTGCTTTGAATCCGAAAGAATAAGGAAATAGCCAGGCACGGTGGTGCATGCCTGTAATCCCAGCAGCTCAGGAGGCTGACACAAGAGAATTGCAAGTTCAAAGCCAACCTCAGCAATTTAGCAAGGTGCTAAGTAACTCAGTGAGACTCTGTCTCTAAATAAAATACATAATAGGGCTGGGGATGTGGCTCAGAGGTTGAGTGCCCTGAGTTCATTCCCTGGCACCAAAAAAAAAAGAAAGTAGGAAGTAGCCATTTCTAGATTTCAGAGAAATAAAATAATAGCTGTCACAGAGGGACATGGAGTAACTGGACTGACCCTTCTCCTGTGGGGTACTCGTTCAGCCATCCTTTGCAATCTTACAGTTCCTGACTCTGGACGACGACTCTGACCTTCCCAGCCCACAGCCCCCTCCTACAATGGCATTTCCTTTCAGTTCCATGTGTTTGACCTTAACCGTGTAAGAGATATCAGATGGTAGAAGATAATCATACTGTATTACTATGGACCTGGTTCTTTGTGATCTACAGGACTACTTATGGAAACTCCAAATGTTCTATGATTCCCTTATATGCTTTGTAAATAGTTATTGAATAAGTCAGAATTCTTCACTAGTTTTTGCAAGCCAGTTCTCTTAGATATTAGATATATATATATGGAACACAATTCTAGGAAATATGCAATAAACTAACAGAGTACTTTATTCACCTTATGTTGACTTCACACCTGTCAGATGTGTGCTAGGAGCTCGGGATACAGAACTGGGCCACAGTTCTGCCCTCGAGGGTTCACAATTTGATGGGAGAAAAAAAGTGAATTCTGAGTTGTTATTCAGGCTGACAAGTGCTAGACTAGAAAAGAGAAATATAATAAAAAAGACACTAGGAGAGGGGGTCCAGGGCATCCCAAAGGCTAGGGTGGTGACAGTTGGAGGATGGTAATGAGGGTGGCAACAAGGGCTCCAGCTGAGTTGGAAAGGAGAGAGATGAGGAGTAAGGGGGTGTGCTGGGAGAGGGGCAGCCAGGCTATCACATCCTCAGGTGGGCAGCAGCAGGAGAAGGCAGTGACCCTAGGGGGTGAGGGGCAGATCTGCCGGGCTCAGTCCTCTGCTCAGGGATTCACATTGGAGGGTTTTTGCATGGGTGTGACCTGGAGGTGTTAGGCTTCTGGTGAGGCATGAAGTTTTGGAAAGACACTGACATCTGAATGAAGCTCAGGAGAAAAACTGGTTAGCACACTACTGCCCGGAGGAAAATGAGAGGCACTGGTGGCAGGCACGAGGAAGGGAGCTGGACGGAATCTGAAGGCCTCAGAACTCAATGACCCAGCGGACTTTGGGGTCAGGGGGTTGCCCTGAGGAAGAGTGAATCATCTGGGAGGGCATTTTCTCCTGAGGGACTGGCTGGATGTTAGTAACATGGAACAGGGAACACTACTAGGTTACTGTGTAGAAGAAAAGGTTAAAATGTTACTAAAAACAACATTAGCAATTTCACTTATAAAATGAGGGCCCACAAAAGTCCTCAGATGACATCCTTTGCAGTAATGTCATTTTACTGCCTTTTTTCAAGGAAACTATCGGAATGCACATGATGTTCTCTTCAGCATGTACGCAGAACTTAAATCCCAGAAGATCAAAATTCCCTCTGAGATGGCCACTAACCTCATGATCCTGCACAGTTATATACTGGTGAAGGTGAGGCCCTTGGAATGACCCAGAATAATGCCACAATACGCTGCCTTATGTGTGAAAAGAAAGAATGCCTAGCTGTGAAAAGAAAGAATGCAGAATAATGAGAGACATACTGAAGAGACTGGTAGAATTGGCTTGCTCAAGTGGCAAGGCGTGAGTGGACCCAAGCCCCAGCAGATGGGAGGGAAGAAAGGAGCAGGCTTTGCTGTGTTTGTCTTTCTATATTGTATTTATTTGGAAGCAATAGGTATATTAGCTGTGCCCATAAAACAAATTTACTTAAAACATTTTTATTTATCCAGTAATTGTTAGTTTATTAATTCTAAATTAGTAGAGTTTACAAAATTTCACTGTTTTTAATATTGTTTCATTTTCAGCTACATAGAAAAATAATATGTATTAAAAATTTTTGAGAATATAGAAAGTTTGGTGAAAACAATCATTCAGGCTTGAAGTCTGTCACTCAGATATAAGTGTTAACATTATGTTGTACATATCCTCTGTGCTTCTTCAAATGCATGTACATACATTTTCAAATGTTTTACCAAGTTAGATCATATTTATTTCCAGTTGTACATTGCTTTTTAATCAGCAATTTTCAATAGAAACAAAATAAATCATGCAAATCTCAAGTACTTATTCATATAATATAAATCACTGTTGTATGTTTGCATGGGTATGTCCATATGTATACTCATATCTCTGTAAAGGTACAGACAGAATCTAACTTGTATTTTCCCAAATTTTCACTTAGGTCAAAGGACCTTGCATATTAGTAATAAATTGGTTCTCTGGCCAGTCCACAGGACCTCATGTAACTTTGAATTTAAACCGATTTAAACCCTGATTACTATGTCAGCACTGTCCAGTAGAACTTCCTGTGGTGATAGAATGTTCCATACCTGTGCTGTCCAGTACAAAAGCTGACAGCCCGTCTGTGGAGCACTTGTGTAACTGCTAAACTCAACTTTTAGCTTCATGTGATTTTAAAGTTTAAATGCCACATGTGACTAATGGCTATCATATTAGACACCTGGGTCCTCAACGCTGATTGATAGGAAAAGGCATTTAGAACTCCAACACGCTGCCCCGGGGAGTCCACTTCCCTTCAGAGCAGCAGGATCCTTCTTTCCTAGAGAAAGTGGCTGCAAACAGGGAGGTTTTCCTCAGCTGCCAACGTGAGAGGTGACGCCAGTGTCCTGGGAGCACAGATAAGCAAAATGGAACCTTAGGTGTTGAGGGAGGCTAGAAACAGTTGGAGCTGAGGTGCAAAAAACAGGGAGGGATTCCTCCTCCAGGCTGTCCACCACCATAGCCATGGGATGCTGCTTGAGTCCTTTTCTTCTCCTCTGGCCCCCAGGGCTGACACCTTCCATTCCATCCAGACATTCTCCTCCCTTCTTGCTGGAGAGCACCCTTGTGACTCTTCCCCTCAGCTCTAATCTCTCCCCAAGCATTTCCAAGGCTTTCTAGGTCTTTGACTGCTTGTGGTATCTAAAGCAAACTATCAGACCCTCTCAAGGAAGAATACATTGATGCACAAATGTCAAGGTATCTTTGCCACAAAGGACTGAAGAAAGATTCATCCACACACACTTCAAGAGAAATGTGGACTTGGCTGTGGTGCATCTTTCTCCTCAGAGCTGGGATAGGGAGCGTGGCTTAACGACAGCCTAGGACATTCAGGTGTCGGTGGCTCGGCTGGGCAGTGTTGAGGCCCAGAGTCAGTGGAAGGTGGTGGAGAATAAGCAGGAAGGGCTTCCCCTGCTTCAGATAAGAGATCAACAATAGCTAATAAAATAGAACATTTATATAGCAATATATTCTAACTATGTGAATATGGTCACTCAAGAGTAGATAAAGGTGCATATTTTTGGACCAAGGTGGATTGCAGGTAACTAAGACTGTAGAAAGCAAAGCCGTGGATGAAGGGGACTACTATACTTCTCTCCATCCCCACTCTCCCACCTCTATGGGCCCCCTCACCTCACACTGGGTGACTGCAGTGGCTTTTTGGCCAGGCTTTTGCCAATTCTGCAGCTTCACCTCATCTTACCCAAACCCCTCCACCTCAGACCTTCCATCTGCCATTGCCCTTTCCCCGACCATGAGCAGCACCTTCTACCTTTAACAGATTCCTTCTTCCTTCCCTCCCTTCCTTCCTCTCACACCAACTTGGCAAAGTTGGTATTAATAGTCCTCTAATAATGGCCAGTAAGTGATGGACCAGGGATGTGAACTCATGTCAAGGGTCTAGGGAAGAGTAAAATGCAGAGCACAGTAGAGGTGAGGCCTGAGGCCACTGTGGTAGGCAGCAGCCGTTTGAAGGAGAAGTAGTAAGGAATAAATTGCCATGGTATCAGCCAGGAAAGGCTGCAAGGACCTCGTGACGGCCCTGTCCTGGGCCACAATCAAGAAGTTGTTTGGGCCAGGTGAGGTGGCACATAACATTCCTGTAATCCCAGTGGCTCAGGAGGCCAAAGCAGGAGGATTGTGAATTCAAAGCCAATCTCAGCAACTTAGCGAGGCCCTAAGCAACTCAGCAAGACCCTGTCTTTAAATAAAATATAAACAGGGCTGGGGATGTGGCTCAGTGGGATGAGGCTCCTGAGTTTAATCCCCAGTACCAATAATAATAATAATAAGAAGAAGAAGAAGAAGAAGAAGTAGTTGTTGTTGTTGTTTAGGGGAACAAAGCATGAGTTGGGACTGCCTGTAAGAATAAAATGTATCATTTATTTCAGATTCATGTTAAAAATGGAGATCACATGAAAGGGGCACGCATGCTCATTCGGGTGGCCAACAACATTAGCAAATTTCCATCACGTAAGTACTGTGTGAAGAGCTCACTATCCACCTGTCCACCCTAGTGCAGTTTGAGATCTATACTCACAGACTCAGCTGCCAACCAGTGTTTTATACACCTATGTATAGAGGTAACCCCTGCCTGGCATGTACCAAAATTTCCAGCCTCCTAGGAAGCAAATATCCACATAAACCACATTGTTTGTACAAAGATTTTTAGGCACAGGGAGCCACTCATCAGTTCTGGAAATGGTGGGAACTCTCCCTAAATCCAATTTCCCAGATACAAGTCAAGGGCCAACCATTCGAGCAGATCTAGCCTAAGGATAAGGTCTCCAGCATGAACACGTGGCTACTCTTCTGCACACGTGGGGACCATTCTCCACGTTATAGATAAGCAAACTGGGGCAAAGAAAGTGAAAAATAACATCCATCTGCCCAAGACCACATTGTCAGTTAAAAAGTTTGATTCTGTGTTCTCAACCACAGTAGGATATGTTCTCTGAAAAAGGTTCTGTTATTCTAAAAGACATGACATGACAATATTCTTAAATGGATAAGACTCTGTACCATAATAGGACAGATATCTACTTATTTTTTCCCATAAAGGATCACATGTTAAATGTTTTAGGTTTTGTGGGCCCTTTGTCCCTCACAACTCTAACATTTTTGCATGAACAATACATATATGAATGAGCAGGGATAGGTTCCAACAGAACTATTTTTTAGACACAGAAATCTTGGAACCCCATAAAATTTTAACATGCCACAAAATATTATTCTTTTGATCTCTTTTCAGCCATTTAAAATGTAGAAACCATTCTTAGTTCATGGGTCATACCAAAGTCAGAGGCCAGATCTGGCCTACGGGTCATAATCTCACCAAACCATTCTCTAAATGTATTTTTGTTACAGAAAAGAACTTAATACCATTTGGCAAAGGGTAGGACAGAACAAGCCCTCTCATGCATGCTTGTGGGAATGAAGCTGATGTAGCCTTTCTAGGAAGCAGTTTGTCTACTAGTAGTGAGTCATTTTTAAAAGGTCATATTCTTTGAGTCAGTAATTCTGATTATCTGTCTTGAAGGAAGAATTAGGTGCCTGCAGAAAGATTAGTGCATAAAGTTATTAACTTCCCAGACCCATTTATCAGCAATCCTGTCAGATGCAAAAAATCTCAGGTGTGGAAGGAGCCTCACCCCAGTGTCACCTCAAGGGTTGTTGGTCCCAGTGTCCCAGAGCAACAAGTTAATCAAGGGAAAGACATCAGTTAGCCTGACTACACGGTGGTGTCCTTTCCTTATTAAACATATCACTTGTGGGTCTTTGCAGAAAAAGCTAAGCTTAGATGAGTGTGATCCTATTTTTCTAGCAACCACGGATGGAGTCACGCCCGTGCCCTGAGAACGGGAGCCATGTGCTTTCTCTGTTGCATTTATATTGCAGACATTGTGCCCATCCTGACGTCTACTGTGATCGAGTGTCACCGGGCAGGCCTGAAGAACTCTGCTTTCAGCTTTGCCGCTATGCTGATGAGGCCCGAGTACCGCAACAAAATAGATGCCAAATACAAAAAGAAGATCGAGGCAATGGTCAGGTAGGCAGAGACAGCCATTTCTACTCTCTAATCCCATTGCCCAGAGGTATTTTTCAAAATAGAGCTGCTAATGCGCAGGCTCAATAAGAAAGTAGACAGCAGGTAAGGGATTATATTCAGCTACAAAGCACAGAAAATCTTGAAACAAGTCAGGATTTATATGACTCTTGCACAAGGCATCATGGTTCAGGGCTGGTGCCACTGTGTCCTGATACCATCAAGCACAGATCCAGCTGTGCTATCCACAAGATGAAAGTCTCCTCCTCTTGATTGCAAGATAGCTGCCACACCTACAGACATCACATTCCCATTCAAGGAAGGAAGAAGTAAGGGAATTAAAGGAAGGGCCTTTGCCTGGTTATTCAGAAAGGCATCGTCCTCAGGACTCCCAGTTCACCTCCTTAGCCAGCTCTGCCACACAACATACTGCTGAGTGGAAACAAGTTCTCTTACCAAGGAAGGAGAGAATGAATGGCTACTAGCAAGGAGCATCTGCCGGGGGAATAAATAAACTAGTGGACATTCTCAATGTGAGAACTCTGTAACAGCCCTTTGCCAGTCGAGTCCAAATCCATTTCCAAAGGCACATAAGGCATGTCCTCGCTTCAGAAAGCAGGCTAGTGGCCTGGTCAGAAAACTAGGAAAAGGTAGCAATACTGTCTACAGAAGGAAAGATTAGTTGTGATCATGCAGCAGTTCTAAACAACTTGTCCAGAGTAGTGATGATACTTAGGATACCAATTAGTCACAGTGTGACCAGGGACCCAGCTGTACCCGAAACGTACCCAGGCCTCAGCCAAGGAAAATAAAAGCAGGTAACAATTCAGTTTCAGATGGCCCTGGGACCATCCTCATGGCAGAGAACTTTTAAACTGGGTGGGCCTACCTGAACAACACCCTTTTTTAAAAGCTAACAAGTTTAATGGCTTCATACCAAATCAATCTGACCCAGTACGCCTTCCAGCATGGAAGGGGAGAACTGCAAAATGGAGGACAGGTAGAGCAGGCTGGCCAATGCCCTGGCTTTGAGGAGACGATTGTCATTCTCCACACATGAGTGAGTGGTCCACAGCTGTGTGATCTAAAATGGCACCCACTAGCCACATATGGCTTTTTAAATTTAGATTAATTAAAATGGAAATAAACTTGTATATGACTCGTGGCCACAGTATTGGACAGCACAAAATTAGAACTCTCCCATTGTTACCAAGTTCTGTTGGAACAGTGCTGGAGAGCCGTTAAAAAACCCTTCAGCTACACAAAAAGGAAAAGAGGGAAAATATCAAGCTCACCACTACAGAGACACAGCAAGTCCTCCCTGTGTTTTCCGCCATTTAAGTGCTGTGAACTCTTAACTCCTGAACCTGGGCAATCCTGGGTTCTCTCTCTTCCCTACAGCGGGATCAAGGGTGGCAGGGAGCTGAGAAGCATCTCCAATCTCTGTCTGCCTGTGAAGAAACTGGTAGTTACACAGTCCTTTCCAAGTGTGCTTTTTGCTATCCATGTTCTATGAAATGTGTTTGTCAATGACATGTGATGGTTCCTCCACAGGAGACCTGATACATCTGAGACAGAAGAGGCCACCACCCCGTGTCCATACTGCGAATTTCTTCTCCCAGAGTGTGAACTCCTCTGTCCTGGATGTAAAAACAACATCCCCTATTGCATTGCAACAGTAAGTTTCTTTATGATAATAGTTTCCCTTTTCATTTGAATACTTGATATACTTCTGCATTTTCTTCATTTCTGAAATAATCCTATCCTTCCAATTTCCTGCCACACTTAGCATACAATTTCACGGTCAGCAAAGTTGGAAGTTATGTTCAAAGCATATGTAAGCTAGGGCACTGGCCAGAAGGCACTGCAGGGCAGTTGGGCAGATGAGGATCAGCAGCTGTGGGCTCAAAGTTTTTCCTGACACTTATTAGACCACAACATGGTGCCATTTCCTGTACCTTGCTACACGCATCTGTAATAAGACCTTCATACTGAGATCGACTAGACTGAAAAGATAACATGTCCTAACAAGATCTTACAACAACATCTGACATGCTGCAGCATTTCATAAATGGTAGTTTAGTGTTGTTGTTGTTGTTTTAATAATTGTGGGGGTTTTTAGCCTTTATTTATTTATTTTATGTGGTGCTGAGGGTTGAACCCATTGCTTCACACGTACTAGGCAAGCGCTCAACCACTGAGCCCCAGCCCCAGCCCACTGGTAGTTTTTATTAAAACCAACTGTCAAAAAATTATTTGTTCATCACTGGACTAATGTAAACTCTGTTTTAAAGGAAAATAAATTCAGGTAATGATGTAAAAAAAAATTTGAAGATTATTCTGTCTTTAAACATGAATCTGGTAAGTAAAATCTAGCTTTAGTACTTCTGATACCATCTCTTTCTAGGCAATTACACACCTATAGGAAATAGCAATAATTTCATAATTTAGAGGCCTGGCTTTAACTGTAATTGTTATAATTTAATACTGGGAATTTTAAAACAAAGATGAATTTTACTCTTAAATATACTATTTCCAGGGACGGCACATGTTGAAAAATGACTGGACAGTGTGTCCACATTGTGACTTTCCTGCACTATATTCAGAATTTAAGACGTAAGTGTGTATCCTTTCACAGTCACAATTTTACACAAAAACAGGCCTTTTGTTTTTTCACTTCTTTATTCTGAAGTCTCCTTATGTTTCATGTTCCTAAAGACCCCTAAAGACCCAAATTGTCTTCCTGAAAGAAACTTCTATGACCTATGGACCATTTTCTTTAAGAGGATCTTTCAATAGGCATGGTGGTGCCCACCTGTAATCCCAGTGACTCAGAAAGCTGAGGTAGAGGCTGAGGCAGGAGGATTGCAAGTTGAAAGCCAACCTCAGCACCTTAGCGAGAACCTGTTCCAAAATTAAAAATAAAAAGGACTAGGGATGGGATGTGGCTCAGGAAAAAAGAATAATATTTTATTATTATTGATCGACACAGTATCTCAAATTTCACCTACTGAGTTGCTTAGCACCTTGCTTTTGCTGAGACTGGCTTTGAACTCATGATCCTCCTGCCTCAGCCTCCCAAGCCACTGGGATCACAGGTGTGCACCACCACACCTGATAAATATATCTAATTCTTAAATTGCATGAGTTATGAGGTAAAGATAGAAAATAGCTGCTTTTCACACTAGAATTACCCAAAGGTAAAGGAATATTGTACAATTACCTTACTCTGAATTTCCCTCCCCAAAACAGCATGTTAAACCATGAAAGCACATGTCCTATGTGTTCAGAAAGATTAGATTCTGCTCAGCTGAAGAACATTTCAGACTGTACCAAGTACCTGCGAACAGAGATGGAATAGTGGGCAGCACGTGCAGGTAAGGGCACCATTCTCTCATGTTCCAGAGCACACACAGCCGGCACTTGGTAATGGTGTTCACTTCTTTTTGTGTATCATGTATTTTTAGATCTGAATAATTGGACAAGAAACCTTTAATGTATTTTTTTAATGCTAAAATGCAGGCAATATAGTCGCCAGTGACAAAAGTTATTTGGCCAAGGAGAATCACGGAAAGCAACTAGAACTCACTGTATTAAGTCACATAGAATTCTTTCTAATCAGTTCATTAAAACTAGAGCCACCTAATGAAAGTGGCTATTACTTATATAATTCAGGAGAATATGCTCTAAAAAGTTTTGGCTTCCAGAGATTTGAAAAAAATCCCATTTGTTTTTCTTTTTTTCTTTTTTTTTTTTTTAGAGTGAGAGAGGAGAGAGAGAGAGAGAGAGAGAGAGAGAGAGAGAGAGAGAGAGAATTTTTAATATTTATTTCTTAGTTCTTGGCGGACACAACATCTTTGTTGGTATGTGGTGCTGAGGATCGAACCCGGGCCGCACGCATGCCAGGCGAGCATGCTACCGCCTGAGCCACATCCCCAGCCCCCCATTTGTTTTTCTTTCCAAGTCTCAGTCTTGTTAAGTGGAAGCTACACATACTTGTGCTGTTCTCCATTGACAAGGATTTACTCACATGGCTACATAGTGCAGAAGGAGGAAGGAAAATGTAGTCTCTAGCTTGGAAGCCAAAAGCCCTACTAAAAATTATGAGATTCTTTTTTGTGTGAGATTCTTTTACTAAAGGAAAATAATCTTTTATTATAATTGACACAGAATCTCAAACTTAACCTTAGGAGGAAACTCCAGGTCTCTGACCACAACCTGTTCTCTCCAGGTCTTCCCTACCTTTCTCTACCTCTGCCAGGGGTAGCTCCCTCCACTCAGCTGGTCAGGATGTGAACTGGAGAGGTGACTTTGATTCATCTCACCCTTACCCCCACCCCCATCAGTCCACCTCCAGCATCTAGTTCCCTTCCTAAACCCATCAGTGGCTTTAGAAGAGCCTGCAGGTGGTGAGCTGGCCCCAGCCTCCTCCTCCTGTCTCATCTCGGATTATTCCTCTTGCTCACTATGCTGCAGCCCATTGACCTTTCTGCAGTTCTCCAATACTCCCGACTCTTCACAGGGGATGCACCATCTTCCATTCCCATCAGCAATGTACGAGGCTCTAGTTTCTCCACATGCTCACTCATACCTGTTACCATCTGCCCTTTGATTGCAATCATCTTGCTGGGTGTAAAGTAATATTTCATTAGATCTTGATTTGCATTTCCTTAGTGGCAAGTGATGTGGAATCGCTTTTCCTGTTTATTTCTTTGAAGATATACAAGTCCTTCGCCCATTTATTTTGTTGTTATGAGTTCTTTTAGAATATATTCTAAATACATTTTATCAGATATGATTTACAAATACTTTCCTCCTGGGATTGGTTTGTTTTCACTTCTTTAATATCTGAGTCACAAGTTTATTTTGTGAATTCCAATTTATTTCTTTCTTGGACTGCTGTCATATCTAAAAAACTATTGCTTAATCCAAGGTCATGAAATTTACACTTACGTTTCCTTTTAGGAATTCATAATCATTACTCTTACATTGAGGTCGTCTTTGACCCATTAAGTGGTATGGATCCTCCTCCTTTTCTGTGTAGATAATCCAGTTGTCCCAGATATTCATTGAGAAGACTCTTCTATCTTCACTAGCACTGGGTTATCTGTCTTTTAACTTTTTACTATAGTGAAACAAATTGACATCTATAATCATAGGTGTTGTTGTCTTTTTGAACTGTCAAAATTATTTATTCTAGTCACAAATTGTTCATCAAACATGTTTGAAAGTATTTCCTCCCACTCTGGTTTTCTGCTTCTGAATGGGCATTTGGATAGCAGATATTAATGAATTTGTTTATCAGTTCTTTAATTTCATAGTTATTCTGTGTCCTACCCTTATTTTTAATTGCTCATTGAAGTTAGGAACACATTTTCCTGTTTTCTTCTAGAAACTCTAGATCTATGACTCATCTTGAGAGGATGTTTGTCTATAATGAGGAGAGGCTGTCCCACCCATCCCCCACACACACATACCAAGTAGATAGATTCAGTCTTCTAGTACCATCTGTTAGCAGGTCTTTCCTTTCCTCATTGAACTACTTGGATGCTTTTACTGAAAAATCAGTTAGGTTTTAATTGTGGCTGTTTTTAGACTGATGGATTTGTTCATTATTTTAACACTACATTGCTTCAATTATTTTAGGTTTATAGTGGTATATTAAAGTCTTGAAGTACTGTGGATGCTCCAACTTTTATTGTTTTTTCCCAAGATTATTGTCCATTCTTTGTCTTTTTATCTTTATAATATCTTAATCAGCTTGTCAAATTAAGATTGGGATTTCCTTTAGTTGCTGCTGCTATACAGCGACCTAAAACAACATACACTTATTATCAGTGAGTCAGTGTCTAAGCATAGCTTTAGCTGGGCCTTCTGCTCAGGGTCTCATAAGACTATAGTCATGGTGTTGGCTGGAACTCATGGGCTTCAAGTCCTCTTCCAGGTTCACCACTAGCAGAATTCTGTTGTTCATGATTGGAGAACTGAAGCCCTAAGCACTTAGAGGTAGTTTCCTAACACATGAAATTATGCTTCAAAGCCCAGCAAAGGAGCATCTCTCCAATGTACAATTTCCCTTCAGGGAAAGTCTAAACCCTCTTAAAAGGCTTACCTAATTAGGTCAGGCCACCTAGGTTAAAGTCCTATTGATTAATTCAGTCAGCTGACTGGGGACCTTAACTGCACCTACAGAATCCCTCATGTAATATAGACAAACATGGTTATTTCAACAATCACAAGCCCTTCCCCGCACTTAAGAGTCAAGTACCATATAGATAGGATGTGTACACTGAGGGTGGGAATCTTGGGGGTCACTCTAGAATTCTGCCTGCCAAAACTACATTGATTCTGAAGATCATTTTGAGAACTGACATCTTTAATATATACCAATCTACCAATATAGCCCTACATTTATTTCAAAATCTTGAAATTCCTTTTGACAATGTAACTTTCAGTACAGGAGTCTTTCGTTAAATTTATTCCCAAGGAATTTGAGACTTTGATATGGAATTTTTTATTTTCCATTGGTATGGAAAAATGCAGTGGATTTTCATATCCTGACCTTGCATCTTGCAGCCTGCCTCCTACCCTAGTACTAGGGATTGAACCTGGGGCCCTCTACCACTGTACCCCCAGCCCTTTTATTTGAAAACAAGGTCTTACCTAAGTTGGCCAGGCTGGCCTTGATTTAGCAATACCCCTGCATTAGCCTCCCAAATAGTGTGATTACAGACATGTGCCACCATGCCCAGCTTTTTCTAAATTTATGTTTTATGTCATAGTGTATAGTCTTTCAGATTGTCTATGTAAATAAGAATGTCAACAGACAAAAAAATTTTTCTTCCTTTCTCATATTTATGACTTTTATTTCTCTCTCTTCCCATATTGCATTAGCTAGGATCTCTAGTACAATGCAACATCTTTGTCTTATTGCGGGTATTGGGAGAAAGCATTCAGTATTTGACCACTGTGATTAGTTTAAGGTTTTTAAGAGAGGCCTTCTATGGGGCTGGGATTGTAGCTCAGTGCTAAAGCATTTGCCTAGCATGTGTGAGGCACTGGGTTCAATTCTCAGCACTACATATAAATAAAAAATAAAGGTCCATTGACAACTAAAAAAAAAAAAAATTTAATGAGAGGTCTTCTATCTTAATTACAAAAGTTTCCTTTTATTCCTAGTTGGCTGAGTTTTGAATTTTGTCAAATGAATTTTCTGTATTAATTAAGATGATAAGTTTATCCCCCTTTATTCCATTAATATAAATTATATTTATTTTTGAGTGTTAAAATCAAGTTTTATTTAGGGGATATATTCACTTGATCATGATAATTTCCCTTTTTATGTACTTCTGGATTATTTTGCTTATACTGAGAATACTGTGTCTAAGTTTATAAAGGATACTGGTCTGTAATTTTTTTTTGTTCTAATTTCTTTTTCAAGTGTTATCATGTCGAATTTAGGTATACTGTTTCATTACTTTTGTCTTGCCTTCTATTCATATAATCCAATTCTTTTTTTTTTTTTTAAGTATTTCACTTGATTCCTCTGTTGACCTTTTATCTATATACCTTTGCAAAACTTTTTACTTGGTCAGTAGCCTATGTCACAAATATACATACATACACAGATACATACACACTTATAAACCTTATATTATTATTTTCCTTTATCATGTCGTAGAAATTACAGGAAAAAATATGGATATAGCCTTATACTTGCCACCCTATTTGCCATTTCCTTGATATTCTTGCATTCCTGAATCCAGATTTCCACATGGTATTATTTACTTTCAGCCTAAAGAATTTCCTATAGCACTTCTTTCAAGTTCAGGTTTGTTAGTGACTATTTCTCTGTCTTTACTTTCCTTCAATTTTGAAGGATATTTTCACTTGATAAGGAATTCTGGTTTGGGGGTTTTGTTGTTGTTTATTTCTTACAATACTTAAAAGATACTTGTCCAAAGTCAACCATTGTTGTTCCCTGTGTATACCATTTTCTCTGTGGCTGCATTCAATATATTCTCTGTTTTTAGAATTTGACTATTTGACTAGGTGTGTTTTTTTTAAATTTCTTTTAGTGAATGTCTTCAGTGAGTTATGATTATGCACTGTCTTCTTAAAAAGTCACTGTGTCTTTTAAACAATGAATATTGGTTGAAGCCATTGTTCACTGGTTCCTTTAGATAAGCAATCTTTAACTGTTTATATAATGTTCTCTGTAGTTTGCTGAGGATTCACTCTGCATTTTCTCATTCTTCCCAGTATGGCCGTCATCAGCATCATTCTCAATCTACAATAAAGGCTTAGAAGCTTGCCACACATTAGTCAGTTACAAGGCCAGTATTGAAACTCAATACTGATTATAGATTGGAAATTTCAAGCTTGAATGTAGTATTCTTGTTCCATAGTTCAGAAATAAGCAGAGAATGTGGCTTGATTATTAAATGCTAGTAATTACCTGAAACCCTTCTGAAGGCATGTGTTTGTCTATTCTAGATACAGTGTTCCTGAGAAGATAGTAATTTTTCCACAGGAGACTGTTTCCACCCCAATGGACTTAAGAGATGATTCTTCATAGATACACAAAAAAGAAACAGAGGTGACCTCTCCAAGTCAGCACTTGGCAAAAGTGACATATAATAGTGTTGTTTATTATACTTTGTATATTTCCTCTTCAAAGTTTTACATTTTAATAGTAACCTATAACGTAATTGTAAATACTTAGTTTTTGATTACTTTTATATTTTGAATATCTCCTTTAAAATAAAATTATTGACTAGATATTTGTACTGTTTTCTTGGAGTTAAAGACAGAAAAAGAGATGATGAAGGTAGCTTTCAAGCACATTGTGAAGTTTCGATAGTACATGTGTAAAAAATCTTGAAATATGTTCATACAAATCAAGGCTTTTAGCAGAATCAATCCCAGAATCAAAACACAGTAAAGTTTTTGTCATTCTACTGCACACTACGGAATTTGTCACAAGTTGTTTGACTTCTCCTAAAAACACCCATTACTTGGAATCTTTCCCAAGGCGGTGTGACAGTTCCTTCCTCATATCATGTACACCACACAAATAGGCTGCAAGGGACCATACTTTTCCTGCAACTTCAGTATATGCTTCCTTGCCATCCTAGCCAATGTCACCAAAGTCTAAACAGCTAACAGAAATGAGTCACCTCTGAATAAATCACAGTTTTACATTTATGGCACTCCTAAGCTGAGGCGAGGGCCCACAGGGCCAATAATGTTTTATAGCATCTAAGCAGCCTGCCTCTATGATGCTTCCAGCTTTATCACCTGTCCTTCCCTCCTAATGGCCAGCAGGACAAGCCAGAGGCCTTTGGCCAAAGTGATTCAATACAATTTACTAACATAAAACCCACACATAATTCCCCACTTATGAGGACAGCAAAGAAGAATTAGACCTACACTGTCATCCTCATATATTAAATAGCACATTGATAATTTCTAAAATAGATGTTCTTGTACACATGTTTAGAACATTCATAATGAACAGTAAAGGACACTATTCTGGCTCCAAAGAGGCCCTTTCCAGAGTGTACAAAATAACTGGGCAGACATGACTTACTATTCAAAAAGAATAGAAATGCAAGAAGAATATGCATGAGAAGACCATCTTCACCCTACTAGTGAAATAACTTTCACTGAAACTGAAAAGTTCCAAGCCTGGCTTTAACAAAGAAGAGCATGGCTCAGTGGGTAAAGGCTTAAGGCAAAATTTTATTTTCATAATGAATTAATCTCCATGAAAGATACTTCAAAAGTCTCCAGAACTTTGTCCAATCTCCCAAACAAGATTATCAGTCCTTGAAGGCAGGTAAACACTATCCTTATTTTATATTCCTTTTAGCATATACCTCACAGAGGCAGCACACACCTCTGAGCATTTCTGACGAGATCAAAAAAATAGCTAGAAAACTAAATTCCAGGTTAGATCCATAACCTTCAGAGCCACTGGCAAGCATATCTCTAAGTACAGCCTGAAGTTCCAACAGATCCATCACAGGACAGAACCCCATCTACAGCCAAAGTAAGCCTAAGAAACCCTGCCTGAGCCCTACTGGTTTGGACCTAATGAGATGCACAAGGGCAAGCACGCCTGGCAATCCTATGGCCCCACCCTCTACAAAGAGGGCCTCTCCATGAGAGAGGTGCATGACTGTGGTCAGCACTGGAGGGAGGGAAGCTGGAAATTCCAGCTCTGGCTCTTCAACTGCCAGTCATGTTTCGCACAACTGGTTAGTACGGAATATAATGAGCTTTTAATCCACTCATTTGCAAACTAATAAGGAAAGTAATATACCAACATATTATTTTGCTATACAAGATGTCTTGAGAAAAATTTGTACATGTATCATGTGGAACATTTTTATTCCTAATTTATACTTTGTAAGATGCTTGACAATGTACAAAGAATACCCAGTTCTAGGTGGTGAATGTTTTGTATTGATTTATTTACAAAATTTCACCACATAATAAGAACTACCTTTAAAAAAAATCAGCATTGGTCCTATAAAGGCCATTAGGATAAATTCTTAAACCTACAAAAGACACCTTCGTACCACTGCTCCCAGGTTTATCATTGTTAATGAAAATCTGGCATGAAAGCCCACATGCAGTTTCTGGTTCTAATTATACACAGTCATCTGAAGTACAACAATCTAATTAGATTGGCAGGGGACAAGTGGAGCACCCACATAGTCCTACAGACCTCTATGAGAGGTGTGCACGAGCCTACCGGTTACATCCCAGCTGCGCTGCCTTTGGAATGGGACCACCATGTCATCCCATTATGCTAAACATGGCTCCCCTGGAAAAAACGAGGCTTACTCTAGACCAGCTGGACTGGTCAGGAGGGTGGATAAAAAGTGGCTGTTGGTGAAAAAATGGTTTCATTTCTTCAAACTTTTTCCTTTTCCTTTTTTGGACTCCTTATCTTTTTCTGGTTTTGAAGGCTTTGGAGATTTTGTCTTTTTCTGTTGGAGGGAAAAGATGCACAAAATAGTTAGTAGCTGTGTTCATGAGTAAATGAAATAAGCTTCTCTCTACAATAAATCTCATCTTTATCTGCAGCTGAATTTAAAAAGAAGAAAGGCTGCAAACATCTAGATCTTGAACTACTGCTGCCTCTGATGAGCTTGCCTCTAAACAACAACTAGGCTAGTTAAACTTTTCAAAGACAGCAGTAAAAACTGAAGCTATCCATCTAAAACTAAGATACATTCCCCATGGAAAGCAAAATAAGCAAAAGTTAATTTACAGATAAGTTTTTTTGTTAGTTTTTTGTTTTGGTACCAGAGATTTGAACCCAGAGGCACTTAACCACTGAGCCACATACCCAGCCTTTTTTTTTTTTCTTTGTGAAAGCAGCTCACTAAGTTGCTGAGGCTGGCTTTGAACTTATAAACCTCCTGCCTCAGCCTCCCAGGTCACTGGGATTACAGGCATGCGCCACCATACCAGCCAAATACGGTAATGCTTATATGAAGAATTTCCTTTTTAGTTTCAGACTGGAGATCTAAACACACTCATTTTGTAAAGGCGGAAGAGGAGAAAGGAAGACTACATCTTATGTCCAAATAAGGCAGAACAAGATCCATGGAAAAGATCACTATTCCTACTTTGCATATACAACACAAAAGTAAGAGGCAAGGAGCATACACACACCAAAGGACAGAGGAGGACACAGACTAGATTCCTTTGCCTTGGTCAGCTGTCAATACCGAGCTGATACCATGACTGACTGTAATCTTTCCTAGCCAAAGACAAGGAAAGATCAAGTTAGCTCTGAGAAAGTTCTACAGGCAATTCAATGACTACAGCAAAACACATATAACAGAAGGGCAAAATGCATTTGTTAAAAATGTGTTTCCGTCTGCAGCAAAAATGTGTGTGTACAGATAAGAAAGCATATACCAATGGCCAAATACATAAAAATCCAACTTTTCCTTAGAAAATATATGACCATCCATATAAATGGCCTATTTTCTTAGCATTTGGCTCTTCCACTATGACAAGGAGCTATTTATAAAAATAAAATCTATCCCTTCACCACCCTAAGCCACAATAAACAAAACATTGGAAACACTGTCAGCTTACCCTGCCACTTGCTATAGGCTCTATTATTTACAAGGCAAGTGACACAAAGAAAAGAACATCTTTTTTGAAGTTCTCCCATCTATTACTTAAATACTACCTTGATCATAGCGTCAGTCTCTATAGCATCTTGGTCTTTCTCCTCAGACTGAGAGTCATCTTCATGTAATTCTTCATTGTATTCAGAATCTAGTGCTGAGCTCGTGCTGGGTCTAGATGTCTTTATTATCTGAAGTGAATATGGGGTGAGGTGGGCTTCCTTATTGTAAGCTCTTGTGAAAGCTGCTTTCACCTGCATAAAAGGAGCAGAGGGAGACTATTAAAAATCTAATTGCCAAACAATTCCTTAAACTCCATAAGCCTAATGCTTGCAGAGGTATTGGAAGCCCCTTGAAATTATCGGCAAAATATTCATGTATGCGTGTGTAGATGGAAATATATGTATTTTTCCATGAAGACGGTCCACATTTTTCATGACATTCTTAATAGAGCCCTAATCAGTATCGGGAACTTTAGGCATTTTTTTTAAAAAATGACTTTAAGTCATATTTGAATATTGAACACTCTCCACATTTCTACTAAGTATCAAGCAAAGTTAGTCTATGAATCAGTAAATCAAAAAAGGCTCATTATAAGGTACAAGTTGGCCTTTACTACAAAACACTGAAGTTTCCTTTAGCAGAATACTACAAATACTGGTAACTTAAAAGCCTTAACTTCAAGCTTCTAAACAATTCCAGAATAATTCCATGAATTTAGTAATAACTAGTCAGATCAAAATTCTAGAAAAAACAAACCAGAGTGTTTTCTAAAACAGCATCAAATAAACAAAAGAGAGAACTAGATATTACATATTCATGTTATATCACTTGAGCTATTAAAAAAAAAATGGGGGGAGCGGTGACACATGCCTGTAATCCCAGCAGCTGAGATGGGAGGATCGTGAGTTAAAACCAGCTTCAGCAACTCAGTGAGACCCTGTCTCTAAATATAATAGGAAAAAGAGCTAAGGATGTGGTTCAGTGGTTAAGTGCCCCTGGGTTCACTCCCCAGTACCAAAAAAAAGAAAAGAAGGGGCTGTTTATACATAGTAGACTATCCAACCAGAATAAATACAGAATCCACAAATTAGGGAGACTAAGAAAAAGGAAAAATTATTCAATCCTCAACCAGGAAACCCACCTTCTTTTTATTTTGAGGTACTAGGGACTGAACCCAGGGATACTCTACTACTGAGCCACATCCCCGGTCCTTTTTATTTTGAGACAGGATACTGATAAATTGCATAGGGCCTCGCTAAGTTGCTGAGCCTGGCTTTGAACTTGCTTCTGCCTCAGCCTCTTGAGTCGCTGGGATTACTGCACCTGGCCACTCTTCTTTTTATGACCCATTACTACCACCTCACTTTTACTTCTTCCCTCCACTCTTATTAGGAGTGTGTTCATGTTTGCTCCTCAGATTTGACATTTTTTCCTGCTCAGCATGAAGCTAAGATAAAAATACAAATTGCAAAGTTAAATCCAGAAGTTTTTTTCTAACTATGGTAAACAAATGCTATCTTTAGAAAGCATAGGCCATAAAAGAGAATAAATTTTAAGAGAATATACACAGTAAGTTTTTAAAAAGCACTAAAAACACCACTGAAGTACTACTAGGACAAACTTGGTCATCACAAAGTGATGAAGAACCAGGAGGTTATACAATTTACCTTGGGGTCCAGCTTGGAAAAGGGACTAGGTTTGCCACCCCAGCTGCTAATTTCCATGATATTCTCAAAGTCTTCTTTCATCAGATAATATGTGTCCATAAGTGCAACAACATCCTGTATTCCTTCCACCCCTTGTGAAGCCAAGGGTTGTACAAGTGCATCCCTTATATGTGACAGATAATCCATGTTCACAGTCCTTTTGCTAGAGTAAGTTCTAAAACCAAACAAAAGACACAATTGTGGTTGATGGCAAACTATCACCAATTCAAGTCATATTGTGCATATCAAAAGAGGCAATCAGGTGGAGCTTCATCCAAGTTTACTACTGTCTGGGGAAATGCCTACTATTTATTTAACAGCTGGCAGGAAAGGCCCAGGGCTCCACACCAGGGAAATGGACATACATCACTGTGCTCAAAGGCAGTTTTCTCCTCACTTGGAGCAGTGACGACAAACCAAACATAGGTTCTATTTCTATCCTACTCTTAAGATCCAGGAAACAACACTGTTTCTGTGTGCACATATTTATTATAGCCATAGAGATTACTCATTCAACTTCCAAAATACTAAAAGTATCAGTAAAAGGTGGTGAGACCTGAGATTCTATCTCACTCCAGTCAGAATGACAATTATTAAGAATACAACTAAAAATAAATGTTGGCAAGAATGTAGGGGGAAAAGGTACACTCATACATTGCTGGTGGGACTGCAAATTAGTCAACCACTTTGGAAAGCAGTCTGGAGATTCCTCAGAAAACTTGGAATGGAACCACCATTTGACCCAGTTATCCCATTCTTCAGTATATAACCAAAGGACAAAATATATTACACGAAGGACAAAATTAGCATACTACAGTGACACAGCCACATCAATGTTTATAGCAGCTCAATTCACAATAGCTAAGCTATGGATCCAACCCAGATGCCCTTCAACAGATGAATGGATAAAGAAAATGTGGTGTATATATATACACGGTGGAATATTACTCAGCCATAAAAAAGAATGACATTATTATGACTTTTGCAAGTAAATGAATGATCTGGAGACTATCATGCTAAGTGAAACAAGCCAATCCCAAAAAACAAAGGCAGAGGGAGCTGGGGTTGTGGCTCAGTAGTAGAGCGCTTGCCTAGCACGTGTGAGGCACTGAGTTTGACCCCAGCACCACATATAAATAAAGGTCCATCACCTACTAATAAAATAAAAATAAAACAAAATAAAATAAAAAACAAAGGCCAAATGTTCTCTGATATGCATGTGCTAACTTACAATAAGAAGGGGGAGGAAGAACAGAAGTTTAGTGGATTAGACAAAGGGGAATGAAAGGAAGGGAGAGGAGATGAGAATAGGAAAGACAATAGGGTGAATCTAAATAACTTTCCTATGTTCGTATATGAACATATATACTCCATGTATGTATATATCAAAATACATTTTACTGTTATGTGTATCTAAAAAGAACCGAAAAAAAAGGTGGCGAGACTTCCTCAGAGCCACTTTCCACAGGAGGGTGCCTAACACCTTCTGTTCTGATTACTACATTTGAAATGATACATGAATGCCTCCCTTACACACTCTGAAATCTTCAGTTCTACAGCGGTATTTCTGAGATTTTCCCCAAACCTCAGAAAACTGAAGAGAATGTCCTGCAGAATCCAAAAGTTATCCACACTTGCCAGTGAAAGATAAGGAATCAATTCTGATTTGCTGAAAACTGAGATATCATCAGGAAATGACATTTTCTTTTTCTCTCAAATGCTGTCACTTTTTTTTCAGTTGTAGATGGACACACTATTAATACCTTTATTTATTTATTTTTATGTGGTGCTGAGGTTCAAACCCAGTGCCTCACACGTGTGAGGCAAGTGCTCTATGACTGAGCTACAAACCCAGACCTGCTGTCATTACTTTAAAACAGAAAATACATGAACAAAACAGCATTTCAAATGTCACCATCTTAAATCTTTTCAACTTAGATGCCTCTGTATGCGTTCTTTAAACAAAAGCCCTCTAACACCATTAGTATCAGAACCCACATGTTACTAGATGGGGCCCAGCTGGAGGAAGTAGGTCACTGGGGGCAAGCAGTTGAGAGGATGTTTTATCTCCCTGGTCTCTCTCTCACATGCTCTCTCCTTCCCGACAGCCATGAGGTGAACAGCTTCTGCCCTGGAGCCAGCCAACCATGTACTGAAATCTTTAAAATCATATGCCTAAATAAATCTTTCCCCTCTTAAGTTGATTTTCTCAGGTATTTGTTACAGTGATGAAAGAGCTGACTAGCGCAAAATAGAATTAGAAATGACTGTTTAAAAATTAGGGTCCTATTCCTGCCTTCACATAACTAATATCTGAACCCCAAGAGGTCGTAGAGGTCTTCCTTAGTCAGAAACCTAGAAACTTGCCCTTGTGCCTGTCTTATTGCTCAGGCAAATTTCAATTTCACCCATTTCCTGTAGATTTAGTATTTTATAATTAAGGACACTAGTGCCTGAAGAGAAGCACAGTGAGTCCCTAAGCCACAAAACCCAAGACCATGCAACATTTTCAAAATAACTCTCCTGAGCTGTTGAATTGTCATCTTCTAGTAGAATCAGAGAATGTTAAATCCAGAAAAGTATAGAGATGACATCTATGTACCTAAAATCAGGGATTCTTAACTTCAGGAATCTGTACTTCCCCTATGATTGTATTATTTGAGCATCTGTGCATTTTTCTGGGGAGAGGGTAGGGGGAATAAAGGTCAAAGCTTTCAGATTCTCAAAGGCACTTAGGACCCCCAAAAAGGTTAAGAATAAAAAAAAAAAAAAATCACACTACCATTTTGAAAAGATGGAGAGAAACTGAGGCCTCTAAGGGTTCACTGATTTGGTCAGGATTAAAAGGTTAAGTGGGAAGGTCTTAACCTAACCATAAATGTCCTTGATGATAGTGTCCCATGTGTGATTCACTAGGAAACACGAGCTGGATGAGTAAGCTCAATTCCTACCCCGACAAATGTTCATCTGAGTGGGAAAGGGAACAGCCACAAAACAACATGGAAGTCAAGGGCTCTAAATCCATATGGCTCTAAATCCTCAAGGAGGGACATCCCTAGGGCAGAGTGATGCAGGACCTTGAAAACCCTGGTGATAAATAAATCCTGAAGTCTGCTTAACATCTGTTATATGCACATTATTTTAGATTCTGAGTGGCCTCCTTCTGTTACATGCTAAACTGTTTTCTATCTCAAATGAGGTCCGTTCACTACTAAAATAGGCAAAAACTAGTTCATTTCTCTGAATAGTTCAATTTTTTCCAATTAATTATTCTGAAGCTGAGACACTATTCCTACTAGTAACAGGCATAGTCACAATATCAGCAATACCACCTCAGATGTATATAGTTTTCAAAATGTATTTTGAAGTTATGACACATCTACCATCTGTCTTTATTGTCAAAAATGTCCTCCTAAGTGGTAAAGCAAATCTTGTATGGGCCCACAAAATATAAAAAACTTAACCATGATCATTTTAAATGTTAGTAATAAAATCAAAACTAAAGCTCAAATCTTTATACTCATGCTATCTTACTGGATAAAGGCTAATACCCTCACCATAAAATGTCAGAAATGGAGTAATTCTGCTTACCTGAGACTCATATGCAATGCTAGTTCCTGAACAATACGATCATGTTTGCCAGTAGATGAGTGCTTGCCCAGCCAGCTCGGAAAGGTGGGAAACTGGGTCATGTACCCCCTCATCAACTCTCCAGGAAGAACACTGGCATAAATGGCCTGGGGGGAAAATCAATTGCAGTCCAGAATTGAATTCAGTGCAATGTCACTTCGGTAGCAGTTGTTGGCTTCCCAGAAGGCTGCTATGATTTAGATAGGATTCAGTATGTCCACCAAGCCTTCATGACTTAATTTTTAAGTCCCCACTGTGAGGTTTTAAGAGGGTAGAAACTTAATGCAAGTATACTGCTTAGAGGTGAGGCCCTAGAAAGTGATCTGGACTAGAGTCATTAAGGTGAAGCCCCATGACTGAATGCTGGTGAGGGAAGAGAGATCACACACACACACACACGCATGTTCTCCATCTCTTGCCACATGATGCCCTGTGCCACCTTGACACCCTACCAGCAAGAAGGCCTCACCAGATACTGGCCCCTAAACCTTTATAAGTGTGAGCTAACTAGACCTCTCCTCTTTAAAACTTACACAGCCTGTAGTATTGCATTACTAGTAACTGAAAATGGACTAAAACACAATCTACAGAAAATGAAGCAGTGTACCTAATTACAGGGCTGCCAGGCCCTTTCCCTGTCTCTGATCTGTAGGTGAAGGAAACTTCTAGAGAAAACAATGAATTGCAGTCAACACCTTGTTCCATAACATGTGACAGCTCAGAGAAAGCTTACATCCTCAGCCAGATGACCTCAACATACCCGTTACCTCATGGATGCCAATGGCACAGCACAGATCTAGCTGAAGAGGAATGGGATTATCTTTACATAAGCAATTGACAGCACAGGCAGATTAATATATGGAAAGTCTAATAATTAGAGAATTGATTAGAGTGGCACTTGACAAAATTAAAAAGGGAACTTGACACACCTTTTAGGGTCAGGGTTTTGCTTTTTTAAAGGCTGGAATTATACTCCACATAAACTTTGTATCCTGCTTCATTCTAGTAATATTCTCATGTTTTTTCATATTAGATAATCTCTACAAATAATAAAGGGTATAAAATTTTTTATCAAAGGATTACCAAAAGTAATCCTCTTATTACTGGACATGGAGATTTTCTCAAAGTTTCTGCTATCAGAACTAAAGAGTTAGGGAATATTTTTATACATTAAGATTTCCCTGGGCTGGGGTTGTAGCTCAGTAGTACAGCACTCGCCTCACATGCAGGAGGCCCTGTGTTCGATCCTCAGCAACACATAAAAATAAAATAAAGGTATTTAAAAAAAAAAAAAAGATTTCTCTGTATTTAAAATTATTTAAGAGAAATTCTCAAAGGTACAATTATTAAGGCAGGGTAGACACTTTTAAAACATAAAAGATTCTGTGTCTCCAGAATAAGTCTTTGTTTTCTATTTCCAAGCAACGTGTGGGTAGAATTAAAAGAAAATGGGCCTTCTGAAAGTCCCATGCTTATCACTCAGGCCACTAATGCTAAAAACAAAACTCAAATAGGAATTAACAACTCTCTTAAATAAAAATGTCTGCCAAATTCTGCTTTCCCTTAAAGATATCAACTTATGGGCTGGGGTTGTGGCTCAGAGGGAGAGTGCTTGCCTAGCATGTGTGAGGCCCTGGGTTCGATCCTCAGCACCACATAAAAATAAAGCATATTGTATACACCTATAACTAAAAAATAAATATATTTTTAAAAAGATATCAACTAAAATACAGTACCCAACATAAAGCTGCCTTGTTAGCAAAAAAGAAGGAAATTAGAATTCCTGCATCAGAGATGACTGCTGACCTGACCTAACTCATTCCTTTGAGGAGGAGCTACTTAGTGACCCTCTAGGAGGACCACAAATAACAAAAAATAAATAAATTCTTAAGATAAAACAGGGCAAACAAATTTTTTTATTCACATCTTTGGTTATAACCAATATCTAGCCTTCCTCTTTCCAAGCATACATTTAGATAAAAACATTTTGAAACACTGAAAAATAAAGACAGATTAGTAAACAGACAATAGTGATCACGGTGTTTTCATCTATAACAGATCATAGTTTTTCCAGAAAAGCCATATTATTCACCTGGTATCTTAAATAATGTAGGAGCCCAAAACTATTTTGTTCTCTTTGGCTAAAGCAAAATCCTTATATGCATATTATTGTCTGAAATAAGTCAACCTCAAAAGTCTATATACTATGTAATTTCAAAATCCACTCTTGAAGGAGAGCCCTACACCTACCTGTGTGGGCAGAAGACTCCAGTTTTGCTTACTCCGAATCTGACTGTCCACTAAGTCCCCATCACAAATGCTGTCTGCTGCTCGGCTCAAAAGCATCAAGTGCTTTTTCATGTCACCCCTACAGGAAAGAACCAGTCTGGATTACACCACTATCTACACCCCAGGACACTCCCTCCCAAATCTGTGGCCTTCGCAGCTCTGTCCTACCCCTCAGAAGTCAGAAAGCTCACCCTGCAGCTACAGGCTTCACATGCACATAGTTCTCCTGGACAAAGAGGGGTGCTATTGAATAGTCATGAAAAAAGAGATCTGATTTGTCCATAAGTGACATATGAGCAGTCTCCTCTCCAACTGCAAACACTTTCCGGGCAACATCAAATGGGCCCTGAAAAGAAGAAAGGACACACCTGTTAGAATGTTCAAAATCTAAAACACTGAACACAACAAATGTTTGGCAATGATACAGAGCAACAATGATAAGGCACTCTCACTGGTTGCTGGTGGGATTGTCACAAACACTTTCAAAGATAGTTTAGTTTTGTAAGAATCAGACTAACTTTTACCATCAGCAATCATACTCCTTGGTATCTACCCAAATGAACTAAAAACTTCATCTACACAGAAACCTGCACACAGATTTTTATAGTTGTTTTATTCATAATTGCCAAAAATTAGAAGCAACCAAAATGTCCTTCAGCATCTGGATAAACAAACTATGGTACATCCAGATAATGGAATATTACTCAACAAGTAAAAAATAAAAAGAGCTATCAAGTCATTAAAAGACATAAAGGGAACCTTATATGCATATTATTGTCTGAAATAAGTCAACCTCAAAAGTCTACATACTATGTAATTCCAACTTATTACATTCTGGAGAAGGCAACACTACAAAGACAGGAAAAAGTTTAGTGGTTGTCAGGGCTTAAGTGGGGAAAAGGGATGAAGAAACAGGACTTTTTGGACAGAGAACCTACCCTACATGACACAACAATGGTGGACACATACCAAAAAACCATAGAAGGTACAACAATTTTACAATTTACAAATGGACCACTCTGGAGGGAAGGCTGGCAGGAGGGAAGGCTAGCAGGGGGAAAGGCTGTGCCTACAGGGGAGGGAGTGGTACAGGTATAGGAGAAATCTGCACCTTCCACTCAATTTTGCAGTGAACCTAAAACTGTATCAAAAAATAAAATATATTAATTTCTTTTTAAATCCATTACTTAAATTGTGGAAAGAAAAAAAACATACTTAATCAATGCTCTAACATAATAATAAATTCTGACTAGTTAAATGAAGCACAGAGGAAATTGATATAGACCTCTGGTTTCATAGAGATTAAATTAAACCATTTGAAACAAATTATTCCAAATAGTACAAAACCATTCAAAACACGAAAGCTACTAGGTGGGGCACACTGGTAATCCCATCAATATGGGAGCCTTAGGCAGGACAATCATAAGCTCAAGGCCAGCCTTAGCAACTTAGTAATAATCTGCCTAAAAATAAAAAGTTAGTGAGAATCTGGCCAAATTAAAATTTATATTGTTATGTTATATGCATGTACAAATATGTAACAACAAATCCCATCAATAAGTAGAACTATAATGCACTGATCAAAAAAAAAGTGGGGAGAAAAAGGGACTGGGGATATAGCTCAGTGGTAGGGCACCCAAATTCAATCCCTAGTACAAAAAAAAAAATTAAAGCCATACATAAGGGACTCTAGGAAAGCTATTTTGTAACTGTTGAAGCATGAGTATAAGTTAAAACTTATCCCTTTCTTAAAATTTATCATAACATTAACGATCCTTGAGGAAAAAATGAATTTGAATTAGAACTACTTCCAGCCACAATGTCTTATTATAAATATCCATGGGTTGCACAGTAACTCAATACCACTTCTATTAAGCTAGTACCTATGAACAAAAAGTGCTGCGCTTGGGAAGAACTACGAAACGGATAGGCATTTTACCAGTTTGATATCCTTCTTGGCCCTATGAGAGTCGGCCTTGGCCTGATCATAGGTTAGCGCCTTGCTTCGCGCACACCACATACTCAGATTGTGCAAAACCTGAAAGAATCATAAATTAGACAATGAAAGATGGGAAAAGACCTCTGCTTCCCCTCCCAGCAGGACAGATGGATGGAACTACAGAATATCATGCTAAGTGAGATCAGCCAGTCCCAAACAACCAAAGGCCAAATGTTCTCTCTGATATGTGGATACTGGCCCACAATAAGGGAGGGTGGGGAGGGGAAGAATAGAAGTCCATTGAATTAGACAAAGGGGAAAGGAGGGAAGGGGGAGGATTAGGGAAGACAGCAGAATTAATCGGACATAACTTTCCTGTCCTTATTTATGAATACATGACCAGGGTAACTCCAAATCATGTACGACCCCAAGAATGGGATCCTAATAAGTTATACTCCATGCATGTACAATATGTCAAAATACTCTACTCTCATGTACATCAAAAAGAGAACAAATCAAAAAAAAATGAAGGCATTAATGAAAAAGAATCAACAACTGCCATAAGATATATTTAATTTACCTGTCTGATATCTTGATTGGCTCCTAAAATTATTTCATTCATAGCAGGAGGGGGAATCTTTAAACCCTCTTTAAATGCAATGGACATCATAGCACCCTGGAATTCAAAAGGAGGGAAGGATCTTTAATAATTTTTTTTAGAACTCATAATCTAGCTTAAATAAACAAGACAGTGTGGTTAAAAAGAAAAAAAAAAAAAAAGAACCTTAATACCTTTATCTGTTCAACCCGAGGTCTTTGAAAACGAAGATCAAAACAATAATGAACCAAAGAGCGAATCTTGGGATGATTTCTATCATTACACATACAAATAATGGGTATTTTAGTATGTTTTATCAGGCCAATTAATTCCTAAAAGACAAATTTGCAAGACAAAAATAATTATTTAAACAACAAAAATATCACACAATATATTTTAGGTTTTAAAAACCTCCCTAACGATATGCTTTAATAATTATAAATATCAATGCATAATATATATTTTCTAAAAATCTAAAAATCAGCAGTAAAACTGAAAAAGTACATGCTTCCAGTACCTGCACTCCGCCCCGGTCTTCACTGCCTGCCATGCCGTCTACTTCATCCATGATGAGCGCGTGTTTCATGCTTACGGAAGGGGCTGCTCCACCTGAGCCTGGGTGAGATGCAATAGAATGGGACAAAAACGAAAAACAAAGTTCAAAAACTGCTACTTTACAAATAATTATATAACGCATCTCAAAAGCTTTAAGAGTAAGCAGTAAAAGGAAATTCTTTCACCCCTTCTGTTGGGTTTCCCTTCCCGGAGGCAAACAATAGTCTCTTGAATTCCCACCCACTGCCCTTTTTAGGGTCTTTTAAAATTTATTTATTTATTCATTCATTCATTCATTCATTCATTCATTCATTCTAATTAGGTATATATGACAACAGAATGCATTTTGATTCATTGTACACAATTACAGCACAACTTTTTCTTGAATACCCTTTAAGAGAAATTCTATACATGTTATATTAATATACATTTAATATATTTTTGGTGATGCTTTCCCTTGTCTAGATATAGAACAATTCCTTTGTTGACACTGGGGATTAACCCAGGGAAGCTTTACCACTGAACTACATCCCCAACCCTTTTTATTTTGAGATAGTTGCTTAGGGTTTCACTAAACTGCTAAGGCTAGCTTCAAACCTGTGATCCTCCTGCCTCAGCCTCTCGAGTAGCTGGGAATACAGGTGTGTGTCACCGCACACAACTAGAACACTTCATTTTTCTGAAGACTATTTAATATTCCATTTTAACAAAGGCATCATAATTTACTTACTATCTACCAATGAAATATTAACATACTCCCAAGCTTTTACTATAAGTTACACTTAATATCCTCATGTGTGTGCACACACGTCATTTAACAGTCCCTAAACCAGTATAGTAATAACTGAATACCAGGAACTAAAATTTCTGGTTAGAGGTGTGTATAATTAAACTCTGAGAAACACAGCCAGACAACTCTCCCACCAGCCATAAGTGACATTTCCTGAGCAACTTCATTAAAGAAAGATTTTCTGCCACTGAAAACACCAAGAATGCAGGTGAGCAGCAGTACACCTCCGGCTCTCAACAGTCAGTTGAGTCCTTAATTTGGCATCTTAATTCTCCCCGTGAACTCTGGCTGTTCAGGACCACCAGCCACAGCCTAAAACACAGTGAACACTTCCACACTGTGTTTTTTCTTCTCTTCTACTATTTTTGCCTGAGATGACATTTTCTACCTCCAAATAGATCTCTCTTTCTTTAAGGCCTTTCTAATAAATACCATCCTTTCCCAGCTTGCTAGCTTAGCCAGAACCCCAAACACAATCATTCCTCATCTGCAGGCCTTATTACCTCATTCATCACATGGAATTATATTTATTTTCCTGTGAATCTTCTAAAATCATATGAAAATGCAAAAATTTTACCACAGTCTCAAAAACCTCAAAGCCTAAAGCAGGGTAACCTTTATGCTATAAGGGTTATGCCAGAGGACTTTCTTACTTTCTTGATAGCCCCAAGATTCAGCAGCGTGCCTGCTGCACAGCAGTACTCAATACTGGTTACAAAACAGTAAAATCAACTTATTTTTCTTATATAACAATAACAGTTCAAAAAGCCACATACTTGAATAAAAGCCTTTGATGCTGGTGTTATTCAGTGATTCAGCAACAAGTGCCTTCAAACTGTTCTTACTCCGAGTGTCACTTGCATTTAGTTCCACGTAGCTATATCCCAATTCCTAATCCAAATATCAGACATCATTACTATCACAATGCAAATTAATTTCTTTCCCACAAACAAAAGGGAAAAGTTCATTAAGAATGCAAAAATCACATAAAGAACCATAGGTAAAAATACAAAGTATAATCACAAGAGACAATGATTTTAACTATGTCTCAAAATATTACTCATTTTTTAAAATATCACATATAGACAGCACACCTATATATATAAACACATGAAAGTTCGATCTTAAGGCCTCAGCTACTAAATCACTAATCTGGAAGAATATATTTAAACAAACAATTTTATAAAGTTTGCTTCTTAGAGCCCTAAAATTTTAAATATAAAAATCCCAAGAATTCAATAGCAGATAAAGAATTAATCTATTATAAAATACCAAAAAAAAATTCTTGCCTAGGATAAATTATAAAATTAGAAATTAAGTCATTCTTTGCCAAACTGTCCCAAAATACAATTTTCCTCTTTAATCAGGAAAATTCAAGTTATTCTGATATTTTCCAAAACTGATTAGCTTTAAAAATGCCTTATTCTTCATTATAAACAAAAAAGGAATGATACCATGGGAGAAAAAAATAGTGCTCATAAATGTAGATATCAGGAAAAAAAATTGCTTTGCTTTTTTTAAAAAATACAGTGAAAAATATATAAGCACTTATATTTAAATTTTAGGTTTTAATCCATACAACAAAGACCAAAATAAGTTACCAGCTTATGTGGCAAAGGACTGGGAACCCAGCAATAAATTTATAATCCCTTATTACTCTGATAACACAAGAACTCTTGATATATTCTAGTCTAGTGCCTCTCACTGTCTAGAGAGTTAGCAGTAATAGACACAAGAAATTAGGCAGAATCACGTGATGGTAAAGAGCAGGAACCCGAGTCAGACCACCCAGGTTCAGATTGTGCCCCCATGTGTTTTACCTGTCACATGAGGTTAATAAGAGGACATACACTGAATACACAGAATAGTTACAAAAGTATATGAGTTATTTGTATCTTTCAGGGTCTGTAACAGCTATTTACATTACAGGTTGAGTACCCCTTGTCTGAAATGCTTGGGACCAGAAGTGTTTCAGGTTTCAGGGTTTTCAGATTTGGGAATATTAACATAGATTTTACTGGAAGACCATGCTTAACCTGAGAACCTGGAATCCACAAATTTTCCAAAATCTGTAACTTTTTGAGTGTCTCAGCAATGCTCAAAAAGTTTTGGAGTTTCAGAGCATTTTCAATTTCAGATTTGCATATTAGGAATGTTCAACCTGTATCTAAGATAATGTACCCAAGTGCTTTAATAACAGCACAATGACTGGCTCAAAGGTAAATTTTACTTATTAGTTCCCCCCTTATCCACAGTTTTTTTACTTTTTGAGATTTCAGTTAATCAACCATAATCTGAAAATATTAAATGGAAAATTCCAGAAATAAACAATTCTTAAGTTTTAAATTGCATGCCATTCTGAGTAGCATGTTGAATGTTCGGGTTGTCTTGCTCTATCCTGCCAGGACGTGACTCAGCCCTTTGTCCAGAATATCCATTCTGTATACACTATCTGCCCATTAGTCACTTAGCAACTGCCCTGTTTATTAGATCAAGTATAACAGTATGGCAGTGCTTGTGTTCAAATAACCCTTGTTTTACTTAATAATGGCCCAAAGAACAACAGTAGTGATGCAAAGAAGGTAACATGGTACAAAACTTGGAGGACAGATTACATGGCAATGGTGTTATGTGGCAAGCTGTAGGGCATATAGGGAAAAACAGTATATGTAGGATATGGTACCATCTGTGTGGCTTTAGGCATCCACCTGGGGGTTTGGGATGTATCACCCACAGATAAGGGGCACTAGTGTATTTACCTCAAAAAGGATGAAAATAACAAATATCACCAGAACCAAAACAGATTTTAAAAGTTGGATTTTAGAAAAATATACACCGCATGTTTATACACACATCTTATACACTAGCATTTGTCTGATACGGGAGGTTATTTCCGACCACAGTGACAGTGTACCCACCTGACACACCAGAGAAGCTGTGGTGGTTTTGCCAACACCAGGAGGGCCTGAGAGCAATGCTGCTTTAAAACTAGAGCCATCGTCTTTACCAGCAAATTTACCAAACTTTGCTGCCAGAGAAAAAAAAGTTTCAGAGTGTTACCTGGGTCACCCAACAGAGATTCAGGAATGGCAGGAATAGGTTATGTGTGAACTATCCACAGAAAGCATTCATCCAGGTTAGTTCTAAATTTGTAGAACAAAACTAATTTGCTTTCAAACTCTGACGTGAAACAATAGTTTTATAGGTTTCCTTTTCTACAAAAGCACAGGCCTGACTCCACCCATCTCCAGCTGGGAGAACTTGAGTCAAGACTGAACCCCTCCATATCTGTCTTCTGCTTTGTAAAATCAAGATTAATAACAGTGAAGTAGCTCATACTGTGGTGTGAGGATCAAAGTGCTAAGCACAGACTCGGGTCTGCCTCAATAAATGCTAACAACCAGAATCAGTTATAGGAGCACAAGGAGAAATAACAAGTTAAAGATGCTAAGTCTACAACTATCTTGCACAGCTCAAAGCTAGAACTTCCTTCCTACCCTTACTACATGGGTGCTGGAACATACAGAGACCCAATGGATACTCAATAACAGAGAAAGTATTGCACCTGCTATCCATGGACACAGAAAAAGAGATTACAGTTCATTTGTAGTCTTAAAGTCTTCTCCAGGCATACAAAATACTTGTTCCCCTTTTAAGGTAGGTTTTATACAGTTTCAGGAAGAGAAAATAAAAATTTAACTAAACCTTAAACTATGTCATTAGAATTACATTATTTAACGGTTATGAATAAAGTAAACTGGCATTGCTTGCAATGTCAGGCAGCCATGCAAATATTAATGACTCAGTTACCACTTCGGGGATTTGCTATACTGCTCCTAAAGTTTGTCTTCTTACTTTTCACGAACTATCTTCTAGGGCTATGGCTGAAACTTAAGAAAACACTACCAATATCATGATCTGAAACCTCAGTTCCAAAAATACTTTAGACATTAACATATATTTTGACTTTTCATTTTTCATGACAATTACATGGTAAACAAGGATAGAAACTACTGAAGTACACGTCTATCAAGCTTACCAAAAGCAAATCACACACTGCTGGGATTTTAGGATGCCTACTCTGTGTGCATGCCTTATTCACACCTTTCACCCTACAGCTCTGGGCACTCTTCTCTCTTTCCCACCCCAAATCCACCCATCCCTTTACCTGGCTATCTCCTACTTGGATTCCAAGCCTTAGCATAGCCATCCATTCCTGCAGGATGGGAGCACACATCTTCATCCCTGACCCCACACTTCCACCCCAGAAGCACCCTGTACTTACCCCTCTAACAGTACTTGGCACAATGCATTTTAATGGCTGGTTCATATGTCTCCCCTACCACCTGTGAGCTCCTGAGGAGCTTTGTTCACAACAGCACCACAAGGGTATAGTAGAGCACCTAGGCTCAGAGCAAGACTCAATAAGAGCTTGGTGACAGATGAATGAACCAACCATTAACCTTTTGCATATGTGTGCGACTGAGCAATTACATGCTGACAGACACACAAAATGAGTGAAGTTGTGAAATCACCATGTTTCTTCTCTTCAGGAGAACTCTTGTGCCAGTTTCGGAGCCAGCGTAGCAGTTTATTGGCACAACTCTGGTCACCTTGCTGTCCAATTATAGTCTTGAGTGAAGTTGGCTTGTATTTATCTACCCAGAGCAAATTTTCCACTTTGCTTTCACCGCTGTCAGCCAAATCCCTAGCCTTACTGTCAACCTGTGTGTCCTGGGCCACCTGCTCCTTAAAGTCCAGGGCTTTCCGAGGCACGTTTGTTTCCTGTGTCTCCTTTTTTATTGCCTTTACAGAACTGTCCCTTTTAGGAGTTAGCATGCTCCTTTTAGATTCTGATTCCTTCTTGGTTGGACTACTTTTTCTTTTTCCTTGATTATTTTTTTCGGGTGTTCTCTCCAATTTGGATTTTTCTTTCTTCATCTTAAAAAGCAGAAAAATTAGAGAAAAAGAAACCTAATGAGACACAGAAAATTTCAATGCTGCAAAATGTACTCAAGAGCAACCTGAGATACCCAGGTTACTCGATCATTGAGTTACTCAATCTGGGTTGGTCTTTTAATGATGGACCCTATGGTTTGTGGAAATCACCACTTTTCAAACTTTATAAAAATTAACAACAGGGCTGGGGTCGTGACTCAGTGGTAGAATGCTTGCCTACCACGTGTAAGGCAATGGATTCAATCCTCAGCACCACATAAAAATATGTAAATAAAATAAAGGTGCCATGCCCATCTACAACTAAAAATATATTTTTAAATTAACAACAAACATACTAAAACTAAGAACATACTGTTAAGTAATAAGAACTCCACCCAATTTCACTTTGAAAAAAGAGTAATGATTTAAAAGATTTTTGTTTTTAAAGTTTCCTGACTAGTTAAAAGCTAATGCTCCACCAAAATTTGTACTTAAATGTTTACAGCAACATTATATTAAATGACATATATAATATAGCCAAAAAATGGAAACAACTCAAATGTCCATCAACTGATAACCAAATAAACAAATGTAATCCATATCCACACAGTAGAACATTATTCACCCATAAAAAGGAGTAAAGTACTAATATATGCTACAACATAGGTAAACGTTGAAACCATTATGCTAAGTAAAAGGTCAACATGTTGTATGATTCCGTTTTCATGAAATGTTCAGAATAGGCAAGTCCAGAGAGACAGAAAGTAGATTAGTAACTGCAGTGGTGGGTATGATGAGTGACTGCAACTGAGCTTCAGATCTCATTTTGGAGTAATGACAATGTTCTGGAATAGGCAGTGGTGAAGTTTGCACACTTGTGTGACTATACTAAAAACACTTGACTTACACACTTTAAAAGGGTGAATTATGGTATGTACATAATATCATAATTTCTAAAATAGTTAAGTGTCTTCATCAATGCCTGCTAAAACTCATGGACAAATATTTAAGGAGAAATAGAACATTTAGCATCATCTTCAAGTATCTACCTCAGATAGTTATCAATTACAGAGGGGAAAACAGTTTTTCTACTAGTGCAGAACCAGGCAGGCACCATGTCAACCAACTAACTGAACAAGTCATGCCTGCATTATATACATGTCATGCACTAGGAATCATGTACATATCATACCACTCCTGGGAAACTCCTGCCAAAACAATTAAACTCAATCTAATTAACGGAAAACATCAAAGAAACCAAAACTGAAAGATTCTTCAAAACAATGTTAACTTCCTGTTTTTAACTTTACTACAGTTACACAATACAAATCATCCCCTCAGGTTTTTCTAACTGTCATAAACTGGGTGGATCATCTTGCCACATTGGTGACAGTGCTGGAGTTGTTAATCTCAGGATGCTAGAACTCCTGTATCCTGCTTTGAGAAAAGCAGCTATATAATGTTGGAATGAATGAGGGTAACACTAAAAGAAGCAGAGACAGAAAATCAAAGGGTTCTGAAAGCACTGGACCCTGAGTTCCTACTCAAGACCCACTCGGCTCTTAGTTTAGCTTAATTGACTACATTTTTTGTTTTTTTTGCTGAAACCAAGACAAGCTGAGTTTCTGTCTCAACAGAAAAAGCCCTAATAGTTCAGACTAAGCACTAATCATGCTAATGCCCAGAACATATCCTTTAAAGAACTCCTAAGCAGTAATTTCTGCTGTAAAGTCAACACAAGAATGTGAGATACGAGGAAAGTTTAACAAGTCGATACGTGTAATACACTGCCCTCTCTATGCCTCCCGTTCTCTACATATTCTTTTGAGAAAGCCAAGGAAATACACCATAGAAGACAACCTGAAGAGAGTCCTCCAAGTCAAAAGGAAATAAGGTTAAGTTCATTTGTGGTAAAAGGAACAGTTAATCTTCTAGCCAATGAACCTGTATCCACATAAGATATGTCTGCATGAAATAGAAAATGTTTCTACATTTTGACTTAAATAAACCAAGTTTATTTATACAAACCTCAGCTTCAACTGCTATTTCATATTTAGACTTCTTGCCTGGCATAGTTCGAATCAAATTCAACAGTCCATCTTCATCAATAATTTTTGTCCCCAAGGCTGCTGCCTGTTGATTAAAAATGAGAATCATCAGGGGCTGCGGTTGTGGCTCAGTGGCAGAGCGCTTGCCTAGCATGTATGAGGCATTGGGTTTGATTCTCAGCAACATGGATCAATAAGTAAAATAAAGGTCCATTGACAACTAAAAAAAAATTAGAAAAAAAAAAAAAGAAACAAAGAAAAGAAAATCATCACTGCTAAGTGAAGTTAGCCAATCCCAAAAAACCAAATGCCAAATGTTTTCTCTGATATAAGGAGGCTGATTCATAGTGGGGTTGGGAGGGGGAGCATAGGAGGATTAGATGAATTCTAGATAGGGCAGAGGGGTGGGAGAGGAAGGGAGGGGGCAAGGGGGTAGAAAAGACAGGGAATGAGATGGACATCATTACCCTAAGTACATGTATGAAGCCATGAATGGTGTGAATACACTCTGTATACAATCAGAGATGAAAAATTGTGCTCTATTGTAATATGTGTAATATGAATTGTAATACATTCTGCTGTCATATATAACAAATTAGAATAAATTTTTAAAAAAAATGAGAACCATCAAAACTGCACCCTAACCATTCATTTTTATAAGAGGGAAAAAAAAAAAAAATAAAAGATTCCAAGGCCTATTTGTAAATTAGGTAACACTAAATTTTTTTTTCAGGGGGTGGTACTAGGGGCTAAACCAGAAGTACTGAGTTACATCCCCAATTCTTCTTTAATTTTTATTTTGAGGCAGGGTCTAAGTTGCTTGAGGTCATGCTAAATTGTTAAGGCTGGCCTCAAACTTGTGATCCTCCTGCCTCAGCCTCCTGTGCCATTGAGATTACAGGTATGTGCCACTGCACCCAGCAACAATGGAATTTTTAAAAAGCAAAAACATTCACTGAAAAAGCACCATTAAAAAGAAAGAAAGAAAATACCAAGCATGGTGGCTCATGGCTGTAATCCCAGCAGCTCCTGGAGGCTGAAGCAGGAGGATCATGAGTTCAAAGCCAGTCTCAGGAATTTAGTGAGGTACTTAGCAACTCTCTAATAAAACATTTAAAAAGAGCTGGGGGCGCTGGGGTTGTGGCTCAGTGGTAGAATGCTTGCCTAGCATGTGTAAGGCACTGGGTTTGATTCTCAGCACCACGTAAATAAATTAAATAAACAAAGTTTAAAAAAAAAAAAAAAAGAGCTGGGGATGTGGTTCAGTGGTTAAGCATCCCTGGATTCAATCCCCAGTACCAAAAAGAAAGAAGGGGGTTGGGGGTAGAAAATGATAGATAAACTCCCTAAGAGTGATATGCTAACAGCTGAAGTATCACATTATTATTATTTTTATTTATTTATTTATTTAATTTTTTTTGGAGACAGGTTCTCACTAAATTGCTAAGGCTGGTTTAGAACTTGGAATCCTCCTGCCTCAGCCTCCCAAATTGTTGGGTTTACAGGTATGCGCCATCACACTCAGCTAACATTACTGCTTTTGTAAACTGCTTTATCTTTCCTCCCAGAAAAGGACAAACTGGATCTAGGTCCAGTTCTTCACACCCTCTCCTGTCTGACTCATACTCATCTTCCATCACTTTCTTCCCTGCTAGCACAACTGCAATGTGTCCATCTCCAAGTGATGGAGTCTGGTCTAAGGCAATCAGAGAATTCCTGCTCCTCCCCAACCTCCATTAGAGCTCTGAATGTCCATGTGCCAGCTCTTGCCAATGACACTTGGGTAGAACTCTTCAGGAGATGTTTCTGGGAAGATGCCTGTCAGGCCACTCACAGCTATTAAGACATCTTGCCCCTGTGTCCTTTGTCCTGCCTTGAATGCAGCTACCTTGCAATCACAAGGCGACAGGCATGAGGACTAAAGGAAGATGGCAATGGAAGGTGGCACTACCCTGGCTACACTGCCCAGCTGCTGAGCCAACTGCTGACCTCTGAGATTATTGTCAGGTGAGGAAAATAAGCAGCAGTTTGTCTGAATCACAAGTTGAGTTGAATATTCTTTTACTTGGAGCTAAACACAATCCAACCTAACAGACCTCAATCTTCCCTTAGAGATTCCAGTAAAAAAAAAAATTAGGATGGAGTATATCACGACATATACAGGAATACTTAGAGCCAGAGAAAAAAAGAAAACTGCATTTGTTTCTCTATCTTAAAAAAAAATTATTATTAACTAGAAGACACTAAGGAAGTCAAATAAACAGGAACTATGCCTTCAATTGGAAAACCAAGAGCCTGGGGTCAAAGCCAACAGCACTTATACAGAGAAGAAATAACGAATGAAATTACTTTTCCTTTATTTTCCCTCATTTAACTCTCTATATAAAGGCACAGTCACACCAAGAGCGTGCCAAGGAAGCAGGCTCCCACACTTCGGGGGGCACAGCAGAACCCACCTTATCACTCTTGGACTGTCCACTATCACGACCCATGACAAGGTAGTTGGTTTTCTTGCTGACATTTCCTGTTACTTTTCCCCCATAACGTTCAATTAAAGACTTGGCTTCATCTCGTTCAATGGACTCCAGCACTCCTGTGATCACAAATATAAGGCCTTCCAAGCAATTTTCAGCTCCCTAAAAACCAAAAATGTTCACACAGAGAAGAAATTACATGGTAGCTTTCCAAAGAAATATTTGGCATCAAAAATGCAGCAAGCTGATTTTTCTCATTTGACATCATAAGTAACCTTGGCATGAAAAATTGGCTGGAAATTTACAGCAAATAAGCAGAACCTGAAACTAAATCCTGAGAAATTCTTATGTAGCTAACGTTTTTCAATTTTTTTTAAATGAGCTACAAGAAAAACAATTCTCTTAGCAAAACTCATCAAAATTACCCATTCATGCAATTTTCCATTTTGTTCTTTTATATTTCAATTAGTTAATCAACTTGCATAACTTCAAACAACCAAATGCAATCCACCCACAGAAACTCTTGCTATTGTTAAAAAGGGAAGGTTAATTATGAAAATCTTATGAGGCTGCAACCTCCCCTTCTCTCTGCTGACTCTGCTAGGACAGTAAATCCAACAATTGGCAGGAACTTAAAGGCAAGATCATATTATTCCTTGATTGGAAAGATAACTGATAATCTAAGGCACACTGGCCAAAGGAAGCTGGATGGAGAAGACATAATCATATTTGCAACTATATATTTGCAACTACATAAGTCTATATATGTTATAGACTTTTATTTTAACAATAGATTAATGAAATTACACAACCAAGCAAAATGAAAATCATACATGACAAGCCAAATTACTATTACTCTGTTTTATCTTTTTGTTATTAACCAGGGATTGAACCCACGGGTGCTTAATCACTGAGCCACATCCCCACCCCCTTTTTTTATTTTGTATTTCAAGACAAGGTCTCACTAAATTGTTTAGAGCCTTGCTAAGTTGCTGAGGCTGGATTTGAACTTGTGATCCTCCTGCCTCAGCATCCCAAGCCATGGGGGTTACAGGCGTGTGCCAACATGCCAGGCTACTATTACTCTTTGAGTAGAGGACTGAGATCAACACAAACTTAAAACAGGCTTGAAAAGCAGCTACACAAAATTCAAAGACTACCCTACCACAAGATCAATCCTTCCCATCTAGGTGAAGATTATTTCTTAGAAGACAAAAGAGAAATAGCTATGAATTTGGCTGGAAAGAAAAAGTTTGACTAATAAAATCTCAAGGTCCTTTCAAGGCCCACAGTTCTAGGATTGAAATGAGCCAATGCAATACTACAGGTACTTCCTTCTTGACAGATTCAAAATAACCCTGGAACAGACCACATGGAAGCCCCTATAACTCAAACCCCAATCATCTGCTATTTCCTAAGCAATCCCCCACAATGATTCTGAATGTCTCTTTGCTTATCCAACCTCAGCACTTCTAGCCTCCTTACCCAGCCCTTCCATTCTAGGACTCCTCTGTAGGCCTTACTCCAGGAGCAGCAAACCTCTTCTCAATCTCTTTTCCAACATTCCCTCCACAGTCTTTCCATCACTGAAACCCAACTGTCGCCTAAGGACACCAGTTTGCCTAAAGTCCTCTCAATTAGTGACTTATTTAGTCTTTCAGTGACATGCCTGGACACTAGACTAACATCTTTCTAAAGCTTCCTATACAATCCACAAGCCCCTCCAGGTTTACCCCTTTCCCCTTGCCACCCCACAGCTGCACCATCCTCAGCCCCTCTTTATCAGGGGAACTACTAATCTCCATTTGTCGTTATGTATACAAAGCTACATGTGCTGTCTCCATTTTGTCTCCCACACTCACTCCTCAGCCCACTTTCATCAGGCACTGCCTCTATCAATCCAATGAAGCTGCTCTAGCTAGGGTCACCAAGGACCACTGTTCATGTCACTAGGTGATTTGACAAATTCCCGTCTCATTTTTCTTAGAATCTTAACATGACAGACTTAATAGCCACTCTTATCATTTTAAAAGTACTCTCTTACCTTTGCTTCTGTGATACCACCCTTGAGAGACTTCTCTCTTATGTTAGTGGTTTTTCTTTTTCGTCTCCTTTTGATTTTCACCCCCCCCCTCTACTTCACAAAGATACTGGGGACAAGGCCCCCTTCTCCTCCCGTTCAGTTCAACTCTCAGATAATATTAATCCCTTCAAATATTACCTAAGCGAATAATGCCCAAGTTTACGTCCAGTCTTGACTTCTGAGCTCCATTACTACATACATATTTGCCTACTCAGCATCTCTGCACGGACACTGAAAATAGCATGACCAGCAATGAACTCATCCGCATCTTTCTAAACTGGCTCTGCTCCAGTAGCACCAGTGTTCACCTAGTTGCTCATAACCAGGAGACCATCCTTATGCTCACTCTTCCTCAGTTCCCTCTTCCAATTACCACCAAGTCCTGCAGATTTACCTCTTCCCTTGAAACCACTTCAGGTCTACCTTCACTGCTCCCTCAGACAGGCCTATCATTTCCTACCACAGCTCCTAACTGATCTTCCCCTTTCTATTCCTGCCTTGCCACAGCACCCCAGACTCAGCAGCCACAGTGCTATTTAACATATGCAATCTGGTCAAGTCAGTCCCCACTTACAACTCTTTTTCTTACACAGAAGCCTGAAACATGGTGTCCCAAAAGATATAGTCCCTCTCATTCCTTAGTCACTTTGCTGAAACGGTATCAGTTTTCTTTTGCTTGTCACCATGCCATCACAACCCCGTGACACCTGTGAATCCCCTTCATTCTTAAAGCCCCCATGAATAAATGCCATGTATTCTTCATGTCCCACCCAGGCCCTACTTCTTCTATTATATTAAGAGAACCCTGGATTTTTCCATCATGGCCATATAATTACAAATAAATAATAATCTATTTAATCTTTCCCCTTAAACTATAAGTGCATGAAGGCAAAGGCATTTGTCTTCTCACCAGTGTATTCTCAGAGCCTAGCCCTTCTCAGGCTACTTGTTATTTAAAGGAATTTAAGTATCAGGCAGAGATTCATAATTTGAAAAAACATCACTCATTCATAAAGTTGTGGCTTAGTTTTCTATTTTTAATTTTTCATTCGTACTCTGATACTGTAAGCATACTGAATGCACACATGGACCCACAAGGCAGAGGTGGCATACTCGCTCAATACTCTTACCTTTGGTATTTCTTTGGAGCCCAGAGCTTTGGGACCTTCTCGATTTAAGTAGCTTCGATAAGCTTGATAATTACTTCGTTTCTTTTCAGAATCTTCTGGACTTACAGACTTTGGGGAGTAGAAAAGGAAATTGAATAAAGTCATGCAAAATTCATGTAAAATTAAAAATACATATCTAGAAATAAACATTAAAGACACTTCTGTGTTTTATCCTGAAAATAACAATTTGAGTTATATAAGTACTCCAGAATGCCTGACTTACAAACCCCTGCATCAGCCCTTCTCAAAACAGTCTACTCTCTCTAAAGGCACATACCTCAGGGCAGATCCATGGCATAAGCCAAGTTGCCAATTCTAAGTAAGGAAATGGAAACTATTTTATTTTAGAAATTCATGTGGATTTTAAATTCTATTCCATGCTAAATCCATGATTATTTACAGAAAGATAAATTCCTTTACAATTAAATCTATTAATCCAAGAAGATATCGTGTTTACCTATGGCCTTTGGAATAATTCAAAGAACACTCAAATTCTGTGTGCCACCATTATCCCTTCTGTGTTTAACCTCTCCTATCTAGCTCTCTCAAGAGCTCTTACCATTTTATTATAGCTCAGAATATTCTGGGGAATGGCTAGGATAGGTATACCTGAGGGGAGGGGAGGGGAGGGTCCTAGGTTCTGATTTAAGAACCACTACTAGATGGTCTTTATTGATTTTTCTACTTCCTATTTTACATTATTTTTAACTTATAAGCAACCCAAAATCCCTTTGAGAATAGAAAAAACATTTCTATATAAATAAGTGATATAACTAATAAAATAGTTAAGCTTGTTTGGTTATGAGTTAAATAAGCCAATGTAGAATCTAACCCTACTTTTTAACAATGGCTCCACACATTGATTATTAAACTATATCTGCCCATACCACATGCCCTGGAAACCATATTTTTAACAAGCTTTACAAGGGAGTCCAATGCATACCAACATGGGAATGTTATTCATTTATAACATTAATTCATTGGGGAAAAAATCTGAAATATAAACAACTTATAAAATAACTTTGAAGCATACCCATTTACAAAGTTAGATTTATTTGAGATCAACTGAATTTACTAAACATTGATGTTCCCAAAACTACTAAGTAAAAGTTCTGAGTTCTTTCTAACTTTGAAAACTATCATAAAGAGTAACTTAAAAAAAAAAGTAATAATATCGTTAAAAATTTCCTTTTATTTCATAAAAATACACATCCTCTGTAAACTGAACATGTTTAGTGTGCCTGAAGAAAAACATTCATCTACCAGATAAGTATTTAGTGAAGAAAAATCTGAGACCAAAAAGTTAATTGCTCCTTTAAGCGTATTTATGAGCACTACCCACAAACAAAACCATTTCAAAATCATCACCATTTCATGGTTTTGCACTAAAAAGCAATGATGATGAGCAGTTAAAACAGACAGTATTCTGCTTTTAATGATAAGTGCCTAGCATGAAGGAACAATGGTTTCTCATTATGAATCTAAAGTGTTCCAAATTGGAGATTCAAAAAAGAACATTAGCTTCCCATATATATATTAAAAAAAAACTTTTGAAAAGCATTCATTATTTTACCATTTTTCCTTTGGAAATGATTTCAGTACCTCAACACTATCATGCGAGAACAAAAAAGGAATAACTTCAGGACAAATACAAACAAAAATTCTTATAATTATACTAGCTACAACTTACACAGCACTTACTATATCCCAGGCACAGTCTAAATGGTTTTACAGATTGAGTCATTAGATACTATTATTATTTCAAAGTATAGAGAGGGGAATCAACCAGACCAAGGTCACAAATCTGCTCAGTACTAGGGCTGGGATTGGAAACTGGCTCCAGAGCCTATGTTTGGAGCCACTATGTTGCACTGTTATTTTTGTCTTGAGTTCTCTGCCACTTAACTATGTGGTTAATCTTATAAAAGTTACTTAAATTCTTTCAGCCATTTCCTCACCTTTACAACTTGAATAATAAAAGAAAATATTTCACAGGGTTATTGTAAATATTATGAGATACCATATATAACATATTAGCAAAATATCTGATACATATTAACAATAAATACTGGCTAACTTAACTATAATTATGTAATAGTTTAAAATAAAAAGTACCTTCCAGAGATCAAACTCAGGGCCTGGCACATGCTACACACGCACTCCACCACTGAGTTACACCCACCACCGCCCATAAATAGTATCTTAAAAGATCTGTAATGATTGGAAGTTAAAAATAAAATCTGAAAGCAATCAAACTCAGATCAACACAAAGCCCCAAAATACACTTTTTTTGGTACTGGGGATTTAACCCAGAGGCACTTTATCACTGAGCTATATTACTCAGACCTTTTATTTTTATTTTGAGAGAGGGTCTCACTAAGTTGATTAGGGTCTCACTAAATTGCTGAGGCTGCCCTCGAACTTGTGATCCTCCTGCTATATCTTCCCAAATTGCTGGGATTACAGGCATGCACCACTGAGTCCAGCTAGCAGAGATACATACTGTTCAGAAAGTTCATACCTCTTTTTTAGCTGGAGAACTTTTGGTTTTCTTAGGAGTTTTCTTCTCTCCTTTCAACTCATTGGCACTATCTTTTCTTTTTGAGGCCACAGACTCTGTTTCTTTATAGGAACTCTCTTCTTTTGCTTTCATAAGTGCCAACTTAGAACTGGCCTTTGGAGAAGAGGATTCTCCTGATGACTTGGAATGTTGCTGAGATTCTTTTGAGTTTTCACACTTAGTTGACTTATTAGGACTATAGCTCTTTCTTGCATTTGAAAATTGTTCTGGTTTTACTAGGAAGAAAAGATTATGATTATTCTTTTTGGAAAACAACACCCAATATCAACACTCCATTTGTTTATTTGGTTTTTTCTTTTCAACTGAATGATCTTAGTAGTACATAGTATAACACAGTGATTTCAAAACATTAATATTTTCATTTCTTAGCTTATATGGCATATCTATTTTTTAAAAATTAAACATTTACATATTGCTTCTTTAAAAAAAAACAGTTCAAAAATTAAGAGATTTGTCTGTCATTTTAAATACAAACTACTCATTTCTGGCTATAATACTGTAAACAACATCACACCACAAATGTGCTCTGAAATTTACACAGAGAAACTTACTGACTAGAATATGCCACATAAAAATTCTATGGTTGGCAAGCTCAAAATTCGGAGGTGTGAAGACCAAAAGATACTTCATAAACAGATTTACTCATAGGATTAAGATCATCTATGCAGTAAGTCCTCCACATCTGGGGGTCCCACATTCATACATTCAATCAATCATGAATCAAAAATATTTTTTAAAACTGTGTCAAGTGGCTTCCCCCGGCCGTTTCCGGTTGTACTTGGAAGCACGGGTTCAGGCCGCTGCTGCGATTGACTGGCTGCTGGCGGCTGCGTGAGCCTTCTTAGAACGGTGGCGGGGGAAGCCAGTCTACAGCCAACATGTCCAGCAGAAATAACAACAAGCTGCCCAACAATCTGCCGCAGTTACAGAATCTGATCAAGCGGGACCCGCCAACCTACATGGAGGAGTTTCTTCAGCAGTATAATCACTACAAATCCAATGTGGAGATTTTCAAGTTACAACCAAATAAACCCAGCAAATTGGCAGAGCTGGTGATGTTTATGGCACAGATTGGTCACTGCTACCCAGAACATCTAAGTAACTTTCCTCAAGAACTGAAAGATCTTCTTTCCTACAATCATAGTGTATTGGATCTAGATCTTCGAATGACATTTTGCAAAGCTCTGATCTTGCTGAGAAATAAGAATCTCATCAATCCATCAAATTTACTAGAGCTCTTTTTCGAACTTCTGCGTTGCCATGATAAGCTTCTGCGAAAGACTTTATACACACATATTGTAACTGATATCAAGAATATAAATGCAAAACACAAGAACAATAAAGTGAATGTAGTTTTGCAGAATTTTATGTATACCATGTTAAGAGATAGCAATGCAACTGCAGCCAAGATATCTTTGGATGTGATGATAGAACTCTACAGAAGGAACATCTGGAATGATGCCAAAACTGTTAATGTTATCACAACTGCATGTTTCTCTAAGGTCACCAAGATACTAGTTGCTGCTTTGACATTCTTCCTTGGGAAAGATGAAGATGAGAAACAGGACAGTGACTCAGAATCTGAGGATGACGGCCCCACAGCAAGAGACCTGCTAGTGCAGTATGCCACAGGGAAGAAGAGCTCCAAAACCAAGAAAAAGTTAGAAAAGGCAATGAAAGTACTCAAGAAACAAAAGAAGAAAAAAAAGCCAGAGGTGTTTAACTTTTCAGCCATTCACTTGATTCATGATCCCCAAGATTTTGCAGAAAAATTACTAAAGCAGCTGGAGAGCTCTAAGGAAAGGTTTGAAGTGAAGATGATGCTCATGAATCTCATCTCCAGATTGGTGGGAATTCACGAGCTTTTTCTCTTCAACTTTTATCCCTTCCTGCAAAGGTTTCTGCAGCCCCACCAGAGAGAAGTAACAAAGATCCTTCTGTTTGCTGCACAAGCTTCTCATCACCTAGTACCCCCAGAGATCATTCAATCAGTGCTCATGACCATGGCCAACAATTTTGTTACTGACAAGAACTCTGGGGAAGTCATGACAGTAGGAATTAATGCTATAAAAGAGATAACAGCTCAATGTCCTCTCGCCATGACTGAAGAACTTCTCCAAGACCTGGCTCAATATAAGACACATAAAGATAAGAATGTGATGATGTCTGCTAGAACTCTGATTCAGCTCTTCCGGACACTGAACCCTCAGATGTTACAGAAGAAATTCCGGGGTAAACCTACAGAAGCATCTGTTCAAGCAAGAGTACAAGAATATGGTGAATTGGATGCTAAAGATTACATTCCAGGAGCAGAGGTTCTGGAAATTGAGAAGGAAGAGAAAACAGAAAATGATGAAGATGAATGGGAAAGTACCAGTCTCAGTGAGGAGGAAGATGCCGATGGTGAATGGGTTGATGTGCACCACTCTTCAGATGAAGAGCAGCAAGAAATTTCTAAGAAACTAAACAGTATGCCCATCAAGGAGCAGAAAGCCAAAGCTGCAGCCATCAGCACTAGTAGAGTTTTAACTCAGGAAGACTTCCAGAAAATCCGTATGGCCCAAATGAGGAAAGAACTTGACGCTGCCCCTGGGAAAGCCCAAAAAAGAAAATACACTGAAATAGACAGTGATGAGGAGCACAGGGGTGAATTACTTTCTCTTCGGGACATTGAACGCCTTCATAAAAAGCCAAAGTCTGACAAGGAGACAAGACTAGCAACTGCAATGGCTGGAAAGACAGATCAAAAGGAATTTGTGAAGAAGAAAACCAAAGTGAATCCATTTTCTAGTTCTACAAATAAAGAGAAGAAAAAACAGAAGAACTTTATGATGATGCGGTATAGCCAGAATGTCCGGTCAAAAAACAAGCGTTCCTTCCGAGAAAAACAGCTGGCATTACGAGATGCGCTGTTGAAAAAGAGGAAAAGGATGAAGTAACTTCCAAGCAAGTTTTTCATTTCGAGGAGAATGCCAAGTTTGTGTCACTACTGTGAAAATTAGTAAATCAAGAATGTTTCTTACATTAAAAAGTCCAGAAGCACTATACGGTAACAACCACAGTAAACTTGGTAGCAATTTGGTGTTTTTAACTTGGAGATGGGTAGTAGTGGGAATGTTTAAAATGTAAATAGTAGTGATATTATAAAAACATTTTCATTTAAACATTCATGCAAAGAAAAACATTGAATGCCTAATAAGTGTCATTCTAGATATAAAATTAAATGAGCCACAGCCAGTTCTCTCAAAGCATTCACAACTAGTGTGGGAAGGGAGGCAGGTACTATATGTGTGTTTACAGTTCATTGTAAATAGTTCTCTTGCAGAGATGGTTTATATTTCTATAGGGTCACTGAGGCCTGATGGACTAAATCTGCAAGGGTGGGAGCTATGTATTCTCTTAAAACAAAAAAGGATGATGTTACAAGAGTAAGAGGTTCTTACTTGTAAATAGGCTTACCTGCTAAAAACAGGTCCCTGCTGTACAGACTTTGGGTAGACAATTTAGCTCTTTTAGTCTATCCAAAAGATTTCAATATTTTTTTTAATGCTATGTAAAGGATTTTTCTCTTCAGACCTCATTTTTTTAAACAGCCATAGGGATAAATTATAATTTTGAAATGTCTTTGTTTCATCCTTTGATCTGTGCTCTTCCTGTTAGTTTCCTCGGCTTCCTTGAACTCTTATCATATTTTCAACTCATTGTTTGTCTTGTCTTCAATAAAGGGTTTCTAACATCAAATAGGTATTCTTTTGTATGTGCAATAGTGTATGATGTTTACCAGTCACACTTAAGTCAATTTCAGGAGACAATTTGTTTGCATTCAATTAATTGCACTTAGAAATAGTTTGGTCCTTCTACCTTAGGTTTTTTAGCTGATGTTGTGGTAGATGAGAAATTTGTTTTTTGTTACTTCAAATTTGAGTAATGGGCAATTTTCTGTCCAGAGTTAGAACAACTTCTAAAATCACTTCCCCTGTTCCCTTTGCAGTTTTTTTGTTCATCTTCTGAATTCAGTTTCAGTTTTATTTGAATGAAACTTTGTGACTTTTGCCCAAGATGTTCCAGATCACTGTTAGACAGTTAGTTGAATACAAGAGTCAACTCCCAGCAACTTGATTGTTTCATGGGATGTGCCCAATGCAAATGTGTTTATTTCAGACCCTTTTCTTTTCTTTTTTTTTTTTTTTTTTTTTTTCCTTTGGGGGTAATGGGAATTGAGCACTTGCTAAGGCAGGCACTCAACCACTGAGCTATATTCTCAGCGCCCCCCACCTTTTAACATATATTTTTTAGTTGTTGATGGAATTTTATTTTATTTTACTTATTTATATGAGGTGCTGAAAATTGAACTCAGTTCCTTAGTCATGCTAGGCAAGCACTTTACCACTGAACCACAACCCCAGCCCCTCTTTAGCCCTTTTTAAATTTTATTTTGAGATAGGGTCTCACCTTCCCAGTCTGACCTCGAACCTGTGATCCTCGTGCCTGAGCCTCCCGAGGTGCTGGGATTGGAGGTGTATACCCAGCTTCAGACCCTCTTCTTTGTGTATTTTCAAAAGGGGTATCTCATGTGTCTGGAGCCAGAAAGTGAATAAAATCCAAAATAGCATAGTAGATAGTGTCCACAGCTTTGCTATGTGTTTTCTGATGGTGCCTGGAAGTTTCATCTTTCCCTTGTATTTCCCCACCCTACTTAGATACCAAGATGCCAAAGTTTTTTCTGTGCTCTGACTCCAATTCTGCTGTGGCCTCACCCTGCTCTTAACTAGCCTGAGGCTTATATGCAAGATAAAGATACCTGGCTTTAAAAGATAAATTCTTCTTAACTGTTTTCTTTAATCCCACAGTCTCTTATTTTTGGTTACTTTTAATAATGTATCAGTTTTCTCTTGAGAATTTTTCTTTTTACTGCTAATTTGAAGATCAAATTCTCACAAATTGGATGCAGCCAGCAAAGGTCAAGTAACTTTGCGGGGTGACTTTAATCTTGAAGAAGTCATCAGTGTTTAAAACTTTTTAGTCTGGAACTTTCCTCAGCACTGAGAATGTGTCCATGTCATGATGCACTCGCATTGTCCAAGCTCATAATATATAAAAGCGATATGTAAATCTGGAATGCTGACCTGTCATCTCTGTGATCTTACTAAGTTCCACTAGTAAATTAGCTCCACGTGAGGCAGAGATTTTGATCTGTTCTCTGCTATATTCCCTGTGGTAGTTCAGTGTCTGATATGGTATAGAGGGACTAGGAAAATGTTTGAACATATGATTTAATCTCTGTCAGTTTTCTGTCTGTAAATATACCAGCTCCCTCACTGACGATTTTGAGAATTTTGAAAACTAATGTTTATAGGCATTTACCATGTTATCTGACACAAAGAAAGGTTTCAGCAAATTTCTCATCAAAAATTAGCTACCTGTTACATTGGTTTTGCTTAATTTATTTAAAATAAAACAGCAATTACATTTGCCACAAATATTTTATCCCTCAAATCCAATTTTTTGGATTACTAGTTTGAAGTATAAAAATGTATGTTGAATACCCACTGTATACAAAGTACTCTGCTAGATGCTATGTGGTTTGTAGACAGCATTTGTCCCTTATTGAAACTTTCAGTGCATTGAAGGCAATAGATTCACAAAATGACTTCATAATACAAAGCAGCTTACAAAAAGTTGTCAGAAAGGTACAGTTATACAAAAAAGTATGTGAGGTGATATAAAGGTATCTTAGTTAAGTCATTCTCAATAAATGTCAATGTTAAAACATCACATGGTCTATCATAAATAGATCTAATTTTGTCAATTAAAAAATCACAGCGCAGGGTGTGGTTGTAGCTCAGTGGTAGAGTGTTTGCATAGCACTTGTGAGGCACTGGGTTTTGTCCTCAGCACCAAATAAAATAAGGTATTGTGTCCATCTACAATTAAAAGTATTTAAAAAAAAAGTACAGTATTAGGGGATCATAAGGAAGGGACAGATCAGCTGGCAGGAAGGTCAAATGCTGGTTTGCTAACAAACTGATGCTTATGATGGTCAGGGCAACCAGTAGGAAGACATTCCCAAACTGTACAAGAAAAGTTGTGGTTTAAAAGTTAAAATAATTTTAGTATGATTTTTAAAAGGTTATTGTTGTATAAATTTTAATTTTTTATATTCTAATTCCTTGAAAATTTTTATATAGGGTATTACATTGCAATTGTTTTAACTAAAATGTTCAGTCATTTTGAGTATTAATACTATTTTAAATAAGATGTTTAAAATATATGTAGATAACATAGTTCTGTACTTTCAGAAATTTAAGAAATATCTTGAATATGATTAAGAAGAGGGATAGGGTTGTGGCTCAGAGGTAGAATGCTTGCCTAACGCGTGTGAGACATTGGGTTTGATCCTTAGCACCACATAAAAAAATAAAGAAAGGTATTGTGTCCATCTACAACTGAAAAAAGAAGAAGATAGGGCAATGACCTAGAGCTTTTTCTTTTACAAGATCAAAGTTGGAAACAACTCTCACTAGTGTAGTATTTGGTCTGCACTTGAATTAAAATGCAAGCAAAAGTAGCACAGCTAATGCTATATTATTGAAAAAGAATAAACTCATATAGGACACTTTTTGTGTGGTAGTCTTATTTCCTTTTGCTGATTCTACTTTCGTGTTTTGTCAGTCTGATCTCAATACAGAAATGTTTAAGTAAACTATGATTTATCTATATGATGGGATATTATATAGTCATTAAAATGTTTACAATAGGAAGTACATATTATAACTTAACAAAAAACAAAGCTTTTTACATGTAAGAAAATTGTACATGTAAGAAAATGGAAAATAATAAAAGCCCTAGAGAAAATATACCAAATATTAAATATTAAAAAAAAAAACTGTGTCAAGTGATTGTAGCTCAGTGGTAGAGCGCTTGCCTTGGATGCATGAGACACTGGGTTTGATCCTCAGCACCACATAGAAATAAATAAATAAAGATATTTTTTTAAAAAACTGTGTCAATAACACAGATGGACTAGACCTGTTTAATAAATATAAAACGTTTAAAAATTGTGTCAATATTATGATATATACATGTATAAATATACCACAGTGAATTCCACCTTTATGAATATCTATGAAACACCAATTAAAAATAAATAGATAAATAAATAAGAGGAAGACCAATAGAATAGAGGAGGGAAATGGGGGAAAGGAGAAGGCAAGAGGTGGCCCAAGGGACTGAAATGGAGCAATTTAAATTACATGCAATGTATGATTATATCAAAATGAACAACTATTATGCATAACTATAATACACTAAGAAAAGCATTTTTTTAAAAAAATTGTACAGAATGCGTACAGATATTTTTTTGTAATTATTCTCTAAACAACACTGTATAATTATGTAGCATTTCTCTTGTGTTAAGTAATCTAGAGATTATTTAAAGTATACAGGAGGCTGTGCATAAGTTATATGAAATTCTATTCTTTTATATATAAGGAACTTCAGCATCCACGGATTTTGGTATCCTCAGGGGTCCTGAAACCAACCCTCCACTAATAAAGAAAGATGATTACACTAGCAGTTGGTTTGATATCAAGGCCATTAAAGAATAAACCCCAAAACAATCAGTAGAAGACCTTCAGATGACTTGGACAACTGTAAGTCAACTCTAAAACTATAACATGAAAAGCTCAAAGCATTTAATTGTCTTCATATATTGAAGTCCACATGTAATATATTGGAAATTAACAGGAAGCCAAGAGCCATAACACATTTATCATAACAGTCTTAGAGCAGATAGGCATACTCCACCAGCTAGTATCCAAAGAGCTCTCAAAATACAGATGATCCCTGACCTATGATGATTCAACTGATTTTTCAGCTTTACTCTATGCAAAAGCAATATGCATTCAGTAGAAAATGTACCTGAAATTTTGAATTTTGAGCTTTCCCTGAGTTAGAAATATGCAATAAGATACTTCCTCAAGAGGAAGCAGCTATAAAATACAGTGTACTTTGTTGCTGAGCTACTTTTGGAAAATGGGGTGTATTAAATGCATTTTCAAGTTATGATATTTTCAACTCTAAGTTAATTGGGATGTGACCCCACCATAAGTCCAGGAGCATCTGTAATAGTTTCATGAAATAATGTCTACCTAATAAAATTATCAAAATGTTTAAGAGAACTAAGAATTCTCTTCTACAAAGATAAGCATTCTTACTTTATTCTGCTAGTATTACCTTTATGAGGATATTTATGTTTTTCTGGTTTACTTAAATTGGCTTGGGCAGATGAAAACGTTTCTCCCTCTTCAGTGTTCTTTTGGGCCTAAACAGATTTAAAAAGTGTCAAGTGTGACAAATATAGGAACATTATTACCACAAAATTCATTGTGAATTAAAGTTTTACTTTTAAATTCAAGGGTCACCTTCCAAACTAGGAAAACACTACAGTAAACTGTCATTCATTTAATTACAACATTTCTACAGCAAATGAAGCATGTTTTCTAACCTCATTTTACAGATAAAATGAAGATAAGGAAACAGATGAAAGACTGTAAAAATACATCTATAAAACATTATTGCTTTACATAACAACCTGCCAAACTGGAAATGGAAGCCTATGTTTGCTTCTTTTATTTCAACTCTCAAACTGTATTATGCAGTTCAAAACTAAAATGTAAACCAAAATAAAGTGAAAACACACTAAAGCTTAAAGAAAAATTAAAAAGCACTTTCTCAAAAGAGAAAAATATCCAATATCTCCACTGCTCCCTCAAAATTTCATTTTATAAATGGGATAATATAGTATTTGTTATAATTTGAATATCTTTATGTATAAGGCTTTCCTTTCTTTCTTTTTGTACCAGGGATTGAGCCCAGGGTCACTTAATCACTGAGCCACACCCTCAGTCCTTTTATTTTATTTTTTTATTATGAGACAGAGTCTCAAATAAGTTACTTAAGATCTCACACTAAGTTGCTGAAGCTAGCTTTGAACTTGCAGTCCCTCTGCCTCGGTCTCCCAAGCCACTGAGATTACAGGTGTGCCCTCTGTGCCTGGCAAACAGTCAGATATTGGTACTGACAATTATACCGATTTATCAGAAATAAAACCAAAATGTGATTGATTAGAAATAAAGCTAATTTATTAAAGATCCAGTGCTTTTTAAAAGAAAGAAAGAAAACATCATGAATAGTCCCAGCCACTGAGGAGGTTAAGGCAGGGGGATTGTGAGTTTGAGGCCAACAAGGACAATAGCACTGATTCTTACTTAAAAAAAAATTTTTTTTGATGCCAAAAATATACTGATTATTTTTTAAGATTGCCCTAATATAGATCTTAAAGTCAGCTTAAAAACAGCAAAATTAAGCTTGCTGAAAAGACAGTGATTAAAATTAAAGTTATTAAATTTATGTCCTATCAGCATTATTCCCTGAACAAATACATAAAAGCCCCCTGTAAAGATTCTGGATTTTTGTGTTCTCGCACTCTTCTTTTAGGAAGAACAAATTTTCCAATGAGTTTCTCCAAAAACATTTTTATAAATTATAAAAATTTAGCTTCTTTCTGGAAAAATCACTCATGGCTATATCTCCAGAGCCTAGAATATACACAACACTGATCTATAGTGTATATTCAGAATGCAAACAGCCCATTATAATGCACCTTTTTGGTCTTGGGTTCCTCATCCAACATGGCTAACGTTCTGGCAAACTCTTCATCTTCATGCAATTGCCTCTCCAGCTGTAAAAACAATCAACATACTGAGATGCTTGTGTTCTTTTGTATGTGAAAGCACAGAGTAAATGCCTAATAAATGTTGAATGAATATAAGTGTTTGGAGGTCAAAAGAGAACTCTGTACTAGAGACAGATTTAGGGGTCATCAGCATATAAATAATAATTACAAACACAGGAATGGATGAGATTGCTCATAGTAAAAACAAGAGATATGAGCAAATTAAGTTATTTTAAATATATTAAAGGAGCTTCCCACTAAAGAACTCTTAAGAGCCGGGCAGTGGCATATGCCTTTAATCCCAGTGACTTGGGAGGCTGAGGCAGGAGGATCACAAGTTCAAAGCCAGCCTCAACAAAAACAAGGCACTAAAGAACTCAATGAGACCCTATCTCTAAATAAAACACAAAAAAGGGCTGGGGATGTGGCTCAGGTCAAGTGCCCTTGAATTCAATCCCCAGTACTCCCCCAGCCAAAAAAAAAAAAAAAAAAACTCTTAAAGATAAATCTTAAAGTAAAATTATCCCTTGGTCTCATAATTTATCTTTTATAGATATTTAGAGTTTTGTATATTAGATTTTAACTTACTTTACACATAATCTCCAATAAAGCTCAATTCAAAACTAAACTAGAACTATCTTGACTGTTTGCCTAGCTACGGCACATCAAAACATCAAGTTATTAATGATACCTAAGTAAAATGCCAATACCTCTGCATCTTCATCAAGTTGCAATTGCTTGGCGATGACTTCATCGTTTAATATGGAATCATTTGTATTCTGTGAAGGCTATATTTCAAAGAAAATTAAACAGTATCAGCATAAAACAAGTTAAAAATAAGGTGTTTTTTCTTGACTATAATAGCTGATTAAACACACCAATGAGATAAGTATATCAGTAATAGTTGTAACCCACACCAGCCAAAATGTCAACTTTACTGGCAAATCAACATAAGAATGATCACATTGTCCCATGGTAGCACTAATATGAAATCAACAAACACACACTACTGGGCAGGTTAATTTAACTCAGGAGGCTGCTTTGACTAAGTTATAATTTCTATACAGCCAGAAAAAGATGAATCTAACTCCAGTAGAGAAGGTCAAATATAGCATATTCATAAGGGATGTATTTATGACTTCATTTGGGAACAAATCTATTATCTAATTTTGTCTGGTTGAAGTCACAAGTAAAATGAGTTTGTATTATGAGAAAACAATTTAAATTCTAAGAACTATAACTTTTTCTAATAGTCTTCATACCTTTTTCCTGTTTTGAAGTATAAAGAAAAATTATGGAGTATCTTATTTCTTTGTCCTCTAAAATGAGGGCAACACATTTTATCCTAATCACAGGAAAATTGTCTTCATTAATAAAACATGCTGACCCATTTATAACATCCTATTTTTTCCTCTTATTAACATCAGTACATGGCTATATCATCTGAAAATTCTTTCTTGCATGTGGAACACTCACTTGTTTTCTTTTGCTTGCTACCATCTTCTTATCCGATCTTTGGACACTTCCAGTTCCAAAATAATCAAGCACTGAGGTTGGTGTAAGTTTTATTGGTGATAAAGGCTTATTCTTGGCCTTAGTGTTTTCTTCATTCTTTTTCATGTTTGATGTTCCAAGATAACTATTTGTAGATCTTCCATTTTCTTTTGATTTAGAGGCTGCTTTCTTACACATAAAGTCGTCATCTTCATCTTACATGGAATATAACCAAATATTTTTTGATAAACATCAATTTCTAAATTATATAAGGCAACTACTTCTACCAGCTTTAGAAAAAGTACAAAAAAGCTTTGGGATGCTAGTAATTCTTTTTCCTTTCCATCTCCTGAACTCAACAGTCACCCCCCTGCATTTACCACTGCCAGGCCTGTAATACACCAACCCAACTACACAAATATTTACTGAGCACCCATTATATGCCAGGTACTGATGATACAAGAGTGAATTAAAAAAAAAAAAAAAAAAAACCTGCGCTCATGCAACTTCAAGTCTACAAGCGAAAACAGATAACAAATATGTACTGTTGAGTTATATGTGCTATGAAGAAAAAACAGAAGTGGGGTGTAGATCAATGGTAGAGTACTTACCTAGCATATGTGAAGCCCTGGGTTCACTCCCCACCAATGAAAAACATTTTAAATTAAAAAAAAAAAAAAAGAAAAGTGACTCTCTTTTAGAGAGTAATCGGGGAAAGTCTCTCTGATAAGCGAACTTTCACAGAACCCTAAAATACAGATACTACACAGCAAGAAGGCTCAGACAATGAAAACTACAAGTGCAAAAGCTTAAAGTAAGTGTGCTTTGAGGTCAATGTGGCCACAGCACAATAAGAGGGTATGTGCTGCAAGAATCCAGGTGAAAGAGAGAGAAGTCAAATCCTGCAGGACTTTCTATGTCACACAAAGAATTTCAGATTTTACTATAAAATGAGAATCAACTACAGAACTCCAAGCAGAGAATTCCAACTTAAGTCACATCCTTTGGAGAAGACACTGTACAAGGTTGAAAGGAAAGCAAGGAGATAACTTAGGAAGCTACGGTAGCTCCAAACAAGATGCTGTGTACAGTGGGTTTGCAGACATGGTGAGGAGTTGTCAAATTCTAGCTATATATTAAAGGTGTACTATCTTACCAATATCTAACCATTCATTTAAGACTTTAAAATTTTGCTATATTTTATATTTTTTTAAAAAATTCCCATTAAAAATTGATCTTAAGTGTCTTTTTAGTACTGGGTATATAGCTCAGTGATCAAGCACTTGCTTAGCATGTACAAGGCCATGGGTTCCATCCCTAGCACAACAAAAGAATTTCTATATATTCATAAGGCTTAGATAGCTAGAAACCCTAAAAATGTACTTCAAAGGGGCCTCAACAAATTTTTATTTGGTTCAGTGACTCACAAAAGAAAAGGCTTTTCAATTTGGTCTATTAACAAAAGAAATTTCTTAAAAAAATCTAAAAGATGACCATGAAGATTAGGTCAAGGGAACGGGAAGGTTTCCTTTATAAACTCAGTATGCAAAACCACACGAGTGGGTCTTACTTCCTCTCAAGGGCTCACTCTTTTGACTACCAATATTTGTTAAGGCCATATGATCCAGGAGCTGGGATATTCCTAATTGGTTCCTACCGAAAAATGAAAGTAATCAATGCTATGTTAAAAGGGAAGAGGGGAGTAGATTTAGCCTTACTTTCTATAAATATATAAAATTGAAATTATAAACTTTACAACATGTAACTTAGAGGTTCCTGGTTACAAATATAGCAAGTAATCCACTATTTAAAGCAAGAGGAGAGATCTCTGAGGATGCCCATACCATTCACTATAGGCTCATTTTCTCTACTAATTGACAGCTCACCCAACCCTTCAAGGGCCTCCAATGAGCACAGATATGTTTATTAGATGGCTTCACATTCTTGGCTATGACCAACTAAGCCAGCTGTGGGCACCTGATCAAGTGGGGCCCATGATCAGTCGAGTTTATTCCTGTACTCCACGAAACAGGTTAAAGGTCTCCTAACAAATTCTCCATCTTGTTTACTCCAAACTAGTTTATTTTATTTTTTTAACTTACCTGAAACGGAACAATTCTAATTAAAGCACACTTGCTTAACTTTAGTGAAGTCAAACTACCTTTGAGCCTAAAAATTTATCCATAAACCTTTCTAAAGCACATCCAGGGCTTGATACACTTAAATTTCAGTTCAACCATGTTAACAAGAGTCAGCAAACAAGTCAGTCACTCATTCATTTCTCTCGTTCTCTGCCTATTTGCCAGGTAAAGGAAAGGGGTCTGATTCACAGAGGTTTGGAAAGGCTGGGCAATATTATCACCATTCCACTAAGTAAATAGCCACGTGAATCACCCATAGTAAGTCTGATAACCACTGAGAATATAATCTAAAATACCTTTCGTTTTCTCTAAAATAACAATGAATTATTATAAAAATTCAAATATTTTATGATTGAGAGCTATTTTACATGCACACCTACACTCAGTTAAGCTAGAGCATAACCAATCAGTAGCACACTCTCTACAGTCACATGTCACTTAATAACAGAAATATTTTCTGGGAAAAGCATCATTAGTTGATTGCACTGGTTGTGCAAACATCATAGGGTATCCTTATACAAACCTACATTATACAGCCCTACTACACACGTAGTCATATGGTCATATATGTGGTATAGCCATGATGAATAAAACATACAAGATTAAATAAAACATAAGATAAAATGATACAGTAAAAAACATGGTAAACAGGATGCTGCTATTGAAACATGTGATAGTAAACTTTAATTTTTGAAAGTGGAACGAGTATATTCTAAACAATAAAAATATAGTAAATATATAAACCAGCAACACAGGTGTTGATTAAAGTATATTCTGTACTATAAATATTGTATTGCTATAGTTCTATACGACTTTGCAGTGCTTTAGGTTTCTTTACAGCGCCATCACCACAAACATGGACAACACAGTGCACCATGACCTTAAATCAGGTGCAATGTCACCAGGTAATAAGAATTTTTCAGCTCCATTATAATCTATGGGGCCCCTGTTGTATATGCTGTTTATCATTAAAATATTCTGTTATGCGGTATGTGACTATATCCTACTTAGCAAGCCAAAAAAATATGCAAAATAGCCTTAAAAATTTAAACCAAGAAGACCATCGCGTATATCCTGGCTTTAATAAAGAAAGGAAGAAAAAAAGGGCAGGAGGAAAAAGGAGGGGAGTGGGAGGAAAAAGGAAAGGGGAAAAGAGCAAGGGAAGGCAGACTAGAACCTTCCAAGTACAGAAAATCAAAACATCACCTTAGGCAATACCTGCCAAATTAAAAGCATAACCAGTGTATGTAAGATAAGACTTCTAATCTTAAGTTTAATCATGTTTATATGCTTCATGCATGCTAGGCAAGCACTCTACCACTGAGCCACATCCTCAGCACATATTTATTTGCTTTAAGTTCAACAACCACAGGAGGGAGGGGGGAGGCAGGAGGGAGTCCCTTAATGGAGAAGAAACAAAAATTAAATTGTCTGTGAAATGACAGTGGCTATTCTAGCTTTACACCCACATTAAATACGCCAAGAACAGCTAGGCACAGTGGCACACACCTATAATCCCAGCTATTTGGGAGACTGAGGCGGTAGGATCGCATGTTCTAGACCAGCCTCTAGACCAGCAATTTAGCAAGACCCTGTCTCAAAACAAAATTTTTAGAAAGGCTGGGGATATAGCCCAGTGGTAGAGTGCTCCTGAGTTCAATCTCCAGTACTACCAAAAAAATAAAATCCAAAACACTAACATTCCATTTCAACTACACCTCAACTTGCTCATAAGTAGTATGACAGAAAACACCAGAACTGAGTGGGTAAGGTCAACTACTTACAGACTATGGGAACAGACTATGGGCAAGAAAAGATGAAGAAATTAGGGGACTAATATAAGATAGGCAAGCAAAATGGCCTCACAGTAATAATGGCAGTAGAGATTGAGAGAGGAATGAGTATTGTTTATAATATGGGAAAACAAATAGCCTAAATACCTATTCAAAAGTTCAACCATGTGATGGAATTCTATGCAGCAATAAAATATCTTAATGTAGATCCATATTTATTGATATAAAGATATCCATGGGGCTGGGGTTGTGGCTCAGTGGTAGAGTGCTTGCCTTGCATGTGGTGAGGAACTGCTTTTATACTCAGTACCACATAAAAACAAATAAAACAAAATAAAGGTATGGTGTCCATCCACAATTTAAAAAATATTTTTTAAAAAGATATCCATGTCAGGGCTGAGGATGTAACCTAGTGGTTAGAGTGCTCATCTAACATAAGTGAGCCCTGGCTTCAAACTCCCGGTACTGGGAGAGGGGAAAAAAACTTCTCCTCTATAATTTTGTGACTCTGAATAACCATATAAACTTTTTTTTACTGTTATGCTCAACATTTATGAAAATGTGATGAGCTATAAAATGTAAATTGGTATGACTTCTAGAAAGTAACTTGGAAGAACATATCTTTAACCTTAAATTAATTGATATGCTTTAGTGTAGTATTCTTGGAGATATTAGAGGTGTGGAAAAATATATATTACAAATATATTCATCAGGGATGCGAATGTAGCCCAAGGGTAGAGCACTTGCCTAGCATGCACAAGCCCTGGGTTTGATCCCCAGGCACACTATTAGGAACATGAACAGTGTAGGCAATCAAAATAATCAAAACTGGGGAAAGGTTTAAATAAATTGTGGTCTAACCAGTCAATGGACTTATGCAGCTGTTAAAAGATCAAGCCAAAATTTCAAGGTTCAAAACACTGATGACAACAGTTTTTTAAAAAAAGCAGAATGCATCAGTTCTTTTTCATTAGTCCTAACATTCTAGGTCTTACACCAGCTTAAAAGGAGGGCTTCTTCATGAGCCTCCCCTGCTAGTAACCTTTACAAGAATGAAAAGCAAAGAGCTACTCTCTGAATACATGGGTTTAAACTTAACAAATGTCTTCAAGCTACAGGTCCCAAAAAATGTACTATTCCTAACACAGACACAGTTTTATAAACATTTTCATAATTTTTCAATAAGAAAGTAAATCACACATGGATCTCCAAGAAAAAATCATGGAAGTGAAATTTCAAGTATATTTTCACTATATTAAGCAAAAATTACATACAAGTCCCACAAAATAAGTAGCTCTCCAGACCCCTTGGAAAGTAGGAGGAATTCTGGGGAATGAAGTTATAAAAGAGAAAAGAAGAGACAATTCTCAAGGACAACTCTCTTGCTTTGACACTTCTTCAATGCCTCCTGATTTGTGTTCTTTCCCACACTCCTTACAGTTGTGGGAGTGATTAACAACAAAAGGAAATTCATGATCCTAAGAAAAGTGATATTTGTGACAAATATAAGGGTTTCACAACTAGAGTACACTCTGTCATGAATATCTGAAGGATCCTGTCATGTGACTTTGATGAAACCAGAAAATCTGAAGAAAGAGCAGTCCTACTGTCTACACACACGATGACTGTTGAACAGATTGTCTTAGAGCTCCTTAGACCTCAGTATTCCAGGGTTACACCAATATATTATGGAGAAAAAAGGCAGAAAAGGCCAAGGATGCAACCAGCTGCTTGCAAAGACACAGTCATTTAACAGGTGTTGCTGTGACCATCCTCACATAAAATCAATATTTGACAATCCAACACATTGTGTAGAGATGAAACATTCCTCTTTTTTCACATTTACCATTTGCTAACAAACCTAAATTTGTTTCTGCTTTGTCAGAAGCCAAAGGCAAACTATGTTCTCATCTCCCCAGAAACTTACAATAAAATAATGATAAATAGATCTAAGTCAAATTTCTGAGAACTAGGTGAAAATCATGGGCAACTGAACACTTAAAACTTCCCTCCAGGATATCTGTTTCCTTATGAAAACACCATTTATTTTCATTAAAGACAACATAAACTCAAATGTGGTAACAACAACCAAGTAAACTAGCATTATCCAACACACAGCAGAGGAACTGCCTAGAAGAGAAGATTGCTTTGCCACTCTGAATTAGATACATTCATTTATTTAGACAGATAACAAATAAAAGAAAAAGAGAATAATGTGCAGGTCCATATGAAAATCTATTTACAAACCAAAAAGAAAAAAAAAATCTCATCTGGAGTTCATACTGCTGAGAATATGACCTTTCCAAATGGATCTCTGAATATCCTAATTCTGACTTTCTTTCCTTTGGTCTGGAACACATCAAAACCAAATTAATTGAGAGATCTCATTACAGAAATTAACAATAATTTACTCAGCAACAACTCAAAAACTAAAAAGAGGACCTAGACATTTAAAGCCTGTTTCTATGAAGTTCCTTTTCAATACTTCTTTGAGTTAAAATCCTAAATTGTCCTTTTGGTTTTGGAGCTAGAGAAAGGTTCATACATTTGTCCAGCCACTAGTAAGTATTCATTAATTAAGTAGAAGAGAAACTATACATAACTTCTTTGTCTGTTTATGTGGTGAAACATTCTATACATATCACTGTAATAAAACTTCTGAGACTGTTCATCTTTAATCAAGAAACCAGATCTCATGATTCATTACCAATGAATCCTCTTAGAATCAAATGGAATCCATTATACTTTTTAAAAACTTTTTATAATTTGTGGAGTCTTGTAAGGTAGTTAAGGAATAATAACAGAAAAATTGTATAAGCTTAAAATATGATGTTATCCACCACACAGGTATCAAGCCCACTGGATCTCACAGAAAAAGTAAAAAGAGGGAGCACACCTGAACATCTGACCAAAGTACATGACCCAAAATGTCTTACAATTCAAAGTCTTCAAAACAAACAACAGAAGGAACCCTTACCGGCCAGAGTTAAGGCAGTGATTCTGCAATGCAACTCCCCACACACAAGAGGAGGAAGGGAACAGTGCTGGGCTCAGTATTAAGGTAAAGTATAAATCACCTGCATGTTACTTTGATAAAGACAGCCAGGCACTGTGGCACATGCCTATAATCCCAGCAACTGGGGAGGCTGAGACAAGAGGATTGCAACTTAGCAAGGTCCTAAGAACTTAGCAAGATTTATTTTTATGTGGTGCTGAGGATCAAACACAGGACCTTGGACTTGCTAGGTGAGCACTCTACCACTGAGCCACAACCCCAGGTCCACCAATAGACTTTAATAGTGTACTTTAATCCAGAATACAATTATGCATACAGTGTATACATCACTTTTATTTAATAAATAAATTAGTAATAATTTAATATTATTAAATAAATGTATTGATCATTCCACAATGTATATATTTATGTATGTATATATATCCAAACATCACTTTGTAACTGACAAATAATTATTATTTGTCATCATTATTTAGAATTGAAAATATATGCAATATTTAAATTTTAATTTTTAAAAAAATTTTAAGTATTGAAATTTAATATTAAAAAAACAAAGGATACAAAATCTGGAATCGGCCCAGAAACTAAGAAGATAAAAATGTAATACAGTTAGTTGATTCTAGAAAAAAATTAAGGAGAAACTGAAAACTGGAAAAGAAAAAGCTAATTTAATAGTAGCCCATGGCTTTGTTTTGTTTTTTTAATTTTTCAGGAGTGTTTTGACCTATAAGATAAATAGGAGTCAAAAGGAAAAGGAAAATGGTTGGGGCAGAAGGACCCTAATAAAAACACTGTGCTCAGAGCATAGCTTTATGAAAATAAACCCTGTGCTGTTACTCATAATACAGGTAGATAAGCTACACTCTTAAAAATGCTACATAGCTTCAAGAAACACTACTCCTTTTAAAGTGGTCATATTCTTTGTGAACTTCCAATTCATAAAGTAATGAAGCACAAACAGGCTCACATCAACAATACAATATCCAAAAAAGGAAGAGAAAGAAAAATTGAACTCATACTATTAAATTCTATGCAGAAGTTTAAAAGAATGAGACAGGGATCTTTTAAAATTGAAAGAGGTAGACTGAGGAAGGGGGCAGGAGGAATAGAAAAAGGGAGAAGAGAAAGGGAGGAAGGGAGGAAGGGCAGACTAAGACATTAAATTATGAAAAAGCAAGCTACAAAAATCTTACGGTAAGACACTACTCAAATAAGTAAATATGCATATATACATACAAGTACAAGTGTGTTTAATATAGCTATGTAAGGCAAAGGAGTTACATGAGGGAAATGGAACATATACTCATTTGATTTAAAACCATGTTAAACTAAATACTTTATCCATCCTCAAAAATTCTCAGCTCAGTTTCTTTTATACAGAATCTTAGTGTATAAATTAATATTAATCTTTAGCAATAATCAAACAATATACAGTTCTTGGTTTCTTCTCCAAGGAAACTTTCTGCCTCAAAACATCTAGGTTTCTCTGAAAACGTGTCTAAAAGGCTCCCTATCATACACAGAATTTATACCCATTTGTTCATACATAAAACTATGTCTGAAAATTAGCAAAAAAATACTATAGGAACCTCTAGTAATATTTTCTGCTACTGTTTTTCCAAATCACAGGTCACTGGTGTTACACAGTAACCCAGAGAACAAAACAACACCAATTTTTTTTTTCCTCACTTAACACCCACCAAATAATTATAACATAAAGAGCACTAACTGCCTCTGGGATTATGAGCTCAATAAAATTAGCAGTCATAAACAATTCTTGAGAGAGGAAAACCCCCACGTTTTTGGATCAAACAGTGGCCCAGTGAAACTGCATATTGAAAGGTCATCTTTACCAAACAAAACTCAAGGCCTCTCACTTCATTAAACAGCTGAAAGTAAATATATTTACCCAGTACAACAAGTATTTGGGTTTTTACCAACCCAGAAGAACATTTTACTAGTCAATGGTTAGCTATGAAAAGATTTACAAGCAATTTTTTCCTTTTCCTATAACATGGAAAATTAATGTAGTTAGTCTTTAAAAAATTAATAAATCCTAGAAGACAGATTTAATCAAAGAGATGATCAAAAATATTTGTCATGAAGTTAATGGTAAACCTAAATGCCTGTATAATAATATGGTCTAAAAGGCTATATAATAATATAAACAAAAATATTTGAAATCTACATTGTTTCTAATTCTGTTTTGCACTGTTTAGAAAATTATGTAAAAGAAATAAAATGTAAGCCACATATGTGATTTTAAATAGTCTCATAGCCACATTTAAAAAGTAAAAAGTAAAGTTAATTTTACCAATGGTTTATTTAATCAAATATATCCAAATTGTTATCATTTCAACATGGGATGAATACTAAAAAGCCAGTAAGACAGTTTACCTTTTTGTAGGAAGTCTTTGAAATCTTTTTTTACATAAATTTTATTGTGTATAGTTAAGGTATACAAAAATTATGTATGTGATTCCTACAGTCAGTAAAATGGATATTACAGTGAAGCAAATTAACATATCTATCATCTCACATAGTTAGCCATTTTTTTTTTTTTTGGTCTGTTTTTGTGGTAAGAGCAACAAAAATCTACTCATTCAGCAGTAATCCCAAATACAATTTGATTAGCTGAGTCCTCTTTTATGCATCAGATTTCTAGACTTTGTTCATAGTACACATCTGCTACTTTGTAACTTCTGACCTGTATCTCCCCATTTTCCCCCTCTACCCTCTTGGTAATTGCTGTTTTATTCACTCTGGGAAATCATGCAATATTTTTCTTTATGCACATAGTTTATTTCACTTAGCATGTCCTCCAAGTGGCATATGCCCATATCACCTTCTTGCAAAGAAGGCTGACTATTCCATTGTATACATATATACAATTTCTTTATCTGTTACAGCATAGTTTGTTTCCGTGTCTTGGCTATCATGCATAATGCTTTAACAAACGCGGGAGTGCAGATATCTTTACAAGGTGATGATTTCATTCTCTTTGGATATATGTCCAGAAGAATGATTGCTGAGCTAACTGGTAGTAATATTTTTAATTTCTTTAGCAATTCCCAAACTGTTTTCCATAAAAATTGTACCAATCTATATTCCTAACAATAATGTAAATGAATTTCCTTTTCTACACACTCCTGACATTTTTTATTTCTTAACTTTTAGATAATAGCTACGTTAACAGGTAGGAAATGATATCTCACAGTGGTTTTACATTTCCTTAATGATTAATGTTGTTGAGTACCTTCATAATCAGTTGACCATTATTAGTATTCTTTGGAGAAATGTCTAGTAAGGTCCTTTGCTCATTTTTTTAATTGGGTTATTTGCTGTTCTACTACTGAGATGTATGAGTTCTTTATAAATTTTAGATATTTAACACTTATTTAGATATGTAGCTTGCAAACATTTTTTTCCAATCAGTTAAAGTTGGCTTTTCATTTTGCTGATTATTTCCTTTGCTGTGCGACGTCTGTATTTTACTCTCACAACACACACAATTGAGGCTAATCACATTTCAAGTGATCAAGAGTCACATGTAACTAGTAGGTGCCATATTGAACAGTGCACATCTATAACAAAAGTGAGTCAAAGACCATTTCCAAAGTTCTAAAACATAATCGCATAATCAACAGAAAGCACTAAGTACCTAAACAAAAGTAGAATCTGCCTTTAAAGGTAGACATAGGTTTATGAATAGAGTCAAAACATATTCAGAATTCATTATGTGTCAGTCCCTATTTTTAAGTACTTGTCAGGTATTAATCAATTGATATAAGGCCACTCACTGATGTAGGTACTAGTAACATCCCCCTTTTACATATCTAGAAACAAAGACAAGATAAAATAGGTAAAGATTTAAGCAAAGTAGCCCAAGACAGTGATGCACCCTGGAATACCAGCAGCTTGGGAGGCTGAGACAGGAGGATCACAAATTCAAGGTCTGTCTCAGCAATTTAGTGATACCCTAAGCAACTTAGTGAGACTCTATCTCAAAATAAAAAATAAAAAGGCCCAGGAATGTGGCTCAGTGGTACATAGCCCCTGGGTTAAATCCTCAGTACCAAAAAAGAAAAAAGAATATTTAACCAAGGCTATGCTATACTACAAGAAAAACATCAAAGGTTGAGTTTTTTAAATGAGAATAAAAAAGATGAGCATAAAATAAAAGATACAGTATGGAATAGTAAACAAAAACTATATTTTGGAACTAACAGATTTTTATAACCAAATTATGTTATATAATACTTTTTTATAAGATGCTTCAAACTCTAAATAAATCATGTTATTTTAGATTAGAATTTGTATTTTTTTTAAATAGGGTCTAACTGAGTTGGTTAGGCCTCGCTTTTTTTTTTTAATGTTTTATTTTTATTTTTCGGCAGACACAACATCTTTGTTTGTATGTGGTGCTGAGGATCCAACCCAGGCCGCACACATGCCAGGCAAGTGTGCTACCACTTGAGCCACATCCTCAGCCCCTAGAATTTGTATTTTTAAGCTCTTATTACCACAAACATATCATTTAACTGTAACTAGTAATGTAAAATGAATATATTTAACATCTAGTATTGAAAATTAGTTCTAGCTTAAAGAAAAAATAAAGAACTGTTTTAAGATCATGGATTTTCAGGTAATTTGTTAGGCTTAAGAACTGTACTTTTCTTTTTTGAAACCCTTATTGTATGTCTGATCGTATTATGCTAATTTACTATGGACTTTTTAATAGTCTCAATCTCATTCACTTATCATTTCAAAGAACAAAAAGTACAAGCCAGGCAAGGTGGCAATGGCGCAGGCCTATAATCCCAGCAGCTCAAGAGGCTGACACTGGAAGATCAAAAGTTCAAAGCCAACCTCAGCAACGGCAGAGACATGTTAAGCAACTCAGTGAGACCTGACTCTAAAAAAAATACAAAAAAGTAGGGCTGGGGATGTAGCTCAATGGGTGAGTGCCCCTGAGTTCAATCCCCAGTAACCCCCACCCTGTCCCCCCAAAAAAAGTACAAGAAGATAAGGGCAGGCAAGAATAGAGCTAGTTTCTTTCCTATATTTCAGTTCTAAGGAAAAAATAGAAAGCTATATAATAAATAAACATCACATTAGATGGGTACAATGTACCCCAAAACTTTGCCCTACAACAAGCAGATAATGCTTACTTACAAAATGATACAAACATTACCTAATGGTCATAAAAAGTTCAGATAAAATGCTAGACATCTCTTCAGAATACACATTCAAAAATTCCTCTACTAAAAAACAGTCCTGTGTTAAAGAAAATCTCTGATCAACCCTTAAACTGTCTGACCCCTTTTGTGTACTTAAAATCACAAGATAACACTAGTCTGATCCACAGTTGAAGGCCATGGCAGTTTACACACTGCTGTTTCAGAATGCTACTGCAAAGCCTGATCACACCACCTTCAGTTACATAACAAACCTACTGCCATTTGTTTTCATTATCCCACCCACACACTCAAAACTTCACAAAGGTGGCCAGATCAGAAGGGGAGGGGGGCCTTAAAAAAATAGACCTCATTTATACAATGTGTCTGAGCAAATTTAGCAACAGAAAAAGGTTAGAAGTTCCAATCTGCCTCTGTCATAACAAAGAAATACATCAGTTTGCTAAAAATGTTTCAAAAATATGTTCACATCATTTACATTCTGCCTTTGATCAATTTGAACAATTTCATCAATAAATGCCTCATATAATGTTCACCTGTATGCTTTTTTTTAGGTTTGTTTTGTTTTATTTTGTTTTGCTTCCTTTTGACTGCCTAGCAGTAAATGTGTCAGGCACTGGGCTTGGCTCTTACATATAGATCATCCCATGTTATTCTGGTTAGGGTCTCCTCTAGGAGTTAAAAATACTAGAATCAAAATGACTTTACCACTAACTTATCTGAAGCCTCCCCCCACCATGAAAATATAATTCAGAGATTCTCATACAAATAAACAACTATACTATGAAACTTTAAAAGATTAGTACACAATTATTTATAAATGTCTTTTGTTCTTTGATCACTCTTACAACTGATCAAATAAATTTAAGTACAAAAACCATCCTTTATACATATATATGGTTGTAGTTGGACACAATACCTTTGTTTTATTATTTATTTATTTTTATGTGATGCTAAGGATCGAACACAGGGCCTTGCACGCACTAGGCAAGCACTCTACCGATGAGCCACAACCCCAGCCCCCATTGTTTTTTTAATAATGATAAAATCTTTAGTGTCACCAGAGAAAGAGAATTCAAATCACATCTGTGCTAAATTATAAATAAGGCTAGACACAGTGGTACATTCCTGAAACCTCAGCTACTCAGTAGGCTGAAGCAAGAGGACTTTAAGTTCAAAATCAGCCTTGGAAACAGTGAGACCTAGTCTCAAATTAAAAAATAAAAAACGTTGGGGCTGGGATTGTGGCTCAGTGGTCAAGCGCTCCCCTAGCACAGGCAGGACCTGGGTTCGATCCTCAACACCACATAAAAAATAAAGGCATTGTGTTGTGTCCATCTACATCTAAAAAATAAATATTTAAAAAATATATAAATAAATAAATAAAATAAAAAACGTGGGGCTGGGGTTGCGGCTCAGTGGTAGAGCATTTGCCTAGTATGTACAATCCTCAGCACCAAATATAATTAATTGTGTCCAACTACAACTAAAAAAATAATAAAAAAAACTCTGGGGATGTAGCTCAGTGGTACCAAAAAAAAAAAAAAAATAGAACAGGATACAGTGGCACATGCCAACAATCCCAGCTGCTCAGAAGACTCAAGAGGATTGCAAGTTAAGGGCCAGCTCAGCAATTTAGCTAGACCCTAAGCAACTTAGTGAGACTCTGCCTCAAAATAAAAAGGGATGGGGATGTAGCTCAGTGATGAATTGCTCCTGGGTTAAAGCCCACATATCTGTGTAATCACCATATTATTATGACTTTAGCATGCAAGATCAAAAAAAAAACTTACATAAAAAAGTAGTTCTAAAATAACCCACTAATAATTCAATATATAATTCAAGATAAATCTTCAAAATGATTCAATATAAAGCATTTTTTTAAAATTCCCCTTTAATTGGCCCTTTAGCCCACAGAAAATGTCAAAGATGACCATTCCCCTGATAAATATGATTCAACAAAACAAAAAAGGCACTAGAAATTCAATTCAAAATGAAGGAGATACAATTTAACATAAATGAAAAGTTCAAGAGCCTAACACTGCATGGCTCCAAATAACTGAACGTATTTAGTACCCTTACCTGTTTCTGAAATGTATGTAACAGGATCCTTCCGCAAAATTTTACTAGGTTTAGAAGACAATGGCAATTTTTCTGATTGCTTTTTGGCATTTTTTACCTGCACTGTCTCCTCTGATTCTGAATCTGTAGGTGAACGGAAAATAAAACTTTGAAAAGAAGTATTATAATATTCTTAAGTAGTTATTGTGAATCAATTCCTCAAGGCCCTTTTCAGAGCACATCTCTCTTGTAAATTGTCATCCCTTAGTTTTAGCCAGCAATAAGCCTGTATATTAGTTTCCTCTTACAAATCACCACAAAATTTATAACTTAAAACAACATAAATTTATCATCTTCATGGTTCTGGAGGTTACAAGTCTGAAATGGATCTCACTGATCAAAAAAAAAAAAAAAATCAAGGTGTCAACAGGGCTGTTCCTTGCTGGATCACTCAGGAAGGAATCACTTTCCCTGACTTTTCCAGCTGCTAGTGGCTGCCAACATTTCTTGGCTCATAACCACTTCTTCCATCATCAGACCCAGCAACATCAAGTAGAGTCCTTCTCATTCTGCCATCTCTGATTCTCTGAACTTCCTCAATAATCTCTCTCTAAATTTCTTCTTCTGCCTTCCTACTTCTTATGCACACAAAGCCCACCTCAATCCAGGATTATCTTCCTATTTGAAGGTCATCCAATTAGCCTCTGTAACTTTTATTTCCTTCTGTCACTTAACCTAACATATTCACAGGTTCTAGGAATTAGGCTCTAGGTATCTTTAGGGACCATTATTCTGCCCACCACAGCCTAATTGCCCAGAACACTTAAATATTATAAATGAGGACAAAGTGTGAGCACTTAGCATAATGTTTCATAAACTGGCTGTCCTTCCTCTTCCTCTGCACCATTCATTTATAAGTCCTGACTCATACTGTCTTAAATTATATCAAACAATTATATTGCAATAGTTTTCCAAACAAAGGAAACTCCTAGAGAACAGACACACACTTCTATAAATTTCTTACAACACAGAGCAATATGGGATGGGGATATAGCTCAGTTGGTAGAGTGCTTGCTTTGCAAGCATCAAGGCCCTGGGTTCAATCCCCAGAGTGTGTTCGCACATACATACACACACACCAAAAAAAAAAAAGAAACAAAAAAAAAAACAAAAAACAAGAGCAGTAAAAGGCATATAATAAATACTAAATACTTTTAGAACTGAGGCAATACAATTTCTATCACTGTCAAAATCATGATAAAAAGTCTGAGTGGAGTGACACATACCTGGAATCCCAGCTACTCAAAGAGACTGAGACAGGTTGATTATTTGAGCCCAGGAGTTTGAGAGCAAAGTGAGCAACACAGTGAGACCCCATTTCAAAAGATAAATAAAGCTACTAGGAGACTGAGTATCACAAATTCAAGGCCTTTTTAAATGCAAGCAAAAATGATTACATCTTTTAATCAAACACAAAAAATAAACTTTAGACCTCTGTTTTAAAAACAATATTCTAAGGGCTGGGGGTATGGCTCAAGTGGTAGCCTGCTCACCTAGCATGTATAAGGCACTGGGTTCGATTCTCAGCACCACATAGAAACAAAATAAAGATATTGTGTTCGCCTAAAACTAAAAAATAAATATTAAAAAATAAATAAATAAATAAAAACAATATTTTAAGACACTCTTTTTCAAATTCAACTTTCAAGAACCTCCAGCCCAAAGAAAAAATAATTATTTTTTTAAAATATGGGCTGGGAATATAGCTAGTAGAGCTGATATAGTGCTTGGATAGTATGTATGAAGTCCTGAGTTTGATCCTCAGTACTGCAAATGAATGAATGAATGAATGAATACACCATAATCAAAGTAAATATGAGACATATGCTACATATTCTATCCCCATCCAAACAACCTTAATACATTAATATATTTAGGTTCTGGGCTGGGGATATATGACATCCTGGAATTGATCCTAGCACCACAGAACACAACCATACATGTACACATATACACACACATATACACACATGTATGAATAGATGCATATTAGATATAACATTCATGTTCTAATAAATTCTGCAATTGAATAAAATTGTTTTAGAGGGGCACAGTGTTGCCTGCCTATAATCCCAGCACTTGGGAGTGAGGCAGGAGGTTCAAAACCAGCTGGGCAACATAGCAAGACCTCCATCTCAAAAAAAAAAAAAAAAAGAAAAGAAAAAATTACTTAATTTAAAAAAAAAATTTTTTTTTGGAGGGGCGGGTATAGTGCTAAGGATTGAACCCAGAGCCTTGTGCATATGAGGCAAGCACTCTACCAACTGAGCTATATCCCCAGCCCCTAAAAATTGATTCAATAGCCAGACACAGTGGCACACACCTGCAATCCCAGCAACTCAGAAGGCTGAAGCAGGATTGCAAATTCATTGTCAGCCCAGCAACTTAACAAGACCCTGTCTCAAAATAAAAAATAAAAAGAACTGGGGATGTAGCTCAATGGTAAAGTACCCCTGGGTTCAATAATAGGTACCCAAAAAAAAAAAATTTACTTGCACATACAGCCCTATTCTCACAGTACTTATAAACATCATAGAGAACTAAGTGCCTCAGAACATCATTGTAAAACACTGTTCTAAGAAATACAAAATAATTTTTAAACTTTAAAGGTCCTTAGAAGAACTATTACCTGAATCATAGATAATCCTCTTTTTCTTGTTTGGTTGCTTCTGTTTGGAGGCATCCTCTTTACAAGAGCTATTTACCTAAAAACATCATAATATAATTAGAACACAAAGAAGCCTATCATATAACATCCCTTTATCCCCCCCCCCCATTAGTCTTGGGCTTAATGGTTCTCAAGAACGATTTTGTTCCCAAGGAGACATATGTCAATGTTGGGAGACATTATTACTTATCACAACTGAGGGGGAGGAGGGTTATGGGACATCTAATAAGTAAACCAGAGATGCTACTAAACATCCTACCATTCACAGAACAGTCTTCCACAACAGAGTTTCTAGCCCAAAATGTTAATAATGCACTTACTGGACTAAAGAATAAGCCACACAATAACTGTATCAGGATGGTAAAGAATTACAGAAAAAGCTATATTATTATTGGGCCTCAATAATGTATAACAAAGAATAAAAGAATGTCAGATATTAAAAGACAAGGTGATACAGTTTGAATCTTGAGTGCCCCCCAAAGACCCATGTGTTAAAGGCTTGGTTGCCAGGGTAGTATAGCACTATTGGGAGGCAGTGAAACTTTTTAAGTTATGAGGCAGATGGGGTGGGGTGGAGCTGTCCCCAAAAGGGGATTGTGAAACACTGAATCCTTTCTCTTTCTCTTTTGCCCCTTGGCCATGAAGTGAATAACTTTGCTCTGTTATATGCTCACACCATGAGGTACTACCTCACCACCATACTAAAGCAATGGGATAAATCAAACATGGACTAGAACCTCCAAAACTGTGAGCCAAAATAAACCTTTTCTCTTTGTAAGCTGACTATCCTAGCTATTTTATTATAGTAACAGAAATTATCTTAACATTATACAAGGCAGTACTTCCTAAAAAAATGAAAACTAAACTGAAATAAAATCTAAACTAGAAACCCACTACTATCCAATGCCTTTTGGAAAAATAAAACCAAGGCAAAAGGCATTATTCATATTTTGTAATTAAACATCACATTTCTAACATTAAAATTTTCCAAAAAAGCATCAAGAAAGCAGGCAGCAAAAAAAAAAAAAAAAAAAAAAAAAACTGTAAACAATTAAAAGGTAAAAATATATGCTATTTCTGTTCATAATGAAACTTCAAAAACATAAAATCAACTAGTTTGCTAGAAAATGGAACAAATGAACCATTATAATTCAATCTATACCATTAAATCAGAGAACAGAGTTAATAGCAACTACAATAATTCAAAAGTCAAAGATGTTTTCTCCCAAAGGAAAGAACTACAGAAAAGGAATTCCAAATTCTGCCTATTATAAACTTTGCCACAATTTCTGGTTTTCTCCTATCCTTTCTGGAACACCTCCAATCACTTAGCTAAAGTTAAACGAATTGAATAAAGATTTCTGCAGCTGCCTGTCACAGGGGAGGCAAGAATTTAGAGCTTAAATTCAGTCACGTCAACTGCCTAATAAACCAAAAGAATCAACATTCTTTGGAATAATATAACAGAATCCAAACTTCCTACACCATATCATTCACAATCTCCATGATAAATCCAAAATAACTAGACATACAAAGAAAGAAAAAAATATGACCTATAATGACTTGATTATATACAAACTTGAGTGGACCACAAGGTATGTCAGAAACACAAAGTGTTTCTGTGAGGGTGCTTTTGGATGAGCTTAATAAATAGAATAAATCAATAATAGGCCAAGTTAAGCAGATACCCTCTGTTTAGTCAGCTTTTCATCACTGTGACCAAAATACCTGACAAGAACAATTTGAAGGAGGAAAAGGTATTTTGGCTCCCAGTTTCAGAAATTCAGTCTATGGTTGGCTGATTCCATAGCTCTGGTCACAAGTGATGCAGAACATCATGGCACAAGGTCATGGTAGAAGAAAGCAGCTCAGGACATGGCAACCAGGAAACAAGAGTTAGCTCTGCTCACCAGGGAGAGTTACACACCCAGTGACCTACTTCTTCCAGCCACACTCTGCCTGCCTGCAGTTACTGCCTAGTTAATCCATCAGTGGATTAATCCACAGATTAGATCAGACCTCTTAATCATTTCATATCTGAAAATTCTTACATTGTCTCACACCATGAACTTTTGGGGGACACTTCATACCTAAACCATAACACTGCCCCTCATGTAGATGAACTTCAACCAAGTAGGTGGAGGCCTAAAAATAACAAAAGGCTGAATAAGAATTCTTTATGCCAGACTGCTCGCAGCTAGGACATCAGTTTTTTCCTGCCTTTGGACTATAACTGGAATGTCACCCTTCCTGGGTCTTAAGTTTGTCAGGCTTCAGACCAGAACCACACTATTAGCTCTCCTGTTTCTCAGGCCTTCAAACTTAAGACTAGAACTACACCATTAGCTCTCCAAGTCTCCAACTTGCCAACTGCAACTTTTTAGCCTCTGTAATCACATGAACCCATTCTTTGTAATAAATTTCTTTATACGTATATGTATACATATGTATGTATGTGTATGTATATATATATACACACATATCCTATTGGTTCTGTTTCTCTGGAGACCCCAATACAAATTTTAGTACTGAGAAATGGAATACTGCTATAAATACAAATAAATACATATATAAAATATATACAATAAATAAAAGTATAAAATAAGATACATAAAATATGGAAGCATCTTTAGAACTGAGTAATGGGTAAGAGCTACTAGGGTTTTGAGATACAAGCTAGAAGAAACCTAGATTGCCACAACTGTTAATAGAAATATGGACATTAAAGTCAATTCCAGTAAAGGCTCATAAAAAAAGAAGAGTTAAATGAGTGCTATAGTAAAAACTTCTTTCATCTCAGAGAATATGTATATTATCACGAACAGAATGTTCATAAAAATAAGAATATAGGGCTTGGGATCTAGCTCAGTGGTAGAGTGTTTCCCTAGCATGCACAAGGGCCTTAGATCTGATACCCAACACAAAGAAAGGAAGGAAGGAGTAAGAGGTTATTGAAAACTAGAGTAAAGAACTTGGCTGAGTTGTGTTCTTGTATTTTGTGAAAGACAGAACTTCTAAAGAAGAAAATTAGATATTTAGCTGAGAAGATTTCAGAGCAAAATGTTGATGGTGTAGCTTGAGTCCTGCTGATTGCTTATAGTAAAAATGGAGGAGAGAGAGATGTATTGAAAAGGGATTGTTAAGCAAAAAGGAACCAGAACTTAAAGACTTGAAAAATTCTCAGCCTGTTTATATTGCAAAAAATGAGAAAGCATGTTCTGAAGAGAATGCCCAAAGCATCTGAATTAGCACTAAAGAGATTATGGGATTCCATAAGCACAAACACTGCCAGTTTGAACTGAAGGGGATGGAGACAGAACAAAGGAAGGATGTGGGACTTCTTAGATTCTATAGGACAGAATAATAGTTACATTCTTCAGGGAAAAAAGGAAGAACAACAGCAAAGGCAATTCAGAGGTCATCAGAATTGCCTCTTCAGTTTCAACAGTGTGAAACCTGAAGCCGCTTGGTTTCAACAGACCAGACATCCTCCACCTGTAACTTTGAAGGAGAGAGGTCCTGGAGAGCCACACAGGCAAGACTGCTGCCTAGGGCTATGGAGACAGAACTACCACCCAGTAGGTCTGGAAGATAGGGCATAAACCAAAAAAAAATTTATTCTTGAGCCTTAAAAATATAATGTGCCCTGCTAGATTTTAGACTTGCTTGACACAACCCACTATCCCTTTCTTCCTTCTGATGACTCCCTTTTGGAATGGGAAGGTCTAGCTTATGCCTGTTTCACCATGATATTTGGTTTCAAAGATTCACAGCTAGAGAGGATGAATCATACTTCAAATCTCACCTATATCTGATTTAGATGACATTTAGATGAGACTTTGGACTTTAAGACAATGCTGGAATGAATTTAAGACTGTTTGTGGCTACTGAGATGGAACGAATGTACTTTGCATATGAGGGCACAATTTCAGATGACCATGGATGAAATGTTACACAGACCGAATGATCTTATTAAATCTAATTTACTCATGGCTCCCAGTATATCAAGTTTAGGAACTCAGTTTATTTAACATTTCATACAATAAAAAATTACGTTTGGAAAACTGACCTTGATTTCCTTTATTCCTTTCTTTCCTTTTAAAGTTTCTTCAACAGACTTTGTTTTCTCATTCTTCTTTACTGTTTCACTTACAAGTTTTTTTCCACTTGGTATAACTCCAAAGAATTTCCGAATGTCCTAAAAGAGAAAATAAAGACTCATAAATAAATAGTAACCATATAATATTCTAAATTCAACAATAAATGGCACTGCTTATCTCACACACTGGTTTACCCTAAGTAATTTCTCCATACCAAGATAGTTCCATGCATGCAGTAGCATCCTTTAAATGTACAAAAGCTACCTGATAAGATTACCTGCATTAAAAACAATTTGCGGGGAGGGGGGACGGGAGAGGGCTGAGGTTGTGGCTCAGTGGTAGAGCACTTGCCTAGCACATGTGAGGCCCTGGGTTCAATCCTAAGCACCACATAAAAATAAATAAATAAAATAAAGTTTAAAAAAAAAAAAAAATTTGCCAGGCTGGGATATGGCTCAGTGGTAGAGTACTTGCCTAGTATGTGCAAAGTCTCAGGTATTTATTGATCATGTATGTACAACATAACCCAACATAGCTGGGGAGAAAACAAAAAGTTGAATATGATCTTTATCCATGGAATGTATTCTTCAGTTTACGAGAAATATAACTCTTTCAACCCTAATCTCTCTTAGTTGCTAGGAAAGCTTGAAGTTACTTTCTCCTTTATATGATTTTCCCAAATTTCTGAAGAAAAACTTGGGGTGCTCATTACAATATGTTCTTCTTACTCTACTCCATATTCATCTTTAGAACTCAAACCAATTCAATGCAACTTTACAATTTATAATTAAAATTACTCACTTTTCTCATACTTCTCAACACAATGTGACTCAGCAAAAAGCTTCATTGCTGAACTACTATCCCTTCACAACATCTCCATTTATAAATATGTTTACAGGCAAGGGTGTAAGGATCACAAAATATTAAGAACTTGAAATCTTTTTTTTTTAAAGAGAGAGTGAGAGAGGAGAGAGAGAGAGAGAGAGAGAGAGAGAGAGAGAGAGAGAGAGAGAGAATTTTTAATATTCATTTCTTAGTTCTCGGCGGACACAACATCTTTGTTGGTATGTGGTGCTGAGGATCGAACCCGGGCCGCACGCATGCCAGGCGAGCGCGCTACCGCTTGAGCCACATCCCCAGCCCAGAATTTGAAATCTTAATTCCAAAGAACTGAGTTCAAGAACCAGCTGTAGGGGCTGGGGCTGAGGCTCAGTGGTAGAGCGCTTGCCCAGCATGTGAGGCACTGGGTTCAATCCTTAACACCACATAAAAATAAATAAATAAAGGCATTCTGTCCATCTACAACTACAAAAAAATGAAGAAAAAAAAACAGCTGTACCATTTTCCTATCCTTCATGTTCATAATTTTTAACTTTTTTATCCCTCCAACTTCTCTCTTTATTCTTTGAGAGAAATGACTACAAAAGTACTTTTATAAGAAGAGATGGCAATTTGCTGGATCTAAGCAATAACTGTCATACTCATATGATATCAAAAACCTCAAAGTGTGTTTTTCAAGACACAAACAGCTTTGGGCTAAGCCAATAAACAAAGCAGACAAATGAGGCACAGAGGCATGTTAACATAAGAGATGAGAGAAAGATTAAAGACTTCCCTGATTTTAAACCCTCTTTTGTAAATCTCCTAATATAGAAAAGTTATAAATCCATTAATTAAGTCTAAATCTTAAAAAAAAAAAAAAACCCCACTGCTTATAGAATGGATACCTCATCTCTAACACTGAAACATCTTGTGAGGTACTAAAGCAAAGAATAGAAAAAGACAGCCTTGGGGCTGGGGCTCAGTGATAGCGCACTTGCCTGGTATGTGTGAGGCACTGGGTTCGATTCTCAGCACCACGTATAAATAAATAAAAGTAAAGATCTATCAACAACTAAAGAATATTTTTTAAAAAGACAGGCTTCCTTATAAATTGCAAAGAATCAAGTTTAAGGCTGACTATTTTATTGCTTCTGAAGGAAATATGTTTCACATCAGTTTCACTTTTTGAAATTACACAGTAATTCTTCACTAAAATAGTGATGATTATTTAAACACACACAGAGTTGCATCATGGAAATACCAAAACTTGAACCATCAGTGTACCAAGTTTTGAATAGTAGGTCTTTTTAACATCCATGTACAACCCAGTTTTGAACCACAAATGCTTAAAACTCCAAAGAAAACAAAATGTAATTCAGAGAATAAAACTATCAGTAACACTGAACACTCTGATTTTATCTCTACTGCCACTCTTAACACTGTCACACCCTTTCCTTCCTAATTCTTTCCATTCTTTCCTTTACTTTTCTCTTATTCTACCCACTCCCTCCCCCCACCTCCCTATACTCTGAAGCATAAAAGAAATAAATGCATCCTGATCTCACTCAATATGTACTAAAAACCTAAACTTTTAGAAAAGAATTGTCATAAACAACTTCTTAGGACTCTTTCCAGTATGAGCAGCTGTAGAATACAAACATGTAAGAAGCAAAGGTCAGCAATTAGGCTAATTAATTTATACAGCGTGACTTTACATTACCCTTCCAATTAACATTTCCTTTCTAATACTCTACATCTTCAAAGATTTCATGCGATGCAGATCAATCCCTAGTATCTAATCATATTACCAAAGAATGGCTCTCAACACTTCCCTTGCCTGCCAGATTATTTAAGTAAAAAGGAAGAAAAGGGAACAATTTTTTAAATTGGCAAGCCTTCTAAGCAGAAAACCAAAGCTATAAACATTATAAAGAGGTCTGACTAGATAAAAATCAAAAAAGATGCCAAAAAGTTAAAATAGAGGCAACCAAAAACTGTCTACAATATTTGTAAATATATGTAATACATAAATGAGTTCCTACAAATCAACAGAAGATAAGCCAAAATAACAATAAAAGCTAGTAATAGACAAGTTAAAAATGAAATGCAAACAACCAACACACAGAAGACGCTCAACTTCACAAATAATAAACAGGTAAATTAAAATTTGATTGGTTTCCTCTAAGCTTTAAAAGATTGATAATGCTAAAATTCATCAAGGATGTGGGGAAACATCCTTACAACACTGAGAGAAGTAAAAACTGGCATAACCTTCCTGGAAGATAATTCAGCAATACTTATCAAAATCTTTTTTTATATATATATTTTTAGTTACAGACAGACACAATATCTTTGTCTTATTTATTTTTATGTTGTGTTTAGGATTGAACCCAGTGCCCCACATGTGCTAGGCAAGTACTCTACCACTGAGCTACAACCCCAGCCCCACTTATCAAAATCTTAAATGTAGCCAGGATATAGCATGCCTGTAGCCCCAGCTACTAGGGAAGTAAAACTTTAAATGTGCACATACCCCCTGTCCCAGAATATAGTTTTTCTTTGACCATTTCTGGGGAGCAGAAACAAAAAAGAGCAGTTATTAACTATTCTTTCTTTTTTCAATGATTATTAATTGAACAAATAGGTCAATTCAAGTGAGCCAAAAGATTCAGGCAAAGATCACATAAAAGTTAGATAAAAAATTTTAACAGAAAAACTAAGTAAAATGCTTAGTTTTCATATTTGACTTACAGCAACTGGACACAGATTTATGTCTTTTGATAATTCTGTGTGGTGAATAGTGCAAATAAAATTAAAATACATTCCCACTTTATAAATGAATGGAATGAATAAGTCAGACAAACAAGTTTTCCACTTACTATGAGACTTGTGGCATGAGTTACTTCATTTCTCTGTCCTTTTTCGTCTCCTCATGATGCCACTTGCCTCACAGACCCCTATGAGGATTAGCAGTGGCACACCAAAAACCTCCAGAATGGAAACTGGTCCTCTCACTCCAAATCTCTATCCTAGTTTTCAACTTGACCATGGCTGCCTCCTCAGAGTGTTTCTATAACTCTAGGGACTATACAAAAGCAGATGCAGGCCCCAATTAGAGACGTGCACTTTCCCCTCCTACCATTTTTTTAAAATATTTTTTAGCTGTCAATGGACCTTTTTTTTTTTTAATTTATTTTATGTGGTGCTAAGAATCAAACCCAGTGCCTCACACATGCTAGGTAAGCATTCTACCACTGAGCCACAACCCCAGCCTCCTCCTACCATTTTTGATACACTTGATCCTTTTAAGCTTACAGGTAGGCTCTGTGCCAGGGACTTAGGATGCAAAGTTGAGTGCTCCTTTATGAGAAAAAAATGCCTTCATGAAGCTTCCTGGAAGATAAATGGGTACATTAGTACATAAAGGCCTAATACAGTACAGAGCACTGGGTTCAATCCTCAGCACCACATAAAAATAAAAAGCTAATCACAAGGCTATGAAAGCACCGGGAGCACTTAATACAGGACTAAAGAAGCAACACCTGAACTGAGCCTTAACACCTGATGCTCATAGAAAGTTAAGCTTAAAGACATTTGTTAGTTCCATATAGCAAGCTTGTCTATCTTACTACCATATCTCAAGTACAGGGTCAGTACACCAGATTAAGTAGATGTTTGATTAATAGTCAATGAATACATAAATGGTTATTCCTAAAACCACTCACCTTCAAACCTGGGATCAGAAAAAAAGGCTCTGGATTATGTAAAATGAAATTGTGGTAGACTTCTTTTTGTTTTTGCAGTACTGAGGACTGAACCCAGAGTCTCACACATGCTAGGCAAGCACTCTACCACAAAGCTACATCCCCCCCAACCTTTTTTTTTTTTTTTTTGAGACAGTGTCTCTCTAAATTGGAGAGGCTAACCTTGAATGTGATCCTCCTGCCTCAGTCTCCAGAATCACTGGGATTAACTGCGTGTGGCTTAGATTTGTTTTGAAATATGGGGCTGCAGCCTGGGCAGCGGCAGCGGAGGCCCTCTGCCTCCCACCTCCAACCATGCATGTCCAGTACTGATGACAAATGGGTACATTAGTACAAAAAGACCTAAATATAGTACAGAGCACTGGGTTCATCCTAAATACAGTACAGAGCACTGGGTTCAATCCTCACTGAGTGAGTGAGTTTCAGGTCTTCCTGAAAAATGTGTGGGCAGGACAGAAGCATTCTGCATGCAGAGGAAATACAAAGTGCACTTCCTGAGGGAATGGGGAGGGTGTGGCGGTTACAGGGTCACCTGCTACTCATAAATCTAAATCAGAAGAAAACATGGAGGAAGAAAAAGTAGGAAGAAGGCAAAGAAAAAGAGGCAGGCAAATTATTGAGGGAAGTAATCTAAAAATGTACAGCGAAGGTGCAACTGAACCAGACACAAACAACCTCAAGAAATGGGAGATGGAAATGTAGCAATAACGGAGGTGATGAGAGGCCAGGCAAGAGAGGAGAAAGGGGCGCCACTGCAGCCCTAAATGATGGTGGACTAAGCATAACTATTGACCTGTTCACCGATGCCATCATGCCAAATCTCCAGGTGGCCATTCTGTATACTAAGAGAGCCAGCATTTTCAAATTAGAACAGCCAAATGCTGCCATCTGGAACTGTGACAGAGCCATTCCAATACATCCTGATTCAGCTCAGTCTTCCAAGAGGCAAGGGAAAGTACATAGCCTTCTGGGACACTGGGAAGTAGCAGCCTATGATCTTGCCTTGCCTGTCGTCTGGATTAGAATGCTAGAGTGAATGCTGAAAGAAGTTCAAGGGAGGGCCTGGAAACTTGCAGAACACAGAGAAAGTACAAGTAAAAGCAGGAAGATGAGAGATCAGTGAAAGCCTAGAAAGGGTTAAGAAGGCTTGAGCACAAAGGCCTAGAGAAAGAAGCCAGCTGACAATCAAAAGCTCAGAATGGCTCTTTTCCAGGTTGCTTTCCTGGAGGAATGCCCGGTAATTTTCCTGCAGGAATGCTTGGAATGGGAGGAATGCCTGGGTTCAGTGAAATTCTTAGTGACACAAAGGTTCTTGCAGCTATGCAGAAGCCTGGTGTTATGGAAGACTTCCAGGATATGGCCCAGAATCTGGCAAACGTGTCAAAATACCTGAGCAACCCATTCAGCAGTAAACTGTTAGCCAAATTTGGAGGTAAAGCATAAGGCCCTCCTGACAGCCCTTCCTGAAGGAAAAGCACTCTAGATCACCTAATGGATGCCACAGTAACAGAACAGTGTACCTCCGATGTCTCACCTCAAGACAGCTGAGTACTTTGAAGCTAATCCCACAGCTCTGCACCAAAGGCAGCTGAAGCTTCAATAGTGGTTTGCCAGGGGGGTACTCACTCAGGTCATGTTTTCCTACTAGAAATTACAAATACTTTTTAAAACTTGTATTTAAAACAAAGTAAAGGGTGCATCAATTCCTAAATTTAAAAATAAATTTGCATCAAAAAAATCTTTAATTGGAATTCATATTTCAGTATGAATTTTAAGAAGTTAACACTGTGCATTATTTGTGAGCTGAATTATTAAAGTTAACTTTCTATATTTGATCTTTATGTTACTCTCCTGTCTTAAAACAATACTGTGGCTAAGGAAAAAAAAAACACTTTCATTTTAATAGGGTACTTCCTCTTCTTCAAAATTTGTTTTAGCCAAACAAGTTACTTTTTTAAAAAATCAGAAATATCACTACATACAAAACTGATGTTACTGATACATCACAGTGTGGCACCTGCCTCAAGAACTTCCCTGAGGAAGACATCATGAGAAACAGAAGCGTTATTTGAGAAACCTTTGAACATTAACAGGTTCTAAACAGGAAGACTTGCAAGGTCCTGAGTCAGTTTCCTTTATTCACTACTCATCTATTCATTCAAGAAGAAATACTACTGAATCCCAGTGGACATGGGAGGCTAAGGCAGGAGGCTTCTAAGTTCAAGGGCAGCCTCAGCAACTTAGCAAGGCCCTAAGTAACTTAGAGAGACCCTGTCTCAAAATACAAAAAAAAAAAAAAGGCTGGGATGTAGCTCAATGGTTAAGCACCCCTTGTTTCAATCCCTAGTATCAAAAGAAAAAAAAAAAAAAAACTTATTGAGTCCAAGAACTAACTATTCTTAGGGCTTGGTATAAACATAACAAGCAAAAATTTGTTCTCATGGAACTTAATTCTACTTTCTGCTCTCATCTTTCTGGCTTTAGAAAACAAAGCTGAGCATAGGAAATAAAAAACAGATGCCATAAAGCACAGTACAGGAAGAGAAATGGGGACTAGAAACCACTCTCCCAACACAGCCTAGAATCTACTGACCATCTGGTAGGCTCCTTCCATGACAATGAAAAGATTCACTTCCATTTTTAGGTGTGTGCAAGAGGACAGGAAAGACTGTGAAGTCACATTCAATATCATAGAAACTTAAGACTACTCTCTCAATTAAATAACATAGAGCAAAAGTTTTCAGGTATCTGACCCAAAAATATAAACCAACACTGGCAAAATTCAACAGAATTTGAAATAATTATTCAATTCAGGTTTAAAAACTAAGGTCCCTTTCAAACTTGCATAATTAGGATAACTGATGCATTTGAGACGACTGTGCCTGATCTAACAGTTTATTTCACAAGTTTAACATTTTCACCAGGGCTAACATTGTGTAAGTCAACTTTTTAGAATTGAGTTCTGATCCAATAAAACAAATATTAACTACTTGAATGAGCACAATTCAGATCAAACCCAAAAGAGACCTACAACATAATATAGCACAACAATGTAGTTCTCTAGGTTACCTTATTTGTTGTAATGAAATGTTTTGATAGCTTACATATAAAGTCATGTAGAAAGGGCTAGAGAAAATGTCTTCATACCAACAAGTTTTACCTTCTAGTTGTTGGTTTTTTTTTTTTATTAAAGATCAAAGTTTATCTGTACTTATTCAACTCATCAAACATTTCAGAAAATGCATCATGTACCACTCTATACAATAGTTCCCTATCCTTGTGGTCCCTCCCCTTGCAGAGCTTGTAAGCCACTGACAGAGGTACCCACTTGTTAAAATATGCCAAAGCACATGTCAAGGAAAAAAAAATGAATGGTTTTTTCACTAACAATACCAGCAGTGTTTGCACTTTCATAAATCCGGTGAAAGGTATGAATACATTCCCCAAAAATACGCAAAAACAAACATGCACAGAAAACTTTGTATGGAGGGTTAGGGGTATAGCTTAGAGGTCCACCTCTTGCCTAGTATGTGGGATTCCCTGGGTTCCATACCCAGCTCTGAGGGGTTTTTCTATTTGTTTTAATTAGTTACACAATACAATGGCCTTGACATATCATACATTTGTGAGGTTTTTTTTTTTAAAAAAAAAAAAACCATGGAATGCAGTTCTGGGGACTTTCCCAAATCCTATCACAAAATCCAAGTTAACAACTTTGAACCCACACTCATATTGTGTGAGCTAACAGGTACCCACTTAACCTCCATACAACTTAAAATACACACCTTCCAATCTTGCCCTCCACTCCAAACCTCCTTTGAGCTCCATACCCATGTAGCTAACAGCCTGCTAGATACACTTCTGTCCAAATGCGCAAAGGGGCCTCCAACTCATAATGACCATCTTCTTCTGGCATTTGCTTCTGTCCCTTGATCTCCCATCTCCACACACTGTACTTCTGTTCACCCAAGAAGGTACAAGCGCATTGTCTTTCCTCCTCATTCTGACTCTCCACCTACTCCTCTCACCTAATCTTGCTCCCAAATACTGCTGTATTCTCCCTTCCATTCCTACTGCCACTGCCCTGATTCAGAAAATCATTTATTTACTTAACAAACCCTTATGTACTGTGTCCATCTACAACTAAAAAAAAAAAAAAGAAAAAAAAAGGTGAGAAAATTGAGAACACCAAGACATTCTCTAATAAAAGGCCGGGCACTGTGGTACATGCGTAATCTCAGCAGCTCAAGAGGTTGAGGCAGGAGGATCTTGAGTCCAAAGCCAATCTCAGCAATAGCCAGGCACTAAGCAACTCAGTGAGATCCTGTCTCTAAATAAAATAGGGCTGGGGGTGTGTCTCAGTTGTTGAGTGCCCCTGAGTTTAATCTCCAGTAACGCCCCCCTCCCAAAAAAAGGTTTGAAATTTAAGATGCACTTAAATATAAGCAAAGGCTACTTGCATTTTTCTCATTTAAGGTATGAACTAACAATCTACAACACTATTAGAGAGAAGCACTGCATATCAGGCAGCCCATATACAATCTGAATATACATAGGCTAAAACAAAATATCTGACTTTGTCAAACTCAAACACACACACACACACACACACACACACACACACACACAAATAAATAAGGCATTTAGTATGTCTTCAACCCATATCAAGATGTTTCCTCCTTGGTTGGTTGATTTCAAAACTATTAATAGAGGGCTGGGGTTGTGGATCAGTGGTAGACCACTTGCCTAGCATGTGTGAGGACCTGGATTCAATTCTCAGCACCACAAATAAATAAATAAAATAAAGGTCTATTGACAACTAAAAAAAATAGAGATTAAAAAAAATGTTTTTGCAACAAACCCTCCTAAACCCACAGAAATGAGTACCACAATGACCTTTAAGCTTTAGAATGTCAAGAGTACAAAAGCTGATATATATTTACTTTGAGGTGTAACCAAAGGAACTCTAATTACTGCTAATGGGCTCAACCAACATGCAAGTAATACTTGCTTATGAAAAATGTGAACAGAAACAAATTATGTCACTGTGGTCATTTATCTTCAAGAGTATAGTATTTTATGCAAAATAAGTATCACAGTGCTCTGCAGAGTGATTTCCAAAATACTGTATGTTGGTTTCACTTCTCTATTTTGACAGTACTGATGAAATATAAATATTTCTGCTTAATATTTTTAAATAGCCAACCAGATTCACAATCAGAAACAGCAGAAACTGATTATGAACATACAACACCAAATCTCTAAATATAAAAATCTCTGATCTTGAACTAATCACTAAAATGCAAAACTATATTTCTGAATAAAATATACACTGAAGTAGCTGGTGACAGCATGGCAAATAAAATCTGAGACAGTTTAATAATTTTAAAGTATTTTAAATTTTATTAAGATCTTTGGAAGCAAAAAGTAAGCTCGAAGAAGGCTTTCCCCCTAAGATCAAGAAAAAGATAGGATGTCCACTTTTGCCATTTGTATTTAACATTGTGGCAGTTCTAGTAAAGAAAAGAATTTGGCAAATGCCGGGTATGGTGTTGCTCACCTATAATCCCAGCTACATGGGAGGCTGAGGCATGAGGATCACAAGGTCTAGATTACCTGGTCAATTTAATGAGACACCATCTCAAAATAAATTAAGGGCTGGAGGTATGGCTCAATGGTACAGCCCTTGCCAAGCACGTGTGACACCTGGGTTTAATCCCTAGTACAGCAAAACACACACAAACACAAATAGGCAAGAAAACAAAATAAAAGATACCTAGAATGGACAGACTCTCTTTTCACAGACTAAAAAAAAAAAAAAAAAAAAAAGTCTTATACATTGGGGTTCGGGGCTTGGCTCAGTGATAGAGCACTTGCATAGCACACTTGAGGTGCTGGGTTTGATCCCCAGTACCACACACAAAAACATAATATTTGTCTGTAGATCAGCTAAATCAGTGAGTTATGGGCCTATGTACATTTCTCTGGGCAAAAATTTGCATACAATTCACATTTATCAAAGGGAACTGTGAGCCAAAGAGAAGTTACAAACTACCATCCTATAATGTAACTTGTGCACAGCTGTTTCAAAAGAAAATTATGGAATGGAATTTTAGTCTAGGTTTTTGCTAGATATATTTTTTAATTTGTTTTTAGTTGGCAATGGACTTTTATTTTTATTTATATATGGTGCTGAGAATCAAACCCAAGGTCTCACACATGCTAAGCAAGTGCTCTACCACTGAGCTACAACCCCAGCCCCACTAGATATTTTTGTACTGGACACTGGAGGGCTTAACTAAATATCAGAGGATGCAAAATTCCTACTACTTTTTAGAACCTTTTCCCATTAACAAACAGTAAAACTGACCAACTTGACCATTTCTTTTTTTTTTTTTTTTTTTTTTTTTGTAGTTGTAGATGGACAGCATGCTTTATTTTATTTGTTTATTTTTATGTGGTGCTGAGGATCAAACCAAGTGTCTCATACATGCTAGGCAAGTGCTCTGCCACTGGGCTACAGCCCCAGCCCTTCACCATTTATTGTCTGCAAAGAGGACTGTTTTTCATCTTAAGTTTCTCAAGTTTATATCCAGAGTGTCCCCCAGAATTTCCTGAGTTAAAGGCTTGGCTGCTAACTGGGAGGTAGTGGAAATTCTAGGAGGGGGGCCTAATGGGAGAATGGTAAGTCTTTGGGGGTATGTCCTTAAGGATACTGGGACTCCAATTTCTCCCCTTTCCTTGTTTCCTGTGGTCAGGAGGTGAGCAGCTTTGTTCTACCATGTACTCTAGGCACCATGATGTTCTGCCCTACCATGGGCCCAAAAGCAGTGGAGCCAGCCAACTGTGGACTGAAGCCTCTAAAACCATGAACCAAAATAAATGTTTCCTCCTTGGAAGTTGTTTATCTCAGGTATTTTGTCACAGTGATGGAAAGCTAACCAACACACTCACATAGAAAATCATAAGAAATCCATTATAAAACTATCAGAATAAATGAGTTCAACAAGGATACAAGATCAATATACAAAATTCAACCATATTTATTTTTTTAATATTTTTTTTTAGCTTTAGGTGGACACAATATCTTTATTTTATTTTTATGTGGTGCTAAGGATCGAACCCAGTGCCTCACGCATGCCAGGCGAGCGCACTACCACTTGAGCCATATCACCAGCCCTCAACCATATATCTATACTCTTACAAATGAACAATCCAAAACTGAAATGAACAACTCCAAAGGCTGGGAGTATAGCTTGGTGGTACAGCACTTACCTAGTACCTATGAGGCCCTCAATATGAGGCCAAATCTCTAAAAAGGAAAAAAATTTCATTTAAAATATTATCAAAAATAATAAATTATAGGAATATATTTAACAAAAGAAGTGTAAGCCAGGCATAGTGGCAAACACCTGTATTCCAGCAACCTGGAAGGCTGAGGCAAAAAGACTGCAAGTTTGAGGCCAGGTTCAGTAATTAGGCAAGGCCCTAAGCAACTTATCAAGACCCTGTCTTGAAATAAGAAAATCAAAAAGGCTGGGGATGTAGCTCAGTAGTAAAGCACCCCTGGGTTCAATCCCCAGTACCCACCACCCCACTGCCAAAAAAAAAGAAAAAAGAAAAAGTGTAAAATTCAAAATGTTATTTGAAAAAAATCAAAGATCTAAACAAATAGGAAGACATTACATGTTCATGGATCAGAAGACAATATATTTAAGATGGCAATATTCCCCAAATTGATCTACAGTTTCAACACATTTCTTATCGAAATCCTAGCTACTCTGCTTATTCTAAAATGCATATGGAAATTCAAGAGACTGGAATAGCCAAAACAATCTTGGAGGAAAAAAAAAAAAGTTGGAGGACTCTTACTTCCAAAAGACTTCAAAAATTATCACAAAGCCACATTAAGAAAGATAGTGCACTGCAACATTAGAATAGGCAGAGACCAAAGAAATAGAATTTAAGAATCCAACAAATCTAAATAACATTTAGAGTCAACTGATTTTTGCCAACTGTGCCAAAATAATTCAATGGGAAATGAATAGCCCTTTCAAAAGATGGTGCCAGGACAACTAAATATCCACATGCCCAAGAATAAACTTTGACCTCTATACTTCATACCACCCAAAACTGAGATGTGAAATCAGAGAGACAGGTAGGAGCCTCATAGACCAAGTACTAGGATATATGACAAAATTACATTACAATGGGATCACAACACTATCCAGGGAAGCAAGAATTTCACACAGCAAACAATGACAAAGCAGCTGAGATTACAATGTATTTAAAGTGACCTGACAGTCCTTCAAAAATGCTGCCCCTTAAGTTTGATGTGTTTAATTCAACCTTATGTATATTTTTAATTATGCCAACCAATTAATGACATATGCTGATTCCCCACTCCCCCCACCCAGTACTGGGGAATTGAACTCAGGGTCACTCTACCACTGAGCTACATCTCCAGCCCTTCTTTTAAACTTTTATTTTGAAAGTCTCATTAAACTGCCTGCCGAGTCTGGCCTCCAATTTACAACCCTCCTGCCTTGGCCTCCTGAGTCACTGGGATTATAGGTGTGTGTTGCCATGTCAACCTATATGCTGATTTCTTAAAAGTAGCATCTCTTGGGTTTTATTCACATTTTGAGCAAACTATTAACTCTCATAGCAATTCAAATTGTTTACATGACTCATTTCTTATTCCTTTTAGACTTTATTTCTGATCCTTTTATATTCACATGGTTCAAAACACATATCTTTCAGACACATACTTCCCATCTCTGACAACAATGAATCTTATCAGTTCCTTGTGTTTCTTTCCAGAGAAATTTATATCTTGGAGATTATTTTATATCAGGATATATAATTTTCTTATTTTTCTAATGGCTGAACAGTATTCCATTATGTGGACACAGTGTTTTATTCCTTTATTGGTAACTTCTGATTGGAAAATATCGAGGGGAAACTGGAGCTCCCAGATTACCTTTTGTCTGTGAATAAGCTAAGATGATATGTTACAGGCCTATGTGTATTTCTCTGGGCAGAAAAGTTGCATGCCATTCACATTTACCAAAGGGAACTGTGACTCAAATAGAATTTAAGAACTACTGTCCTATAATATAACTTGTGCGTAGATGCATAAAAAAAAAAAATTGTGGAATAGAATTTTAGCCTACGGTTTTGCTAGACTTTTTTGTACTAGAGGCTGGAGAGCTAAATCAAAAGCCAAAATACAAAATTCTTACTACTTTCTAGAAACTTTTCCCATTAGCAAACAGTAAAATTGACCAATTTTTGATCATTTCTTTTCTACAAAGAGGTTTGTTTTTCAACTGCATCAAGAACAGAAGTTCGAAAGAAAGAAAGAACCAAATTTAAAAGTACCTAAATGATCAAAAATTAACCATACAAGCTGTTGGTTCATTGTAATTGACATCAGAAGCATCTACAATTTCCCTTAAAATCTTATGTATTTTTTTCAGAGTCCTTTCTGAAAGAAACAAGTTATTGGAAATTAAGCAGTTGTATATTACCTACTACATACCATGCTCCAAAATGGAAGCTGTATATATATATTATCTTGTTTAATCCTAAAAAAAAAATTGGAGGGATAGCTATTATCCCCCCCATACCTTTAAAAAAAAAAAAAACAGAAAAAGAAAGAGTCTAAAGTTAAGCCACTTAACTGGCTCAAGACCATATAACTATAAACTACTAAACTAAAACAACATCTCATTTTCACCTTCAAGACTTCAAATCTCATCAATTTTCCACCCTACCATGATTCCCCAAATCCAAAGTGTAATGATAATCATTTTAGGGAGGAAGTAAAATGCAGTAGCCAGAAACACCTAGGTTCTAATTCTAGTTCAACCATAGTTGTATGACAAATTGTTTAAAAAGTCTCTTTACCATCTGTAAAACTGAATTGCTATGGGTCAATATGAAAAGAAAGTAAGGGCTGGGATTGTGGCTCAGTGGCAGAGTACTTGCCTAGCATTTGTGAAGCACTGGGTTCAATTCTCAGCACCACATATAAATACATGAATAAAATAAAGGTTCATCAATGTCTAAAAAAATATTTTTAAAAAAAAGTATTTAAAAGCAAAACAGCTCACATATTGACCTGAAGATGATGGTTGGTTCAGGGTGGCTATTATCATCATTATTATATCCTTTTTTGAGAAAAAACACAAAGGGCTGCAAAGTTTCCCAATTTGGCATGAAACTTTTTTCCTCAGAATGCTGGCATTCTGACAAGGTTAAGAATGACTTTAAAAATTACATATGATTGGTAAGTATCTTCTGTCTTAATAGAACACCTTAATTTGCCCTTTAGAAACATTTCAAGCACATAATTGTATCCACTGCCATACCATGATGAATGTCTCTTGCCGGCTGCTATTCTACTCTCAATTCGTTTGAAATGCTTTATACAGAATTATGCACTTAAGTTTGGGGGGGGGGGTGTTAAGATCATTGTTTTAACATCAGGTGATAAGGGATGACAGCTGTCAAATACGTTACATTTGTTTCTACTCTTCGCATTTTTTTTTTCCTGGTAAACCGTGCTATCCGTTTAACTCCTATGAACATTCAAACAAAATGAACCGTCTTCCCCATATAGCCATCGAGACTCAAAAAAAAAAGACCGAGAAGAGAGTTGCAGGGAGCTGTTCATCAGGAAACTTGAAGGCCTCAGGCAATTTACTCTTAAGAAAGGAAAGTTTGTTGCATTCTTCCTCCTGACCCACATCTTGAAATCAGAGCTCCAGGAAGCACACAAACGGAGTTTGGGGGCAACAGTAAACAGGAAATTAACTTTAACGCTCCGTTCCCAAATCATCACCACTCTTCCTTCTTCCCTTCCCCCAGAGTTGAAAAAAGAGTGAAAGTGCCGCGTAGCACCCAAATCCCCGCGCATCGGGCGACGGAAAGCGCCGCAGCCCGCATTCCCAGGGAAGTCTGCAGCCAGAGCGGGGTGCGCGGCCCCGCGGGTGCCTGGGCTCCCCCGCCGAGCACCCACCGCCGTCCTCCCCCACGCCGCACCCAGGAGCACCCCATCCGCCCCCGGCCTGTAAAGGCTCCCAGGCCCCCGAGCTGCACGGCCTCCCCCCGGGGCTCACCATCGCAGCCCCAGGACTAAGGAGCAGGCTGGAAGGCCGGCGGGCTGGGGAATCCGTTATCGGGACTCGGGATCCATTGGCGCCAACAACTTCTCCCGCGAAGTGGCAGAAGCGGAGGCACCGGCGCCCGGCAATGACGTCAAGAGCGCGCGCTTCTTCTTGACCCCGCCCCGACGGGGAGGTGCGACGCCGTCCAGGTGGCTCCCGGGGCTGGCGGGGCCTGCCCTAGAGAAGGGTCATCGGGTCGTGGTCAGCGCGTGGGTTCCCGTCCGCGATTTCTTGGCCGAGGCGCCCAGATGGGCGATACAGGATGGGTTTCCCCTCAGTCCCGGGTACCCAGGTTCCTCCCGGTAACACCTCTGGAAGGTGCGCTGTTCTACAGTCTTCCAAAAGTTTGTACTATCACCGGTAGAAAGAAAACAGTGGGCCCGCCGGGCGGCCCACGCCTCCAGTCCCAGCACTACGGAGCCTGAGGCTGGAGGATCGCAAGTTCGGGGCCGGCCTCTGCAATTTACATCACAGCGAGGCCCTAAACAACTTAATGAGACCCAGCCTCAAAAAGGGCTGGGAACTAGGCTCGGTGGTGAAGCCCCTCGAGGTTTAATCCCCAGAACCAAAAAATAAAGAAACACCTTCGATGTGTAAATATCTGCCTTAGCCTGAGGGCAGTAGCCACACTTCTAATCCTGAGCCAAATGACAGAAATTCGCCAATTCAGACTGTCTCGAATTAAAAGAACTGAGGCTGAAATTCAGTGGTTGAGCAGCCCTGGGTTCAATCCCCAGTACCAAGGTTTGGGGTGGGGGAATTTACTCCCAAGCAAGCGACATCTGATATTTTGTTGTTGTTGTTGTTGTTGTTGTTATTTTAATGTTTGGTCCACTGAATTGGGGTTTTTTGTTTGTTTGCCTATTAATAAGAGAACACCCACAGTTTGAAGACCACCGGGCTAAAGGACAACTTTAATATTGTATACTTCAAAAAGCATTTTGTGAAATCATCTGGTCACCACAACTCACCCCATTTTATAAATGAAAAATAAGAAACTCAAACATGTTAATGGGTCTAAATTTGTCCCAAAGCTACCAGAGGAAGAAATCTACACCTAATTTGGAATTTCCTTTAATTCCAAACCTGCACTGCTCCTGCTCTGCTGAATCCCACCAAGAGCAGTGGTGTGTATGAAGCCAGGGCACACCAAGGTGCATCCCCATAGAAGAGCCATGATGGCTTTAACAATTATAGAGCCTTATGGCCAAAGGTAAAATTAAATTTTTGTATATATTTTGAAACAGAAAAATGAGATACAATAAACAAAAGAATTATAAGCCCAATAAAGTATTAACTAAGATGAAATGATATGGAGAAAAATGGAATAGCTAAATTGGTTTCATGGGGGAAAAGAATAGAAAGTGAGTTTGTTTACATATTTGTATAAATAGTTGTTATTGTTTTATATAGCATCGGGTACACATCAAGAGTGGCATCACTGAATGAAGAATTGTAATGCAAAAATAAATAAAGTAATTTAAAAAAAGTGGCATCAATGTTTAATAGTGCCAGCACTTATAAAGCATGGGATGGCAATCTTTAAAACTAATTAAACTTATGATGGGGAAAAAAAAAGTCATGATGGGAGAGCTTTGACAGAAGCCAGTTTTATATTCATAGATAAGTATTGAGTTGTGGAACAGAATGCAACATTTACATACAATTTTGAGAGAAAAAGGGAGACCATCAGAGTGTTTAGTGGGGTGAGCAATATCTCTGCTTAGGCCCCAGGTTTTCAAATGTTTTTCAACCCACCCCTTGTTGGGTCTTGCACTTTATGACACCAATGTCTCTGCAATGAAAGTTAGCAAATTCCCCTGGAATAGAAGAGCTAGTATATATTAAGCACCTATTTTAACATGTGCCAAGTTTGCAGCTGTGGACCAGCCTCAATTAGTTCATTTTTCCCCTATAGCTTCTACTATTCCCAATTTATAAACAGGTCAACTGTCACCAATGAACAAAGCCTCACTGCTTGAGTCCCTCCTATGCTAGTATGCTAGGTTCTCAGCCTCACTACCTGCTAGTTATGTGATCGTAGACAAGTTATTGTGCCTGAGTTCCTCATCTATAAAATAAGATAATAGTACCACTTTGTAAAGTGTTACAGAACTGTTTCTGAAACAAAAGTAGGTAATAATTGTTTTTTAAGTCAGCAATTATTATCATCATTGTTACATGATGCTAGGTGTTATAAAAAGAGAAAGTTCCTGAAATAGACATCTCCTGCACAATGTTGCTTAGGGAAAAACTTGATTAAGGAGGAGGCCAATGTCATTAGATCCTTTGAGAAATCAATTTTAAAAAATCTATGAACCAACTTGCTAGAAAAATATACATAGCATATACAACACAAATTTTTTGCCTATAATTTCTAGATCTAATCCAATTTACAAATGTTCATTGTCACTTCTGAAAGATACTTTGTAAATTTGTTAGGTCATTTTCCTAGGAATGTTTCCTTGAAAATACCCTCAGAACTGTGTCAGATTAAAAATTATACTTCTCTTTTGAACCAGAACTGGCCTATGATTGATTTAACCAAAGAACAAAGTGGAAATGACCTTAACCAGTTCCAGAACTAAGCCTTAAGAAAATGTAGAGTTCCTACCTTACCCTCTTGGAGCCCTGAGCTGCCAAGTAAAGTAAGAAGGGTGCAGCTGAGCCCAACCTCAAGCCATTTCCACCAGGTACTACACCAGTGAAGGAAGCCATCTTGGACTCACCATGCCAACAACTGCTGGAATTCTGCTGAGTAACCCCAGTCAGCAGCTCATAGAGCAGAAAAATCCCCTACTCAAGGCTCATTCAAATTTCCTGTCTCAGGTGATAAAATGATTACTCTTTTAAGGTCTTCGGCATTAGGGTGATTTGTTGATAAAGTACTGGATAATTTGAATAGAAATTATTTTTAGAAATATTTTTAAAGACCCCAAATGCAATTTTTAAAAAAGCATGCATGGAAAAATGAACGTTTTTTTTCACTGCAGTAATTCTTATTGGTGCATTCATTCAACAAATATTTTTTGAGCATCTACTAAGTGTGAGCACTTTTTATGTGCAAACTGGATACCTGAGTCAATAAGACAGACAATCTCAACTTCCCAAAAATTTATGTTTTTAAAAGAAAATATTAAAATATGGAGACAAAATAATGATATGCTTTCAGATAAGGCTATGTACTATAAAGAAAATAAAGCAACATAATGAGATAGAGGAAAAGTGGGGAGAAGAATGTGAAAGTATTGTAAATAAGTGATCAAAAGCCCCTAAGGAGATACTGATCTGAGACATAAGTATTAAGAAGGCAACAGCAAATATAAAGCCCCTGATATGGGAATAAGTTAAAATATTCAAGGAACAACAAGTTTTATGACTAGGGACCAGTTAAGTGGGAATAAGAGATTAGGTTGGGCTGAAGGGAACGGAGAGATTCCCATGAGCCATATACCCCAGCAAGGAAGTTTAATTTTATTCTAAATGTAATGAGAATGTTTTACAAGATTTGTGTGTGTGTGTGTGTGTGTGTGTGTGTGTGTGCGCGCACCAGAGACTAAAGGGGGGAAGGGGTTAACTACTGAGCTACATTCTCAGCCCTTTTTTATATATTATGTTGAAACAAGGTCTCAGCCAGGTTGTTAGGGCCATGCTAAATTGCTGAAGCTAGCTTTGCACTCCCAATCCTCCTGCCACAGCTTCCAGAGCTGGCAGTTTTACATTTTAAACTAAGAAATTACTATGATTGCGTCATTCTGATACTTTGTATTTTATACCCAAAAAGAAAAAAAATGATTACTATGTGTTTTATGGTAAAATATGATACCCACTTATTTCCCATGGCAAAGAAATCTTTAAGAGTGCTAAAAATATTTCTAAATATGTTTTTTTTATTTTCACTTGTCAATAAGGGAGCAGCTGAGTCTCTTATTAAGTTTGTTTCTACATAAATAGTGGCATCTGGATTTTAACCTTTATTTGGCACTGTTTCATAATAGTGTCTAGTTTGAATTTGTTCCAAGGAAAAGACTAACCAAAGATCAACCTGGGTGCACCTTGCATTTCTACGTGACTTTTCACTGGCAATGAAAACAAAACTATAATAGATCATAACTGCTTTCATGTCTTAGTATTAACAGAAAGACTTCAATTATGCATCTCCAGGAAACTGAAGATTCACAAAAAATACAACAGGCCGGGGCTGCTGATTTTTATATGGTTTTCCAGAGAGGCACAGAAAAGTCACTTATTGCTAATGTTAAACATTAGCTAAAGATTCTTTGCATGTTTTCTTAAGTGTTTTGACCAAAATGTTTTCTTTGTGTTCCTTAGTCATCTGTTAAGCTCTTATTAGTATAAATATTTCTCAAATAAGCTAATGAATAAATAGGATGGATTATTCATTTGTAGAGTCAATTTGCTAAAAGATACTATAGCGATTGGATTAGCACTGAAGTTTCTAAAATTAAGGCCCTCTATCCCAAAACTTAAACCATTTCTTGAAATGTTTTTTCTTTTAATAATGATTTTAGACCTAACACAGAAAAGACACTTTAAGGGAGATATTATATATTAGATCTAATTACATAGTACTCACTGGCCTTGTCTTAATCCTCCAAAGAAAGGGCTTCAGGAAAAATTTTAACTTTATCAACACAGCCAATTTTGTGACAGATCTATTCCTCCCCCACCCTTTTAGAAATATATCCCTGGTGGAAATATTGCTAACATCCATGAAAAGCTTTGTCCCAAAGGTTAGAATATTGACATCAGCATCTTTATTTGTATGCTTCTAAACTTTTGAATAGTTGAACTGTTCTTGTAATAATTGACTCTCTTTTCTTTTTTTTTTCTTTTCTAAAGAGAGAGTGATAGAGGGGGAGGGAGGGAGGGAGGGAGGGAGAGAGAGAGAGAGAGAGAGAATTTTTCAATATTTATTTTTTAGTTCTCTGCGGACACAACATCGTTGTTTGTATGTGGTGCTGAGGATGGAACCGGGCCGCACGCACGCCAGAGGAGCGCGCTACCGCTTGAGCCACATCCCCAGCCCCGACTCTCTTTTCTTAACATACACACAGAGAGAAATCACTGTCCTCCTGAAATGACAAAAAAAAAAAAAAAAAAAAAATTGTTCAACTAAGAAAGTGTATGCATGGTACCCTAGAGCCGGCCTGTAATCCCAGTGGCTCCGGAGGCTGAGGCAGGAAGATGTGAGTTCATAAACCAGCCTCAGTAACAGCGAGGCCCTAAGCAACTCAGTGAGACCCAGTCACTAAATAAAATACAAATAATGGCTGGGGATGTGGCTCAGTGGTCAAGTGCCCTTAAATTCAACCCCTGGTACCAAAAATAAAAAGAAAGTGCATGATCTGAATTTTGGTCCTCTTTTATGGTCTAACTACTATTGTGAGGAAGTGGAAAACAAGTGAAATGGTCAAAATAAATTCTCCATGTCAACACCTTTGTCTCAGTTAACTTATCTATGTGGTAGGATTAACTCCTTTCTTAGAGTTACTTTTAAATCATTTTCAGAAGCACAATAGTCACATTGTCTTTCACTAAACTTTTAAAAATCAACAGAAATCAATTGAATTTTCACTGTGCAACAACAAAAGTGACCTCTGCCCCCTGGATAAATATTAGCATGTCCTGCTTTGTCAGGACTTATTGGAACATTTTCCTTATAGAAAATAGTCCATTAGGCAGCTTGTCCTTTTCTTTCTGGTAGCTGCAGATCCACACCAGTGATGTTGACCTTGTAATTCATTTAGGAACATAATCATTAAGTCATAATCTGTCACCATTAAAGTGTACATATTCTAATTTAGGAAATCAGGCACTGTCAGTTATCTTAATTCTTTGATGATGCCCTATTAATCTTTTTAATATCATTATGTTTGAGTAATCTAGGTTTATATAAACTTGCTGGATGATTTTTATATCCTACAAATAACAGAAAATTTCTACCAAGTAAATCAGTGTCTTCACTTAAGAATATTTACATTTAGAAGAATACATTTTAAAAAGACATATAACTTTACTATTGATCTATACATTTGATTATATATATAATGTATCTGAAATGGTGGACTCATTCCTATGATATTTATTGGCAATTTTAAGGGTGCATATGGAGAGATCAATAGTCTTTGAATTCTAAATACTTTGAAAGTACTTTGTAGTGATGTTAGGTTTGATGATTGGGATAATCTTTTTCTCCAAGTTCTATAGGTCAGAATAATTTCACAATCCTTGTTGTTTAAAAAAAAAAAAACGTGAGGCACAGAAAATAAAAGAAACTAACATCACTTTTCTGAGAACTTATCATATCAAGAATGACCACAGACCTTGATATTCTTTACCCTTAGGACCCTTAAAATCTGAAATTCAACTGGGTACTGTAGTGCAAGATATAGTCCCAGCAGTGGGGAGACTGAGACAGGAGGATCCACGGAGCCCGGGAGTTTAAGACCACTCTGAACAACATAGTGAGCCCTACCTTCTCAAAAAAAAAAAAAAAAAAAAAGAAAAAAGAAAAGAATCTGAAATTTTATGATAAATTATGGCCAGAATATTCATATTTCAGCAATGTTTACATTAAAAAGAATTTTTGAACTTCCATGAAAATCTCACAGGTCATTTTTCTTGACATGAAGTTTAAATACAATTAAATATGATTATAACTGTTTATACAGAGTAATGTACATCAGAAGTTTGATAATTTTTTTTTTTTGCAAATGAATACAGGTTGAAATAAAAGCATGGCAAAGGGAATTCTAATAGATTCACATCTTCCATTAAATACATGCAAAAATCTCACTCAGATATAAGTCTGGTTCACTAACACGAAGAATATATAAACAATACTTTCAATATCCATTTAAACTACTGGTGGCTATGAGAAAAGCTAATTTTGTTTAGGATAAATAGGTGAATTGCTTTGGGCTCTACATTTTTAAGTATTAGACCTAATTTGATGCCTTTATTTATCATTAGTTCTGAGATGATGGTAAGTATTATAATTGATAAAGTAAATACAGTATAAAATCAGTAGTACCTGGGATTCCCTACACATTTTTAATGCTTTTTTAGATTCAAAGTGTAATTTGCAAACTTTAGTATTAATATATGTTGAAACTCACTATTACAGTTGCATTTCACCTATTTTCCTTCTTCTACTGATATGCTTTAAGTACCAAGAATAGTTACTAAAATTGTCTAAAATGAAGAAGTGAATTCACAGTTTTCAATTTAAAGAAATTCTTTTTAAGATGGGAATGGAACCGCCATTTGACCCTGCTATTGCCCTTCTCAGACTATTCCCTGAAGACCTTAAAAGAGCATGCTACAGGCATACTGCCACATTGATGTTCATAGCAGCACAATTCACAATAGCTAGACTGTGGAACCAACCCAGATGCCCTTCAATAGATGAATGGATAAAAAAAAATGTGGCATCTATACACAATGGAGTACTATGCAGCAATAAAAAATGACAAAATCATAGAATTTGCAGGGAAATGGATGGCACTAGAGCAGATTATGCTTAGTGAAGCTAGCCAATCCCTAAAAAACAAATACCAAATGTCTTCTTTGATATAATGAGAGCAACTATGAACAGAGCAGGGAGGAAGAGCAGGAAGAAAAGATTAACATTAAACAGAGACATGAGATGGGAGGGAAAGGGAGAGATGAGGAAAATTGCATGGAAATGAAGGGAGACCCTCATTGCTATACAAAATTACATATAAGAGGTTGTGAGGGGAATGGGAAAATAAACAAGGAGAGAAATGAATTACAGTAGATGGGGTAGAGAGAGAAGATGTGAGGGAAGGGGAGGGGGGATAGTAGGGGATAGGAAAGGTAGCAGAATACAACAATTACTAATAGGGCATTATGTAAAATTGTGGATGTGTAACCGACGTGATTCTGCAATCTGCATTTGGGGTAAAATTGGGGGTTCATAACCCACTTCAATCTAATGTATGAAATATGATATGTCAAGAGCTTTGTAATGTTGTGAACAACTAATAAAAAAAAAGAAATTCTTTTTAGACATATTTTTTATTTAGACGTTGTTGTAGTTTCCCCACATATACACTTCCTACTTTATAGGTTTATGTTTATTGCTATTAATATTTCCATTGGAATCTCAAGCTTCAAAAATGAAATTATAGGTGGAGAGGTAATTATAAGTAGAAATCATCAAACAAGAAAGCAATATACTTGTGGGGTGGTAGGTTAGGGATAAAACCCCAGGGTCTTGCACATGCTAAGTAAGCACTCTGTTACTGAGCTATATTCCCAATCTATTCATAACTCTAAATATAATACACTAAAATAATTTATCTGTCAAATGCTAACTATGTCATTGCTATCTACTTCATAAAGATATAGACATTACTATTTTAAAATCTGTATAGTTTATTTCCATGCTCATTGACTTCTCTGGGTTTCCATATTTATTTCACTATGTCACTTTTTTTTTTTTTTTTTGCTACGTATTGAATGCAGAGGCCCTTAACCACTGAGCCACATCTCTAGCCCTTTTTAAAAATTTTTTTATTTTCAGACAGCATTGCCCTAATTTGCTTAGGGCCTCACTAAAGTCCTAAGGCTGGCTTTGAGCTCTCAATCCTCCTGCCTCAGCCACCTGAGCCAATGAATACAGGTGTGTGCCACCATGCCCAGCTTATGTCACCTCTTTAATGCTCTCATAAAAATTTTTAAAGGGAATCCACCTCTTGGGTCCCCTTCTTCCTCCGGGAGAAGTCTTTTCTGCTGTCCTTTAATAAACTTCTAATCTCTACTCTGAAAAAAAAATTTTTAAATATTATCAACAGAGACTAGTTCCAAATACTCCAGAGGCTGAGGCAAGAGTAGCCCTTGAGTCCAGGAGTTTGAAGTCAGCCAGGGCAATATTGCAAACCACATCTCAAAAATAGATATGGAACTAAATATAGATGTATTTGCATGCATGGATTAATACATATGTTCCTTACCTCTGTCCACTACATGATTCTAGGAACAATGATATCCCATTAGCAATGAGCACACACCTAAAATACAGACACTGGTTTCTAAATACCATTGTCCAATAAAAGGAACCTAGAGAAGCAGTTGATTCCATGGCTTGGAAAGGAAAAATACAAGTGCAGTTGGAACATCTTGTAGTGCTAGAAAATAAAGAAGTGATCAAAAAAGGGATGGGGGTATGTGAAAAGGACATAGTAACCTAACTAGAGGAGCCCTTATAAACAAAACTAGAACAATTTGAAAAGCAAAATAACTAATGATAGTTATTGTATATGTGTATGTGTGTGTAGATGTGTTTGTACCAAAACCCATTTAATAAAATCAATGTGAAATCAATGTGAATTCATGATGAAATAAATAATAGAATAAGTAAAAAGCAATGAAGAGGATGGTCTTTTTTATTCTTTTTTCTTTCTTTTTTTTTTTTTTTTTTTTGGTGGTGGTGGTGTTGGGGATTGAACCCAGAGCCTTATACATATGAGGCAAGCACTCTACCAACTAAGCTATATCCCCAGCCCAAGAATGCTTTTCTTCACAGAATACTTTCAATTGTTATATGTAGAAATTAGGAAGAAAATTTAAAAAATCATTATTAGGAAATCACCACAGTAATAATTATTATAGGCAAGATCTGCCAATGGGCCGGGTACAAGGGTGCACACCTGTAATCCCAGCAGCTTGAGAGGCTGATTCAGGAGGATGGATATTTCAAAGCCAGCCTCAGCAACAGTGAGGTGCTAAGCAACTCAGTGAGACCCTGTCTCTAAATTAAATTATCGTAAGTGAAATAAACCAGGAACAGAAACACAAATACTGCATGTTTTCACTTACACATGGAAGATAAATAAGTCACAGAAGTAGAGAGTACAGTAGTGGTAACAAGATGCTGGGAAAGATGGGGAAATGGGAGAGAGAGAAAGTTTGGTTATTGTGTACAAAAATATAGTTAGGAGACATAAGTTTTAGTATTATATAGTAGAGTAGGATAACTATAATTAACAATAATTTGTCATATATTTTAAAATAGCTAGAAGAAAGAATTTTGAGTGGTCTCAATACAAAGAAATGACAAATGTTTGAGGTGAGAATTATGCTAATACCCTGATTTGATCCTTACACATTGTATACATGTATCAAAATATATGTTTTTATACTTGTACTCCATAAGTATATATAATTACTATGTGTCAATTAAAATTTAATTTAAATAAAAAAAAAAACAGAATCCAACAATTTTTACCATCTCCTCTGCTACCATATTGGTCCAAGCTATCATCATCTGTTATCCAGTTCTTTTCTCTCTATTCATCACCCTGATTTTGCTTTTGTTCCCCACAATGTACCTTGACAGTGGCATCCAGAATGATACTTTTAAAATGTGAATTAAATCATGTCACTCTTTCTGCTGAAAACTCTCCAATGTTTCTGTTCTCACTAAAGGCATAAAAGAAATAATCTGTATAACCTCTCTGAATTTTATATATCAAACAAGAGGTTTAATGTAGATAGATAGATAGATGATTGGTAGAAAACTCCTTCTAATTCATTAGAAAAAGTCATCAAAAATGGCAAAATAGATAACAGAGATTATAAGGCAACTCACGGAAGAAGAAATAAAAGTATGAAAAGAAATCCAAACTCACTTAACAGAGAAAATCCATATGAATATAAAAATGAAATGCCATCTTTCCCTCACCATGTTGACAAAAATTAGAACTCATAAAACCCAATATCAAGAAGTGTAGGGGAACTACCTTTCCTGCACTAATGATAGGAACTTAAATTGATACTGCCTCTTTGCAGGGCAGACAGGAAATATCCATGAACATAGAAAATGCACACACACTTTAATCCAGAAATTCTAATCTCATCAATCTCTCATACCTCTCATATGGGCAAAATAATAAGTTCAACAATGTTAATTGCTAAATTGTAATAGAAGAAAATGGAAACTCAATGGTTAAATAAAATAGATGCGTCTGTGCTGTTTTAGTATTACAAGTACAGTAGGGTAACTAACTATAATTAACAATTAACATAATTAACAATAATTTGTCATATATTTTCAAATAGGTAGAAGAAAAAATTTTGAATGGTCTCAATACAAAGAAATAATAAATATATCATGCATCTTTTGAAAAGATGAAATTATATCTATTTTATTGATATGCAAATTCTTCAAAATAAATTATTAAAAGAAAAAGGCATGTTGTGGAACACTGTGTAAGGTGTGATCACATTTATGTTTTTAAAAAATAAACTGTAGGAAGGGCAGCAGAATAAAATAGACATTATTATTGCTGTATGTATATAGGTGACTGTATGACCAATGTGATTCTGCAAACTGTACAATCAGAAAAATGAGAAATTATACCCCATTTGATTCAAATGTAAAAAAATAAAAATAAATAAATAAATAAATAAACAAACAAACAAACTGTGAGTTCCATACGGTGGTGCACGCCTGTAGTCCCAGCAGCTTAGGAGCTAAGGATCTCCAGTTCAAAGCTAACCCTAGCAAAAGTGAGACACTAAGCAACTCAATGAGACCCTGTCTCAAAATAAAATACAAAAAGGGCTGGGGATGTGGCTCAGTGGTCAAGTGCCTCTTAGTTCAACCCTGGTACACCCCCCAAAAAATAAACAGAAATAAATTGTGTGTGTGTGTGTGTATAAGGATATACACCAAATATTCACAAGGGGGACTTCAACTTTTTGTTTCACATTGTTTTATTTTCACTCTTTGAAAGTTACCTCTTAATAACTTCTTACTTTGTATATTTTTTAAAATATGAATTCTAAAAAAGAAATACATTGGGGCTGGAGTTGTGGCTCAGCTGTAAAGCGCTCGCCTAGCATATGTGAGGCCCTGGGTTCAATCCTCAGCACCACATAAAAATAAATAAATAAAGATATTGTGTCCAACTAAAAAATAAATATTTAAAAAAAAAGAAATACATAAGGTGTCCAATCTACTGATTCAGTCTCTGGAGGCAGTGACTATATATATATATATATATTTTTTTTTAATTCAAGAGGTGATTCTGATATGAGAACATGGAAAACATATGACAGTTTCTCAAAACATTAAACAGAATTAACCCATGGTCTACTAATTCCATTTTTGAGTATATAACCCAAGATTTGAGATCAGTGTTTTTTCTCCCTTTGTAGCACCAGGATGGAATCCAAGACCTAAGCATGCAAGACAAGCACTCTATCACTCAACAACATCTCCAAGAATTGAAAGCAAGGACTCAAACAAATATTTGTACATCCATGTCAATGACAGCATTATTCAATATAGTCAACAGGTAAAAGCAATCCAAATATTCATTAGTGAATGAATGGATAAATAAAATGCAGTGCATAACTACAGTGGAATTTTATGTATTCATAAAAAGGAATGAGCAGGTGCAGTTGCATGCACCTCTAGTCCCAGTTATTTAGGAGGCTGAGGCAGGAAAATAGCTTGAGCCCAAGAATTTAAGGACAGATTGTATAAAAAGTCAGTTTGGGATAAGAAAAAAGTTTCAGAGATGGATGCTGGTGATTACTAACTGAAATTTTTATTGCAATTATATCGAATCTGCAGATCATGTTACAGAAAAAAAATCTTGATAATATTTATTTTTCCTATTCATGTACCTGGAATATCTCTCCATTTACTTAGATTTTTTTAATGTCTTTCATCAGAGTTTTGTAGTTTTTCTCATATAGATCTTGTTCATATTTTGTTGGATTTATACCTAGGTATTTCTTGTTTTATTTTTACTAAGATACATTCATAGCTGAACAATGATAGGGAAATGATAATAGATTAATGTAACAGGAATTGTCTTTTTAATCTCGAAGTTTAATTATTCATTGTTCATATATAAGAAAGCAATTGACTTTTGTATATAAGCCTTGACTCTCTCAACCTTGTTATAGTTGCTTATTGATGCCACAACTTTTTGATTTGGGGAGACTTTCTCATAGACAATTATTATCATTTGTGAACAATTTTACTTTTGCTTCCTAGTATATATGTTTGTTTGTTGTGTGTGTGTGTGCGTTTGTTGTAGTTTAATGTATTTTAGTAGCAAACTTACAGGAATAGCACAGAAGACAAACACTTAAAAAACATGTAGGACAACCCCGAAAAGTATAGTGAGTGGATGGAATCTACTATATGATAAAAATGCTACAAACAGGTGCTGGAGATATAGCTCAGTTGATAAGAGTGCCTCGCCTTTCATGCACAAGGCCCTGTGTTCAATCCCTAACACCGCCAAAAAAAAAAAAAAAAAAAAAAAAGCTACAAACACAATTTAGTTGCCCTCAATAAGAAACATACTTGTTTACAAAAATCCAAATGCTGGCATTGTACAGAAAAATTTAACAGTTTCATTTATAATTGTTATAAAGTTGAGCTGTTGAAACTCATTCACTGAAACACTTTGACTTGCATTAATGCTCTACATCCCTGCATTTATATTAAAAATTCACACACAAATGAAAATGGGAAAATGGCCAACACCTGATTTCTGTCCCCTAGTTTTCAACTCATAATCATATACTTACGTACCTTTTGCGCCCATGAAAAAAAAATACCTAACGTTCAGAACTACCAATTACAGGAAAAAGAGAAAAAAAATTTTTTTGAGAATGAAATGTTTCACATGATAATGAATTCTTAAACACGTTCTCTATGTATGCAGCATGATAGTTGGATGTTTTTGGTATAATTGTTACACGTTTGGCATGGATAGCACACAGGTTGGTGTCTTCAAAAAGGCCAACCAGATAGACCTAACTTGACTCCTGCAAAGCACCAATAGCTGCGCTCTGGAAGTGCATCTCTGTTTTGAAGTCCTGAGCAATTTCTAGCACCAGATGCTGGAAGGGGAGTTTGCGCATCAGAAGTTCAATGGACTTCTAATACCATCTAATTTCACGGGACTGCCACAATACCAGGCCTGTAACAATGAGGGTTCTTCACCCCTCCAGTAGAGGGCGCACTCTTGCAAGCGGCTTTTGCAGCCAGTTGTTTCCTGAGTGCTTTAGCAACCGTTGATTTGCTGGCATTTCGCTTTGTACAAGCCATGGTAGAAAGGACTTCTTACTTAACTCCACTTTTTCTTCGGCAGGAGCTTGGCAAGATAGAGGCCACGCAGGGGCGACTGCGAACACTCCAATCTGTATGTTTTATTTCCTTTTCCTGTCATATTGCCTTAGCCAGGATTTCCAGTATAATGTTGAATAGTAGTGATAATAATAGACATCCTTGCCTTAGTCCTAATCTTAGTGAGAAAGTACTACTTTCTCATCAAGAAACTTGTATATCTAATATTGACTTGTTGCTTTTTATGTTCATTTTCTTATTAAAAGTAAAAAATAAAAAAATAAAAAGGACTGGGATATAACTCAGTAGTAAAGCACCCCAGGGTTCAATCCCCAGTACCAAAAAAAGGGGGGGGGGTAAAAGTAAAATTAAATATACAAAAGGAGGGAAATTACTATAACCCATAATTTGTCATCCAAACACAATATGGAAAAAATGGGTATTTTTAAACAATTCCTTGTTGGCTATGCTCTTATTATATCATTATAGTAATACTGATTATTCAATTTATTGTCCTGAGTTTTTCTCTTTCTAATTTTTGTTTGTTTTCTACAGTGCTGGAGACTGAACCCAGGACCTCGCACATGCTACGCAAGCACTCTACCACTGAGCCACATCCCCAGCCTTATATGTACTTTTAATTACCCATGACTTAAATATTTTTTCATTAATTATATAGTTGCATTCATTTTTGTGTGATTGGATCCATGTTATATGACTATTTGTTAGATATTTATTTTTTCTTCTTGATTTGCAGAAATTATGACCATTTTGCTGTAGGAATTTGCAAGATACAGAGGAAAGAAGATATACTGAGTCTTAAAAGATAAGTGCCCATAAACCATTAGAATACAAAACAAACAACTTGGGAGCAACCCAGCTGTGTCCTGGTGTCCACATCCCCACCTGCAGAAAGTAGCATGATTCAAGGGCAATACACAAGCACAAGGAAAACTGGCGGGAAATTGTATAACCCCAACCTGATTTCACCCCTAGTCCAGCCCCTAGCTTCTGTCTCTCTATAAATATTAACAACCCAGGCCAAAAGGTTGCTTCTCACTCTCAAAAGCAGCCCACACTCTCTCTTCCCCTTTGAGTGCTTCCTTGCTTTCCTAAATAATCTGTCTGTGCCTCAATATGTGATATGTGCTATAATTCTTTTCTGTCTCATATGCCAAGGACCTTGTCATCCAGAGCTGAGATCCCCCTCTTGGGGACTGACTTGGACCCTCCTCTAGTGACAATTTCCCTTCCTTTGACCATTTATTTCCCTTCTAGATTTACCTTAATATTTTCCCAGTTTCTTATTTGTAATTTCTGGTTTCAAATTTAAATTTTGTTGTACATTTTAATTATAGTTACATGATTTACATATTATTTTTAAAAATTTATTTTTTTTTTTAGCTTTTAGGTGGACACAATATCTTTATTTTATTTTTATGTGGTGCTGAGGATCGAACCCAGTGCCTCATGCATGCCAGGCAAGTGCACTACTACTTGAGCCATATCCCCAGCCCTACATATTATTTTTCTATAAATATGATTGTATAGTTGTATATAAACTGTATATATAATTTAATGTTAACTTCTGTTTTGTTCTTGTGGCAAAATATACATAATTCAAAATTTAACTACCAATTAACTAATTTGTTACTAATTTCTGTGGCTATATAGTTTTTAATTAAATATATGTGAGGGTCTAAATTATTACATTTAGGGCTGGGGATGTGGCTCAAGTGGTAGCGCGTTCACCTGGCATGTGTGCAGCCCGGATTCGATCCTCAGCACCACATACAAACAAAGATGTTGTGTCCGCCCAAAACTAAAATATTAAAATTCTTTCTCTCTCTCTCTCTCTCTCTCTCAAAAATAAATAAATTATTACATTTAAGTTTTTATTTTCATGAATGGTAATTGTACTGACTCCATTTATTCAACAGGCAATTATAAGCATTTATTCTGATAAGAAATGATAAGAATTTAGATAAAAGCTAGGTGCAGGGGCTGGGTTTATGTCTCAGCAGTAGAGCGTTTGCCTAGCACAGTGTGCAAGGCGCTGGGTTCGATCCTTAGCACCACATAAAAATAAATTAATAAATAAAGGTATTGTGTCCAACTACAACTAAAAATATATATATATATACATTAAAAAAAAAGCTAAGTGCAGTGGTGCACACCTGTAATCTCAGCAACTTGGGAGGTTGAGGCAGGAGGATCATAAGTACAAAGTCAACCTTGGCAACTTAGTGAGACCCTGCCTCAAAAATAAAAAAACAAAGGGGGAGTTGGGGATGTCTCAGTTGCAAAGTGTTTGCCTATCATACAGGAGGCACTGGGTCAATCCCCAGGACTGCAAAAAAGTAATAATAATAAAATAGGTTAAAAAGGACTGGAGATATAGCTCAGCATACCCTTGGATTCAAACCCCAGTACTGAAAAAAAATTAAAAGTAAATCTTACAGTCTAGTGGAGGAGACAAACAACTCCAGTATTAGGTGATAAATGCAATGATAAACAGTACAGGTAGTATATACTATGATATATTCATTTATTCAATGTATACTTTGGTGTCAAGTATAGTGGTAAGTCCCAGATATTTAATAGGAAACAAAACAATTATGGTCCATTTTGTTTGTTTCTTTCTTTCTTTATCTTCTTTTTTTTAAAAGTATTTTGGGGGGAAGAGTGAAATCTTATTTATTTATTTATTTGTTTGTTTGTTTGTTTATTTATTTATTTTTATGTGGTGCTGAGGATTGAACCCAGTGCCTCACATGTGAGGAGCAAATGCTCTATCACTGAGCTACAGCCTCAGCCCCTTGGGTTTTGCTTTTTTTTTAATATTTATTTTTTTAGTTGTAGTTGGACACAATATCTTTATTCCATTCATTTATTATTTTTATGTGGTGCTGAGGATCGAACCCAGGGCTAGGTGAGCGCTTTACTGCTGAGCCACAATCCCAGCCCAGGTTTTGCTTTTTTGAGGTGAGGTTCTTCCTGCGTTGCCCAGGCTGGTCTTGATCCTCCTGCCTCAGCCTCTGGAATAGCTGGGACCACAGACACATGCCACCACACTCTGCTCCTGTTTTGATTTTTAAAGAAAGAGGGAGGGAGAGGAAGTCTGTAATCCAACAGAGGATATAGATAAATGTACTGTGTGGTATACTGTGTGATTTATTGGGTGATAAATGCCATAATAGAAAAAACATGGGCTGCCATGGAAACATAGAGGAGATTCACCTAAATCTAATTGCATTTCGGAATCAGAAAAGCTTTCCGGAAGAGGTAACTGGGTGTTAAAAAATAGACATGAGCTGGATAAAGGAAGAAACCAATTGTACACAGAGAGCACACACACCAATGTACAGGGATATCAGTGAGTTGGATGTGTACAACTTATTAAAGTTATTTCTTATACTGTGTGTAGTAAATTAAGAAACAAAGTCCAAAATGAGCCAGAAAAGAAGTGTCTTCTATGCTAAATCTGAGCATCACTTCTCTGAATTCTTCCCTTTCAGATAGAATAATATTTATTGAGTACTTAGTATGTGTCATTCTCTAAGTGCCTTAGATGTATTAATTCATTTAAACCTCATAATAATCCATGAGTAATTATTATTATTATTATTATTATTATTATTATTATTATTACATAAGAGGAAATTGCAGTACAGAAAGTTTTGATATTTAAACTAGATGGCCTGGCTTGAACTATTAACCACTATGCCTCATTAATACATAATATTTCAAATATTTAAAACATTACAAATTTTTGAAGGTTATTTGAAAGCTAGAAATTCTGTACAATTTTTAACAATATTTTTGTAGTTGTAGATGAGCACAATATCTTTATTTTTATTTATTTATTTTTATATGGTGCTGAGGATCAAACGCAGTGCCTCACGTGTGTGAGACAAGTGCTGTGTTTGAGTTACACGTCCAAACAGTTGTCACCCAAGCATTTTCATCTAATTTTTCCCATAACAGAAGAGGACTGAACTACAGCACCAGCCCTCTGTACAGTACTTCTTTCTGTTTATTCTTGTTCCAGAATCATGCTGCTTAAATTGTTGTGGTCTGAAAGCAGTTATGACCTCACTATTTCTCTTTCAGGTTTTCTTCTTTTCTTTTTGTAATTCTACTTATTTATTCTTCAAGTAATCTTTCTCAATAATCTAATTGAACTAAATTTGAAATTAAGGGTTTTTGGTGAAAAGTACACTAAATTTGTAAATTAAATTGGAAAGTATTATGTTTCATCTAGAAAGTGCTATATTTCTCCATTCAAATCTTCTTTCAAATCTGTTAATACAGTTGGTAATATTTATTCAGATTATTCTTAGTTGTGTTTATGATTTTATGGAAGTATAATGTCTTATGTCTTATTTATTATTGGTATACAGAAATGCTATTGACTTGTATATCAGATAGTGTTTTCTGAAATATGAAATAATAAAATTACCATTCAAAAACTCTAAAAATAGCCAAGCTATGTACTTATTCAATAATGTTCAAAAGATTTGCGTCAATGTGAAAGGCTACACAGAAAATGCCATTCTTATTCACTGTTCACATATGTTTGAGTTACACATCCAAACCGTTGTCACCCATGCATTTTCGTCTAATTTTTCCCATAACAGGAGAGGACGAAACATGTGGGTGACTGCAATAGGGCCACCTCCCTCAAGTTACGTGGCTCTCCAGGACCCATCCCGAGTCTCACAGTTCAAGCTAATCATTGACAGAGCTTTACAATCACAGGCTTTTGCTAACGCGTTGATAAGACAGTCCAACAGTTAGTGGCAAATGAAGCCAGGCTGTGCAGCAGGGTCTCCAGGGAATGAATGGATTTTCTTCAGAGCCGATGAAAGACACATACGCTATAGGAAAACAATGTCCAACGGTGCACTGCAAAGATCTGTCATCCTGTCAGCATTTATTCTGCTACAAGCTGTTACTGGCCTCTCTGGAGACGGAAGAGCTATATGGTCTAAAAATCCTAATTTTAGTCCTGTAAATGCAAGTCAGCTATTTCTCTATGACACTTTCCCTAAAAACTTTTTTTGGGGTGTTGGGACTGGAGCATTTCAAGTGGAAGGGAGTTGGAAGAAGGATGGAAAAGGACCCTCTGTATGGGATCATTTCATCCATACACACCTTAAAAATGTCAACAGCACGAATGGTTCCAGTGACAGTTACATTTTTCTGGAAAAAGACTTATCGGCTCTGGATTTTATAGGAGTTTCTTTTTATCAGTTTTCAATTTCCTGGCCGAGGCTTTTCCCCAATGGAATAGCAGCAGTTGCCAACGCAAAAGGTCTGCGATATTATAATACTCTTCTGGACGCTCTAGTACTTAGAAACATTAAACCTGTAGTGACTTTATACCATTGGGATTTGCCTTTGGCGTTGCAAGAAAAATATGGGGGATGGAAGAATGAATCTATGGTTGATATCTTCAATGACTATGCCACATACTGTTTCCAGATGTTTGGGGATCGTGTCAAATACTGGATTACAATTCACAACCCATATCTAGTTGCTTGGCATGGATATAACACAGGTCTGCATGCTCCTGGAGAGAAGGGAAATTTAGCAGCTGTCTACACAGTGGGACACAACCTGATCAAGGTACTGTACAGCTGACTTCTTGTTATATCTTCAGAATATATAGGCAGCAGAAGTTAAAAAGAAACACTAGGGAATTTACCTCTATTTAAATGATCCTCTTGATTGAAATCAGCTCAAGTACTTTTAGGCTCATTCACAAGTTCTATTTCAAATTTTATTTTAAAATAGGGTGTGTTTTATTTGCCTAGGCTATTATTAATGCATTAATCCAATTAATCTTTTCCAAGAGGAAACTGAGACTGTTTTAAAATTTACAATTATGCATTAGAATGTGAGAATGTGAGTTTACTTTCTTTCTGTGGGAAACCAGTACTTTGCATATTTAACTGTTGGAACCTTTTTGTGACATGTCATTCGTTTCAGAATTATGTTAAAGGATGACCCTTTCAAACAGGCATTTGTTGTTAGCATTGCTATTCTTAGTGGTACTTAGCTATAGTGAGATACATAAATGTTAGCTAATGAATAGTACTAAATACAGAAACTGAAATAAATGTCCTTCACACTTAGTTTTGTGTTGTATGACAGAAAAGATGAGATTAATTGTACTGGAAGTTAAAATTAAACTGCTAATATAAAAACTGGGAAGAATGTGTTCTACCAAGTATGTTAAAGTGGTGTATTTCAAAAGCTAGAGCTTATCTTGGGAAATGTTAAACTTATTAAAACAATAGTAAAATATAACAAAATAAGAACTAATAGTTATTGATTGTTATGTCCTACAGACTACATTAAGTACTTTACATGCATTGACATGTTTGATCCTCATAACAACTTTATGAACTAGGTCCTATAATTGTTCCCATTTTAAAGGTGAGGAAACTTAAGCTTAGGTAGATTAAATAATTTGCCCAAGGTTACAGGAAAAAAATGCAGCTGTTGTGAAGATGAGGTTCATAAATGATGACATAATTAAAACATCATCCTTATTAAAAGTCTTTTTTAAAGTAATCTTTCAGAAATTTTCAGGACTTTTAGCCTCACTTGGAGACTAACATATGGAATTAGATTTAACTTTTGAGTCAAAGAGTTTACTTGAAAAAATAAATTATTCAATCCCTTTTACATTTTAAAAATGGGGAAAAAATATTAATTGGATTTTATACTGTGCTAGGGGGTGTACTTTGAAGGAGCAAATGTTAAACATGTAGAAATTTTTTTAAAAAATTATGCAGGGGGGCTGGGATTGTGGCTCAGTGGTAGAGTGCTCGCCTAGCACGGGCAGGACCCGGGTTCGATCCTCAGCACCACATAAAATAAAGGCATTGTGTTGTGTCCATCTACACCTAAAAAATAAATATTAAAAAAAAATATGCAGGAACATAAAACTACTCCAGGCTAAACTTTCTTTTATTGGATCTTCTGGATATATGTATATATATATATATATATATATATATATATATATATATATGGACAATAATGCTATGGTTTTGATTACATCAGCTCTTGTAGGAAATGGATTGTATGATCATTTCAAGGTCATTTGCATATATTTGAATAGAGTTGATACAGAACATGTTACTAAAGTGTGGGTATACTATGACTTCAAAATGTAAGAAATTAAATAGGATGAAGATGGTGTTGCTATTTTTAAGTGCTCCCAGTGCAGCAAGCATTTGGAAACTGCTGTTCTAGGCAGAGGGAAAGAAAAGATTTTGATATTTCTGTACCTTCATACTGTGATTTGGTTTCCTTGGGATGTGAACTGCAGGTGTTTCCTTCATGGGCTCTCCCCATTTGAACTGTTGCCAAAAATGGAAGTAAAAATGCCCCCCTTTTTTTTTTTTTACTTTACTTTTACTATGGATTCCAAATGGTGGTAGGGGTACAGTGATGACAAGTATGAGCAACGCACTGCCACCCCTTTCCCCAGAGAGTGGCCTCTTAGGAGAGCAGACCTCCAAAGTCTAGCATTCCTCAGATGTAACCAGACAGTAGTCATTGCATTCACTGTGCCAAGCTGTATACTGGTTGTGTTTCTTCATGATCTCATTTAATATCCACAAGAACTCTACAAATTGGGAATTGCTTTAGGCATTATGATGCCCCACCGAGATGGCTGGGTCCTAATCCTCAGAGTGTGGGATGTCATCTTGCATGGCAAAAGGAACTCTGCAGAGTTTTTAAGTTAGATTAGCCTGTACTGTCTAGGGGGCCCAGTCTCTCACAGGAGACTTCAGAGTAGAGACCACCCTCCCAGCTCCAGCTGGTCAGGGAGATGCAGTGTTGCTGATTTTGAAGATGGAAGAAGGCTACACTAGCTAAGGCGTCACTAGAAGCTGGAAAAAGACAAGAAAATGAATTCTTCCCTGGAACCTCCAGAAAGACCAGCCCTCGAGGACTAACTTATAGAACTGTAAGATAATAAACTTATTGTTTTAATAAAAAAAAAGAAATTAAATAGGAGAAAATTTATATAGCTATTTAATAACTATTAAGATACACATGTTTTAAAACATTTTTAATTGAACTCTTTTAATTATTTGTTAAATCATTTTTAGTTGTCAATGAACCTTTATTTTATTTATGTCCAGTGTTGAGAATCGAACCCAGTGCCTTACACATGCTAGGCAAGTGCTCTACCACTGAGCTACAACTTCAACCCTAGCTCTTTTAATTATTAAGACAATCCATGCTCATGTAAGCTTAAAAATATTAGATTGTACCAAAAGATATAAAATAAAAGTGTTAGCCCCTTTCTTCCCCTCTAATAATCCCAACCCAAGGAAACTATATTCTTTTTAAAGTTTCCTATGTAAACACATACCAGGCATAGGTTTATTTAAACTTCGTATAAGAAAAAATATTCTAAATTGTTGATGAGTTTCAGTTACCTGGAAAAATGTTAATAATTATGATTTTCATGAAAAAACATGTTCCAGTATTAAAGCCTTAAAAACTGACAATCTGGTAAAAATAAAGAGGAAACAAGCATTAACTAACAAATGGATATTACTTTCACACTTAACTAATAAAATACTGTATTTTTCATATGCTTTCCATTTTCATCTAATTTTAGATAAGCTCTGCCTTCAATGCAAAATTAGTATTTTCTGATAGGGACATAAATTTTTTAAACTGAAAGATTCATTTTTAAATAATTGCTTCCCAAATAATTTCTTTTATCTCCTTAAAATTTCTAAATAACTAGACTAAGTAAATGTTGTAAGTGGTCCCTTGAAATCGGTCACAAAGTGAAATTCTCCACATAACCCAGTGACCTATCATTCCAGAAAGAAATCGTGCAATGGTTTGGCAGCCTGGGTGCCACTTGTCCCTCTTCCCCCCTCTCTGCCCTTGCTTTAACATAGAAAAGATTCATTTGATATTTTATGTTGCAATGAAGTATTTTTTCCTTAACTTTTCCTCTTTTGACCCAGAAGAAGCATTCTTTAGCATTTGTTTTTAGTCCAAAAACATTGAGTTAAATAAGCCTCAAGTAAAACTCAATTAATAGGTAGTTAGTTATAGACTACTTTATTCCCCCATTCTCAGATAATGAAAAAATTTCAGAGTGACTATTGGAGACCCTTTAGTTGTAGAATGATCTTGAAGACTCCATCTCAGTTTAAAATGTCCTGGTTTGGTGGGAACCTGAATGGTCTGTCAGGTCCAAGACTGACTTGGAATTTAGATGTCACATTATTACAGATCTGGTGATTATCTTGGAGCAAGTCTAAACCTCTGGTAAAATTTTTCAATAATCCCACCTACTAATGGATGCTCTGCTCTTGAGTTTTTAACACTGTCCAGAATAGAATGAGGGTGCATGTTTTGACTTGACTATCTTTGAGCACAGTAATCACCACTTTAAATACCTATAATCTCTGTGGCCACCTTGCCAGATAACTATTATTATCCCCCCTTACAGAGTGTTGTTTCTAATACACACAATGTTGACGACCTGCATGAAATTCATTAGTGGCTCCCCAAAGATTCCAGGGTAAAGTCTCAATTTTTCACCAAGGCCGTCAAGACACAACCCCCAGCCTCCCCTTCAGTCTCCTTTCTGGCCACTGTCTCATCCCACTGCCAATGCCACCCCGTGCACCTCACATTTCATCCTAATTCCCTGCTGCCAAGGTACCAAATTTACCTTACTGTTCCTTTGTACCCAGCCTCTTGGAGCATGCTCTCTCCGGCTAAACTGCCCTTCTCAGTCCCTGCTTCACCCACCTAGTGGCCTTTAAGACTCACTTCAGGGCTGGGGATATAGCTCAGTTGGTAGAGTGCTTGCCTTCCATGCACATAACCCTGGGTTCAATCCCCTGTACCACAAAAAAAAAAAAAAAAAGACTCGTTTTATTAGACAGTTACCACCTCTAGGTTATTCCCTACCCATCAGAGTTAAGTACCCCTCCTGTGTACTCCCACAAGATGTCCTTCCTTCTGTGTAGCATTCACACCGCATGGAACCTTTCTGTCCTCCCAACTCAAGTGAGAGTTTCTTGAAAGGGGAAACATGGTGTTGGTTTGTTTTGTTTTGGGGGGGGGGTTGGTTTTATTTTGTCTTTATGTTCCCAGCACCTAACACAGGATATTTAATATACATTAGGGTATAGATGTTGGTTGAATGCATAACTTAGGATTTCTACCTTAAACTTTGTAATTTAAAAAAAAATGTCAAGTTCAATCTACATATTTCATCACATTATTGCTAATTCTTAAAGTATATTAAGAATATATTAATATGCCTACATTAATCAAGTGATGTATTAGACACTGTTGGTTGCAGGTGACAGATCTAATTCAAGTTGTCTTTAGCAAAAAAGGATAATTTCCTGACTCAGTTACCAGACTACAGGGATGAATAGACTCAGTAACCAGGATACCCTCAGAGTGGGCTTTATCTCCGTCTCTCACATCCAGTTCTTCTTGTGGTTTGATGTCAGTTTTTCCTTTGTAGAGGAAGGATTTCTCTCTCTTAAGTTCAGGTTTTTCAATTCCATAAACAGATTTGGCCCATTAGGACCAGGCTCTTGGCTCTCAGCAAAGCCCCAAGGGTTCACATTAGTAATGACAGTAATGATGTCTGTTTCCATTCTATTTTTAAGTCAATAAATTCATATAGTAATTCAAATTTGTAGATTTTCCTCTTAAAATGGAATACTTGAGAGCTTCTGAGTAATCATTCACAGAAGTTTGGATAAATGAATTTGTTCATGAGACATAAGTCATTCAGTTCATTACTCTACTAAATACCGTCAGCCTCCATGACAGTTTGAACATTTCATGAGTTTAATCTTTTTCTTTTTTTCTTTTTTGAGATTGTGTCTTGCCAAGTTGTCTAGGCTGGTCTCTCAAACTAATGGGCTCAAGTGATCCTCCTGCCTCAGCTGCCTCAGCATCTGGGACTGCAGGCCTACACCAGAACATCCAGCTAACATGTCATCTTTCATAGATACAGTGCAAGAGTTTCTCAGCCTCAGCACTGTTGACATTTGGACCTGATAATTCTTCATTGTAGTGGACTGTCCCTTGCGTTGTAGGATGTTTAGCAGCAGCCCTGGCCTCTACCTACCTCATCCCCATCCCCACTCTCCCATTCCTCCCATTCACACTCCTGCTACCAGGTTTTTCACCTACTGGGTTTACTACCCCTACTGGCTTGGTATTATTTGTGAAATACTTGAGAGAGCTGCCTCAAACCATTTCTTCTTCTTCTTCTTCTTCTTTTTTTTTGGGGGGGCGGGCACCAGGGATTGAACCCAGGGGCACTTAACCACCAAACCACATCCCCAGGCCTTTTTTATATTTTATTAGAGACAGAGTTTCACTGAGTTGCTTAGGGCCTCACTAAGTTGCTGAAGCTTGGTTTGAACTCGCGATACTCCTGCCTCATCATCTTTCACATTAACATACATTTATTTATTTATTTATTTATTTATTTATTTATATGGGAGATTGAACTCAGGGGCAACTAACCACTGAGCCATAGCCCTTTCCTTCCTTCCTTCCTTCCTTCCTTCCTTCCTTCCTTCCTTTCTTTCTTTCTTTCTTTCTGTATTTTATTTAGGAGTCTCCCTGAGTTGCTTAAGGCTTCGCTAAGTTGCTGAGGCTGGCTTTGAACTTTCTATCCTCCTGTCTCAGCCTTACAAATTGCTGGGATTACAGGAGTGCACCACTATGCCAGCCTGTTAGTTATTTATGAACAAAACATTATACTAACTTAAAAAAAAATCTTGTTCTATTCTTTTAAACAAATTTCAAGAATTTAAATAAAATGCTATATAATAAATTTTTACTCATTTTCGATGCCATACATTGTTTTACAAAGTTTCTGGGGTTTTTGTTGTTGTTGTTGTTGTTGTTGTTGTTGTTTTGTTTTTTGTTTTTGGGGGGTATCACTTAATGTTGAACCTTTTTCTGGTTTTTCGTTTGTTCACGTATTCAAATATCACATGTACTATTTTATTTACTAAAGTGCTTTTATTTAAAATTTTCTTTTAGTCTTTTTTTTTTCCTAGGTGTTTGGTGCTGGGGATTGAACCCAGGGCCTCACACATGCTAGACAAGCACTGTACAATGAACTATATCCCCATCCCTTTAAAATTTTATTTTTGACTGGGTATGGTGGTGCATACTTGTAATCCCAGCAGCTAGGAGGATCAAGAGTTCAAAGCCAGCCTCAGCAATTTAGCAAGACCCTGTCTCTAAATAAAATATTTTTAAAAAGGGCTGGATATGTGGCTCAGTAGTTAAGTCCTCCTGGGTTCAATCCCTGGTACCAAAAAAAAAAAAAAAAAGTTTGGACACCTATAATACCAGAGACTCGGGAGGCTAAGGCAGGAGGATCACAGATTCAAGACCTTCCTGGGCAATTTAGTAAGATCATCTCAAAGTAAAATAAAAAGAGCTGGGAATGTAGCTCAGTGATAGAGTTCAGTTTCTAGTACCTCAAAGAAAAAAATATTCTGAAGGAAAAATTTATATCCTACAATAAATGGAGGACCAATATTTTTAATACCCCCAAATAATACATAACATTTAAATACTAATTTCTCAACTTTGCTCCACCTAATGTCATCTACTATATAAAAAATGGTAGGTGTAATAGGCTTAGAAAACACCACTGAGGGTGGGGCTGGGGTTGTGGCTCAGAGGTAGAGCGCTCGCCTAGTATGTGTGAGGCACTGGGTTTGATCCTTGGCACCACATAAAAAATAAAATAAAATAAAGATATTGTGTCCACCTATAACTAAAAAATAGATTAAAAAAAGAAAGAAAGAAAGAAAAGAAAACACCGCTGAAGGCTGGGGATATAGCTCAGTTGGTAGAGTGCTTGCCCTGTGTGCACAAGGCCCTCGGTTCAATCCCTTACCCCACCAAAAAACAAGCAAACAAAAAAACACTGAATTGTGTAAGTTTACGCAGCACTTTGGTGTACACTTAGTACCAAAACCAAACACAGTATGTCATTAAAAATGTCATAAAATGCTTTTTCTTACATAAGTAGAAGAATTTAAATAATGAGCATTATTTTTAACTAAGAAAATGCCAATATATGTTTATGTATTACTAGCACTTTAAGTATTCATAATTAATACTTGAAAATAAACTATACAGTCTTCAATAAAATAGGCTATAAACAATATATGTCAATGTTTTTTTGTATACCACACTTAAATGATGAAATTATTTTCAACATTCCTCAGGGATTCAAGAGATTGCTTAATATGTTCAAAGAAACTCTTAAGACAAAAAACAATATTGGGAAACTTTACCTTAGGTCAAGGCCTCACCAAGCTGTTCCTGCACCACGGATTAGATTGGTATTCTTTGGAAGGGGGTGAAGCTCAGTGGTAGAATGCATGCTTAGCATGCTTGAGGCCCTGGGTTTAATCCCCATCACCAGAAAAATAAGACTGTATTTCCTCCCTGTTTTCCCACCTTCCTGAGGAACTCTCTTTTAACATTTCTTGGCATTCCTCAAACACACAATGCTGGACATGCATCAGGTATTTGTTATATAAATTGATTGCTTTCAATTTGGGGGAAGATCTACCTTGTCCCAGAAAGGATTTAAACCTGCAATGGGCCAGAAATGAATTCCATATGTGTACACATGCAGAGGTATAAACATACAGTCTTTTCAACACACACAAATCAATTATGTGCATTTGTTTCTAAAAAAAAAAAAATGTGTGCTAGGGATTAAACTCAGGGCTTTGCACATTCTAGGCAAGCACTCTACCACTGAGCTATATCTCCAACCTGTGAGAATATTTACATTGAAAACAATCTTGGAACAACAAGCAGAATTTGGATAACTGTTAAAGCTATATGGTGTATTTATGAGGCTTCATTATGTTCTTTCTATTTTAATGTAATATGACAATTTCCATTTAAAAAAAGTAAAAAGTAAAGCCTGGACCAATGGCACACACCTGAAATCCCAGCCACTCAGGAGGCTGAGGGCAGAAGGATCTCGAATTTAAAGCCAGACTTCAGCAATTTAGAGAGAGTCTGTCTCTAAATAAAATGTAAAAAAAAAAAAAAAAAAAAAATGGGCTGGATATGTGCTCAGTAGTTAAACATCCCTGGGTTCAATCCCTGGTACCAAAAAAAAAAAAAAAAAAAAGGTAAAAATATCATTTTATATTTAAAGGTAATGAAAAATAAAACAACCATCTTTACATAGTTCTCTTAAAGGTTCTGTATTTGTATGATTACTAGCCAAGCCTTCTTTGTCAACATGTTAATGCAACTGCTTTCTTTTCTAAAAAATATTTTTAGTTGTAGATGGACAAAATATCTTTATTTATTTTTTTTATGTGGTGCTGAGAATCAAATGCAATGCCTCACACTTGCTAAACAAATGCTCTACCACTGAGCCACAACTCCAGCTTTGCAACTGCTTTCTTAAATTGATATTTAAGAAGACCCCAGGGCCAGGCATGGTAGCACATGCCTATAATCCGAGCAACTCAGAGGTTGAGGCAGGAGGATTGCAATTTCAAACCAGCCTTAATGGCAAGGCCCTAGCTAACTTAGTAAAATTCTGTCTCAAATTTTTAAAAAATAATTTAAAAGGGCTGGGGATGTGGTTAAGTGGATAAGTGCTCATAGGTTCAATAAAACAAAAACAAGGAATTTTTATCAGGGCATGGTACTGCATGCCTATAATACCAGCTACTCTGAACACTGAGTCAAGATTGCATATTTGAGTTCAGCCTTTACAACTTAGCAAGACCCTATATCCAAATATATGTATGTACAGACTGGGGGTATAGCCAAGTGGTAGTATGCCCTGAGTTCAATCCCCAGTATTAAAAAATAAAAAAAAGAAAAAAGGAGGATTTTTTAAAACTCTCTTGTTAGAGTTGGGTTGAAAGAGAATAATATACCAGGCATTATTACATCACAGGCACACATTACAGGCACCCACCTGTAATCCCAGTGGCACGGCAGGCTGAGGCAGGAGGCTGAGACAGAAGGATCTCAGGTTCAAAGCCAGTCCCTAAGCAATTCAGTGAAACCCTGTTTCTAAAGAAAATAAATAAATAAAATTATAATATATAATGTTTATTTATTTATATGGGGCTGGGGATGTGACTCAGTGATAAAGAGCACCTAGGTTCAATCCCTGGTACCAAAAGAAAAACAGAAAGAGAATAACATAACAAAATTAACTTTTTCTAAGTTTTATAACTAAAAAAAAAAATAGCCAATGACAGAAAAATGAAGACAAAAAACAAAAACAAAAAACCTTATTACTTTCTACCTTCCACTACTTTCCCTTTCTATATCAAAAGAAGAAAAAGGAGGAGAGAAGATGAAACAACACTATATGATCTTGGTTCTTAAAAGGAAGGATTGAGACAATTATTACAGATAGCTTTTGACATTCCATCCTAATTGTACTTGTGTGAGGTGCTAGGGACGGAACCCAGGACTTCCCACGCTAGACACACACTCTACCATGGAGTTATACCTCCAGCCTGTTCATGTGATTTTAATTTTTATTTGCTTGAAACTTCAGCATCCCATTAAAGTGATATTAAATCACATATGTGTGCCCTCAACAATATCATTTAGAGTTTAAATAAATGAGTTAACACATTTATTAATTAACTAATGCAGAATTCCTATATTATAATCCCAACCATCTCCATTAGGACCCAAGATGTCTCTAACAAAATACAAGAAATACGACCAGACAAGTTAAAATTAGTACTTGTATAGACGATTTTAATCAAATTTGAATAAGTGATAAAAACTGTGCATGGAGAATTGCCAAAAACAGTTTCTACAATCTAATTATATTTTTTTTAGTTATAAGTCATGTAAAAAAACAATTTGCAGGCCAAAATTGGTATTAGAAAGCCTTCAAGAGAGCAATATTTACTTTTCTAGCCATTAAGTAGAAAAAGTTATACTTTAGTGAATGATTAACAAAAGTTTAAATAAATGTAATTATAAATGCTTTTAGAATAATATTTTAATTCTATTTAAACAGCTTGATTTGATATAAATACTCTCATACATGGAAAATTAGGCCCAACAGAAGATCAAAAAATATAGTAAGTAATGGAAATGATCCGGATACAATGAAGCAATGAATTAAGGGAAAACTGACATTACTTTGTAACATGAAATAAGTAATTTAATTGCAAATATAAAGTCGGGGGTTGAGAAAACTCAACATTAGAAAATAGTCTATAAAAATATTCTATGTCAACAGAAAAAGATAGTATTACAATAGCTGAACATTAACAACAATTCTGTTGCTATAAAGCAGCAGAGATGTTGAAAATAGACCAGAACCCTCTAACTTATTGTAGAGTGAATCACAGAAGTAAGTAAAGTAGTCTTTGGGTGAGCTATTGATGTTACTTAAAAGATGTTTTGGAAAAACTCAGAGATTGATGAAAGCTGGTATCTTTTAGTAGTTAAGAGACTTTGCTGCTTGGTTTTCTAGTGTCTTATCTTGTTCAGAGATTATGTGACTAAGTCTTAAATAAAGGGCAAGGGGTTACTGTTATTGATTCTTCTTTCAAGATAATGGCCTCCTTCTACCTTGTTTTGAACATCAACAAATTATTATGGGGTAAAATATGTTCTTTTTTTTTTTTGGGGGGGGGCGGTGCTGGGGATCAAACCCAGGGCCTTATGCATGCAAGGCAAGCACTCTACCAACTAAGCTATATCCCCAGGCCCCAAAATATATTCTTTTTTTAATATTTATTTTTTAGTTATAGTTGGATACAATACCTTTATTTTGTTTATTTATTTTTATATGGTGCTGAGAATTGAACCCAGGGCCTTGCACATGCTAGGCGAGCTCTCTACAGCTTGAGCCACAACCCCAGCCCCTAAAATATATTATTAATACAAAAATAGAATAACTGAATTTTATTTTTATGTTCCTATTTTTTTTCTTTGAGATTTTGAGAATTTGGGGGAACCGAAGAGTATGAGCATAAAGCAACTGACTTTACTGACAGAGCCAGGCATAGTGGCACATGCTTGAAATCCCAGCAACTAGAAAGGCTAAGAGAGGAGAATTGCAAGTTTGAGACCTGTTTGGGTAACTTAGCAAAAAAACTGTCTCAAAATAAAAAAAGGGGGGGCTAAGGAGCTGGGGGTGTAGCTCAGTGGTAGAACATCCCTGGGTTCAATACCCAGTATCAAAAGAAGAAATATTCACTGACAAACTGTTTCAATCACTTCTCTCGACTTTTCTAAATTATAAAAATAATGCATTTTTATTAGAAAACAAACAATACAGAAAGATATTAAGATATATCATTTTTCACTAAAAATGAAAGGTCCCCTGTTTTCCTTACTCTTTAACTGCATACCCCACTGCTAATAACCTGTTCAAATTTTTGTCTATGTATACATAAACACATACATATTGTCATTTTTTTAAATAAAATTTGATCATTTCACTTTAGTTATCATTTCTGGCTAATCAAAATGTAGACGTATATTGCTTTTATTCTATTATTTCTGTGGGTCTTTATCCTATTAGATGTAACAGCTTATCTGAAGACAAAGCCTGTCTTATTAATCTTTTTTTCTAAATGTCTACTGCAGTACCTTATGTTTATTGAATAAATATTTGTAGGCTTGAATTTAAGCAAATGGACAAAAACTGAAAACAGGTTACTCTGAAACAATAGCCAGATAGGATCTGGGATATAATTGAGTGGTAGAGGGCTTGCTTAGCATGTGAGAGGCCCTCCTGGGTTTAATCCACAGCACTGCAAACAAACTTGTTTTTTGCTGATTGTATATAACTTTCTGAAAGGAAAAGAATGAACCATAAGAAAATGCTGATGAGCTCCCCCTTAGACAGTGAGGGGATGCCCCAGCTAGTGAAGCAGGATAAAGGCATCATTGAAGCTATGAGTTCTTAAGACCCTCTGCCAAATCTCCACCTCCGCCAAAAAAAAAAAAAAAAAAAAAAGAAAGAAAGAAAAGAAAAAGAAGAAGAAGCAAACTTGATGGCTCTTAATGCAATCATTATTCAATTTATTTGATCATCAAAGTCTTTAAGACTTTAAGAACCATTCCACTATTATTTGAAGTTGGCACTGTCCAAAATGCTATGTAGGCAGAGCAGTCTCTGTCCTTCCAGTCTAATTACAGTGGTATAAACAACACCGTCCTCAGGGAAAGGCAATCTATGTAGGGGTGATCCCAAAGGAATTCAGTTAGCCTCTGACACCAGTAATATCAACTTCGCTGATTCTAGGAAAGAGGCATGTTACACGCTGTGCTGGGCACTTGGATAACCACATGGTTTTCTAAACACCCCAAATTGGCTGGCAGGTCCTCCATGACCTTTATGATTGTCCTGATTTCCAGTAATACATAAATATATTTTCTTCTCAGCATGCAAGAGTGGGGTGTTGTAGTTTCTTTCTGGGACTATTTAGTTCTTTTAATAGCCAAATACATTTTAAAAAATAAAAATTTATAACAATATGTTGTGGTTCATGTCAAATAGCCCTTCCCCAACAGCTTCAAAATTTAGAACTGGCAGACATTTGGAAAGCAGGAGGGTGGGGAAAAATGATTAGAGCCCTGGGTTCAAGTCCTTACACCATCACCGTCCAGTCTCAGTTTATTCTCTAAAATGGGACGTGTAAGACCTTCTTGCAGAAGCTGTATTATCAACAACAGGTCATAGCTGATTCACCAGGAGCATTCATTCAACAAGTATTCTATGCCTGTGTACAACTGTGAACAAAATAGATAGTTGCCATACTTAAGAAGCTTTTAGTTAGGATAGGTGACCCATGTTCTGTAATTCAGCAACTGGGAAGGGTGAGACAGGAGGATCACAAGTTTGAGGCCAGCCTGAGCATAAACTAAAAGGGACTGGAGATAGTGTAGTGGTAGAGCATCCCTGGGTTCAATCCCTAGTACTGCAAAACTAACAAAAAATAAAGGTCCTAGGCCAGGTGTGGATCCAAGTTTTGTGGGCCTGACACTTTTTTTTTTTTTAAAGAGAGAGTGAGAGAGGAGAGAGAGTGAGAGAGAGAGAGAGAGAGAGAGAATTTTTAATATTTATTTTTTAGTTCTTGGCGGACACAACATCTTTGTTGGTATGTGGTGCTGAGGATCGAACTCGGGCCGCACGCATGCCAGGCAAGCGCGCTACCGCTTGAGCCACATCCCCAGCCCCTGACACTTATAAATGAGAAAAATATCACAAAAAAATTACTTCAGACTTGAAAGGTCAGATACCTTTTTTTCCTAAGGACCTTGCAGGAATACCAGAAATTCTTACCTAGAAATGTGTCCAATTGTAGCCTGGTTTTCCAATCCACATAGAACATCACCAAGGACCTGGGTCAGTGAAAGGCCCTGAAGCTTAGCTTCATTAGTCATGATAAATCTGCCTTTGCTGCAGGCCCTGAAAATGGTAGGTCTTATTTTTATTATTATAATAATACATTATTTATAATTTCCAGGGTGGCTTCTATATTGACTATCTTTAACTCTTTGTTCTTAAATTCTGAGGAAAGGCTTCAAGTCAGCAACTCAGGCCATTTTAGCTTCAATTTTACTGAAGCTAACATAAATGTTATTATAGCTGTGTAATAACATTTATGTTGCTTAAAATATTATTTCAGGCTTGGCACTGTGGCACAAGCCTGTAATCTCAGCTACTCAGTAGGTTGAGGAAGGATTGCAAATTGGAGGGCAGCCTGGGCAACCTAGTGAGATCCAGTCTCAAAAAAAAGAGGCAGTGGGTGCTGGGAATATAACTTACTCATAGAATGTGTCTGAGTTCAATCACCAGAGCTTGGGCAGGAGGTGGGGGGAATAGAATGGGTACAATATTCTTCTTATGAAAGGTAGCAATAATTGTATTTATTTATTTATTTATGATGCTGGGGACTAAACCCAGGGCCTCAGGCACTCTAGGCAAACACTCTGTCACTGAGCCACATCCCTAGCCCAAAGGTGGTAACTTTTGTTAATACTGAATTGTCTCCTAAAATTAATGAAAGTAAAATATATTTTCCAAGAGAAGTTAAGATTGTCAAAAAATTTAAGTAAATAATGGTTACATAATGATGTACTTTAAGGCAATAATAGTCACATACGTTTTTAGCAATGCACACTAAAGTTTGCCTTCATTAACCAGTCAATAAATATGTGTGGAATTCAGGATAAATTAATGTTAAATAATCTGGAAGAGGAACATTTGTAATTAGCATAAAACTTGACACACACACACACACACACACACAAATAAGTGCTGAATAGATGAAAACAGAATCAAATTGAGATTAATCCCAGTCCAAAAGGACAACGAATGAAACTCAAACCACTACGAATAATAAACAAGGACAAACGTCTACCTGCAAAAACGGGAAAGGTAAGGGCTTAAAAGCAACCTGCAGGAGACTCTTCATGCCCCATCATATTTCCATTGTGATTTTTCATAGCAAGTTGAATTATTTTCAACTTTCTATTTCAAAGTACTTCACATTTACACTTTCATAGGGTCTTCACCTCTGTGGTCTCATTAGATCTTCACAATAGTTCTCTAGAGTATTTATTTTTAGCTCTGTATAATGAAGGAGGAAATGGGGATCTCTGAGAGGGAAATGATTTGTTTGAGATCATAAAGCTTATGAGTAGCAGAACCAGCACTAGAGCTCAGGTCTCCCACTTGCCAGACCAGTGTCATTCATTTCCCCTATAGGACCATGTAGGTGAGTAACACCTTTATGTCATTCTCAAAGGCCATTTATTCACAAATAAAGCTATCAGTGTTTTGCAACAGATGGTCAAAGAACACTGAAACCAATGGGAAAAAAAAAAAAGTATAGGAAGCAATTTGGGAATTTAATACAATTTAAAAACTAAATAATCCTGGGCTGGGATTATGGCTCAGCAGTAGCACACTCGCTTACCGCGTGCAAGGTCCTGAGTTCGATCCTCAGCACCACATAAAAAATAAATAAATAAATAAATAATATAAAGGTATTGTGTCCAACTACAACTGAAAAATAGGTATTTTTAATAAATAAATAAATAAATAGTCCAGCCACGCATGGTGGCACATACCTATAATTCCAGTGACTCAGGAGCTGGGGCAGGAGGATTGCAAGTTCTGGGCCAGCCTCAGCAATTTAGCAAGATCCTGTCTCAACATAGCTTAGTGGTAACTTCCACTGTGTTCAATCCCCAGGACAAAAAAAATAAAGTCCATTCCTAGGATTACCAAAAGGAAATAATTCAAATAAATTAAAAGCTATATGCACAAAGTTAGTTGTTATTATATTATTTATCACAGGAGAAAAGAATGAATAAAAACAAGTTAATTTTGGGCTGAGGATACAGTTCTTCTGGTAGAGTACTTGCCTAGCATTCACAAGGCTCTGGGTTCCCTCCTCAGCACCACAAAAAAAAAAAAAAAATCAATTTCTATTAAAAGAGAGATGCCAAAGTAAATCATATTTTATTAAACTGTTGAATTGTGATACTATTAAGATAATTATGAAACTAAAATAACATGGGAAATGTTTAAAGTGATTTTAACTGGGAAATGTATTTGGAAAGGCTGAACAGGAACACAGAAATATGAAAACATTGTTATGATTTGGGAGCTTTTAAATAAATTTTCTTTAGCAATTTTTATTTAATACTTTTAGTAAGTAGCTTTTTAATAACAGACTAGTTTACAGTTCACATGAAGAAACATGACTAAAATCATGCAAAGATATGGAAAATTTAACTTTTGGCAAAGGATTGAGAGTTCCTTTAATGCCCATGTGTGATGTGCTGAGTTTGTGCATTTGTCCTCACTCCATCCTTTCCACCAATGCCCTTCATGTTCTCCTGACCTCTAACCCTCTCCTCATCTCTTTCTTAAGTTGTGCCTGCTATCTTATTTGTTTCCTATCATCCACAGAATTTATCTGAGTCTGTACTTCCAGGGGTATCAAAGGCAGCAGGCATGTTGGACTGGAGGAGGGAACCAAAAGAGATATTAGCCTCCCATCCCGCCTCACTGTCTCAATGACATGGGCCCCTGAGACCTGGCTCAAAAGGAAAAAACAGCTCACTTCCCTGTTAAGCTAGGGAATCTAAAGAACAAAGGCTGAAGCTCCCTTAACTCATCATTCCAAAGGTAGATGGCCTTGTGCAAGATAGTGGGTAACCTTGGGGAACTGTCCATGCTGCTGTGCAAGGGTGCTGGGCCCAGTTTGCATTCTACGAATCCTGTTTTAGTCTTTCCAACAGAACTCCTTTATGAGTGTAATTTATGAGGACTGTAGATATCCCTGTTTCATCAAGATTTGTGTCAAATTCACTATCTCGGAGCAAAACATTTTTACCTTGTGACTTGGCAAAAGGACCAAGGTATAACCATATTTACCACAGAGAGAACCTCCCCCATTCTCGACTGAGAACGGAGAGGCTGTCTTCAACCCTGAGTAAAGATAACCTTAGATACCTTGATAGCCTATGCAAACAGCAGCAATGGTGAAAGAGACACAGTGGAACATGAAGGTCACCTTGGAGTATGATAATACATGCATATGGGTATCCAGAAAAGAGGTGGGAAAGGCCTTGCTGAGGTATAATATGCCTGTTGCTCTCTATGCTGCACTGTGTCTCATTTAAATTCTTATGGAACCAAAATTCTTATCACAGCCTAGGTCATCTTTCGTATAATTTCTGAAGTAGGTAACTATTTCATCTTTTTTGAATAAATTCTCCTGCCCTGTTTTTCCCTATTAGGCATGCTGATTCCAATTAGGACTAGGTTAATACATTGATGCTGATGGTATCTCACCCTCCCTTTAGCATCTGTAGTATCTTATTTGCAAGGCAGCTAGTTTACACATGTGTGGTGCTTTTCTGGGTACATATCAGAGGCACATGACAGCCCTGAAGAGAGCTGCTGGTCACTGTGTTCTCTATGGATGAAAGCACTCAAGCTACCGAGAGATGAAATGAACAATGAGAATAAAGCAAAGAACACCCCTGCCCCCACCTGAATCCTAGTAATGCGCTTTTTATTTTGAAACAAAATAAAAAGGAAAGAAAGAAAGAAGGGGCTGGGGTTGTAGCTCAGCAGTAAAGCGCTCGCCTAGCATGTGCGAAGCCCTGGGTTCGATCCTCAGCACCACATAAAAATAAATAAAATAAAGGTATTGTGTCCATCCACCACTAAAAACTATTTTAAAAGAAAGAAAACACTTTTCAAGATTTTCCTCAGTGTTTCTAGCCCCAGAAAATTCCACAGAGTGGCTAAGACCATGTAAGGCTGTATGCCATGTGTTCCCTGCTCCTCTGTGATTCCTTCCAGAAGCTCTGACCTCAAGTCAGAGGAAGACAGGAGGCTAGAGTCTAAATTATTATGAGAGAAAATGTTCTTAAAGATTTCCAGAGGGCTGGGGATGTGGCTCAAGGGGTAGCGCGCTCGCCTGGCATGCGTGCGGCCAGGGTTCGATCCTCAGCACCACATACCAACAAAGATGTTGTGTCCCCCGAGAACTAAGAAAAAATAAATAAATGTTAAAATTCTCTCTCTCTCTCTCTCTCTCTCTCTCTCTCTCTCTCTCTCTCTCTCTCTGTCCCCCTCTCACTCTCTCTTAAAAAAAAAAAAAGGAATTTAAAAAAAAAATTAAAAAAAAAAAAAAAAAAGATTTCCAGAGCTGTGGTTGTGACTCAGCGATAGAGTGCTCGCCTAGTGCGTGCGAGGCCCTGGGTTAGATCCTTAGCACACATAAAAATAAATAAATAAAAACAAAGGCATTGTATACAACTAAAAGAATTTAAAAAAAGAAAGAAAGAAAAAGAAAAAGAAAGAAAAGAAAAAAATTTCTAGGTGTTTCCAGGATCTCCCAGTGAAAATCTAGTAAGATCAGAGATGCCTCAAGGCATCTACACCTGTAGAAAATCTTCCAAGGAATGATTTAAATTAGCTTTCCTTGCATTAAGGAGGATGGCACCAGTTTTGGAATCCTCACCCCTTACATCAACACAAATTTTCCCCACCCTAACAGGATTTATAGAACATTTTCAAGCTCATAAGATCTAACCAGTTTGAATTCATTGTTCATATTTGATTATTTTTGACCTACAAAAAGGCAGTTTCAAATGGTTTGTCCTGATATAAACATCACCTTTGAGCAAAAGAAAAGCTAAGGAACAAAACTAAAAGGGCATCATAGGTTAAAAATAACAAGGATTTGGCCAGGTATTGTGGTGCACACCTGCAATCCCAGCTCCTTGGTAGGCTGAGGCAGGAGGATCAGTGGCTCCTGGCCAGCCTGAGCAACTTAGTGAGACCATGTCTCCAAATAAAATAAAAAGGGCTGGAGATAGAGCCCAGTGTAGAGCTTCTTCTTGCCTATCATGTATGAGACCCTGCATTCAATTCCCAGTACCACAATAAATAAACAAGAGTTTGCATTTGTCAAATAGATAAGAAATTGAGAGATGTGGGGAGAGACATCAGGAGACAAGCAAGTGGGGCTGAAGTTGCGGCTCAGAGGTGCAGTGCTCGCTCACCTAGCACACATGAGGCCCTGGGTTCCAGCCTCAGCACCACATATAAATAAATAAAATAAAGGAAATAAAGGAATTGTGTCCACCTACAACTAAAAAAAAAAAAAAAGATTTAAAAAAAAGAGGCAAACAAGTCAAATTCTGAGGGGAAGAGCAGTAACTATGGTATAGAGAAAGGACAATTCCATGGTTGACCAGTACAGAGAAGTGACTTTGGGCATTTAACGAACCAGGAATCCTTAATTTGAGTCCTTAACATTTGTTCCTCCTTCAGCCATAGCTCATGGCTTTTTGCTGAACTATATCTTCTAGCTTTTGGTTACATTTTCTTTTAATGTTTTATTTTATATATTTTTATATGTTTCTCTTCATCATATTTCAGTCTTATTTTCCCAATGAGTAGCTTCCTGAGAACAAGTTCCCATGTCATACTTCAGCTTCTTAAGCCACACATTCAGTAAGTGCCAGTAAGTATCTATTAAATAGACTTGAAACTGATCAATGGACTCTGTTACAAGAGAGCTCACCTGGAAATGTAAACTCTAGGAGGACCAGTAATAATAAGATCCATCTTTTGGTGGTACTTCTATGTGCTCTATTCTATGCCACAATTTTTTTTAATACCTTAATTTTATTTATTTTTATGTGGTGCTAAGGATTGAACCCAGGGCCTCGCACATGCTAGGCAAGTGCTCTACCACTGAGCCACAACCCCAGTCCTATGCCACTTATTTTATACATGCATTAGTTCTAAATCTGACATCAACCTTACAAAGGATATTAGTATTATTAATCTCATGCTACATTATCAGTCTCATTCTACAGCTGGGCTGTAAGAGATTTCAGAAATGTTAAGTGACTTGCTTCATGCCACACAGTATACATGAACTTCAAGCCCAGGTGTGCTGCCAGAGCCCACACTCTTTCCATTGGTTTTCTGCCTCGGGCAATGCCTGCCATCCTTTTATAATAATGGAAATAATACCAGAGACCTGAAGAGTGTTTACTCTGTACCAGACACTGTTCTAACGCCATTCACATATGTTAAATTCATTCAGTCCTCACAACTATTTTCTTAGGTGGTGAGCTCTATTATTAGCCATTTTACCTTGTATCATCAGTCGTTTTACAACCCTTGTAAGGACAATAAAGGTCAATGATATTTTCTTCTTATTAGGCTCATTCAAAAGTTTGGCATAACTACAACAGAAATTTCCGCCCACATCAGAAAGGTTATGTATCGATCACATTGGGATCCCATTGGATTGAGCCAAACAGGACAGAAAACACGATGGATGTGAGCATGTGCCAAGAATCCATGGTTTCTGTGCTCGGATGGTTTGCCACCCCTATTCATGGGAATGGCGACTATCCAGATACCATGAAGAAGTCACTCTCCATTCTACCCCTTTTCTCAGAAGCGGAGAAGGAGGAGGTAAGGGGCACGGCTGACTTCTTTGCCTTTTCCTTTGGACCCAACAATTTCAAGCCCCCAAACACCATAGATAAAATGGGACAAATTTTGTCACTCAATTTAAGAAAAGTGCTGAACTGGATTAAACTGGAATACGGTAACCCCCGAATCTTGATTACTGAGAATGGTTGGTTCACGGACAGTTATGTGAAGACAGAAGACACCACAGCCATCTACATGATGAAGAAATTCCTCAACCAGGTTCTTCAAGGTGGGTTGCACATTAGCTCAAATTTTTAAAAATGTTGGATCCTTATAGGATATTTAAAATCCCCTTTGAATGTGTAATCATTGTTGTTGTGGGTTTATTTCATATTGTACAATGTTGATAGAACTTTTAAGTATTATTCCCATGCCCTTTCTTTTTTTTTTTTTTTTTGGGGGGGGGGTGCGGGGGTGGTGGAAATCAGGGATTGAACTCAAGGGCACTCAACCACTGAGCCACATACCAGCCCTATTTTGTATTTTATTTAGAGAAAGGGTCTCACTGAGTTGCTTAACACCTCACTTTTGCAGAGGCTGACTTTGAACTCTCGATCCTCCTGCCTCAGCCTCCTGAGTCACTGAGATTACAGGTGTGCACCACCATGCCCAGCTTTATGTCCTTTCTTAAATAAAAGTTTAAGGTCAAAATAATTTCAGACTACAGGTAGACCTTTAATTGTTAGGAATATGATGTTTTATTCTTTATAAATGATACAATGCTAAAAGAGATAAGTTTAAAGTTCCCTATTGGGTTTTACTTTATTCTAAGATGCTTCTCGAAATTGTGATCCATTTTCTCTTTTATTATGTGACTGAATGATAAAAGGTCTGGAGACAAAACTGAGAAATTTCTATTAATCCTAGTGATTTCCTCTGACCTCAACATATCTCCTCATTCCTTTTCCATTACTGAAGCAGGACACCTTCAGGTGGACTGAAACAATGGAACCAAAGTCAAGCTCAGGTTATGATGGTTTTATTCCCTAAAGAATTGGGCTCCTTTCATCCAATAAAGGAATTCTTTGTGGATCTTGCTAAAACTCTGTAGCTCTTTTTAGAAGTCATTAGTCTACAGGAAAATCCCAGCTTCTTCAGGAGAGAACCTTCAGGGAGGGTCCTCAGGGAGAGCAAGACTGCCCCAATTCTGCTGTTCCAGATTGCAAGAAGGAACAGCATGGAAGAGCTATACCCAGTCACAAGCCACATGCACAAGAGGGACCTCAGAGCAGAGGATACTGCCCACAGGTCCTGGGTCAAGTTCTCTGCACTAGGGCAGAAGAGGTGTCCATTCTACCTCTTGGAATCTTTTGCCATGGATTTTCCACCTTTTAGGGAAAGAATGTCAGTGATAAACCCCCAAAATGCAAAACTGAGGCATTTCTAAAATAGAAATGATTAAGGAAAATGATTCAGAGTGGGCTGGGGATGTAATTCAGTGGTAGAGCACTTGCCTAGCATGTAGGAAGCCCTGGGTTCAATCCCCAGGTACTGTCAGAATGTAGAAAGAAAGAAACAAAGAGGGAGGGAGGGAGGGAAAACCAGGGTTAATGTGGGAATTTTAATATGGGAATTGTTTGTGTTGCTTATGTTGCTATTCACAATTTATGTTTACCCAATTCCTGCAAGTTACTAATTCACAGTTTTAAAGCTAGAAAGGCCCTTAGAGATCATCCTTTCCAATATATTCTGTTTGCAAACAAGGAAACTGAGGCCAAGAAACTTGCCCAATAGCACCCTCCCAGGAACACAGCAGGGCAAGACCCTGGGCCCCCTGCCCTTGGGCCCAGTCAGAGCTCATTCTCTTACATCACCTTGTCTCTTTTACCTCCTTATATCTACACAGACTTATGCTACTTCTAAGAATTGACTTTTCAGTCCCTGAAGAACAGTTTCTTAGAATGGATAGTTTGTCCACAAATGGGAACAAAACCAAATTTGAAGTGAGAGAAACTCTTGGTCATTAGCAGACATCTGCATTAGTCCCAGAGGGTTGTAGAAATTATCATGCCTCCCTGTCACAGATCTCCACACTAAATATCAGTAATATTTTTCATTTGATCCTTTGTGCCATTCATTTATGAGGGGTGATGTGAATAGGGGTACCATTCTAGATGAAAATAACTGCCATGTTTCAGGAAGGAACATGCATTTTCTATTTGATATAACTGGCCCACAAATCAAGGAAAAGGTTGGTTTCACAATACACTGTCCCCTGCCATGTTAGTGAAATTGTAAATTGGAGTGTTTACCTTTCTGAATGTCTCTGCTTTTTTTTTCTTTGTGCAGCAATAAGGATTGATGATATTCAAGTGTTTGGTTATACTGCCTGGTCTCTCTTGGATGGTTTTGAGTGGCATGATGCTTACAACACCCGGCGAGGATTATTTTATGTGGATTTTAATAGTAAACAGAAAGAAAGAAAACCCAAGTCCTCAGCACATTACTATAAACAGATCATACAAGAAAATGGTTTTAGTTTGAAAGAGTCCACGCCAGATATGCAGGGTCAGTTTCCCTGTGACTTCTCCTGGGGTATCACTGAATCTGTTCTTAAGGTAAGTGGCTACCTCCAAATCAACCATAAACTGGAGAAGATAGGACACCATGTTTTATTTCATTTACTCAATGATAGCTAGGAAGATAGGTATTAGGCAATGTCAAATACCATGGTTATTTAGAGGTAATGGAGCAGAGTTGAAGAAAGAGGAAGAAGGAGATGAGTGCTGAGACATTTTCATGGGCCAGAAGGTTTACTTGGTGAGGGAGTCCAAGTGACCAAGAGGCTGCCCTCTGGAAGTGTATAGTTCAGACAGAACTTAAGACCATTTCTCTGTGAGAAAAAACAATTTTATATATTTTTGTTTGTCCAAAAGCAAATCATTAGCAGTCCTTTATTTAAGCAAATAGTAGATCTGGGTAATTTGCCTTCTGAGATTTCCATATCCCAGTGGAGCACCCCCCACATCTCATTATTCACCTCTTTCCAATGTTTGCTCAAATGTCTCCTTCTCAATCAGACTTCCCTGAAATCAAAAACCCTAAATCCACCCTATTACATTCTCTCTTCCCTGCTCTGTATTTCTATACAGAACTCTTCACCATCTAACTTACTATGAACCTTATCCATTTTTCTTATTTATCACCTGTCTTCTCCTCTACCATGCAAGGTGCGTGAGGGCAGAGATGTTTAATTATTTGATGTCTGTTGTATGCTTTAGTAGGGCAGCACCAGGCACATGGCAAGTCCTCATCTCTTAGAATCAGGTGAGTGAATGAGATCACCTTTTAGAGCCAGGTATGGGTGTAGAGACTTTCCATTCCAAATTCTTTATTTTACAGGCCAGGAAAGTGAGACCTATCAATTTTCCCAAGGCAACACAAGTAGTGGCAGAACTATTATCAGACAGTCTGGAAGCCTTCAGATACACAATGCTCTTTCCCAAATAACTATTTTTATTTTTTTTAATTATTATAGTTGTAGATGGACAGCAAGCCTTTATTTTATTTTTTTATATTTGTAGGTGGTGCTGAGGATCGAACTCAGTGCCTCACACATGCTAGGCAAGCGCTCTGCCACTGAGCTACAGCCCCATCCCTAAGAACTACTTTTATTTTTTTTTAATTTTTCCTAATAACTATTTTTAAAGCCCATACTTTTTGCCAAGCATGTAACTATTGCATGCATGCACATTCTATTTAATCTTAAAAATCTCATTTTACAGACCAGAAAGCTGAGGTTTAGGGAAGTTACATAACTTGCCCACAGGTTACCTAGGTCTGTCTCCTGAATACTATGCTATAGAACTTCACAATAACACACAATTTCCTGTACTTTAGAAGTGTATGAAAAGACAATGAGTTGTACAGGAATGGGACCAGACAAAAGGGTCCAAACCACAAGTGACCAAAGTTCACAGATTATTGACAGGCATAGTGGCGCACACCTGTGATCCCAGGAATTTAGAAGGCTGAAACAGGAGGATAACAAATTCCAGACCAGTCCCTCAGCAATTTGGTGAGGCCCTAAGTAACTTCGTGAGTCTCTGCTTCAAAACAGAAAATAGAAAGGGCTAGGGATGTGACTCAGTTGTTAAACATCCCCGGGTTTACTTCCTGGTGCAAAAAAAATATATATGTAATTTTTGATATTCACAGGCTATGAATCTCAACCCCTGTGGCTATTAAAAGTAACATAAACAATGATTCATCTTCTGCTTGTGTCCCCTCTTAAACCACCTATTTATCCAGTTCCTACTTCTTCCTTCCTATGACCATCTTTTCCCTATGACTTCAGTAGGTTGATATTTTTCACAACTCCAGACCCGGCAGGTAAAGACTTGAGGGGATATAAGAGCTACTTCTCCCACCTGTACAGGAGATCCAACCTTCAAGTTCCTGCTTTAGCTGAAGACACCCAGCAGCTTCCCAGTGATTGACACTGTGATATCTGCCCTACTCCTAGTTTTAGGAGCAAGAACTGATCCTGTGTGAGGGGAAATCATTTCTGTGGTCTGTTAGGCCTTGGTTTCATACTCACCCCTCGGAGCCCAGGAAAGTCAGCTTCTGTTCATCAACTTGGACTAAGAATGGGGATGAATGATTTGCCAAAGAAAATTATGTTGGTTTTTGAAAAATCAGCCAAAGGATGTATGACTAGATGCTATGTGGGCAGAAAATTGGATATCGTCTTCAGAAAGACTAACAAAATGAAATTAACAGTTCAAAAATATTACTATACCTAACCCCACACATTCCCATCTTATTTTCCTCTAGTCTCTAGTATCCTTTGTTCCTTCAACATTTTATTTTGAAAAATTTGAAACTTGTACAACAAAAACACATATTCTCTTCCTCAAGACTGACCAATTATTCATGTTGTCACTTTTGTTTTTTTTTTTTTTTTTTGGTACCAGGGATTGAACCCAGGTGCTCATCCCCAGCCTGTTTTATTTTTTAAGATAGGGTCTTGTTAAGTTGCTTAGGGCCTTACTAAGTTTCTGAGGCAGGCCTTGAACTTGTGATCCTCCTGCTTCTGCCTCCTGAGCCTCTGAGATTATAGTTGTGCACCACCAGGGCCGTCTAACATTGTCACATCTACTTTATCTCAGCCCCTCTCTTCTATGAACCACGGATAAATTGCAGACATCATTATGCTCCACCCCGAAATATTTCAGCATGTATCTCCCAAAACAAGGACATTCTCCTGTATCACTCCATCATCAAGAGGCCCAGAACATTTAACATTGATTCAATCCATCTTATAAACAATCCATATTCAAATTTTCTAAATATTCCAAAAATGTCCTTTATAGATTTAAAATTATTTTTGGATCAAGAATGCAAAGAAAGGTCACACGTCTTTCATCTTTATTTTTTTATTTTATTTTTTTTTAAAAGAGAGAGAGAGAGAGAATTTTTTTAATATTTATTTTTTAGTTATCGGCGGACACAACATCTTTGTATGTGCTAAGGATCTAACCTGGGCCGTACGCATCCCAGGCGAGCGCTACCGCTTGAGCCACATCCCCAGCCCACATCTTTCATCTTTAGCCTTCTTTAATTCAGAACAATTCCTTCAAAGTTGATGGTATTGGCAATTCTGACAAATTCAGACCAATTGACTATAGAATGTCTCATGCTTTGGAGTTCTCTGATTATTTCTTTATTAGATTGAATTTACCAGTTTTGGAAAAATGATAAATAGATGATATTGTGCACTATCAGTGCATCCCAACAGGAGGTACCTGATGTCAATTTGTTTTATTATGGAAAATATCAATGCAGTTGAAGTAGTGTCACCAGATTTCTTGGTTAAGGTGGCACTTGTCAGATCTCTTAATTAAATGGTACCTTTATTTTTAATTAGGAAGTGATTAGATGAAGCCAGGTGCAGTGGCCCATTCCTGTAATCCCAGTGGCTTGGGAGGCTGAGGCAGGAGGATTGTGAGTTCAAAGCTAGCCTCAGTAACTTAGCAAGGCCCTAAATTTCGAGACCCTCTCTTGAAATTAAAAAAAAAAAAATTAAGGGGGCCAGGGGTTGTGGTTCAGTGGTTAAGTGCCCCTGGGTTTAATTCCTGGTACCCCACCAAAAAAAGTGATCTCATGATGATACCCAGAGAATATATGAATATCCTGTTCCTGAACAATAATTCAAACAACTCTTTTAAAATTCATTCATGAAACTTGCCTCTCATAGATAGCAAAATGGAGAAATTTGAATTAGACTGTTCCTTCTACACTTATTAGCTGGATTCTCTGAAGTTCAACTTTTTTTTTTTTTTTTAAAGAGAGAGTGAGAGAGGAGAGAGAGAGATTTTTTTTAATATTTATTTTTTAGTTCTCGGTGGACACAACATCTTTGTTGGTATGTGGTGCTGAGGATCGAACCCGGGCTGCACGCATGCCAGGCGAGCGCGCTACCGCTTGAGCCACATCCCCAGCCCCTGAAGTTCAACTTTTTGTAATTCATTATTATCTTTATAACATTATTTATTTTTATGCACAACTTGTCACACCGGGACCCCTTCAAGCTGCTCATATATCTTTTGACATTTACCTTCCAGTTTTTAAGCACTTCCTTGTTTTCCAGCACTAGATGCCCCAGCATCACCTCATTCTTTTTCTCTCCCAGACCTGAAAGAAAATTCTCCAAGGAGCCCAGGATCCTTTTAGTGGGGAACACAACTTTAAAAACAAAATCTGGGAATTGGGGCTGGGTTAAGGGTTCATCATATTTAACTAGATTTCTTTGCAGGCTAATCAAACCCACTTGCTGTCTAAAACTAATACTTTCTGAAGAGTTTTTAAAGTAAAACCACCAGGCGCAATGGTGTACATCTGTAATCCCAGTGATTTGAGAGTCTGAGGCAGGATTTTTCAAGGTTAGCTTAGGCAATTTAGCAAGCTTTTGTCTCAAAATAAAACAATGAAAGGACTGGGAATATAGGTCAGTTGTAAAGCATCCATGGGTTCAATTCCCAGTACCACAAACACAAAAAAGTAACAAATATTTATTTGATCTTGCCTTGCCGCATGGCAGGATTGTCTTTGTGAATACCTTTTTAATATCATAATGTCGTCAGCTTTTCTACACACTGAAACTGACCATATAGGGTAGAAAGATTTCACTTAAATAATTAATTATATCCAGATTAAACTTCATGCTCACATGATCAATGTTCTCTAGTTTAATGTTCTAGATAACTGGTTGGCAGATGGCAAGTGGGCAGTAATATGGTTTTGTAATTATACTATGAAAGATGACACATGAGAAAACAATTAGAGGGAAAATATTTACCAAAGGCTAATTATCATTTTCCCTGGTGCATTTAAACTCAGTCATGAAAAGAAAAAGTGCTTTAACATAAGTACAGAACATTTATTTGCCCTTTTTAGTCTTAAATTTAGAAATCCTTTTTTTAAGTCCTTTGTTTTAGTTTAGACTCAAAGGTCTACAAGACAATTATTGCATCCAGGGAAAACTAAACCCAAGTCATGACTACCTTACATTTATACAGTGCTTTAGGGCGGACAGAGCCCTTTTGCAGAGCATCAACTCCTCACCACACACCTGGGAGGCAGGTGAGACAGCTCCATCACTATATAATTGCCAAGCCTAAGTTTCAAAGGCACAGACTAAGACAGACTGTAATGAGACACTACCAGATCCAAGGGGCAACGTGGGGAGTTTTATGGGTATTTTATTTTATGGGTATTCTTTCCATTCATAATCCAAGTTCTTTGCATAGAGAAAGAATTCAATCATCTTCTTTTAGATAAATAAATCTGTGTTCTGACAGATTTACGGGTGGGGGAGATACAGTTGTATTTTGACAGGCACGTGGGTAGGGGGAGCTACACCTGAAGCAAAGATAATATCAATTGGACTTTTCAAATAGAAGAAGTTGAGAGGTACATTCAGCCAATGAAAGGAGTCATTGCCTACCCCCATCCTGCTGTCTCTTTTAGGAACTGGAGCTGTTGTCAACCAGTCCCCTCTAAATGCAAGTGCGGTCTGAGAACTCCTTTACACCTTTGTTTTCTTTCTTTTTTTTTTTTTTTAATTATTTTATTGTTGGTTGTTCAAAACATTACATAGTTCTTAATATACCATATTTCACAGATTGATTCAAGTGGGTTCACCTTTGTTTTCAATTTGTGACAGGGTTTAGAATCCATCTTTCATAATTGCTTTTAACTGAGGATAGCAAGCCAATTTCCTGATGCATTTGAAGAGAATCACATGAGACCCCACTGTATAACCTGGATTTTTAGGTGAAATGAGCTGGAAAATGGCTTCTCAGTCTTTTCTCAATTTGTTTCCAAGCCAAACCCTGGGTATGGTTCCTTCCCTATGTTTCCTGGTTTCCCTGGAGATGCCAACGGCTGGAAGGGAAGATAATCAATTCATCAGGCCTTTTCTCTGCATCGCCAGGAGAACAGCCGGAACACAGAGGTCATTATGAAGGACATATGCATAATGTATTTTCTCTCTTGTCCTGAGAGGCCCCATAAGATCAGGCCCTTCTTCCTCTTAAAGGGTGTATTGCTGAGAGCCTCAGTTAGCCAGCATGTGCTTTATCTGAATGTGCTTCTTTTCCCACAGCCCGAGTCGATGGCTTCCTCCCCACAGTTTACTGACCCTCACCTGTACTTGTGGAATGCCACTGGCAACAGACTGTTGCACCGAGTGGAAGGAGTAAGGCTGAAAACGCGGCCCGCTCAATGCACAGATTTTGTCAGCATCAAAAAACAACTTGAGATGTTGACCAGAATGAAAGTCACCCACTACCGGTTTGCTCTGGACTGGGCCTCAGTCCTTCCCACTGGCAACCTGTCTGAGGTCAACCAACAAGTTCTGAGGTACTACAGGTGTGTGATCAGCGAGGGGCTGAAGCTCAACATCTCCCCAATGGTCACGTTGTATCACCCCACCCATGCCCATATAGGCCTCCCCACGCCCCTATTACACAGCGGGGGCTGGCTGAACCCGTCGACAGCCACCGCCTTCCAGGACTACGCAGGGCTGTGCTTCCAGGAGCTGGGAGACTTGGTGAAGCTCTGGATCACCATCAATGAGCCTAACCGGCTGAGTGACATCTACAACCGCACTAGTAACGACACCTACAGGGCAGCCCACAATCTGCTGATCGCACATGCCCTGGTCTGGCACCTCTATGACCAGCAGTACAGACTGTCCCAGCGTGGCGCGGTGTCGCTGTCCTTGCATTCCGACTGGGCGGAACCAGCCAACCCCTATGTCGACTCTCACTGGAAGGCGGCGGAGCGCTTCCTCCAGTTCGAGATTGCCTGGTTCGCAGATCCTCTGTTCAAGACCGGGGACTACCCCACCTCGATGAGGGAGTACATAGCCTCCAAGAATCGGCAAGGGCTTTCCAGCTCTGCGCTTCCTCACTTCACCGAGGACGAGCGCAGGCTGGTCAAGGGCGCCGCCGACTTCTATGCCTTAAACCACTTCACCACTAGATACGTGTTGCACGAGCAGCAGAACGGCAGCCGCTACGACTCGGACAGGGACGTGCAGTTCCTGCAAGACATCACCTGCCTGAGCTCCCCGACTCGCCTGGCGGTGCTGCCCTGGGGAGAGCGCAAGCTGCTCAGGTGGATCCGGAAGAACTACGGAGACGTAGATATCTACATCACTGCCAATGGCATCGACGACCAGTCTTTGGAAAATGATCAACTCCGAAAGTACTACTTGGAGAAGTACGTTCAGGAGGCTCTGAAAGGTGAGGTTCGGGGCCAGCTTAGATACAGTAAGGTGTGAGGTTCATGTTAACTGACAGGAACAAAAGAACAAGGGGAGAAGGCTCATTAATGATCTTGTTGGCTTTGTTTAGAATTGTAGGATTAGAGCTGGGCGCTGTGGCGCACGCCTGTAATCCCAGGATTTGGGAGGCTGAGGCAGGAGGACCTGAGTTCAAAGCCAGCCTCAGCAACAGCAAGGTGCTAAGCAACCCAGTGAGACCCTGTCTCTAAATAAAATACAAAATAGGGCTGGGGATGTGGCTCAGTGGTTGAGTGCCCCTGAGTTCAATCCCCAGTACCCTCCACCCCCCAAAAAATAGAATTGTAGGATTAGGACAGTAAGACTTTATAGAATTATAGGAGCAGGAAAGTAAGAAAAGAATGAATGCTTAGGGAAACCAAGTGTGGTTACTGGGCAGCACCAAGAGCATATCTGAGATTCAGAATGAGGACAGACAGGCAAGATTTTTCTGCTTGTGATTCTTAGAATAAATGTGATAAGAACTATTGTGTTCATGGCTCTGCTTCTTAAATTTGCTTTTTAAAATATTTTTGGATGATTTATATATCAGTTTTACTTCAAATCTTTAAAAAATTATTTTCATAGATTGTAAAAAAAATGTTAAAAAAAGCCTTCAATGAGTGAGAATCATGACATTTTATTTTATGGACATAAGTTTAGCTTGTTTCAATGAAAACTAAATTCTTATTCAAAGATACTTCACTGTAATTAATGATTTCCACTTTTGGTATTTTTCAGCATACCTTATTGATAAAGTCAAAATCAAAGGCTATTACGCATTCAAACTTACTGAAGAAAAATCTAAACCTCGATTCGGATTCTTCACATCTGATTTCAGAGCTAAATCCTCCATACAATTTTACAATCACCTGATCAGCAGCAGTGGCTTCCCTTTGGAGAACAGTAGTCCTAGATGTAATCAGACTCAAGAAAAAGCAGAGTGCATTGCCTGCTCATTTCTCCTGCAGAAGAAACCACTGATATTCTTTGGTTGTTGCTTCTTCTCCACCCTGGTTCTACTATTATCAATCACCATTTTACATCAGCGAAAGAGAAATCAATTTTGGAAAGCAAAGAGCTTACAAAACATACCATTAAAGCAAGGCCACAAGAGAGTCCTTAGCTAAAGTGATGTCTTCACAGCTTAAAAAATTCACTCCAGTTCTATATACTGGGAACTTACAGTATTCCTGCATAGTGTAAGAAAGAAGACAATTTGAGATACAGCAGTAATCAAGGTGATGACAATCGATGTCTCTGCAGTGTGGTTTAAGTGAGCTTTCCCTTAGGTGTTGACATCAACAAATTCAGTTCTTGGAGCTGAAGAATAAGACTTCAATGACTGTAAACTATGAGGATTACCTGTTAAATTGCTTCAGGAAGCATTTTCCATCATTATTCTCTAGCTTCTCTAAATATCAATATCTTCTCATGGTTAAAAGAATTATTTTTAAAAAGTGAAAGTTTGTCAGACTCCATAGCAGAGATTTAAAACTATTCTTTAAACTGGATAGTTGGTGACATTCTGTCACTTCTAACAAGGTGCTTTGTCCTTTAGGTCAGGGTGGTTCTGAAATGAAAAGTAAATCTCAACAAGGTAAGCAGTGCTTGTCTATAGCCAGTTATGGCAGACTCTGAAGTGCATCAATCTGTTTTCTCAAAAAACCTGTCAAATATTTCAAAAACATCTAAATTTGTGAGACAGGTTTTTCTCAAAAACATTATCAAGCATTTCTAAAACATCTAAATTTGTGAGCTCTCTTATTAGATTTGTGAATTTTATAAAAATTCAACTTCCATAACTGATCTCATGGCAAGATCACAGGATAAAGATTAAAAGCTGGACCCAACTGTCTGTGAAGACAGGAAGTCACTCAACCTGACTAGTACAGAAATTTCACCTTTAAATAAATTGAGCATTTCTTCTCCCCAATTTTCATGAAGTGATAAACAAGATTTGGTAGACTTAGTAAAGCTAAAAAGATGTAAATTTTACTTATTGGTTATCAATAGCAAAGTACCATATTATTATTCCATAAGACCCGCTCTTCCCCCTAAAGAGTTTCACTGCTTTTTACATGCATATAGCAAAATACAAAGTGTGGCCCTTTCTGGACCTAGCAATGTGACTCTGGATGAGTTGAGTATTACTAGTCTAAATGAGTTAAAATTATTTTGTTTTATTTACCACTTTGTAAGGCTAGAATTAAGTAAATTCTTAAATCTGAACTGAGTATTTTTTTAATGAACCTGAATATACACCAATTTATGCTTATAATTTTTTAGATTAATAAATATTCAAATAATGGCTTTTGCACACATTCACTGGCCACTCCAGGAATTTAGAGTCAAAGGAAAGTAGTTTGTTTCAAAAAGCCTTAGTAGGAAATTATCCTAAATTAACGGTAGTTTTCATTGTATCCAGAATTCATTATCAATCCATCAACCTCTTTCAACATCAAGGTATTGAAAAAGTGGTGTGGTCAGAAGTCAAATGTACACAATTGGAATTCTAACTGATCATGAAGAGCAATTATATTTCAAAGATGGTGTAAAGAGAAAATTGATCATGCAAATGCTTAAGGAATAGGCAATAAATTTGCTGTGTGGCTGGTCAAATACAAATGGTAAAATCCTGCTTTTGTCTCTTCTTTCTCCCATTATACCCATTCTCTTACCCTTCTTAGTCTTAAGCATGTTTTGCAAGATTTTTTTTCCCTTTGAGAACTTACTGTGCCTAATGCTATGCATAATTATAATTGGTCAATTGTTCTAACATGTTGACTATGTAGAAAAGTTAAGTCATTTAGAAGAATCACTTGGATGGGCTGCAGCTAAGTGATAGAGCACTTGCTTAGCAAGCTCCAGGCTTGAGGCCCTAGGTTCCATGCCTCACACCACCATCACCACCATAGCCACCACCCACTCAAACCCCCCCCCCCCCTTGGCTTCTCCCTTTTATGCCACATAGGCTCACCCTGACCCAAGAGTTACAATGAAAATCTTTGGTGTCAATTGAACAATTCATTATCAACTCATCAACCTCTTTTAACATCAAGGTGTTGAAAAAAACATGTGGTCAGAATAACAAACATTTTCAGGTTTTGTTTTCTAGTCTTCAAATATCTTGTGCCCTGATTCAAGTATCTCGTTATTTATGATTTCTGAGTTTATTAGACTTTCTTTTCCCCAGTCCTTCTTATATTTTGAGACAGAGTTTCACTAAATTGTCAAGGTTGGCCTTTAACTTCAGATTCTACCTCAACCTTCCTAATAGTTGAGACTACAGGCATGCATGTACACATCTGGCCTATTTTTTAATGTTTACATTACGTATTCTTAAAAACATGGTTTCCCTTTTCAAATTACTTTGCCATAAACTCCCCCAAATAGCCAAGTTCCTTAGCTTAAAGCTTAAGTCTTCCCTTAATGCCACTTTGGGAGTATTTAAGTCATTGTCATATGAAAAACCTTAAATATTTAACATGGGGCTTGAGACCCTGGGTTCTATCCCCAGCACCACATAAAAATAAATAAAGATATTATGACCATCTACAACTAAAAAATTTTTTAAAAAATATTTAATATGGCTCATGATCTACTAAGGTTACTAAAATATTCAGGTTTATTAAAAAAAAATCAATTTAAGTTGGGTACAGTGAGGAACACTGATAACTCAAGAGGCTGAGGCCAAAGAATTGCAAACTCAAGGTCACCCTGGGCAACTTTGTTGTCTCAAAGAGCACTTGCCTATCACACAGTAGGATGGGGTCCAAGTCCCTGTAAATCAAAAACCAAAAACACCTCACTGGGTTTATGCTTACTATATATTTAGCTAACATTCTGGTGAGTGGATTTTGACTTACTCTGCCCCAACTGGGCAAGTTACCTCTGGGAATGTGCATCCATTAGTAAAATGTAAACACCTGACCTAAAAGTTGGGTTTGACTGTCACCACACCCTAGTTTTGTGGAAATTACTCTCCAAGTTACCAGGTCATACCTAGCATCAGTTCACTCCTGGAGGAATCTATTTGCACAGCAGCAACTACCCACATATTGCTATTTCATTCCTAATGTCTCTAGCTTACTATAATACTGCCACTTTGAAATTTCTTCCTCACCCCTCAAAATTTCACCAATAGTTTCCACTCAGCAAACAATGATGTGCCATTTTTCCATATTCTTGAAATGAAGCAGCACAGAAGATTGCATCCCCCTAACAGTTGTATTCTAACAGAAGAAAGAATACAAAACTCAACAAGGTGAACTGTAAATGTTTATAAATGCTACGGACAGAATCAAGTGCAACAGGAGCAAGATTACTGGATGAACTAATGCAATGTTTTTAAATAGGGTGATCAAGGTAGGTTTTACTATGCCATTGAAGGGGATTGCCATACTTCAGCTATAAAACCCTTTTTAAAGGGAAAGAACTTGCTTGATATTGAAAATCAACAAAGTAAACTTAAAGTTTGAGGATACAGCTAAGTGGCAGAATGTTTGTCTAGCATGCTCAAAGGTGTGTTCAATCTCCAGCACTGCAAAAAATAGTAATAAAAAATATAAAAACTCAAGTGTGAAAGCAGGCAAGTTTTAAAAACTTATAGGCTTAATTCAGGAGTGATGGTATACACCTGCAACCCAAGTAGCTCAGGAGGCCAAGGCAAGAGGATCACAAGTTCAAATCCAGCTTTAACAACTTAAGAGAGCCTAAACAACTTAGCAAACCCTGTCTAAAAATAAAAAGGAGTGGGGATGTGGCTCATTGCTCAAACACCCCAGTACCAAAACAAAAAAAAACCTGTGAAAAATACTGCTTCAAAAAGAACATCCTTCCCTGTAGCTTGCAAGTTCAAAGCCAGTCTCAGCAACAGTGATGGATGCACTGAGCAACTCAGTGAGACCCTATCTCTAAGATACAAAATAGGGCTGCAGATGTGGCTCAGTGGTTCAATCCTCAGTACAATACCCACTACCAGAGGGAGTGTGAAGAACCAATAATCAAAGTGAAAGTCAAGGTTGTTTCATTTTCTACCATTTTCAAACACTGTAATAGTATAACAAAGCCCTTTCAGCTTCAATAGTTGTCAATTTAAAAAAATTAGGGGGGAAAAAAGGTGCTATAATAAATAAATGTAAGTCTAGTAAAATATTATTACATAATACTTAAAAAACTCTGACAGGGAATGAAGATATAATGTAAGTTGTGCTTTTAGAATACCAAGTGGGGGTGGACATGGTGGCTCAAGCCTATAATCCTAGCAGCTCTGGAGGCTGAGGCAGGAAGGAGAATGGCAAGTTTAAAGACAGCCTCAGCAACCTAGAAGACACTCTAACCAAAATAGAAAAATAAAAAGGGCTGGGGTGTGGCTCAGTGGTTAAGAACTCTGGTATGTAAAAATAAAGGTCCTGGACACACTAGTAGACGGCTAAGAGACAGGTGTGGTGGCTCATGCCTATCTCAACAACTGAGGCAAGGTTGCAAATTTAAGGCCAGCTTCAATAACTTTATGAGACCTTGTCTCAAAACAAAAAAATCAAAATACATACTACTGGCTTGAGGCAGGACAAGATTATTGAAATCTTAGAGCACAACAGTAATATGGTCAGCAATATTTCACAAATTAACTGCACATCTCCATCCTGAGTATATTGTTTCATTTCTCAGAACTTTTCCACAAGTGACTAGAGTGCACCTACCTCACCAAATATTCAAATTCATGCCTCAAAAATATTAAAACCCCTTCAGAACTTCCCCAAAGCTCTCTATCCATTGAAAAACTAGGTAGACGTTGCCTGTCACAGGTACCAATTTCTTTTTGCCTGAGATTTACCTAGTATTCAAGAACCAGATTCAAACCACTTGTTCCCAAGAAGAAAAAAATAAACTAGAAAAAAAATTTCTGTTCTGTTCCTTTGAAAGGACACTAAAGTTTATCAACCCGTTGGAAAGGATTAAGTCCAAAGTCAATAAGAGATCTTTTATTGCATCAGTGAAATATCAAATTGACTCCAGGACGTGTTTCTGTGACTGGACATCTGTAAAAAGAAAAATATCTCCATCAGTTACCTTTGTCCATTAAAGTTGTAAATTATCGTTAAATATATTGTTCATAGTAAACTGTAAACTTAGAACTTACTGTGCTCCATTCTCTACCATTAATATAATTTCAATTTAAGTCTTCTTTCTTTTTGGAGAATGAGGAATGGAGCCTAGACACGTTGCTCATGCTCAGCAAGCTCTATTTAAGTCTCAGTATATTAAAAACCCATCTAAAGCAGTAATCAATCTTATAGACATTAGCAGGCATGATAGTGCTCACCTGTGATCCCAACTACTTAGAAGACAGAGGCAGGAGGATAACAAGTTCTAGGCCAGCCTAGGTAACTTAGCATAAAGAGCTGGGGATATAACTTAATAGTGGAGCTCTTGCCTAGCATGTGCAAAGCCCTGAGTTTAATCCCTAGTAACACAAAACAAAAACAGACACTAAAGAACCTACCTCTTAGATCTTATTCATCAGCCTGCTGAACTGTTCCTTTTTCAGAAACATAAATACCATCCAAAAATTTTCTGATATCCTTGTTTTTCACTGTTGTGGCTTGCTGAATTAAAGCGGCTATAGGAATAATAAAAAAAAAAGTCAATTATTTAATCTTAAAAAGCAATCAGGTACAGCACATTTTGGTTAACAATGAACCAAATATACAGCAATGATTCCATAAGGTAATAACAGAGACAAAAATTTTCTACATCTAGTGAAACTGTACTAGTGAACACATCACTCACATTTGTTCTTGGTGATGGCAGCAAGAACAAACTTTTTTCACAAGTGTGAAAAATATTTATTGTGTTGCCTGTCAAAAGTATACAACACAATTATACATAGGATACTTGATAATCATAATAAACAACTACTTACTACACTTTTTAATCTAAATCTTCTATCTACTGAAAAAAGGTTATCAAACAATATGCCATGTTTTGCTGGCAACTTGTGTATATACACTTTTCTACGTGGTCTCTTGACTGTACCAAGGACCATGTTCAGTGAACAATCTGTACCATCAAGTTTTGTGTACACTTTGACATTCATACTAACAATGCCTAATAACACATTTCTCACACTGTGTCCCTGTCCTTACAAGACTGCTTTAAGTGAAATACTTAAAAGTCCCAGAGCATCGAGTCAACCTTTTAAAAAAATATTTATTTTTTAGGTGTAGATGGATATAACACAATGCCTTTATTTTTATGTGGTGCTGAGGATCGAACCCGGGTCCCGTCCGTGCTAGGCGAGCACTCTACCGCTGAGCCACAATCCCAGCCCAGAGTCAACTTTTTATTTAAAATTTAAACAAAATTTTGCAGGCATAATTGGTATTGAGAACATACAAACCTGAATTTGAAACAAGTTCAATATCATTTCCTTCAAGGATTAATTCATCTTTCTGAGCTTGAGACACTGAACAAGCAACACCTGAAAAGGCAAAAAAGTATTTGCATGGTGTTAGAATAAACAAATACTTAAATCCCACTAATAATTAACTCCATTTAAAATTCCATACAACAAACCAATTTTCTCTTGAGGTTTTTGCTTTATAGGATCTGGCTTATATCAGCCAAAATTTTAAAATTTGTGTTCTGGCTGGAATGAATCATAGTCAGACTCAGAGACTCGACAGTACAACTTAGTTGGCTCTATACCAAGCTAGGCATAGTGTTTCACACTTGTTATCCTAATAATTTGGGAGGCTTTGAGACTAGCCTCAGCAACTTAGAGACCCTGTCTCAAAATAAAAAAGGACTAGGGATGTAGCTTAGTGGTGGTTACACACCCCTGGGTTCAATTCCTGCACCAAAAACAAAGTTCTGTACCAACTCTTTGTACATATTTATTATCCCCAAAAGTTTATTTTTTACATGGGGATTCTCATTAAATGTTGCAGAAAACAGCTATTACATAGAAATTGGCACAGAGATTTCCTTTCTTTCCCCTCTTCCCCACCCTAACCAAGAGCACACTGGGGGGGGGGGGGCGGGGGCTGGGGATGTGGCTCAAGCAGTAGCGCGGCCTGGGTTCGATCCTCAGCACCATATACAAACAAAGATGTTGTGTCTGCCGAGAACTAAAAAATAAATATTAAAAAAAAATTCTCTTTAAAAAAAAAAGGGCACACTGGGGGGGAAATACATAAAACTAAAGGTTTACTGTTCTAGAGAAGCACTATTTTGAATGCTTTTAAATTTTAAACTCATTTGGTCATAATATAGTTCCCACTAAACAGATGAGTACAATAAGCTACAGAGAAACAAAATGCTCCAAGCAAGAATTGAAATTTAAACCTAGGCAGAAGATATTTTTGGAATCTAAAAGTTTTTATCACCAAGAAATAGGAGATGAACATGTTAAATATCCTAATTTGATCATTCTACTTATGCATATGTCCATCAAAACATCACAATGCAGCCAGATATGGTAGCACTTGCCTGTAATCCCAGAAATTTGGGAGACAGAGGCAGGAGGATCACAAGTTCAAAGCTATCCTTAGAGCAATATATCCTTAGACAATTCTGAAATATTTATAGTCACAACCAACCCAAAAAAACAGGCTTCAAAAGACTTACAATTTCTGAATCATATCTGAGGGCACATACAACATACCTGTCCTCATCCGAACCCTGCGGATGTATTTTTCACCCAAGAAATTTCGGATTTCAACCAGAGACCCATTCTCCTGAATAACAACGTTGATGGGGAAGTGAGCATACACAGACCTCATCTTGTAACGGAAGCCCTAGTTAGAAGAAATTCACTTTAAAATTCAGTAGGATGCTTATGTTACTTATAATTTAAAAACTTAACAGTTCCCATATTGCATTCATTGTCAAGGTTTCCTAACAACTGACACCTGTACTAACCCTCCTAACATTTTTATTACTGGTACACTATAGGTACACAATTTTACGTCTCCTCACTGGACAGCAAAGCTTCTTAAAGAAGCACTTATTTTGTTACCTTTATGCCCACAGTAAACCTTTTAATGAGAACCCCCCAAATCCCACATTTTCAGACTAACATTTACTAAGACTAATGGCAGAATTGAGAATATCAAGTATGACATGGCTTCTACCTTCAAGGAATTTAGTCTTGAATCAGGGATACACAGTAGAAACATTTAATAGGTCCATAATAGGTTAAGCGCAGGATTCCCTTATTAGGTATAGTCTAGAGGGACCAGGTTTTAATGCATACACACAAGTCAACACAAACTTTACTTTAGGGGTGGGAGGCTTGAAATCAATAGTGACATCAGACATGCACTATTCTGTTTCCCTAAATGGGAAACAGGCAGGGTTGTAGGGTCCTAATGGTGGCTTACCATTAAGTAAGCAAAGCCTATCTATGTGCTATGGTATAGCAGATTTTCTATTAATAATAAATAAATAGGATGTGGCTCAGTGATAGAGCACTTGGCACCAGCTTGGGTTCGAGCTCCAGCACTACAGTCAAAAAAGTTCCACACCCTCAGCCTACTCTTATGGATAATCCATTCCTGGCCATAGACATCTCTCTCTATATACAATACACACACACACACACACACACACATAATACAGCTTAGAAAACTTTCAAAAGTAAAATAAAGGAGTGGGGGAATGTCTTTATCAGTCAGCTTACCAGTGTAACACCCTTGATCATGTTCTGTACATGACTACAGATGGTGCGAACAGTGGCCAGTTCCTTTCTATTTCCCCACCATTTGTCAACCCGTAGCTGTAACACAACAAAAACTTCCCATAAATAAGTAGGCTTGAAGGAGAACAGTTCATTTTTTTTCCCAATGAATTACTCTAGATTCTAGAATTAATCCCAATTAAAGCATAGGATTTTCAACTGGGAAAATCCAACCACATACAAAGTCTCCTACATTTGACAATGTTTTTATTGCTGTACACCAAAGGTACTCAGATTCACGTTGAAAACTCCCAAACAAGTTGCAACAAACTTCACCACTGGAAAATAAAATCAAGTCCAAAAAAATCCCCATTACTGGTTTAAATTCTTACTTTTTAAGCAATCACATAAATAAATTTAACTTGTATTAGTATTAAAACCGCTTTGAGAATGACTACTAGATATTGAGCTTTACAGTATATTGTATTCAGAATTTGATATTCCAACCTCATTAAAGCAAAATTTATTTTGGATGCTAAACTTAAAAGCCAAACGTTGCTCAATTGGGAAACTTTACAAGCAACCAAATTTAATGCTATTATAGATAACTACCATCCGAACGAGCAACATAAGTTATCTACACCTTACCCTCTTCTTTTTCTTTCCAAGGAGGCTGAGTTCCACATTGATATGATTGAAATCCCTCCGGAGGGTTCCTCTTGGGCCCTTCACAATAACTGTGCGTCCCTTCAGAGTAATGTCGACTACGAGAGAGAATGAATTCTGAGATTACAGAAGGTTTAGAACACGTAGTAAACACCCATCAGAAAAACCGCAAGTACCGTACCATTTTCTGGAATGTCGACAGTCTGATTGCTGAGAATGGTCTTCATTCTGAAACACAAACACTTGGAGTCAGGCCAGTGCAGGGAGTGTTTTCGCCAAACAGAGTTCCACTCCCACAGGAAAGTGCCGGGAGACGTGGGAGGATATAAGATGACCCAAACTAAGAGTGGCCTCCGGTGCGTCCGGGGCTGGTAGATGCAGCCCCCAAAAAGGTGGTTACGAAGCCTTGCTGGCTAACACACTGTCGGCCCAACCCTGGAATCCCAGCCTGCGCGCCATCCCGGTAAGGCAGAGCGGTAGGGTTAGGCCTAAAGCCCCAATACAGAACTCGCATCTCGCGCCAGCAGATCCACACGGCACTCGCCGCGCCGGGAGACAACCAGGGTAAAAGCTGAGAGCGCAAAACCCATGCTGTTAGCTTTCCTAGAGCCGATGGCTTCAGATTCCCAGGGCCCACAGAAAACACTATCCTCCTCACCTCGCAGTAGATACCGGAAAGAGAGAGCGTCTTTCGTCATCACGTATTTGTAGCCCGTAAGGACTCTGCGTATTGCGTAATGAGTGCGCGACGCCACTAAGACTAAAGCAGCCAATTGCGGAACAGTTCAAGCTACACGGGCTTAGGGGTAGTTCTGGTGATTGTCATAAGCCGAGCGACGGTTTATCGATCAGTCTTTTCCCTGGCATTGGTGTGATCCCTCGACCCTACTAGGTCTAAAGAGGCGATGTCTCTACGCGGCGGGGACGCTGCTCGCACCTTGGGGCTCCGGGTGAGCAGCGGGGCGACAAGCGTGCAGGCGTGGGGTGAGGGGTTCCCATCTCTTCAGAGCACTCCGTAATGAAGGCCAACGCTTTTGCTTGAAGCCAGGCACTTTTCTAAACGTTTATCGTATTATCTCGTTTAATTCTCCTGACATCCCCATGAAGTAGTCCCTGATCTTGTTTTGTTTGAAGGTCTCTCTGGGTCGGTGATGATGGGTTTTGGTTTTGTCTTTTTTTTTTTTTTTCCTGCTTAGAGTGGTTTGTTCCTTATATTTAAAGGACCACAACAGCGCTCAACCCACATCGTTGGGCTCTTCCTGTATATTAGACACCACTCTTGCAGCTGAGAACACAGCCTGCCCTCTGGGCTAAAGCTGTAGACGTGGATAAGTGCACTACCAATCATGCAGTGCTCTAACAGATATTTTTTTCTTTTGAACTGTTGAAGATCCCTTTAATTTTACAGTGTTTTGCCTGTCTCGTGCATGTTTGTATTCAGATCTAGAAGTCAAATACTGTGGTTTCTTACACTCGACAAATGCGCACTGGTTAACTGCCAGGTTCTAGCACAGAAACAGGGCTGGGGACTGTAGTTTAAAGGGAAAGTGAGTCCTTCGCAAGTGTGAGTGCTGGGTAATTCAATTCCAGCATCACCCAAACAAACAAAAACCAAGACACCAGCATAAACTAGTGCGAGAGGCTGGTGGGCTTAGGTTTGGTTTTACTATTTCCAGTTTTTTGGAACCAACTAGATATTAGCACTACATTTTAACATGTTTACTTTACCCCAAACACAAAGCTAGAGGGATTTATTGCAAATTTCCTTTTAAACATATCTGACTCAAGTCAGGAATAGAAAATGTATAGCCTTGGCATCTTCAGTTACTGCAGTTTAAGTTTGTTGAAAGACGAAGTTTTAGTACTGTTAAGAAGGGTAGTGAACCTGGCCACCTTAGCCCACCCTTGTAATGTCAACTATTTGAGAGGATACCAAGTTCAAGGTCAGACTCGGCAATTTAGCAAGACCCTGTCTCAAAATATAAAGTAAAAAGGGCATAAAAGTGTGATCTATGATAGATACTTCCAAAGGTTTTTAAATCTATTCTAAACTTGGTATTCAGAAGTTCATTCCTATTCTTCTTTAATCTTAGATTCCAATCTTGTAAGCAGTAAACCACTTGATATAATTCCTGCATCACTTCTTTGCTTTTACCCTCCCTTCCTTTTAGATTTGTTCTATTGTGGGGTTTTTTGTTGTTGTTGTTTTTGTGTTACTGGGGATGAAACCCCGGGGGGTGGGGGGAGCACTCTTCCACTGAACTATATCCCCAGTCCTTTTTAATTTTTATTTTGAGATGGGGTCTCACCAGATTGTCCAAGCTGGCCTCAAACTCAAAGTTCTCCTGCCTCATTCTCCCTAGTCTCTGAGAGTACAGGCATACACCATAGCACCAGGTATCTTTTAGATATTATAATGGGTTAAAACTAAATTATCCCAGAACCCACTAAATGAATGTCATAATGAACTCTTTCTTTAGGTATTTGGAAGATATTTATACAGTCCAATCAGGTCATTAAGTTCCTTGCCAGATAAAAAAAAAGAATTTTTACAGAATGGACCAGATCTTCAAGATTTTGTGTCTGGGGATCTTGCAGACAAGAGCACCTGGGAGGAATATAAAGGAAACTTAAAACGCCAGAAAGGAGAAAGGTAACTGAGAATTTGAGATAATTTCAATGTCCCATTCCTTACTGTGCATTATTTTCAGATGTAACCAAGTCCTAGAGTATATTTTTAATTTCAGGCTTGTTTAATTTAGTGAAAGGTCATTAGAAAAAAGAGAGAACATGTAAGTTGATGAGAATGCTGAAATTTTTCTTGATTTTCTGTTTTTTTGTTTTGTTTTAAATTAGGGATTGAACTCAGTGGTGCTTAACCCCTGCCCCTTTTTGTTTTTTTTATTTCAGAGAGCTACACCCTCTGCCCCTTTTGGTTTTTTATTTCAAGACAGGGTCTCGATAAATTGCTTATGGCCTAGCTGAGGCTGGTCTGGAACTTAGGATCCTTCTGCTTCAGCCTCCTGAGCTGCTGCTGGGATCATAGGCGTGCACCACCACACCCATCTAGACCTTGATAAAATTTTCATTATTAGTGGGTATTGATGATCTAACTGCTCCCAGTCAATTTACATAAGATCTATGTATACCTTGCCTTAACTAATTAATTTCCTCTTTTCCCCCTCCCTTGCTGTAATTTAAAAGAATAATGAGAATTTAATGCAGATGGCAAATTGTTTTGAAAAATATTTATCCAACAACTTCCAGATCATAAGTAAGTATAGTCATGGTGAAACCAAGTATACTTAATTCCATTTCAAATATTAGAATTTTGCCATTTAATCACCACCATAAAATCAAGAATATAAGCTGATAGTGCACAGTTGGGATCTCTGCTTACTGTGAATTCATATTACTTTGGGTAACCAGGCGAGGTGATGCACACCTGTAATCCCAGCAGCTTGGGAGCCTGAGGCAAGAGGATTGCAAGTTCAAAGCCAGGCTTGGCAATTTATGGAGCCCCTAAGTAACTCAGTGAGATCTTGTCTCTAAAACAAAAAGGACCAGAAGAAATTATACTCCATTATATATGATATATCAAAGTACATTCTACTGTTATGTACAACTAATTAAAACAAATTTTAAAAATTTAAAAATATATAAAAAGGTCTGTTAGATTCCAATATCAGTGTTTTCTAATGTGATTTGAGGAATCCTAAATTTGAATCTTTGTTCTTATGCCCACAGCAGAAATTAATAAGGGTTAATCCAGGATTATGGAAAAAAATTTAACTAAGAATTATAATAGAACAAAGTAACTTCAAGGCTGTGTGATTACTTGTTTGCCTGTTTGTTAATGGATAGTTATCTTTGGCTTTCCTTAGGTTAAGACTACCTCCATGGCTAAAGACAGAGATTCCCATGGGGAAAAATTACAATAAACTGAAAAATACTTTGCGAAATTTAAATCTCCATACAGTAAGTTGTCAATCTTAATCCATGGTTATAAATGTTTATACATATTTATAACTTAGAAATTATTAATTCATATATAAATACAGCAAGGAAAATGAATGAAAAACGTTAAGTGATGCATTATTACCAATGATAAAAATACATTGGAGATAGGTATGGCTCAGTGGTAGAGTATTTGCCTACCATATGCAAGGCCCTGGATTCAATCCTCAATATTGGGGTGGGGGGAATTATTTAGAGGCTGAGGCTGTAGCTCACTGATAGAGTGCTTGCCTAGGCATTTTTGAGGCTCTGGGTTCCATCCCCATCACTGCCCAAAGCAAACAAATAAAAATCATTTAAAATAATTATTCCTGCAAAAGAAATAAAGGGTGATTATATTAATGTCTCATTTAATAGTACAAAACAAGATTTTTCCCTGCAACTAGAGAAACAAAGTTTTTTGTTTTGTTTTGAGAAAAATAAAAACTGTTCCCAGGCTAGCCTCAGACTCTTAGACTCAAATAGTCCTCCCACCTAAGCCTCCCAAGTGGCTGGGACTACAGGCACATGCCACTGTACCCAGCTTGGTGTTTTTGTTTTTTTGTTACTGGGAATTGAACCCAGGGTTGTTTACTGAGCCACATCCACAGCCCTTTTTTTTTCCATATATATATATTTTAGCTGTAGGTGGACACAATACCTATATTTTATTTGTTTATTTTTTTATGTGGTGCCAGGGATTGAACTCAGTGCCTCATGCATGCTAGTCAAGTGCTCTACCACTGAGCCACAACCCTGGCCCCACAGCCCTTTTTTTGTTTTATTTTGAGACAGGGTCTCGCTAATTCCTTAGGGCCTTGCCAAGTTGCTGAGGCTAGCCTTGAACTTCTAATCCTCCTGCCTCAGCCTCCTGAGTTGCTGGGATTTAGGCTTGTGTCACCACACCCAGCTTGTATCCAGCCTGTTGGTTTTATAATAGAAATTATATGTTTGTTGGAAAGAGTATAAAATTAAATATGAAAAATCTCAACTATTAACCACACCCCTTAACTGTTTAATATATATCATTTTAGACCGATTTCTTTTTTTTGGTACCGGGGATTGAACTCAGGGGCACTTGACCACTGAGCCACATCCCCAGCCCTTTTTTGTATTTTATTTAGAGACAGGGTCTCACTGAGTTGCTTAGCACCTCGCCGTTGCTGTGGCTGGCTTTGAACTCGTGATCCTTCTGCCTCAGCCTCCCTAGCCACTGGGATTACAAGAGTGCGCCACCATGCATGACTCAGACCAATTTCTTTAAACATAAAATATTTATATTTGTATACTTTTCAATTTAAAAATGAGATCTTAATATATGGTTTGGCAGTTTAACAGAATTTTTTTTTTTTAGGTGTAGATGGACATAACACAATGCCTTTATTTTTATGTGGTGCTGAGGATCGAACCCGGGTCCCACCCATGCTAGGCGAGCGCTCTACTGCTGAGCCACAATTCCAGCCCCTTAACAGAATTTTTGAATAGTGAATTTAAAAAGAAATATGTTGTAAACAATGGGCGCCTCAATACTGAACCACTATTTGTTCAACTGGTTGGTAGTTTCAACCTGATTGTATTCTGTTCCCTTTTACTTACAGGTATGTGAGGAAGCTCGATGTCCCAATATTGGAGAGTGTTGGGGAGGTGGAGAATATGCCACTGCCACAGCCACAATCATGGTAAGACAAGCTCAACCTTTGAAACTTTAGTCTAGAAATGGAAATGGGATATTTTGTGTCCTCAGTAAAAAGCAATTATGAAAGAGTCATCTGTCTACTTGACTTAAATTATAACATCTCTATTCTAGTTAATGGGTGACACATGTACAAGAGGTTGCAGATTTTGTTCAGTTAAGACTGCAAGAAATCCACCTCCCCTGGATACCAGTGAGCCCTACAATACTGCAAAGGCAATTGCAGAGTGGGGTCTGGATTATGTTGTGCTGACATCTGTGGATCGAGATGGTTAGTGTGTCATCATGGTGTCTAAATATTGACTTTCTAAATGGTGACATTATCCTGAGCAGATTATTTTCTTTCTAGATATACCTGATGGGGGAGCTGAGCACATTGCAAAGACTGTATCATACCTTAAGGAAAGGTACTTGTTTCTGCATTTATTTGTGTATTTTAAGGACTTTTTTTGGAGCTATATAAATTAGTTTAAAGCCTTCACCTTAAAACAGTGTTTATTAGGGGTTATTAGGGCTGGGGTTGTAGCTCAGTGGTAGAGTGCTTGCCTTGCACATGTGAGGAACTGAGTTCGATCCTCAGCACCACATAAAGATAAATAAATAAAATAAATCTACAACTAAAAATTTTTTAAAAAACCACCAGTGGTTATTAACCTTTTGGGGGATTTTATACCCTTTTGATAATCTACTGAAAAGTATGTGACCATTTCTCCAGAAAAGGTATATTGGTGCTGGATGTGGTGGCACACGCCTGTAATCCAAATGGCTTGGTAGGCTAAGACAAGAGGATTTCGAGTTCAAAGCCAGCCTCAACAATGGTAAGGGGCTAAAGCAACTCAGTGAGATGTGGCTCAATGGTTGAGTGCCCCTGAATTCAATCCCCGACACCTGCCCCCCCAGCCAAATAAAGTATATTGGTGCTTACATATACATATGTACTGGACATTTTAGGGGTTCATATTTGAGCATTAGTCTGAATGTCAAGTGATACTCTTTAAAAAGTATTAAGCTGTGGTCTTCTGAGCACTGACTTTGAATTAACAATCATTTAAAAATAGTTAGGGATGTTGGGCATGGGGCGCACACCTGTAATCCCAGTGACCTTAGAGGTTGAGTCAAGAGAATTGCAAGTTCAAAGGCAGCCTCACCAACTTAGTGATGCCCTAGTTAACTTAACAAGACCCTGTTTGAAAATTTTTTAAAAAGGCCAGGCATGTGGCTCAATGATGAAGTGCCCCTGGGTTCAATCCCCCGTACCAAAAAATAAAAAAGCACTGAAATGGAACTCTGATCATTTCCTATAACTCAGTGCTTATCTAGCATACTTAATGTTTTTCTAATGATTCCCCAGTATTTTCTATTTTATATCTATTAGAGTTTCTTTTTTAAAATATTTGTGGTTGGGCACAGTGTCATATGCCTCCAATCCCCACAACTTGAGAGTCTTTTTTTTTTTAATTGATTTTATTATTTTTTTTTAAATACACGATAACAGTGGGACTTGGGAGTCTTGAGGCAACAGGATCACAGGTTCAGAGCTAACCTCCATAACTTAGTAAGACCCTGTCTCAAACTAAAAAATAAAAAGGGCTAGGGATGTAACTCAGTGATAAAGCACCCTTGGATTCAATCCCCAATACCAAAATAATTGTTTAAATTCTTTTGAATAAAAATATGTTTGCAACCCACTAAATTTCTTTCTCAAGCCACTAATGGGTCTCAACTTGAAGTTTAAAAACAGTGAGTTCTGGGATATATTCTTTCAACATTTCTGTATTTATGAGAGGGTATATGTGTGGTCTTTTTTTTTTTTAATCTGTTCTTTCAGGGAACAATTCCAGACACTTTGCCATTGGGTTCATGAAAAAATTTGTCAGCTGTCTGAATCATTTCTGCTAGTGTCAAAGGAAACAGCTCTGTGACCTAGTTCACATTATAATGCTTGAATGAATAGACATAGCCACAGTATAAATAGGAAGATTAATGTTTAGCTTGTCCTTCATTTAAGCAAAACTCAAGTCACAGCAACCCAGAAAATAGTTTTTAAAATCTATAGCACTTGTGAAATATTTGCCTAGAGGAAGATAGGAAGACACTATTTGATAAATTATAGAAGACAGAATTGAATCAATCAAGTAATATTTGTGTTCACATAAGAAATATCCTAATTTTCTTTCCAAACAAGAAAATATATTTAATGTTTTAATATTTCATATTTTATTTTTTAAAAATTTACTTAAATTGGGTTTAAAAGTCTTATCTAATCTTAAGGTTTTTTTAAATATTTTTTTTAGTTTTTTTTTTTTTAGGTGGACACAATATATTTATTTTGTTTTTATGTGGTGCTGAGGATTAAGCCCAGTGCCTCATGCATGCCAGGCGAGTATGCTACCACTTGAGCCACAATCCCAGCCCTAATCTCAAGTTTTATTCTGGTTATTATTTGCATGAAGGTGTATTTTAACCATTATGAACATAATATTTGATGTTCTGGATATTTTTTTTCTTCATATGATAGCTTATATATGGACATTTGTATTTCCATGCTTTTTTTTAGCCAAGTTCTAAATATTACTATGTTGAAACTGATACTGGATAAGTATTGATAATTCATTTTGAGTAATAATTATTTCATTTCTTTTTCTCAGTTTGATATTTATCTTTTTCTCCCCTAGGAATCCAAAAATTCTTGTGGAATGCCTCACCCCTGATTTCCGAGGAGATCTTAAAGCAATAGAAAAAGTTGCACTGTCAGGATTAGATGTGTATGCACATAATGTAGAAACAGTTCCAGAATTACAGAGGTGATTACATGTACTGAGTAATGTGGGAGAGTTAGGAGGATCGGAATATGCTTATATTCTCACTTTTCAGGAGCCAACTTGCAGTTGACGTTTACAAAATAAACTTTCCTTCCCTCCCTCCCTCCCTTCAGTCTTCCTTTACTCCCTCACTACCTACTACCTTCCTCTACTCCCTCTTTGTTACAGAAAGATCAGAAAATAAAGCCAACAAAAACAGCATAAGCTGTTTTAATAATATTTTAATAATATTAAAATAAGCTGTTTTAATAATATTTCCTCCCAGTAATATCAGTTACTATCAACTTTGTATTTATATTTACATGTTTCGTTTGTTTGTTGTTTACAGTACTGTAGATTGAATCCAGGGGTGCTCCACCACTGAGCTACATCCACAGCTCTTTTTTATTTTGAGATAGGGATTTGCTAAATTGCTGAAGCTGGCCTTGAGCTTGTGATCCTTCTACCTCAGTCTCCCAGGTAGCTTGAATTATAGGTATACACCACTGCACACATGTAATTTTTGATATATGCGCTCATAATAAGCATATTTTTTATTTTTAAAAAGTACTATCATTTTGCAAATGCCAATGAGTATTACTCTTTTCAAAGAAGAATTTTCAAATGGAAAATAATTACACTAGAGCAACTGCCTTGGCTGTAATTCTAAAGAAAATACTTAAAAGTACATTTGAGGGACTGGGGAATGTAACCCAGTGGTGTAGTGCTTGCCTAGCATATACAAAGCCCTGGGTTCAATCCCCAGCATTGGGAAAATAAAAAAGCCACTAATTCACATAGTAAATAAATAATGCAGCAGATAATGTGGTATTGTTCAGATGTACTTTAATTCTCTCTTTTTTTAAGCTATTTTGCTATAGATGGACACAATTATTTTTATGTGGTACTGAGGATTGAACCCATTGCCTCACACGTGCCCAGCAAGCATTCTACCACTGAGCCACAACCCCAGCCCTATTTTAATTCTCTTTTAAAATATAAACACTATTCTTTACTTTTTTTTTTTAGAGATAGAGAATTTTTTTTTAATATTTATTTTTAGTTTTCGGTGGACACAACATCTTTGTTTGTATGTGGTGCTGAGGATCGAACCCGGGCCGCATGCATGCCAGGCGAGCACACTACCGCTTGAGCTACATCCCTAGCCCATCTTCTTTACTCTTCCTAGTTAATTTTAGTTGTTAGTACTAATTAAGAAATGTTCCACATAATGACTATATTCAAATTTCAGAAAAATTAAAATTATTTTAAACCTCAAGAAAAATTAATATTGTTTATTTTCTTTACCTTAAGTGTTGGCTGTGATTTTATTAGCTTTGTATATTATTTGATATCATAGAACCTAAAAGAAGTTATAGTAAGCTGAGCATGGTGGTACCCCTGTAATTGTAGCAACCCAGGATCCTGAAAGAGGAGAATCACAAGTTTGAGGCCAGCCTGGGCATATTACCAAGACCCTAAGACTCTGTCTCAAAATTTTAAAAAAGGACCCAGAATGTAGGGCAGTGATAGAACACCCCTGGATTCAATCCCCTGTACCGCAAAAACAAAATAAAACCCAAATAAATTCTAGAAAAGAAAGCTACATTCGAATTCAAACAAATGCTGGTTTAACATCAGCAACTTTCTGACCTTTTGGCATTCTTGACATTTAAACTAGGATAGTGAGGCCATTGTTGAAGTCTAGCACAGTTTATATCAACCCTGTCATGATACTGCCAGCAGTGGGTGCCAGTTTCCCTGGTTTCTCTTAAGAAACATTATCCTTTCCAGTGAAAATTCCAGAATCGTACATTTCTTTACCTAAGAGATGGCAATGTTGTGTACTTACCAGCAGAGGGCAGCTTAGTCTTTAGAAAAGAAATGAACATAAAAGTTTCAACCTTCTGAAATGTGGTTTCAGGTTAGTTTTTTCTTTGTTCATTGCCAAAATTGTTTTACTTCTGTTCATCTTCTTTTCTTTTGACTGTCTCTTACAATTATTATAATCTTGAGTTTCAGAATTCTGATTTCTCAACGCATAAAACTAAAGCAATTTCTTCTGTGTTTTTAGTTTTCTCTGCCCTGGGCTTGAGAAGCCTTAAGTTAACAGAGGTAGGGAGCCCACTGAGGCCTTTTTTTCTTTCCTAGGTTATCAGACTTTTGTATACAGATGTTACCATTGAACCATATAATGTAATATCATGTTCAAAATGTGCTTTCCTGGTCTTCCAGGTTGCTTGGGTAACTATGTATTTGGTTGAACTTGTGGTTATTCTTGCTGACAACAGCCCTACTGTTTTCCAGGAAAGTTCGTGATCCCAGGGCCAATTTCCACCAGTCTCTACGTGTACTGAAACATGCCAAGGAGGTTCAGCCTGATCTTATTTCTAAAACATCAATAATGTTGGGTTTAGGTGAGAATGATGAGCAAGTATATGCAACAATGAAAGGTAAAGAAATTTAAAAATAAAAAACTTTCCTGTTTAATTTGAGTAATAGCAAGAACCCCACTTTGAGGCTTGTTCAATTTATGTTTCTTCTATAGTCTCAATGCAAATGTCAGTAAGAACTAAGTATGTGTGACTGCAAGTGTAGCTCACATTGTATACATGTGGGTAACACCCACTCTCAACCTCTGAAGCTGTTAGGATTACAGGCCCTGGATTTAACCCATAGTGCACATATGATGTAAACAGCAATATGAAAAGGAAAATGTTTTCTTAGTATTTCATGGAATTAAATGTATAAAGTCATGTCCCATTTCATTCCTCACCCATTCATCCAATGAACACATGGGTTTTTGGTTGTTTTTTGGGAGGGGGTACTGGGGATTTAACCCAGGAGTGCTTAACCATTGAGCCACATCCCCATCCCTTTTTTATATTTTACTTAGAGATAGGGTCTCACTGAGTTGAGAGGGTCTCGCCAAGTTGCTGAGGCTGGCTTTAAACTCATAATCCTCCACTCTCAACCTCTCAAGCTGTTGGGATTACAGGTGTGCACCACCATGCTTAGCCCATGTTTTTTATTCTGTCATTAGACAGTTTTTGAGAGCCAGCCATGTACCATACACTGACAATTCATAGAATAAGACCAACCCAGGCCTTTGAGAAGAGCTTACTTGTAATACTGTCATAAAACATGCTGGGCTTTGGAATTTTCGAGCCTTACTCTCCCATAAGCCTTTGTGATTCTTGGCCTTTTTAAACTTTGAAATATAAAAGTTGTTATTTTTCCCTGAGTCTTTGGCCTACTTGTAGTCATTCAGTGGTTCAAAAAATAATAAGTTCATATAGTAATTAAAAGCTGCTTTTTATCACAATACATACAGTTTATTTACTAAAAGTTTTCTAATAATATCAGAGGTCAAATCATATCCTCAAGAGCATATCTTAAAAATTGAGTAAAAGCCTAATGCAGGATGTTTGGTCTGTAATATGGGTGTTTTCAGGATTTTGCATGTTCTGTTTCCTTTACCTTGTCTGCATAACAGACTTCTGCTCTAAAACACCCTCCACTCCTATTTTAGTATTTAATCCATAGTATTAAAGTCATTTGTTTTTATATCTATCAGCCCCATATGATGATCTTAATTATTCCTATGCTTTCAGTCCTTATGGTTCCTGACATATAAATATTTTTCAATGAATAGGTATCTGTTTGCCATCATGAGGATTATGGACTAGCACAGTATTCACACTGTTTTGAGATACTCCTCAGGAAAATTATACTTAGATCTATAATTTTAATATTGTAAAACATCTGCTAATATAATTCAGGCTTTTTTTTTTCTTTCCCTGTAGCGCTCCGTGAAGCAGATGTAGACTGTTTAACTTTAGGACAATATATGCAGCCAACGAAGCGCCACCTTAAGGTATAGATATCTTGAATTGCCAAATGTTTCTTAGTATTTTGAATTAAATCTTTACTGTCCATAGGTAAAAATAAGAAACTATTGTTCCATGTATATTTATAAGTTCCAGTTTCCATTTATTATTCATACAAAGCAGCTACACTGGTGCTTATTTGCCACTGCCTGAATTGTCTGATTCAAGTGAACCTACAGAAAAAGGATTAATAACTTGGAAGGTGCAGTCATTGACACTTGGTGATCCTGTGACTTGTTTTAGAATTATGTGAGAGCCACATTGAAGTAAGAAAGAGAAGTGCTGTTTCTGTTACTGTAATGGGTATTTATCCATTCATTCAAGAAAGTTGTGTTGAGTAAGTCTTTGTGATTCTTGGCCTTTTTAAACTTTGAAATATAAAGTATGCCAGTCACAATGCTAAGCAGAAGATATAAGGTAAATAAGAGTCTTTTCCTCAAGAGTCCTTCAGGGATTGGTTTGTTTTGTTTGTTTCATTTTATTTTTATTTTTTTCTGTGCTGGGATCAAATCCAGGGCCTTGCACATGCTAGGCAAGTGCTCTATTATTGAACTACACCTCCAGCCCTCTCGATTCTACCAGTTAATAATGAAGGAAAAATATAGCTAAATAATTACTAAAGATAATGTCATTTTATTTCTCCATCCTTTGGAACAGCTAATATAATACAGAATTGATATGTTTTCCTTCCTTTTTAATTTCCTGTTATTGTGGTGTGATAGAGTGATCAAGTAATCACTAGACACGTGGTTAGTAAGGAAGGGGGGAGGGCAAGGGCTGAGGAGAGTACATGTGTATAAACTTTATATAGAATCAAAATTATTTTAGGGAATTCTAGAATCTGATCTGAAGTCATTATTTAAGTCTAGGTTGAAGAATATATTACTCCTGAAAAGTTTAAATACTGGGAAAAAATAGGAAATGAACTTGGATTTCATTATACTGCAAGTGGTCCTTTGGTGCGTTCTTCATATAAAGCAGGTAAGTTAAACTACAGGGAATGGTTTTATTTAGGCTGATAACTTCCCACCCTAAGTTCTACCCTAAATCGCTAAAGCTGTAAGGCAAATTGTAATAGCTGTGTTTGTCTTTTGTCAGAGGGAAAAGAGTGTTTTTTTCCTGGACCATCCTTTAGAGCTTTGCTCCATAGGGATCATATATTAAGAAGTTTCTCTTTTTTTTTTTTTTAACATTTATTTATTTATTAGTTATTGGCGGACACAACATCTTTGTTTGTATGTGGTGCTGGAGGATCGAACCCGGGCCGCACGCATGCCAGGTGAGCACGCTACCGCTTGAGCCACATCCCCAGCCCCAAGAAGTTTCTCATAAACCTAGTTTGTTCCTTTAGCAAATCCCTCAGCCACTCTGATGAAAATAAGAACAGTTAGTTTATTTGATTATTCTGTCTGTGGATTTCAGTAGTAGATTATTCAGGAATGACAAAGTATGTCAAGCATATAATATGGTTTTCTGAAAAATGTATATTCATTTGAAAATGATGCTTGCTGCATCCCCAGACTCCCAATTTCAGATCAATTTAAGCACTGAAATTTGATAGCATTGCTGTTTGCACTATTAATTTCTTTGTGCTTCCCCCTAGAGGTAACAACAACAACAAAAATTTGTACAATATTTTTCCTTAAAGAAAATTTTAATGGCTTTATTAGCTACAGTGCAGTTTTTCACCTGTGGAATTCTGCACTTGTTTGATCAGTTGCTAAAAATGATTTATGAAAATAAAAGCATTTCTAAGGGATAAAAAGTAAGTTGACACCAGGTACAGTGTGAGACATATGTTATCTCAACTACTTGGGAGGCTGATGTTAGAGGATCACAAATTAAAGGCCTGCCTGGGCAACTTAGAGAGACCTTATCTCAAAAAACAAAAATTGTTTCTTTTTAAAGAAAAGGGCTGTTGACGTAGCCCAGTGGTAGAGTGCCTAGTGTGCCTAAGGCCCTGGGTTGAATCCCCAGGACTACAAAAAAAAAAAAGTTATTTAATAGTAGTCATCAGTAAGTCCATAAGAACGTATCTGAAGACTGAATGTAATCTAAAAAACGCAGATGTTTTTCCTGTTAGTTGGGCTTAACAATTATAATTGTTAAGAATAAACAGCATGGGGCTGGGGATGTGGCTCAAGCGGTAGCACGCTCGCCTGGCATGCGTGCGTCCCGGGTTCAATCCTCAGCACCACATACCAACAAAGATGTTGTGTCCGCCGAGAACTAAAAAAAAAAAAAAAAAAGAATAAACAGCATGGGGCTGGGGATGTGGCTCAAGCGGTAGCGCGCTTGCCTGGCATGCGTGCGGCCCAGGTTCAATCCTCAACACCACATACAAACAAAAGATGTTGTGTCCGCCAAAAACTGAGAAATAAATATTAAAAAAAAAAAAAAAAAAGAATATTCAGCTGAGGGCTGGGGTTATAGCTCAGTGGTAAGTGCTTGCCTAGCATGTGTGAGGCCCTGGGTTTGATCCCCAGCATCACATAAAAAATACTAAATAAAGGTATTGCGTCCATCTACAACTAAAAAAAAAAAAAAGTTTAAAAAAAACTGCTGGTGTTTTTTGAGGTCTAAAATATGTTATTACTATTAATGTTCTTTTAAATGAGTATTTTATAAATTGAGGTCTAAATATAGATATGTTTAAATTAAGCATAAATTATATTTGAAAAAATTGGTGTTCAAGTATTAGTGATATCAGTGTTCCTATAAAAAATTAAGACATTTTCATGAATTAACAGTTTATCCTAGTTATTAAATGCTAAAGTTTGATTCAACAGTGACTGACAGGATGGGGCACTTTGAAAATCAGTAATTATGTGATTTAGTCTTCAACCAAAACTACTGGCAAGCTAAAAATATGTATAAAGGATAGAACTAGCCAAGCATGGTGGCACATACCTATAATCCCAGAGACTCAGAAGGTTCAAATAGGAGGATCACAAGTTTGAGGCCAGTTTCAGCAATCTAGTTAGACCCTATCTCAAAATTAGAAATTTAAAAAGGGCTGGGGATGTACCTCATCGGTAAAGCATCCCCCCCCCACCCCCCTACCCCGTTCAGTCCCCAGTACCAAAAAAAGAAAAGAAAAAAAACTACTATCAGCTTCTAGAATGATTAGAGTAATATAATTTAAAAGGTGTTTTTCTTTTTTTTTAAGGGAAAATAAAATTTCAAATATTTGAGGGAGTGAGTGAGGAACTTCTTTTTTCAAGGTGTTTTTAAAAAATTTTTTAAATTTTATTTATTTTATATGTGGTGCTAAGAATAGAATCCAGTGCCTCACACATGCTGGACAAATGTGCTATCGCTGAGCCATAGTCCCAGCCTGAGTAAGGAACTTTTAAAATGCTTTTTAAGTTGCCAGTAAAAGATTTGAGTTGTGTTACCTGGAGCATTATACTCAGTTGATGGATGAGAGCCTGATAATACTGGTTCTTCTACCAGATTTAGATGAGGTATGGAGCAGCATTGATTACTTGGCTGGGTTGAATCCTGGGATTCCTGGTTATTGAGTTTGAATATGGTCATCGCAGTTCTACTCATATATGTTAGATGACAAAGACATGTTAATCAGGTTCCTCATAAAATCAGACCTCCAGTGCTGAGCTCTGCCGATAAGAATTGAGTTCTGCTGTAAAAGTGATAAACTAAATGGAACCCTAATGGCCTGAAAAGTGAATGTGCCCCTCTAAACAGCTAACTTATTATGCAGGCACAACTCAGGGGGTGGGGAGAAAGCCCATTATAAATGAAGAGTGCTCGCTTCCCTAGAGGGGAATAAGCTGAAGAGATTCCATCAGATGAGTGTGCTCAACTGCAACAAGGTCTGTTTTAAAAACATCAGATCCAGGCTAATAATGTAACAAAATTGCTCTCTGAAATGAATTTTGCCAACAGCAATTCTTTGTCAGTGATGAGGAATAGATCGTGCACACAAAATGGAATAAATATACAGAAGCAGACCCATAGATACAATAGGGTCACCCTTTATAATATTGAGTTATTAGAAAGAGTAATAGTTGAGAGGAAAGCGTGGTGGCACATGCCTTTGTAATCTCAGCAACTTGGGAAGCTGAGACAGGATTGCAGGTGCAAGGCTAACTTGGACAACTTAGCTAGACCCTATCTCAAAATACAAAATAAAATGGCTCGGGGGGGGAGATAGCCCATTGATACAGCACCCTTGGGTTCAATCCCCAGTATCAAAAAAAAAAAAAAAGAAAAGAAAGAAACAATGATAGTTAAGACTATATGATATATTAAAATTTAAAAAAAGACTGTTCTTTGTTGTTGGGAAAAAGAGCCAAAAATATAGGGAATACTTAGATTTAAAAAATAGTTTCTTTGAGATTGAAGAAGAGAAAAATGCTGGTAAGTACAAATCTTCTTTATAATTTGTAGGGAAATCATAGAAGAATAATTCTGAAATAGTAGTTTTACTTTTATTAACTTTAAATTAATATTAATGTATTTTCATTTTCTTAAATAGGTGAATTTTTCCTGAAAAATCTAGTGGCTAAAAGAAAAACAAAAGCCCTCTAAAACTTGGACAAGACCTTCAAGATCACAGAAATTTTATTTTATTTTTTGTGGTGCTGGGAATTGATTCCAGGGCCTTGTGTATGCAAGGCAAGCACATACAAACTGAGTTATATCCCCAGCCCTCGATCACAGAAATTTAAAAAATATATTTCCAGTTGGATCCTAAGTGGTGCCAGAATGCTTAAACTTCAGCGGATGCACCTTGATTTTTTTTTTTTTTTTTTTTTTTTTGGTACTGGGGATTGAACTCAGGGGAACTCAACCACTGAGCCACATCCCCAGCCCTATTTTGTATTTTATTTAGAGACAGGGCCCCACTGAGTTGCTTAGTGCCTCAGCTAAATTGCTGAGGCTGGCTTTGAACTCACAATCCTACTGTCTCAGCCTTTCAAGCTGCAGGGATTACAGGCGAACTTGACTTTTTTCTGTTTCAAGAGAAATGTTAGCAATCTGTATGTATTTAATTATGATAATTCATTTGGTTTTTAGCATACTTCTTTATCTTAATAATTTCCTGCTAAATGTAATCAAAGCATTCTTGAAAGGGTTTGCTGCTAACCTTGTAACTTAAAAATATATTAAAAACTTTCAAAAGATATTTTTAAGTCACTGATAGCCTATATGTCATTGTTGCACTTCATTATGAAGAATGAATACATAAAATTTCATTTATGGTACTGTAATGAAACAGTAAACATAGATTGAGACTGTGGTTAATTTACTTATGAGTAGCATATGACCTTTACCTAATATAATATAAATAACAATCTAGCACCAGTGGAATAACTTAGGAAAGCTTTAGAGTTTGAATGTTTCACCTTGATATGGATACTTCAGACCCTGTAAAATAGTTATGTACTGACAACTTGTTTAATACCTGTATGACACTAAGACTGTTTTTGTCAGAGACACAGAAATTTAATCTAAGAAATATTAACCCTTATTATATATAGTAACTTGCTACATCTGCATGTACTGTTGTATTTATTCCTCATACTACTTTGATGAAGTGTGTGTATTAAATAATAGTAATGATCTGAAGAAAGAATTCTTTCCAAAATACTAATATATAATTCATCATTGGACTGCTTTTTGTTGTTGTTTTCTTTTGGTCTTTTGCAGTACTGGGAACTGAACCTAGAGGTACTTTATCACTAAGCTATCCTCAAAATTTTTTTAATTTGAGACAGGATCTTGCTAAATTGTCCAGACTGGCCTCAAACATGTGATCCTCCTGCCTCAGTCTCCCAAGTCACTGGACCACCATGCCTGGCCCATCTTTTGCAGACCCAAAATATTTTCCAGTTAAACCTAATCCAGAAACTTGAATGAGGAGTAGCAGAACCAATTTTATTTGTACCAGGGATGCTTAACCACTGAGATACATCCCCTCCCCTTTTCTATATTTTATTTACAGACAGAGTCTCGCTAAGTTGCTTAGGGCCTCACTAAGTTGCTGAGGCTGGCTTTGAACTTGGTGATCCTCCTGTCTCAGTCTCCCAAGCCGCTGGAATTTTAGGTGTAC